>NC_133972.1:96256561-98656561 GCF_047716275.1 Strix uralensis | reverse complement strand
AGGACGTCAATTCCTTATTAATGGACTTCCTTCCATAAAAAGATAAGATGTTTGTTTAGAAAACTTTATTTATGTGCAACTGTTACTAACAGGAAGATCCTGCAAAAGGGGAACATGTTTATTTCCAGTGAAGCTAGCACATTAATAGAAAATGAAAAAGGTGGTATTCTGAACTTTCAGAAGGTTTTTTCTTTTTTAGCTATTGGGTTGCATAAAGTTGTGTAGAAAAGCAAATACGGTAGCTGTTATGAATACCTGTAGTTTGACTTTGCAACCCAATAAACCCATTATTTTTAACCCATTGTTAAGCTCCAGGGCATTAAATTTTCATTACAGCATGGATGATTCTTTGGGAATATGTATCTCATCTCCCTGCCTAGTGGTTGCAATCAGAAATTTCCATGTGTATAAAGACTGGGGTGTTTTAATTTATGCTTTAGATTTACATTTTCTCCACTTGTTTTTCTGGATAGGTGGATTACTGCAATATAATTTTACCATATTGCAGCTTTTGTTTCTGTGGGGCTTAAAGTAATTTACCTCTTCGAGGGTAAGGCCCCTGCAGTAACTTTAATTACTTTTTAGCACAGCATCATTAGTTTTCCATGTCTATTTAAAGGTAGTGTTCCCTCTGTAACTGTTTTAAATCTTCTCTAGAAAATATTAGTTTGTGTTCAGAGCACAATTGAGCAATGTTTCAGAGTGTGCTGAACATGCACTAAGTAGTTTGCAAAGGAATGAGAGTCAATGAAAGGAGTCTACAGATTTCTTCCCTGGAGACTTTCCCCCTGTTTTTTTAAACATCTTCCAAGTGATGCTGTTTAGAATAATGAAATATCACTTGACAAAAATATTCTGCAAACGGCCAGGGTATGGTAACATTTCCAGTATGAAATCCAGAAGGTTGGATGCTTTAGAAGTAAGGAGGTCCCCTCCTTTCTTCAGTTGCAACACGGAGCCCACACCATTCACAGAGTAGAGCAGAACAGTATAGGGGGCGAGCAAAAAACTGAACCCCCCTTTGCAAAAAATCTCTGTTCTTTGTCACTGCACTTTAGATGATGTGCCAGCAGAATTTGGGGCCACCTTACAGTAGACATAGTATAAATAAAGTTCCTACCCCAAAAAGCACTCACCACATAGACAAAATATATAAGAGAAAACCTGTATGAGTGCCACTCTAGGTAGAGCACACAGAGAAAAGCCACACATCAAGGCTGACAGAATTAAACGCAACTCCTCAGAGGCATATTCAGTGACCTCTCTTTAAAAGAAAAAGAAGTGTGTTTGGGTCATTTCTTGGAAGAACTGTCAAATTGAGCATTTGAGTCTTTTGGAGGTCAAGAGTATTGTGCACTGGCAAATTAGTTTGTGGGAATAATTACTTTTTCTTGACATGTATGGGGAAATACAGAAATTGGAGTGAGGGGGGGGATGATAAAGAAGGCCTCAGAGACTTCCTGTAAGAGCCTTTTCTATGAAATGGAGTGGTTTATTCAGAATAAAATCATGAGGCTTTTTGGAGACAACATCAGAATTAAAAGAGGGCTTTTCAGTGCCTTCATCTGTATAATAGCTCTGATGTCAACTCCAGAAGGCAGAAATGCAACTTGTAGACTTGTCATAAAGGAGCTGTGTGCTATTTCAGCTGCTGCAATTTTCAGAACAGAAACACTTTCATATAACATGTAGATGTAACAGGAGGCATCTGGGATTTGTTACTAGCCAGTCAAATTCCTGTACTAACAGAAGAATTGGGCAGTATAACAGATACAGTATTCTAACAGTTGTTTCATAGATTTTAGTGTAAGTTGTCATATGGCAAGACAGTGGGTTCAAATAAAAATTGTGTTGTTGCTTTTAGTGCAGGTGAGGAACTGGCCTCACACTTTGAGAAGGTTCAATTATAAACCAACACAATTTTCAGGTTTATTTCCATGTTTATATAGTTTCCTGGAGGTTGCTATAGACAAAGTAGTGTATGTGACATACTGTGGGTTTTGCCCTGCTTCTTACATTCCTCTCCTCTCCATTTAGATCTCAAACTTGGGTTGCTGAGGACAGTTGTTGACTTCCCATTCTTGGTCAAGGCCATACCTTCAGAGCAGACTACTTGCCTCCAGTATTTTATCAAGCCTGGTGTTTTCTCACCAGGAAAAACTTATTCATTGAAGAGGCTTGCTCACATGAATAAAAAGGAATAGTGCAGCCAAATAGAGTCACAGGCTTACTCAGATCATTGCTGGCAGGTTTCTTTCTCCCTACCCCCAGTTTATTTGTGACCAATGTTATGCCTAAATGAGAAGTTCAACTTTAAGAGGATCATTTTAACGGGAATGAATATAAATGAGACTTTCATGTCTTTCCTGGAGAAAATAAGGTACTCACACTAAAAATTTGCCAAATTTCTTGTTTGTATAGAGAAGATACTTTCAGTATTTGCTATATGTATTATTAAATAAAAGAGATTAAAAATGTGGAAATGCAGAGGAAATGTTATTTTTGCCATCTTAGTTGATGATTTCAATTATTAACCACCACACAGGGATTTTCTTCTTCTTTCTTTTTTTTTTTTTCCTTTTCAAGTGTTTCTGTACTCCTGTTGGAGACAGCAGCCTCCCTTTTCCCATGCATATTGCACTTGAAAGAGTTACGATTCTGCTGACAGTCATTGATAGGAGTGCAGTGAAGCTGGAAAGACACTGGATTAGCCATCCTAGCCATTTAGTAGCATTTTCATGCCTTTGGTAGGGATGCCTTTCTCGCAGCAGAATTTGTGTTACAGTACTATTCACTGTCCTTTTCTACATAAACCAATATAAATAAAATACACCAGTAACTGAAAGTGTAGGTCCCCTCTGGTTGATTGAGCATATTAAGAGTGTGTCAAAAGGAGGAAATACTCTAGAGAAATGTCCTGCTGAAAGCAATTGAATTCATGCCCATCTGCAGACAACCCTGAAATACATCAAACGAGATTGCAAATGAGCACAGTGTATAAGTGAAAACATACCTGGAATTCATTCTGCCAGCAAGAACCACAGAATAATGTTCAAGCAGTAAAAATAAAGGACAGGCAGTGAAGGAAATGTATGGATAAAATTATACTGAAATCATAATTAACATATTACATTTGTTCAAAGTGTTATTAAATCACGGAATCATCCAAATTTCCAGAATCAGTCCCTGAATTTGCAGTTCTCAAATTTCCCATGTGTATGTGTGTATGCTACAGGCATGGACTTGGAAGCCACTTGGAAATGTGACTCATTATCTTCCTTAAAAGTAAAATGTATTTTAAAACATTGGCCAAGATTTTTAGAAATGGTTAGCTCATCTGTCCGTAATTAGGAAGCTGAGTTTGTAGCTTGATGTTTTCTGAACTTTTAAGATGTCAGAAGCTATATCTGGTTGCTCAGCAACTCAGTATCTGGCCACTGCGATTTTAATATATTATTTTTCACTATGCCACGTTCTGTTGCAAAAGGAGTTTAAATTAAGATTGTTAATATAAAAATCTGAGCAAAGCAAGCATTTCTTTCACTAATGTCCCCCCCAGCACAGTGGATTTTTTTGCACAGATATCTCTCCTGTGTGTTTGCATAAAGTGATTACCACTCTTCCACCTTTCTTCTTCATAATCTAATGCCATGACTGTAGGGATAATCTTGATTGATATGAAATCACACTATTTCTGTTCTTCTCCTCAGTTTTTCAAAATGACATATTTCCCTATGGCTGTAAATTAAGCCCTAAAACAATGAATACAGATCCTGTAGAACAGTGTAGAGTGAGGTATGTTCCTAGTACGTACAGCTATGTCTGTAAGGATGCCATCAGTAGACCTCTCCATCTGTGTGCCCTGTGAGTTCTTCAATCTGCTTTGTCCCTGGGTATTTTGGATAAATCTGGTATTTCAAGTAATAATACTCCTGCAGTTGGCTTTCCTCCTGAGAAACAGCTGAGTGCTTAGAAAGAACCTGTGTTTGTGTGGATGACAGCCTTTTTTCCTCGTAAATCTTGAATTATCAGAAGCATCATTTTATGGGAAAGGCATGATACCAGCAGGCACTGCAATTGTAAGGAAGTTGAGAAGCAGAAGAATCACAACTGGATGAGAACATCTACTACGGTTACCTACAGAACCGAGATCTATCGTAGGCAGGTGTCTAAAGCCTGCTTGATTAACATTAGCTGTGTTCACCTCTATAAGCACCGTACTCTTACCAGCTTACTGTCTCCTACTTCTTCCTTTGTGCACCTGATGTAATTCTTTATTGTGAAAACTCCACTCTGATCAGAGTCCTGTGACCTGAGAAGAAAAGTTTCAAATTACCTCAGATTTACCTAGTTGGTTGATCTAACTTTATAGAAATTATTGTAGTCATACTTGGGAGAGGAGTTGTTTGTTTTTCATACTGCAGCAGAATAGTCTTATGCTGTAGGTATTTTCTTCCCTTTTACCTTACACTTTTTTCTATACTTCTGTATAAGGTGAAAGGTAATGAGCAGTTCATGGTGGAGAAAATCTGACAGTTGTATTCTGTTTTAATAAGGAGCCCAGAATTCAGCAAAAGTGTGGATGGACACAGATTAGTTACCTCCCTTTCATAGGTTACACCTAAAACAGAAATATCTACTAGAAGTCAACAAGATATGAGTGCATAGATTTTTTTATCATCTTTCAGAAAGGAAGGGAGGTTTCTTTTGACTCAGAGGTCTTCTGGGTGAGGTCTTCTCAACCTTTCTCTTATGACACATTTCCTTTCTCCCTTAAGTGTTCTGTGAATGTATTTTTGTTTTGCCTTGTTTTTTTCTGTGGAGCATCCAGAAGTCTCCTTTGAGAATAACAGATACTTTTTTCACATTCTGAGGAAGGATGCAATGAATCAGTTTCTGCTGTAGGAAAAAGCTGTTTTTCAAAACGTGTCTTTTACTTCTCCATCTTCTAGGTCATTTCTCAGGTTTTTATAAGTTCCCTGAGGATATGAGAGCAGGATTTGTTCTGAAGGAGGAGGGGGAACACTTGACTGACTTGTATTTTTTTTTAAATGTTGATTAAAAGGAATTTAATGACTGGCTTTGTACACCTTTTTAGTTTACTGTGGTTTGGTTTTCATTTTTGTGCACAAAGAAGGCCTGAAATGTGAATGGTGCATGTTATTTTTAAAAGTTCCTTTGTCTTTGTTCATTAATTGAGGTTATCATGAGTGTTAAGTATGATATTCTCCAGTTTTGGTGGCAGACTTGTTAGAATTCTCAGGCAATGTGTGATATCTCTCAACAGCATTTTTGTGATGAGGGCACAGATATTGAATCTTTATTAAAGAAGCTCTTTCTCCAGAATTCTGTTCAGCTGCCCAAGTTATGTAAGCCTTAAAGAAGAAAACTTTTTATTTTTTAAGAAGCCAGCAGGTAGTCAAGAATGTATGACATGTCCTTTCATGGTTTAAGAATAAACCTAACACTTAATTCCCAGAGTTCTTGAGATGATAGAGGGATAGTACAGCTGCTAAGAAAACTTGTTAATCATGCTCTCTTACTAGTTTTTGTAATAGAGTTTGGATATTAGATGCTGGAGAGCACACTGTACTGCTGTGTGATGCCAGATTAAGAGGCTGGGGACTTTACGATTGGCATGAAGCAGTATTTTGATAAGGTCAATGAGCAGCTGAGTCTATGTCTGTGTGTTAATACAGATAGATAATTAATAGATAAACCCATTAAAAATGGAGATTGTATCTATTTCTCTGTATTTCACATCAAATTCATGTAGCAATCACTTATTTTGGATGTACTAGGCTGTAAATACTGCATGATAATTATGAAACTTTCCATTAGGCTTTTAGTATCCATCTGTCTTTGGGGCTTTTATTCCAGGCATTCTGTCTGAAATTTTATTTAGAAGCTTGCTTACTTTATTTATGCATTTCTATAGATGTTGAGAGTTTACAGGTATGATGTGATCTTTTTCCTTGGCTTATAAAGACATATAAAAATCATTTATTTTGCCACACTGACACAAACACTGCCTTACTCTTTGGCCAGTGAATTGCCTACTATTCCCCTATGATGGTAAAACAGTTCAACTTTGCTTAACATTTTTCACAGGTTAAGGTTTCCTACATAGGCAGATAATGAGCATCAAACTTGTCCAATAACACAGATAAGGAATGCACTTCAGTTCCTTTGTCTAAGGAGTGCGCTGTAGTTCCTTTGTCTGAGCAGCAGCTGTGCAAAGGATTCTCAAGATGATGCACTGGAGACTGCAGTGCTATTTGAAATGAAGAAGATGGTATAAAATAACTGTACCTGTATTAAGTCTCTTTCTACTGTGTGGAGCAAAGAAATAGAGAAAATATTACTGAATAGTATTGCTGAATGCTACCAATGCCACATTTTGCGTTTTCGTTAAAAAATTCAGAGAAAAAAGGTGGAAGTAGAGTTGGTGTTTGCAAAGTATGAGGGTAATCAAGAAAACTGTAAGCCTCCTAATGTGGCTTATTTACTGGAAAAATTGTTAGAAATATAATAGAGAATATAACTAGTTGACATCTCTGTGAAGATAATGAATAGGGTAAATGTAGCTTTAGTAAAACAGAAACCCTGCTTTACTGCTCTCTTAGAGTGTTCTTGACGCATTCAGCAAACAGATGGATATGTGTGATCTGGTTGATACTGTCTGTCTGGGTTTCCACAAAGCTTCCACCTAGTTCCCTCACCAGGGATTTCTTAAGGAAACCAAGTCTCCATTCCATAAGGAGGAAGGTCATCTTATTCTTAAATAACTGAGAGTAAAGAAAATAAAAGAGGAATCACGGGTTAGGAGTAAATGATCTGCTCATCTAGTGGTGGAATGTTCCAACAGCTTTGGAGTATTTGAGGATCCATGTTCATCATATTAAGAAGTGACCTGGAAAAAAGTAACGAAGTTTGTTGCTGGTACTTGAGTTATCCAGATAGTAAGGACAAAGGCTGAGTATGAAGAACAACTGTTGAAAGACCTTATGAGATTGAGTGCTGACAGCACTTGCAGGTGAAACCAAGTAAAATTCTGTGTAGGAAAGTGTGAAGTGATATACGTGAGAAAAGACCACTCTGAATTTTCCCTAATACCTTGTAAAATACTGTTCTCTCAGCTGTCAGTTAGGAAGATCTTAGGATCATAAGAGACACTTCTTTGAAAAAAGTAAGCTCAGAGCTCAACAGCAATCAAATAAGCAAATCAGATGCAGAGCATTTTAGGAGAGTAAAAGAGGGTAAAAAGAGGACTTTATTATGCCACTGTATTACGAGCTTTATTATCCCATCTTAAATACTACAGTGGTGTTACCCTTGTTTCAAAAGGGTATTACAGAATGGGAAGAGACTCATGGAAGGGCATCAAGGGTGATCAAAGGTGTGGAGTAGCTTAAGACAGGGGCAACTGTACAAGTTAAGTAAACCGTGATTCTTCATCTTGAAAAAGTGGCATGAAGACTATGAATAGGGATTTGCTGAACCAGCCATTACTAGAGCATTTGAAGCTAGTAGCAAACAGGCAAACCACACAAAACCAAAGACTCTGGTTCTTTGTGCAAGCAGTAGATCTGTGGAACTTCTTGCCAAGGGTTGATGTGGGCGTTAAAAGGTTACATGGGCTCAAGAGGAAACTAGACAAATGCTACAAGGATGACAAATCTGTTGCAAATTTTTAAATATAAACTACACCAGGAAGTCCCTGACATGAAGATGGTTGGTGGCTGCAAAAGTATTAGGGAGAAGGTAGTATCAAATATACATTCCCTTTTCTTCTGCTGTCCTCTAGATACTTGCAGCAGTCTGATACAGAAGCCTGAGCAGAACCCTTGATCTAACCCAGTACAGCTATTTTTGGAGAATACTGAAGAGATTCATACCTAAATATTTGTCTCATATGATCTGATACCACTCCAGGAAAGTCACTGGCAGCATTCTCAGTGACTTCACTAGGTCTGTCTTATCACTGGTAATTTGATAACCAGACAACATGTCTCTTGTTAAAAACAGAAACAGCTGTCTTTGATTGCTATTCCAAATCATCACTCTACTTGTTTTGTGCTCAGAAGTGCAAAACTTTGCACTTGCAGAATGCAGCCATAAGTTTTGCTAGAAAACCTTATGAACAATAAGAATTTTCTAGCATGACCCTTAAAGCAATTTGCCTGGTATGCACGTCACAACTTAGTACTGTAACTGCAAAGAGCCCTACAGGACTCTGAGGGTCATAGTTGCAGCCCCCTGGGCTGCATCTCAAAATGTTGAGATGCAGGTATGCAGCTCAAATTACAGGTAGCTGGGAGCTGTATGGGTGATGTCCAGTGCACTCTACTGGACATGTGCCTTTCATTGACAAAATAAAAAGCAGCATGAAAGACTTGATCCCTTTCCATTTGAAATCAATTATCAGATCCAGGTGCATGCCAGATATTCTCTAGAGTGCAAGTCCTCTGAGGAAGGAACTGTTGGGACAATTCTGTCTTGTGCGGTGATGGGGCTATTGTTTTGCTTAGCAAATGATGATATATCTACCTTTCAGGAGATAGCAAGTCAAACTGATCTTTTGTGGTGTGCTGCTTTCCTGGATCTATCCAATTTTGCCCAGAGGATCAGGCAATCTAAGAGTGTGTAAGACTTAATGACTTGCAGTTAATTACCTTGTGTTGAAAAAGCCATGTACAAACTGTTGCCCGCACAGACATGAAATTCTGTGATGACATACATTAAGTTTTATACATAAAACAATCGCCTTTGTAACCGGTCATAAATCTGAAAAGTTTTATCTATTTAGTATTCCCACTGGAGCTGAACCTGGCTAGTGCTATCCTATTGCAGAGTCCATTACCAAGATGTACAAGAACCAATTAGTAGAAACAAGAGGAGGTAGTAGAAGTCGTCTGTGGTCCTTAAAAAACCCTACACCACAGTAAATTGCTAAGAAATTAGAACACAGAACAATTAATTTCCAATTTGAAGGTGATTTGTTCAATTTTCTCTAAAGAGCTTTAAACATGACATTCAGTTAACTGAGTAAGTATCTAGACTTGTTCTTTTCATGTCTGACAAAACAATGCTCAGATGGCAAACATGAAACCAGCCAACAGAACATCAGATAATGTTTGCTGTGCAGTCTGGGTGCTTAATTTAGCTGAACTAGTACACTCTAGTTTGGATAAATGATGCAGGCCCAAATTAGAAGAGAGAAAAGTGCAATGATGGCTGAAGGCTTATCTCGCTGTCATGTAAAGCATCAAATTTAGGAAGGCTCAAAAAAAGCTGCTAGTGAAAGGAAGTAATTTATACTTCTTTTTATGAGGAAAACAGCTCTAAAAATTAATTCTGGATTATGCACACTTAATCAAACACGATAATTATTTTAAAGTAGTTATCACAGGCTATAGCTAGATAATACATGCAATGTAGTGACTACATTCTCAGTATCTTCAAAGAGTATCAGTTAAGGGTATGTTACACTTTAATATATTACAGAATTTTCTTCTCTATACATCTAAATAAATTCCATAGTTTCAGTCCAAATTGCCACCCATCCTCTTTAGAGCTCCTAATGCTCAACTTTGTGTTGCTGAACATTTATTTACAAGCAGCATGTGTCCCATTTTAAAAACAAAATTTCAGAAAGCATTTTAATAACTTTAGGAAACTCCTTTTTTTAGGCAGCCAATTTATTTTCCAGGAGTTTTTGTGTCCTCCTTTTTTTTTTTTTTCATTTTTAATTAATATGCTTATTTTCCAACTCTTTTGTTCCATAATTTTAAATAGAGTAAGGAGTTCCAGCGTGATGAATTAATTAAAAGGAATCTTGGCTTTCTCAGTCATGAAGTGATTAAGTGCAGTTGATTGTATTTTTTTCTGAAGTTTGGCCAGTATGAATGAGGATGTTAGTGCAGAATTTCAGCAGAGGTTTTGGTGTTAGACAGAAGGTGCCTCTCAGAAGTACAAGGGGAAGTAAGACTGCTTTTAGACTGGCCCTTTGAGAATATGTCTTTACTCAGATAATTTTACATTCAATTTATAGGTTTTGCATGAGAAGAACTTAAAATTTTAATGTCTGCTTTAAAATTATGTCTTTTCTGAAAGAAAAATACTGCTTCTTTAGCTTGCAGAAAAAAGCTACTGCTTTGTAAGAGTCCACTGTGTGGCTTCATTGCATTTTTAGAAATAGTTTTTTTGCAACTTTGTCCAGGAAATAGTAGCAATATCCGTTCAGTAGTGATTTGAATTGCTTGCCTACTTTAATTGAAGGCTGGACTCTGTGAAGTACTGAGTGTTTCACACTGACTTGTATAGACTGTTGCTAGAGAGGAGTGGGAGAATGTAATTACAAAATTTTGTAAGATTCCTTCATGGTCTGCTTTCCTGTTGTTCTCTGCAAAGTAGTCCAGTCCTGCACTCTAACCTGTGTAGACATTGACATCAGAGTGACCTGTGTAGAACTGACATCAGAGTGACCTCGTGACCCTTACTATAAGAACCCAACCAAGATGAGCTTGCAGTGCCTTTATTTTACCATTTAACATACATCACATAGTAATTACGCAAGAATACAATATTTGTTTGACACGAGGGCTTCTGATTTAAGATAGCAGTTAATGAAATAGATCCTTCTATTTTTTTGCAAGAAAACATATGTCTTGAGAATTGAGTCCTTGAATTACATGCAAGAAAAATTCTTTAAATAATCTTTTCGCAAACATCAATAGCGTTCTTGATCTTTTGCAATAATCCAGTTGCTTCTGGCTGTGAGTTCATGGATCACCTGCCAACTGTTTCTGAACAGACTATACTACCTGCCTTGGGAATAATACCACAACTTACCATCTGGTGAAATCATGATAGTATCACTTGACCTCCACATGTGGTCTCTGTCAAGCACTTCATTGAAAACTGGCAAGACATCAGGGCCCGAACATACTGTTCTATGCAGCCCTGAATTTTGGCAGGGTTGCAACATTTAGTAAATAAACTTCATCTGGCTTGCAAGTCACAGACAAATAAGACAGGCTGATGTCATCGTAAGGTTTAACTCTCAATAAAGTATGTGTCAAGTAATTATTAGACTTTGTTGGGCAAGGCATTTAGGGGAAGTTAATAGACAAAGATCATTTTAAGCAGCAACACTTCTGAAGAACTGGCATTCAGTAAGCAGTGAAAAATGACCCTAATGCTGTGCTTAATTTAGAAACTGGGTTTGTGTCACTTTTCAGATTTTGCTTGCAACTCCACCTTTCTTAGATCCTAAATTAAAAAGCCGAAAAATTATAGAATAGAAAAATTAACTTAAGTACATGTGCGCTGTGTAAATCAGGTTTAATTTAATGGCTTAATAGCATTGCATTCTAATCATTGTTTAGCCAAATAAGAAAGCAAGGAAAAACATCACAAGTATAATTTATTGTTTGAGTTATATTCACAGTTATATCCCAAAAGTGATAGAAGTGGGGAGAGGGGAAAGCAATTCCAGTCCCTCTGACTTCATATCACTTCAGTTTTTCACCTCTTTAGAGGATGGATGTTGCAGATCACTGGAAGAAATAGGCACCTCGTTTTGTTTGCAGTGTGCTCATCTTAATCAGAATATCATAGCTCAACAGTCAACCCCTGAGTCCTGCTCAGCAATATGTCCCTGACACTGCCAGGCATGGATAGCAAGCAGAGTGCCATGGTGGGTTTCTCTAACAAATCTTTGCAGCAGAATCTATTTGTAATTTTGGATGATAAAAATCATATACCTATGGGGGGTGGCTTGAGGTAGAGCCATGTTACGCTGCAGTCCCTAGTAGTACATCTAATTGACACTGTGGTACCACTTTGCTATTCCCCCCTCTTCTTGGTTTCTGAAGATTGTGGAAGTAGGGACTTCTGACTGCCATAAGTGCTGGAAGGAACTAGACTTGAGTGTAAATTTGCAGGGGGCAGTGAGAAGGGATGACATGAACTAGATGATCTTTAAAGGTCTCTTCTAACCCAGACCATTCTGTGGTTCTATGAAACTGGAAAGGAATTGGCAACTACCACTTGACTTATCACCCAAACCAGGTTTCCCAGGCATTCTGTGTGTCTGCAGGTGGAGGGGGCTGATACAAGTGGGTTGATCACTGGAAATAAGTCAGGTATGTTTTTCTCTAAATTGAGAAGACTTCTAAGGTTATCGCCTAGGACTTAGCACTAAGCAAGAGAAATTAAACTTGGCTATCTCTACAGAAGAAAATTTTAAGTGCAGAGGAAAACTTAAACTCCAGGGAGGTATGTCGCTTAGAGGCAGTAGAAAGGGTATGGTTCTTGTTACTGGTCACACATTTGTGTGATTGCCTTCCACTTTCTAGCCCTAACAGACTTTAGGCTACAGCCCATCCCTGTGGCAGAAAATTGGACAAAGATGCAACATAAATTTTGCAGATCTTCAGCTGGCTTATAACACCTCTCAGATTTTTAAGGACAGACAAGCAGACCCAACCAATCAGCCAGCCTTTCCCAGAGGCAACGACTCAAGGAGATGACATCGATCATGTCAAACTTATTGACAAAGTTGTCAGAAGAAATATGAGCTGCGTTCCTACCATGTGTTTTAAAATCTTATTAATGCTTATTTGTTCTATTAATTGTATTGCTGTAACTAAAAAGATAAGCACAAATACGAAATGAAAATTTGAAGGTGGTTTTTGCCTTTTTTATTTAACTTTTGTAGAGGAGAAATGAATCTTGGTAGCAAAACAGTTTGTGGTGGTTTTAAAATGTGATTTTTAAGTGGTGAGGGTTTTTTGTTGTTCCCCCCCCCAAATGAAGACATAAATGAGGAGAATTACATTGTATTCAGAGAAACAGAGGAAGTTCAATTCTTTGCCAAAGCAAACATCCGCAGACTTGTGTAGTCTACATGTTTCAATGCATGTGAAAATATTTGGTGTTGTAGAGTGACTTCCTTGAGTGGAAATAATATTGCAGCTAGTAATGAGATTTTGCAAAAGAAGGAAATCACAGCTATCTTAGTAATTTAACGTCTCAAATTTGTTTATGGATAATTTCCTGTCTGACACATTTAACTGAACAAGTTAAAGTGTTTAAAGAAGATTAGAATGACATTAATTTTTAACTGCCCTTGACCATGACATTTCACAAAGGGGTGTGTTCAATAAAAACAGATGGAAAAATGAGCTTGCCCCTTCACCTTGTAGTAGCTTTCTTCTGTCAACTGATTTAGCTTTCTGTCACCAATCAGCTGAGTATTCAAGAACATCCTTGACTTTTGTCTTTTTCATTTTATGAATAAAATAACACAAGAGTATAGCAATTTTTGTAAAATCCAGTAATGCTAAGCTTTTTGTCTGTTATTAAGACTGAGATGTTTTTGCAGTCATGGCTTGATTTTTCATGATGAATACTAAATTTCATTACAAACCCCTGTTTAATACCAGAATTATATAATGAGAAAAAATTAATTTGAAATTAAGCATCATAAAAGTAGGCAAAGTGATACAATATTTTGTGGCATCTGATTAAAATATTAAGGATATTTTCAGAACAGCAATGCATTTGCACTCTAGTTACAAGTCAGACTTCCCACTTAACACAGTGTCTGAACACTTCCAGCAGCAAAGCAGCTCAGAAGCTGAGGCCATGGGTATGGCTGGGGTGCAGCCATCACGTGGGCCAAACACAGTACAAGGAAGCATGGTGCAGAGCTTCAAAGTCAGGAGGAAACACCCTGATACAGAGCGGTTTTGCATCAGGACACAAACATGGTTGTCCTGCTTGAAGAGTTAGTTGGTGTTACATTGTGGACTTGAACTCATGTTGGCAGTGGCTTGGGAATCTCCCATCTAAACTTGTTCTGTGTGAGGGTGGTGTGTCCGGAGTAATGCAAACTATTGGATCTAGTCGGTCCGGAGTAACACGAGCTATTGGGTCTAGTCTGTTCAAATGTCAGTCTTGCTATCACAGCATGCTTATTTGTATGGCTTATTTTAAAATCTCCCTTTGCATTTATTATTATTCATTTTATTGTCAGATTTGTGAGATTCAACACTGAAAAATCAAGATGTACAGAACTAAAATGACCAATCCAGAGAAACTGCTTGCTAATTTCTGAAGTGTAGTTATTTCTATGCATTTTATCAAAATGACACAGTTTTCAAATAATATCCTTGTTAAAACTGTTTCCATGTGACAGATTTTTTAGTATCTCTGTGTATGTTGTTTTTGCAATATGTTGTTGCATTGAATGGGATCCTAGTAAGCATTTTAAATAACCCACACAAATGCATTCTGCAACATAAGGACATGTTTTTGGAAACATCAGACTGCTATCTTTGAATGCCATTTGTAACATACTTGTGGATTAAACATTCAGTTTTTAATCAAATGAAATGGGGTACTACCCAATAAAGAAACAAGATAGAGAAGTTCAGTGCTGAATAGACAATTTAATACGATGTGACTTACAGTGGTCAGCCTCAGGAATTGCTCCTATGCCCAGTTTCTTTGAGAGCTCCCTGAATTTTCCTTTGTCAGTGTATGCCCGTGAAAAGTCTAATAATGTATGACCTGTCCAGGGCATATTAGGCATATGAATAAATGTTGCTTAAGACACATTAATGTTCAGTTGAGACTTCTTGTGGTTTCTATTGCTAGGCATTTTGAAGCATCTGTTGCCCTGTGAAAATGCAGAATCAGCTAGATAGAATAGCTTTTATATCATCAAGTGTAGTGGACAGATTTATGTCTCCATTCTGCAACTGAAAGATCTATCTCTCTGATTTTCCTAGAATGACTCCTCTTGGATCAAAATATTTTATTCTCAACTACTTTAAATTATGTACAAAATCATAGCAAAATATATTTAAAAACTCTCATACCAACTTACCACTTGTCTTTCATACAATGCTGTTAGGGATCAGTGCAGTTATGGTTGTATCAAGAGTTTAAAACTGGTTAATAAAACAAGTGTATTTTCTTTTTACTTCTAGAGCTTCTTGTAAAATGACTCTTAATTATTTCCAGATGTCTTAAAATTCTTTGTGAAGGGAAGAGAGTTTGGATGGTCCCACACATAGTTTGGGGTGATACTGTTGTTTGTTCAGTTACAAGTTAGGTCTGAATTTTTCTGTGGATCATACTTAAACACTCTTGTAATTTGATAGGCATTCTGACCCCACATGATATCATCACCAGCAGGTGTATCAGAATCTGGCTTGCTTAAATCAAGAGTGTGTGTCTAGTCAGTGTTTGATGATGGAAACCAGTTTGTAGTCAGGGCATGCCAGTGATTGAATCCATGTGTTCTTTTTCCAATCCTTTTTATTTCCTTCTAAAAATAATTTCTACAAACAATCACTCACAGTTTCCCCAAACAAGATATTTGTATACAAATTAGATAGAAGTCACAACAGTACAAGCATTCTATAAAACAATAAAAGATCCTGACATGTAATGTTGCATAAAAAAAGAAAAAGAAACAAGAGAGTATATGAGCTTTCTTCACACAGTTTATATCATATGCTATACAATTTTTTATCTGTATATGCTAAACCACCATGGGACATCCCTTAAAAAACAATCCTTATTCCAGACATAATGCTATTGCTGATAGAATATGTGTATGACCTGTAGCTACAGCATTTGAGCAGTAAGAAAATTGCTTTAAGGGGAATTTTGTTAAATAGAAAACCTGGAAAATTGTTAGGTTTTCCAAGTTTCCATTCTTCCTCTTCTATGGCAAAATGATAGCAGTGAGAGCAAAAGGAAAAATCTGTTGCCGTAAGACAACTGTTTCTTGTAATACTTATGAAAATATTGGGAAGAGTGGTTTGGAATTTGAAACACAAACTATGCACTTTTTTTTTTGAGATACGTGATCTCAATCACATATTGACTAGATCCACTGAGGGGTTTTCTGTTAAGGCACAGTTAGAACTGTTTAGATCTGTCTATCAATCATCCAGGCTTTCTCCGGTAAGAGTGGATGCCAGCTACAACACAGATACCTGGAGTTGTTTGGGGAAAACCTGTTTCAGGTAATGCAAGAAGATGCTGTTTGCTTTTAGTTTGCAAGTTCAGGAAAGTCTTTCCATGTCAATTTTTAAGTTGTTCTTCCTTACTTGTGTTCTTAGTTGTGCTTCTGAGCTGAGAGTACCCAACTTTTTTCCAAACTTTCTCAGTCCTGCAGAAAGTACGTGTCTCTTGTATGTCCACTCTTCCCCCCAGACATCAGTCTTGGGAGAAGAAAGAAAACATGACTTGCTCTTGTGATCTCTGTGTCCCGACACAGTAGTCCTTGAAGAGTATCAAGTCCCCCTCAGCTATTCAATACATGGGCAAAACGTGTTGCTTGAAAGGCAGTACTTCCCAGAAGGCACCAAAGTAGCCTTCAACATCCAGTTTAGAAGTTACATGATATTTTTCCCTCAAGCCCACAAAATCCAGCTGGGCTTCTAGTGTTAGCTTAAGGATTTTTACCTGGCCATATCACCATTTGGAACACCTTGGTAGTGTCTAGGTTCTTTACTAGTCAAGATATAACTGTAGTAATGAGAACATTACAGTACTTTGTTATTTAACAAGGATGCACTATGCATGCTTTCCAAGGTTGCATTAAGCCCAGTCCCTTTTTCTCTACCCTACAGCAAGAGTGTGTCAACTGTCCTTAAGAGAACAGACTTGGGTATGTATGGCTCTCCGAGTATGCTATTGCAGAGTCTTTAATCAGTCTTTGAACACAGTAGAGTGAGATTTCCTTCTTGGTCAAAGTAGTGATTCAGACAACTGAGATACATAGTGTCATCAAGTGTGCTGTGAATGTTAGTAGACACTGAAGGGACAGAGGAACACAAATTAGTGATATGGTTTCTGGTTTACAGAAGGAATCTCAGTTTCAGGAGCAGTAAACCTACAGTAAATTTAGGCCTAGTTTGATCTGTGAATAAAAGAAATGTGCCATTTGCCAGATGACTTAGCAAGTACTTACGTAGATAAACATTTCTATTACAAAGATTAATAGGAAAAGGTTGATAAATACAAAAGCAGTGTCTGACCTGTAAATAGAGGACAGGCGAGGGAAAGGAGCGGAGCTCATGTTGCAAATTTATCTGAGAACCTCCTTGTCTTTGAATGCTTGCTGAAATTTTGGTGGTGCTGGCTTTTGTTTCCTTGGGCCTCGATTAATATTTTTCATGAATTCATATTGTGTGCAACCTAACCCAGAGAAAATATTGAACTCTTACGCATGAGGAAACTCAATTTATACATCCACTCTTACAGTATCCACAGACATTTTGCAAGTAAGGTGAGTGTCGAATGCTACTGGTAGAGAATTTCAAGCATTAGCCTTGTAGGATTCTTTTCCACACAGTTTTGACACATAACCTCCCCATGACATTGTTATGCTCTAGATATATTCTAAAATCTAAGGCCCTCAAATTTTAATAAATATGTTGAGCTTTCAAGGAAGGAAAATACATTCAGCACATTCCTCAGATATTTTGTCTGCAATATTGGAAGTATTTTTCAAACAGCATGTGAGCCATGACATGAATTTAATGAAAAATTGTTTTTTCCATCATATGTGGTCTTATCAATATGGGAACAGAAATGACACTATTTGTCAGACTTAGGTCCTTTTGGCCCACTTTATTAATTTCTAGCTCAGTTGATAGTATTAATTATAGTCAGGGAACACTTATTAACATCTTTAAAAATTATGTATACGTTGCATAACAGAAGCTGACCTAATAATTTCTTATAGTTAAAAATGCTACATAGGTGAAGCACAAGTGCTAAGACTAGGAAATGTTCTGTTAAATTCGGAGAGGGACTCCTGTATCAAAGCTTGGATGGAAAATTACTTCAGATAATGTTGTTAAAGCTTGATTTCTCTATAAAAGAAGCAGCCAGCCATAACAAATTATTTTCAAGGTCTATTGTTTTGGTATATACAATTGCAAGAAAGAAACAGAATGTTCTTTGTGTTTTTTTCTTTTATGTTTAGCCTCATAGGTTTACCAAAGTTGGCATTAAAGAACTACTTTTAACAATTTTTATGACTTGTTCTTGAACTAGACACTTCTTATATACATTGTGGTGTGGCTGGCTTTAAACAAGCTTTTCATCTTCTTTATGGTGTTTGTGAATTATACTGCACTTAGTTGACAGTATAATAAAAGCATTTTTGTTTGTGTATTTGACCAAACTTGCATTATTGCAGTTGTGCACTCGCTATTTTCTAGCATTTCCTTTAGCTGTAGCAGTGTGTTCATCCATACATCTGTCTAATATTCCTCAGAAGATTCAACTAAATAAGAATGCATAGAGCTGAAAAGGATAAGCTGGCTTCTAACAAGGATCTTTTCTTAGTAAAACAGTAATGTAACTTTGAGGAATCTGGTCCTTGGGGAAGAGTGATAAGTGATCTCTATCATTTCAAGTGGAAACACGCATTCCCTTACTTTCTGCCTTGATTCTCAAGATTGTCTAGACTTATCTTTTAAATCACCAGTCCATCCATTTTTTGTTCTCAAATAAAATTACCTTTCTGTCAGGAGAGACAGGAGTGAATGTGGAAGCTGAAAAATGCCATTAAATAACTGCAAAAGTTGTGACTTGTGCTTGTGAAGTTCAGATGCTTCTTCCTGGGGAAGTTCAGATGCTGTCTGTCTCCCAGATGATTCAAGTTCTCCATAGCTACTGAATTTTGGAGACTTTGTAGTCAGGTTAATTGAAGTCCCCACTTAGATAATTTTCTCTTTTTTGTAAGGTAGTATCCTGAAGAATCAAAATACAGTATATTAAATGCTTGCATGTCTTTAGTCATTTAAAATGCAATGCAGAAGAGTGTGATTTTTTTTCCAAGTGCCTATTTGCCAATTGCCCCAAACAGACATGAAGGAGAATGCAGCATTAGGTAGGTGTGCTCCATGTAATTCCTCCTCTGTAAACCAAAGCCTGATGAGTCTGTTACACTGAACAGAGTTTCCAATGTTCAGCTCAATATTGGGCATTTTGATTCTCTAAGAACTGGGGGGGGTGGGATTCAACTTCAGTCAACTGCAGTCAGTTCCTAACCAATGGCAGTCAGTTTCATCATCAGGAGAGGTGCCCCATCTTAATATGGAGCAACACCATAACTTCAGGCAAAATTTTTTCAGAGGAGCTCTAAAATTTTGCTGTATCCCTTTCTGAACATTTGGCCTGGTGCTCTTTTCTGGGTATAAGTCTATTTTTTCAAATGCCATGAAGTTTGGTGACCAAAATTGAAGTCTGCAAAATCACTAGTTGCTATTAACATTCTTGCCAATTTACTATGCCTAACTTTATCTAGATTGGCCTCATTGGCTTCAGTTGTGCACTGTATCCAGTGGACACTGAATGTAAAATGCAGAAATAATACATGGTAGTAAGTAAGACCAGGACATCTTTCTTTCCCACCCTCCATCCCCTCCACCTTTTAGAAACTGCTATGAAGTTGCAGCTTGTCCTGGTTAATGTGCTCTTATGTCCAGAGCAGTTACTGCCAAGTTTCTCCATATGCAGGATGCAGGTTCACCAACAAGGGGTGGAGAGTGTCCAATTGTCTTGTGGCACAGTGGTTAAAGCACTATCCTGAAAGGTGGGAACTGAATGTTTGTGGTTTGTAACCTAAGACCCTCCCAAGTGCTTTTAAAAAGGAGGGCTAAGTGAAGAAGGCTGTATTTATGTCCTACTCTTTGTAAAATTCATTTATTCTCAGAGTTTTCACTCAATGTAAGAAAGGATGCATATAAATGAGTGCCTTTCCCCTGAAGTCTGATAATAGCTTTGAGCAGTGTGAAGCTACTATTTGTTCAATGAAATCTCCCACAACAAATGTATTTTGAGGGTTCATTAATCATCTGGATTAAATAAAAGATGATTATTATTATTGTTTGGGCCTTTGAAATATTAGAAAACCACCAGGCAGTTCTGTATATTAGGTATCTTCAGCTATGGGAAGTATCAGGACAGACAGAGCAGTGAAGTCATGCAAGTGAAGACTGAGGAAGGCCAACAGCATGCTGTGTGTGGGCAGCTCCCGTTACCCTCTGCCTGAGCTAAGACTGGTTCTGTCCAGTGTTGTCAGTACCTTTCAAATATAAAACTTCAACAGATTTTCCTACCTGGTTTTGGTTTTTATTATTATTTTTTTTCCAGAAAAACGAAATAGAGCTAAGTTCCAACAAGAAAATATTATGCAGCCCAATGAAACCCAAGTCACTTGTAATGAAATTTTTTGTATTTTTAAAAGCAGAGTAAACAGTAATGACGTCTTGGCTTGCCAACCAGCATGTTGCAATTATTGGAAGCTGAGGTGTTACAGATCTGCAAAAGTATGTCTGTGAAGTCCAGTAGACATAAATAGAGTACAGTATGATCTCATATCATGCAAGCAAACTTTCAATTCTGATTCTTCTCTCAGAAGTCCTTAAAGAAGAATTTGAGACGAAAATAAAAGAAATGAGAGACAGTTTATTCCCTACACATACCGATGGAGTATTTAACCATAATTTAAGGTCTGAAGAAATCAATGGAAAAACAAGATCATGGTATGGCTTAAGCTTAACAACATGTAGTGTCACACTGTGCGTTGCTGAGTCTTGGGCTCTCTAGATCCCTTTTACCAAAACCATCAAAGGTCTACCAGACTGGTATTTCTGCTGTGACATTCATCTGCAGTTCTTGACCCTTTCCTTCTCTGAGTGCGATATTACTATACGTCTTCTGATCTGTCTTTTTAATCTCCTTTTGTCACTATAAATGCTTATTATAAAAATACTGTGCTGAGAAATTCGGTCATATGACAATCAGGGGTTTTTTTATTATTCACAATTTACAACATCAACAAAACATATCCTTTTCTGTGCCTGTTTTTCAACTTTGCTAGATTTCACAAGGAGCATCCCTGAATGATTTACAGAAAAAGAAGAGGCGTGCCCCTCTTCCACCAGCTGCATCTGCTCCACCCACTCCTGCCATGCCGAACAGGACAGAAGAGAGGGAAGACAAGAGGAAGAGCACAATGGGTGAGAGGCGTTCTTTTCTCCTGTGTAATCCTATGCATGTGCTTCCAGTGCTCACTATTCAAAGTTTCCTTAATTGTGCTATGCTGTGAGTTCAGAAACTTTTGTAACTTGGGGAGAAAAAAGCACTTGTCTGCAGAATGAAAGTCTGGAAATAAATGTTGGTATATTATCTCTTTTTTTTTATGGCAATGTTCAGAGTATCATAAGGTAGTAAAAGGTAGATAACACTCATCAGGTGATTTGAATGTTTGGTACAAGCTGGATATCCAAAAGCACTAGCCCTGGGCCTATTCTGTGCCTTTAAGGTCATAGTGGTTTTGCTAGTAAATGGAAATATGGAAATGGTAAATGGAAATGCTAGTAAATGGAGGTAGTCCAGACAATACTGAATTAATCTGAAGCCATGGGGTTCTGCTGGAACTGAAGTACAGTCAAGCTGGTTCAGTATCTCCTCATGTTTCTAAAGCCTTAAGACATTTTCTCTTCCTGTAGTCCTCCAACAGTTTGACATCAACTGACCATATTCAGTGAAGTTTTTCTTTAGAATTTAGTCCTCAGATTTATTTTAAATCAATCTCTATTGAGTCTTTAGCTAATCAGTAGAACAGAACTGGTGCTCTCAAAGGGGTGCCATACATAGCTGGAGACAACAAAAGAAACTCTAGCCTTCAGCTGTATGTGATGCCACATTTGCTCTCATGCAGGAAGACTGAAAAACGTTCTCCCAGACCTCTGTCATTATCTGACTGCTAGCTTATTCAGATCAGTGGGAGTTTTGCCCGAGTGAGGACCCCGAGATTATGCTTTTAGCAAACAAAGTGATTTTATGATGGGTAAAGATATGAGGTAATAACCCCACATATTGGAACTCATTTTTCAGTACATTAAGAGAATCATTCTTCAAGTGCCATAGTGCACTCAGTGCACTTCAGTTCATGCCTTTGACCTCATGTTTCATAAAGTGCCTAAGACATACAGATATGACATCCTGTCATACATAATTGCTTACATTACAAATGCCTCACAGTTTAGAAAGAAACCTCTTGGCTTTGTTCCAACATTTATTTTCAGTAAATGCTTCACATTTAATGCCTCAGCATTTATGTAGCAGCAGGAGTCCATTATCTTGTGACATGTACGACTCCATTGACATCTCTTATTTAAACCCTCTAAGGGGAACGTTATCATTGTACCATATAACACAGGAGTTTTCAGCAAATTGGCTTACTTCTAACCATTGTAGATGTCACAGTCTGTTGCTCCTCATGCTTTGCCCTACTGTTGGTCACTTATTGATGTGGCATTTGGTGCTTTAACTTTTTGTAAGTGTTCGTTTTATTTTGTATCAGTGCTCAGAATGTTACAGATGAAATAAAGCAGAGCAGAGCCACTTCTAGTCTGTTCAGTACTGTGTATATAAGTGCTCGCTGGCCAGACTCTGCTGAGGTAGGATTCTATAGTATCATTTACTTTAATGGAGCCTTATGATTTTACACCTTCAAAGAACTTGTCCTACAGTAGCCCTATCTTCAGTGTTTTTCATTTTCTGCTACTTTCTTGAATGAATGCGTTCATTAACAAGAAAAAATGTTACAGCAAGGGAAGGTTGGTAAAACAGCCTCTCTTTGGGGCCCTTGCAAGAAAACGATGAGAAAGCACAGATGGCTCTGAAAGCAAGAGAGAAAAGCTGTGAAAAAAGCAAGACTGTAGTGAGGGGAAAAACGTGCTGCAAGAAATAGGCAGCCACATGATGGAAAAAGGATTAAAGCTACCTATGTATCTCCCACGTTAGCCACATGAATCAAAGCAAAAGATCCTATCGAATATATTCTCAAGCTGGCAAATACACTTCAGTGTTCAATACTGAATCACTTATTATGACCCCAAAGTATTGTGCTCAGTTTTCTCAGAGCAGTAAAAAAGGGTCTGTACATTTGCCAGCATTAAATTTTGTCTTGAATCTCTGGAAGCTAGTGACTCCTAAGTAGAAAATCATAATAGTTTAACCTTTTTTCCTACCTCTTGGTGCTTTTTCTCTTCTCAGCAGCACCAGAGCATAAGCTTAAGACTATAGGAATGATCGAAATGGATCAGTTCACCGGTCCATCTCTGCCAGCATCCGTCTTCAACAACGACCACAGCGGATGCTTAAGGCAGGGTGTGAATGAGCAGGTAGTCATGGTTCCTCAGTGCACTTGCAGCCTCTGAGAACTTTCCAAGCTGCAATAGCTCTAGGTCTGTACACTACAAACTGGCAGCAGCTTTTTAACATTGCAAATAGTTAACAGAGTATAGTGCAAAGGTGCATGTACTTATTAAGTTATTGCACATAGTATTGAAATAAGCCCCCAGCCAAAGTTATGACCATTTCCTTTGATAGTTTAAAATACTGTTTTGCAAAAAACAACTTAATCATCTGCTTCTCCACAATGTCAAAATAATAAAAAACCTACTCAGAAAAAGAAAAGGAAAACCTGTCAAGATACCCACTTCAAAATACTGACCTGAGGCATCTTCCTCTTTCTCTCAAAGAGTCAGGAAAGTAGTCACGTAAAGTATCCTAGCAGTCAACAGATTCAGGCAGTTTGACACTTAAGGAGATAAAAATAAAACACGTTTTTCACATTTCCTCACATAGCTTTTTCCAATTTGTTTTTTTATTAAACTTTTTTTCTCCTTATATCTGCCAAAGCTGATTATTTTAACTGTTAGTCATTATGTACATGTATGTGCTGGGCTCAATTCTGGTCCCACTGCTGTTGGTTTAAGAAAGACCTAGCTTTTCCTTCTCCCTTAATTATTTGAGGGTAAATAAGAGCAGAATTAGATCCAGAGAGACTTTGAATGTGGATAAGGGAAAATCAATGTGTGTTTAAAAAATAACAATAAACAGAGCAATCATTATCTTGCAATGAAATAACTAGTCAATTGATCCCCCTGTAGGTGATGGACGTCAGGTGCCACAAAAGCCTCCTAGAGGCACCACTCGTGGTCCACCCCAGTTAGTAATACCCCCACCCCCACCTTACCCTCCTCCTGACAGAGACATTGTGGATCCAACAGTCTGTTACAGAGAAGCAGATGTTACAGCACCAACAGAGCTGGTACCTAAACGTATGTTTGAAAATACATGTATTTGCATTTCCAGTCTTTTGATGGTTACTCTCAGGGGTAGCTTTTCCAGACTTTCCTCTCTGCTCTCTAGACGTACATGTCTGTTTTTTCCCTTTTTTCCAGCCTGTTGTCTTTTAAAATGCCCAATGCAGTGTAACTAATTAATATAAAGTAAACAAAACACTTGTTTGGAGACAGTTTTGTGGATGATACCTGACCATTGTATGGAAGCATTTAAAAACAACCGTCAAACCTTGTGACTTTGTGCAGCTAGAAGCAAAAATCTGTTGTCTTGTATTAATTCTTCATGTTTGTTTTTCTGTGCTAACATTTTCTCTGTCTCTCCAGAGATGAGTTCCTTTGAGAGTCAACAGGTCTATCAGTCTAGGTTGAAAACTACAGGGTGTCTCCCTTAGGAAAACTGAACCATTTACAGGAGCTGTGTATTGTTAAAGGCCTTCCTGTCCTAATGGTTAGGTACATCTTCCTTGCCACCTCTGAGTAGTCCTTTGTGTGCTCTTCCCCCTAGGGCATAACAGTTATCAGACAAAGAAATATGATATTTTCCACGTACTTTTGTATTTGTGAAAAGCGTGGTTTTATGCTACTTTTTAATTCTTATCCATCGACTGTCTTTAAATCTTTGTACACAATCCAAGTCTTTGATCATGTATTAGGTTCCCTGTGGGCTTGCCCTGCACACCCATGTAGATCCTGTAAAGGCAACAAAGATCTGCACGTTATGGCATCTCATGGGCACATTTCCTTTGAAGGTTAGGAGGGTGTCTCCTAACCATGGGATAGAGAAATGTCTCCCTTAGCTGCTAATTTGACAAAATGTTTTTCGCAGGACATTTTCTTTACCAAAATTATTCTGCAGGTAGCAGTTACTCTGATACATTAATGTTGGTGTGTTTGCTGTTGGATACCAGTTAAATGTAAAGCATTATTTTTCAGATCTTGCTGAGGAAATACAGATTGATGTTTTATTGCAGGCAGAGAAGGAAAATAAGGAAATACATTCTAACTGAAAACCTGAATCTTACTGAGAATTAACCCTAATTTGTTTTTACCAGCATATGCACAGAAATCATATCATACTTTAAATCTCTTTTTTTTTTTTTTTGCTAGATACCATCAGCTTGCTTACAATGTTTTCGTTATTAAAAATCCATTGTGGCCTTCTTTGCATTAATATTTCTGCTTCATTTGAGTTTCTACCACTGTTATTTTGCAATACTTTCCTGATCTACCTTGGTGATCAAATACCCTTTAATCAATGCAGCTCTGATTTTATCAGCCTGATCATTTGCTCTTAAACAAACACAATATCCTGGCCAAAAGGGTTTGATTAAGCTTGTACATGGAAACATAACATAAGCTTTTATTATCCTCAGTTTACTGAGAGCAAAAGAATAGTGCTTAGTGGGTACTTATTTTAGACTTAAAGCATCAGTGAGAGGGACAAGTTTAGCTTTATAATTATGCTGTGCTCTACTTAGATAAAGATACGTGTATAGATTTACACAGGAGAAATGTGTATAGATATACCCATGAGAGAAAGCAGCACGTATGATAGATGCTAATTATATTGCCTAATGCCATTCTGAAAGGTGCTTAGATACTGTAGTGATTGAGCAGTATAAGAACAGAGTTTTGCAATGATGTTTTTTATTGCCTGAGAATGCCTCAAGCGGTGCAAATAGGGCTTTGGCGGTAGATTCAAAGAATAAAATTTTCAATCATTCTAACTCTAACCTCAGTAAATGTGTTTCCTCATAGAACTAGGTGGGAAGGAGGAGAAGCTACTGATACCAGCTATTGATGAAAGACCTATTTGTTCTGAAATCGCTCTCAAAACAGCTTTCTCTGTTGAGGACTCTGGTCTTCCTTTGCTGAGTGGGTGACTGTCAGCAGCAGTTTGTCTTTCTCAAGATGAGATTCCCATTCAGAAATTAAAATTCTGTGATTGTGTGGAGTTCAAATTCTTGTTCATTATGTTCTGCCACAGTCTGTGGGGCACCCTGCCTCACCCTTCATTCCTTCCCCGCAAACACACGGTTGTCCCGTTGTGCTCTGGGAAACCCATGTCGAGAAATTTTCATTTCTTGAGGGTGGCAATCCTCTTCATGGAGTTTTCCAAACCTATGTGGACTGTAAGTCATTCATGAATAGGACCTTTAGTAAGATACTTGGGCTTTTCTGATTCTAATGGTAAGAATCTCTTTCACAAACAAGAGTACAATTGTTCCTCACAGATTTGCTCTTTAATCTTTTTATTCTCATTGCATGACCTTTTCTCTTAACTTTTGGTCTGGCAGACCCTTAGCTGCATGTTGTGTGCATGTCTAAAATGATATGTTTTGGGGATCCTTTCTCCTTCCTTATCGTACTAATCAGATTGTTCATGGCCTGTGATTCTATGATTGACTGGGAATGCAGAAATGGAGATTGTCACCTCTGTTGCATGGTGTTTGGTTATGTCACATAGTTTGTGAAGTTCCCAGTTAAATGAGTCAATAGTAAGCTCTGTGCTACTTATCTCAGGTAAAGAACACACATGTTGAAAGGCTGCTGCACCTAGACAAGCAACCAAAACATGCTGCCTTTAAATGTTTTCAACTAGCTTATCACAATAAATGCAATATTCCTGTGAACCTCCATGATTAGCCCTTTATTTGTCTTGCTATGAACCATCATTAAGAAATACAGTAAGAAATTAAAAGCTGTTTGTAAAAGAATAAACAATTCTCAACAATTGAGAGTCTGAAGTTAAATTCTTCACTCTGACCCTGGAGAAAATACTAGTGAACTCAGGGTTCACAATGGGTAAGGGCTTGACAACTGACTGATTTTTAAATTTCAGAAAGTGTTCTGTCTTTAAAGAAGTGAAATCATGACTTGAACATGTCTTTCCTTTTAACTGTAGATCAAAATAATCAATCATCACTTAACCAGAAAGTTTGAAAGGGATGAAGGAGTTATTTTGTATAGATGACATGTATACTATTACTTGATGGATAATACCAGGTTAATTTTAAGGAACAAAGAGAACAGAAGGGAGCCTTATCCCCATATCTACTTTTTACTGGTTTTCATTATATCATTGATATATTAACAGGTGAAACAAGCCACTTGACAAAAGCTGTGACAGTTTCACAAGCAATTCAGTCATGTTTCTTCAGTCACCTTATATATATATATAGTCTTTCACAGTCATTAGGATAGTCTCTAAGAGTTGGACTTTGTTAACTTGAAGCAAAAATACGTAGAGAAACACAGAGAATAAACTACATTTTCTTACATGTGGTTCTAAATTAATTGAGAACTGCAAGCTACTGAGTAGGGAATTTTGCTGGTCTGTCATAGTGCACTGCCTCAGAAAGCATCTGTCAAGTGACCCAGCCTTTTTTTTCTTAGAGATGGTCTTTAAAGCAAGAAAACTTGCAAGTGTGACTTTAGAGGCTTATACTGCCATCACTGCTCTTACTCATCCAGCCTGACCCGAGGCTAGAGGATGAAGTTGAATCTCTAACATCATCTATCTTGTACCTTCTGGAGAATTAAAATTCAGGCCAGGTAAAGCAGAATTCATAGACATGCTGCATATCAGTAGGTGTTGTGCTGTTGGGATTGAGTTACCTTATACATGAACCCAGGGATTTAGAGCATCTGTGGGATTCCAAATTTTAATACATGTGCCCATGCACCTACACCTCCTTTGGGCATCTGATTCTTTAACGTTACTGAGCATGCTAGCCATTCTGCTGTCTGACCTACACTGTATTTATAATTTTATCCTTTTACTCTTTTCCCCCAACAGTTTACTGTTGTGCATCATTCCCTTCATATACCAAGCGCGTCTGACAGACCTTGCCTCTTCCTATGACCTTCATACCTCTGAAACTCCTGTTGCCTCTGCTACCCTGATTCTTCTGTTGCCTTCCTTCCTCCCCTGCTGGAAAAGAACCTTTTTTTCTGACTGAGATTTTGGCTTCCTTTCTTTTTGAACTCGCACATTCTCTTAATTACTATTGATTATTTATGGCTGTGGTTCATACTCATTTGTGAGATGTACGCTCCACAACTGAATGCTGTGTTGTATAAATCTATATATCAGCCTCAGAAAGATTATCCATACATTTGTCTGTTCTTTTTCAAAAGATTTTCTTTATTTTGAGCCATGGTTTAATTTGATTTGGTGTTTCAAAGAGTGTGTTTTTGGGACAGGGTATCTTACTTTCAATACTGTCTATAGATTTAATGAAAACTTCCAAAAAATATTTCTCCTTTTTTTTGTTAGCCTACATATAACCTTTTACATTCTCTAATATATTCTATTTTTCCTTCATTGCATGTGTTTTGTTCTTCTGAAACAAAACTAGAACTGGGCATGGCCTAGTCAAGTTGAAGTGCAAGATTCTTTCTATATCTTGGCTATCAATCAAGTTGCTGAGAAAAACAGAAAGATCTGTTGGATCTATGAGGGGCCTAAAACGAGTACTGAGAACCAGTACCAAATGCACTGATTCATAGGCTTTATTTCTGCTTTCATCCTGATGCTTAGTATGAGTAATTTTATCTTTATGCTGGTGACATCCTATGGAAATCAAGGTGTGTGTTCTATTTCTGTAACAAAAGATGCAAACACTGTTTGCTCAAGATAAATCTTGTTCCACAAGTCTCCTTTTTACAGTTGTACTAGGAATAGTCAGTGAGTTATAATTAAAATATCAGCTGTGGGATTGTACTTACCAAAAACTTCTTTGCTCTGAAGAAAGTTCTTCATGTGAATCCATAAGACATGTATTTTTAATCATTCTGAACTAAAAGCATAGGTTTTATGAGTTGCAATGGTGCACACACCCAGAACTGTTCTGACCTCACATGTACTGTGATTTAAGACATTTATGTTATTTAAATGAGTGAGTTACAATACATAACTCTAATTTAAATAATGAAAAATTATTGTTTTACCCTTAAGCAAATAATCATGTTCATCTTGAACCCTTTCCAGGTAGGCAAAGTGGAGAATAAGAAAGCAAAGCATTCCTACAGATAATGCAAAACACGACTAAAAAGACTTTTGACGGTTTTTAATACAAATATGACATGTAGTTAATAAGTTTTAAGTGATGCTTCAGAAAGTATACTTAATACCCTAAAGGTCTTCTAATAAAAGTGGAGTAGAATTGAACTCTCTGCACTGCCAGGTGCTTTGTAATAGCTTCTTAAGACAGGACAATGGTTTAATTGTAAGTCTTCTCTTAAAAAAAAAAAGCTAGTAGGTGTTCACAATGTGAAGATTAAGAACCTGATTTACCCATTCTCATTACTCTATTTACATCCTATTTGTAACTCCATAGAGTTACATGCCCCGTGGAGTTCAGACTAGTATAAAAATGGAATAATGAAGTGGTGAAAAAAAGTTTTTTACATTGAGTACAATGAAGAAGTACAGTGTATTGTAAAAGCAGTTCTTTGCACTGCCACCAGTTTAGCTTAAAAGAGGCTCAAGTTTTCAACAAAATCACATTTTGATGAAAAAGTTTTCTTGCTTTGAAGGAGTACGGCTATGACCTCTCTCCACATACCTGACAGGTTTCCTATGAAAATCTGTCTCTTTTCAGGTGGTCTTCTCAAACTCTAAAGCTCTAGGTGTAAACTCAAAAAGTTCATTACTCGTCCTTAATTTACTTTTTTTTTATTAAAATGCAGAATTTGCCTCTAAAATATGTTTGTGGGAATTAACATTTTCTGTGAAATTTCTGTGTAAAACATTTTAACGACCGATTTAAGCAAGCCAGTTCTGCCTTTCAGAATTTTAAGAAAAATTACTTTCTTATGCTAGCTCCTATTCTTTGTTTCTTACCATTTCATAAGTGCCAGGTACATATATAGTATTAAACAAAAAAAAAAAAAAAAAAGAAAAGAAAAATTGCTGCATCTTTACAAGAAATCATCTTAATTATAAGAAATTATACTATAATATTAGCATGTTTAAAACCTCCTATTACTATACACAGTGTGGGAAAGAACTTTCAGTGACATTCATTAAATCTAAATCTATTCAGTGGAATTGCATAGATACTCTGTTTCACAACTGTTAATAGTGTGTGTGCAAGGGGCTAAAGTGTTTAAGCAAAGTGTGATTATGAGAACGTGAACTCACTGGAAGTTTTGTCCATAAGCACCAGCTCGGCACTGAAGTACAGTTGGGGAATCCCTGTTTGTTCCAGGCTTTGACCCAGGATTTCTAATGTTGCCTCGATTCAGCTTCTAGAAGAGAATGAGAGTTTTTCTCTCATTTTCAATGAGAGGAAGAAATGTCAGTTTATGTCAGTTTGATGGAGTCTCTGGGTTAGCAGTGGTATGAAAGGACATTGTCTTAGCTTTACTCCTTTTATTTTAGCCATGGAGACATTAGAAGTGTAATGAGAATGACCTGGAGAAGTTGATAACAAGCTGGCTACTATACTACAATTTTTACACCAAAATGCTCTTACCAGAGTTAGTATGAAACACATGTAATATATTCAGGGTTCATCTGCACTGCCTAACAACATTTCCCAAATACTGTCTTTCATGGTAATATATCTGGGATGAAAAACAAATTAAAAAAAAATAAAGAAACAAAACCCCAAATTGGAAAATATTATTGAGCTATTTCAGGAGGACAAGTAAATGCATAGATAGTTTATAAATCAAAACAAATTCCAGTATTACGACTCTGATTTCAGTGACATTCAGTGCTCTTAGGAAATAAGGACAAATGTATAATTTATGATTAAACCCGTTCTGATACCTCATGAATGTTCTCAACCCCTACAAAATCCAGTGAATTAGAAACAGATTAAGCTTCCTGGTGCACAGATTTTACTGAATGGCCATATGAAACTTTTTTTATGTTGACCACCAGAGGGAGCCGATGTTGTCACATATCTGCAGTAGGTAGCAATTAAGAATAATGCTAAAGGTTAATGTTAAGCTAATGGATACCACACTTATATAAAGATTTTCAGTTCTTTAAGAATGCCATAAAATTAAACTTAGTTTACTGAGTTGTTTTGTTCAACAGCTAAAAAGGTAATATTTTTTTCTAGATTTTTTAATCAGTTTCATTGCACATAGGAAAATTAAGATAAAATCATATTTGCAGGTGATGCCACTGTGATGGCATCTTCCAGATGTACGCTCAAATTTTTACTCTAAGCATTCTTGCAAAGGGTCACAGAATGTTGGGTTGGCTGTTACATTGCAGAGATATTGCCTGTATATTTATGGCAGCTGTGTCTAAGGTGTGGAAATTAGTGCATATGGCTGGTGTATGTGCTTAAGAAAAAGTGCATAGGAGTAGGTCAGGTTTAGTGCCATTATAGAAAGATGTGTTCTGCTAGAAAGGCTTATCAGCCTGAGTTTTAGCATTTTAAAAGCACCAGCAGATTGTTTTAATATCCATCCTCTTTCACAGGCAGATGACTTTGTTACCAGAAATTCAGTCATTCAGACTAGAATCTAGGATTCAGGGACTCTCCAAACATCCTTAAATGTCTTTTCTACATGTAATGCTTTCTTTTTTTTCCTTAAGATTGAAATCTTTGAGAACTGAAATGAATGTTGTCTTTCTCACTGAGCAACTGGATTTTTTTTCTTTTCCAGTGACAGGGCTGTAGAATACTAAACTTTGAACTCATTCCATTTTTATCTTCAGAAAATGTGCTACTGGGCCAGAACTGAAACTGATTCTGGGCAGGTAAAATACGGAGAAAATATTCTAACTATATAAATGGAAAAAGGAAATATTTCTTCTTTTGTTAATTTTTAACTGGAACTATTTAAAGCTGTCTGTGGCATCTAGAGTGCTCAAATCATGACATCTAGAGTGCCAAGGGAGAGTGATTCGTAGAGAAATCATCCAGTCCAAACTGTATGATGAATTGCAAAGGCCTATGATGCATTTATTTGTTAAACATATGGCCATGCAATCTATCATATGCCCATCATCCGTCCCTGTATTCCGCATTTGTAAAATAAACTCTGTGGTCATGATTCTCATACCTCGTCATTTATGTTTACAGCCACTTCAAGCTCTCTTTATTGTTCCACCCCAGTATAAAAGTGCCTCTTTGTGAGAGTTGGGCCATGTGTGTGTATGTAAGACAGCAGTTCTGTCTCCCAAACTTGGCTTCCAGTCACTACCATGACTCTCAATATATATTTAGTACATGCAGTAGGCACCATTTAACTTTCCATACTAAAATACATGTTATTTTAGAAGACAGAATGTAACTTATTCCATCCCTTGAAAATTACAGCCATGTTGTTTTCTAATGTCATTGCAAAACTATGAACTCCCCCCTCAAGGACAGTGAGAGAAACTTGCTGCCACTGTTTATACACTTCTTATTCAGGTATCTCATGTGTAGTATGCAGATAAGCTTCTGTATAGCACCTGTACGGCTAGAGAAGTCCACTGTTAAAATTCATAAGTAATTGACAGAACAAAAAGTGACATAATTAATTCTTTGTTTATCCAGAAGAGCTTATACGTAATAAACTGCTGGTTTTTGCTGAGGTGGAGAAGGGGGAAGGTGATCTTGTATTTTTCTATGCAAGAATCAGCTGCTTTATTTCTTGTTTATTACATATTATTCTGTGATACTCTGACTTCAAGTGGTAAATGACTGTTGAAACGATCAAGACCAGTAGGAAGAATTAACTACTTCTGAAGTAGGTATCAACTACTGAGTCTTTTATATTCCTTGAATAGGAAAGATATTTTCTTTTCCTTGTTCAGTTCTAAAAAATTGTAAATTTGGGTCACCAGATCTGCTTCATTTTCTCATGCCTTGAGAAAGTTCTGAAGAAGGATATTCAGTCCTGGGTAAAGGTACCACCAGTTGGAAAGGGGAAATTTTGTATTCCAACATTCCTTACATGTTCACTCTTTTTCCTGCCTCTTGGAAATAATACCTGTGATTTTGCAGACTTTGAGACAGAAGTCAGTCCTACTGTAAGGGAGCACAATTCCTTTGAATATAACAAAATATTTTCTGGTTACAGAAATGGGACTGGACTCCAGTGAATCAAATAGTCTTTCTAGCCTCATTTCCTGATATTTAGGTTTTTAACTGGTTATTTACCTATCTCACAGATTGTGGAATAAACCTTAGCTTCACATTTCCCATCCTGACTAAATGTAAAGACATTTTTCTTCTAATTCCCTTGCAGCCCAGCTCTGCAGTCCAAGTGGTCTGTGGATAAACTGTGAATGTTTATTCTAAGTGAAACCAAACTCCCTGCTTTCTTCTTCCTTAGTCAAAATAAGAGCAGTTTAACTATGTGAGCTGTACCTTTGAGTGAGTGGCATCTTAAACATATTCTGTTGTACTTGAACAGTGGAATATGAAGAAATCACATGCATACAAATAGAGAGACTTACACTTTATCAGTAACAAGCTGGACTAAACATCTATGTCCAGCCAAATACATGCACATGGTGTGAGTATGTGTGTGAGAACTTTAATCCTGGATATGAATTTGACGTTAGGCTTGATTTACACATTGTGTATGGGCCAAATCAAACTGGAATCATTGTGTATGGGCCAAATCATTGTATATGGGCCAAATCAAATGGGCCAAATCAAACTGGAAGGTTGGTATCTGAAATGGCATTGAAATTTGTAGTGCGAGATCCTACTGATTCAAATGCAGGCAATGCACAGGAAGCTACAGAAAGCAAACTGTTGAAAATTTTTGTATTCTGTGTTCCAGGTAGGTGATAAAACCCATACCAAAGTGCTTGTCCATCCTTAGAGATGTTCATACTCAGCTTTTCCTATTACCACTTCTAAGTCAGTAAACACTGACTAAAATGCCTGCCTGCTTTCTTCTAAGAAATTGAGAATTCTGGCCATGCACATTCACTTCTGGGTTTTAGGGCCTGAGGGAGCAAAAGGCTGAGAGTAGAGACAGAGTCTCTTTTGTCAGCTCCTTTTGTGGATTCCATAATTGGTTCCTGGCATGGATAAAAGAATTACTTTCCAACCTACTGTACCATAAGCAAAGGTGGGGTGTAATGGAGGACAAAGACCTAAAACAAAAGACCAAGAAAAGAATGAGAAAGGACGACTATGACAGACAAATATTTTTTTTTGTTTTAAGACTATTGTGATTAAAAGGTGAAAGTAATGTTGTTAAATATGTGGTAACTTCCTAAAAGGTTAGGTGAAGGACTGGTAGGGGAGTACATACTGACTTGTAAACAAACAACTAATTTTTCCACTTCAAACATCTAATGAAAATTATTATTGATACCTGATTTTTAAAACATGTAGGTTAGCATTTTTCTTCTTTTCTCTCCCATGATTGTTTCTTTCCTCAATTTTTTCATTTGACAAGAAGTTAAAAACTAAAGGGGAAACTATTTCTTCATTTTATACAAACATGAAAATTAATGGAAAAGTATTTTCAACATTCTTTTCTTAACTAAGTGAAAACATGCAACAACTCTATTTATAAGGCATGTCTATAGGTGTAACAGTCGAGACTTGAATGTAAGAATTTAAGAATTCTTATACTTCTTGATTTATAAGAATTATGAAGAATTATATAAGAATTATAAAGACTGTAAGAAAAACTAATCTATTGGCTTTAAGTTCAAGATAAAAACTTTCTTTACTTGACTTTTACTCATAAGAAATGGAGCATTTTGGAGGCTAAGCAGACTCCTATACTTGACTTGCTCTACTGAAAACCTCACTGCGGACTGCAAAGGGCTGTGAAAGGGCCAGCCTGTATCACTTCCTGGTGTTGCTGACAGTAGATAGTACTTTGGGGACTGTTACATGAATGCATTGGAATTTTCATTTTATTCTGAAAGCCTTTTTGGGTACTACCAGTCTCTCAGACAAGTTAAATCAATGCTTAGAAGTGACATAATTCTTTATTACCAGGTAAAATTTATCCAGCTTTGTACCCAAACAAGAGGAAAGATATTTTTTTTCAGAAGAAATCTTATTTCATTTAAACACAACATATGTGAGCATTTTGTTGATTATTTATAATTTTAAAAGATTTTTTTTACTTTTAAAACCCTTCTCTGCTTGCCTTCAGAAAACGAGAACAATATGCTGATTAACTGACCAGTCAGTTAAAGAAACTTAGACGTTTAAGTGTCCAAGTTTTCCAAATGAAAACATTTGGTTAAAAAAAAAAAAAAAAAAAAAAGGCATGCATATACTGTAATTTGCTTGTTTGCTCCACTCCCTTGTGGACATGCCCAGCTTCCTCTGTACCTGGCAGCTTTCCTGTTCTGTATTCATCAAGCTAATCAATGGGATTCAGATGTTCCTCAAATAAAATCATTGTCTTCAGTCTGCTCTTACAAGGGACACAGATTGTACTAAAAAGACTTTTCTTCACTTTCAGGGTACATTAAATACATGACACTGTTCATAATACAAGGCTTTGGCAATGTATCGATTGCATTTTTTTACACAAAAAATCATTGCACAGGGAAACTCCTTGCGGTTTTTCCACGGAGTTAAATTAGTGCCTGTGAGAAAATTATCAGACTGAAAGCAATGGAGACAGAAGTCCTTAAACTTACATGCTGTAATGTGAAGAGTAATAACAAACCTCCAGCTTGATTCTGTTCTGGTCTGATATGGGCCACTAAGGTGAGAGGAGAGTTTTATGATCTCATGCTGAAACTGTGAGCAATCAGGAGAATAAAGATAATGTTTGAGCATTACTGTACAAACTGAACTGTATGAAGTGAAACAGTGGCCAGTCACACCTGCTAAAAATTTGCCAAAGGCTATCTTTCTGTAGTGTTTTTAGGGGAAAAAAAGTAACTGGTTCTTTGGAGTTTAAAAGAGGAGGTGCTTTTTTTTTTTTTACTATTTTTTTAGTTAGGGATAAAAGGGGGAAAAAAAAGGAGAATAACAAAGGGATAATAATGGATAAAAAAGGAAAAAAACAGATGCAGGAGAAAATCCCAGAAGCTTCAACTTCCTGCTTTTCAAAACCAAAATGGATATTAGGATTTTGGAATTTTTCCTTTTATTTTTACCTTCTGTTTTCTTCTCCTTGACCAGCCCCCATCCAGTAATTCCTTAAGCATTTCTTTGGGACTTCTGCATTAATGACTTAGTTCTCTGGTATCTAAACCCCACTACAGTCTGGGTTGAAGCTTTGCTATTGTTCATAACATCCTTCCCTCAGGTGTCCCTGGTAGATAATAGAGAATGAGCTTTTATGTCAGCACATACATGAAGAAAGTCTCCTTGCTCTGTCCTTCTGCCTCTTTATGAAACTTTTGGAACTGAACTTTAGACTGTTATCCTTCCTGACTAATTCAGGAGAAGTTGGCAGCCAGTTTAAAAGTTACTGGAGGCTTTCATAGACAGACTTATAAACCTACAACAGTGTGACCTTCTCAACCTAATTTCTGTAGGAACTAAGGCTAAAAAGAAAGAAACTCAAAGACATTTCCAAATTTCCTGTAGCAAAAATGACCTTTTATGCTGATCCTAATTAAGCCCATTAACTCAGGTGAAAAATTCCCCAAACTTGCTTGTCTGTTTTGAGGGTATGATCATAGCGAACCTTCAAATTCTAGAAATGGCCCTGGTCCAGCAAAGCACTTAAGCATGCTTAATCAGGTACCCCATTATACAACATGCACGTTATTATTGAGTGAACTGTGTAAATGAAAGCCTTAAAATGCTTCACATGAATAAAAATGCAGACAAATTTTCCCTGTGGGGATTCATCCCATGCAGGAGATACCTGCAGCTTTGCATTTTAATCAGTGAGTGGTCTGATCCTGCTCCCATTGAAGTCAGTGGCAAAACCCAACTGCTAAGGTGGAAGCAAGATCTGATACTTACAGCGCAAAATATGAAAGGGGAAAATTTATTCCAAGTGGGTGTTCAGATGATGACCCATTTCTTGCATAAGGCTGTTCACCATAGCACCAGAGATGACACTGCCATTAACATTTCACTATCCGCAAATCAGTACAGAGCATAACATCCAGTTACCACTCTTGCATGTTTGCATTTCTTCCTCCTGGTATTTCAAGTTAATAGGGAAAGAGAGCCCCAGGGCAGAGCACGATTGATGAGATAATTGACTTCACAAGAGGACTATGAAAGAGCAGACCAAATTCAGCTCTGACTTAAGTATTCCCATCTCTGCTTATGCCTGAAATAATCTGATCTAGTCCATCTGCTGTCAAGGAGGAGTGGTGGCATGACAGAAGAGCTCCTCTGTGAGCACTTTGTTCTCTACCTGTCCAGTATTCCTCTCCTTACTAGGCTCCCAGGGGGGGAGTTTCAGTGTGCACTGCTGAAAAAGATTATCTCATGGCTAGAGCCTGAAGTGGAGTTTATGATACCCTGCATTTGATTGTTGCCCCATGCAGTGATTTCTTGGTTATGCCTATGTTACTGGAAAAGAAGTCTGTCTCTTACCACCTTTCCATAAAACCAATTGCCTTTATGGGCTTCTGCAGTATGTCTGTGGCTCTTTGCTGCTAGCATAGCTCCAGGGTGCCTGGCAGTGTTTAGGTGGTGAGCGTGCTTGGCATGCACTGTCCTGGGCTCACTGCCCTCGATTTGCCCTCCTCCCAGCATGGGAGTCTCGTCTTCAGAGTGCCCAGGAAATGTCGTTTGAAAAGGGAACGATCTTCAGGGAGTACTTAGCATTCTCTGGTCCTCAGTTTTGTTCTCTTCAAGAATAATTAGTTCTTCACTGGGCAGTTTCAGAAGGCAAAATGTCTTAGTGATGAGAAGTGTTCAGGTACTCCATGCAGTGTCTCTCCAGATATATACTTTTACTGATGACATCATTGGACATCTTACAGCTATGAGAAATATGATAGCAGAGTAATCGACTGTGAATGTGCAGTAAAATGTATAATAACTAAACTCAGAAAAGGAGCATGCTCTTCTAGGTTAAAATAAACCACCAGCCAAAGTATATTGAAAAGCCTGTTGTTGTTTGAACTTTGGAGACAGTAGCAGGTATTCCATTGATCAGCAGGTCCAAGAGGAGTCAGTTAATGTACATCAAAAGAGGTCAGAGTAGAGCTTTGTGTCTTCATAGCATAGAGGTGTGTGAAAATGTTTTTCATATCTAAATTTGGAGCTAGCTGTTGAAAATCTTCTGTGAAGATATTTATGTTATTGGTGGTTTGGCTGAAGCATGTTTTGGCCAATTAAATGGAGTTATTTTGTGCCATCCTAATTGTAAGTTAGACAGGTGGTTTGTGCATGAAACATTTAATTTTCTCAGGGCTCTGTCTGACTTCAGATGATACTGTAGATACTATCCTGTACAAAGACAGAAGGTGATGTAAGGGAAAATGATGGCTGCACTGATGGGGGAACTGAAAGGCAACATCACAGATCTGAATGGACTGAGGTGCTGTAAGGATGGATAAGAAAAAAATCTGCAAGTGATGAAATCCTATTTTGTTAACCACCACTCCAGCCTGGAGTTCACTCTTAGCTTTTGATATTAAGCAAAACCAATATTTGTGGCCATTACTGCATAGTAAGTCTGCATTATTAGGAACATACTAAAAGTATTTTTTCTGATTTGTGCAGCAGTTCTCAATAGAAGTGCTTACATGACCAAGGCAAGTATCCTTTGTCCCCATAAGTAGAAAGCAACTGTTCAAATTTTTTTATTTTTAAGTGTGTAATACCTAATGGTTTCACTAATAGATACCTTATTACTGATTGACCTGGTTTTCTTCCACATTTCCCAACTTCTAAATCACGTTTAATCAGAAATATGTACACAACTGTGAGTGGAATGGTGTCTCTGTACTATGGAAAGAACTCTTAAATCCCATGAGCGTGTGTGTGTGTGTATGTATGTGTATGTGTGTTTGGTTTAGGGTTGGGTTTTTTTGTCTCCTCTTTGCTGAGTTTGCTGGCAGCTAGTCTCTGGGGAAGGAGAGTATAATTATAATGCAGAAGTGTTTTATGTTTTTCTCCTCTAGATTATGCTAGAAATATGAAACCGTAGTAGAGATTTTATGGAATTGTTAACAGACAAACTAAGGAAGAGAATGAATTGATAGAGTGCATGGAGGGAAAGATGGTGAAGTTTAAAAAGAAAAGTTGAGCAAACGGCCTTTTTTTTTTTGTGGTCTTAAAAATCACCTAATAAAACACTGTTTTATTGCATAGGTGCACTAATCATTTCTGGTTTTAATCATTACACTGCTTACACTTTTCAGGCAATTTTATAGTGTGTTCTCTAAGGTGGCTCGTGAAAATCACCTTCACAGTCCATTTGTTTAGATTCTACAGTGTGTTTGAATGGAAGCTGACCACCTCCGTAAAGGCTGTGGATTGCCAAAATCTATCACTTAAGCCTGATAATTCCCAGAAAAATATGGAGAGTGGTTTATTTCTTCACCAGGCTCATTGTATTGGGCAGCCTCTGGTTTTAGATCTAGATTCTTCTTTCCCACAAAGGCCTCCAAAGAGCCCCATTATTGATCATGGCATGTTACCAGTATTACACATGGTGATTTATAAAGTGCAAGTCTGAAGCTATCTATTATATGCTCTTAAATATATTTCCATGTTTTCCTGCTCCTCTAACCTACACTGTCTGCTTGTTCGTAGCCTTTTTGAACTGTGCGGATTAGGCAGACTTTCCCTCTCCCCACACCTAAGAACCAACTAGACCCAGGAAAGCACCTTGTGAGTCATTCTAGCTTGCTGTTAGCCTCAGAAAGTGAACACCAGGAACTGTTGCAAAAGTCTCCCCATCATACTTCATTGTGTATAAAAGCAAATGAACAACTCTCACTACTGACTTATTTTTTAAAATCTATCCTTCTTTAAGCCAAGTGGCAATGTTCTCTAGTTAATCAAGGAAAGATCTACTTTGACACATGATCCTTTTCCTGTCAAAGAGCATTTTGCTCTTCATGTTGCTTTTGTGACATCTGATCCCTTCAAATAAGGCAGTCTGGTTACTGGCTATGGTGTAGAGTTGTCAGAGAGTCCAAACAAGGCTTTTATAAAAGCAAGGGACTAGTAGGTTCAAGAGAGTGCCAAAAAGGAGAGGATGAAAAGCAGTTCAGCCATAGCAGCAGCATTCTAGGTCAAATGGGCTTTGCAGAGGTCAGAGAGGCTTTTTCAGTCATTGAAGAAAGGATTGTGGGAAAGAAATGGGGATAATAAAGTCCAATATGTTAATTTTCCCCTGTCTGAAAATCTGTGTTGCATTAGTTCAGAAATTTTTCTTTGTTTGTTTGGCAGGTGATTAAAAATAAAGGTCTGAAATGGGAAAGGGTAGCATTTACTTGAAGTGGTAGTTTTCTGTGACTCTTTGAAGAGCCAGCAGACAGTCTTACCTGCTGTTGTTTAGAGAGAGAGACTTGACAATAATTTTCAGCATAGGTTTGAAAGGAAAATCAAACATTAGTGCACTTCACAGTTCTTCACAGTTGCTTGTACATGGGAAAAAACAATGGAAGGACTGGAATACTCTTCAGTTCCCGTTCCCTGGCTTGATCCTATCTTGTATTGCCTTTGGTGTATAAAACACCATTGCCAAAAAAGCTTTTGTAAAAGTTACAATACTCTTGTGTTGCTATATCAACTAACAGCAGACAGGTTTAACCTCAGGGGAAGAGTTTAACAACCTCGAGTTCGTAAGGGAGGTTAAATGAGTCCGCATTGCATTTATTTTCAACCATAGGAGAGTAGATCTAGGTAACTAAGTTAACTGTGAATAGCTTGGGATTTACTGTGGAAATGCTGAAGGTTCACAGGGTATATCTAATATTACTCCATATGTACCTTTCTGATGATATGTCTGATGAGACATGTCCTTTGTGAGTCTTTTAATTTTTGTTATTGGCTAGCATGTAAAGGAATGGATTTAGTTCTGTTTGCAGGTTTTGTGCAGTAAGAATGACTGCAATTAAAGAACCTGTTGGAAAGCATGAGCATGGGGCATAAGACTAGGAAGGAGACTGAGAATATCTCATTATGTGAGAACTGGGAGTCACATGCAGGACTGCGTGAGTCAGCAACGTGCCCTTACGGTGATGAAGCACTAACCACAGACTAGGTTGCACTAGCAAGAGCATAGCCAGCAGATCAGGGGAAATGATTACTCCCCTTTACTTGGCTGCAATGAAGCCACATCTGTGTCCGTTGTCCAAAAGTGGGTTCAGTTTTCAGTTCTGTGGAACAAGATACTGAAAAACCAGAGCAGAGGCAGCAGGGTCTGGCAGAAGGCATCAAAGATGTACATAAAGATGCTGGGGCAACGGGGCTTGTTCAGCCTGCAGAAGGGAAGGGTAAGGAGAATTGAATGCTGTCTTGCATCTGAAGGAAAAGGAAGAGCTAGCCAGACTCTTCTCTGAGATTCACTGCAAAAGGATAAGACTGCAACAGTGACAAGTTGCAGCTAGAAAATTTTCAGTTTGGCATAAAAAAAAAAGTTCTTTATGAGAAGCATTAAACGTTGCCCACGGGATGATTTGTGATTTCCCGGAGAGACTGTGGAGTCTCCATGCTTGGAGATTTTCAAAATTCAGCTGCTCAAGGTCCTGAGCAACCTTGTTTAAACTGGAAGTTAGTTGCTTTGAGGAGGACATTGAATTACGTGACTTCCAGGGGTTCCTTCCAAATTAAATTGTTCTATGATTCTATGACCTAAATGAGCTGAGCCAACATTAAGCTGCTCTACATCCTCATTGTGGAGGAGGGTTGGAGCTGAAGAGCATGGTTCCTCACCTCAGCATTTCCTGGCCTCACCTTCAGTTTCTGCAAGGCAGTTACGGGAGTTGGGAGAGAAGGAGGGCCTCAGAGCTTGATCTGTTCCCCGAATCCCCCCTGTTGTTAATGTATAACAGTGGCCATTTATTTTCTCCTTGTTTCTTTTAATTTAATAAAAATGAAAGTATGCATGTAGGCTTAAATATGCTAACTAGCATATTGGTATTGGATTAAACAGTCTTAATTGTGATAGAGAGAAGTCTGCCCATACTGTCTTATGCTTTAACTGCTCACTGAATGGTTTTAACACCTATCTCTACCTAGAAGTTTTTGATTGATGAGCAAAATGAGTAAAATGTAACCAGAACACATTGAACCCATGTGAAAACTCTTAAACCAGTCCTGTGTGGTCCATTTTCATAATCTCTGTTAATCATTGCAATAATAAATGCTCTCTTTTCCCATTTCTTCCACCAGCCTTCTTCCCAGTGTATGAAAAAATACACTTTTTTTAATACGGATCTTTTGTGATGGTCTAACTGTTTACCACCAATACAAATAATAAGAGCAGTGTTTCTTTCTCTCGCTAGAAGTTTTAAGTTCTCTCAATGAAATAATTATGTTGTAATTTGGGGATCGTTATAAGAAAAAATATTCTTTAACATCATGAAGTTTGTAATATTTTTTACAACTTCATTGTAATAGACCCTTTGAACTACAGCAAAGGAATTTTGGTCCATGAAAAGGAAGTTTTTGGCAGTGGAACAAGTGATGAAAGAAATTGGAAAATAATTGCCAACCTCTTAGCAAGAACTCAGAGGAATTAGAGGAACTCTGCATCTCTAAAACAATTACAAAGTTCAGATTATTCACCATGTAGGGGTTAAATCAACTGTTACCTCTTTTAAAATGCTTTTGAATATACTGTTTCTGTCATTATTGAATGTGACAGTAAACCACCGGCAATGCTGTAAAACCAGAAGGTCACAGCACTTAGTGAACAGTTATAGTCTGACAAGACTTATGCCCTGTGCCTGCTCGACTCAGAGGAAGTGATGGCTTGGTCTTTGGTGACGGATTTTCTAAGTCTGGGTAGGATATGCATCTTTTGAACACTTAGGTCTGATTCTAATCTCATTCAAAGTCAGTGGTGATTATTTTCGTAGTAGTAATCAAAGTGAGTATTTTAGCCATGGTAGTCTTCATCTATTGAATTAAATCTTCATTTCTGAAAGTGCTGATTAGCATTTAAATCAGGTGAAGTTTATCTGTCTCCCCATCATTGGCATTCTGTATGAGTAATGTGTACATATATGCGATATCAAACTGCATGAGTGCAGATATGACTCCTCTAAACTCAGAGTTCAGTGTTTTCCTAATTACTTGCAGCCTATTGAGATTAAAGCGACAAGATCTCTTTTGTGTTAAACAAGAAGCTCACATTCTTTACTGATGAGCTACTCTCCTCTTTCCCTCTTGATGATCACGAGAAATGTTCTTGCAAACAGACATCCCAGTCCCCCCTGCAAGAAAGCCTTTGTAACTTGTGGTTGACCTAATTGTGCAGCGACAGCACTGCTGCTGCTAAGCAGGGGAGATCCCTGGTATGGCACTCAGCTGGGCATTGCACAGTCTGCGACCTGGAGCAGGACCTAAGTAAGCGTCAATGCAGGGCATTGAGGGACACTCTCCAATTTCACATGTGGGTGAGATGTCCCACAGAGATTTCAGTATGACTTGGAGACCGTGGGCCAAGTTCTATACCCCTTCCAATATCACACCCCACCCCCACCTGAAGCCAGTGAATGGGGTCACATGTTACTAAAAAAGATCTGGGCATTGTTATATATTTGGAAATGCACAGTGTCTTCTGAGGTACAGCAGCGTTTCAGTAATGTATTATCTGTGGCAATTGTTATTTGTGTGTCCAATCTGGAAGTATTTGATGAATATTCAGTCTTAACCTGGATGTGTCTACATGAGGTCTTGAAGATCAGAGTCCATATTGAAATCTTCTTAGTGTCATGACAGAGAAGAGAGAAACAAATGTTGAGATTTTTCTTTATTCAACCAAAACATAACCTCAGTAGTTGCCGTCATTGTGATCACACTGCACTTAGTGTGTGGTGTTTTTCATGTGCACTCCCTCTGAGAAAAAATATGCAAAAATCACAAAGCAGAATCACATCTACTACTGTGTGTTACCCAGTTCTCTGTGTAGAATTAGAAAGTTTTAAAATGTAGTTTCTGACTCCTGGACACAAGACCACTCAGTAAAGTTGAAGTTGGCTTTTTTCATGTCATGTATCATTATCCAGTAATGCCCATCCATCTTCAGTTTGCATCAGTGGAGACTTAATCAAGCGTGTAGAAAGAAGAATAGATTCTTACTTAATTCATCCAAGGATGGCTCAGCTTTAAAACAGGGGTGTTTCAGTGGTGCTCTTAGCTGAAACAAGGTTGTTAACATGACACAGAACCGTAGCAGTCATGTTTTATGTGTGTGCTTTCATGTTCAGACGAGTAGTAGTGGCAATCAAAACAGTTTGCCTTAGCCAGCAACTCTGTGCAGTGCCAGATATTAACTCTTGTTAAAAATTAATGGATCTTCTTGGTGAAGATAAAAGATTAGAGAAGCTCTTTGACAAACTGATAGTCCTGAGGAAAGAGGGACATTTTTGTTTTGCTTGAGCACAGGGAATTTAATCGTTGAATAGAAAGATGTCTTTCTTTAGTTCCATGCTTCTGAATAAAACTGCTGTTGAATGAGGAGGTTCTTACACTGGACTGGATGATTCAGCTGCCAAGATCTAGACGTAACAGATAGGGATCGATTCGCATGTGGACCCTGATAATAAGAGAATTGGTTTTCATTTTGTTTGTCAGTATGTGGGAAGAATGGGCTGGGGGATGGAGATCCTTCCGTGGAGCAGCTTGCTGAATCACATCAGGGAAGGACTCGAGTCTTATTACTACAGTAGGCAAGTAGGGCTGTGTGACCAAAAGGATCTAAATCCCTGAGCAGTAAAATGCAGGAAATAGTTGCAGGCAGGTGAGAAGAGAATGAGGAAATGAGAAAGACAGCTAGGGAGGAAAAGCCTGCCATCCTCGTGTCAGGAACTGGAAGTTGGTACTTTGTTATAAATTGCTGTGTCAGCTATAGGGTGGAGGTCGTTTATGGCATCTTGGTGACAACAGATGTGGCCGGTGTTATATAGAGGTCTCTTTGCATCAAGATATACTGCATTGTGCATTACCACAAAATCTTCCCTTGTGCTTTCACTCTTCAACTTCCACTCTTCAAATTGATTGCTTTGCCATCCTACTTTGTTCTGTTTTTAACATACTGTAGCTTTTACTAATGCTTTGATGGTGGGTTGTTACTGGGGTTTTTTGTTTGTTTGAAAGCCAAGCAGGCCATATACTCTTACCTGTTCATTTACTGTCTGGTTTTGTGGGGTTTTATTATTTGGTGTTTAATGTCAAATTATTCGTATTTCTCCTTGACATTGGTGTTTTCCTGACTGTAGTTCTGTCATGAACATACTCTAATCCATTCAGTGACATATACTTAGTTCCTGTAATTGCCATTTTTAGATGGAACGATCTCTTGGATTAAATCTGGAACCTAGAGCTAATGTTATAGAAAATAAGGTCAAAGAAATCAAGTAACATTACTTCCAAAGTCGCAATAGAGTCTTCGGATCATCTTCCGTCATTAATATCAATGCTTGACAGCACTTACAACTTTAATCATGATTTGTAACCCTCTGAATTTTATTGCTTCTGCTGTCAGAAATCAATTTCAGTACTTAATGGCATCTTGTAACCTCGGTCAAGGAGAATGTTGGTTTGATTATTATTTTAGTTTTACCAGAGCTTCACTGCTAAGATACAACCTTACAAAATTATTTCTATGACATTTTTTGACAAACTTGTTTTCAGTTCTATGACTTAAAGAAAATACTTCTGTGTATACCACATAATACAAAAGTATTTCTTTCTGTTGATCGTTTTATTGAGCTGTAGCTTCATCTATGCTTCAAAAAGTTGTAGATTCTGACCCTAAAAAACAGTGAAGTGTATGTTTAATCTTAGTCATGCTTGTAGACCTGGGACTTCTCATATAATTAACATGTACCACAAGTGTCTGCAGGATCAAACCATAAACTGTTGTTTAATCTTCCTTTTGCTTACTGAGGTTGAAGAAGAGAATGGAGCACACTTATAACTCCAAATTAAACATTTAGATTAGTCTTTATTGATTCCTTTTGATCAAAAGGAGTGTGTTTGGGCTTGATTCTGTCTTTAGGCACTCAATAATTTCAGTTGTTGAAATTATTGACCTTGTTGGGAGTTCCTCTTTAATGGCATAATTGCAGGATGGAGTCTAGAGTTGTACATTTCTTAAGGGAAATAACAAAATTCTATTTTTCACAAAAAAAAAAAAAAATAAAACAGAACAAAAGAAGACCTGCGTACCTCATAGGAACCAAACTAAAACAGAGTATGAAAAATTGTACTGTGTCTAATCTCTCAAAATCTGCAACTTCTAATAGAGTTAAACATGCAGAGGGCATATCCCTTGATCGCCTTTGTACATGTCTAAATGTTGGAAAAGGTTCTGCTTTTAAGCATGGTAATGTCTACTTTTCTGAACACTTTTTAGTAGATTTTGTATGCTTTGAAAAAGAGACAATTGTTGTTCTCCCACTTAACACCTATGAAGTTGAAAAGTGGTAAAATAAAGTGACACCCAGTGGACCAGCAGTAGATCTAGTTTACCAGTTCAGTGTCCTGACTGGGAAATGCTGCCTATTTTTACCTGTGTGTAGACTTCTTACTGGAAATGTCATGAACTGTTTGGCAGCATAGAAGAGGAGTAATGAGATTATGTTGTCAGAAGCAATAACAGGAGTGATTTCTTGCACCACATCGTTTAAACTTCAGTCTAATTCCCCAAGAAACTGTCACTGGAAAGTTGTTTCTTCTTAGAAGTAAGGAAACAGATTTGCTATGAAAGTTATTAAACCCAAACTCTGCAGGACAGACATAGCAAACCACTTTTCTAAAAGCAAAGAGGGGCAAAAGTTTTGTCACTTTTCAAATCATCTTTATCCTATATACAAATACTGAACTTCATCCTACTATTTCTAATGTATTACATGTGGTTTTTTTCCAGTTACAGAGGAATAGCTGTCTGTGTTTATGTGCTGGTGACTTTTAGCTAACTTTCCTTGCTATATTTCATTTAGAGAGCCTGCTGCCTGCACACGATAATGTTTATGTAGTGGATGACGCAGTTCTGGAATTATCAGAGGTGGAAGAAACAGCATCAGAAAGCAGCTGTTTTGCATCTGAGGACACCACAGAAGACTCAGGTGTTGTGAGCTCTCCATCTGACATTGTATCTCTGGATTCACAAAATGACAGTATGAAGTTGAGAGACACCAAGCTTGTCAATGGCTACATGGACTCAGCTGAGGCGCATGCGATGTATGGCACAGAGATGTGCCTTGTAAAGAACTTCTACTGCGATAGCATGGGATCTGACAGTGCTCCACAGAGGTAAAAGTTTATTTGCAGCTAGCTCTTGGAAAATATCTTGCTTGTCCTCCTTGTAGGGAATCATTTAAGAAAACCAACTTCTACTTTCTTCTGCTCTTTCATAAACCAGTACCAATGCCAAGTGACTCCTCCCAGTGAAAAGCTCACTGCCAAATCCCCTCCAGTGACATACTTGTAGCAACAGGCAAAGGTCACTTTTCTGTTTGAACTTGTAGTTGCATTTCTTGCAGAAGACCGCTGCCTTTCTGAGTTGATTTCTCCAAGAAGTCTGAAATAATTTTGTTACAGTTTGGTTTATTTTGTAGTTCTGATAGCATATGAAGTGCTTAAAATGTGACTATGTATTGATCTAGAAAAATGATGTGCAGGTCATAAAATGGAAAATTCATAAAATGGAAAAAATCAAGCCACTGAAAGCAAGGTGGAAAAGAATTCAGTAAACTTTGGGGATTGGTTTGTGGGTGTGTGCATGCATATATATGTTCACCTAATGCTAACCTCCACTGGCGTTATACCTTGGGGGTTTTTTTTCAGCATATTTCCTTTTTTTTCTTTTTTTTTTCATAAACAAACATTTTCCTGCCGTTTTCGCAAGAAAATCCGAGAACCTGGAATTTAACTAGAAACTGCCTTCAAGCACAAGTGACTCTGACACTGTTTGTTTGCCAAAACTCACACAGTCGGTGGTAGGGCCGCAAAGGGAACCCAAAATTTATAGGACTTTGCAAATACAAACTGGCCAAATAGGAAGCTGTGCCTCCAGCAAGGAGGGTGGCCTGGTAATACTGACAGGGATTCGCTCTGTGTGATGCTACAGAGTCATGGGACAGGAGCCAGAAATTCCTCTGAATTCTCAGTTGACACAAAGTCTGTGCTTTCTGGTCTCTCTCCATTCAGCTGCTAATCTGTAGTCCCTTCATAAGAGCATGTATCATGACCTAGTTATTTCCTTCCACACATTTCTGAAGGAGAACTTCATCTTGGATCATGCAGTGGGCGATAAATTATGGATAAATTAGGCCAAAGTCAGTATTTAACCTATTGGAATGATCTCAGGGCTTTTCTTTATCCATCAGTATCAATGGGGACAAGATCAAACCTCACTTAGATACTTGCTCAACAATACATTTTTCTCGTGATTTGTCCTTTTACAGTTTCTTAGGTCCTGATACAGTTTCTGTTTGGAGGATTAGATAGGCTAGTATAGTAACTGCGATTAACATTCCAGACCTGATCCAAAAGAGCAACTCATTAATTTCAGCAGAATCAGATTTGGCCTTGTAAGATAGCTAAGCAATCCCAACTTTTCTCAAAATGCAGGAAGTAAACTGGTTAGGAAAACACATATGCACATTGAGTCGGTGCGGAGGGAAGAATCTACCATAATGCTGAGCTAAGACATCAAAGCAAAGCCCTGTAAGAACAATACTAATAAGCAAAAAATATTTTAGACTTTTTCTGGGTTTTTTAGTCATACAAAAAGAACATTAAGTGATACGGTCCCTCTTGGAAGTCAGTATTCTCTCCATCTTTCATTTCAGCAAAAGACATTTATTCTATACATTGCACTGAGATTTACCTTTACCACACAAACACACAAAATTTTTAATAGTTGGAAAGAATGCATGTAGAAGAGACAGCAGGACATTTCACACACTGTCTGGCAAGACTGCTGCTCAGGGGGTCTTGCTGAGCCAAAGGAGTGGAAGCTGGAAGGATAGTGTGGTGTACTGCCCATCGCAATCAGGGAAGTCAGCTGCTGTGAGGCCAGTGCTGTAGTACTGTGCCCAGTCTTGGGCCCCCAATTCAAGAGAGAGATTGGCAAACTGGAGAGAGTCCAGAGCAGAGCCACTGTGAGGGCTGGGGTACTGGAGCACACAAGGTATGAGGGTGAGAGGAAGCAACTGGATTCACCTTGCAAAAGCAAAGTGGGTAAGGAGGGGCCTGATTGCAGTCTTTCCCTAAACAAAAAGGGGACAGGAGACAACCATCACCAGCTGCTGTAAAGGAAATAAAAATAGAATATAAGGAGTAAATTCATCTAAACAGGAGCAGTTAAGCAGTGGAAGAGGTTGATCAGAAAGGTGTAAGAATCTGCATGCCTGGAGGTTCTCAGAAGTCACCCAGGCAAAGCCTTGGGCAGCCTGGTCTGGCTTTTAAATTAGCTGTGTTTGGAGCAGGAAGTTGGACTAGACTTCCAACTTAATCTTTTCTGTAATTTTATCATGCTAAATATTCTGTATTTATCTAATATTTCCATAATTTTAAAGGAGTGGGTTTAGACTGAAATAGGAGATGTTTATTGTTGTTTGGGGAGTGCAATTATTTTTCATAAATTTTATTTACTTTTAGGGGTCTGGGACAGCAAAATTGCTTCAGATCAACTTTAGGGTATAGCAGAAACTTAACATTCGTGATTTATTTTAATCTTATGTCAGCAACCACTTATATTGCCACAGCAGCGATACTGATAGTAATATCTCTTAGACTTTTATGCTCTGAATGTGCCAGTAATATTTGAAGGTAAATGCAATTCGCCTCCTAACCTATGTTTGTAAACAAACCAGCTTTGAAAATTGTGCTCATCTAAATCCTTTTGAGGTCAACTTGCTAAGTTTTCAGAAGCCACTTCCTAAGTGTAGAGGGAAGGAAAAAAATAAGGAGGTTTTTTAAACCTGTTTGTGTGAAATTCTTGTTTTAGTGGGATGTAAATCAATTCTGAGTACAATTTTGAGTACAGCCAAATTTGGAGAACATCAGTTTCAACTTCCACTGTCAGAACAGCTGCCACCCCACTAATAAAATCTGTTGGGAGCTCTGAGATTGTGTGTAGTTCTTGTGATGAATGGGCTACTTTCAGGACCAAACCAGCCTCCTAAATTCCCAGACAAGTCAAAGTGCAGTTCATGTGAATAATTGATACCAAGCTATACAGAGTTTTAAATATCTTTCATAAGCTACAATACTTAAAGAAAAATTTTACATGGAGTTTATTCATTGCTTTCTATCTTCTTCTAGTCAGTGTCCAAAGACCTAACTCAATTCTAAAAGGAAGATCAGAACAAAGAAATTGGGAGAACATGTCGCTGCTATAAAGTACAGTGGTTAGCAGCAGTGGAGTCCTTCCTGAGTCTGAGCTCCACTGAAGCAGAAATTTTATTTAGTGACTAATTTGGCTGAGGCTTGGGAAAAAAAGTTTAATAAGAAAAATGGAAATATTTAGCTTGTCATTTTAAATTGCAAAGCTGACTAAAACTTAGGCTTTTCACCCAGTGAAATAACTAATTCCTAAAAATTTATGATGCTGTATACTGAAATCATTTTGTACTCTGTGGGCTGTGAAAAGTACCCTTAAAGTGGAAGCAAATTATATTTAGAGTGTGAAGGACTATAAAGAAAATCCAAGTGGTATTTTGCATAAGCACTGTGAAGAACTGCAGTGAAGAGTAGAATCAAGTCCATAGTTCTTACCGAGGTGTGGTCCAGAGGCTTAGCCTGTGCTCTAAGAGATCAAGAGTATTTTGCCATGTTGCTTACTTTGGTTAATTGTATGTTTAGTTTTAAATACATTTTTCTTAGAGTTTCTGGAATTGTTTACTGAGTGACCTGGGTGGTCTCTGTGTAGCTGAAATGCCTGATAGCATTAGAATATCGCAGCAGGATCTGCACCTCATCTGCTGCTGAAATCAAGGAAAGTTGTGAGTATTTAAGGGTACAGTCTTCAACATGCAATAGGTTTGTCTGCATATAGCAGCATAATAGTATTGTGGGTCAGAAATAGCATGTACCACAGGCTTTGCATGCACAGAAATGACAACCACAGCAGAGCTCAAATCTCATTCAGCTCCCAGAGCACAGAAACAGAAATTTCTAAAAGAAGGTCCCTGGATTCCAGGGTTTCCAAGCTAGGGTCTTTCCTCCATGGTTTTGTTTTCCAGTACATGGGAGAAACTTGCAAGTGCACTCTGTTTTGTTTTTTGTTTTGTTTTGGGATTCTCGTTCAAGCAATCTTATCCAAATACACATATTAATTAGCATGTAGAATATCAAATCAAGTGTCAAAACACTCTAATTCTACCCTTGGCTCTGTCTCTAACCTGTTAAACCATCTTTGTCTCTCCACCTCTGATACTCCCTTCAGCTACTGACTGTTTTTTTACGGTAAAAACCATAACGGAGCTATCATATCTCATGATATGTTTGCACAGTGCCTGGTGGAGCAGAATCCAAACCTCAGCTGGAGGTGCCAAGGGCTAACCCCATATAAATAATTGACTACATGCAACATTTGGCTGTGAATTTTTTAATATTAACTGCTGACTCTGAACACTGTACTACATAGTTCTCTTTCTTCATATCCTTCCTTACAGTTGATTTCTTTGTGCTATGTATCTGTTCACCAAATTTTAATATATAGTGTTAAATGAGTAACAAGAAAACCACAGAGAAGCTGAAATGTTGCTTATGTAGCAGTAAGTACATCTCATGATCTCACAGTGTTGCAACTCTGTCCTCCCATACCCCCTCCTTTCCCATCCCTTGTGTGGTGTCATCACGCAAGCTCCTAGGGGCAGGGATCAGACAATTTTATATGCCTATAAAGCATCATGCACACCTACTGTCTGGAGCTTTATAAATAATTACACATTAAAAATTATGTTAAAATAATATTATTAGGGATGCTAGGTCACGCGCTTAAAGTCAGGTAACATTAATACTAAGGCTGTCTGTGTAACCTTAGATTCCCCCCTTTAACCTTAATTCTCCACCTTTTGTGCAGTATGATAAAGCCTCTAGTTAAAGTGATCATACTGTGTTTTATTTAATTTTCTTCCTAAGTTTCAGAGCTCAATTAATAAAGCAGGTATACCACCATTCACTCTCAGTTCAAGTTCTCTTCTGGAGACAGGACTATTTAATTTCCATTTGCTGTTTTTATCTTACTCATCACACTAGTATCCATGTGCCATGAAGACTTTAATTCATTTCTCTGCACAGTACTCACATGAGATTAAAAGGTGGCACTCCCCTATTTTAGAGAAGGAGACCTGATGTGCAGAGTCAAGGCAGACTAGCGACCAGTTAGACCAGACAGGACCTCTTTTTTCAGAGGACTGGACATTAAATAGCATTTCACGTATCAGAATGCAGCTTTTGTTTTCCTCCAAACTCTGTTCTTGGGAGACATTTAACCATTTTGGCTGAAATAAAATAACAGAATGATCATGGGCATGATATAAATTGTTGCATTTGGACTGCCGCCTAGCAAAGAAGTATAATTTCTCAAGGTTATCAGCAATTGAAATCAGGGGGTTTTTAAAGGGATCTTAAGAGTGAGTGGTTCCACCAGCCTCTCTCAGAGCAGGAAAAACACTTTAAAAAACAAAAGGTTTTTTATAATTTTGATAAAGTTTTAAATGTATAAAAATATTTATAAAAGTATTTTAAAATGTAAAGGGAACTTGGCAGTTATAAAGCTAAATAAATACAGACTTGTCTGTAACAAAAAGATAAAATACCTTTCAAAGGTCTAAAAGGAATTTTCCCTTCCCGTGAGTTTCAGTAGCCATGAGAGAGGAATATTTTTTCACGTACAGCTAGTGGAGGGCATAGGGTGGGGGTGGGGGAACCCTCCTGAGATCAATTCATGCTGTGGGTCTGGACAGGGATAATCCCATTTCCTCCCCTTCTCTTGGAAGAATTTGTTACCTTTGACTGTGGTTGGGGTAGTTGGAGCTACGGTGAGGAGAGGAGTCTTCGTGGTTACCAACCTGAGAAATACTCACTGTTTTCTAGGAAACTGTTAAGGTTTTGATGAGTTGTTTTAAAACAAAAGCTTGAAAGAATAGGGGTGGGTGAACTTGTTCTGCTTAATTTTCAGCTCATTCAAATTCAAATGTTACAAGGTATTGTATTCCACTTGGGAAGAACAGGAGGGAAAGAGAAGTTGGTAGCTGGAGACAATTCAGCAATTAAGCTGATCAGAGGAAAAAAAATACAATAGTGAGTGGCAGAAGACAGGCAGAAAGGAAAGAGAAAATCTGTAATGAAAAATAGCAGTGTATGTGTGCAGTAGATATACCTCTGTGCACAAACACATTCTATATAATTACATGTCATTTGTAACTACCTCTGAGAAATATGGGAAAGTTTTATTCTGTTATTTCTCTATAGGATATGTTTTATTTTAGCTGGGTAGGCACGTATTTTACTTTTGGAAAACAGAAATGTAATTTTAAGTGGGAGGAATGTAGAGAAAGGGTTAAAGTGACAGGGAGAACTTCAGGGATGAAAAATTACTTAATTAAGACCCAGATGTCTGACAGATTTGCAAGCCTCTGCTTCTTACATAGTTTTGCTAATTTCCTTCCTTATCTCTGGCTTTCCCTTTCCCCTTGTTCCAGAAGACTCTTTAAATTTGGATACTCTCATGCACTTTTTTGCTGGCATATCTCCATGGAGGGAAGATACTAATGATATTATGGTTAAGTAATAGATACTCACAGTCACTATAGAGCAAGAATCCAGATTAGCCTTTCTCATCCACTGGAAAAATGCCGTATTCTTTGGAGCTGTAGAATATTTTACATGTTGCTTTGGTTGCTAAAGGTGTAGTGCTGGCTTCCAGGAGGGAAAAGCTCTGGTCCTTGCTCTGTTTCTCATTTTTATGTGTAAAGCAAGAGGTTATTCAACCTCACTGTGCCATCTTTTAACTTGGAATGTTGTATTGCACAGGTGATGTGGCTATATTAAGATTTAAATCATGCTAGTCCACTTTCCTGACTATTTCTGGCAATTCTGTCTGCCTGCGGGCTTTCCTGTTGAGAAGCTGTTGCCAGAGGCCCATGTGAGGAGGGGGAGCAGGGGCATGCTTCCAGCTCTATAGCAACTACAAGCTGCTGCTTATGTACAGGACCCTGGAACCAATATATGTCAGGGGACTCTGAAACTTAAATCACTCTGGTATGTAACAAGCTTAGAGATTTCTAGCATTAAAACACAAAATGATACTAAGCAAAAGCATTTTCATTTGCTTTCTGTTTCAATTTTTGACCAGTAGCCATGGAGGAGGACTGCAAAAGGACCATAAACCCAGCTGATGCTGAAGAATTACTTCGTTTTCCTCCTCATCTATACTTGCAAGTTCTTATTTTTAAGTAGGTGGTGTTATAGCTGAAGGCACTACTGGACCTGTGTGTTCTAGGATTGGAAAATAGTTTAATTCAATCTCTGAAGATTTTTATTCAGCACAGATGTAAATGCAGTTTAAAGGTGTTTGTAAGTTTGATGCAGTCACAGAACTAGAAACAGAACACAAACTAAAAAACATGGAATGGAAATTATACCTGTACCTTGCTCTCAAAAAGTATGTGCCGCATTTTTCTATCGCTTATTGAAGAACATAAAAAGCAAGGTTATCTGACATTCAACAGAATATGACCATGTGCTTTTTCCTTTTCCTAGTTGCCACTTTCAGAAATCTTGCATCAAAGACAAGTGATGACTTTGCTATCTAATCAGTCCTAAGTTGGTTGTTCAGTCTACAAATTTTGCATTTTAACAGGATTTGGTCATTTGAACATTAAAACTTTATGCTCAGATTCACAGGAGGCAGCAGAAATGGAAAATATTGCTGATCAGGTCATAGCTTAGGTGACCAGAAAGTCCACCACTTACACCAGCTGCTTTCCTGCTGCTGTTATATTCATTCCTCGGAAGGAAATAGAAAAAATTCATCTAGTCTAAGAAATGCAAAGAATGGAAGAATGGTCCCTAAAATTTTGTAAACTTTTGGTTAATCTGGAAAATAGTTACCTCCACTTTTGAAGAGTACTTTGCTGCATCACTCACAAAAACAAATATAGAAACACACTGAGTTTATTTAATGCCTTTCTGGCATGGTTGAACTCATTGCCCTCTACAACTACCGGAAAGGAGGTGGCAGAGAGTTGGGGATGAGTCTCTTTAACCAAGTAATGAGTAATAAGACAAGAGGGAATGGCCTCAAGTTGCACCAGGGAAGGTTTAGACTAGATATTAGGAAGCATTTCTTTACAGAACGGGTTGTTAGGCGTTGGAATGGGCTGCCCAGGGAAGTGGTAGAGTCCCCATCCCTGGAGGTGTTTAAGAGTAGGGTCAACATAGCTCTGAGGGATATGGTGTAGTTGGGAACTGTCAGTGCTAGGTTAACGGTTGGACTAGATGTTCTTCAAGGTCCTTTCCAACCTAGATGATTCTGTGATTCTGTGAATAGAAAGTTGTATTCAAAAAAGCTTCAGCCATACTTTCTACAAATTAAATTCATCTCTTCTTTAACATGCACCTTGATATATACCCAAGGTAGAAGCATTTCTCTTTCCAGCATATGTGTAAGAGAATAATATTGTGAATGCATTTTGAAGAGGACAAATTTGGATACATACACACTGATTAATGTAATTCCCCAGTATCAGACTGAGAAGACTATTAGAGCTGGGAAAGGAGCCCAGATGCTCCAAAGCCCAGTCTGGAGTAACCGTATCACACTTCCATGTCGGTCAGTCCCTGTTAGCTGCCTAAGACACATGTGAGAAGTTGAATGCTCTTGTCCATTGAGCTGCCTCGTAGAAGTCGCTACGTCCCTGTGTGTGCTACTGCATGGTGTGTCTGTCTGGATTTGACTCTGTTATTTACAATGGCTCTGTCTTCCCTCCCCAGCTAGTAACAAATTCACAGGAGCCATGTTCTCAAGTCTTTTGATACAGCAAACATAGAGCAAAATGAGTGAGACTTTCAGGTCATATTAATTAACCTGAGAGATGTCTACAGCTGTGTCTTCTTGCCTGCTGCTATTCCATCAGGACATGGGTCTCTCTATCTTCTGTATTATGTCTACTGGCCCCAGATAGATGTTCTGAATATCCTACAGTATTGCAAATGGCACCAAGTGCCCAAGTTTAGATAACTGAATCTCTTCCTCAGTCCCTTCTCTGCAGTTTACATAGGTTTGTGTTGTAATCAAACAGTTACGGTGGGAGTTGTGGTCTTTACCTCTGGTACCATACATGAGGCTCACCAGAACTTCTGCAAAGTGCTGAAGGAGACTTGGGTCAGTTTTATCACATGCAGACTGCCATGTAAAGAGGCTCTAACTATTACAAAATGGCAGCTTCTGTCAGTGCAAATGCATTGTCTTATCACTGGTTTGTGTTTCTTTTTAATGCAGCATTTCTAGCTAGGTTTATTGGAGAATTTTCTCTCTTTCTTAGAATGTAAACTTGCTCATAAATGTCTGTCTCCCATGGCACTAATTTGATGAAATGCTGTTCTAAGTTTCATTTTGTCTCCAACTGCGCAAATGACTGCTGAGGAGTAATTATGCATTGTAGCCTGAGCTCAGTGGAACACTAAAGGCTGTAGTTTAGTAGTCACTTTGCTCCGTTCTGTGTTCTTGCACAAATCTCTGGTAATCTACATAAGTAATAAGTGCGCAGGCTTCCAGGAATCGTGCACGTTTGCCATTTTGAGCTTGGACTAAATGCGCACCAGTGCTGCATTTTTAGTGCCTTACGTTTCCCAAAAAGGCAATGTAAAGGTTATCAAGTTCTTCCCTAAGTCAAAAAAAGTGTGTGTGAGAAAATACCCCTGGTAATGTTTATCCAGAATGTAAAACATGGTATCGGAATAAGTCATATTTTTCTTGGAGTATGGCCAAAACAGAGCTGTCAACAAAAGAAAAGTGTATAGGGTTAGAAGGGAAGAAGGCTATGAAAAAAAAAAATTAGAGGTTCTTTTGTTTTCCTTTCCCATATACTGTTGTGAGAAAGAGTCTTCTTAGGCATATTTATAAATCATGTGAGCTACTGGAAACTACCAGACCTTCGACTCACAAAACACGTATCACATTTTAAATTCCGAATGCTAAGAATTTTAAGAAAAGCCCTGTGATTAATCTATACCTTCTGGCTTGCTTTGTAGGTGAGTTTGGAGATGAATTGAACAATAGCTCTTTCAGGAATTTGGAAATGCAAAAGAAAAGAACTGCTTTTTCTGAAGCTCCCTCTGTAAGAGCAAATAAGAATTCTTTCATTTTTACTGCATTGTTCACTTTCCTTCAGAAAAATTCTGTGAATTGGATATTATTATCCCAGTTGTCTAGATAAGGAGATTGAAGCAGAGATTGAGAGGCAAATTATGTATAGTCACTGCATAAGTGCACAGAGGATGATGAAAGAGACCTCTGCTGATTGTTGTGCCCATCAAGGAGAAGATAATTTTGCTATAAGGAGTCATTGGAAGATTCCCAATGATTGACATGAGAAAAGAACTGGACAGTGCAATGGACCTACACTGCATGTTCAGACCCCCAAAATCTCTGTTCCAGTCCCAAATATGTTTCCCTAGGTAAATTGCCCATAAAATTTTCAAGCCAATAGTTCCTATTATTTCCTGGAGAAAGCCCAGCACAGACAACCTTAGTAATACAGATTTTGGCTATATTATAGAACAGTCAGGCCATAGACAGAAAGATATGATCAGGTACCAAAAAGGTGGTGAGCTGGCATGGCCTTCATTCTCTGATAGATATGGGTTTACACATTTTTCTTCCAAGGTTTTGAAAACAACAAAACCAAAACACAGCAGCTTGAAGAAAGAGTCTCTCAACTTGTGTCACTAATTTGCTTCCAGCTGTGTACAACTATCCCACAAAACCAGCTTTGTAAAGAAGAAAGCAATATTTGCCTTCCATGCTGGATAGACCTGTTGCTTAGCTGGTGCACAGTTTGAATGATTCTCCCATTGAAAATGCTCTCTTTGAGTTTGCAAATAAACTGTTTTAAAATGCACTCAAAGGAGAGCAAGTATTTTTTATTAATTTTATAAAACTTTCCACCGCAAAAAAAACGTGCAATTCAGACAGTTCATTCTTTCTGCCACCTTCAAGTTGAGAGTTTTGTTTGCCAGTCTTCTCTCCCAATCTGAATGCTGCAGTAAATTGAAATCTTTTGTCAGATTGCTCAGATGAGTAATCTCACTGATGTGTGTGTCTGTGTGTGCACGCGTGTGCATGCACGCTTCAGGGTACAGTAGGACTGCAGTCTTACAACACCAGTTGCCTCTGCTGGAGACTTAGACTGATTTGTGTCACCTTTCTCTTAATCCGTTGGGGGAAAACTCAGTTTACCATGACTCTTGCAGTGTAGGGGCTGAGCCTGAGCATCATCAGTTCACATTGACTTCTGGGGATGTTCAGGGCCTGTCAAAGCTCAGGCCAATGGCAAATGTTGGAAAAAATTGTATTCCAGTCACAGAGCACTGTGTCACTTCTTCTGTATTTAAACAACCAATACAGATTTCTGTCTTAGATTTCGGTTTAGGAAACCATTTAGGCACGTATATAGCCTTGCCATCTTGAATCCATCCCATCTGTATGTTCAGATCAACAAGGATGTGTATGTGAGAAAAGTTTTGGAAGCCTTCTTTGTGGGTATATTTTGCTGTTTTCATTGATCCCACACACGTGAACTCAGCTTTATAAGTGCAAGGCAGTTTAGGTGCAAGTAGATGAATCGGGCTCCAGGACCATTACAGAAGATATAAAGAAAGGAGAGGTGAATGCTAAATAAATAAAAAATAAAATAAAATAAAATAAAATAAAATAAAATAAAATAAAATAAAATAAAATAAAATAAAATAAAATAAAATAAAATAATAAAAACCTGATGCTTCAACATGTGCTTTCAGTTGTTCCTGGTATGAGCAAGGGAAAAAAACAAACAATAAAATAGCAAAAAAGGAAGCTACATTGTTAAGACATAATTTAAATCGATGTCAGGAAACATCCCTGAATTTTTATTCAGATTACTATTTTAAAGGGCAGCAGAAGAATAGCATTTTTCAGGTAGTATTTGGTAAACCACCAAAAAAAATGTCATCTGTTACTGTATCTGTGCTATTAAGGGTTTGATCTTGAAAAGGGCAAATTTGCTTCACCTGACCAGAGTTAGTTTAAGTGTGGCTAGAATGGAAAATTATTTTTCAATAGGCTAATCACAAGGGCGAAACTTAGATACAGTGTCACAGACGACAATGTTTTAAATTTAGGTGAGGAACAGGTAGCTGGAAAAAATGAACTGCCCAATATGAAATCTTAACTTCAATGATTTAGACAGAAAAGCTCTGCTGGTCAAGATTTTTCTTCCTAGGAAACAGGAGGTCTGTTGTGTAACAGGCTGCCATATGTATTTTTTTTAATTTTAGTTAATTTTTGTTAGGATTTTTCTTAGCTACATCTTCTTTTTCTTTTTTTTTCTTTTAATAAGCCAAGACAACACTTGGCACTCATTCTGATTTCAGACTTGGTTTAGATCATTGTACAACTTCATCAAAACCCATAGAATTTTTTTCTGGCAAAATCAGGCCCCTTGATATGTTTCATTTGGAACAGCTCTCAAGGGATTAGTTTCTCTTTCCTCCTCCCCTCCCGCCCCTCAGGATACAGAGTGATTGTCTAACAGTACTTCACTGTATTTATTTTTCATTACCATGTAATTTTTATTTAATTAAGGTGCAGATATATTGACACAGTGGATGCATAGGATGGCTAGTGGTCTGCTTTACAATTGTATGGGTATGCAAAACCTTTGCCTTGGCATATGCTGCTTTTCTGCAGCCCAGCTGAAATGTGTACTTCACAGCGAAGCCAGCCCATTTCTTTGCAACAGGCTTTATTAATCCTAATCTTTTGATCATGAGTACACTGAGTATGCTCAGGCATCACAGAGATCCTTCCTAGATGTGGATGTGTCATTATGGTGGTGTGTGTCTCTAAGGTGGCATATTTTTCATATTTTGGGGAATGAGTTTCAGAACCCCAGTGGAACCAAAGGGCCTGAAATGACAGTGTATTTCAGAGCAACTGTGCAAAGCAAAAAAATGGGGAGACCCAACCTTTTTCTCCTCTTTCACTTAGCAGGAGAGATGAAGAAATGGCTTCGGCTAAGCGTGAGAATGAGGATATATTCATTGGTGCACGACTCCAGCAGACTTTGGCTGGCCTGGATGAAGATTTAGAAGGTAGGGAAGTGTGTTACCTCTGAAGTACAAAAGAGAGAGGCATAGCCAGGAGACGCAGAGTCGAGCTGTACTTAAACATCTGCACATTTCTCACTAAGATCACTGGGAACAACTCACAGGTCTGAGGCAGAATATGGTTCATCCAAAGTGGCTGCTCTCCCTTTGCTTATAGGACAGCCTCTCTTTATAGGCTCGCACTGAATATTTTTCAAGCTGCTTATCAGATTGTTACTGTATTTTGGTGTCTGCTACCAAAAAGAGATGAACAGCAGTTTATGGGCCAAATTTGGTATAATTTCATTGACTTTAGTGAAGCTAAATCAGTTGTGAATTTAGCTCTGTGTTTAATGAACAGTGCCTCTGTTTTGTATTTTATCATAATGAAGTGGAGAAGGGGGGGACATTTTTATACCCAATGCCTTCTCTGTGTTAGCAGACGTATTTTAAAGTTAAAAATTGAAAAACATGAAAAGAAACAGTGGGAAGAGATAAAATGTCATTTTGTGCTCCTCTTTTTCCTACTCTGAATAAAAATATTTCTCTATAAATAGTTTGTCACCAAATGATGTTGAATAGTTTTTTAAAACTTCCCATCTTTATTTCGGTACTTCTGCAGTGGATTTGATTTAATTTCTGTGAGTTGTCTAACACTGCAAGTTCTTAGCTTCTATGTTGTAACCCTTGATTTATACCAGCAAAGTTGAGAGAAGAGTTAAGTTTCTTGCACAGTGAGGCTTCTGGAGTCGCTGGTAATGAAGGGTGAGAAGAATGGAGAAAAAATACAAGTACTGTTTCTTTGTTTGCTTGCTCAAGGAAATCCTTCAGCTGGGCTGTTATTACTTACCAGGTCTGGGAAACATAATTTGGAGTTGTTTGCTGTTTCTCAGAAATGTTTCTCCTTTGGAGTCATGTGGTGAAATGTTTATCACTGAGAGAAGTTAGTCAAAGATAAAGTATGAACAATAGATTAAATTCTGCTTTCAGCTGCATTTGTGTGTTTCCCACTGGCTGAAGCAGGAGGACTGCAGGAATATTTGGCTGATCTTAATCAGCAACCAGACAATAAAAAGGACCCAGATCTCTCCTTTTTTGTAATACAGACATAAATATATTCCTGATAGTTTTCGTGTAACTAAAATATCTGATCCGCTTAAGCTTGTACTGTCTGTTTGTGTAATTTAAAGTCATATTGCCCAAATACTGCCTATATATAATGTTGTATGTGTATTTTGCAGCAGTGGATGGTATAAGTAACTCTGACTCCGAGTACATCAATGAAGTGTTGAGCCCACATATAAGAAAAGTTGAGGCTGCCCAAGATGTTACCACTTCTGTTCCAGTAACAGTCATAGATGATATTCCAGAAGTTAACACCTCTAACTCAGCTGGAAATCAAGAGACAGAGACAAGGCTTTCACAAAATATCTCAGCTGACTCTGTTAATACAGGAAACTTTACAAATAAAAACAACAATGCAGGTTCCTTTGATAAGGGACACACAGATGGTGGAGCTGTATGCATATCCAAGGACCTAATATATCAGCAACCATCTGAAAATGAATTCAGTCACTTGCCTGTGGAACAGAGGAGAGATATGTTTGAATCTCTCACATCCTCCTTTGAAAGAAGAAGTGAAAAGAATTTAAGACTGGACCCTCCCCCCAGACATGGTGTGAAGTCTGAGGAGTGTAAATCTAAGCTGACTCCATCTCACTCCAAGGCCACAGCTGAAATCGGTACAGCAAAAGAGAAGATGAATCCACTTAATGACTGTAGTAACAGGGAAAGATCTCTGAAAAAAAGTAAATCAGAATTAGAAATCAAATGGCCACCAGCAAAAAAAATTGAAGCAGAAGTCCCATCAACACCCACATGGTGTCATCGTGCCCAGAATTCAGGAACAAACTATGAACCTAAAATGGGTTTGACAACCTTTAAAGTTGTCCCTCCCAAACCTGAAGTAAAACATTTCGATAGAGGAGTTTCACTCTCCACTGGTGCCATTAAGATAGATGAACTAGGCAACCTTATAGGTCCAAACACTGGTGTCAGTAAGCCCATACCAAGTACCTCTACTGATGAAAGTGAGGAAATTCATCTTGGGAAAGTGAAGGCTTTCTGGAGGTCAAGTTCTATGGAAAAGCAAAGTGATGACTCTGCTGAGCATCTTCCTAAAAAGTCAGCAGTCACCGCAAACTCTAAGCCCTTTACTATAAAACATGAACACAAACATGTCTGTCTTGCAGCTCCAAAACCTGTAGCACCACAAACTGTTACTACCCAGGTAGCTGAAAGACAGTCTGAGAATGAAAGGACCAAACCACCTCTTCCAGTTACACAGTCTCAGGTAACACCATTAGTGGCCCCAACCATTAAGGACAAGCTGGAGCTTCCATTTGTAAAGCCACATAGGAGAACTTCAAGTCAATATGTTGCCTCTGCCATTGCAAGACACATCAGCGTAACTACCTTTAAGCCTGACTCAATGGAATATCTTGAGAAAGATGAAAATAAGCAAGGGGCAGGAGAGGTTAAAACTGAAGCAGAAGTTTCACCAAAAAGATGTATTATTATGGCCAAATGTAGCCCTGTGGAAACAGAATCAGCAGAAACAAGAGAAACATTTTCAGGTATTTTTACTTGCAGCCAGAAAGCACCCCACAGGTTTATACCTGGTGATAATTCTGGCATGGAAAACAAAGTAGTTAACATCAGGGCACCAAATCAAGCAACTCCTCTGAGTTTCTATAAAAAGAATGCCAGCGTCCCACTTACTAAATCCTCTTCAAAGGATAACAACAGTGCAGAAGATGATCATGGTTTAAACAGCAAACAAAGTATAGCAGAGAAAAAGATGCATCTTTTGTTTGACCAGAAATGTGAGACTTTGACCCATATTAATTCAGCCCCATTTCTCAAGTCTCCTGATCTCCAGGGAGTCCCGTCCTCTTTCAACTCATCTTCACGAGTCACTAAATGGCCTCCTGCTAACTGTGTACAAGTTAGTTCGCTTAAAGCTTCACCCGAACTAAATGGTGCAGCAGCAAACGCAGAGTCAGAACAGGAGGAGAAACATGATGATTCAGATATTGATGCTATCAGTGAACTGGATATTAATGTGCAGACCAATATCTTTGGACCAAAGAAGAAGTTCAAACCTGTCGTCCAAAAACCAGTTCCAAAAGACACATCACTGCACAGTGCCCTAATGGAAGCCATTCAAACAGGAGGGGGAAAGGAGAAACTCAGAAAGGTAAGATGGGGACTTTTTTTAGCCTGTTCAGACTCCAGAGCCCTCTGTTCACCTTGTCAGACACCAGAGGTTTTATAACTGATACAGCTGCTGGTGACCGGGAGTACACAAGGCATTTGAAAAATTTATAATGGTAAAATACCCACCAAGCCACTGCTTATTCTGCACATCCTGTATATTATGCAACACCATTGCTGCTGCACTATCTAGAAGAGGCAGAGAGTGCAGAGATACAGCATAAATGAGAGGTAACTGAGGTTAGCCCAGGAGCTGAACCCACATTTCAGTGTGCTATGTAAAAACAGGAACACACAGCATGAAGAAAACTTGTAAATACCTGCAAGGAAGGAAAACTGCATGTTGTATTACTGGGTGATACTAGTTTGCCACTGACTTCGTGCTCAGGGGATATGAGACTGCATCTGCAAGTACAGCATTACTGTCTACACATATGCTCACAGTTCAGTGTGAGTAAGGGTTGTAAAAGCAAACTCAAAAGAAAACAGAGTTATTAGTCTCCATAGCTTGCATTCTGGTACAAGTGCCAAAAATATTTTTAATACCGTTTCCAAGCTATCTCTAAGTAAATATCTAATAACAATGTGAGGTTTATTCTTTTCATATTCTAGGTTTCAGACAGTGCACTAAATGGCAGTCACAGGAAACCTTCATATGCGGAGCCAGAGAATGAACGCTCAGCCCTACTAGCAGCAATTAGAGGCCACAGTGGCACCTCAAAGCTGAAAAAGGTAAGAAATCAAGACGGTAAGTGATCCTTTAAGTGCAGTCTGTTCCTACTGGGTGTTTTGAATAAACCCAGATATGCCACAAACTAAACGGTGTGCTGCAAAGAGAAAAGTTAAGAGTGAAATAATATGACACAAGCCCAGATCTGACTTACACAGATAGCACAGCGGGTCCAATCCTATCCTCTGGAATAAAATTTAACAATCTTTCAAATGGTGTGCTCTTAGCTGAGAAAGAAGCACATAGAAATCCAAATGAATTACAGGGAGTGTAAGAAGACATCAAATGTTCATAATTTTCACATTTAGGTGGGGTTTTTTTGTACTTCAGGAGCATGCAGTTAGGTTAATACCTTTGCCTTACCTACCATGTGCATCCAATCCCAGTTACCTGAAAACTCACTAGAGCTTTTTCATGCATGCTGTTTATCTGTTAACATGAGCTGGTGCATGCAAGTTGTATGCAAGTAATTGATGTTGATGGAACATCAGCTTTCACCACAGCAGGATGATTCCTTCTGTCTGAAAGATTTACCTAATCATTAAAGCATCTCTTATTCCTAAATCTGCATTGTTCTAGCCTTAATTTTCACTCAGTTCACTAATCCAACCAAGGATGTGTATTTGGCAAGGAGGTTCCCGTTTCCCTTGTGCAATGACTCAGGCCATTAGCACATATCCAGATAGCTGGCATTAGATAGAAAGAACCTCCTGCCTGTGTTAGGGAATTACTTCATCCCTCACATATCTTACTGCCCTTGCTGCAGGTAGGGTACAGCTTCCTCTGAGCCTGAGAGCAGAACGTGGTAGGCAGCAGCCATCTTCACACGTACTTAACTGCATTCTGCATTCCTTGGGAATAAATGTAAATTTGTGTAAAAGAGGCTCTGACAATGAAGTGGTGGTGTATTATCACAGAGACTTTTTGGAATACTTTCCTCCAGCAGTGAAGCTTTTGCCATCATTTTAAAGGAAGTTGCCTGGAAACCGTACACTTCTTTTTCACACCATCTCACCTGTACTAGTTAAAGTACCATGTTTGTATGTGTACAGGGCAAGACATAGATGTGCTATGATGACAGGGCTGTCCCTTTCATGTTATCTCAAATGTTCGTGTTTTATCTGGCATAACATTATTCCCATATATTATGTGTGTGTGTACATACCATGAAGGAATAGAATATAGGAGCTCTCTGAATGATGGGAGATGAATCCTTTCATATTTCACTAGAGAAGTCTTGTGCCTCAGTTTCTTTGAGAAAGGAAAGCTAATGCATCTGCTTGAAAACCTCCCACTTGGCACATGATATTGAATTTCCTAATAATTGCCAAAGCATTGTAATTACTAACAATTTATCATGATTATTACTAGTAATGTTGTTAACAGCAAAAATATTTGTTGAGACAGTTGACGGAAAAGCTGGCTTAGTCTGAAAGATTGCATCCTCTCCCTGCATTTGTTTAAAGTAGGATGAGTTTCCAAGATGGTAATACGTGCAGAAATTTTAGTTTCAGAAATTCCACAGAAACACACTTGGAAGAGCAATCAATTAATTTTGTTCTCAGTGTTTTCACATAGTTCTCCCTGGTCCAATTTTTTTTTTTTTTTTATGCATGGCTGGAACCTTTAGGTTTAACAGCATTTTTTTCAGTGAAGCCATGTCTGAGAGCTCAGATCTAGAAGAGCTTCCCTGTCATCTGAGATTATTTCTGTGCAGCTCAGAGTGCAAAAAGTAATGAGATTCCTGGGTGGCTACTGCAGCCTTAATACATCTTCCTGATTCCAAAACCCTTGTGGTTGTTCCCAAATGAATACCAAGTTCAACTCTCTCTCTTACCTTGCATGCCAAGAAGAGTTACAGGATGCTGGAGCTCACAGTAAATAAAGATTGAGTTTCTGAGACAGAGTCAATGCCAAATCCTTGATGCTGGTAATCAGCCCAGCTGAGTGATGTGAGTGAGTAGTAACAGATGTTCAATCCCATATGCAAACAAAAGTTCTATGTGTTTTACATCATTCAAACAAAGTGAAACTGGGGTGCTGAAAGTGCATCAAATGTCAAATAATTACAGTTTAGTCATGCCTGATATTAATCGCCTCCTTTCAACTGCATCATGAGCAGATCTCCTCATTGGCCTCCAAAGAGCTGCAGAGCTTTAGGAACGCAGAACTGTCCTTGCGGAAGGCAGAAGACCCTCAGGAAGAGAAGCTTTGTATCCCACCTGCCCCTGCCCAGCCGCCACCACCACCTCCCACTCAGCTGTCAGCAGCAGCTCCTAGATCCTCTGCCATGGCTACAGGTAACCCTGGGGAGGCAAGGCAAGCCCTAATGGAGGCCATTCGCTCTGGTGCTGGAGCAGCAAAGTTGAAAAAGGTAGATGTACTTTTATATTTTATTGTGGATGAAACAATTATGCCTGCTGTGCTTTGAGTTTATAAGCAGTTCTAGCCACATATTTCTTCCATCAGAAGAAATGCACTGTTTTCTCTATCTGAATCAAAGATCAGGAGTGTATTTCAAATCTCTCAACAGCTATTAAGACATATTATTAAGACTAAAACAGCCTGTGCATATATGCAACCATGTGAATAGTCAATACTTTTTTTTTTTAAAGAGAACATCAAGAGCATGAATATAATTTCAGAAAGCATTTTCATGCCCTTTTCATTCTTGTGAATCTGAGATAATACTGGATGTCCTTTAGACAAGGTGAACCTAAGAAAGATCAGATAGGAGACCCTGAAGCAAATTTAGAAATAAGTATTCTCTCCTAATTTCAATAGTGTGTCCTAGACCTTGATTCCCAACACTTACACCTTGGTCGCATGTGCTGAGAGCTGACAGTAAAACTGTGGGGTCATTTTAATGTCTACCTGAACGTTATTGATTGGATGATGTGTGTTTCACTTCTGTGGTCAGCTATGGGTTTTCGAAGTAACTTCACTTATCTCTTTGATCAAAATTTGTTCTTCCTAACCTCAAGTTACACTGCATTTCTTGGTAAAGAGAAGCAGATCAGTTGGCCTTAGTGGAGTCATCCCAATATTACACTGCAGTATCCAAGAATAGACTTTGATCCAAGGACTTTAGGGAATGTACAAAAGCAGATGTAGTTTTCCCAACACATGATTTAGCTGATACCAACCATAAAAGTGTAAATAGGCTTTAACCTTGCTTACTTGTCCTCTTTAAAGTAATTCAAAAAATATGATCAAATTTTAACATTAAAAAGTAACCAAAAAAATCTTGTTTCTGATAAACCAGAAATTCCACAGAATCATACAAATGGCACAAACAAATCGGTGTTTGAGGGGACTTTACATCAGCATGCAAACAGTAATCTGAATATGCAGTTGTTTTACAGGTGAAAAATTACATCTACATAATGCATACTATTATGAGGAGTGACTGAGGTCACTTTGTTCAGCTAGAAGAGAAGGCTGAGGGCTGACCTCATTGCAGTCCTTCCTTCCTCAAGGGAGGCAGTGGAGGGGGAGGTGCTGATCCCTCTCTCTGGTGACCAGCGATGGGACATGAGGAAATGGCATGAAGCTGTGTCAGGGGAAGTTCAGATGGGACATTAGGAAAAGGTTCTTCACTGAGAGGATGGTCAGTCACTGGAACAGGCTGCCCAGGGAAGTGACCACGGCATCAAGCCTGACAGAGTTCAAGGAGCATTTGGACAATGCTTTTAGTCATGTGGTTTAGTTTTAGGTAGTCCTGAAAGGAGCAGGGAGTTGGATTTGATGATTCTTACGGGTCCCTTCCAACTTGAGATAGTCTATGATTGTAAGACTACAAATTATGAAGAAATAATACTCCAGATTAGGCCTTTACTTCCCCACTTCACAAATTTACAGAAAAAAATGGGATTTGGACATTCAAGAATACTTCATACAGTTGTTTTCTAGATCTAGAAGTCTCTGAGGAGACCTGTAGTTTTACTCAGTAAAACAAGTCTTCATCACATCCTTGGGGATTTATTTCAAAACAGTTGGATAGCCAGTGCAGACCATGAACGTAAACTGGATATACAGATGTATTCTGCTAAATACTGTGCTTGTCTTCTTTCATTTTCAAGACAGAGTAGTTTTGGTAGTTTTGACATTGAAATGACAGAAGAGTACATCTCTTATTACATAGGTCTTTTATGAAAACAGAAGAGAGCAGTGTTTTGTCCAAGACAGAGTATGATTTTCTTATTACTGTGCTGTCCTTTCAGATATTGAATATACAAGCTAAGTCTTGTATATGCCAGACACATTGTATCACTTTGTCATCTGAGATCTCCTGCCCTTGATAACTGATAAAAGTAAAAAATGTTATCAGATTTCTCAAAAACTTTCTATCCAGTATGTATTAATATCTCTTCTATCTTTCTGTGTTAAATAAGAGCTGCATTCTGATCCTGCCCTGCGGTTGGACAACTTATGACAGCAAAAGTTGAATCCATAGAGAGAGAATGCAGGACAGCTGCATATCAGGGTTCTCTTCCTTTAGAGCTGAAGAACATGTCTCCAAGGAACACTGAGTGTTTTGTAGACAGTGACTGGCAGGTGGTTTTGAGACAGGGCTGAAGCAAACTTTTTTCTTTGTTTTGCTTCCTCTGATCAAAGGTCTATGTCATGATTTGGAGATGTGAGCACAGAGCCATTTTTGGCTTTGCTTTCTAGAAGATTTTGGTTGCAGAAACTAGACAACAAAGTTGGTAGTTCAGTAATTGCATCTGTTTCTCTTCCATTGTCTTCTCAAAGTTTTCTGGGACAAGCCTTCTGATGGCGAAGTCATTTATTTAGCTAATAGTGTGGGGAACTGGGAAGAATCTGTATTTCTTAGTTATGTATGACTCAGTTTGTGCTTATTTATGAGGGGTTATTTGCAATGGAAGTAGATCAAACAAGTCTGTCAGGGAAACCAAATGTAAAAAGCAACCAATTGCCTAGATAAGGAGCATCCCAACAAACATTTGAGCTCTATTAATATCTGTGAAAAGGCAACTCCTCCACTCCACCCCTGATTACACAGCTGTTTGCTAAAGTCATGAACTTTAAGGTTAAAAGATCCACTGTGCAGGAAGGGAGGAGAGAAACTGATGCAGGCTGACCTTGCCTTGCTGAGAGTCAGGGTCTGCACCACACAGGCTGTAATTGGGTCAGCCAAAACAAACCAGAGCAAAAGTAGGTACTTGAGGGAAATGCCAAGTATAGGTAAGACAGTATACGCATAGGTCTCCTGGCTGTTCTTTAATCCATTTCTTGGAGTACTGTGCTTGCTTTGGCAAATAAATCATACTTTGTTTTGAAGAAATGGCTTCTGTTTTATTGCATACACTGTTGCTGTCCACAGACTCCCGAAGGAAAATTCTTGCGGGTGCCAAGCCCATTTGGGCCTGCTCAGTAAAATGGTTCATTCCCAGTGCAGTGCAGTTCAGAGACCTTCCAGAAAGTGGTTAGACTATAGATCCTACCCAAAGGGAACAGAGACACAGACATGTTACTGGAAAGGAGTGAACTTACCAAACTGGAAAAGACCTGACAATGTGTAGGAAGTAACCTTTTTCTTCAGTTTTCAGAATAGTCTGTGGAGGAACCTGGCAGGTGTTTAACACATCCAAAGTATAACAGCAAATCAGGGAGATGGCATCAAGTAAAGCCACCAACCAGGATGGTTGACCTAGTACCTTTGGTGGTTAATTGTCTTGAGAAATGAACGTGTCTCACTAGCAAGGAGCCTGCTTCCCAGATGTGCAGTCTGCCTCCAGTACAAAGGAGAATCAGTTGATATAGGAAATAAACAGCGGATCTGAGACCAAATTTTGGCTAATTCTGGTGAGCAAAACTCAGGTCATAGAGCTGTACCGTTTGAGCTTCTGGTGTTAAAAGTGAACTAGTGTTTTCCTTAAATTGTATCAAGCAGCTTCTGTCACAATTTCACATACTTAAGATCTTTATGTCTAGTTTTTAACTTTCTATTTCAGAAAATGCAAAATAACCTAGCTAGATTTCTGAAATTCTGTATATCATTGCATGTGTATTTTTGTGTCTGTATAACTTGCCTTGGGATTTACCGTGATTGTCTGTGGAAAAAAACGTAACTACGCATGCAAATAACCTGTTAGGTGTCTAGCTGTAGGTATAGTTGCAGCACAAGCCCATGCAGGATTAGAAATCTTACCCAACAAAGAAAAGCTATAAAGTTTCCTTAGCTTATATGCCATCTACTCATTTTAGGTAGAGTTGTACCCAGGGATTTGATAGAAATATTTCGGGGGAATGTGCCTGCACAAGATGGGGAAGGCAAGTTGTATATCTGAAGAACAGGCTTTTGCTCATAGTAAAATAATTGCTGGAGACCACTTTTTAATGGTACATGCAAGAGAGGTTTCACATATTTTCCAATAAAGATTGGAGCTGCATCTAAGCAGCCTTTTCTGTTCGCTCGCTGTGATTTTAAAAATTAATTTGGCTCCATCACAGTATCCACAAGCATTCATGCCAGTGTTCGGTATCGACATTTAATCACACGAACTCTTGATACGTGCAGTGTATCATTCTGTTGGCAATCAAAGGAGCCAGGTAAGGTAATTACTGCACCCATTACAATGAGTCCCTGGTATACACTGGGATAATTTGAAGTTGGTTGCCAACAAGTAATGCATCGATCTGAATTATGGCATGCTGAGTGTCTTCGAGGAAGCATGGCCTAGTTTCATACCTTTATGTCAAGCAGTGGACTATTCTTCTCACATAATCAGAGATATATAATTGTGAATGAGGAAATACTGTTTCTCATCATCAGTGTCTGTGGGTGCAATGACAGAGATTACAGGCTCAAAGCCACAGTTGATGTTGGCTTTGGTATGCTGGAAGTGGGGCAGGAGGCCCCACTAAAAGGTTGGCCGAGCTTGATAAACAGGTAGTCAAATGAGCCTATAAAGTGATTCTAGTTCCCATGCACAGTGAGAGGCAGTTGTTTGTATGCTGTTACTCTATTTGAATTGAAAGATAAAATTTAATTTGAACTCTTCACCTTCCTAATAATTTATACTGTGACCTACTTTTTTCCTGAAGACTAAAGTTTCTGCCATGGATACTAAGGCCAAAATGGAAGATTTAGACTTGATCAAATACATTATTCCTGTTTAGCTTTTGTGATGGCCTTAATGTATATCTCTCTGATAGAATCAAAGCTCAAAGTAACTTTGATTTTGGAAGAGCACCCTAGCACATGTATTTAAAATGAAGCATATGCTTAGATGACCTGAGGACTAGGAAGGAACATAAGCATTTGTTTAAGTATTTTTCTGAGTCAAAGCCTTTGGGAGTTTCCTTCATTCAATCAAGAAGCAAACTACTCATCAATTGGTTTTTATGATCAGTGACAGCTAACTGATACTGAACAGATTTTGACTGTCAGATATTGCATATTCCCAGCCTGGGTTTCTGTTCATTCCACATAATGAAGGAAGTTCACACAAAAATACGTCACCTATGTTCCAGGAATCAAGTAATTGCAACCATAATATCTAAGGATGTGTGAGGTGTGGGGTTTTTAGGGAATGATAACACCTTTCATTAGACCAACTGGTACAGCTAGAAAAAAGCAGATAAGCTTTAAGTAGTCTCAATGAGTTGATGAAGAGACCAAGCTTGGAAACAGCCCCACAGGAGAATGTTTGGTTAACAATGTCAACAGCTGGCAGTTTAAAAATATCTTGAATGGTCATGTGCTTTTCTTTGTTATAGGTCCCTCTGCTCGTTTGAATCATATATAAAGAACAGGTAATTGGAAAATCTAACCTCGTATGCACCCATAATCATCATTCAAGGTCTGAAGTGGCAAAAAACATCAAGAAGTTTAGTTTATTCTCTTGTCTACAAGCCAAAATAAGTTGTAGTTAATTTTCGGTGTGTTCCTGCATAATGGTTCTGAGGGGAAAATATGTTGCTCTGCTGTAAAGCTTCTGTGCCAAGGAATTGTGTTTTGCCTCTGAATATTTAAGGTTGCCAATAAACTATTCTTGTTGGCAGGTTAATAAGAATATAAACACTGTGCAGTCCTGTGTTAATACTTAATTGTGTTTATGGGCAAAATTAAAAGACTTTGCTCACTATCTGAAAAGTAATACTTATTTCAAGTTGTTAAAAATATGTAACTATTTCAAACTATTTACTTGCTTCTTATTTGATTTGGAAAAGGGCTGTAAGCAATTAGGATGAAAACCAGAATAAAGATCTATAAAAAAACAGTCACAAGAAAAAAGTTATGGTGAATTATGAAGGATCTAAATTGTCATATGCTGGAGTCACTGTTTTTTAAAATTAGATGAACTTGATATCTCTGGTGGAGCTCTGAAAAGCAGGCAATCAATAATGAATGTGAGACGATGTCTGTTGAAAAGTTACTTATGGGATATGATGTATAGAATGCTAATATGCAAAGATATACTGAATCCTAGTAACATTCCTGGCACTTTAAAAATATTGAGACACCTTAAAGGGTCTCTTATTTGCAACAGACTGTGAAGGTTATAAATAAGATTCAGAGTACTGCTTAGAGGTCCAAGATTTAGAATTCATTCCTGCACTGCAAAATAAAGTGAAGCTGGTTTGTATCAGCAACCAGAACTTTTGTTGTGTCTTGTTCAGGTCATGCATAAGTTGGTCCTTTGTTTCCAATTTGTATGGCTGTTGTATGTTGTCTCACAAGTATTTATAGCAGCATCTTTTTCATATGCTAACTACTTTGGTAGTTGTTGTTGTACATATTTTGAAAATGTTTCAATAAATTGATTAACTTTAAAAGGACAAATGAAAATGCTTTTTCACATTTCCTATATTGTAATGAAACTGAAGAAGAGAAGGTTTGTACATTTACATTTTTATAATCACAGACTGGAGTGATGGCAGATTCTTTTTTTTTTTTGGAGTTGAAATTTAAAATGTATAGCTATGTAATGTTGAAAGCATGAGAATATATAGCCATCTGCATTTAATGTGACTGCATATTATATATTGTAAAATATTGATGTCTGTTAGTGCCACAAATAAAAACAAAATCAAAACCTGACATGGCTTGAAAGACTCTTTTTGCCAAATGTTTTCCATTTACAGAAAGAAATTAGAATTAGAGATGGACTTAGGCAAACCAGTATGCTGCGTTTGATAGCTCATGTCTAATGTAAAATGTCTCAAGCCAGGAAAGAGCTCACAACTAATAATCTAGGAACACAGTAGAAATCACCAGAATCAAGATTTCAGAGTTATATACATTTTGATAATAATGCAGCACTGATAATGATCCATTTCCTCATTAGGGGAGCTAAAATATTCAGAATTAAGGTACTCTGTCACACCCTAGGATAAATAAGATCACCTTTGTTGACTCGTTAGCCTTCTTTTGCCTTAAAAGTCTTCTCAGTATGCTTTAGATCAGAAATATTAACATGTTAAAAATGCTATCTCACGAAAGGATTCAGTTAAATGCTGTAGTCCCACCAGCAGCAGATACAGCTCCCTTGGTTAGGTGCTATAAAACAAAATTCAGTGCAGGTCTCCTTGTGCTTAGTGTTGCCTGAAGGGCCTGGGTCTGTAGCCCCTCTTTACTAACACTCCTTTAGTGTAATAAGTTGTATGGGTATTTACTTTTCAATGTAGGGGATCCAGAACTGGATTTTGAGATAACACCAGGCTTTTCAAGGCAAATGTCCTGATGCTGGTTGCTGGCACTGTATAGAACTAAAGTTTGTAAAAGAGTTATTCATGAATAAACTTCTGAGTATTGAATTCCCATGGGTCAAAAACTATAAACAGCTGCAGATGAGATGTCACCTTCACTGTGACAGCAAAAAAATTACAAAAAATCCTTCTGGCTCAGTCACAACTCAAGCTAAAAATGGAGGGGGAGTTCAGCTGCCTACAGTAGGAAGCTAGACTGGGTGTTCGGTCCCTTCCCTTGTTGATGGGATGCTCTTACATTGTCATCTAGGTGCTGTTGAATTCCTGGTAGCAGCTTAATTTAACCCTAAGTGAGCGGACATTTCACTATAATGAAGTCTAGTTATAGGTATGACCCTTCCATGAAAGAGCTTTCTATTAAAGCTTTTAGTAGTCTTCATTTGGGAAGTAATCAGTGTTCTAGTGCATATCAGGCAAGCACTTTGAAGCTCTTCACCCCCTCATCCCTTCTTTTACCCTGCTTCAGGGCTCAGAAACTGGGTTCCTACTGGATAACATTAATTCAGGAGATGTGTTCCAGCACAAATGGGCATTCAGTCCATGGAACCAGGCTGGAGCTTGTCCTAAGTTAATAGAAAAACCCTGAAATTTGTCTGGTAAAGATATTGTGTCCTCAGCACCAAGTATCTTCATCTATATAGCTGCTCTTACTGGTCCATGCTGTTTGCTAGTGCAGACACAGCCTATGTCTGGAGCTATACGTGCCACCTAGGTTAGTCCCTGACATGTCCTTTCATGGCACTTGTAGCTGGACAATCTGCAGGCTGGTTTCTTTTCTGAAGGACTGAAAGAAGGACAGTGAGCTCCCCTTTTCCCCAGTGTATCTCTCAGCCTAGATTTTCCCCATATACTCTTACTTCAGTTCAAACAGAGGAAAGAGTCTGATATATGCCCGATTCATCTGGTCCTTTATATTGTCTTTTTGAGTAAGATATTGAAATGAGGTGAAAAATGGTATCACTGTGGAAATTGAATGGAGAATTTGGATTTGGTATCTTTATTCCTTGTACAGGTATAAATCAATGTTCAGGGCTTAGAGAAATCTATTCTCATGTCTCAGATAAAATTTGTAGGTCTCCCCTTCACTTTTTTACATGTTTTCATTAACTTTTTCTTATTTTACTGACCTCAGAGTATTACTCAACCATAAAGCCAGCATTAAATCGCTCTGATTAGATATTTAATTTTAAATAATATTGGCTGTCTGCATGAGCTATTTGACTTCTGGGACTTCATTACAGATTCTTCTTTCTTGTACAGCCAGCCTGCTAACGTTGGTCGTGCAGAGTATTGGACCGAAAGACCTTTTGACATGTCCATCAATCTACAGAGTTTTGAAAATGGCAGGATTCAACTTCCCCAGCTCATACAAGTGATTTGTACAATTTATGCTACATTTACCACAGCCAAAAATTGGCACTTCGTCAGTGTGTAGGAAAAAGGAAGAGAACAAGAGATGCATTTATGAAATAGTGAAAAATGTCACCCCAAGGTAGTTTGCGATGTTTCCCCTCTAACCTTTCCAGAAAAGAAAGAAGCAGTTCTGTTGTTCGGTGCTGCTTGGCATTAAGCACATGGTTTAATTTGAATGTAAAGATCTGCAAAAATCTTGATTTGAATTAAATGTTCATGAAATTGTTCTTCATTGGTGCAATATGAGAAATAGTTGTCTTCTACACCAATTAGCAACTTTTACATATTTATTTATTTGTGTGTACTGTTTCTCATCTCTAATCCTCTGTTGAGTTACACGTGCATTATGTGTACCAACGTGCTTTGCCTCTGAGATTTCTGTCAAGATTTATGAGACTAGTCCTATTCTTACTTCATTTGTTGCTGTTGAGCACAAAAAATAAAATATGCTATACCCTTGCTATAGCTATAGCTGCCATAATGGTTGCATTTCCCCACTTGCAGAAAATGACCTTTGCAATAACAGAGTTCCTTTTTTAAAAATAAAATGAAACAAATAAATTCCTGATTTTTCAGTAATGTTCACCTGGATTTGGTGCAACATTGGTCCAATCTGCTTTTCTTTTTCTTGTGGAGTAGGGTGTGGAGTTTGATTCATTGCTGATGTCTTCATTTGGCTGGAGAAAGTTTCCATGTAGTTGAATTCCCAGGGTTGTTCATCAAAGTGTGCTAAGATGGATGACATTTTCTAAGAGCAAAAAGGTACTCTCTTTTTGTTATTGTAACTAAATATTATTAAATATTTGTTAAACAAATATAATTTGGTTAAGTACTAACAGGCTACATGATGCTGCACCAGATATAAGTCACACGCTCCTGTGTTTGTCTACCAATTTGAGGGTTTTTTTGTTCTTGTTTAAACAGTTTTCTGATTTGTTGCAACATTGAAGACTCTTTAAAAAGAGAGATAAAATAGAACTACTTAACAGTAGTATTGTGTTTTTCACACTTTAGGAGTTTAAGAACAAACTCGCTTCCATTGTCTGTTCCCTCTCATCACTCATTCCATATGTACGGGAGTGCACACACACACACAGAGTCTCCTTCGTCATTTCAGGAAGTCAGGGATAGTTAAAAAAGCATCTTTACCACAGGATCCCTTTCCATTTTTAACAGTAGCTTTTTTTCTCCAGTAAAATAGGAACTTCAGAAAGTCAGGGACTAAGTTTTGATGCAGTCACAACAGCTATACACAGTCACTGCTGGAGGCAATGTCAAATCCAGCTCCAGATAATGCTGTCTTCAGCCAATTCCTTTTGCTTTTTTCTTCTTTACTTTTTTGTCTATAGACTGATAAAAACATGTACATGCCATGTCTCTTTTCTGAGGTCATTATTGTGCTTGAAGCCCCAAAGGTTTCCCCCTGAACAAAGCATAGTGGTGTTGCAGTTCAACACCAGACTGAAAGAGGACATTATTCATACACAAACACCACTGTCCAGTTTGCAATTCAGGAGTTGAAAAAGGAAACCTTAATGAAAGAACAAGACTGGAACATCATTGTCTTTCACATCATAACCTGTGTTTACTGCAATAGGAACAAAGCAAGCACAGTGCAAGTATGCATGGGTTTCCTTTGTCTCATTTCATGCATTCAACAGAGGAGTTTCTGTCAGAAGCACTGGGACCTGTCCCTTGTAGTGCTTGGCACGGGGCAGTGGGTCACAACTTGACGGTTCTGGTTTGGGTCGTACTACTGATTGGTTCTGTCACTTTTTTTTTTTTTTTTTTTTTGCCTTGAAATAAACCAAAATGTGGTTTGTTGTAGCCAGTACTCAAGGTGGCAAACTGAGTGCTTCCGCCACAGTGATGAGCAAAGTCTCTGCAGGTGAATGGCAGTTGAGGTAGAGAGTGATTTGTGATTCAGAGCTTCAGTACCTGGATCCCAGTAGACGGTAGTTCATGCAGTTTCATCTCCTCCTTAAACTAGAGGTAATGGTAAAGGGAGAGGAAAATGGATGTGTCTGCCCTCTGACAAAACCTAGGAGTGAGACACAGGTAACGCAAAGAGCTGCAGTCCTCCCTTCCACAGCAACACCTAACAGTGTAAACGATGTACAGGAGGCACCTCGGTAAGTCCAACAAAACTCCTGATACATCTGGATTTTGGAAGTCACCAAACTGATCCCAAATCTGCAAGTATCTCTGCTAATACAGCTACATGATCAGTTGATGTGCTCAAGACCAGACTTGGCTGTCCCCACTGTAGGACTTTGCTGGTCTTTCAGTCAGCCATGGTGGTGGGTGAACCCAGCGCGTTCCCTAACCAGCTGGCACTGAGCACAGAGCAGTGGTTTGGCTGCCTGCATAGTGCATGTCCCCTCATTCATTAGCCTCACTGCTAATGTTCCAAACTTTCCAGCTCATGGAAGGAACTGTCAGAGGCAATTTGCAGATAGCCAGTGCTGCAGAAGTGCAAAGAGTTATATTTTTATGTGTTGTTGAATAATTTAGCAACAATTCTCTGTTATGTAAAATTGTTGCTTTACTGCTGCTGGGGCCAGTGTTCGTACAAAGTGTTCTAAGCCCAGTTCCACAAGTTAAAGCTTGCTAGTTTTATCCTATGCATCTGTTATTAGAATTTTTCCAGGTTCAAACTGGGAATCAGAGCAGGTCTTACATTCCAAGAGAGGGCTGTTCCCCTTCCTCATTCTCATCTATACTCCTGATCATCCTACCTATTTTCCAAATAGTCAGTTTTGCACTAGGTTGCATATTAATGCTGGTTTTGTCCACAGAGAAGAATGCTGTGTGATGTTTTTCCATATAGATGCCATGGAAGTCTTCCTCATGGACCTTTGCTTTCTATTAGGGAGCAACCTAAGACACATTTCCATGCAGAGTGGCCACAGGTTTCATCCCCCTACCCTGTGGCAGAAGCCTGTGCACTTACATGGGCAGGGAGCACAGAATAGGGACAGATTTAGAATTTCTTATTTTGGTTACAGGTTGGAAATTGTTCCTTTGAGATTCTACATCTTCTCTGCTCAGAGCAGGATTATAAGGTCAGGGAATGAAAACAAAGAGCAGTATTACTGCCACCCAAAAGCATGCTTGTAAGGATAAAGTGAGAATGAAAAACTGGTAATTCAACATCAGGACATGTCCATAAATGGAGAAACTCACAGGTTTCCTTAGGACTCTGCATCTCAGATACTGCTTCTGCTGTATTCTACAAGTGTTGCCAAGAGATTCTTAGTTGAAAATGCAAATATGTTCAGGGCTGAAGGATCAAAAAGCAATTAAATTAAAAACTGCTGACAGGTCAATCTTAATAGTCATTTCCATGCTGAAATAAGTCAATAAATCTTAGCTTGCAATAAATCTTACCACATAAAGGTGGGCTTGCATAACAGGAAAATGTAGTAAAATATAGCAATATATTTTATGCAAATACTTTTTAAAAGTAATGAGTAGCATGTTTTATTCATCTTGTCCTGCCATCAAAGTGGTCAAGAAGACATTGGACTTCTGGAATGGGTTAATCCTTTGCAGCAGAAGTATGCTGAGCAGGCAGAATGTCTTCTATTTATATTACTATTTACTTATATTTGTAAATACAAGCCTTAATTGAGCTCCTGAGCCCTGCTGTGTTTGGTACTGTGCAAACACAATGTGAGTGACTGTCCCTGCCCCAAAGACCTTTACAAAGTAGAAAAGTCAGAAGAAGAGGAGGGTGGGAGCAAAGTAGTCGGGTGACTTGCCTGAGCTCACCCAAGATGTTAATGGCAGAGGCAAAACTGCAGCTCTGAACTCCGGTGTCATACTTTGGCCCTGTTCTCCAAGTTATGCAGCTTCCTGGCCTATATAATAAATGCAATAAGTACGTATCAAGTAAGAAACAAACTCAGTTTCTCATGATAGAGTTCAAGCTTCAGAGAGGCAGGAAAAGCAGCTGTTCAGCTGGCTTTCATACCAGACACCTTAATGTACCCTGTGTTTTTATTTGTTCTCCCAAATGCATGAAGTATGAAATATTAGAGAGTATTCGTAGGTACTTGTATCTATAACTAGTCACATCTCCGAGAAACACATGATACAAGAGGGAGTTGGAATCCAGCTGCTAAATTTAAAACAGATTTTCTGCATGGTAGATGTTCCCTGATTGTTAAATAGCCTATATCTCCATGAGGCCTTCCTGCCCACCTGTAGCTATACTGCTCGCTACTCCCAAGGGAAGACCTGAGAGGAAAAAGTTCCTGATATTGCCTCTTGAACAGCACCTGAGTGCTTTAACAAGGATCTTTGTATTAGCCCCTGTATAAACACAGGACAGCAGCCCAGGCAGGCATCTTCGGGTGGAGGGAGTGCGGATTGTTTTAAATCATTTTCACGTTCTAAATCATTGGGCATGATCTGTGAAGAGTAGATCTTGTGTTACATACTGTGCTTAGGAGGCAATGGAGACTGTTTCAGGCTAATAAAATTCCCGACAAGTGACCCGGCACAGGAGAAGTCCTGTTCTCAAGGAAAAGCCTTACATCAGCACAGGCTCACAACTCGCCCTTCTTTTCACAGTGGAAAGACTGGGGATTTTAATCCCGATTCTAAAACAAGTCAAAACTTGGTGAGCACAGTAATTGCACAAGCAAAGAAAGAGCTTGGGGACAGCCTGTACTTCCCCCCCCCCGCCCCCTTTTCCTTTTTTTTTTTTTCATTGAATCAGAAGAGCTGTTCTTAGGTTTGTGTGGTCTCCGGCAAGATGCAGTACCTCACCTCCAGAGTGTTTTTCCTGGCGCTAACAGACCGCACAGAGCCCAGCCCAGGGTAATAACGTGCCGCATGTTCCCAGAAGTGGGAACAAAAGGTGAGGATTTCTTGTTTTCCTTGGGATGCTGATCTCATGTTACATTACTGAGGGTAATGTGAATGAGATTTCAAAACTAATTTCAACCAGGTCCCTTCACATACCTTTTCCTTTAACCAGAAGAAAGTTTTCCACCGTTACCAAAAATGGGGAAAAGGTGCCTTTGCATCATATGCCCAGGACAGTAAATTGTCACTGATAATCAAAGGTGGCATTAGAAAAAATAGGTTAACTTTCCAGGGGAGGTTTCTCCCAAGAGCAAGTAACGTTATTCTCACAGCAGCAAACCAGTCCAGCACTGGAGTCTGCCAGTAAAATATCAAACGGAAGGCGTAAACCTGGTTTTGTAAGAAATACATCCCAACTCTACCTGACCTGTGCCTAGGAGCAGATTTTATTTTTAAGTGTGTGAGGCAGAATTATCGGAGATGAAGAATCATGAGTCAGACCCACAAAATCATGAGACCGGTCTCCAGTATGATGAGGGTTGCATTTTTCTGTTTTTAAGGGAACGGCTTCTGCCATGTGGTTTGGTCTGCCTGATTTCTGAAGCTCCTTTGTCTGTCCATGGGGTGTGGGTGCGACTGTCAGTGCTGTCCTCTCCCGCCTCATCCTCCAGCTGTGCTGCGGGGTCAGGCAGGGAAACCCAAACCAGCCCCAAAGGCAGCGGGTCCAGGAGAAGGGATGTTGTGTCAGCACAGCGCTCGGCCAGCCTCGCTTGGTCCCGGTTCATGTTAGTATGTCCACACAGCGTTCTTATTGCTGCTTAAAAGAGAAAAGAACCACAGTAAGAAGGATTAAAATACAATACTCCCTGCAAGCACTGTCATCATGCCAGGAAGCCTCCCTGCCTGTCAGACTATGGAATATTTGACCCACATTGCCAGTGAGCACTGAAAGGTAGTCCAAGACGGTGTGGAAAAAATATCCAGCTGATTAATTATTAAGATGTTTTTTATAGTATTAAGGGGGGGAAAAGGAGCCTGTCTTTAAAGTTTTTGCTCAGGCCTGGTCGACTCAGGTTTCATACTGGTACAACTATTTCCATTAGAGGTGTGATATCTTTTACTGAAATAGATAAACCAATATAACCACTAGCTGGGGACGCTGTTGTACTGGCACAAAGGTGCTATATACCAGTACAGCTTGTTTGTCTGCTTGTATGGAAATAGATATTTCGGCATATATAAGCATCTTTATTCTGGTATAACTGTTCTTACCCTAGGGAAATTATACCATTTTTACTATACCAGTATAGTTACAAATTTGTGTGCAGCCAACCCTTCGCAGTGGTACACCTTCTGTGTAGAAAAGCCCTCATGGTGACCAGTGTCTCACTGTGCCAAAAAGCTGCAGAAAGTCAATGAGATTATTCAGGTATTAGTTATTCCACTAGATCAAGCTATGAAAATCTGGTGGAGGAGGAAGGGTGCGTTCATTTCCTTTTGTTGGCCAGTAAAATAGCCCATGTATATGGGACGTTGACTGGCGATGGTTTTGCTGGTATCTAGAGGCAGCAGACAGATAAAACGAGTCAGTATTTTGTACCACATTAGAAAAGGAAGAGTTACTCTTACAATGTCTGCCTAAATTCATTTTATAGAAGAAGAATAAAGCTTTGGCAGCAGAAGGGTGTCACTGAGTGTCTCTCTGCTTTGGAAATGAGCATCCTTCCCTTGCTCACACATGGGTATCTCCAATTTGCCTCAGTACAATGTAGAAGCAAAAAGCCATTATCCTGTGAGAGAATAGCCCATTCAGTTGTTGTCACTTACAGACAGTATATGCTAAGCAAAAAAAAAGGAGAAATACAACTTTTAAGGGTAGTCAGCAGTTATGTGAAGCTTTTCACCTTAAAATGCCTTGCAAACTCTAGTTATATTTAAACTCATATCACTAGAGTACGTATGTGCGAGTCTATCTGTGTGGGTGCTCTGTCCTTTTTTATATGCTCTATATAAACATACAAGGAAGATAGACAACACTCAGCAGGTCAGTATATGTAACAGGAAAATGAGTGAAAAGTGCATAGCAGTGGTTGGAAAACAGGCGAGCTCCTGCAGTCAGGACTCCTGTGGGAGGGGAAGGAAGGGAAGGACATTGTCTCACAGACTCTAGTTGCACTAAAAAATGGAATCAGCCTCTCCATTTGTGTGCTAAGAAAGGTGTCTTGAAGAATGGGGTGAAAATGTTTTTTAAATACCTGCTGACAGTGTGATTACTTATAGTGTTATTGATAGAGTATGCAAGTTGGTGACCCAAGTCCTTTCCCGCTAGATACAAATCCACAGTTTTCCTCTCTTTGCCTTTAATAATTTAGAGGTCATTTTGGCAGTGTGAAAAAGGTATTAATTCACCTGCTGTCCTGATAGCCATTATGAGAAAATCACAAAGTCAGAGCAGTGGCTTGATTTTTATGACTGAAGTCTTCTGCAGACATGGGTCTATTAGTCAGCTGCAGAGCTCTGTGGCCCTTGAAGCCGAGTTGCAGGGGTGAAGGTCACTGCTCTGCCAGTAACCATGTTGCTGTTACATGAAGTTTTAATCAGCAAATACTGGGCAAATACAGCTCTGGTACCGTACTGTTAAATATAATGGAATTTGCCCCACAGATGACTGTAGGTCCTCGTTGTTAAATCAGCTCTGCCTATTTACCTTTCAGCTGCAGCTTAGGCATATGAAATGTGGCATAATCTAGCTTTTCCCACATCAGAGGCTTGAAGAAACCACTTTCCTGTAGCACTGCATATAAAGAGGTAACGTTTCTTCATTTGCCTCGCATATCAAAATTCAAGGCAATCAGTCATTCATTCTACATCATAAATAATACATGTACCCAACCAAACACAAAAGGCTGTATTTCTGTCTGCTTTTCCTCCACACTTTAATAAGATCATCTGAATTTCAAGATGAAATGTGCAGTCTCATATTTAAATCATTAGGTCCCTGTGTGGTATTTCATCTTTTTTGCAAGGTCGAGGTGGCCAACGTGGTCAAAGAAAAAAAGAAAGATAAAGACTTTATCAGCAAAACAAATGCAACTGGTTCATGTTGAAGAGGAAATAGGTGACCCATAGAGGGTAAAGACTTGCCGGAGATTTGCGAGGGAGATGTAAATCAGTGGTTTCAGACCACAGTGAGGTGCACCTCCCCTGTGGTACACTGTCCCACAGTAATGAGCCCTCAGCTACTCTGTTGGCCCTTTCCTGGGTTTTGATGTGTTTTGCTGGAAGGGTAGTTGTCCAACTTCCAAAATGCATGTGGCAATTTTTGGGAAACTGGAACAATCACCCAAAGGAAACAAAATTTCACAATCTCAGTACGTGGCCAGGAGCTAAAACCTCCTGGTTTCTGAGCAATTTCTGGCTGTGATTCCTTTTTTGGAACAGAGGATGGTCCTGAGACTGAGCAAGCCTGGGTTACATTTTTGCCTCCTCACAGACTTCCTCTGTGACCCTGGGCAAGTCACTTCATTTTTGCATACCCTGGTTTCCAGTCCTTTGTTTGTACAGGATATCCCCTCCCCTGGCCTCCCCTTGTCCCGCCTGTTTCAAAAGAAACCTGGCAGAGAATGAGGAGGTATCTGAACTGCTGTGCATTTATTAAGCACTGGGGAGGTCCAAGTCTTGGGCCGCAGTTGTGATGCTCCTAACAAATTGCTATTATAATATAAAGGCAATTAATTTAACCCATCTGTGCTAGCTTCCCTGGATGTGAAACTGCAGATATTTATGGTGGGTTCCTGACTCATAAAGGTGTTGTAGGTAATGTTTGTGAGGCACTTTGTTGATTAAAGGCGCTAAGTTTTCTCTACTGCCAGAAGATCTCAGCAAGTGCTTGTATAAATGCATTTGACACAGGAGTATCTAGGTAAATGCTGCAACTCTTACTACCCTTAACACAAGCAGGAGCAGGACCTCAATCACAATCCAGAAAAACGTGAGACAAAAATTTGGCAGACAAAGTACAATATATTCTCATGTCATCTTTATATAACCATTTAGCCAAAAAAGAAGGTCATCTATAAATCCAGATAGGCCCAGACAACTGAACTCTAAAGCTAGCTTACAGAAGGTTTCCAAAACCCACATGGTCTTGTATGAGATTAAAAATGGATAGAAATGTTACCTTGGACCACAATAACCTGGGCAATACAGCAATACCAGGACCACCCCCAGCAGTGACAGCTTAGACACAGAATAGCTGCAGATGTGCATGATTAAAACATGTAGAACACTAGCAGAAGTGTCATGTCTTGCCCCCTGGTTATACCCAGATTGTACCTGGTTATACCTGATTATACCCCCTGGTTATACCCCCAGTAAATTTTGCCCAACTAGTTAAGTCTTCTATGATGCCCAAACCTGCTCTCCCTCTTCTGTGATGCCCCTTACAGGACCTTTCAGGAAGAAGAGAGGAGATCACAAATAGAGGACCTTTAAGGGGAGCTAACTGGGCTGTGGTGGAGGACTACCAACTGCAACTGCAAGACAACTTCTCCTCAAGTAAGCTCATTCAGTAACAGTCCAGTTTGGGCTGGTTGTGGTCTTTTGGGCAAGTTGCTTGTCCTTTCCACCATGTCAAGTTACTCTAGGCACCCGCTGGCACAGTGCTGAGCTGTGGCACAATGTGCTTCGCTCCCACTGTCTTGCAGGCAGCCCCATTCCCAGCTGTGATGCTGGAGGCAAGAGCAAACCTTGGCAGCTGGGATGGTGCTCATGGCATCACTGCTTGGGGAAGAGGTCAGAGATTTTCAGAATTTCATGTCTCCTCACAGCCAGCACAGCCAGACCACGGTGGTCAACAGACCGGTGACCACAGAGCAGTCACTGGCCCACGCTGAAGATTATTCATGAGAGGAATAGGTTGTTTCCCCCTCCAATTATCTTTTTATTGCTGAAAGCAAAAAAGAAACAAAAATCCTTTAATTGCATGTTTTTTCAAGTCCATGGGTTCAAGATAAACTAGCTGGCTCCATAGAGGACAAAGTGAAGAATTATGACTATTCAAAACACCACATATTCTTTCCTACTGCTTTTTCTCTCTTCTCTAAGCTGCTGAAAGAAGGCTGACAGACATGTTCCTGAACAATCCTTTGTACATGACGTATCTAGAAATTTAAATAAATACGTAGAATGAGTTATATTGACTGTCTTATATCTAAATTAATCACAACGCAGATGGAATGGGGAAGATGTTACACACTCACGCACGCACACAAGCAGGAGTCGTACCTCTTGAAGATGTTAAAAAAGAAACCTGTAAAGTGATGGATGAAAAAATAAGAGCCTCTCTACATTTATTTAAATATGCATCCTCTGCAGTGCTTATCTGAACCCAGAGCTCTTACAGGCGCTGATAAGCAAGACAGACCTATTAAAGCCTCATTTGTAAACCTCCAGAACATGCACCCCAGCCCCATGTCAGCTGTCCCCAGAGCCCCCAGGCTCATGCAGAAGCATTACCAATGTCTAAAAAAGCTTGGCGTGTTGCTTCTCTGTGCCTCACCCCTTTCAGGCTCCCCCTCCATAAGCGCTGAGAGTCCATGGCTCCCCCTCTCTTATCTGTGAATACTGCTCAAGCATCAATAAATATTTTCTTGTCTTCAGATCTTGACTCCCAGCCCAACTTCATCCCTGAGTCTTGTGCCACACATTTTAGGCCAAAGGCTGAGGTTTTCCTGAGAAACTCCCTCCCTAGCTTCCCCTGCTCTTCCTGGCAAGCAACCAGCCCAGCTGCCAGGATAACCCTGGCTCCTCCTGGAAAACAACCGAATGAGCCCGGCTTTCTTCCTCCTAAAGGCGGCTGATCTTCCCAGCTGCCTGGATGGCTCAGGCTTCCTAGAGGGATTTTTCTGGTGCTCAAGCAAATCTTATGGAGGGAAGGAGGAGCCACAAACAGAGCAAGGTCAGGGAGCCACCTTTCAAAAGCAGCCCTGTGCAGTGTACCTCCTGGATTGTGGTGGGGCCTTTTGGGGTGGCCTTGAAGCTGCTCTCGCTGTCCCTCAGTGAGTGGATTCATTGGTGATGGCCTTAAGCCCTTTTTACACACACAGTCCTAGAGCCAGCTGGGATCTGGGCCAGTTTCTGGACTAATTATTGTCCTAAGGGGTCATTTGACAGAAGACAGTCAAAGGGACACAACAGCGATCTGCTCATACTTGGACTCATCTAAGTGGAGTCCCAGTAGCTGGGGGTTAGTGAAAGAACGACTACAAGGGCTCTCTATGACCTGGGGCCTCCCTTCTCCTACCCTACCACAGGCTGAATAGTTAAAACCCCACCGTCACTGGTTTGTCTCGAAAACCAGCCCCCTGAGAGTGTAAATCTTGCCCTCATATCATAGACAAAAGTTTGTCAGTGACACAGCTCGCATTTTGCTCCAGCTGTATATGGATGGTTTATGAGCTGTCATTCCCTTTTGCCAGGTCGTGCCTGTGTGTTTGTCAGCATCTTGTGAGCTTCTTAAAGTAAAATTTGCCATGGGGATGCAGAGTTAGAAAGGGTCTTTTTGCTCTGTTGCTGCAAGCTACACTTACTATTAACCCATTCACACATCATCACTTTTCAAGCACTAAGGTCTGGAGCCTTAATAACAGCTGAAAGGCTGTTTTGGTCCTTCCTTCCCTTGTTTAAGCCTAGTCAACATATGTTCATGGGCAGTTTATATCTCTTCTAGCCTTTGGAAATGTTGGAGAAATGCTGCAAAACTTGCGAGTTGAAAAAAAAGAGCTAAACATTGACTTTCCTTGACTTCATCTTCAACCATAGTGAGCCCCCAGGTGTGGCCCTGCCTCTCCTCTGCAAGTTCAAACCTTATCCCTATGGCAGGCAGCTGCTGCAGCAGGACTGAAGGGGTGTTTTCTCCCTTACGCTGAGATCTGAGCTCGCTTGCAGCCATGTAGCTGAACAGCGTATTTGTGCAGCAGAATAGCTGGTAGCTATTGTGGTAGAAATGGGCTCTGTAGTCTGCTCAGCCTTACAGGTAAATACCTGCCTGCTTAACAAGTTGTTGCTTTGGAGCAATTTTTAGGATCATCTTGTATTACAATAGTCCGGGCTTAAAAGCTTTGATGTCTCTGTGATAGAAACTTCTGCTCAAGACAGGTTTTTTACCTCGTTATTATTCTAAAAGTGCATGAAGAAGTCCTAAAAGGTTTGCTTAATTTTTCTGACCTGTAAGGTAATTTTATGATAGCCTTATTCATGCCTGCTGAGAGGACTAATGAAGTGGATTGGGAGATTTTTCTAGCATTTGCTGAAGAGGCAAGGTCATACATTTTTTAAGAAAGCTTCTCTCGACTGCTACAAGTTTAGTGTGCATAAACAAAAAGCTGGGCACATTTGGGTTCACCTGCATGATTGCTTTCCTAGTGGTCGTGGTACTCCACAGGCTTTCCTGCTACAGGACACAGGTGGTTGGCTTTCCCCAAGTCCTCAGTGCTCACATCAAGTCAGACAGCAAGAAGCATGCCTGAAAATTTGAGCTGGATGAAGAAAAAAGAGAGAAAACCTGAATTTCTGAGCTAAAGTTTAAAGACAATACATAAACAGCTTTCCTGTCTTTTATGAGATGAGAGAAGTGGTCAGGCAGGTAGACTGAATTTTTTGTTATGGTTTTCTTTAAGGCCTTAAAGGAGTTGAATAAAAGGCACAATCTCATATCTTTCTTTCTTTTCTAAGTATACTGAATATAATAAGCGGTTTTATCTGATTAAAGAAGCAAAATCCTGACAGAAGGGGAAAAGATATATCTTTTTCTGAGGGAATGCTCCCTGCTGGTTTTTGTAGCCCCCGCACCAGACTGTAAGCCTTTGGACATGATAAACTCTGTGACCTCCTCATGGGAATTAAAGGTGGTTTGATTTTTTTTTCTTTTCTTTTTTTTCCTCACTGTTCCAAGTGATATGAAGCTTGGCTGGAGACATTAAAGGGCGTTAAATTACTGTTTCTAGAGCTCACTTTCCTTCTTAGAAGGACTGCTGCTCTTTTTTTTTTTCAGCTTGATAATTTGTTGCTGCTGTCTGGAAAAAGGTCAGGCTTGCTCACATTGTACAGCATTTCTTTTAGGTTTCTGGGTATTTTCTTAGATGGGAAAAGGCTGGATGCTGTCATCATCCATGTTGTACAGGTTCTGTTTTGCACTGAATATTGGAAAAACTTCTCACAGTTGCATTAATAGGATTGAAGTCCATTTGCAGAGGAAAATTGCTCTGTAGAGCGTTTGCAGAGGTGATTGCTGTATCAAATAGAGATAATGTCTTAATTGCTGGTTGCAGACAAATCATCTTCTTTTAAAGGCGTCCTGTGCTGAGTCAGCATTCGTAGCCTTCCTGTCCTGGCCTGAACACAATAGCCTGAACTTCTCTCTCTAATATACTTGATCAATTATATGATACTGGCTATGCTAAATCAGGAGCTCTTTCTAGGTGGAAGGAGCAGTGTGATAGCTTGGGTCCTCTCCTTCTAACACTAAACAAGGAATTGTATCAGAAGGAAAACTGTGGTACCCCCAAACTTGCTGTTTCCCTGCAGCACTGTAGTACCAGAACTTTCCTGACTTTTTTTCCAGCTATCCTTTACACTTCTTTATAACTCATACCTGCAAGGCAGTCTTTTTAACATATCTTCAGCATGACCCATCCATGGCCATGCTGGTTACAGCACAGGACCTCTTGGAGCACGGTGGGGTTTTTCCACAAGCTCTTGCGTCACCCCCACAAAGCCCTGACAGACTGCTTTCTCACCCAACTTGTCCACGCAGTGCAGCAGCCCATCACCCTGTGAAGCAGCTCTGCGCAAGGAGCACTGACTGCCTCCTGCGAAGACCCCAGTCTCCATAGCTGCCTTGCTGGCTCCCCTCATGGGGATAGGTTGTTAGCTCCACAGCTAGCTGTAGTTTAGAAAGGTGGAGAGAGCAGGGTTATTTCTCAGGAGAGCTTGAGGAGGAGGCAGAGACATGAATGACTGCTCCATATATATTCTCGTAAGGACCTTGGTCAGGAGCTTACACCCAGGTCTGGGGGAGGAAGCACATTCTGGGCCAGAAGTGGATGAGCACTTTGACCCCACCAGATCACTTTGTGTCTGTGATACCAAGCCGTGGCATCAACCAAACTGTTCTGGACATAATCATCAATGAAAGCCTCTGTGGCCTTACGTCTTCTAAGCCACCCTTGGGTGGTCACTGTCTGTGACATCCCAGATGCCAGCACTACAGCTGGGAGGCCCGGTGTGCCCAGCTGCACGTGGGCCAGGGATACAACACAGGTCTCCTACCAGCATCTTCTCATGTCCTGCAGTAACCATGCTGTTTTACCCCACAGTCCCACTAATCAGTGCAGGTTGCTACCCCACTCCCAGGTGCCTTAGTGCTCACGTCCATAGTAGCTCAGATGCACCCCAAATGACTGTCAGGTGTTTGTTCAAGCAAGCTATAAGGTGGCTGAAGGCCAGCAGGTGCTGTTAACAGGGCCAGCTATCTGGGCTGTGCTGCCAGGATTGCCATGACTTGCTGTGCACTTTTCAGCCTGGATCAGCACGGCAGGATGCCCTGTCAGTCCCATGGCTCTGGGGAGATCACATTGTCCAGAAGGAGTTTTGTCCAACCTGACATGAATTTTCAACATAGGTTGATCCTAGGAGATGTGACCCTATGGGGAAGAGCTGGATAAATGCGTCCCTCTTCTTCTATCCCTCCATTCTGTCTCCAGATACCACATCACTTCTTACAGTTGTGCCACTGTTTGGTCTCAGGAATACTGACTCTCTCTTCCACCTCCTTCAGACAGTGTCCCCCACCCTCCTACCCTTCCCACCTTAGAAGCCTGTGTCTGCTCCTTCTGTAACACTTTGCACTGGTCCACCCCTGCCAGCCAAGCCATCAGGGATGCCTACCCCATGCATCAGTAAAACCTCCCTATTCAAAGAAGCCCAACAAAACCTCCTCGCTTTTTTCTGGAGTGTCTAGAACTCAGCTACAACGAAAGGGGCTTTTGTCACTTTCTTTCCCCAATACTGAAGGAAAAGCACTTCCCCCTCTGTGACCTTCAGCACTCAGGTACACACTCCCTTGCAGATCCACTCCTGCCACACACACATGCACAGGCACATGCAAACACGCGTGTCATGCCCCTGCACAGCCACCCTCAGCTCACTGCCCTCCCTCTCCATATGCACCTCAGGGCCTGCCACAGGGCTCTGTCCTCAAGTCCATCCATGTCACTGCTCCTGCCCATGGTGGCCCTGGTGGCTGGGTCACCTCTCATCTCACCAGCGTGCCCTGAATCCTACTGTCCCACTTTCCCCAGGATTTCTGGAATGGGGTTTCCACTGACTCTGGATGAATACTGGTATTTCTTGTACAATTCAATCACACTTGATCTTCTGAAACAAGATTGAGAGATATACTTCATTTTGTCAGCCCAAGTAAATAAAAAGTACGTTGGGAGTACATTAATTAGCTTAATTTAAACCTCTGCTATTTTAAAAGTATGTATTTTAGGTTCACTGTTTCTTTTCTAGTTTTGGATTCCTTTCAGCGTAATCAGGAAGACTCAGAACTACTGTTTCAAAACTGAATGTTGGGCTTCAAATGATATCACTACATCCAGGCGATGAGAACAGAAAAAGAAAAAAAAACAACAACATAACACAAAACTCATGATGAGATCCTAAGCTGTCAACATCAAATACTTCAAGCTAATTAGAAGACCAGACATGTCTAGCCCAAATGGGTATTTGATTTATTGCATACCATCATAAATATATACTCATGGATTGTTTAATCACACTTCTGAAGCAAGGTAGAGACAGTAGTAACTGCAGGCAGCCATACTATGTGGTGGAGATGGGGATGGGATGGGGATGGCTACCCTTTTCTCTTTGTTGACTTTCAACAGAGAAGCCACGGGGAACACAGTGGGACAAAAGTGAGGGAATCTTGTTCCAATCATCTTTCACTGGCACTTCTCACATCTTTGGTGACGAGATAACCACTTGGCCCAGCTTTTTGCAGCACTCCTGTGCTAAAGCATTTTGAGTGTGCCTTGGTGCTGGGTGTAGCCTGTGTGTCGGGACAAGGAATGGTGGTTGCACTGGAGTTCCCTTGCATGGAGCATCTGCCCAGACTTACTCCTCGTGGCAGGACTACACAGTTTGCAAGCAGCAATGGAAAAAGTCACCACACAAGAAACATGGTGGTCTGTGGCATTTGTGTCTGCTTGGTTTCAATGCCGGCTCGGCTCTACTGCCCCTTTTTCAAGTCCACGAAGAGCAGGGAGATGCTCTGGGATAGGTGAGGCATTTCTGCATCAGAAGGAGGTTGGCAACACGGGCAGGGGCTAGGCATGTGGTGTGGGACAGGGCTTAGGGTCAGGCACAGGGGCTAAATTAAGTAGGAAGAAGGTTTTCTACCCCCCAAGACAGTTAAGTGAGAAATTAAATGCCCATGTGAGCTGAGGAAGAGTGAAGTGATGCTTGGCTGGGACAGGACTGGGAAGTCACTGGCTGTACCTCAGTCCTGAGCAAGCCTCTCTTTGTGCCCTGGGGAAACGCAGGGAGGGGACAGGGAAGGGATAGGCAATTTTGGTGCTGGATCTGTGGGGCACCAGCCCTCTGTCCCTGGCAGTTCTGCCTTGGGAGGAGGCAGACAGGACCCCTGACCCGAGAGGGCAGCGGGAGAGCCAGGGGGAAGAAGTGGGAGGGGAGAGTCTCCAGCAAGGGCCGTGGGAGAGAGGCAAGCCCCAGAGAAGCACTATTTTCAGTCCATACTGTCAGGCAGGATTTGTTCGGGGACAATATATTTCCCCATCATGACAGCTCTGGCAGACGGTGCAAGCATGGCTGATCCAAAGCCCTGCTCAGGGGCTTGATTCCTAATTAGGAAGAGAATTTAGGAGGAGTTCCTGAAGTTTTGTTGTTGTTTACCAACACCCTGGTGTTCACCTTTCTAGGGCAAAGCAATACTGCAACCTGGAGACCTTTGGTAAAAACCTGCCAGAGGAAGGCTGATGGAGAAAGTATTCGTGGTCTGAATGGTCACACAAAGGCTGTTTGCACACAAAGGGATGCACAGGCTTGACGCTGACAGGGGAGTCAAATGAGCAATGATTTCTGAAGATGTATTTAAAACAGAATAATGAACCTTACAGAGGAAGTAGCCATACTCAGAGTGCAGGAATGGGAGAGACTCAAGCAAATTAGGAGGCAAATGTAAGTAAAATACGATTCTTTTAAGGAAGGTGCTTTATGCACAAACAATAATTATAGAACTTACTGTCCCAGCTGCTATTATTGAGGTCAGCAAAGAAAAAAGCTTTAAAAAGGCCCATGAATAATAAAAAACACCAAGCATTGAACTAGGTAGAATAACAAATTACAAGGGATATAAATCACCATTCTTTAGATCAGAAATAGCAATAAATTGCACAGTGATTAGAAGGCAACTTTTGCTAGGGGCAGGTTCCTTAGTAATTGTTCATTTAGCACTTCTTGCCCTTTTTCTTCTCTGAGCATGTGGTGCTGGCCACTGCCTCAACAAGAGAAATAGATTTAGATGGCAAGCAGGTATTTTCTGTGCCAGGTGTATTGTAGTGAGGAAATTCAGCTTCTTCTCTTAGATAAGAACTATTTAAGAGGGAGTTTCCCTTACAGAAACACTACTATAGCAGCTGAAAACCTACAGTATGCTATTGTAATCTATAATGTTGGGAAAAAGCTTAAAATAAATAAATTTTGAATTATGTTGGTATTTTTAGCCTTCCCCGGTTAGTTCTTAGCTTTTGTCATAATTTTGTTTGCTTATTTGTTTTAGGCTTTTTTAAGTAAGTCATAAACCAATTTCAGGATAAGCACTGTGCTTAGACTATTGTATTTTTGTGGCACCTACTTTTAGCTGCTCTGTCAAACAAACTGATTTACAGATTGGATAAATACATGTTGCTTCATTTGACACACCAGAAAGCCTAGGTTTGAGCTATTTAGATTCCAGCTCCCTGCTAATAGAGATTAATACAGTTCCCTGCGTTAACATTTAATTTCTGGGCTGCCAAAAAGAAAGTAATTTGAAGCAGCTAAGAGACAGTCGTGGAGCTGAGCTGGGTACAAATTGAATCAAGGCTTTCAGAGCTCCTCTCACTGAAGCATTGCTCCCTGGCTTGCTTCCTAGAAGGATGCAGGGCAATGTTTCTGGCACAGGCGCTCTACAAAGACATTTTGTACTGCTTCCTTGGCCTGAGGTTTTCCATATGCTTTCTCCATACTCAGTAATTAAGGGGGGCTCAGATGGCACCACCTTGCTGCGCTTGGGATGAGGAACGTGTGCTTGGGTCAGAGGTTTTGTAGCTTAGGTCTAGCTGTATAGATCAGTGAGGTCTAGCTGTATAGACCAGTGACTATTCTGGTACTGCTCAGCTCTGCAGGACATCTCTATGGGTTTTTTGGCCTTTCAGCATGCATAGACCACAATCCTTTGAATTAACATTTTTTCTGTGACAATTCATTACTGTCTTCATCTTATTTTGAAGAAAAGGCAATTGCATTATTTTTCTGTTTCCTCTTACACCAGCACCCCCTGAAATGGAACACTTCACCCTTCTGAGTATCTCTAACCCTTTTCTCAAGCTCTGCTTGCCACCAGAGCAGGGCATGGCCAGCTGAAACCAAGCTTGGTCATCTTCCCTTCACTGGACAGACAAACTGTTGGTACAGTGAAAACCAAACTCTTGCATGACACCAAAGCTGCTCCTAAACTGCATCTGCCCATTCCCTCCATGGGAAAGCATGATCAGTCCTGCCCCAGGGAGAGAGACTAATAATACAGTATCCACTGGTTTGGACCAGCTGCTTTCCTAAAATTAAATGCATTGGAGTGCCTGGCGTTTCTTCTGAGGAAGTGTTTATAAATGTTAGGCAAGGACTTTACACCACTGGTTATCATTTCGCAGGATGTGCTAATAAGGCAATGCTCAATAGAGCACATATATCACTCATACTGTACAAGCAAAACTGGTGGCAACATTTGTCTTCTCAGAGTGAAAAAAAGTGAACAACCTGTTGGGTTTAGATTCAGATAGCAAAGAAACTAGAAAAGATGTACTTAAACTAAAAGCAGCCTGCATCTTAGCTCTGTACTGAGGCCACGATTTTCAGTTTTTCCATAGCAGTTTTCATACCTGCCCTATTTTTCATACACAAACACACAAACACACACATATTTATGGTTTGGAAAGGTGGGATAGTCATGTTCCTTTCATGACTTTTTGTAGTTCAGGCCAATGCAGTGCAGTAGCCTCCCAGCGCAGCCCTGGCCAAAGTCAGCAGCTGGCTCCTGAGGTCTCAGTGGGAAGGGGAGGCAAAGGGGGATGGCTGCACTCAGCACAGTGACCTCCCGGTGACACCGCATGAATGGACAGCATGTGGCCACATAATATTTACCTGTGAACTCACATGTTTAGCAAGAGGCTTTGGTTTGTTTTCAGTAATGTTTCTGTCTCACCACAGGGCACTTATCAGCATTTACCTGATTATTCAGTGTCAAATAGTTCTGCTAACTTTATTCAGCTGGGTTCTTCTCAGGGAAGGACGGCTGTTCCCATCCACTGAGTCCTTGACGGAGCAGTTAAGTCAGCATGATCCAGCCTTTTTTCTGGGCCTCCAGATAGTGAGAAAGTAGATGAAAAATAATAGAGCCTTGAGACCAAAGGGACAAGGCGATTATCAAGGTTAATGATGTCTTGTATTGAATCGACACAATTTCGGAGGATCACAGGAGGAATTTATGGTACTCGGGGATGAGACTCTGCGCCCACACAGACAACTGGGCATTCCTCCCACAACTGTATTATCTGGCCTGTTGTGTGTGTCACGTAAATCAACTGATGGTTTTCTGTGTAAGGAATCCCACGTGGGGCCAAAAAGGCTTGTGGCAGTCATTTCCCTGGCCCACCCCTCCTCTTCTGAGATCCTCAGCTTTCGGTGGTGCTGGTGCAGCGTGCAGAGCCATGGTGTGCATGTGTGCTTACATGTGTGAGCATGCATGGGTACATGGGAGAAGGCGTGCATGGAGGGTACAGAGGTTCTGTCCCAAACACTTCCTGGAATCTCTTCCCTCCTCTGACACTGCTTTTCACTGCAGTTCAAGAAAATCTGCCTTTTCACCGTTGTCTGAAAGTTATTAGGAATACTGTAGCACTGACAATTACTGTGAAAAGGAACCCTCCCCATATGGCACTGCAAACTAACTTACAGAACATACAGAAACAAAACACCATTCACAAATCATCTAAAGGGGATGGTTTAAAATGATACCATTAAATACATTTTTTTTTTCCTTGCTGTTTTTAAATGAGATTTTCTCCATGACAGAGTTTTGTTGGAAAAAGACTCATTTCAGCTATTGATTGCAAACAGACTAACCAAAAATGCTTGCTTGTTTGTTTGTTTGCAGGCAGAACCTTGTTCCCCCCCTAGAGAATAGGTAAACTGGCAAACTGCTCACAATGACTATTTGCTCATCCTCATTTAAGGCCTGTAATTGATACACTAAATGACGTGATATGTTTCTATTCCCTTGGTGCTGTGATTAGATGACTGGATCTCTTTTAAACAGAAGAATAATGAAATAATGACTAGCGAATAATAAATCCTTGTTTGCATGCTAATACTCTGTTGAATATCAGGTGCAGTATAAAAAGTGGCTATCCCCCAAACAATTTGCTCAAACAAAACCCTTGTTCTGAATTCAAACACTGTTTCTGCCATATCCAGTCATCTGTAGCCGGAGGCTTTGCAGGGAAAGTGTGTTTCAAGGAACGATTTAAATAAAAATGGGCGGCTGCTTGGATCATAAAAGAGGGAAGGAGTTCCAAGAATGAGAAACAGCGTGGAAAAAGGGCCAAAATCATAAAATGTAAATTTGTGCTTTTAGGAATCGTTCACTACTTTTCAGACAAAAGGAACCGCTTATCCTCCGCTGGCTGGGAAGCATGTCCCCAGCTCTGGGAGAAGGGGAGGTTGTGAGTTTGATGGGAAGACAATCGATACCATAAAGGGGAGCTCCAACACGAATATGTGCCACCTCTTCACCCCTGGATTCAGGCTGCACAGGGCTGCGCCTGAAGCCCCATGCTGCTGGCAGGCCAAGGAAAGGTGCCAGTGTGAGCCCAAGTGCCTTTGCTTCTTGAGAAGAAGGACATGTGGCCTTCGAGGATTCCACTGCTGATATTATGATGGAGACTAAGGAGGAGAGTGACTTTTAAAAAGTGTTACAGAATACTTACTCATGCACGAGCACCCCACGTGTAGGTAGCAGATATGGTGTGCCTGTGGAATGTGGGTGCATGTGTATGCGCGCGCATGTGTATAAAGCATCAGACTGACAATTGAAGTTGGTTTCTAAGAAACAGTTTGTTTCTAACACGGTTTGGCAATGTGATAAGCCTGACTGTTTGCTGAGGCTGAAGAGTTAAAATTGTCACATGTTGTGCAAAGGATTTTTATATGGTTATATTAATCTTAAATGAATTTTAATAACTTTATTAGATTTACTTAGGTATCTGCTTTGTTTGATTCATTAGATTACCCATTATGAGGACTACATTTCCCTCAAACGTGGCAATACGCACGTTGCTATAGCTACCCTGGTTCTGGCTATTTTTTCTGTAAAGCAGGAGTTCTGAACAGCCTTCCTGTTCCAGCATCTGAAACAGTTCGCCCATCATTTTTTATTCATGTGTGTCTTGCATTTAAGACTTCAGAAGTTTGTGTTTCATTCATCTCTTGAGAAATAGTGAGGACCTTCATCTGAGGACATTTAAACTTCACTTAGGTACAGGAGGGGACAAAAGGTGTTTGAAGAACACCTTTGAAATTAGAAATTCACAGAAGGGACAGTGAGGAAACCCTGGGGAAGGAGCAGTGAAAGACCTCCTCTGCAAGAAATAACTAGTGGAAAAGTAAAGAGGAAAGTCCAGAAACTAAAATGCAGCAGAGGTGTAAAAGCTCAGCAGTCAGACAACTACCTGTAAGGTGCCATCCACTAGGAAATCCTAGAGAAGGGGGTAAATGTGTACAGCTTTCTTGTGTGTGCTCTCCCGCTGGTGGAGGACATCACTGGAACTTGCTCTCTACCAGGACCAGGGGAGAAAGCTGACATGATATTCAATTTCTCCACGTGAACCCTCCCCAGAAAGAATCCTCTGGAGATGTTCCCTGAATATCAAGGGACTAATACTGTCTATCTAGAGTGGTGCAGGTGCACACTGCAGTCCACATTCACCATCAACCCTCTGACACTTGTGCTCAGATGAGACTCTAAGGGAGAATGGAGGGGCGTGCAGGCAATAGGGTGAAGGAAGGTGTGAGGAAGATGTTTTGTGACTATCGTGCAGAGAGGGCAGATGAAATTTTACTGCCTTGGCAACTACCATCTATCCCATCTGCCCTTGTGGCCACAAATCACGTCTAAGCAATCCTTCTTACATGGCTCCTGATGTTGCTTCACCTAGAAGGAAACACAATTTATAGCTCAGAGATTCTTATGCAATGTTCATACCAACAGGCTGACTGAGAAATATTGTAGAGTCAGTGGCACAAATGCAGAGCGTGGGGTCAGGGGGTGCACCAGACTTTCCCTATTTGTGTTTGACAAGCTGTGTAGACATAGCCTAGAATTATCACCGTCCTCTACTCCATCGACATCTCTGGTATTTCCTCCAGGCCCTGCAACTGGCAGCACTGGATTCTTATTTTACCTGGCATCTGTTGTTTCCTTCAGACCAAATGGTAGCCAGTGTGTCTCATATACTTTAATATCATATTAGCAAAGCCCCAAAATATGTTCGAACACTGGGAATGTGGTTTCCTAAGTTTACACACTGTCAACTATTTTAAAGGGCAATTCAAGGTTTTTGAGCGAGGTAAACAAATTAGGGGACAGAAGAAGTTTCTACTGAAGTAGGAGTTTTTAGCTTTCAGTCTGCCTGAAAATCCTTGAAGTTGGTTCAACAAACAGGGAAGAAACAGTTGGCTCTGTGAGGCATGCCCTACCCCCCCTCACAGTGACTAACTGTCTCACCTCAACCAGCCCCAACTGTTTGGACTGAAGAAATGACATTTAACCTTGATTTCACATTTCGTGGAATGCCAAGTCCAAAGGCTTTCATTATTCAACAGTTCGTCTAAGCAGAAGGGTGTGACTCTTTGCAGAAACAGAGATTTCAGACTTGATGAGGATCAAGTTACACCCTTATCACTTATTGAATTACTTTACAATTTCTAACAGCACAGGGTAGACTGTCCGGGATGTGCAATAAAATCTCACCATTCATCAGCAAATACTATAAATGTGACCTTATGTTCCTCGAATGAGCTGTAGACGCAGTTCACATTTCCCTGGCCCCATCTGTCACCCATCTCACCTCCCTGAGACCTCTCCCAGCTCCCTAAGGGCACCCTTTCCAAGAAGTAGGTCAGTCCCTTCACTTCTTTCTCGGTTATGAGCTAATGATCTCCTTACTTCCATCTCCAGGCTATACCTTCACATCAGCTGAGCATGATGCTTGCCCTTTACATGTCGTGGGACCTCTGGAATTCAGCTCATGCTTTGGGTAGGCATAACTCAAACAGCCCCTTCTCTGAAGAGCCTGGTTACACTTTGGGTTCAGGCTCACTGCATGCCAGCTTTTGCAAGTGACAATATTTCCTCTCTTCCTGGAATCAGGCCCTTAGCAGATCACTGTCTTTCAATCGTTCTCCTCTAAGCTTTGGCAAACAACCTGGGCTGAGGATCATGGACTGAGGAGTCACCTTGAAGCTGTAAATCTTTTTGAGGGGATGCTGTTTAATTAGGGCACTGTTTTGACCTTTCCTGCACCTTTTTTTAGCAACCACTCATGATCTAATGTTAATCATTCAGATAAGGATAATCTGCCACACAGCTACACTGAGGTTATATGATATGCAGCTAAGTAATACACATTAAAGTTCAAACTTTGTGCTAAGGAGCTAATGATCAAGTTATCCACGTCAAGGACACCTTGACCTGGTAACCTTAATAGAGACACCTTCCCTTTTACCATTGACACAATGCAGAGAGCTGCGCTCATGTACCAGTTTCTAATAATCTTAAAGCAGTGCTTTACCCGGAGATCACTATTTCTGCTTCATCTCCCCCAGGCACAATCTTGGTCATTACCCACCACACTACTTAGTCAAATGCCTTCTGGATATCAAGATTCAAAGTACACAAAATGTGTATCAAAAATCAGTATCCTGCCAAAACGTAGCAGAGACTGACTTCTGTAATCTTTTCTATACAGAGACATCTTCATCAATGTGTTTGGAAATCAATGGTAAGAAAGAAATGATGCCTTTACCAGCCACTGATGACCTTTTATCGAGAGACCTAGTGCCTTCCCTTCTTTACCCATGACAATTTCATGTTCACTTCTGTCCCACTCTCCCCCACTGGCATAATTTCCTTTGAAATCAGTTGATCTCGCTCTTACTCTCTTCTCTTTTTTTTTTCCCCTCTTGTACATGCAGCCTTATAGTACAGAGCACCTTACTTTTCTTTTATGCTCAGGAGATAATCCTTGAATAAGAAAGGATTAAAAAGCCTCACCTTCCATTTCTCTAGCTCCATGGATTTAAATCTGTTTATGCTAGTGGGGTCTCCAGCACAACATAGCTGCTATGTGTTCAAAGACTTTGCTCATCTGAGTCCTCGCTTTCTAATCTTTATTTTGAGAACTAGCACTTTGACACTATCAAGAAACTATGCTTAAATAGGGAAATATGATTTATTTTGAACTTCAACAGTATGAGATGCAGCACTAAACTGTTAATTTGTTTACCTTAAGTTTTAGAAACAAAGAAAGATATTCTTCATATTTTCTTAAAGTAGCCCATTGTGCAGTTCAATTAACTGCTCAAAAATAGCAGAATAATAACATTTAATTACACTGGGATACACTGAACTCCCAGCACACTTGTTTAATCAAAAGTAAATGTTGTATCTGCAGAAGTTTTTTAACAATGTGTTATGACTATGATATGTCATATAATATGTTATTAAACACAATAGAGAAAGTAATATAAAAACATCTGTTCTGTAGAACAATGATATTTTAACACAAATATCTTTCTCTATTAACAGCCTGCTACAGAAGATGAAAAATGATAATAAATATGACTGAATTATCTAATGTTTTATCTCCTATTTTCAATTTTGGCTTTGGCATCTTTCAACTTTCAACTACTGACTGCTCAGCATGGTATTTAAGTTACCCAAAGACATATTATATAATTTATTTATATAATTGGTTCCAGCAATATGCTGAGTGTTGTTTGAAGCACAGTGATAAAAACAGCTCTCGACGCAAATTATTTAGAGTCTAGATAGAGGCATGGTCCAATTCCCTCACAGCTTAAAAGCTCAAGACAAAAACAGCCTTTTAAAGTGTTAAGGATTGAACTGGTTTCCAGAAGTTTCACTCAATACTAGCAAGCTGACTGTGCACCTTTTGCCCAAAGTCTCTCTTGTGGACAGCAGTATTACATGGGGCTACCTTCCACTCTATCTGACATCTTCAGGCGCTCTCGGTCTCTTGCTGATGGACTCCAGAACTGGACAAAGGTGATTTTTGTTGTAATCCACTTCATGTCTGATTCTTGCATGCTGGGGTGCAGAAGTTTGCCTGCTCAGGAGCAAGGCAAGGGTCTTTCTCTGCTCCTTACACCAGTGAGGAAAAACCTGTGTAAATCATGAGGGGAAGGGATGGTTCCTGCCTCAGAAAAAGAGTCTTCCGGTAAGCATCGTGAATCATATAAAACACAATAAGATGGTGGTCGTTAATTAAGCCATTATGCAAAAAGGGGTTGCTTCAGCAATTTACTTGCATCAGGCATTTCTAAAATATATGCTGTCCCACCCAGATTTTTCTTGAGCTGTGATCTCAGGACATGTCTCTATTACCAGCTGTGCAGGGGACATGGTAGCATTTGTCATGTGGTGAATCAGAAGCAGATGAGACAGAGACAATTCCTGCAAGGAACTTAAACAGGTTATGGTACCTCATGTTACACCACAAGCAAGCCTAATCACAAGCAGAGCTTTGCATGAAGCAAAGCTTCAGGATCACTGCTGCTTTATTCTTACATGAAACAAGCATCAGCCAACACTCAACAGCTATTTCTCTCTCCGAACACTGTTTAATTTATTGAATTGCTTAATTTATCACAACCACAAGGGTGCTTTAAAGCTTGAAATGTATTATGTCACTAAGAAATGCATGCTTGAAGAGGGCAAATTCTCCTGCTTTTGCTGTCATTTTTACAGTCATTAAAATGGTCAGAGTTTTAATTGTTCCCCTAATCATTGCATCATATCTTGTTTGTGTTAGGACAAAATGCTTTATGGGCTGGTCACTGTTCCAAAAAGTGTCAGAAATTAATCATCCTCTGTCTCACTGTGGTCTGGGGATGCTGACCCTAGGGAAAACAAACCACAAATCACCTCCCCATCAACACTACAAGGCTGCTGAGCTGTATGGCTCTGATTCCCCATGTGCTGGTAGGAGAAGTGGGCCTGAAACCACTGGCATTACTAAGAGAGTCCTCCACCTTGTCAGAAATGATAAACACATGACCCCAATGTGTACCCCTGGTCCTCTGCCCACCAGGGACTAGGGGTACCACAGAAATAAGACCCAGAGTAAAGGCTAGTTTTCTTGAGGGTACTGTCCGAAAGCTGAAGATGAGACCATATTGGTTTTAGGTGGTAGCTTTCCAGAGGGAGTCGGTATGGGCCAACTGCCTCAAAATGAGTTGCTCTAAATCAGTCGCCTGGAATCCAGGCAATGTAAACCTTTCCTGTCCCCAGCACATGCCAGCATTCACAGCTGCTGAGATGTGGGCATACTCCTGCATCCCAAAAATAAATCGTGATCATAGCCGATATACCCAGCGCTGCACCCGGGGCTGCAACTGTCTTAGAGGCCAGCTGTGGAGAATGTGAGGCACTTAGATGATTAGGAAATGCTGGCTATACAAGGGAAGAGAACGTGGCAAAATGTTTTTCATAACTTGTGAGTTGAGAAGCCAGGAAGACAATAGATACAAGTTAAGACAGGGCAAGAGCTGAGGTGGACAGAATAAACTAGTTTTGGAGCACAGAAAGCACTGATGCATTAAGCTATCTCCAAACCGTGGCCCGTGTCTTCTCTGGGTGGCTTTGATGGACCTACACTGAGTTACATCACCCAGAGGTTCTGACCCATGGCGTCAGGTTGGCTGAGAAGTTTTGTGCAATAATCTCTTAGTCCTTACAAGAACTGAGAGAAGAATGGGAGAGTGGCACCCTGCTGCAGCCAGGCAAACTGCCAAATAATGTAAAATGCGCACTGGCGTGTCCCATCACCTCTAATGTGGTGGATGGTCTAGTTACTGTCCTGGTTTAACCAGGATAGGGTTAAGTTTCCCCAGCAGTGGGGGGAGAGCTCTAGCCGGGTTATTCAGATACCATGCTACGTCACATCCTGGCAGGTCACATTTTCCTGGCGCGGGAGCGCGGTGCACTCGTGGTTTTGTACATCGTGCTTCCCACTGCTGTGTTTGGTAGCTATTTTGCTCTGTTCGTTGCTATCACTATTACTGTTATTGTTATTGTTGTTGTTGGTTGTGTTGCTATTGCATTGTTGTATTAAACCTTTCCTTATTTCAGTCTTGGGGCTTTGTATTTCACTCCCTTTGTGGGGGAGGGGCAGCGGCCTCCTGGTCTCAGACCCCGGCAGGGGCTAAACCACCACAGTGACTTTGATTGCCAAGTCACTGGAACTCAGGAAAAATGAAAAAGTGGTGAATAGTGATTTCAAATGGACACAGCTAGAACTATGAATGTGGTAAGAACTGCCTTGTATCTCGAAGAACATTTCAATTGCAGGAAAAAGAAATCATGCCCACAGCTCAGTATTCATCCCTTTCTGTCCCTTGATCCCAAGAGGTGAGATGATTGCCAGACTCCCATTCTATATGAGTAAGGGCTGAAGCTGCTCAGCACCTCACAGAGGTAGATCCTGCGGCTATTTATGAGGAACATTTGCATGTAGTGATGATCTTAACCACTAGCTGGAAGAACACTGCAGTCTGCCATAGTCCCAAATGCATCAGATAAAAATGGTACTAAAAGAAGATGATTTGCTGGGACTGACTCTGTTTAAATACTCAGTTCTCCAACAGAAAGGAAATCTGCATAAAATACAGCCTATAAAAAAATAATACACCCTACAAGAATAGCCTAGACACCTTTTGTAAAAGACAAATGGTTTAATTATAAACTGATGCTGCTCAGAGTACATTCTCCTATCTTTACTACTGGAGCTGAGAGTTTGTGGTTATTCTTTTTAATTTTCATTTTGGGTGGAAGATAACTTTGTTTGGAGAGGAAACAGAAAAGAAATGAGGTCAGGGAATTTAAGGTAAGACATCACACAGCAGCTTCCCTCCTCCTCCCAGTCATGAAATAAATAAAGTAATAGCTCCGCTACACTAGGCATTCACTTCTCAGACCTGGGTATGAGAGCCACAGAGACAAGACCACAGGAAACTGTCTCCCTGTAAAGTAAAGAAAATGACAGGACAGGTTGCAAAATGCTAACACAGGCAGTAACTTGCTGCTCAGAAAAAAAAAAGACATGGTCAAAATGTGCTAGATAGATAGAGAACATCGAAGGGATGATTAGTCAGTTTATGAACTGCCTGAAATCTAAAGGCCATATTCGATGATGTGCTCCCTTTCACGTGTACTCTGCTTGACTTCTCCTGGACCCATTGTCTAACACAAAGTACAGCTTTTTCCACCCACAACCCCTGCCTAGACTGTATAATTGGCAGCCAGTAAAAACTTCCTGAGAAAATAAACCAAATCTCCATTTCCAAATCGCATAAGAACCATTAAGCATAACCAAGGATCCTGAGAGAATTTAATTTCACTGCATATGCTTAAATATACAGTCTGATTAAAACATTACTTTTAACTGCAAAAGTAAACTTAAAAATATTTTTAAGAGGGAAGACCCACATCCTAGTATTATATATACCAAAGGAGTGTATCACTTGAGATGTGATGTGTAGAGTTATTTATACATTTGGAAATCAAGTACAGATCAGGAAAAAATGGAGCCATTCAAATTAACAGCAGCATCTGCCTATTTTTCCTGCATATAAGTGACTATGTAAAGGAATTGTTCAGTTCACTGCTGCTCAAAGATTATGGTACCTTGTCTTACATTTGGTATTGTAAATAACTTTGAGTTCACCCTTTCTGTACCTCATTTTGCCTGCTAGAAAATCTGAAATAATTAAGTCACTGCATACATTCAAGCAATGGTAGAACTGTGATACTTAATAATATTTAGGGAAAGGCATCAAGCAAAAACTTCAGGGTCCAGCCATGCTAGCACTCTGCAGAGGATTTTATTTCATCCCTGTTTTCATTTACTCAGTACACTTTCTGTCTCATCTGACAGTCTCATACCCTTCCCACATCCCCACCAGTGCACAACACTTCTCCCCTGACAGCCCCAGATGGGGCCTGGTTGTACAGACTCAGCCACCCCTTGGCATGCAGAGCTGCCACCCCTTGAGGTGCTGAGACCTGGCCGCCTCCTTTCCTGCCACATACACCCACAAGGATTCTTCAAAATAATAAGACAGTTACACTGAGAAGGAAAATTCTGTCAGAGATGCTTCCGTTTTACTATCCCCTAATAAAAGGATCATTTGGTGCCCAGCCACATTGCCCACCCTAGGGTGACTATGTCAGTCCCCATCACACCTAGCTTCTCTCTTTTTTCAGGCCTCATTTTAGATAGAACCAGGTGGGCTTGCTGAGGTTTGGCTACACTTTTTTTTTTTGCTGGAAGGTTAACAATCTTGAACTCATCATGACCAGCATTGTAACAAGCAGATAAGCACCAATTTGGTGAAGGACAGACTGACCACAAAAATGGCTGGCCTCTTGGACTTCTGGATTTCCTTGGAGGATGCACAGCTTCTTGTGGCTCCTACTGATTTCACAAGCAGGGCTTGTAATGAGTGTCCTCCATGAGGGACTCATTTACTGAAACACTTCAGCACCTGAGGATATCAAGTCAGGCTGATGAGCTCTATCTGACATGGAGAGACAGAAACAAGAGAGTAATATTGCCCATGCATGACATACTGTCTGGGCTAAACTGTAAGACTGCACAAAGCAGAAGGACGTACTGTGAGTCCTATGTTCACGTGACATAGGATTGTATCACCATAAATTATATTTTTATAGTTTTGACAGATATATATATGAGTACACAGTACAACACAGGTCACTGAGTTTCTTTGCATTCGTACGTCATAGATGTTCAGCTCCAAAATGTCCAAAGATTATCCATTTCCTCTTAGACCATCTGCAACATCCTAGAACAAGCGCAAAAGCCTTTTAGTTAAAACCTAAAATAAAAGCTCAGATTCTGCAAGAGGCAGAACAAAAAAGACCCTGATCATGGGGTTGGATTTCTAGCACAGATGCTCATCTTGGCTTCATTTCAGGAGGCTCTGAGTGTACCATGCAATTAGGCAAACTCTTACCCGTCACAGCCCAGCACTGGAGCTCTGCTGACTTGTTACAGACATAGATGATGCTCTGACCCTGCAGTCCAGCAGCCTCCTTTGAGCTGAACAAAACTAAGCATGGCACTTTTCTTGTTGTCCCTGCTGTAGTTTTAGGAAAGATAAATTTTGAGGCGGACAAGAGTAAATAGCACCATTTCATTCTTGCTCTAGATCTGGTTGCCACTCTTGGCTTCTGTGCTAAGCAGCTGAAGTCTCATGGGATGGTTTCTGAGACACAGAAGCTGGGAGCTGAACACAGCAAACTGGATTGGCAGACGGCTTGGGAGATTTTGTCCTTTCCTAAACTGGGATAACACTGGACAATACAATAGACATCCTATTTCCCTTAGCAATAATCACGTTCCCATGTAGGGGCAAAACTATTCAGCCCTTCAGCATTCACAGTTTATTCAGTCATGAAACATATTATTGCCTCATAAAATGGGACACCCGTCTCATTGTCCTTTAAATATTAACAGCAGCACCATAGAAATCAACTGCAATAGTTTTATTACAGTAATGTTTTGGGTAAATCTTATTACGGTGTAGTGTGAATGTCAACAAACAGAAAGAAAGTATGAAAACATGAATTTTATACAAAAATTGCAGACTGATGTAATTTAGACTCCACTGTATCTTTTTGGCACAGGTAACGGTATCGAGTGCTGTTTCTTCCTTCAGTGCTGCGCTATAGAAATGGTAATGCTTATCATTTCTGAAGTATCTTTTTTATCAGTAGATATCAAAGCATTTGTCTAGGACTGCAAAAAGCCTTCACAGAGTGCTTCTGTAGCAGAGGAAACCAAGGTACAGACGACGCCTGGAGCTGGCAAGAAAAGCACAGCAGAAATAGGCCTGGCACCCTGATGCCTGCTCCCTGGCACCCTTTTATCCACTTAATGGTGCTTGCTATATAAGGGACAGCATGCCACGTCTACCAGCGATTTATATCCCATGCAATCTCATTAGCTCTGCTGCCTGGCTCCTGACCTTTGTCAGCAGAGTACACCAAACTGGGGCTCTGAGAACCTTGTATAAAAAAAACCACATACTTTACACTTCCTCACTTCAGCTCGGGCAGGAAGTGGCACTACAGAAATACCACTCCAAAGGCTATTCCTGCTGCTTTCCAAGCCTGACCCTCACATCCCTCTTCCTCATGAATAAGGCTCCAGAAGCCTCTGGGTCAGGCTGGGACTGTCCAGACTTACTTGGGGGCTTTCCAGTTGGTCCCAGGTTTAGCTGAGCTGGGAAATCTGCAAGAATAGCTTTTGTCCTACTGCTGCTTTAATCCTGTTTCCCAGCCTTTCTGAAACAAAAGAGGCACAGGCTTTGGTTTTGTAGATGAATAAGATTTTCCTGGAACATATAAAAAGGTCAGATTTGGTTCCTGTCACAACTCCTGCAGATTTCTAGCTCATGGATCCTTACCTAGGTGCAGCCACTTTATGCTCAAAAGCCAGCCATTGCCTTTTCGCCCAGTTTTAATCCTTAGTGCAGTAATTTATTTAAAACACCCAAGCAAATAGATGCTTTATGTTAATTTTATGGACCCAAATTAGTAATTAATGCCATAGACATGAAAGACAGAAAACCACTGAAGTTTTGGGGTTTCTCCATGTTTCTCAAACAATTCCAGAAAGCAAAGCTTTCAGACTGGAGTAGGGAGAGATATCCTGGGCCAGGTTAAACCACCCTTAATGTGCTCTGCTCACTCCAGTGGTATCCAAATGGTGCAGTCTAGAATATGTTAAAAATTGAGCTGGGTAACAGTGACTTCCATTAAAATTTATAAATTCGTAACCCAGTCAATAAATTACAAATTACCCCAAATAATTGGCAATAAAGTCTTACCTATACAGTACCTTCATACATTCTCTGTATGTTATTTTCTAAAACAAAAAAGCATCACTTTTAGAAATAATTCAGAGAAGTCTTTGTTTAATATTAGTGCTATTTTTCATGTGACATTCTGTAATAAAGTTAGACTTTTGTCATACTATGCATCTACCATACAGGCCTTGAGGGGGAAAAGAAAAATTATGGTGAGTAAATTCTGGAAAGACAAACGCTGCCTGTAGTACGTTTTCCATATATCATAACAATCCTTAAAGGGAGGGAATATGAGAAGGAATATGTAACCGACTAGTCTCTATTTCTTCCCTTGCTAGAGTTTATACCTGGTTATAGTCCCAGACTAAACAGTGTGTGGGATTTGGTGGGAAAGAGGGAATTCCACCATTAAGGAAGGACATGTTTTGTAGAAATTTTGGGCAGGGGAGGTTAACAACACTCAGTGTTTGAAGTTGACCAGGGGCTTGTCAGACTCAGTTCCAGGCCAGACGAGCAGAGATTTCTACAATTACAGGGGTCTGACAAATGCTGTTTGGGACTATCCCAGGAGCTGGCTGAATGATGAGGAGAAGACTTACAAATGTATGTGTGAATAAATAACCTTACAGCTGCTTGTTATTTGAGCTGTTTGTAGGGTTACAATATTTGTGCTTTTAAAATATTTATGTGATCTGAAATTAAATTGTAAGAGGTGGTTGGTTTACTGGCTTTTTTTTTTTTTTTTTGCTAATTGCTCTTGAACGTTAGCCTGTTAAACTTTTTACATCTAGTCCAGGTGCTACAGTTATGCAGTATAACCCAGCATGATAAAACCAGTAAATAACCAGAGCAAACAACTTGCAAAGTAACTATAGACTGTATACCACTCACCCAAACCAGCCAGCAAATTTTTGCAACAAATGACACTTACAGACAAAAGTAGAAAAGATTTCATGACTGGTATACAGTCCAGAGAAAAGACAGAATGTCACAGAAATTTATGCAATGGTGGCTTCAATGATCTTAGTAACTTTTCTTCCAATATGTTATTTATACACTATTTATTGAAACTGTCCTTAAAGTAGAACAAGAACCCATCAAGTACATTCTGTACCTTACAGAATTTATATTCTGTCATTAAAAAACAGTATTAATGGATACAACAGTGTTTCAGATCATAAAGTTTAATTCTGGATTAATGAGGAGCATGTATCAATGTTATATTATACTTGAATAGACAAATTTACAAAGGTCTTCTTTCTGCACAAGATCAGTGTCACATTTAATGCTACAAAGACCTCATACACATGTCAAAAATGAACTTCTTTAATTTCTGAAAAAGCTGTTGCTTAATAAGTTTTTCATACATAGTTAGGAAGGCAAACAAGGGAGACTATGGAGCTGAGTTTTATGTAACTGCTTTGAGGCTGAAAATGTAAACAAATAAAAAAATAGAAGCAATAATCCAGTTCAGTTGTGTCTAATGGCAAATAATGTTGGTGATAAGTACTGTAATATTTTCTGTCGTCTTATCTGGAAAGACCACAAATAATGACTAACTACCGATAAAAATAACAATTCCCTTCGCAGACTCGCTTTTTCCCCTCCAACTATCTGTGGACTCTGTGAAAAAGAGCCTTGTGATGATGATGACTTCTGAGTAACTTATGTGTTGTCTCGGAATACATTTTTAATTTATGACTGTGTTGATTACCCTGGCTGAAGGGGGAAAAGCTTGGAGCTCCCAAACCCCCACCTCCTCTTCTTTTTCATCCTCCGATGTTTTATTTTCCCAGCAGTCCAGCTGTACTCTCCTCATACTGTGTGTATTGTCAGGATTATCTTCAGCCATGTGAACTATAAACACGGCTCACTGCAGCCCAGCTAACGGAGTGGCAGAGGGCCAAGAAGGAGAATTGTCCTCTTCGTCTGAGAGGCATCTGGAAAACGGGACCCAGGAGGGGTCTTTCCCTCACTCTGCTTAAAGATCTCTAACACCACAATGACAAAGTAAAGCCCCCAGAACAATGAAGCAGTTGTTTCTAGGTGATGGGATACTCCCGGGTAATCATGATGACCACAAGGATTTTTTTTTTTTTTTTTTTAAGTTATGAGAGAAGGAAAGACTTGTCCCCATTTCCCACCAAAAGTAGGGATGTTCTTCAGCAACACATTTTCAGAGCCCAAAAAGCAGAACTCATGGCACTCAAATTCCAATCGCTATGGATTTGGGTAATGGAGTTCCTCTGTGTCTCAGGTCCATTACATGTAAACATGGAAAGCAAATCCTTCCACTGGTTTGTAATGTGTCCTTGTAGCTGTAATGTCCAGTGCTGATCTTACTGCTATGGAGAAGTATTTTATTTTACTGAGGTCTACCTGAAGAGTAAGGATAAGAGCCACAAAGTTTTGAAATCAACACCCCTGTGGAAAACTAACTCTCTTTAAAATTATTGGGTGTCAGAGGCAAAAGTGGGAATTACGAACATAAAGAGCTCTCTGTATCTATGTCTGTGGCCCTACTGATATAACAAGGAGTACCAGGCCTAGTCCCTAATTAAAAGAGAAGAGTTGTCTGATTAATGGGCAGCACCAGATGGCATCAACAGAGGTGCCTTTTTTAGTTGTACTTAGCCGTTCTTCAAAAAGTGCTTATTTCAGTCTGTGGTGAAATTCTCTTCCATGGGGTATCACCTATAAATGTATGCCCCCTCCACAGATTCCTAAAGTGTCTGGTAAGCAGTTTTCAGAATAGAGCAGCTCATCAACCTTAACAGGAGCTGTCATTAACACTTGAACCATATTTTTACTTCCTTACATCACATGCACTTACTTTACAGTTTGGTGAAGGAGAAAGAAGGGCTTCATCTCCAGCCCTAGTTACTGATGTGCTGCGCAGCCATGCAGACGCTGGAGTCAGCAGTGTCAGAGCAATGTGGGACTCCTATCTCCAACAACCCATGGCATGTATCTAAACTTTAGACTAGATTAAAGGTCAAACTTTTTTTCTGCTTTTTTTTGACTCAGAGAGACAACGTCCTCAGGCAAGCAAGCTATTATGTTTTATTTCATCAGTTGGTGGAAAGCAGCTGTACTGCTTAGCATAATTAATGAGGAGGTCAGACAGTAATGCTTTGTGTACGATAGCGTTATATGCAGCACTAAGGCAAGTAATTGCCCATAAAAACAGTTATCTTGTAAAAAGGGAGGGGAAAATCCACCTTCCTTGAAGAAAAAATTAGGAGTGCAGTACTTCCTTTTAGTCATCACTTAAAACATTCCCCCTGCAGGTCCTTCAAGGCCAGAAAATAATTTACCAAAAATATTTGGGAAGTAATCCACAGCAACACTCGTTACAGTGTAATGAAAAACTGCAACTGACTGTTGCAAATATACATGAAAAATGTCCATGTAAAAGGAAGGCAATTGCATGCAGTGCTGTATTTACTACCCCTCCTGGTGTGTCCAAAGGTAGTTTAGAAGATACTTCCAGCTGATGCTCCCAGTAGTTTCCTCTAAGTTTTGTTATGGATGACTTTTGTTCAGCTCTTCTTTGACCGCAAAATAATACATTTCTACAGGCAGGTGGGAGAAAAGCTATTGGTATATGCTCATTCATGACAAAATGTCTACTTGGCTCCCGTTGAAGCCAACCAAGCGAGAGCAGGAGGCACACTTTCAGAAATCCAGAACAGGCTAGCCCAATGCTAGCTCACACTGAATCATTCATCAGGAAACTGAGAGTGCTGGACAAAATGGCAGGACAAATGGTACCCCTCACAAGCTAAGTTTCACTGTCTAGAATAGAATAGAACAGACTATTTCAGTTGGAAGGGACCTACAATGATCACCTAGTCCAACTGCCTGACCAATTCAGGGCTGACCAAGTCAAAGCATGTGGTTAAGGGCATTGTCCAAATACCTCTTAAACACTGACAAGCTTGGGGCATCGACCACCTCTCCAGGAAGCCTGTTCCAGAGTTTGACCACCCTCTTGGTAAAGAAATGCTTCCTAATGTTCTGTCTAAACCTCCTCTGGGACACCTTTGAACCATAGTCTAATTTAATCTTTTCTGATAGAAATGCAAGGTGGCTTCTGAAGAACTCAAAGGTAGTAAAATTGAGGATTCATGAGCAGCTCTCTGATTCACTTCACTGAAGAGATAATATTCAGGTCCAATGAAAGGCCTCTGGCTCACTACCCTGAGCATCTTCGCTTTTTACAGCAATGGTAGACCATAACACAAAGCGTTTCTCAGATGTGCCTTTACTTAAGAAAGCTGTTTCTCTCTTTGCTGTAAATGTGACACCTGAAGACTGTTCTGCCAGACTTTCTCATGCTGTATAGTAACCTGCTTGTGCACAAAGGTATTCAACAGAACTGGGAGATGCCAGGATCACAATATATATTATGTAGGTTGCAGCATGTATTCAAAACTTCAGTATGGAGCCTCGCTCTGTGTGAACGCTGTGGACCGAATGGCAGGCAGCACCCTACTCTATTTACAGTTTCACTAATTTTGGTGAGGATGCTCCCAGTGCAATATTGATCAGTGCAGCTGACCTGAAAAGATCTGGTCCTGTATGAAAATGTTAGGGCCCCATATGAGAAGGTATGTTAATACATGAATACCTCTGGAATAGTCCATTTTATACATTTCGTTTGTATGTATCAGATGGTACTATCTGCACGTGAACCAAGCTGCCTAAAAGTAAGGATTCTAGCCCTGTCTCGTCTGTAGGGGATGTCATCTCATGCGAAGGTCCTCAATGACTATAGAGGCAATTTGGACAATCATTTTGGATTAGACACCTAAACTTTGTGTAGCCAGAGCTGATTGAGATAAATCCTCTCCATCCTGCCAGTAATATTTCTCACACACACACACACAAATAAAAATATTTACATATGTCTTACATATATATTTTAATATATTTATATGTATCTTATATATATATATATAAGTATCTTTATTATGTTATTATCTTATATTTATGTTATATGTATCTTATATATACTGAAATCATTATAACAAGCTATTTCCCATGTTGTATACTACTGCAAATATGGATAATACTGGCAAAACTTATAACACACATTTAATGGTGTTCTGCTTTTTTTTTCTGAGTCTTCTTTTGATTTACAGGAAGTTACCAGGTACTTAGAACTAAAAGAATAAATAAAATAAAATAAAATTAAATTAAAATAAAATAAAATAAAATAAAATAAAATAAAATAAAATAAAATAAAATAAAATAAATAAAAACTTAACTAATGCTGATTTGCAAAGGGCTACAAAGACGTAACCCATAAGCTACACAGGCAGGAAGGTTACCGTCTCCCTCTCCTCCGTGCAGGGGAGGTGACTTTCCCCAGGCAGGTTGGTGCTTTTGCTTTCACATCTGTGTTACCTGAACTTCTGCTCACCATGGCTGGGACACCAGCTTGAATGGAAGGAGCATCTGGAAGGAAACACACTTGTCATGATGTTTTACATTAGAAATGCACTTTTATTTCATGGTTGTTTTGGCTTGTCAGTGTCTGCCTTGGGGACTGTAGAATCAAGCTGGAGCTTGAGTTGTGGGGGTTTTTGTTGTTGAAGCTTAGAATATTAGGTAAAATTTTCAGGCACGTTTTTCAGTGCACTGAAGAGACATGCTAATATTTTAACCTAAGACACAACATTAATAATATCCTTATGGCTGGCTCTTGGACTCCCTCCTCGCAGAGACAAATGCTACCCACACATTCCTCCACCCGATACACAAGCAGTCATAACTTGGCGATTAGCATGATTCCAAGGCCTACTGAGATAAATCAGAGAGAAGCACCACATTGCTTTATATAGACTAATGACTTGAAACAAGTTAGGAATGCAAAGAAAGCCATAGGAAGGGATAATTCTAATGAACAGTTCTCTGACAAAGATAACAGCAAGGAGCACAAGTGACGGATGGCACAAGCAGAAGACTTGGGATAACCAGGGAGGAATCTGAAGCCCAAACAGCCAAAGATATAAAGGTAATTTATAAATCCTCAGCTGATTCTGCCATCTCTGAGACGTGACTAATGCGGAGACAATGACAGCATGAGGAAGTCTCGGGGAGAAAGAAAATGGTGTTGGGGGGAGAAGCAGAGTTTGTAATTTCTAAACTGAAAGACAGCAGTGTCTTTTTTTTTTTTTTTAAATAAGCATCATTAACACAGGGACATTGCTGATTTTCAGAAGCAAGTACTCTCCTGGGAGTGGCAAAAATTGGTTTCATGTGTGAGCAGCATTCCTACAAAAAAGCACAATTGCCACATAGGAAAAAAGGAAATATCAGAGCATTCATTTGGCCCTTGCAGGACATCTGAACACATGAAAAACATAGTTAACTGTTCTTAAGTATAGAATAAAACAGAGTTGTATTTTGGCTTATCTGCAATAATGCAAGGCTAACAAAAAGAGGGAAAGGAAAGTGTTGATTTTATACAGAGGTTCCATATTTTCTTTGCATCCATCATGATTTGAGGTGTTTTCTGCTAGATTTTCCCTTCTCAGAAACAAGGACGTATAAAACATTGCCTGTAGATTTATTCTGATTGCTGCTTCATTGATTCTGAAGCTGAAATGATGTACCCTCCAAAAACACTAATATTTCTATTGTGACCGGGCTTGTCCAGAGTTTTACAATCCTAATTAGTTTCACAGTTGTCTTGTTGTTTTCCTGTACTCCCCCTCTGTCTGTTCATCACCATCTGCTGTTGTCCATGGTAAGATCTTAAAGGAAGGACCATCTCTTTGTTCTGCCTTTATACAGCACTTCACAGAAATAGCTCATTATGGGAACCCAGGGCTGAAATTCCTAAACACCATGGCAATAAATGTAGTGGACAGAAAGAATAATGAGTCTCAGAAACAGCAGAGAAATGCCCAACTACTGGCTTTTGGATAGCATCTCCTGCTTTTCGACTCTATCTTTTGTTCCTGTGCCATTTCTGCTCAGCCTGCTACAGGAATTGCTAGAAGAAGGAGTTAGATGAGCACACAGAGATTGATCACAATGCAGGCATAATTTGGGAGGAAAAGGAAATGATGGATGTGGGAAAGAGAAAAATGAACACCTGAACAAGTCCTCTTCCAAATTCACATGAGGACAACAGGAAAACATCACCTTTGTCTGTCCATGTACTTCAGACTGACTGTTTGGGGGTTTTGTTCTGCTTTTATCAAGTTAGAAACATTTAAATGAAGACACATTAGGTGCCAGTCTGTCCCAATATGGAACTTTCAGTGGATGTTGGCAGTGACTGCATACTAAAATGGAGCATTAGCCCAGATCAGCTGTCCTCCTTCAGTAGCTCCTTTCCTCTGTCCACGAGCAGACACTAGTTTGACATAATACTCAGTGGATATTTCCTATTTACTGCTCTTCTCCCCTATTTCCTACAAGAGCTGTATTTTTTTATTTGTACGTACTAAGAACATAAGACTGGTTCATTCAGTAACTGAAAGAACTGATTACATAGGAACAACAAAAATATCATTTCAGCTGCTAAGTGATGGGTGACAAGAACTGCCACCTCTGCAATTAAGCTCTATTGTAAATTCTTGTGTTTTGGGGTCAAGGGGGTTGCTTAGATTTTTGACAAATTATATGGAAAATCTGAAAGAAATGGATATTTTTCACTGGTACTTAATAGAAAAAGCTAAACACAGTGGACTCAGGTTAGTTCAAAGGCCTTGCTTGGATTGGATGTGAAATGTGATCAAATTGGCTCCAAAACCTGAGGTCTGTGCCTATTGATATCCAGCGGTTTGGGAGACAGTGTCTTGAACCCCAATGAATGGGTTTTGGCACTTGAACAAGTCAACATAAAATGGTGAAACTAAATATTCAGGAGGACCACTCTTTCAGATTTCCTCAAGAGACATTCATTTTCATAGCTGTTCATCTTAAATTGTGGTCTGTGGTATTCAGTTGTTCATAGAACTCTTCTAAAGTAAATTGCATTTTCAAATAAGGCTGAAGTTTTTATTTATAAAGCTTTATTAGTTCAATTAATACTTAAACAATTGTTACAAAGTTCATCAAGTCAGTATGTTGCTTATACCTACAGCTCATGTCCATTTTCAGCACTCTCTCCTAAAGTACTTATTCTATACAGTACGTTCATTTACAGGACCATCATGTCAAGCCTGTAACATTCTTTTAACCCTATTGAAATTTTCTAAATGCATCATTACTATATAATATATCCATGGTAGGTGTTTATTTTTAATGTTTTGGACATCCATTTTTTAAATGTGTGTCCAAAGCTGTCCTATTATATTAAATTTATATGACCAATGAATTAAGTGCAGCCCTGTTTTAAAGAACTAGACATTATCTCTGCAACATGTGCAGTCTGTCTTAATGTAGGAAATTGCCAGGTGATTGAGCAAATGCTTAAGTCATACTATTTAGTTATTTAAGGTGACTTTAAAAGACCGAGATGACTACTCAGAAGACGACAGTGTTCCCAGGGTAATCCCTAGCAGGGGTAACACAGCACTCCATTGTGCAGGGCAGCAATTAGGACTGTCAGTGCTGATTGGGATCCTGGGGCACATTGTTCTTCCTGATTTTCAGGTCATTTCACCCAATGGGCAGATACTGGGGAAGTCATAATAGAGATTATCAGTTTGAGGATGCCACTTCAACAGATGACCGCATGTAAGTGTGGGATTTTCACTTTATCTGGACTCTTTGCTAGAGAAAATAACTACATTTGAGAGGAGAAGGTAACTACGATGAACACAAGTATTTGGTGTTGTGTTTGGGGAGGTAATTGCCAGTGTGCCTCTGGCACCTTGGAGAAGCCATCTGGGCTCACATTCCTTTCCCTCCTGACACCCTGTAATCACTGGGGTAAAGACCATCATTACCTGCTCCCTACAGAGGTGTTCCCAGGACTTAGCCACCATTGCACCTAAAGCCTATGGATACTTGAAAAACTTCAGAGCAGCAGTAAATGGCCCAGAAAATGTCTGCGAGCAGTCTGGCAGGCTAGCTTCAGGCAGATTCCTGGGGAGCTGAACACTTTGGGTACTCCCTGGTCTGTGCTGGCAATTCTCAGAGGTCGGCACAGTGCTCTTGGTGGGGTGTGAGAAAGTAGGAATTGGAAGTGAAAGGCCTCCAAGTCCTGCCACATGGAGACCAGTTGGTAAAACTGATCTTTTTCATGACATAGGGCCCCAGTGCAAGAGAGGTCAATGGTCAGCATCCGTATTGAAACGCTCCTCAGGTAGCAATTTTTTGTTGAGTGATATGATACATGTTCAGACCATTCTCCTCCACCTGAGATATTTCTCTTCCCCTTGCCTCTTTCTTGGACCAGACCAAATTCGGGTCACCTGTGTATTCTCCTTCCCTTCCTTTGCTTTATTTTTTTCTTCCCATTTGAGATGCCTTAAGCATTTCCTGGTAGCAGTGTAATGACCATTGCCTGTGGGGTTGATGCATGTGCGTGCATGCTGGGGGCTGCCTTAGCCTTGACCCTGCGTCAGGCTCCTCCTCACGAGGTATGCAAGCTGGTTAGCAGTGCCTGCTCCCACTGCCAAGGGATTACTCCCATATATCACAGGAATAAAGCAGGCAGATCGCGTGGAAGCAGAATTCGGGAGTGCAGCAACCTGAACAAAGACTAGGAGCAGTGGCACGCAACTAACATGACCAGGTCTCCAAGTGTGGTGTTGCTGTTAAGAAAGCACATGAGTGTCCTTAGGCAAATGAGCAAGCTGGGGAACACTGAGCTGGAGCAGCGAAGAGAGATTCCTGTGGCTGTCTGAAGCAATACAAAGACTGCGGCTGAAAGACTGAGGATTTACAGTAGAAAAAGGGCACCGAACAGTTGGAAAAGGTCAGAAAAGGACAACAAGAATGGCCGGGAAGACTTTGTCTTCTAGCAAATAACATAAGGATGCTGATCTGTCTAACTGTTTAACAATGAATGTAATTAATTTTTGATGCAATTTACCGAAGAACAGGGTCAAATCTAAACATCTTGATGTCTTTAAATCAAGCAGGCTATCAAAAATATAAGACACCTGTAAAAGGACTTGAAATGATGAAATAAGAAAACAATGTCCTATACCGTGTATGCTGGGAAATCCAGAGATATTTATACTGTCATCTCAGAGCCTAAACATGCTCTGCATCTTTGTTAAGCACAACATATAGTTCTTAGCTAAACCAATACCTGCAAGTTGAGCAAATTCCATATGCTTATAAGAAAGTATCTCTAATTTCAAGCCAAAACTTATTTTTTGTGCCTATGTTTTGCAATTTTTTCCACTTGCTGTACAATGAGGAGGCATGAAAATTTGTGATCAGGTTCCTATATGGGTGTATAACTGCGCAGTGGTAATGTATTTACTTGCAGCAGATGGAATGAATATGGGAGAACATCTAATGTGGTAATTGACGCTAAAATCTAAGGCATTAATTAAATGTGTGTTCTACTTAAGGAGTCAACTGAATGATGAGTGACAATTAAAAATGATGTCTTTATAATTATTCCAATTCCTATTTATGAAAGTAGAGTGTGACTGCATATTAAAATATGATTGAAGGTTTTATGACTCCTTATTCTTTCAGTTAAAACGTTTGCAATTATTTCTCCTTCAGATTAGAGCAATGCATAGCAATGTAAAGTAAAACAGCGTAGGCTTGATTCTCCAGTCACTTAACACAGGTTTTATATTGGCATATGGTAACTCCCTTAAGCAGAGCACTCCTCAGTTAGGGTGATTTGAATGGACAATTAAGCTCAGCATGCTGAATACTGCAAATTCAATATGAACATCTGGGGATGCATTTACGGATCAATGATTCATTTTCTAAAATAATATTTGGTCAGGTCTGGAAAGTCTGCTGCAGCTGTAAGGGTGGAGATTTCTCCTTCCAGACGAAGCAGTGGGAAAAATCCCTCTCCTTCACAGGGAGCAAGATTAGCCCATTCATAGAAGTCAGGGTCCTTTCCCTCAATCTGCGTGTGTCTAATGTATTTCTTTGAAAATACTTAATTAGTATAGCAGATTCAAACTTTGCAAAAGGGCTGCATACAGCTCTCTGGATTAGGTTAACTACAAGTTGTAATTGGTTGCAATACCAAGAGACGTTCTCAACCCAAATCTCCTACACTTTCACAATGACTCCCTAAGACATCAGACAGTGGAAAATTCCCTTCCCTTGCCAAGTTTTTGAAAACTCCTCACAATTGCAGCCAGAATCATTTTTTCTCTTGTCTATTATGTAACCATTAATAGTCTTCATTTTCATTTATTTTTCAGAAGTTGTATTGTAAATATGTACAGGAACAGAAGTTTGATTTTATATTACACCCAAGAATTACAGGGTAGAGAAGATGAGCTTTTCCTTTATTTGAATCTTGTTTTTATTTATTTCTACTGTGCATTTTTTTTTGGTCTTTCTTTCGCCCTCAGTACTTGTTGTGGATGTGCTGTGGAACCACCAGTGCATGTCTTTGAGAAGGCAGTAAGCTTAAAAATAGCTGGCATTGCCATTGATTATTTTTACTGAAACTCTGAAAAGAAAGAGAACACAAAGTGTGTGTATGTGTATATATCTACAAGTTTATATACACAAACACTAAATATTCACTGAAGCTTTAAATCCAGGGCCAACCTTGAGAAGCTGCTTTTTGTACTGGAGTCTTTCCTAGCACCCAAGGCAAAGGACCTTTGTCTACCTTTGACTGCAGAGCAGCGGCAGGTCATCCTTGCAGCCCCTGCACTTGCTGCTCTCCTGGATGGAGGGGAAGTTGGTCAAAAGCCTGCTTCATCTGTCTGCTTTTCTTCCTCTGGTACTATTACAGAACCCTTCCAGTCTCCATGGCTCTCACCTCTTCTCCTATTTAAATCTGCTTGGCATTTTGCAATAAAAATGCTACCATCTCCACCCTTGAGCCTCTTTGCTGGCTCCCCCACTCTGCTAGACGCTAGTGCCTGCTCCCGAGTTCTGCTGCAAAACACACTCACTGCCTGCCCCGAGTCTTACACCCTGCCCTGCTCACCTTACTCTTTCCAGGTGCTACAGAAGCATTTCTACATTGTCATGTTATGTTTCTGTCTGGAAAACATCTTCTCTCTTCCAGTTCATCAGCAGGTCTCAGACATCTCTTTTGTGTTGGTTCCCCCAGTCACCCAGTGCATTGTAATAGATTAGCTTTTCTGTTTACCTTGTTCAATTAGTTTCTATTCTGCTCCAAACTGGATTTTAGCAGCCCATAATTTGTGAGTATTTAGAATTAGATATATTTTTGTAAGCCATTTGAAAAACAAGGATATCAAGCTTCCAGATGGCATAAAATACTGGTTTCTGGATTTAGTACGTCTCAAGATAGAACCTGTTAAAATCATGCCTGACTGGAAGGGTGGAAAAAAAGCAAGAGGGCAGTCCAAGTACTGTGCTTCTGGTTTTGGGGTTTTTTTTCTTCTTTTTCTTCCAAGTGGTTCTGTTACAGGTGACAGTTACATGGAAGTAAGTAGAGAAGAGCAGGGCAATCAGTTCCCGTATGTAGAAGATGCATCTAGAAGGTGGTTAGGACATGCATGAGAAACTAACCGGAGGCTCAGAGCCTTCTTGTTCCTCTTCATGTTAAACAAAATGAAATTAGATGGTGTAAGTGCTAATATTGTTATTAGTGACATTAGTTTTATTCACATCATAATGCAAATTCACTAGTATAATTCTATCAATGATAAACAGCTCTATAATTTGTTATTTTTTTAGTTTAATATATGTTAATGCTGTGAATTATGCCTAAGTCCCAAAATAAGGTGATTTTTAAGGTCAGCTTTCTGCAGCCCATTCAACCCTTAAAACAAATCTTTTTTTATTATTAGTGCCACCCCATTTAGATCTTTTCCTGCTTCTAGCTTCCTTCATCCTTTATAAAGCTACTGCTCATCAGTTTATCTCCCCTGCAAAGGTCTCCACACCTTTAATCTGTTCAGCACATGGACTTTCTCCTTTTTTAATACGCAACATTCAAATATTCTCACTGACAGCCTATCTTTCTCTGGAAAAATTAGATTATCTCAGGATCTTATGGGCAGAATTATGAATCAGGCACAAAATCCACATTGTAGCTTGCTCCTACTGCGGAGGCTTTCCAGGTGCTGCTCCCTTAAGATTTCTTTGCCCCAAAGCAAAGGCCTTGGTATCATGCCTGTCTTTTCCCGAGCAGCAGATGATTGATGAAACAATATGGGAAATAGAAGTGTAATCTGGAAGTTCCTATCTGGGGAGGGGAAAAGCACTTATACCACATATGGCAGGCATCCAGAGGAAGGCAGGTCAAAACCTGTAAAGCTTCAGGATTTTGGACACAGCAGAGAGCAAATGCCAGGAGAAGTCCATCCCTCAGTTGGCCATAATATGACTGTGCATGGAGGAGAGAAAGCCACCAACTGGTAATCCTGTTGAGCAGATGTCCTACACGAGAAAGTCCTTTATCTCTGCAGCTGCTGTGTCAAAAACTCCTCTGACAGCTTAGCACTGAATGCCCACAGGAAGAATCACAATTATATAAATGCGTACATTTCCCTAACAGTTATGTCTGCCCATGCCCTGTGCGCATAGCAGGCTACACGTGAGATGCTTCCCAAAAGCCCCAGAATACTGTACGTGAGCTATATGACCCCAGAAGCATGTGCTGTAGCACAGCTGGCAAAACAAAGTATATATACAGCAGGCTTATTTTATAATTTTATAATTATAAATACAGCTTCAGCGACCTTATTTTATAATTTTGACAGGGAAATCTCACTGTGTTCACTTGCAGGTCTGCTGTCAGTATTGTGGTATTTATATTATAGATGCATTTACATAATATTTATGTATTAGTACTGTTTCCATTAACCAGCTTTCCCATCCGGCAGTTGGCAATGAGGCCAGCACCCAGTAATTGTAGGTTTAGATGGAACTGTTGTGCTCTTTGAGGCAACAGGTACATATGTTTTCAGTGGATGTAAAGGCCAGGCAGTAAGGTAAGTATGTCGTAGTTATGCTTATTTATCTATGCCTACATAAAAGGATAAGGGACTCTTAACAAGTTTAAAAATGTATAAGGCCTGATTTTTCTGTCTGATGGCAAGTCAGAGGATCACTAACTTTGAGTAGAGACCTACCCCTTCCAAAAGTTAGACATGCTGACAAATTACTGCTCTAAACTAATAGCAGTGTTGAAGACCTCTCTGCTAACACTATCAGATAAATACATCTACAATCTCTGCTTCCCACATTTGACACTTCTTAAGGGCTTGCCTACACAGCAAAGTTGTTCTTACATTGATTTTAAAAAATGTCATTTGGTTTATGAGTGATTTAGTTCAACCTAGTTTAAATAGATTCTTTTGAAAAATATGTGTTTATATAAAACATTGCAAGTATGCAAGTATAAAAGCTCTGCAGAAACCAACACCATCCAGGTTCTGACTTGGATAGAAATTGGATTGTTGTACAATTTCCAGTCTTGGACTCAGATGAAGGCTTGTGCTTTGTTTTGGTTTTTTTAAAAGAAATGAAAATGTCTCTAGGCATTTTAAATTAACGCTAAATTAAAAAAATATGATTGAGATATATATGTGTGTGTGTATATAAACCCATATATATACACACACATATATATATACACACATCTTACTTCTGTTGGCATAACTAATGCTTTTATTTAGATGTCCTGATCTCCTTAGAGGCACTTTCACTGAATAAAATGAAATATGTGTTATCTGAGACACTCCCTCATATAATCCTAGGCTTTCTACACTAAAGTGCTTTCCTCCATGAAATACGGAATGTTAACAATTCCTTATCATTGATATGGTTGTAACCGATGTGACATATCCTTTCTCTGTTGCCCATCCAATGTTCTAACACCAAAGAAATAAGAATTGGTGCAAGTGGGATTTCTCCTGTTCTGCAATGTAGAAGAAAAGCCAGTCATGGTTTGTATAAATTACTTCATAGTCACAGTTATGTATTATATAGTTTCCTAATGAGGCCAATTCCCTAGGCAACAGCCCAACCCTGTAAATGTCTAAGCACAGGAATACAGCCAGCAGGATGTCTAATTCAGTTGAATTCAGTGGAGATGATTTGGTACTTATAATCACCTCACCTCCATGAGCTGTATGCCTGTTGTAAGTAATGTATTCAGAAAGAAAAAGTATTTAAATACTCCTTCTTAAGTGACTTATTTCAAAACCTCCTCATTTTTCCTGCGTATTTTACCATCCATGTTTTGAAAAATGGTTTCTCTCCTGAAATTCAAAACAATCTTCAAGAAAAACAACTAAGAAATTATACTGAAGAAGCCCTAAGTATATTTAATACATTGCCTTGTGGTTTGAGTAACCAGAGAAGTCTAATTGTAACCATTTTATGTTCCTGAAATAAAAATAAATTTCAGTCTTTCAGATCACAGGTCACAAGCTGATCTACTTTTCTTTTGGCTTGCCTCTTCATCATTGCACCTCTTCTCCCCCACATCTCTATTCATCTGTGTGCAAAGCAGTGTAAAAATACTTCCATTGCAAATCAGTAGGATATTTTGTCTTGTTAGTCCTTTCAGGAAACTTCACATGCACTTTTGGATGTGTTGCAACAGATGCATGTACTGCACCTCGAACAAAAGTTGGGCCTAATTGATTTCTTACAAGAAAGCTGGACAGCAATGAGACAACTACGCTTGGTGATGATTTATGTCTGGGCACTGTATGTCTGAGACACCACGAAGTTTGCCTGTGTCCTGACAATATCCACAAACCTGAAATCCACCATCCAATGGAGCTGATCATTGCCAGTGTAGGTCACTACAGTATTATTGTGAAGACCTCTGTGAAATGGCCCCAAGATGGCACGAAAATAGACTTCGAAGTTATTTCTGTATCACTGCCTCCCAGCCGTGCTGAGTGCTGCTCAGCCTGTCCCTGTCCAGGAACCTGGTGTCAGAGCAGCTTTGCAAGGCTAATAAAAAGAGCAATCAATTTTTACACCTCCTGAAGGACAATGCAAAGCATATATGCCTCAAAACCAACCTTTAAAACAAAGTCGATAGTGTGAGGGTTTTACTAGGTCGTAAATGTGTGATTCATCATAACCTGGGTTACGTGATAGAACAGAGCTCACCTATATGTTAGTTACACTTTCGTTCCCAATGAACCCACTGCACCATGTAATATTAAACTGCGAGACACACTAATGAAAAGAAGCTTGAGAAACATACGGGTACATTGCTCCCTATCTGTCAGAAAACTGCCTAGGGAAATGAGGTCAGCTATCTGCTCAGAAATTGTGCTTGAACATGAGGGAGCCTAGATTTGTTTCTGTAAATTACAGGGAGTTTGGCCTTGCTTCCACTGAAAGTGAAGGAAAATTCCTTATGCACTTTCATTAAAGTAGGGTCAGTAGCTTTAAAAAGCATAAGGATACAAGAAGCATAGGGACTTGCTATTTGAGCTGAATACTAAAGTTTCTTTTAAGTGTATGTAGCGTTCAGTTGTGTAATGGTAAACGAAGGACTGAAAAACTCACGTGTTTGGTTTTGCCTGAATTATCCTTCCACTGCCTTGCATTTACCCTCGATTATTGTACTGCCAAAATCCTATGATCCAGTGGAGAGATATTATCTGATAGAAACATATGCTGTCAGGAATAAAGAAAAAGGGCTTTCCTTTAGTTGTCTAGAGGGACTGGTAATGTTTTATTCTCAGAGTTTTAGTGTGATCTTGAATCTCCTATTCTGGACATTTTCTTTTCTGCTTAGGTAGATTTGAACTGCCTTTGAGTAACACAGGGGAGGAAATACTCCTAGCTATGGCTAGTGTCTCTACTGGACCATTGGTTTTATACATGAACTCCTTTTAGCTAATCGTGAGCTGGGGATAAAAATAAATAGCTGTTGAAAGCAAGCCTCTACAATTATTTCTGTTTGGAACCAGAATATCCCAGACCTGAACCAGATCATCCCAGACCTGCTCTCTCCTATGCAATGTGCGAAAAAACTGCAATTGGCTTCCCCTTCTAACTCCTATAAAGATAAGAAGGAACAAAGTCTGTTCTTTTACATAAAATTTAATAGGGGAGGTTAGGTTGAGTTCTCCAGCAGATATAAATGGAAGAGGCTTTTGAGGGAATGCCCATCCATCTAAAGGCCTTTAGTGGGAAGTTCCTAAAAATTGCTACAGAATCTAGATGACTATCTACTGAGGTTGTTTGAGGACTTAACCACAACACAACACAAATATGTAAAGTCTGCAGGGTCTAAGAACTAATCATCATACAAGGAATAAACTGTTTTCCATTTCCCCTGTTTAGCTTTTTTGGGTAGTCTGCCACTGAACTGTGAATGAGCCTGGGAAAGCTGGGAGTCTTCCATCTCTTGTGTTTAAAATCATGCTGTCCGGCTCCAGATTTGGGTGGAGGATGAAGCCTCTCATTCTGGGGCAACTCACTGATGGCTGGAAGACATTAGAGTTGTTGACATCTGTAAAGAATTTCAGAAATTGTGATGAGCAACACAGAGGCCACATCAGACCAGAACTTCACGGTCACCCAGGAGTTGCATAATTGAGGAAGATACATGGATCCTTTCCAGAAGATGTCAAATCCAGTCCATCTGTACTGAAGCAGGACTGAAAAATGTGCAGTGTTCAAGCAGCCATTCAAGAATTTCCCTTTTACAGCTCTGTCTCATGTGTAGTTCTGACTTGACTCTGATGGGCTCCTTTACACATCTATAACACTACATTTCTCCTCGTTGTCTTTAACAAGGACAGACTTAAGTCCACATATTAAATCCCACCTTCCTTGCACTTATTCTTTTATTATTGTATTTGCATTTCTCCGCAGCATCCTCCCTCATTTGTCTTTGTTAGCTTTCCTAGGCAGGTGGGAGAGCTAATTAATTAATAGTCTTATCACTGGGAGGTAGAAACATGTAGCTGTAAAGCAGGGCCATTACAAGTATTCAGGTGAAGTATTGTAGGGACTGGGTGGGAAATGCTTCATCAGAAGCCTGGGACCTCATAGGTTTCAGGCAACAATGATTTCATCCTTAGGTCCTGCCATTTCAAGCACTGTAGGAGTTCCCTGTTGGATGTCTGGTCCCCCATGGTGACCATAGAGGGATTCTCTGTTCTGGGTTTGTGGGAGCCCGTGCTGTTTTGCAGCATAAGGAAGGGAAGGCTTTTTTTGTATGCTGAGCTGTTACACTTCATATAGTATTTTGATTGCATCTCACTTGTTTCCTGCCCCTGCCCCATGCACTGATGTGTTGACTGCAAAGCTACCATTGTACCTTGCCTTGTGTCTTACATCCACGTAAATCAGGCATAAAATCCCAGCAAACCAGGCTGCCATAAATTTACCCATGTCTCGTGAGCACATCGATGAGCATGGCTAACCAAGACAGAGGAAAGAAGTGAATGAGACTGGAGAGAACTTACAGGGGCCAGTGTTGTACAGGTGTTAATTGTGGTGTCATGCCTTGATTGTCCAGTAAATTATGATCTCTATTTCTATTACTAGAGTAAAGAGTTTCCACCTCTCCCCCCATGGTTCTTGCATTTTTGTAAGACATTTTTCTCTGCCATGGGTCCTCTTTCCTACGTAAAAGTTATCAACTAGAAATTAAATTCCCTTTTTTCTTCAAAGAGAGAACTAGAAATATGACCGACCACCTGCAAACCCATCCATTTTTTCGGGGGAGAGGGTTGCAGTCATATTTGCCTGCTTTTCTAAATTTTGTTTTCTTTTAAACACTGTCATGAATAGGATTTGCACAAACAAGGAGAACTGACTAACTAAAGAGTAAAGACACTAAAACTTAAAATATCAAGAGAGCTGTCAAACGTAGTGAGTAAGTGGGGAGGAGTAGAAATTTTCTTCTAATCTCTTTCAGCTATTGTAAACACATCTCACTTGCAACAGCACATCTTATCAACAGCTGTTGGCTGTTCTTGTCTTTAATTGCTGCTGTCACTTTAGTTTCTAGCAGTTCCTGCTGCTATGGCTCAGTCATTAAAAGGACACTTCTCCACTAACTTCTTACTGCTCTCTATCCTGCCCCCCCTCTCAGGGGGTGTGTTGTGTGCTTTCTTTGCAGCTTCACATCCCTGCTGCCGTGCTTGTACCGCAGCGTGGGTGTGTGTAGGTGGGTGGTGTAATCCCTCCGTTCTCAGACTGCACCGTTGACTCGAGGGACGAAAACTGTTGTCTCCCATCTGGTCCCAATCCTGGGAGGCTACAGGAGAACTGTGTGGCAGGTGCTACTTAAAGAAAGCTCTTCTCATGCTCAGACAGGATCCCCTTTTTAACCTGCATAAACAGTGGCAAAGTATTTTTCTCCACATCATCCTCTCAATTCCTGCCTCTCTGCTGCTCTTCTTTTCCTACCCCCACCACTGCCTTTTCTTTCTCCCATGGGACTGGCAGAATCTCAGAGGAAATAAGTAAAGCTTTCCTAATATAGAAGCTCATCTTCTCTGAAACCACTTCTCATTCTGTTAATGGAGTTCTGGAAATGTTTCAGTTCTCTCCCTACACTAATACTTTATTCTTTTCCTCTGATAGCTGTCCAAGCACCAGTGTCATCAGTTTTCTTAGCTTTACTAGCTCATTTTGCAAAGAAATGCACAGGCATTCTAACAAAATAATAATAAAAAATTGGCTGGAGAGTTTTATAGTTATGTACTCTCTTTAAAAAAATAAATATGCATCTAGAGACATCTTTCTGAGGCCATATCTTTACTGGGTTTTACACTTCACAAATATATGTGGTCTACATACAAGGATCAGTGGAAGATAACACAGGATGCTTAATAGATTTGCACATGTTCCTTCCCTCTTCCTCTCTTAACCCTGATACATGTTTGGTGCAGGGCTTTTCTTTCAGAGCCTTTCTACCTTTGTAGATGCGACATCGGTGCTGAATATTTGCAAATCCACTCTTAAAATTTTATATAACAAAAGCACGAAGTGTCTGCAAATCCTCTGTGGAAGGGAGTGCTTTTTCTGTGCCTTCCTCCTCCACAGTTACACTCGTTCTGGGGAGAAGCGAGGGAAGCGCAGAGCAGCAGACGTGGAAACGCTCTTGTTCTGCAATGAGAATAGGGTTTTCCACCAGGGAGAAGGTGCGGGTTAGTACCAGGGGGCAGGCAGATCTGCCGTTCCCAGGGCTGCTTCTGCAGGGTGCAGCAGAGACAGAGGGAAGCTCAGGTACCCTCCTGTCCCCTCAAAACCCCAACTTCAAGATGGGAGGGGGGGGGGCGGTGAGCAGGGAGCCTTCCACCCTCAAAACAGAAATTGTGGGGAGCAAGGACGCAGTAAGCAGGAATGCTTGGGAGGGTGGGATGTTAGTGGGAAGAGGAAGAGAAGTTCTTCAGAAAGGGCATCTGAGGAGGCTAAGCCTGAACGCAGAAGTACAGGTGGCAAATAATAGGAGAAATGCCTGCAGTCTCCCTCAGAGAAAACTAGTTATACAGAGCATATGAAGGAAGCAGACTTGGTAAGCGCATGCTCACAATACTCCACCTGCATTTTGGAGGCATTCATTTCATTACCACCAGTTACTTTCCTTGTGCTTGACCCTAGGTGCCCAGGGCATGCTTTCCTGTCTATCCTTTTTCAGACATAACAGATGCAAAAATTGGAACTGACTGAGATAAGCACCACACAAGGCATGGACAATTGTTGGCAGTCAGTGCGCTGTCGAAATGGCTTCTCCCAAATGCACAGGAGGGGGGATAGAGGAGAGTTGCCTGGGATGGGCTTCCAGTTCACACAACCTCTTCCAGTGAAGACTAATGGGTGCCCCAGTCAAAGGGTGCCCCAGACCAGCACATACAGAGTTTCCAAGCAGGTTGTAGAATCTGGACTGCTGGGTCCCTTTGTGACCCATGAGGATGCTATCAAGACAGTTGCTTATCTGTGGTAGGGTCCATCCAAAACTAAAAGTGAAGGTGCAAAAAGGAAACCAGATCCTTGCTAGCGCAATTTGTTTGTATAAAGTGTAGTTTGGAAAACAAATTGGCCTTGATAAAGGCTAACTATGCTAGCCTCAGAAAATTGGAGTGCATATTTGGTGATAGCTGTGTGCACAGAGTGCAGAGACAGGAAAAACCTGAGCCAAAAAAGTGTATCCTTCAGCAGGAACACAGAATTAAGGTGCTACTTTTATGCTGCATTTTTATTAGTGGCATCTCAAAAATATCACTTTCAGCATGCCTTTTTCACTTCTCCCACAGAAGCATGAAAATTAACATCAGCTAACAAAATTTTCTATTGCTCTGGAGGAAATGTTGTTGAGGTGTCTATACATTATTTGTCTCATTTGCTTTTTTTGTTTTACTTTATCAAAGTCCAGTCATAATTAGATTCCTGTTTGGTTTGGGGTTTTTTTTAAGGCATGATTTAATTCTTTCCCCCATCCCAGAGTGTAAGACACACACATACCCCAACAAACAAAACACAAGACCCTTCATGCAGAGCCATTTCCCATCCAATTTCACACTGAGCATGATATGCCAGCTCAGATAAAATATAGAAGTGAAAGTGACCTGGGTTACGAGACTGCGTACTGAGCCCATACTACAACCACCTTGCTGCTGTGCGTGGTTATCCAGACTTCAGCATGCTCCCTGCACCCATCCTGGAGTCCCTCTGGGGCACTTAACGTAGAGCAACACACTCTCACCCTGGGATATTGTTCCCCATGGTTTAGGGGCTGCATTTCAGCGAGGATGCTGGGTGATTGAAGAGGAGAGAGCTGACTGTCAATGCCACTTGCTCTGGGACACCTCACATTTGGTTTGACACATGGCTTCCAGGCGCAGACAGCAAGCTTGCCCCTGGATGGCTTGAGAACATCTTCATCGATCAGGTTCTGCCATGTGCAGTAGAATAGCTGTGCTGCTCATGGAGCTGAGGTGGGATCATATTTGGGGGTCGCAATTCATTCCCTACTTGTCCTTTATGTCAAGGGAGAGGTGTTTGAGCTCATGTCTTCTTCTGGCTGCTGCTGTGCCACCTGGAGAGGTCAGAAAGGGCCTGTCTCCACCACTTCTCACCTTACCTTCCCCCCAGCACCACTCCTTCCAACCCAAGTGGGCTAAGGAGACATTGCGACTGCACATCCAGGTGCATACACCTCTGCAGCTAGCACAGGAGAAGAAGGCACGGTCAAGTCCTAAGCTTCTGCAGCCCTTTCCCTGCTAACCTGCCTGTCTTTACTCGCTCCATAGCTGCACAGGAGCAACAACTAGTTGTTTTACTCCAGGCTGAAGTGCTACCGCTTACAGGTGGCTTATGCAATCCCATATGTAAGGGAGCTCTACCCCAAACAGGAACCTAATCAGGTCAATTCCTGTGAAAATATCCTATGTTGCTGCTTGGTCTATCATTCAAATTACTCAAGGTCAGTTTTTATTTAATCATGCTTCCTTCCACAATTTTTTCCTTCCAATATTAAAAAAAACCAATTAGATAACAAAGCAGATGTAGCTTGTTTTCTTGGATTGTTTCACACCTTTTTCCTAAATTGTCACTGCCCCTTTGGACTTTGGCAGTGGGGTGGCTGCCAGTTTTCCACAGAAACGCAAATAAATTCTATGCAATAAAATATCATCTCTATGTAATTTAAGCCCTAAATGTACATGGTGACAGTTTTATGTTTGAATAATATGAAAATCCAAGATATTGGATGTGAATATAATTTAGGATCGAGAGCTGCAAATATTTCTGTGCCCTGGAATCCAGTTAAAATGCACCATTGCACATGCTGTGTTTCGGTGGTGAAGTATTGCTTGCTTCTGACTGCTGCAGGGTAAGAGCTTTATTTTCCTAACCCATGATTTAGTGTTTTCCACCCCCTGTAAAGTGTAACTAACAATGCCCTCTATGTGAGCTCTGGTAGCTGAGGGGACAAGCAGGAGATGGCTGCAGTGGGGAGAGAGAAAGGGGGGAGAACAGAAGGGGAAAAAAAAAGGGATGTCAGCAACAGGTAAACACAGCCACAACTTGCTTTCTTAAAGAGCTGAAGGCTGGATATTGGGCCAACACCCCAATTAGATGGCAGCAGTGGAGCTCCACTGATTTTAAAGGAGCTGAGCCAGACTGAACCAGCTGAGAAGCTGGCCTGCAGTCCCGCATTTGGTGCCCAAAGTGGTTGGAGCAGGGGAGGTTTGAAACTGTACTCCTCACATACTGCAGAGGGGCCTGTGGGAATAATGTTTGCTTTGGCATGGAAGCAGGTTAATGTAGACTTAGCAGGTCCTGCAGTGAAAGGCTCCTTTCTGCTCTGAGTGATGGTAACTTCCATAAAGAGAGCAAATTCATTCGGAGATATGGCTTAACCCACATCCTTCTTTCATAGGTCCTTGCATAGTGCAGACCTCAAGGCGAATCCGTGTGGATACTCTTGTCCCTCTTTGTATCCCTGGATGTCCTGTGTTTCCCTGCAGGGCACAGATCTCATGGCGTTTTCCCTGGATCCCTATTCCAGACTCCCTCTTTAAGTACCCATCATGAGAGTTATTATCATCAGGAGCTGATAAACTCTGATGTGTTTGCAATGCCTCCTTCCGCAGCTGTGGGTCTGGGTTAGGGAAAAGGAGTTGCTTCATTTTCTTCATCTTCCCTGTGCCATAGTGAAAGCTCCTAAGAGGAAGTCCGTGCTAAGGTTTTCTCATTTCTGGCATGCTTTCTGAAATTTGCTCTCTTCTTCCCTCCTGTTCTCTTCTTTTTTCCCATGTAACCTGCTCTGGCTCTGTCTGGTTAGACAGATTATGTTCTCCCAGGATGTGAAATTAAGAAGCAGCTGTAAGGAAAAAGTGGAGGTAGACAAGAGGCTTCTCTCACCATGGGCAGCCCGGTGCAAAAAGTTTCAAGCATTGCAAGAAGGCCTGAACAAGGGAGGGACGCAGCAGAGTTAACATCTCTGAATCCACGTCACAAAGGCCACCCTCTTTCAAAGAGATGTCCAACAGGACAGAGAACAGGTGGACAGGGAATGGTGCCTGATTTCTCTTCTGATATAATAACCAGAGGAATCAAAAAAGAACAGTAGACAACAGGTTTAAAATAGACAGATACTACCTTATGCAACTCATAATAAGTAGTTCCCCAATTTAATCACAGAATTTTATGAAGACCAAGAAATTGTATGAGTTCAAAAAGTGATTGGCAAATACATTAATTTAAAAGAAAATAACTCCGATGCAGAGAATCCTTGAGGCACAAAACCTGGAGAACAGGGAACTACTGAAGGAAATACCACTGTGTTTTCCCTAATGTTAGGCTCTCCCATAAGCATCTACGTACTGGTCGTCTTCACAGGTAGGACACAGGGCTGGTGGGCCTTGGTCTGATCCAGTACCACCATTGCTATGTTCAAAGGCCCAGTGGGTCAGGTGCTAAGTGCCACCAGACCTGCAGTACTATTCTCTTCAGGAACTCTGAAAATAGCAGGCTAGATCAACTTTCTAACAAGACCAAATACTGCCATGGAATTGGCAACTCCAGATACTCTGTCCAGAAACCCTGAAGGCGTTTTCCTTCCAGGTAGAGGAAATTGAATGGATGTGATGAATACTGACTGTAGTTATCTACAAAAATGCATCTAATTGATGCATATTTAGTACGAGAGAGTCCTTATACAAACTCGAGTCAGTGGTAAGATGGATACACTGTTGGTCCTAGAGAGATAGGCCAGTCATTCCTTGTTCACTTCCTTTGGGCTCATGGTGTGCTGATATTCCTCACTTGACTGCAGCCATGGAAAAGCATCACAAGTGAGAAGAAGAAGGCATTTTGAAAACCAGCACTGAATCACAGAATCATCTAGGTTGGAAAAGACCTTGAAGATCATCCAGTCCAACTATTAACCTAACACTGACTGTTCTCAACTACACCATATCCCTCAGCGCTATGTCAACCCGACTCTTAAACACCTCCAGGGATGGGGACTCCACCACCTCCCTGGGCAGCCCATTCCAACACCTAACAACCCGTTCCGTGAAGAAATACTTCCTAATATCCAGTCTAAACCTTCCCTGGCACAACTTGAGGCCATTACCTCTTGTCCTATCGCTTGCTACTTGGTTAAAGAGACTCATCCACATCTCTCTGCAACCTCCTTTCAGGTAGCTGTAGAGGGCGATGAGGTCTCCCCTCAGCCTCCTCTTCTCCAGACTAAACAACCCCAGTTCCCTCAGCCGCTCCTCGTACGACATGTGCTCCAGACCCTTCGCCAGCTTCGTTGACTTTCTCTGGACACGCTCGAGTCATTCAATGTCCTTTTTGTAGTGAGGGGCCCAAAACTGAACACAGTAATCGAGGTGTGGCCTCACCAGTGCCAAGTACAGGGGTAAGATCACTTCCCTGTCCCTGCTGGCCACGCTATTTCTGATACAAGCCCGGCTACCATTGGCCTTCTTGGCCACCTGGGCACACTGCTGGCTCATGTTCAGCCGGCTGTCAATCAACACCCCCAGGTCCCTCTCTGACTGGCAGCTCTCCAGCCACTCGTCCCCAAGCCTGTAGCACTGCTGGGGGTTGTTGTGGCCGAAGTGCAGCACTCCGCATTTGACCTTATTGAAACTCCTACAGTTGGCCTTAGCCCATCGCTCCAGCCTGTCCAGATCTCTCTGCAGAGCCTCCCTACCCTCGAGCAGATCAACACTCCCACCCAACTTGGTGTCATCTGCAAACTCACTGAGGGTGCACTCAATCCCCTCGACTAGATCATCAATAAAGATGTTAAACAGGAGTGGCCCCAAAACCGAGCCCTGGCGGACACCACTCATGACCGGCCGCCAACTGGATTTAACTCCATTCACCACAACTCTTTGGGCCCGGCCATCCAGCCAGTTTTTTACCCAGCAAAGCATTTTGTGTGTCAAAACTCCAAAGACAACCTTTTCCCACTAGCAATTCAGAAGGGTGGTGTTGGTATGGATGTAGGACACATGCTCACTGTGTTCAGGAATGGATGGATCCCTGAATGACCGCACTGTTTATTTCTGATGCCACATTATCTCTCTTCTAACATTATTACAACAGACCCCAGAAATCCCAACCCAGAACATGTGTCTATTGTCTTGTGGAGGCATTTGAAGCTGCTGCAGTACCTTGGGTTTGTTGCGGGCTGGTAAATGGTAATCCCATATCGACTGATATTTGGTGATATGTTAAATGTGGCACCTTGAGAAAGACTCTGGGCTCTCAGTTAGAAATGCTTTATCGTCAAAGGACTTGCTTATTCGGGTTAGCTCTTATGTCACAGCACACCACACTGTGATATTGACATGGTGCCATTCAGGCTCCTCAGGATCTTAGGGATATGAGTAATATTTACCATTTAAAGGCCATGCTAGTAGCATGTCTGGTTTTTTGATAATCAGCAAAACCTCTGCAGTTCTGCCTTACAAGTATCTAGGACTTCTTTTTAACAAATGCAGAGCAGACATCACAGCTTACTACTCGTGGTTTCTTCTAAATTATAGAATCCATGTCATAATGTCAAGTCTGCTTGTTAGGAATAATTGGAAATATCTCACTGCTATTTGTCTGGAATAAATGTCTCGTGCTCTGAATGCCCTGGTGTCAGCTAAGGAATATATTAATATTGAACATGTGAACTTATTAATTCCCTGATGAATGAGGATTTATGGTCTGATAGCATTTAACAGTGGAACAGATCATTCATCACAACAAACTGATTACAAGAATTTATAGGAAAATGGGACAGCATACACAAATTCTAGATCCTGTCACCCTTTCTCACATCAAACCCTTCCTTAGCAAGTGGCCGTAACACCTCCTGCCTTCTAGAGTTGCTCCAGGCTGAGGGATTACTCTGGAGCAGCAGTAGTGTATTTACAAACAGAGGACCAATGATTTCATTCTTCCACTCCCCAAATTCTCTTGCTTCAGGTCCCTGGTTCTGAATACGTAACACAAACCAGAAGCCATATTGATTCCAATTCAGCATGTTTGAATTGACAAAGGTTGTGTGATACCTGAGCTATGACTTGTTGCTTTAGGTTTCTGGGGGACCTGATGGCTCCTGAAGCTGATGGGAACAAGGAAGAAAAACTATTTTGTTTCAATGGATTTTACGTGATTGATTTCAATAGGATCTTCAGAGATTCAATTCACACTGCTTGCAAATTCACACTACTGCATGAAGAAACATCAGACTCATAGGAAAAATGCATGACCTAATTAATGTATTTATTTAGTGGGTCTCAGTTCAGTGTTGAGGTCTGTTTAATTTAACTACATGTTTGCTCCTTCATCCTTTCTTCTGTTTATTACTGTTTGTCACACACCCCTTTCAGGAGGTGACGTCAGCTCCTAGGACTTTGTACACCTTGACGTAGACATCTATAGAACTGGCTAACCTGGTATGGTGACCATTGCTCCATCAGATCTGATATTAAACCTTCAGAAACAATCTGATCAGACTGATCTTGCTACGTGTTTGATTTATTTGGTATAAATTATATACCTAGTTGTCACAGTAATTTCTGGATACTTCATAACTCAGTGTGCTAGTTATCCCTGTTAGCTTTGATATTGTATATAAAAGAGTTGGGTCTACCTCTGTGAAAGAAGTAATTAAGAAGAGAGATGAAGGTGTTTTAGGGACAAACTCAAATATCAGGAAGATGTCCTGAGGTACAGTTTATTATGCAAATTAACTTACCCCATTCTGGAATTTCAGTAATTCTTTGGATCTTGATAAGTGTCGTGTGTTGCTTAAACTATTCTGTAACAAATCCAGGATTTAGCTATTTGTTTTTGTTTTCATTCAATTTCTCATTGTTCTGTAAGTATAGGAAAAAAAATGCATGAATGTGGTTTGAGCATGAGGATTATTAGACTAGATGGCTAGATGGGTCTAAAGGTGTGACGATTTTGAATATTTACCTTTTTTTGAGTAAAATCCATCCAATCTCTTTTAGTTTGGCTGATTATGGATCTGATCTCATCTCCACTTATATTAACAGGAGTTTATCCACCGCTTCAGTTGGCAGAAACCTCTACTGTGGTCAAGAGTAGTATAGCCAAGTTTATACCAGAGCTCCCATTTCAGTTTGATTTTCAATTCTTTTCATTTTATTTTACAAGTGTCTCTAAAATCATGATGTGGTATATCAAAGAGCTGACCTCCTGCAGGTAATAAAATATTTCAAGGAGTTTTATTTGGTGGGAGATGGAGAAAAGACACAATGTTTGAACAGTAACTGTCAAAGAAAATGGGAATTTTACACTGGGATGAAGGCAGACTTAATTGAAAGACATGAGGGAAGATGGAGGAATGAGAAAAGGGAGAGGACATCTATGTGTATTAGGAAATAAAAAACCATGTTATATAGGCCATTACTGCTATGAGAGATTGAGGATAATGAAGAAGTTAGCATTACCTTAATCCCCCTGGTCTTTTTTAAATAAATCACCATTTCATATGGTGAGTCTCACTTTCTTCACACCCATTTCCATCATACAGAATTAAGTAACAAATTGGTTGTCTTCTCAGGAAGAAATGTGCCAAAACACATACTAAATCCATGAATAAAACTATGAGACGCAGGTTTTCCTCTTACTTCAGTCTAGATACCCTGTATTTTTTTAAATCTGAACTTGCTGTCTTTGACTGCATGGTATTGGTTTCTGGAAGAGCTTGGATTTGTGAATATCACAAGATGTCCTAACATAAATTTTGTTTTCCTCTGGTTACATTTTATTTCCGACTGCTCAGAATTGCAGCCATCTCAATGTAATATTTCCAGAATGTTTAAAACACAAGTAAAAGCACGTACTAACTTAAGATCCTATAGCTATCTTACCCTTGCAGCTTTTCTTCCCATCTGAGTTTTCATCCTTTCTCTTTTTCATTTCTTTGAGAATGTATGAAACCCAAAGATGGGGAGCAGAAAACTTCCTGTGGTAGAAAGAAGAAGAACCAGGTCTGTGAAACCTGTTCTCTTGGATCTCCTGCGGGTTGGTCACTCGTCACAACCACTCACACTGCACCACATATCTGTTCTACTGCCCCTTCTTGTCCTGGTCTACTGTTCTTCCCAATGGCAAACTGTCTTTCCCTCCATAGACCATCTCTTCCACCTTTTCAGCTCATTCCGGTTACCTTCCTTTCTTTCCAGTGTCGTTTTGCGGCTTGACTGTGCATGTTATTTCCTCTAGAAACACAAATTGATGGGTATGGTCTACCACGTGTTTACATTGACTTTAGAGATTTTTGGATGCAATCCTCTCCCTGCAAAGTATGGACTGTAAAGCAATATGTTATTTCTTCCTTGTTGGTTCTAGAGTGTTCCATGTAATACTGCAAACTCAGTCCTCGCCTTGCACACAGCATTCAGAAAGTTGCTGAATGTTGCTTCTGTGCTGTACATTTATTGACTGAAACATTTGAGTTGTTGCTTTTCACACTGGTAATTTTAGAGCGCAGATGCCTAGCATGTTTACTCACATACCAAGGCTCACATTTAATGAGCAAAATGTCAAGTATATTGTTATCCACCATAAAAACTGTGAAAAATATCCTTGCCATCTGCAGTGTGCCTTCTGCTTCAGCCTAAAAGACTTTTACAAGCAACTACATGAAATTAACATTAAAGTCAATATTTATAAATGGAACCACCTCTAAAGGGCCGGATCTTCTCCCCTCCCACACCCCTCGTTCCTCCGGGAGTTAATGAGCTGGGGAGGAGGCTGGGTGCAGGAAGGGGAGTCGAGTCGCACTTGGCTCCTGGTTGCAGTCAGCCAGAATAATCCCTCTGCACTAAGGAAGAAGCAGAAACAGAAGAGTGGCACTAAATGGCATTGACAGCGTCTGAGGGCCAGATCCCGCGCTGATGTCACTTGGCGTAACTTCATTGTCTTCACTGAAGTGATGCAGTGAGCATAAATCAGCACAGCTCAGCTGACTTATGTATCACGATGTTTGATTTGTGCCAGCTGAGGATCGAGCCCGAAATAACATTCATGAAATAGATGGTGGATAGCAAAGCTGAAACTGGGATTTGATAGACTGCCACGAAACAAGATAGCATCTTCCAAGAAAATGTTTTTTATTTCTTCACCAAATGTAAGCCTCTCTGGGGCAAGAACCGGCCATTTGTTCTGACTTTTTATGGTGCTGAGGACAACGGAGATCTCATCTGTTGCTAAAGCCTCTAGCTAGTCCTGCAAGAATAATAAAATTAATAATTACCACTAAAATGTCCTTCTCCAGACAGGCAATGACCTTTTAATTTTGCTCTTGCAAAGCCTTCAATCCCAGCATGATTAGTGTGTTGCAGGACTGATATCTAAGCACATTTTGAAAAAATGCTGTTGTCCACTGCTGTTATCCCAACATCCAGAAGCAGCTGAAATTCCAGCCGGACCTTTATGGGGCAGAGCTGACAAACCAAAGCCAGAACATGCTTCCTTGGAGAGGCGAGCAAAGATAACTTTTGCCATTTGTTCCAGCTGTTCTGCCAAGTCGCCCACATACCCTTGGCTCCACCAAGCTCATCTGAACCGCAGTCTAGTTCAGCCATCATGAAGGGTGGCCACTCCCACCACTGGAGGCTAATGAAACAGAGAAAGGTAGCATAATCATATAATTGATGCTGCCTTGCCTTTTTCATCATACACATGTTGAACAAGAGGATCAGGAAGAAAATTGCTGCAGTAATTAGAAAACATAGCATAAATATTTATCAAGGAAACTCCAGGTCAAATGGATTTTAAAATTTTTATTTAGAGTTGTTTAGATGTAAACATATTTCCTTAATTGGACTTTAAGAAGGGCACTCACATGTTTCCTTTTGAGCGTTTCTAATATAATCATCGCTTGGGCAATTAGGCCACTCGCTAAGCCACAAATCTTATCTTTCACACTGGTGAGTCATAAATAAGGACTGAGTCACAAATAGACCAGACAGACAAATGGTGGCAGGAAGGAAGTAAGATTGACTGTGAATATATTTAGGCTGGAAATTAGAATATGGCTGCAGACTACCTGAGGAGTGCAATTCTGCCACGGTTTTCTAATTGGAAGGAATTAAGGGGAGAGAAGTAACTTAAATTGCTGTATCATTTAGCTTGATAAGCTCATGAAAGGGATTGTACGCTAAGCAGGAGAATTTCTTAAGACTGAACTAGATGATAGGAGTCCTCAAGTATTCAGCTTCTGTCTGCCACAACTACCTGCAATTAGAGGGTTAGTGGCCTGATTACCCAAGTTGTACCAGCCAGTTCTGGTGTTATCAGCGGTCCTTAGGACTCATGTAGAGCAGGGGCAGATTGCACAGATGTTGTCTATGCCGACATCATCATATATTCAAGGCTCTATTTAATGCAGAATCTAGTGTTTGCATTGTGAGTTTGCAGCAGTGCTACTATGTTGCAAAACTCTCCTGTTAGAGAAAGTGAGAACAGCTTGACTTCTTACGATTACATTTGAGGTCAAATTCAATTATGGGGTATTCAGTGATGGGGGTGCACCTAATAAGATGGAAATCAGCTAATAGCTCTATCAGCTAATGAAGTGTTTTCCAGTGTTTGACCAGCACAATGACTTTTTGTCGTGCAATCAGAGTTCCTGGGAACTGTCATAATACAAATAATGGGACTTAGGATGCTGGGCTACTCTTTACTGGCTTCTGTATTTTTCAAGAAGAAAGGGAAACTCAAACTTTTTGCTGGTCATGGAAAACATTTTACTTACTTCCTTTGTGTAAGTAACACTGAATATTGTGATGTAGCAAATAATATAGGCTGTTAAATGAACAGTCCCATGTCTGTCAAAGCACGTGTTTCACTGTGCCTTCCAGTTCCACATCAGCTCTGTTCTGCGCCAGCAGCCTCATCTTTAAATGTGATCCTCACTTTGCTGTGACATGGTGTGACTCAAAAATGTTGTGCTTTTAATCAGTCCCTAGAGCAAGGATGCAAATCCCATACCACGCTGGCCACATCAAGTGTTTTTACCAGTATAACCAGGACACAGCCTACTCCCTCTTGTTCCCTTTCCTGCATGCCCTTTGGTCTCTGTCCTATCATATGATACAGTTGCTCATGTTTCCCAGAGATATCCATGCTTGGTTAAGCAGCAGGAATGCATATGACATGATGTTGAAATTATATAGCCATGTATGATTATCATGTGATACTGGATGCCTACACTTTCTTATGATGAGGGCCATGTCCCCCAGCCAGTGCTCTATGCTTCTGAATGAAAGGATCCTTCGACGGCAAATATCAGGCCTATCTGACCACAAGGTTCAGTACGAGAATTTTAGGGTCAGTTACTGTTTGTTTTCTGCAAACTTACGATTCGGTAGTGTTTTACTGTTCTGGAGAAATGCTTCTATTTCTTGCTGTTTCTTAACATTTGGTCAGTCTACACATGGCAATAGAAAGGTGCCCTACCTCACTACCTCAATATGTGGGAAGGTTTTAAGTAGACGAAAAATATAGACCTCAACCTATCTCACTTCAGTTTCGTGGAAATAAAGAACAATTAAAATATTAGTATGTAGGCAATTAAATTAGAAAGTGACTTTTAACTATACAATATGTGTTGCAGAGTTTAGAAATGAAGAAAGCAAATCTGATTTGAACTTGCACTTTGACCTCACTGGGACCAGAACTGCATCCTAGTATATAATACAGCCTGCTTTCTTGAAGAGTAGCCTGTCAGGGTATGAGTGTCAACAACGAAATATATTCAAATCAATGCATTAATTAAATTCTATGAAGCAAACCACCTTTTTTTAAAAGTAAAGTGTATTCCCGCTTTGCATTCTAACTTTCTGAACTGCTAGTTGAAAAATGGGATTTGCCTCTCCAGAAACTTGTATTTTTTGTCTCCTATGTGGTTTGCCATTTGTTCAGCTTTCTTCTTCTCTTTTGCTAACCTACACGGTGAAGATAGTTCTAAAAGGATTTCTGTTTTGAAAGACTCAACTTTCAAAAATCCCCGAGAAATCACCCTTCCATAAGCATGAAATAGAATCTTTGTGAGCTGAATCCCCACTTCAAATCATGCCAAAGTTCCCTAATCCACGTAAGTGCTATTTGTGAGCTTTGCAAACCATGCCATGTATTCCACACAACATACACCTGAAGATAATGTTTGGCTGATACATGTTTTTGTAGCTCCATTTCTATAGAGAGTTTATACTCACTCGAGATCTGCTGTTACAGATATGCACTGTAATTTACAGCAGAGTTGTCTGCTGTGTGCACAATATTGTTCATTCTTGAGGGTTTTGCTTTTGACCTCACTGCATATAGAATAAGGTCTGAGAAGTATGCAAGCTTTCTCCCACCCTCAAATTAACTTATTTATACCATTCCCCGACATTTGGGCTGAAATTCTCCACATTTCAATATCATGGCTGTATTGGTTACTGTATCGTTGTAGGAAGCAGGAAAATCTTCCTGCTTTTTCCATTGTAAAAATGTCTCTTTTGTTACTGAAGAGTTTGCTTGGTCCTAACTAGGGAAGCATACCAACTGCCTGTTTGTGGAGAGTTTCACCGTCTCAGCAGGTTTCCTGTATCCAGCTGTTCTGCAGGGTATAATCCCTAGCTGGTATTTGCTTTCAGAATTTCAGTTCCACTTTAAACAAGTGTCTATCTTGTCCAAGAGGTGCTTTGTGTTGGCAAGTAGTTTCAGGAGTAGCCAGGTACTCCCCGGGGGCTCACAGGGTGAGCCTACACAGCACAACCCAGGACTGAGATACTCTGGGCCCTGGTCCTGCTACGTACTTTCTTCCATGACTTGGGAAAGCCTCTTTTTGCCAATGGCTTTGCCTCTGCCTCTAATTAGCATCCCTTAATTTCACTTGCTTGACGTTTGGGTGCCAAGATTGTGGCAGATTGCTAGGGTTTTAGAGACGCCGATTATTCTTCAGATGGAGAATGGGATCTCTTGGAAAACTGTGGGCATGGGAATGGTGTAAACCTAATTTCCACATGCATCAGTTCCCCCACATGCTAAAGCAGAGAAATCCTACTCACTGTGCTACCAGGGCACTATAAAATTACATTTGTTACTGTTTGTAAAAGGCAGCAAGTTTCTTCGATCAATACCGCTACCGAAGTACAAAGTAATAGTACTTCTCAAGGAGGAAGAGGATTGCCTTTTGAGTTGCCATCTGCTCCTGGCCTGACTCCAATTGCTTCCTGGTGAGTAATCTGAAGGCAATTTTTTAGAATCAATTTTGTATCACATTTTCACAATGTGACATATGTAGCTCTAGGTCTTAAAGAGGGAGGAACAATCCACCAGTAGTCTGCCTCCCACTGTGGAATCAAATCCTCTAAATTAGAGGATAGTAATTAGACAGATTCATTGATTTGCTGTAAATATCCTTGCTGTATCGTCACCCCATTGTGGTTCACAGAATGAAGTCTTTCTTTTTTTTTTTTTAATATGGCATTTTCTAAATGATCTCATCCCCGAGGCATGGGTGAAATAAAGGTCAGTTCAAATGCTTCCCAAACAATAACCAGTGTAAGAGGATCACCAAATCTTTGGAGTGAGGAGGGAGAACCTACAAAGTGATCAATGTAACACCAGAAATGTCAACTTTCATCTTAGAGCAAGGGCTGCATGGGACAGAACCCATGCCCTAGAGGTGCGCAGGCGCTCACAGAGCAACCACATTCCTGTTTCAAGGGAGCCTCCTCACCGGGGCCCGAGTCCTGCTGAGGCCTTTTTGTCATCTAGCAGCACATTTATATCTTCACAGGGTAGTTGTATGTTAGAAAGGTGCTTGGTCAAGGAGAAAGAAATGATCTTGACTGGTAGGTGTAATTGTCCTGAAAGTCTTTTTTGCAAAGATATTTTCTGTTCACTTCCACTAATCTTTCTGAGGTCCAAATGGTTTATGGTATTAGGCAGAAGTGCACTTTTACACTACTAAGTTTGGAAAAATAGACTAAATCATAGCTAAATCTTAGGCTATCAGTGACAAGCTTGCCTACCCCAAACTGTCAGCTATAGATGGTGAGAACTTCCTGAGGAGCACCAGTGGATCTCCTCTCAGCTGCTGTAGTAGCTCCTGAAAGACTCCCTTAGACTTCTCACTGCCTGTGGACCTACAGTGCTGCTGAAGATGAACGTCTGGGCTACCATGTTGTACCACATCTTTGCTCTTCTACTTCACATCTAATAAAGCATTGGAAGAAAACAATTAGGGTCAACTTGACCTTAGTAACTTTAATTACATTCTTTGATAGCCAAATGAACAACCTCCAAAAATTTACTTCTCAAGAATGTCACAAACCACGTTAAGAATATATGCAGATTATTTCCATACATTTGACAATCACGGAAAGGCTGTCCTTTGACAAAGAACAGCCTCCGTAGTTTTGAGAGGAAAAGAGATCTGCATTTTGTCAGGATATCAACTACAGGGCAGTCCTTTCTGTTTTGAAAGATTGCTCTCTTAACAAAGGATGTATATCACAAGGAACGATTTGTCCTCCAAGTTTTTCTCTATAATAAAGACACAGTAAATGCCAACTTCTGGCCAGACAATCTGAAGTGCAAGTCCCATCAGGATTTGCCAACGAGGAACGTGGCCTCTGCTGACAGAGGCACTCTCTGAGCACACATACCAGATCCAACCTCGTACAGGTACTGGGAAAAGATGACAGATCTGGCCATTTTCTTCTTACAATTAGATCAGATGACCCACACTAGGTGAAGAAAACGTAGCTCAAAATCTCTTCTTTTCTTGAAGTGAGATACCCTTCCAAAGAAATTGACCCTCTCCCCAGGTTGGATGATATTCTGGCATGAGATTCTTTCACTCTGTCTTTTTTAAATAGCTTTGCATTAAATCATTAACTGAGAAGAGCAGGAAGCATTAAAACAGTACGTAACAGTTAAAACGGTATGTAGTAAACCTTTCTTACATTGGAGAGCGAAAGTCAGGTCTCTTCTGAGAAGGGTGTGCTAACTGCTAAACCTCAGGGTCATTCTCATGCTCTCTCCTTGGCTGATTAAATATTTTTCCAAACAAAAGGAAATCATTTAGATGGGAGAATGACTTCTTACTCCTCATGTATAGTTGAATAAATAGACAGGACTTGTAGAAAATATAATTTTAAACCACTGCAGACACAACTTATATTTTAATGCAAGTTCACAATACCCTGCATAAGCAGCCTACCCACTGTTTGCTATGGGTGGAGGAGGGGAAACTCCTGCCAGCTGATTTCTGAGAAAGGTTTGGCTTAATTGGCTAAGGAGAGTTTGTAAGCGATTACAACTTTATGACAAGGGATTAATTTAGATGGCAATGCAGTGTACATGGTTTTGGTTTGGCGATTTTTGTCATAATTCCTGCACCAGGAAAGCAAAATATTACTTCCGTTGGAAATGGCAGTCTACATACAAGAAGTCCAGTCCAGACCTGAATCGATTATTAGACACCTGCGTTTTACTCATTTAAAGCCACATGATGGGAATGCTCTCAAAACTTCACATTGGCCTGCACTGGAGAGCAGCGTGAGTGTGAACTGGCTGCTCTGGAGAGTGGTGGTGCCTGCGGGACACAGGGAGAACAGAGAGCCTGCCTAATGCATGCCTCAGCTCTGCATCCCTGCCCTACAAGCCAACAAAAGGCACACCAACACCTTGCAAGGCTGCGTTGTACAGAGACACATTTTAATTCAGAGGATGCTGGGATCTGCACGCAGCGCAGCGCGCAAACCAAGGGAAGATCTGGTTTGGGTCCAGTACAGCTAGATTGCTGTGTCTCTTCTCTCAGCTTGGTAAAATCTCCTCCTGTGTAATCCCTTCTTGTTTACATTGCTGAAACATTTCTGGGTTTCGGGTGGCACTAGCTTGATGATCCTGCTATGGCATGGTGAATATGTGCTCCGAAAAGCTCCAGCATGCAGGGCAAGTTACGGCATTGAAGATTTTATTTTTGTCTTTATTCTTATTTTAATTATGCCCCCTCCGCCCCCCCCCCCCCCCCCAAGAAAAGACTTGAGATGAAATCATGGTCGCGCTAAGCTCCCTAAGAGTTTTGCCACTGACTGCAGTGTGGCTGGATTTCATTCTGAGTCACAGTTCTCATTGCGTTCTCTCCTCCTCTGTGGCAAAGCTGTGAATGAGCACTACATGTTTTGAAAAAATCCTGATTTCTCATGTCAAAAATGAGAATATATAGTATAGCTTGAACTGAATCTCCTCCTATTGCAGTATAATTTTGAATTTTTCTTCCCATCTAGTGTTATCTGGCATCCTAGCTGAAAACTTGTTATGCATCTGGAAAGCAGCTGACTTTGATTTGGAAAAGCGACACTTTTAACATGTCATTTCACTTAACATCTTTGATGTCCAAAAGTACCCGTTTTCCTTATCACTTTATCAGAACTGAGAGAATACAGCAATCTACAGTTATTAATGTTGACTCAGTGGGGCTAGCACTGGGAACAGATGTGTTTTTGTAGGAGGGTGGGCTGAATGTATTCGTCTTTTTAATGCCGTTTCTGTTTGGATGATCAGTATCTCTTAAAATTCCCTTCTCCTATCTACCACCTTGTGTAACTGCTCTATTTTGTACAGCCCAGAAAGAGCACATCTCTCTCACTGGAGCTTAGGACTCCATCTCAAATTACAAAATGTCCCTGACTATTCAGCCTTTTGAAAAAGCTGTAAATAGAGACATAACTTACCTAGCAACAAAAAGTAGATCTCCACAATGTAGCCTATGAAGACAGCGAGTTTATTCAGTTATGGTCATGCCATAGCTCTTCTTTTTCTGTCACTAGTCTTTTAGATACTGACTATAGAAAAAGTCTTTTCTATACTCAGCTAATGTTACGAAATTCTCTCAATAACAGCTGGGCAGAAGACAAACTATCTAAACTTCTAAAATTAATGTATTTGATGGAGTTTCTGCTGGGTCAGGTAAACAGAATTGAGTGAATACTGGGGGAAAACATGTAAAGTTTTGAAAATGCCAGTCTTTTGGTGAGTATTGAAATACAATCTGTATCCTTCAGCTCATACAGATATACCTAGTGAATGTTTTTACAAACATGTTTAGTTTCTTTCTTAGCCTTTCATTTCCCCTTTCAGCTTTCAATCACCACAGTGATAAAATAAATATAATGGAAAAGAAGGATGGAGATGGAAAGGAAGGAGCATGTTTTCTCCCCTCTACCTTAACATTAAAAAGGCTTCTTTTATTTTTTTCTGGATAGCTTTTAAAAATATTTGAAGCATCTGCTTCAACTATAGTAAAAGCAACAGAAATATTAATTTTTAGTTGGTTTTGTTCCAGATTAAGCCTTATTAAAACTCTAATGTGTTAGAAGACTTCCTGTCTATTCAAGGTGAAAAGCCTTGTCCATGACAAAAGAAACTTATTACCATTTCAAAGGCTGGTCAGCATTTTTGCCTATCTACCTACTAGGTAATAATGACCATGTTGACCCTTTTTTGATCGCTGAAATCTTTTATCAGTGAATTCTACTAGTTAAAGGTGATGCTCAATGCCGACTTTCATATAACACTTTCATGAAAGTGCCTTTGAGAATGAAAGCAGTGGCCAGATTCTGATCTCTTCTCTTCAGATCTTCTGGTATTGGATTTTCATTTCCTAAATCAACGTAATAGAAAAGAAAATTATGCCTGTTCTCAGAATACATATGAAATCTAAGAATGTTTCTAAAGAAAACATCATATCTACTAGACAGTTTTCATTAGTCAGTTTAATAAAACTTTAAAATGACCTTATTCTCTCTTGGAGCTAGCTGAATTGTAGAGCTTAGTGTCCTTTGGATAAGTTCCAAAAAGGAAAGTCACCCTGCAGAGTTCAAGTCTCTGTGGAAAGCAAATCAAGTCCACTGTACTTGAACTCCAACAGCCATTTATTATTAGGTCTTGAGTCTTAAATGTAGCGCTAAATAGACAGAGAATGCCTATATTCTGATTATATTTCAGACCTATTTCTGAAGCCTTAACACATGAGAAACTTACATTAACATAAGTCTTCTGAGGAGTAAAAACGGCAAAGAAGGCATTTTCTGGGCTTTCCTGATATTTTGAGAGTAGTAAATGGAAGAATAAATTGATGTCTGAGCTTAGTAGACATGGGGTAGCAAGACCCTCTACAGCTAGGAGGGGACTGCACTTTCCCCCCACAGCGCCCTGGATCCCCCTGAGCACAGCTGGGGAATCTCATTAGTTCTTCCATGAGAGGTCAGTGGAATCGGTCTTCTCTAACCTGAACCTTAGCCACTGCAAAGAAGAAGAAAACAGGGAGTTGGGACAAACTTCTGGGCACAATTTCCTGGCACAGAAGTCCTGAAGGCACCGAGGCTTCTGCGTTGATGTTTGCCTTTGCTTTTTTGGACTGTCCTTGAGCAGGAATAATGTTTACCCAGTCACAGAACGTTATTGCCATCGTTACTTCTTGTCTGTTTTTTTCTCACAGTAAATGACAGGGTTTTTTTTTTCTTAGAGAAAATATTGGCATTTTAGGCTGTCATTTTCACGATATGGCATACTGTAGGGTTTTTTCAGAGATTCGTTAGTTAAGAGAAAATAAGATGACTATCATAAGGATGTCCTTCACTGCCATTGAAAGGATATATTGCTACTTCTACATTTAACAGTTTTAATGGTGCTATTTTGGATAAACAATTTTATGACAGTACAGTTTTGTCTTGAACGACCAGCTGTAGTCTAGGAAACTAAACATATCTTTCCCAGTGTTTTTATTTGTCAGAGGAGTATTTTCAATACTCATGTGTATCTATTTTTTTTAACCCACCACAAAATAAAAAATATTATATTATTAAGACTTGGGCAGTGTCTTATTTTTGTATGTATTAGAAAGAAATTTAAGTACAGACACATGCTTAATAATAATCCAATTGAACATTTTATCATTGTCAAAGGCATTTGTAGAGGAATCCATCAACCCTTCTGATTTCCATACAAGTCAATTTACTGTCTTCAAAATGTAACATTAATGGCACTCAGTGTACACACTGTAATCCTTTAAAATAATGTACATGGCAAACGGGTATGTTCTCATGCATTAATAATTTAAAAGTTAATTTTAGGTACTTACTCAATATGATTAACTGATGGATCAGCAGTCTTATATAGAGAAACAGTGAGCACACTTAAAGAAAGAGCACGCTGGAAAACAGCCAGGTAGCTGCTTGCGTGATGGTTCAAAAATACCTGGGCTTTATCCCTCCAGTTTCCCTTCAGTGTTGGATGCAGCGCATCACAGTTGTAAGGGCGGTCTCTAGTTCTGAGATTAAACATGCAAAGTGCCTTTGATGTTGAGGTAGCAGGACTTTTGGGGAAGAAGGGGATGTTTTGGAAGGCGGGAGCCCCTGCGATGCAATCCTCCCGGTGGCTAGCTGGCTCTGCAGTGCCGGCCCAATTACATAACTTCTCTCCTTTCACTTCTCGCTTTTTGAGGACACCCTGTAACGCCGCACTGTAAATTGATATTCCTGGGTGGAAATACTACAGATGACAAAGTATAACCTTTTCATTGCACAGCTAAAGAATGTGCCAGGGCAAATAGCATAATGCTATGCAACCGTATGTAGAAGACGCGTGTGTTGAAGCCCTCGGCCATGCCCGTGGCAGCGGGCTCTGCGAAAGCGGCAAGAACTGGACATATATTGCACAAACCCTGGTAAAATTGTACATGTACGGTTACAAAGAGGACAGAGGTTCTCTCTTCACAAGGAGCCGCAGGGAGCAAACAAGGGGCAATGGGTACAAGTTGCACTGGGAGAGGTTTCATCTTGATCTAAGAAATAAATTTTTTACAGTGAGAACAAACATCCACTGGAACGACATCCCCAGGGACATGGTGGAGTCCCCATCATTGGAGGCTTTCAAGATGTGATTGGACAGGGTGCCAGATAATCTCATCTAGGTTCCCTTTCCCAAGAAAGGTTGGACCAGATGATCTTTGGAGGTCCCTCCCAACCTGTGCTGCTCTATCATTCTACGATCTATACATGCAGAAAGTTTCTTATGTAAGCACGTGGAGCTGTGATGCCAGACATGTTGGTCCTGGGATCTGGCAGGCAGTAGGTGCCTCACCTCCAGAGTAATCTCAGGCAGAAATCTGATATCACCTGCCTTCACCTTTTCACTAGACAGTAACCTGGGCAGGAGCCTTCTGCTAGTAGCAGAGAGGAAGCAGCTTCTCCTCTGGTGAGGTACCAGCACTCTGAGGCTGGACCCCCAAAACGCACAATCAGGGTGAAGGACGGCTCACAGAAAGTCAGGCCAGATCAGCCCGGTGGTGGGAAGAGAGGGGTGAACTGAGGGCTGAGAAGTGATGGCACACGAAGCAAGCTCCCGAAGGGCTGGGCTGGGCCGGGACGGGCGCTAGCGGTGCTGACAGGCTGAAGAGCAACGCTCAGCACTGTGTCAAGTGGAGATGGCCGAGAGAAGCACAGTTCCAGGGCTGGCAGCATGAGGAGGGCGAGCAGCGAGCGGCACGTGTGTCCAAGAGGCTGAGGAGACACACATGAGGCAACTGGAGAGATTATTTGAGGAGTCAAACAGGGAGAGCGAGTGGTGAGAACAGAGTGAGATCAGTGCAGGGCTGGAAATACGGGGACAGAGAGGGCGGGCTGATAACAAAAACATTCCTTTAAATACAGTAAAGAAGAGCCACGGAGGAAGAAAAAGCAAGAGCAAGGAAGGTATCGTGTTACATGTTGAAATAGATTCAGCTGGGGCGCTCCGCCACAATGCTCCCATTAGTGTACGTGCATCTGTCTTAGAAGGAAAAGCCCAGAGATTTCTCCCGCTTCTCCTTGATTTCCTTTTATAGTGCTGACCACTTCTTACGAGAGGTGTTTTTGTGCCGGGCGAATTGAATATTCCTCTCCTCCCGGAGCGCGGTGGCTTGCCTTTAAGTCTGTGCGCTTTAAAACAGTAGCTCTTCGGGACGCGTGCAGCTTCCCTGCTCCTAAAAGAGCTTTTTCGCAGTCCAAGCTATTTGCAAGCTGCTTGCAAATAGGATTTCTTGGAGCTACGGTAAAGCTCTGGTGATGCACGGAGTGAAATACCAGAGGTCCCACTGCACAAAAGTTAGCAGCAGCGGTCCCTGGGAGCGCCGGTGGCAGCGTGAGGGTGCAGGGGACGAGGCTCCTTTGCCGTCCCGCAGACCTCTGCGCCGCCCCCCTCCCTGCTCCCTGCGGCTCGGGAGGGAGAGCCAGGGCACCTTCCCCGGCCCGGCTCGGGGGCAAAAATGTGACCCCACAGGGTGGGCCCATGAGGCTAAAGAAAAAGTCCACGCGCGTTTGCAGCTGCCCCCGGCAGCTCTGTTGGCTTCATGTTCAAGACAAACAGCCTCCCGCCTCCTCCCCAGCAAAACCACGCGCCGGTGCTACCTGCGGGTGAGCTTTTGTGAGACACCCCCCGCCCCGTAACACCCTCCGACCCCGCCGCCCCCAGCGCCTGTCGCCCCGGGAGGGACCCCGCCGCCCGCCGCCCGCCGCCGGGGCTCCCGGCCGCCCCCTGCCCTCCGCGGGGCGGTGGCGGCGGCAGCGGGGCGCGGGCCGGGCCGGGGCTGCGGCTGCGTGCGGCGGGGGCGGGAGCGGGGCGGGGCGGGGCGGGGCGCGGGGCGCCGCCGGGAGTCAGCTGGGCGCGAGGCGAGAGCGCGGCGGCGGCGGGGCGCCGTTAGCACCGGGAGACGGCGGCGGCGGCGCGGGCGGGCAGAAGTTTTCTCCGCAGATCCCTCCCGCAGCCCCCGGTCGCCTTGCGGAGGCGCGAACGTCCCTGTCCGCGTTGGGTGTGTTTTGCTTTTTGTTGTTGTTTACTTTAATTGCGTCTTTTTAATTTTAAGATTTTAATTTTTTTTAATTTTAATTTTTATTTTTAGTATTTTTGTCGTTGTTGAGGCGCGTGGCTGCGAAAGCTTGCCATCCCCCGCCCGTGCCCCCTCCACCCTGCAGCCCGGAGGACTTCCCCCCCCCCCCCCCCCTTCCACCCCCTTCCCGCCCGCGCTCCCGTCCCCGCCGCCGCCGCTCACGACCCTTCCCCCGACCCCCTGCGCCCGCCCGAAACTTGGCGGGTGCGCGGCGCCCGGCGGGAGGGTGCCGGCCGCCCGCCCGCCCAGCAGGTAAGGGGCCGGGGGGCGGTGCGGGGCGCGCAGGGCGCGGGGGGGGCGGCGGCGGCGGCGGCGGCTGCCCCTTAGGGAACCGCAGCGGGGGAGGCCGGGCTGGCGAGGTGAGGGCTTGCCGGCTCCTCGGTGGCGGAGGCCGGTGGGAGGAGGAGGAGGAGGAGGGGAGCAAACTTCCTTTTCCTGGAGCCGCCGGCGAGCCCCCCGTGGTCGCGGGGGGCGCCCCCCGAGCAGCTCCCGGTGGGGACCCCCTGGGGTCGGCCGGCGGCTGCTGGCCGCGGGGCTGGGGGGAGCGGCCCTTTTCCCCGGCTCGGGGCTCCCTTGCCGCGTTTTGTTCGCTCGCCTGTTCCGTGCCTCTCCCCGGCGGAGCCGGCAGCCGGGCTTTCCCGTCGCCCCGCGCTAGAAGCGGGTGAAGACCTGCCCCGCCAACTGCTGCCGGTGCTGCCGAAACTACACCCCCCCCCCCCCCGCCCCATCTGTCCGCGCAGCGCTTGCGGGAGGGCCGGCCAGCGGGCACTTCGCAGAAATGCCACCCGGAGCGCTGCCACCTCCCCGCGCCTCGGCGGAGCGGCCGGGACGCCGCGTGCCTGCGGGAGAGCCCCTGGCCAGCCCGGGGCACCCGGGATCGGGGGTGGGGGCAGCGCCGCGCTTCTGCCTCAGCTCCCCGCCGGGGAGAGCCGCGCACGCACGGGTGTCTCATTGTATAACTGCGGTACTGCAAGCTGGGACTGAAACTGTGGCATCTTTATAAGAACAGTTTGCAGTTAATTGGTTTGGCAGATGAACTCCTGCAAAATCCTCTTGCCCGCTTCTGTTGCTTAAGTGCCAGCGCCCCCCGCCCCCCTTCCCCCTTTTCCCCTGCTTTCCTTTGAAGCGTCGCATAACTCTGTATTGCCAGCAGGATGGAAAGTGCTGATTCAGCAGCCTGGAGCCCCACTCCATCTGAAGTGGTGGTCTGCCTGAAATGTTCCCATTTGCTGAAATGGGAACATGTGTTGCTGGTATGTCAAAGCAGCATTGATCAGGTTTTCTAAAACAGCCCCAAAGAATGTGGTTTTCTCTTCCCTTAACTAAAGAAGATTGAATTTGGGGGTGGGGGGGAAGTGAGAGGGAGTAGGAGGGACATTGGTGGCTACCACCCTCAGTTATGCTTCTAAGGGACAGTTGAAATTGTGTTGCCTTATAAAGGTGCTGAGCAATTACTCATTTTAACAGAGATTTTGTAGGACATGTAGCAATGATGCATTAACACTCCAACTCAATCTATTCCTGCATCTAGAGACTAGTTGTACTTAAAGCTCTAGAAAAGGTACAGAGAAGGACAACAAGGCTAATCCTGGGATTAAAAGGAGTGAGTTACGAGGACAGTTAAAAAAACCCCCTGCCAACGCATGGAGATTAGAAAACCTGCATGGAAAAAGGAAATATGCTTGAAACTTTAAACGACAGCTCTGGCTGTGCTTCACGATCATTTTGGGGCTGGGAAAGGGTGCAGGGGGCTAGCAGGATGCTCCTCGTGTACAGTAGGATGCTCTTCCCGTGCAGTGTTAAGTCTTCCTGGAGGGGCTTACTTACCTCACAGTGCAGCAGAAGAGGGAGAGCTGTTCCAGAGCCATATTCCTCTGGCTATCTTTGTACAGTTATATGCTAATATCAAGGCTGTCTGGGTTTTCTTTCTCCAGAGCTGAACTCTTTAAAATTCAGCACAACATAAAGCAAACAACCAAGCCTGAAGAGCAATGTTTAGTAGCCTTATTGCAAACGGTCAATTGATGCAGCAGCAGACCCTGATGCTTTGCTTCCAATGATCATTTTACCATGTTATACTCTGATTTATTTTCTTCACATGGACTTTATTTGTTCTTAAAGTAGGTGTTGTTTGCCCTGGCTACATATTAAAGATCTCGTGGTACCTCCATGGTTTTCCTTGGTTTTGTTAACGAAAATATCCCCTCCCTTACCACTGTGTGAGTTGGCTTTCATCCTCAGATACAGCCACACCTGGATTTCAGTAGTATATTCTTGTGTTTTTTACTAGGTAGTCCAGAAGCACTGCCTAAATGCAAAATGGATCTCTGCATTTCAGTTCCGCTTAAGCATATACCATGCGCTCTGCGAATAGAACAAATATTTGCAGCCCTTAAATGACTCCAGCAAGAATTGTCACAAAGGTTTTTAGACATCTTTGGTCGTGTTCTCGGCTGTGCTCCGGGTGTAAATGGGCGAAAAGTATCTGTATCTCTCTGGCGAAGGTATCCTTCCAAGGCGGGGAGTTCCCAGCTGGCAGAGGAGAGGCATAGCTGGGTCATACGCCGCTTCTGCCAGCAGCATGAGAGTGTTGCGCTGGGAGTTTGTTTTCTGACAGCACCGAACTAGCAGATGTCCCTCTAGACTGTGAGGCACCGGCAGCTTCCCTAGGTGTGCGTAGCGGTGGCAGCGGGCTAGCCGGGGGGCTCCCGGGTAGTGTCACACTGGGTGGGACTGTGCTGTCGCTCCTCTCCTCCCTTCTGCCGTCCCCCTGTACGTGCAGTTATGGAGGTTTACGGTGACGGTGCTAAATGAGGCCGGACTTCTAGGCAAAACTTTTGTTTAGACCAGCTGAGCTCTGTCTCGGGAAGTGTGTGTGTCGGGAAAATGCACTCAGGTGCTTCTTCCGACATCTGGAAGCTGGTGAGGGGGAGAGATGAAGGGGGTGCCTTTTGCGTTTTTAGGATGCATTTAAATATTTGCTCAGGTAAAAATTTCACTAGTTACAGCAAACGCTGTGGTGCAAAAACCTTACCAGTTTCTGATGGCCTTTTTACTCTAAACCTCTGTGTGAACTTTAGTGGGCTCAAGGGAAAAGCTTTTCTTCATTTTAAGGCAGCATTTCTGTCCAAACTAAGACTAAGGAAGCCTTCTTGTCTTTGGATTTGTCTCAGCTATGAGGTTATTGATGCCAGTTCGCAGTGCAGTGTTTCTTACGTGTGCCCACCTGGCCCAGTGTTTTCACAAACAAGGAAGATAACTCTTGAGACCTCTGCCTCTGTCAGGCTTGCATGAAACTTGCCAGCTGGCTAGGCTACAGTGGGATTGCATAAGCCTCCTTCTGTAGGAAAGCAGGCTAAGAAGTTAGGATTGTTTTTCTTGGAAACTGGACCTGCTCCTGGGCATGTGACTCTTCACCTAGGGAAATCTAGGAATGGAGATACTTTTCCTAAAGGGTGAAACTCCACAATCTTTTTAGGAATTATGAGGAATGAGGTTGCCATGGAATCCTTTTATAAGCATTGAACTTTATTTACAGGTTTGCTATGCTTGAACTGCTTGCTGGTCAGGAGAGCACTTCGCAACATAAACTTGGATGTGGCAAAGTAGTCTTGTTTTCCATCACTTTTTCTCCCAAACCAATGGTTGTTATGAAACATAATATTGTCAAGTAAACAGATGTCACCTCATTGACTTCTCTTTATACTTGTTGAGCTGTGCACTTCTGAACTAGTCCCATGCCAGGTCCTTCCTATTCTCATGCCATCTGTTGAATTGGATGATCTTTTTGGACAGCAGTTCTCTCATTAGCTCAATACGGCTCTTCTGTTGCGTTGTGGATGTGGAGAGGACTATCCAAGGGAGCCAGATTCCACTGTGAATGCAGCGTAAAAGAAAACTGTTGATCAGTATGAGACATCCTGTCTACAAACAGACTGTTAACCTCTTCAGTGATGAAATAACCAGAACAGCCTGACTTTATGAGATCTGGTTGGATATATTCTACAATCTCTTTGTTGGCATGCTTTTTTTCCCCTGGGTACTGTCTCTTCAGTAGATACCTGATGTGAGAGAGATACAGACAGGCACTATGTTTTTCATAAGAGTACATTCATCTGAAAGTGGTGGTGTTTGTGGTTTCTAGCAGCTTTTGAACTCACAATGTGCATAGGAGCACTGAAGATTAAAGGATACGTGAAGTGAGTCACCATCAGTGCCAAGTTATCCTGAAACTCTGAGAGGTCTTAACATTCGCACTGATGTGCATCCATTGCCTGAAAACTCATCTCCCTCTTTGCTTTCCTAGGGTGTTTCATAAGTCGCAGATGGATCGGTTCATGCAGACCAAATGGACATGGCTATCAGGACTGAAGGCGTTGCAACTTCAGGCCCTACTTTAGAGTAGTGCCCTTGTGAACAGTTCTGTATTTCCTGGTCTCTGTAACAGAAGAGATGAGCAATTTCTGTTTAATGGTGAGGAGCCAGTGCTGACAGTGAACTTGAAAACTTGTTGGAAGACACAAAAGCATAAGGTTTTGAGCACTGGGTGAGTCATTTTCTGTTAGGAGAAGGTGGCAGCTGTGTGGCTGCTTGGGGTTTTACAGGCAAATGACCCATAGTGGAAAGGACTAGTGACTCAGGTGTGGATTGAACAAAAGTGTAGGCAGGATGAATCACGTGGGTTCTTCAAAACCCAACATTAATGCTCATTTACGAGCCAAGAGAGCTTTTAATGAAACCTGCTAATTGCATCCCAATTAGTTAACCCATGGGGAGATGCAGATTACCACTCCTGAATGGCTACAGCAAAAGCTGGCCATCATGAGTACTGGTTGTTCTAAGTGAGTGATCTTTTTAGCAGAGTAGGAGACCTTGTCCAGCAGCATGGATAATAAAGCATGTGACTAATACTGTAAATTACCATGAGGGAACCTTTTCCTTCCTGAAGCCTTTCAGAAACCATCGATAAGCCATTTTTGCTAAGTCATATCTCTGAGGATCAAATGATAACTTTGGAGAGAGGAAAACATGCAGGTTCCCTGATGCATGGCATGAAGTAAAATTATGGCTTGTATCAAGCTTGTAGATTGCTAGCTAGATCTGTCATAATCTAGGCACATGGCATGAAAGTCTACCTCATTGACACTGAAAGAGGCAAAATGTGTCTCTTGGAGCTCTTTGCAGCTTTCAAGACTGCTGGCTTTGAGATTATACTGGTTCAGGTATGATGGGATAAAGCTTGCTTGCTAAAATAGTTTGACCTTCTTGGAGAAAGGCTCAGCAGTGAGAAGTTTCCCCTTTACCACATGAAGGTAGGACAGACTCTGCTTATTCTTACCTGAAGTGAGAATTGGGGAGAGGGTGAGGGAAGTTGCAAGTCTTAATTATACTGCGCAGTGTATTTCTGAAAAGAGCTTTGGGACTGTGGTGATAGTCCTGGTCCTTGGGTGCAGAGGTGATGAGTGCCCTAGACAAGTTTCCTGGGAACACCGTGACCGTCTCTGTGTTCTCTTCTTGCGGGCAGATATGGTAGAGTATCTGAGAGAGAAAGGCCGTGTCCTATATCTGTTGTATTCTTTTGTTGGACTACAGGGGAAGACTGTAAGAGGTTTTCCCATTATCTTACCCTCCTGCTGCTAAACTGTCATCCTTAGGCCAACAGCAACAAGTTGAGCAGCTATGTTGATCTTAATGGCCAACAGTGGCATTAATGATTATAATATTAACTAATGGACAGTTCTGTTGCTCCAGCAGTACTATTCAAACAATGTATTTCTTAGTGAGTCTGTTTCAGCTTTTTTGGAGGCCAAACCCAAGGAACATGGGCAAATTCCAAAAAGGCAGTTTTACACAGGCAGGTCATGATGAATGGGGTAATTGTAAACACATGTTTGGTTAAACCACTAGCAAACCAGCCTCTGATTCTTCCCAGCCTCCATCAATGCCAGCTTCTACTAGTTCTCAACAGGACAAAAATAGGAAATTACTTTCCTGGCAGGCAAACCGTAGAGGAAATGCCATGCCATCCTGTTGGAATAAAGCTATAGCCCAGTGGGAAGGAACTCTCTGCTGAGCAGTGGTGGGGATTTCTACATTTGTTCACAAAGTAAACCTCAGAGCGTGGTCCTTGCACTCCCTTCACGCTTACTGCTGCAGGATTTGTGTCAACAGAGGAATCGGAGAAAGCGAGTGGCTGCTGTGGAGCCAAGCCTGTGGTTGCTGAAGGCTGCAGATAAGTAAGAGTGGATAATACTCCATGACACCAGTATCATTCTTCCATTATGCATCCCTGGTGAGAAAATGAGCAGGGAGAATCTCTAAGTTCGTAGACTCTTTTCATGGTGGAGATTAGCACTTGATGAACACTTGGAAACTTCTTTCAATGCCTGGGATCTAAACTCTGCCTTTCTTATGACTTGATCAGGTGTCTGCAGCTCTGTCCTAACTGATGCTTTTGGTTTGTAGCACAGACTAAGCTTTCAGAAGCTTTTTTCCTTTGCTTAGCTTTGTTTCTAGGACATGTTCAGGTGCTAATTTCTGTTCTGAAACCATGGGGAAGGGAATCCTTGATATGTCATCCAAATATCTTTCACTGCAGATGTTCCTGTTACAGCATGGTTTGACACTTAAACGTATTCGTGGTCAGGGAGTTGCAACCAGACTCAGTCTTTGCATGCTTCATATGTTTGTAGAGCTCTTCAGATTTCAAAACTAACTGGCAGCAAGGATTTGGATCCTTTTCTAGAGGAGAAACCGTTAGAAAATTTTCCCAGATCTTGATTTTAACAGGACAGTAGGGCAAGATAGTTATGTATTAGAAAGGATTAGAGCAGAAGCTTTCAAAAGCTGAAATAAAAACGAAGTGATTTTGGTTTTTTTCTTCTTGTTCTCCCCTAGTTCTTTCCTTCTTTTCCATGATGTTCATCTCTGCCAAACTACTAGGTACAGATTCAGATAGGAGAATGTTCTCTCTCCTTAAATGGGAATTGGGAGAGGGGGTGAGAAGGACTGGGGGAAGGTAAAATCTGTAGGTTGGTCTTGCTTAGTGTACTGTTAAAGCTCTGAGCATCCTTGGAAAGGAATGAGGAGCTTTTATTATATCAAAGCACAAGTGTGGAATTAAACTTCAAGGAGCTGGAAAAGCTAAAAATTCAGAAGCTTGTGATATTTTTGTCTTGTGCCAAAGCCTTTCTTAAAAGGCCTCCTTTCCCTTCTGGCTTAAATGTATTAAAGTCCATTTAGGAGAATGTTAAGGGAGAAATATGTATTGCGAGACCATTGATTCTTCCTGAATTAATGTCTTGTGGGTGATCATTCTTCATTCTAATAGCTGCTCATGCTGACATCACCCAAGATGTCAGGGGATTATGTCAGAATTCAAGCCTTGATATTTTGCAGAACAATGGCTCAAAGTGCTGGCAGATGCTTTCTCGGTGGGTCAGGTTGCTTTTGTTTTTCTTGTCCAGCTCTAATTGTGATGTTCCAGTTACTGTACATAGTCACAGCAAGGAATGTAGTAAACGATTTCCAAGAGAAGAACATCTGTGCAGCACAATTGTGAGGACAAAGTAGTACTACTTGCTGCAAAATCTTATGCTAGAGGCAGATTCGCTATCAGCATCTGTACTCTAGACACACAATGAATGCATTTTTCACACTTTATGGAAAAAAAAAGCTCATCAGCTTTAACATTAAGTCTTCTCTTGTTTTGTGTTGTGATTAAATATTTCATTCCAGGAATTCTGAAGCCCAAAAAGTTGAGGCCAAAAGTGGGTGGGGGTTTTTTGTTTTGGATTTGGGTTTTGTTGTTGTTGTTGTTTTGGGTTGGTTGTTTTTTTTTGTTTTGGGTTCACTTGGTGGGTTGGGGTTTTTTGTTTTGGGTTGGGGTTTTTGTTTTTCTTCCCTGGCTGCTGGGAACCTAGCTTTAGTTTTTCTTTTTAAATGATGGTTCTTAATAAAGGCCCTGTAAGGGGAAAGCAATCAAAATAGTCCATTATTATGCTCTAGAAATTATCAAAGTAGAATGTCGCATATTATACATGATTTTCATGAACTGATAGCTTCTGAGATTCTTTACTGGTAGGCTATTATAACGTTACACATAGTCATGACATTTGAAAGGTTTCAGAAGAGGCATTGGTTGGTGGTTTTTTTTTTTTCTAAAAGGCTTCAGGAGAATTGAGCAAGGGGACTTACAAGATCAGCCGTAGGAGTGCAGAGCAAATGCTATTTGGGTTGCTGGCATCTCTGATGTGTGCTCAGTCTTGTTTTGCATTTGGCATGCATTTTTTTGTTCTACAGCTGATGCTAAAAAGGTCAGGAAAAATCTCTGGAGTTCCTTGCTAGCAAAGTTGGATTACATTGTTAACACATGAAAAGTCAGAGGAGCATTGCAAAGAATGTTGCAGCTGATGCTGTGCATTACAGGGCGAGTTTAGGTCTGTGATGACACTTGCAACACCTGGCTGAGTTGCTGAGTAACTTCCTTCCCCAGTGTCCTTTGGAAAATAGTACTACTGATGTAGCCTTTGGTAGGAAAATGGCATTGCAAGATGTCTCGCTAGTCTTAGCGTTAGCTAGTTCTGGTAAATGTACAATTTGTCCAAGTTTACCTGCAGATGGTTCAGTTCTTCTTCCCAGGAGCAGGAGAAGTTATGGGTGTTTGGAAAATGGGTGATTTTGCTGTAACAGCCTGACTTCTAGTTCTGCTTGTATTCATGTCCAACAGACCAACCCTTACTTACAAGGCTTGTTCCCCAGGTCTCGCTCATTTAAAATTCAAGTAAGCTAAGGTGACATTTCTGTAGGTGATGTTAGGTAGCTTATTGGGTCAATTTGGCAGTGCTTGGTAGAGTTTCAGGGAGACAGCTAGTGTGCAGCCAAAAGTAATACAAATAACTTTTTCCTTTTTTAGGGTGCTGAAATACAAATTTCTGTTGTGAAAAATATGCAGTGTGAGGAGGTGAAGAAGCTTTTCCCCTGGAAGAGAGACAGGTCTTCATTTCTCCAAAGATGGGGTCCATGCTAAGAGCTCACTGCTATGGAAAGATGATGTTGTTTTTATCAGAGCATTTGGGTCTCTTACCTTAGGCCAACTTGGTTATTCACTACACATCTTCATGGCTGACTCTCTAACTGGGTAGAAAGCTGTCCTGTGCACTTGTTTTTTTTCTGGGACTGGTTTTCTTCTGGATTAGAAGATGGGATCAGCTCTTGGAAGCATGTGGTGAGATGCCCTTCCAAGGGAAAAGAAGAGAAAGAAATGGGGAAGAGAAGAATGGGTCTGCTTTCATTTCATTGGTGGCAAACTGCTGGGCCAGCCTGGCCAGGGAAGCCTATTGATTTTTCTGAAGACCCAACGTAGGGTTTTTCCTGTGAATTCCAACAAATTTTATTGGAACTACACAAGCACACAAGCTTACGACTAGACCTGGCTTTGCAGAGTGTCTCCAGAGCCTGCCTGTGTTTGCAAAGTTTACCTGTTGAAGGGAGTTTTCTATGATGGGGGGGGGAGGGCAGGTGGGCAGGCCAGGGGCAACGGTTAGGGAAAAGAACTTGTGTTAATCTTGTGTCTGATCCACATGCTGTCCTGAAATGTGACTCTGAGCAATGGTGTCTTTATTCTTGTCTTTATTTTTTTAAAAAGAAAATGGATGTGTGTTGGGTTGTTTTCTTAAAATGAATATGAAATGTGTCAGTGCTAGGTGTGGTTTTTTTGAGCAACTCAGCCATAACAAAAATGTTACTATTGCTCTTGTACTTTTAAAGAAGATAAAAACAACACCTTCACAGTTTCAGAAGATTATGTAAGGTATGTGTAGCTGTGTCTTATACAATCATCATAAACCAGAGCAACTGAGGAAGTAACTGGTAATAAATCCATCATTATTCATATTATGAGAAATAACAAGCATAATAGCTGTTCTTGCTTATGACAGTGCTATGAGGAACACTGGAGATTTGGTTGACTTACCCTGAAACGTTGTGGTAAAACATACTTGTTTCAGGCCATTTACTGGCTGAAATGTTTTTTCCTGGAATGTCTCAGCTGTTCCCAGTCTCATGGTCCCAGAGCTGCCTGCAAGCTGGGTCAGCTGCTCTGCTCTGACCAAGAGGGGTTTCTGTAGCCAAAGTCAAATAAAGGCATGAGAGGTGACTGCTCTTGTGTCTACTAGGAAATGGTCTTGGTGTTTGCTGGGCAGATCTTGCCCATAACTCTTGTGACTCTTGAGGGGCTGCCTTGGACAGAGCTGCAACTTTATTAGCCTTGCTAAAGCTAGTATGCATTAGCCTGAAAAAAACCCAAACCACCCTGCAAACTGAAACCCAAAAGTTCTTTAGTAATTTCAGTTATTATTCTTGCTGTGGTAAATCTGGAATCAGTTTGGGGACAAGGTGGCATGTAATGGCTTTCCTTTGTTTTACCAAACATTGCTTGGGAAGACCTGGAGTTCGGGTTCTTATGTTCTGGATTGCACAGCAGTGACTAGAGTACCTCAACCAGAAATGTTTTTGAAGGCTTTTTCCATAATTTTTATACAAAAAGGTTGAGTTAATTGACTAGCTCAGTCTTTCTGGCTGGGTACCAACTCCGTTATATGTGAACTCTGGACTGAGGAAGATATCTTTTCTGAGCATACGTGTTAGGGCTCTGCCTCCATCTAAAACCAGTTTCTGTCTTTTGCAAAGTTGTTTGGAGAGTGACAAAATGTGTATTAAATGTTGTCCCCGTACCCTATGTTTTACTTCTAGCACTCTATAGCAGCTGCTGAATGAAGTTCAAGTTTTCTAACAAACGCTGCTCATAATGCTTCAGTCACTTTCCGTAGCTGTATTAGGTTTTTTGGGCTATTGAGATAGAAGTAGTTTTATGGGCACACTAACATGGTTGCATACAAATACCAAGTTTCTTCCTCCTCTCAGGGTATCTGGCCAACTTATATGCTTGACTTCAGCCATGTTGTATCTGTACTGACTTTGGCAGTGATTCGGAGAAGATTCATCCAGCCAGAGAAGCATTCATGGGACTACTTTTTCTTTATTATTTTTAAATTTTATTTGTTTTAAAGTGTGTGGGGACTGAAGCTTTCTTCCTGTGCGCAACTGCGGCTTGCGTAAAGTCAATGTTTGAGTACAGCTCTACGTTCAAGCTGTGTGGTCAGAGTGAATTTTTGCCTAAACCTATGGTTGAGCCATAAATCGTTGTACTATGTGGGCAACGATGCTTTTATCCAGTAGCTGGTCTTAGTTTACCTCTTCCTGCCAGTGTCCCCTTAATTCTGCAGTTGTAACTCTGTGAAGCCAAGCAAGGGAGTGTGTGCTTTGTGTTAGGAATTTGCAAACTCTTCTTAATCCTGGCTTGCTGTGCAGAAAGACTGGAGGTTCCCAAAGCAACTTTCTCTGCTTCCCCTCCTGTCCTGTGGCCAGGGCTGCCTCCCTGCATCTTGCTCGTCAGCAGTACCACCTTCTCCCAGCAGCCCTGTGGCCATGCTGTCTCCCCTCCTGACTACCCAAATACCCCATTTCTATCTCGGGGGTGGGTGAGGTGTATGCATCTCAGGGTTGTGACAACTGCCAGAAGTCCCCAGCAGTGACTAAGTACAGGAAGCTGGAGGTGAGCACCAGTATTGTAAAGTAGAAGAGGAAGCGTCTTGAAAAGGTGTGCCAAGAGGGAGACGGTATTGCAGTAAGGCCAGTTTGCGACTTGTGCTTTGCACTGTCTTCATGTGGTATACTGACACTGTGAGTTAAAGCAGGTTTTATTATTTGTATACTCTATTTATTAGTGACTATATTTACTATATTATAGAGCCCCTTTATGGTGTCTGAAAGGGGTGTATCTCCTCTGCAGTTCAATGCGTGCTTCATCCCACATGCATTCAACACTTTGCTGGTACCCCTGGGACCTTACAATGAAGCCTTTCAGCAACGTGATGTGTGCAGGGCTGGCTTGTGTCGGCATCTGCAGTGGGGGCTGTAGTTCCAAGCTGGGCTGGGGACCCACTGGGCTTGGTGGTAGCGTGAAAGCTTTGCAGGGCTGTGGCCATGCATGGAGGTGAGGGACTTGGAAAAGAGAGCTTCAGGTTATGCCTTCCTACGGTCTTCTGAGATCCTTTTAAAAGTAATGCTGTAATGTGGTTAACCTGTGCTACCTGAGACCCTAGTCATGTTGAATGAGGTCCCTGGAAAAACAGTGGACTGAGGATTGTATTAAAAGTGATTTTCACCTGAGATGCTGCCTCTGAAATCCATTAGCAGGTTAGAATTAACCAAGTATTCTAGGTAGCTTAAATGAATCTTAATGACTTTCTGCCACTTTTATTGGAAGAGTCTGTTTACAACCTTGTTGCCTTAGTGCAGGCTGGATTGCAGATGTGGCTTTTTGTTGGTGTTTTTTTAATCAGTGAAGATGATTTTGCAGCATGGTTGTAATCTCCCTAAAGACTTGTGTGGTCAATGAAGAAATAACAGGATTTGCATAAACCAAAGCAGAGCAGTCCAAAGTAGCTATATCCTAAACTTGACCTAACCTATAATGCTTTGAATTATGATGTCATATTCCACCAGGGAGCACCACAAAGTCTCCCTGCCCTTTTGCATCCTGTAAGAAAGGACTGAGCCATCCCATTGTTAGGGAGAAAGAACTGAATACAGACTAAAGACTTAAATTTTAACCAAGAATAAATTTACCCTGGAGTTTGGATGTAAACGAACACCAACTAAAAATGGTTGGGGCTTTTTGTTACTGTGATAGTTACTGTAAAAGAAAGATTAGAAGCCATTCTAGTCTGTTTTTGAAGATTTGATTGACATTTTCTAAGTGACCTCTTTGCTCATATGTGTGTTTTGCAGTAGTAGGAGGGGAGAGGGAAAACTACTTCTACTTTAAAGGAGAGTTTGGGAGACGTGGTGAGAGCCTTGAAGAGAAGGCACAGAGAAGGACAATATTGACACAACTCTCAACTTTTTAATCAACTTGATTTCCCCCCCCCCCCCCCCTCCCCCCCCCAGTGCACCCACTTCTCAGCAATGTGAGAGAAGGAATCAAATTAATTTCCATAATCATGTGGGTATTTCTAGTGTGATGGAGTGAAAAGGCAAAGCAGGCTGCCCTCCCCCCAGCTCTCAGGTGAAAATGAGGTGATGGGTGGGGGAGTGTCTTAGCTCACAGCATGGCTAGATCATGGCTCTGAAAATGATTACTGATATGATTATCTTTTCAGAGTAATGCTAACGCTTTCTTGAAGCTGCTGTCAGGCATCTGTATGGGAAAAGCCTGCTGTTCTGGGGGCTGTGTTTTGTCCGTGTGATGGCTGTATTGCTCTGTGTTCGCTTTCACATCCCAGCTTGGGGAAATTAAATTCCCAGAGATCATGATTGCCTCTTCAAAGGTGGAGGAAGTGTTTGGAAGAAAAAAAATCGGGAGAGAACGAGTATTTATACCACAATGTATAGTAAACATCCCACTTGTGACACAGGTAGCTAATTCACGTCTAAAACTTGGCCTGACTTCAGTCCTGGTCTAAACCACAAGTGTCACTTTTGAGTAGATGTTTATTTGCCACGTCCTGTGGTCTGGTGGCCCTTCAGACAGCCTGGGATTCCAGAGTTTACCACACGGTGAGGTGCCTGAGCAAAAATGTTTCTGGTCTGAATGCAAACGGTGACACATCTGAACTCCATGAAATGACAATGCCTGCTGAACTGTCTTGACTTAAAATGTCTACACCTATTAATTTTTATTTTTTAAAAAAATATTTTTATTTTCCATTCTTTTTCCCAGCCCTCTCACTCTTTAGGAGTGACTGATGCTTTGCATTTGCGGACTGTCAGCCTCATACTCCAAGATACCAGTATCTGCAGTTGTGAAGATGGAAAGTGGGGAGCGGACAGTCATTCCTGATAGGGAGGGAAGGGTACTGGTGATAATCCCATAAATCCATAGCAGGCTTCTCCTGTGCATAGGAACTTGATCTTAACTCTTAGATTCTCCTTGTTTTTGCTGTGGTATTTACATGTAATTCCCACTTCTTAAAACAACAAGGGATTAGATCTAGTCAGATTTAAGGAAAATTGCATGAACTAGCTTTATAAATCCCTGCATCAGCAACTTACTCTGGGATACTCAAGAAAAGATGTCAGACTATGGCCTTTTTGACACTGCCTGATATAAAGCAAAAGCAACTCCAAAGCCTCCCTTAAGCCTCTGGCATGCTTGAATATCTTCCAGTTACGTGGTTAAAGACTAAAATAAATCTTGTACCCAGGGGTAGTGGATTTGGGAGATTTGTGAAATGCCTGTCCCCAGCTACTTCCATTGATGCAAATGGTGGAGGCCAAGCTGTGGTGTGTGGGGAGGGGAACTGGAGAGAGAAGATTGACTGAATAAGATGATAATACTTGCAGATATGTCTCAGAGTTTATTTCCTGTAAATGCTCCCAGAGGTCTTACATAGTGAGAACAAATGCAAATGCAGTTTGGAATACGCTGGTGGGTACAGCTCAGTGCTCACAATCCATGAGCTAAAAAAATTGAAGGGATTGAGGTTTTGTTTGGTTCCCCCCCCCCCCCCCCCCCAACATGCAGAGATGCTTTCCACTGAGTGTTAATGCCAACCTACAGAATGATAGGGTTGCACCTTAGAGTACTGACTTCAGTTAATTGTGTGAGGTTAACCATGTATAGATGATTCGCTTCCATGCTTTTCTAGAAGAAGAAATTTCTATGCTCCTTGTACCCTTCAAAAACCTGACAGTCAGTAAAATCTTAAGATTTTGATCTAGAGCTCAGATTGTGGCTAAACATAAAAAATTCAAGACATTAGAGTCAAAGTGGTTTTTCTGCTATTTGCCTTCTGGAGTGAGACTGGAGAGCAGAATTCCCAGTGCTGCTCTCCACAGGGTGTTGGTCACGTGCCTCTGTGTTGTCAGGTTCTGGTTTGTTTGTAGTACGGGGACACAGTTGGATCGTTGTATCAACAGAGGCAAGAACATGGGTTAGACTTTTTAAATAAATATTTCAACACCTAAGATTTGCAGTGGGTTGTTTTTTGGTTTGTTTTTTGTGTGTTTTTTTAAGACATTTCAGCTGTGAAGGTTACAGTTGGCATCCAGCTCGTTGGTATTCTCACTCTGGGTAATGTCCTTACAAGAAAGAGAGGAGACAATGCATCCATGTTAAGCTTATTTTTCTTGTAGTACAGTCCTAGATCTGGAGAGAAGACTGTAGAGAGGTCAACTAGTCAATGAAAAGCTATAGTTCTGTTTTTGATAGCAGTTTGGTGACAGTGATGGGGAAACTCCGCATACTCCCCAGACAGTCTGTCTGTTGACTCATTGCTTTTTTCTTTTAGCAGTTTTGACTTGGTGTTTTTCTTTCCTCCTTCCCCAGTGCCCTCACACCACACCCTCCCTTCCACTCCACCCAGTAATGTTTTCCTAAATCTTCTTTGTTGCTTTTTAAACTTTTCTATTTCTTCTGAAAGCTGTGGGCATGGAGAACAGACTCTTCCCTCTTTCTTTGCAGTAGGCTTTTATATATTTGAAAGATACCATCATGACCCTTACTTTCTCTTCTTTTGGCTGAGCTCCAGTTCATTCTGTTTTTTTTCTTTTTTCCTCCCAGATGTCATGTTTTTCTAATTCTGTGATGTTCTTATTGCTTTTGCTTGGATTCTTTCCAGTTGATCTTTTCTGAAATTTGCTGAAGACTGGATACAGCATCGTGCTGGAAGCTTTATCAGCCACGAGTAGAACAGAACTGTTGCTTCACGATTCTCACATATGTTCCTCTATACATTCCTATATGGTGTTTGCCTCTTTCTCAACAAAGAATTTTCCAGTTTCTAAAACTTGCTTTGAATTCAGTCTTCTAGCAAGCTGACAGCTTCAAGTTAGCAGCCTCCCCAAGTTTAATGTCATTTTCTCCTTCATTATCTAGATCGTTAGTATTAGAACAGTGTGGGACCAGAGCAGATCTCTGCAGAGGTTATTTGGTATGTCAGGCTGTTTTGTGAATGTCTCCATTTTTTTCAATTCTAAGCAAATGAAAAGTCAGTGCAGTTATCCAGTCACTTTCAAATCTGCCATGACTGTTTACATTGATAACTGTATGACAGTTTTCTTAATTTTTCATAAGAATGTGGTTTGAGTCTTTTGACATGTTTTTGCTAATGTCAAGATTCGGTATCTACTACTTCTATGTTCCTAAAATGTATTACCCTGCCATTGTAGGAAGTTGAGTTGGTTTGACTTGGCTTATCCATGAACGATCAGTTTTTGTTGAGTTCGATCTTTTACTTTCTTTTCAGTGCTAGCAGATGGGTTTAATGGCAATCCACATGCAAATAAGCAACAACTTTCATGTTCTTCTTTCTGCTCCTTTCCCCTCACACTTTTTTAGGATATCACTGTTTGCCATTCTCCAGGCTCTGTTGTCAATCCACTATGAACTCTCAAAAATAACTGCTAATGGTTTGAAGCTTTAAGAAAAACGCAAACTGATCAACATGTTCATGATCAAATTTGATGAAAACCAGCTAGTTTGAGAGAAAGTTGATCAATCTAATTTTTACTGATTCAATTGACTTTATTTTTTTTTTCTCTGTCCTATCATCACTAGTATTAGAGTTTGTTTTTTCTTGTTCTGGCCTTGTGACCTGTAGCTTTCCTGAGAAAGTGATGAATGGACTCACCTTTCCCTTAATCATTATTTTATTGCCGTAGAATTGTAGAATGAGTTTTTGATATTTTTGATGTCTCTTGCTTCACCTTCACTTATTTTGGTATTGCAATAATTATCTTCAGGCTATTGCTCTTTTAGTGGAGTGCAGATGAATGGACTTTGCTTGACCTCGTTAGTGAGGGAGAAGAACTGTTAGTTGCTTTTGGTCATGTATGGGCAACAGCAAAACTTAAACATCTTGGGTCTGAGGATTAACTGGAAGCCAATTAAAAACTGGAGATGAGAGAGAGCAGTCAGTATCAGAAAGCTCTCTTCAAATACAGAGGCAAGTTCTTTCATCTGCAGTCAACCTACTGAAACAGTTAATGGGCAAATGCCAAAAAGTTGAAGCTTCACCTCAGCTGTTTTTGTCAGATTTAGGTTTGAGAACATCATTTAGTTGGTGCCCCTGATCAGCTCTGCCATAATTCAGAAGCCATGTAAGGCTTTATATAGGATGCTTCTGCTGCTATCTGAGACTAGAATGGTTTAACATAAAGTACTGAAATATACTGACACCCCAAAATGGCTAGATAATAGTATGATAAACTGGAGGTTTGGTCCTATATCACCACCAGATCTAGAAGCATGTTGGATAAGGGGATGTTTACAGAGCAGAGACGGTGAACAATGCTAATACTGTTCACAAAATAAGAACCCTTCTGAAAAGGAACGTACAGTTTCAAGAACAGATGGTCTAGTGGTAATAGAGACTAACAAATTTTTGTTGGCTGGCAGCCGTCTTTCAGGTTAGGATCTTGTCTTGAAAGCTCTTTTATAGAGCTGACTTCCTTTCTGCAAAGTACTTGATAAAAGGGCAGAGTAAATTCCTCATGGGAACTTGTTCTTCCTGGTCTAACAAAAACGAGATTATGATGAAAGCACAAGGTAAGCAGCAGTAAGCTCACGGAGGCAGGTAGGTTTTGTTGGAGCACCCTGTGGCTATTTCAGATTTTGTTCTGTGCTGTGTGCTCCAGAATTAGCATGCTGCGGGACGGTTGTCACCCCTTTTGATGGAAGGTGGGAAGACTGGCTTGGAAACATGCACAAGTCTTGCTTTGATCATCTCATTTCTTCTACAGAAGCAGCATATTGTTTGTGAGACAGAGCTTACATAATCCTCCTTCTGTGTGTGTGTGTAAACATATTTAACATAGGCCTTTTGTTTCTTGACTAGTTTAAATTTATCCATAGTGTACGTGCAGTGTGGAGGGGGATGAAGAGGGATGAGTTATAGGATGCATTTCAGATTTCTCCTTTCCTCCAGTGTCCCAGAACTTGTACGGACTAATAACAAGCGAAAGAGGTGAAATAATCCCATTCTTATCTTCTATCCGTGCCCTACCCTGCTAAGAGCAAACTGACTGTCTCTTTCTTTATTCAGTGGTATTGCAACTCTCGCTCTTTCCTTATGGGTTGATTCTCCTGTCACACAGTAGCTGGTAGAGAAGCTTTAAATGCAGAATTAGCGCATAAGCCTGTGCCGGTTTTGGCCAGTTGTTAGTGTTTAAAGTCTTTAAAGTTACCCACTAAAGACAATGCAGAAGAACAAAAGTCAGCCTGGATATGTGGCGTGTGTGTTCTTGTTTAATATTGGAATTTCTGGTATGGCCAGGGATGCATGCCAGCTTTGGCAGTACAGGGCACAGTTCAGATACTTAAGTACTATACTAAAAATAACGGGACTATTTTAGACTGGGACCCAATTAGGGAGAGAATAACTTGTTGCTCTGCAATCAGTAATCTGAAGTAGCAGGCAGGCTGCAGTGTGCAAGTACACTCGGCTGTTTTGCCTGCGGAGTTGCCAGTTTTGCTGCTGCTTCCTCGCTGTGTTCCTTAAACACTTTTCCAGAGGTTAAAAAAAAAAAAAAGGTTGTCCTCTTATGGCAGACTTCGTGTGCTTTAGTTCAGGTTTTGATATTGCAATGTTTAATAGCATTACAGCTCCTAATCCTGCAGTGGTGGCTTGGGAAATTCCTAGAAGGCAGGGAGCGGGAGGTGAGGAGCTGCACGGTGCCCTCTTCGTGCTTCGCCCTGCCCTGGGGGAGGGCAGCAAGGATGAATCTGGGCAGCCAAGGAGCAGAGGGGCTGGTTTGAAGACGGTCGTTTTTCCCCTGGTTTTCCTACTGGGAATGGAGGAGAAGGGAATATGGTTTCTGAAATGTGCTGCTGCTGCTTACTTTCCTGTGTCAAGAAATACAGTGAAAATAACTTGCAAGTTTAGGTGCCTGAAACAAAGCTTTACTTTACACTTCAATAGTTTCCCCTCTGATGCTTTTATTTTTGGTGATGCTGCTTGCTGCCATCTTCTATTAGATTGCTTGGATTTCAGTGAAGCAAGTTAGAGGAATCTGAATTTCTCCATGTATGGGGTGATGGGGAAGGAGCAAGCAGGCTCCAGCATCTGAATCCTCTGGTCTTGGAGGGCTTTCAAGTGATTGGCTCCGTTTTCGTCCCAGTTCTCTGCAGCTCATCAGAGCAGGCTGTGGATGAGGGAAAGCTTTATGGAGCCTTACACAAATGCTGCGTTGGATAGACTTGTGCTGATGCTCAAGATAAAAGCTAAATGCACCTAAAACTTCTATTTTTGTAGATGTCTTTCTAGCATGCTATTTTGAGAACATGAAAAAGCCAGAATCTTCTTGGTGTTGTGACTCTCATGCTGTTTGGAAAGTAGCTTTTCATTTTACTCAAAATAAGGAGCTGATAAGAGGTGTTCAAGGCCTTGTTCAGCTGTGGTCTCTTAACAGCTTTCAGTACAGTGTTGGGCTTATGTTGTGATTTTAGCTGGACTTCATCAGATTTTTGCAGGAAGCTTCATGTTCTTTAAGATCTTAGATTTCGTTTTGCTTTTGTCCTGTCCTGAAATGCAAAGGAAGAGACTTCCTAGATGCCCATTATGAAAACGGCACCTTTCCTTCCTGGATGTAGTAAATTCCCATGGAAATAGTAGGAGAGGCACCCTGGCGAAGCAGTTCATGTTTTGTGTTGTAGAGAGCCAGCATTTAGGCATGTGCTTGTCAACTCTCAAGCTACATGTATTCTACCTTCTGCATACTGCAGCAGCCTGTGGGACTTGCTGTTAAAAGTAAATGTTACATGGAGGATGCCTAGCAACTGTAGTTTTTAGGTCTGTGCCAAGTTGTTAAAGGTGCAAATCTGTTAAATTGATGCAGTGTTTTCTGTAGGATGCAGCGTGGCAGTGCCGAGGTTGTGCTTCTGGACCTCTGTGATGTGGCTGTCCACCCAAGCTCTCCTTCACCATCCTCATTAGGTTAATGTCTAGCACCCAGAACTCACACCCAGGAATATTATTTTAAAAAAATAAAATATGATGTTAATTTGAATTGTGAACTTAGTTCATGTGAAAGGGCTATACAAATGAGCCTGGCTGAGGGACCCTCTGTCCTGCTGTCTCTGGTGGGGGACATGACCTGGAGCAGAGGGACCCCGGGCCAGCAGCTGGGAATAGCCATGTCTGAATGCAGAGCTCGTGGATCAGATGCCCACCTTCTGCTCATGCCTGTGCCTGGGGCCTGCTGGGCAACTGCAAAATCCTTTCTAGCTGTCTCAGTTCCTCTGTTTGAAAATGGAGTTGGTACAGGGCTCCTTTGGGGAAAAAGGGCAGTAATCTGCGTACCAGTGAGTATAGTTTTGGCTGTTCCTCTTGGTAAGTGTAGCTGTAGTGGATCAGACCACAGGTTAACCAAGAATGGATTTATGTGTCTCTAGGTGATTGGTAGCAGTTGCTTAGGTAGAAAGCCTGCAAGGAGTTTTCCTCTGCTTTTAGGCCCTTCTGCTTCATGGTGAGCTATACTGCAGTTCTTTGCAGTGTGCATCTCCACTACTTCTAGTTGCTATCTCTTGACAAGCTTTCTCCAGTGCTTAGCCTAAATTATTATTTTAACATATTGACAGGTTCAGTCACCCCATGGAAATGATTTTTCATGTTTCCTACCCACTTCAGATCTCTTACCTGCCCTTTTGGTAGGGAATGGTCATTCCCTGGGCACTTTGTGTGTGTCCTCCATAATTGACATGCCTGTCGTCTTCTCCCTTAGCTGCTTCTCCTCTTCTCCATGCTGAATGATCCAGGTCTGTTAGATATTGCTCTAGGAATTCCTCTTCTCTGTACTCTTTCTAATTCTATTTTACCCTTTTAGTGTCATAACAACCCACAGTTTTCATGAAGTGGGTGTGCCCTGGGTTTAATGACTTGTCATGATTCTGCTTTGCTTGTGGCAGTTCCTTAAATCTTAATACTCTATTTCCTTGTGAGGTATCATCTGCCTTTTTTCTTCTTCCCCCCCCCCCCCCCCCCCCCAAGATGATAGTTTTAAACAAAACTTCAGATTCCTGACACTTACTTCAGTGATACACGCAGGCGGGGTTATTTTTCTTTTTGCACGTTGGCTTGAATTTGTTAAATCAGTGTTGCCCTTTTGGTTGCCCATTTGCTCGTGATCATGAGATCTTCCACTGTGCTTTGCATGAAGCCCCAGCTCTGACTGAACACATCATACTGCCAGCAAACTTCATGTCACCTCCCTGTTTGTCATGTTTCAGAGAACTTATGGCTATGTTGAAAAGTATAGACACTACAGTCATTCTTGAGACTCCTTATATGGAAAAAAACGCTCTGTGTTTTCCTACCTTTAATGCTTATCCTCCAGCTTGGTGTTAAGGGGGAACCACTCCTGCAAACTACAGCAGCTCGGGTCCTTTTCATAGTCCCTAGTTAAGGATAATGTCCAAATGTGCCTTTGTCTATACAGTGTCGTAAACCTTGTGTAGGTTTGAGTCATAACTGCTGCAAAAGATGTATTTACTCTTCCTCATGCCATCTTTTTTATTATTCATGTTTGTTACCTAGTTTTAACTACTTCTTTCGGTAAAGAAGTCATTTCCTGATTTTTCAGTTCCCTGGATTTACCTTGAACTCACGTCTGAAAACTGATCTACCTTGCCATCTTTCATGCTATGTCCAAATCAATTTGTGTGACAGGGTATATATAAAAGTTAATAGCTTGGCAGTTTGATGTTTTCCTTCAGAAATCTTGGCTGAATTCCTTCCGTTCTAGCAACTTGTTAGAGTCTTTTAATGCTCTTCTTAAAATGTCATCTGTCAACAGTTGTTTAGTATATATGGTTCCTGGTGAACTTTTGGAATCTGGCTTATTGATTTAATTTTTTTTTTTTTAATGAGCAAACATAACATCTATTAAGGAACTAAACAAAACCAGTCCTTTTCTTCCTGTCAAGAAATCTTGAAGACGTTTGCAGCTAAGGTTACTTTTGGGGTGTGTGTGGGGGGAAGACTTGATTGCCTATATTTTGCCATAGAACTGATAGCAGATGCCATTCTAGTCTAGTCTTTGGGTTCAGCCTTATGTCCAAGCTCACTTTGGGCATTTGTTTGAAGGTAACCATAAACATGAAATTGATCTTCACTGTCCTGACTTTTGGGGCTTTTGCCTTAAATTATAGGGCATGCCTGTTGCAGCATCCTGTGTTTCATTTCTGAACTTCAGTGTCCCTCCTCTGCATTGCCTGTTCTCAAGTTACTGGGGCACCAAGTTAATATCTTCAAGTACGCTTTGCAGAACAAAGTCAGAGGAATGTACTTCTTGGTTAAAAAACTTAGTCTCCAAGTTTTGCAGTGAAAAGACGAATACGAAATTTCCACATCTGAGCATGAAGTCTCAGGAAAGCCTTCTACTAGCAGAGGATAAGACCTGGGAAGCTCTCATGTATCTTTTGCAATGTTTCTAGCATATAATGAAGTGTTGCTTTCTTGTCTGATCTCAGGACTTGTTTATGAAACCCAATATTGCCCTGCAAAACTCAACACTTTGCTTCTTAATGCTACAGCCTGAGTGATGGTGAATGAGGTGGGCAGGGGGCTTTGTGTATCAGCTGTTTCAGGTAACATGAAGTCTAAATACGGCGCTTCCTTAGTTGGCACTTGGAAGCTTCACCCGCTCCCGGGAAAGGGGAAAGAAATCTTGGTGACATGGCGCAACCCTGTAGCAGATGCATCCTCCAAAAAAAAAAAAAAAAAAAACCAGCTGAGTCATTTGTTCATTCTTCTTCCATGCTGCTGGCTGATCCCAATACCCCTGTATTTCACGCAGGAGGGAGAAGGCAGACAATACTGTCTTTTATTACTCATACCCCGCAGGACACTATCTTCTTCACAAAATATGGGTAGCGTCTGTCTGTCTCCACTTAATGGGAAAGATTAACAACAATTAAGGTCAGCAATTAAGGTTGTGAAAACCTTCGAATAACTGCAACATCTGCTCTTATACTAGAATAAATAAAATAAAGCTGGAGCTCTAATTGCCAACAGAGTACTTGCTCATATCTGTTTTGTAATTGCGGGTTTGTGAAATTCATACTGCTAACCGGTCCCTCGCTGGCCAATGCGAATGACCGGCAGTCGGTGCAAGTAGTGGTTTTGGCCAAGAGCTACGTGCTGAAACTGAGGTTGCAGGATGAGAAGTGGGAGTCCTGTATAAAATATAGGGCACTGTGAGCCTTGCCATGGCAGTGGTGGTCAGGTGGCTCCTGAGGCAGCTGTGGGATGTTGTCGGCCCCTCACCTCAGGCATGGCAGTTGATCCCCTGAACTTCCCAGTCCATTTCAGTGTCAAATAAGACCAGTTTTTCTAAGCTGCTGTTAACTCTAACTGGTTTTACTCTTGATTTGAGACAGACTAGGGTTGCTGAGGGATAATTTAATGTGTCTCAACTGACTGTTTTTTTCTGTAAGTTCCTTAATCTGATGGCAAGAGAGCACCTGAGTGTGTTCTGAGATGGATATTTCTAGCAGTAGGCATTGAGGCAGTACTGGAAATAACTGACTTAATGCTTGTGGACCTTTTGCTAATATATCAGGAAAAATTTACAAATTAAAGAGAATGTCCTGAACTTCACTTTAGGAGTGTTCATTCAGATAAGTGCATTTTGATATAAAGGAATGTTCTCCTATGAATGAAATAGAATATTTCAGTTGAAAGGGACCTACAATGATCATCTAGTCCAACTGCCTGACCACTTCAGGGCTGACCAAAAGTTAAAGCATGTTATTAAGGGCATTGTCCAAATGCCTCTTGAACACTGACAGGCTCAAGGCATTGACCACCTCTCTAGGAAGCCTGTTCCACTGTTTGACCACCCTCTCAGTAAAGGAAATGTTTCTGAATATCTAGTCTGAACTTCCTCTCATGCAGCTTGGAACCATTCCCACTTATCCTGTCACTGGATACCAGGGAGAAGGTTTCCAGTAAGTAGGAATCACATGTTTACTTAATTTTGTCTGACTATACAGGGCGATTTCTTAACTTTGCTGATCATTTGCTCTGCAGATGTGTTGTACCTTCCTTACAGAGAATGAAAACTTCAGTGCTCCTCAAGTCCTGGGAGCTGGAGCCTAAAGTTCTTCTTGGCACACATGGTCTCTACAGAGGCAACAGTTTGCGTTCTGACCTGGTGCAAAAGTGGAGTGATTCTGCTCTTTCCAGGGTTGTTCTCTGTGTTTAAAAAAACGTATCCCATGGGGCATTAAATGTTAAAAGGCTTAACCTGGTAGAGATCAGTATCAAAAGACTGTTAGGGATCTATTGTCAAAGTCTGGTAGAAAACAGCCATGCCTTTTTATTCTTCAGACCATGGGAGAAATTCAGGTGTGTTGTTCCTTGGTTTGCTCAATATTTCTCCTTTCCCATCTATTGGTAGTGGTTTTCTACTACCCTGCATGTCTTTACTGTAGCTGCAAGATCTCTTCTGGCCAGTACTGCTACTTGCTGTCATGGGAGAAATTATATCCACGTATTCCTGCCGCTTGCTTCACTGAGTAGTCCCACTGAGACTGACCGGAGTGCTGTATTGGGCAGTGTATTGTTGCAGAGCAGAGCATGAGGGTACACCCGTCATTTAGGAGACACTGGGAAGGCTTACAACTGGGAGCTTCTCTGGGAACCATGGCTATCTTCCCCTGCCACAGAGACAAGAGCAGTTCTTACCTATGGAGCAGCCTTTTCAAACCTAGTTCTTGAGAGGCATCCAGCTTCGTGAACTTGTGCTTCTGTCTTGTGTTTTGGAGGGAAGATTTTTAGTTTTGTATAGTTTAGTTAAATGTTTAGTTAAATGAGACATTGCTCATGAAAATTGTGCTGCTTATTTTAGGCTATTGACTTATGAGGAGTTGGACTAGAAAAGATGTGTAGGTAAAGATGTTGCAGGAGACAAATGTGATAGTTTCCAAGCCATAGTGTAATTTACCTAAGACCAACAGTGCCCTAAAGAGGAGAGAATATCAGGTGAAATTGGTGACAAATTCTGTGGTACTGCTGCCCATTTGAAGTGAGGAGCATGGAAATACTACAAACCAGGGATTGCTGAGATCTGTAAGAATCAGGTGAAGGAAGTATTTGCCACCTTCCAATGACGAAGTAGTGTGAAAGCCTGTGATAAGTATTTGTGTAAAGCATACAGTTGCATGAATCCATCTCTTCATGCAGAACTGGGTTTTAATAAAATAGTGCTGCTGGTTAGTGAGGCTGAAATGAAAAGAGTTTTCAGATGCATCTATCAAATTGATTGTATTAATGATGAGTGAATGCTTTTATAGATTAAAATTTAGATCAAAGGAACTTGTTTGAATTTTTATTTCATCAATTAACAGTAGCAGTTGGAAATTTCAAATTTCCGATATTTAGAGAGGTTTTTGCAAGACAGCTTACCTGCTGCTTCTTTGGGTTTTGCTTTTTTTATGTTTTATTACACTGCAGTGTATTTTGGGAAGGGGAGAACTTCTTGGAAGAGCAAAGCATGAACAAAATCTCTGCCTCAAACAGCAAAGGAAATTCAGGGAAGGGAACTGAGCTAGATTTTTTTGTAATTTTTATTTTTTGTGAGATAGAGCATTCACAATGCTGAGTTCTGCTATGTCAGCTGAAGGAGTTCTCTTGCATTCTGTACTGCTGCTAAAGAAGCTGTTCATACGTTTGAGTTCACATACACATATGTAAATGTGCATGTATCATATATGTATAGACACAGAGTGAAATTAAACCTAAAAGTTGCTGGGAGAAGCTGAAGCTTTGTCAGGATTGACTTCTGCAGTATGGAGACTAAAGGTCTGAGGATACTGTGGGACTGGTCTGGCGTGCTGAGAGTTTGAAGTTAGTGATGTAAACTGGGGAGGGATTCTTCTGGCTGTTTTTCTGCCTCTAGATCATGGATGTTTGCATCTGAGCCAGTTTTCTAAACTCCCTTTGTAGTCAATAGAGAGAATCAGGTGCACTAGTGCTATACTTCACTGATTAAGGGGCCTCTTGAGATCATCTAGTCAAAACCCCAGCTTTCTCTGACCTCTTCTAGATAGCTGCCATAGAATGAGATGAACTGCATGTAAGGAGTGCCTGTTTCTCCTCGCTGACTGATGTGGCAGTGCAGGAGTATACATTTCCTCTGCACCCTGAACACATAGCACCACATAGGGTATGTGACTTACTTTCTTCATATCCTGTAATAGAGTTGTGGTCAGCCCCATACATAGCCTGGATGTTGATTTATTTCTGTGGGCAATGTACTGCAGGCCTGTAAAACGATGTTGCGGATGCTTATGTGCCGCCATCTCCCTCCTTTCTACTGCTGCCAGTACCAGCTGGCCAACCTCGGAGGTGGAAGAATGCAGATGGGACCTGTGTGTGGGTTCCAGGCTTGGAGTATAGGTATTTTGTGGGTTAAAATACATTGGTACGTAGGGATGGCACTTTGGCTACATCTGGAGCCTACGCCCTTGGAGAACAAATGTTTCCCTTCAGCCATTCTGTAGTCTGAAGGTTAACTAGGGATGTTTCTTGTTTAACACATATCTAGTTAACCTTCAGTGCTGGTGGCGCTCACTGTTTCATGCCTGTGTTAAATAGTCTTATAAGGCCTGAAACAACAGATTTCCTTTATGACACCCTGAAAGAACAGGGAAGTAGCTCTTAATGTAGGTGGCTTGGCAAAATATTCTAGTCAAGTCAAGTATTTGGCCTGCTACCCAGCCTTCGATATGTAATCTTTGGGTGCTGCCAAAATACCATTCTAATTAAGTTGACATAGTCTATGAAGCCTGGGTGGTATTACTTCAGTTTTCTTTCCTGTGCTTTCCAACACTGTGTTTTGAAAGGGTTGATGGAAGATGTGACACTTGCAACCTCACCAGAGTCTTCATTAAGCTGGGATTTTGGTCACCTTGTGACCTTCAGGATCAAAGGAAGGAATATTCTCTTTCTTCCTCTCTCTGCAGGTGCAAGTTAATAGCAATAAATAAGTGTACACTACTGTACATGGAACATGTGATCAGTTGGCTAGACTTCAGCTTTCTGTTGAACATCAACACATTAACCCTTCTACAAAATATTAACCTATTCAGTAAGTTTATTTTCTGTTTTGTTTACACTTAGTTGGAAAAGCTATGACCTGTTTGTCCCAGGGTGGTATACTTGCAAGTAGGTCAACATACTTGCTTTTGAGATGTCTGCTTGAAGATGTTTTCGAGGCCTGAAAAGCATGAGGGGGTAAGAAAGACTTTTGCATTTCCTATCTCCTTTTTAAATTTTTTTTAATTCCCAGCCTGTATTCAAGAATAGAGCACCAGTAACATTCTAGTTGTGTCTTGAAAGTCAGGCACTGCTGCAGCAGCACTGATTGCCTGCTGCTAACTGTAAGCCACCCATGGATTTGGAGCTTGCGTGTTGCATAATACCAGTAAATGCTTCTGAGATTACAAAATGGTCTCTGTGCTCTAAGAAGAGATTGTTGTGATTTGTTAGTAAGGCAGTGCTAAAATACACGAGGTATCTATGACATCAGTATCTTAAAACCGCAAGTAGTTTTTTGTGATTGAGTGAGTGTACTCTGGCACTGCTGGTGCTTTATTGAACAGGAGTGAATGAGTGCAACCTCCAAATTGTATACTCCAGGCTGGACTGGCACAATTTTAATGTTCCAGTCAATCAAGGGTGTAGGCAGTGCAAAGGATAACCCAAAGAAACCTACAGCAATTCTTGCACTACTTTACCATATCTGTCCTGAATAGACAAGGCTTTCTGTCTTAAGAGCAACACAGTATTGGGTGGAGTTGTCTCCTTGCACTCTTTGCAACTAGAAGCAGAGCTGGCCATCATCTGCTTGCTTGATGTAGTCCAGGGCTCGCTTATATGGTTGAGTTACTAATGGCTTTAATGAGTTACCCCTTTACCAGCTATACTATGGTAACTCCTACCCTGCTGTGTATGAGAGGTGAAACTGGTTTGCTTGTGTGTTTTTAGTACTATTACTCCTTAGCTGCGTTTCAGCAGATCTGTGGTGTCTTTATCTTAATTGTTTGAACAGTTGAATTCTTTAGAATAAACTGTATTTGGGAGTATGCCACTACAAAATTCTTTGGAGGATGAATTAACATACTGTTGATATTGGGGAATGCATCTCTTCTCACAGCATGTAATTTGTTCAGAGGTGAAGCAGAAAGGCTTTTGAGTGTTCTAACCGTGCAAACAAGAGGTGTATTGAGAATAACCTGTGCACTTAAGTGTACCTCTTATGGTATCTTTTTGAGATACTATCTTAGTGAGTAGCCTGCTGTTTGAATTGAAATGTCTAAACTTGCCCTTCCAGCTTCAACAGTTTATATGGTATTAGACAATGTAAATAAACTAGTGCTTATTCACTAACATAAATTATAGATAACTGTAAAAGCCTCTGTCACTTGATTTGCTTTAAAAACATGAACCTAAATAAAAGCTTTTGATAATCCTAGTTAATAACTCTTAAAAAAAAAAAAAATCTTGTACTAAGAGAACAGCAACATGTGCACTTAATGTGTTAACTATTGGTATTAAACCCTGTAAATCATCAAAATTAAAAACCTATCTAACGTCCTTGCTCCACAATGATGATTTTTTTAAATCCAGGAAAAATATTTTAACCCTGAAAACTTTAGAGGGCAGGAGAAGCCTAAGGAGGAATGTGAATGGTATTGATAGATATCTACCTGTAGCTTTCTGGATGCAAGTACGGGTTTTAGTTTTGAGGTGAGTTTTATGGTCAGCACTCTGTAGCCAGGACTGTGTTAGGAAAACTAGCAGGTTTGGTGAGAAGCTTTACTGTGCCCCCTGCATAAATCTTACCAAGAAGGAAACTTCCTTGTGAAAAGCATCCAAGCAAAGAAAAACAGACTGTGAATAACTGTAATGATTGATGAATGGATCATTTGGATGAAACAGACTTAAAATGCTTGAAAAACTCATCAGTGGGTCATGTGATAAAAGATTGCCTTTTGTTCTTTGTTTCTTTTTTTAATATATGTATTTGTCTTTTGTATCAGTCAGAAGGTGAGGAAAGGCTTCTGCACGTTCTGGAAGATTCTCCTCCAAAATGGAGTGTTGCAGTGAAGTGAGGGAACAGAAGACGGGAACAGGGTATAGGTGCTGCAGATTGCTCCTCTATGAATTTGAGAGTCCCTCTGTCACACCTTGTGTATATATGTTTCAATCATTTGCTCTCCTAACTTTTGTTGTCAGGGGGCTGTAGAAGTTAGAGCTGTGGGGAGCATTCTACCATCTTGTCACTTTAGTAAAGGAAAGTTGAGTGAGTTGAGTAAACCTTTCCAGTGTAAAGTTTGGGGATAGGCATGTAGGTTAAGCTGTGGTTTCAACCAGCATCTGGAACGATCTGACTTTCTTCAACAAAAATGCATTGTACAGAGGCTGATCTTGCTCTACTCATATAGGAGTTGGGTGGAAAAATATCTCGTGTGTAGTTTACTCTGGGTTGGGGGTCTAGAGCCATGGGCTTTCAAATCCCACCCCTATGCAGGGGGAAGGACCATTCACACCAGTGGCAGGTTGAAAGCATAAAGGCTTATTAGTGTGGTGGATGCAAAAAGCAATGTTTTGGTAAGTACACAACAAAAGGACACTTTAGTTGGGTCAGTACCACAAGGGAAAAGTGCCTTCTAGAAAATGCAACTTTATATTCTGTTTAGAGACTTACCCGAATGTTTATCTTCTGTGAGATGCCTGGAAAGCATTAATTCTCACAGACGTGCAGTAGGAAAGGTTTGCCAGCTCCTAATGGCAGTAAACAAAGAAAATGAAAGTTCACAGGTTGCCTGGGCCAATGTAATAGTTTGCTGCCACTGGAAAGAGGTGATCCTGTTTGCTTCCCTTCTTGCTCATGCTCTCCTGCCATTCACATTGTGCCAGCTGAGCCGCTTGTCAGATCTAAGTTTATTGCACTTGCTTCCTTAGCAGAAAACTAACGCAGCAAAACAAATGAGTTTAATTAACACAAGCTGAACTCATTAAGGACCATACATGGCACAAAAGGGGGAGAAGAAGGGAGTGCCATGAAGTTGCTGGAAGGAAGTGGAGGAAGAAAGCAAAGCAAGGGCTGGTGAAGAGAGTGGGATGTCTGTCCCGTTCTTGGCAGTAACAAGCTATTAAATCATCTTAACTGTTGTATAACTTCACTCTAAGTCTTCAGGTTGGATAATAAAAGCCTAAAATAACAGAAGGAAATAATTACTTAGACTTCTTCCCAAAATTACAAAACTTTGGATACTGTGTTATGAGAAATGTGACTAGACTGTGGAGGGGGGAAAAAAAAAGGGCAAGAGAAAGACAACACAAAGGATAGAGGCAGTACTTTTCAGTTTTCTGGAAGTGAAGAATGTAGAGAGGAAGTGCATATACAGAATTAGAGACCATTAGTCACAGCATTTTCAGATGAAATTGTCCTTGGGCTGCCTCACTGTGCATCTTGTTCCAGTCATGCATCTATGGACCTGCCCTACTTCTGCATATGGTTTGCTGATGGGATTGTCTACTGTATACTACATAGTTCTTTATTTCAGTTTCTGCTAACATTTTGTTTTGACTCGGATACAGTCTGTTTAGTTGTCAGAGTTCCTGCTTCAAAGCTATAGATTTAGCTATTAAGAGGCAGAAGAGGATTTTTGGTGATCAAGGGAGATAGTGAAACTGCAGAGTTTCATAAATATTTCCAATGTTCAGTATAGGTTTGTTTTTTAAACTGGAATACTTCCTTCAGGATTAAGGGGAAAAATCCTTACTTAAATGGGCTAGGTGCAAAGTAACTATTTTTCTCTCAGAACTTCATGCTTGCTGTCAGTGAAGCAGCCCTGTCAGGTGGTGAACATGAATTCACAGGCTATGAGTCTTGAGGAGCCTTTTCAGAATTTTAAGCAGCTTCAGGAAACCAAAAAATGCTGAACTGCATATATTTTATTTAATTTTATTTGGCAAGACTTGAAGTGGGATGGCATCAGCTCTTCTGTGCTTCTTCTGAAGTATGTATCTGTTTTGGCTTTCAAAAGCCTGAATTGCTGTTGCCAAGATTCTTCACTTTCTGGCAAAATTACAATGGCAAATGGCTTCCTTTACAAGGTGTAATATTTAGACTAACAGCTTTGCAATTAAGAATGGCAAAGAGAATTATATTCCCATTTTTTATAAGACCAGATTTTTTAGTATGGAATCGTGGGAGTGTTTGGACGTAACTGAAGTGCTTTTGATTGATGATTTATATTTTGAACAGTGCTATTCATTTTTGTGCGCAACACTCACATGAAATTTTAACTAGAACAATGCTTTGTTTTCAAAGATATTCAAAGTATTACTCTAGGCAGTTGCTCTATATCATAGACTTGCAAATGCCTTTTGGGTACGTATGTGTGACAAAATGTGTGTGCGCATAGCAACCCATGCAAGGGAAGTGGGAAGAAATTGGGAAATCTGCAAGTGTTCTTAAATATTACCTGCTGCTAATCTCAGTAGGCCATCAGGATGTCGGCCATCATGTCATTAAATCTTTTGCGGTTGGAGAGTGTGATGGTGTTCTGGAACGTTCGGGGAGGTGTTTTGGAGGCAAAAGAATTTGTTTGAAGGGAAGTTGCCTAAGTATTAGTTATCAGCATGGGAAAACTGGAGACTTTGGGTGTGGGGAGGGATGTTCAGAGCTGGGAAGAGAAGCAAGCATGTGTTTAGAGTGAGTAAAATGGGGAAGTGGACAACAAAAGGTTTGTTATGATTAATCGAATTCTCCGACTGCGTAACAGAGCAATGCTGTGTTTCTTGTGCAGGAAGCTACCAGTATTGGTTTGAAGTCAGTCTTTTGGTGGTATTTGGCAGCCTGCACTAATGAACCTTTGAGTCCTGTTGACCAAATGATCACCTTGCGGGTGGAAGGCATCCTCAGTCTTGTAAACTGACAGAGTCTTTACTGAAACCACCACCAAAAGAGGGGAAATTGTTTTAGAAATCCTTATACATACTGGTTGCTAAAGCTGTGATGGAGCCTGGTGGCAAATGCGTGTGCTGCTGAGGATACTATAGGACCTAGTCTTCTTGGTCCAGCCAGCTACGGGATCTGGTGGCACTTTCTTTCCAGCCCATGTGGTCAGGCTTCCTTCTTGTGAGAAGTTGTGTGGATCCTGTCCTTGCATGAAAAAGCACATCTGGGTCCCGCAGTTTAAGTGCAGCTGGGGACACTGTTAGCTGTCAGGTCTTTCAGCTACAGAAAATTCACTGACATGCCTCAAGCTGCTCGTATCCAAATGTTATTTCCACTGTAACTATGGCAATAAGAGTAGACTAGTAAGAAAGTATGTGTATGTGTCTTCATGCCCTGTGTTGGTGTAGAGGATTGCTAGATGCATCCATTTAACCACCTTATCTTCAAGCCATGCTTCAGTGAAATCTACATGTATGTATATATATGTAAACAAAAATAAATCATAGAATGGTTTGGATTGGAAGGAACCTTAAAGATCATCTAGTTCCAGCCCCCCCTGTCAGAGACAGGGACACCTTCCACTAGATCAGGTTGTTCAAAGCCCCATTCAATCTGGCCTCAAACATTTCCAGGGAGGGGGCATCCACAACTTCTCTGGGCAACCTGTTCCAGTATCTCACCACCTCACAGGAAAGAATTTCTTCCTTACATCTAATCTAAATCTACCCTGTTTCAGATTAAAGCCATTACCCCTCATCCTATCCCTACACTCCCTGATAGAGTCCCTCCTCATCTTTCCTGTAGGCCCCCTTTGAGTACTGGAAGGCCACTGTAAGGTCTCCCCAGAGCCTCCTGTCCTCTAAGCTGAACAACCCCAACTCTCTCATCCTGTCTTCATAGAAGAGCTGCTACAGCCCTCTGATCATCTTCGTGGCCCTCCTTTGGACTCGATCCAACAGGTTCACATCTGCAGAAAAAAACCCAAAACACTTTCCTAGATGCTATGAAGTAGTGGGGAGTCTGGAGCCAGGTTGGTGGACAGTTGAGATCTTGCAGATTGCTCTTTGTGTGGACCAACAAAAGTGGGTCTTTTTTCCCTGGCTCTTCAAGATGTTAAATTATAAGTGTGGTAGAGTTGACCCAGACAGTCTTGAAGGTGATTTAGGGGAGAATATTGTATGATCTCAGTTGTTTTAAGATTTTGTTCTAATTTCTTATAAAAATCCAGGTTTGGCCTGCTAAGCGTCATGCTGTACTGTGAGGAGAAATGAAGTGGTGATGCTGAATGCCTGAGAGATTGAAAGAGAGGGAAAAGATTTTTTTTAACCTGTATGTTAAACCTGAGATGTTGGAGAAAGGTCTTCAGATATGTCAAAATCTAAGGTTATATTGAAGCTTTTTTTCCCCTCCCTCTTCCATAGTTGTTCAGTTAAAGCAGAACATTACAGAAGAAAAATAATGAAATATCCAGAACTTGAATATTATTCAACAAATTTGTTAAGTGACTTTTCATAAAAGAGCATAACTCCAGTTTTCAAGAACTCTGGAGCTTGTCTTGCAACTCTGCCAGGTTAAAATATTTTCTCTTTTTTTTTCTTCCTCCTGTTCCTAACTAATCTGCAAGCAACTGTGTTTTAAAAATTATTTTTCTCCTGAATTTAAAGACTTTGACAGATGGCACATGTAAAACCTGGAAAACTTCCTGAATTGGCAGAGTGACCATACCCTTGCCATCTCTTCCTACCGCAGTATCTGTAGGTGCGTAGGCTGTGTGTGTTTCCAGAGTGCTGGGTGAGATACCGTTTCCTCTGCTGGGAATATGCAGAGAGCAAGGGATAAATCAAAAAAGCATACCTGGTGACAGGCTTAATTTGCAGTTAATAGATAACTTAATCTACTGGTTAGGTAGGTAATTTGATTGTGACTAGAAACAACTCACTTGGAGCAGTAGTAATCTCCAGGGTGCATACCTGCGACGTTTTCCATGCAGGATGAGTATCAATCTTTGTTTATATGATGCGAGTTGGTTTAACACTTTGAAAGACCGAGGCATCAAAGCTACACCTCACAGTAGACTATTCTTTAGGCTAGAGAATATCCTACCGAAACCTGAACTTATGACCTTAGAAACTTGACTTATTGTGACTGTCCTTCTTTCAGAGTCTGTCCAAGGAAGACCTCTTAAGCCAATAAAAGCACATGAAGTTGCTTGGTTTTGAATGTGCACAGGCCGTCTGGCTCAATGCTTCATGACAGTTCTCACCACTGAATGTCCTGAGTTTTTTACCAGTCATTGACTACATAGCTTGTTTTCTATTTACAGTCCTTTGGAGTTTCCCTCCTCCATCTAAGGCATTTTAGGAAAAGGGCAGTAACTTGGCACTTATATATCTCTTTGCGATTTGTGCTGTATAACTTGCATGGAAAGAACATGCAAGTCTGTATGCAGTTATGGTCTCTGAAGAGAACTGACATGCTAAAAATCATGTTTAAAGACAAAAGCAAAGCAAGCTGTTTTTTTCTTTTTAAATCCTAGTTTTTATCTGCTGAATACATTAATTGGTATAGAGTTCTGTCGCTATAAAATTTATTACTCGATGTGGTGCAACAGGGCCTTAGATCTTAAAGGTGAGCAAAGGCTTTTTGTATTCCTAGGGTAGGACTACTTTGATAAACTGCTTTTAGACAGACAAAAGAGATGTGATCTTAAATCAGTGTTAATGTGTGACTGACCAGGAATGATATCATCTAGAGATTATTGCTTTCCTCTGTTTCTGCAGTGTTAACAAATGAATACTCAAGAATGTAGCAGTGAAGCAAATGGGTCTTGATAAATTATGCAGTCTTGACTCCAGCTATTGTTCGAGGTAATTTATGTTCTTCCATTGGCGTAATGGGGCTGTGGCATAAACTGCAGCACTCCCTGGAGTAGACAAATTGGTCTGGTATTGTTTAGGAACATATTTAATCTATCTTGCTATAAGTGAGTTGGTGCCTTTTGCTGAAACATCAAAAGACCAGTATTTTGATATTCAGGCCTAAATAACCTACAGTTAAATTTACAGCAGTTGTTCCTTTTTCCTGTTCTCTAAATACTGAAGTGATAATAAATGTAAAACTCTTGCAATGTAAGGCTGAATTATTTTCCCTTATCCCTTTAGGTAAACTTTCTTTAATCTTGGTGGGTTTACAGGCTAATAATACAGTTCTCTTCCTTCTTCATGTGTTGTACCAACTTCAGAACTTCTATTGCAGTGCATTGCCTAATTTCACTTTAGATGTACTTACAGAAGACACTACTCCCCGAAGTGAAAAGCTGCCTTTTGGTTTTGTTTTCTTTTTTTATACATCAGCCAAGATAAGAGATTTCAATAGATCTGTGCTTAATTCTCCCAGAACAAACTGGGTGAATAAGGCAAATCTTGCTCTGAAAATGAAATCTTCGGATCCATCTTGAAAACTGACTGCAAACTTTTAGGTGTGGAGTAGGAGTTAGATGGCTGTAGATCACTGTTTATATGTTTAAAGACTAGCAACAGTGCAAGTTTGGTATCATGACTGTAGAGTTAGACATTTGAGGTGGTCTTCCCCCACTCTCCCGCAGTGTGAATCCTATAAGATTTTGGTTTTAAACTTAAGTAAATGCTATGGAAAAAAACATCTAGAATACATAATTTGATTTATGCATACTGGGTTAAATAGATTTTCAAACTTGCTGTTGCCAAGATCAGTTTCCTCCCAAGGTAACCAGCTAACATGAACTGATCCCAGAAAGTTGCTACCTTGGAAAAACTGCAGAAGCCAGTAACTCCTTCCTGGAAAGTAGCTCCCAGGAGTTTGCCTGCCTTTTTGATAGAGGAGGTGGCTACCATGTATCAGCCAAACTTATCCTGGAACTAGATAAAATAACGCTTCCTTGATGAGTGCGTGTTTATGTGGACCACAGGCTGCAACTCCTCCGGGAGCAGTTTTTCCAAGATGGCTTTTACCCTTGTTCATGACTTAACTGTCTCATAAATCTTTCTGGGAACTTTGGTTTGGTGACAGTTCATGTCTACTAGAGAGCAGTGGGTAGCCTGTTTAAAACTCAAGGCTCTTGTTTTGAATACATACTTGATAATTAACAGTGAACAAGACGGGAACTCTCTTGTGGTAGGGGTAAAAGTTCTGGCTCTGCTTTGCAGTGCATGCTCTCTCCCCCGGTCACCCTTTTTTTCATTTGCTTGGAGGTGGCATCACTTGTCTTACACTGCAGGGATGTCTCCAGCTGAATGCCACTGTTTGGGAGAAATGCTGGGACCAGCAAATAGTGCTTTATGTATTTATATGCTTTTGTTTAGTTTCCTTTATTATGAAGCAGCAGTTGAAATCACTTTCTTGACATTGGCTTAATACTGCCTTCTCTTTTGTCATTTTTAGTTCTTTAGCTATATGCACATCTAAGTATGTTTGCAGTAGACTTCTTTTCAAGCTCTATCTGATCATGGAAGTGACGTTTAAAAGAAACACTACTCACCTTGCAAAGTTGCTGCTAATAATCACTCAAAAGAGGAAATGGAAGACTTGGATGCAGATTTGCATGGGACACCCTATTTGATATATTACATGAGAATAAAGTCATGAGAGAAAAGGCAGGTGGGAAAGGGTAAAGGGAAGAAGTTGTGTAACTAGGTGTTGAAGGCTAATGCTGCATAATGATCTCGATCTTATGGGTCTTTTCCAACCTAAATGATTCTATGATAAGTGTCTGTCATCTTAATTAACTCCCAGGTTTCAATGTTTTCTTTCCACAATTGAAAACATAGCCTCAGTTGGTGAGAGCCAATCTTCAAATGGTTAGGGTCTAGGTGTGAAGAGAGTCTTGTCTTTTTTGCCTGGACTGTGGAAATAGAGGAGGAGCTATCCAGTCTGAGAATAGTTATGTTGGGCTTTTGAATGAAGTATCAGGTTGAATGTGTTTTCTAGGCTACAGACAGCAAATGTGCAGATTTGCTACTCCAAGTTGATGCAAATCCTCGCCACCTCATCTTGCTCTTCTCGGTCTTCCCCCTCCAACTGTTTTCAATAATAAGTTGATGAAATGTCTTCAGTATGGTTTCTGACAGTTTGTTTGTACTCTGCAGGTCCTGTGAAGCAGTAGATGTAATTTGAAGAAAATTTGAAGGAACAAATGGCTTTAGCTGGCTGCCCAGACTCCTTTTTACATCTTCCTTATCGGATAGTAAGTTATGAAACTGCATGTTCCTGTCAGCTTGTAGCATCATATTGCTGTGTGCCAGTGATTGATTGTGCATTCAAACTTTTCATCAAACTGCTAATAGCTGTCTGGCAATTCTCTGGGTTTTGCTAATGTTTGGGAACAGAGGCTCTGTTACAATCCTGTATTCAAGACCTGCTGCTGAAAAAAATTGGGTCACTAATATATACTGATTAAGATTTGATATCTGTCCTCAAAATAGCCAGTTCATATTTGGGAGAAGGCACTTGTTTCCAAAGAAAATTTGCAAGCTACAATACCAGTGAAATGCCTTGCCTCAAAAAGTATCAGTGTTTGCAAAATGCTATATTTGTAGGAACAAAGGCAGAGATTTTTACACTTGGTTAGATCCAGTGTTTGTCATTATGCTGTATCTAAGCAGCCAATATGGCATATTACAAAGAATATATTAAAAAAAACCCTTAGCTCAATTTAAAGGTGCTAGGCAAAAATGCACTTAGAAGTTATCTTCCCCCCCACCCCGCCCCAGGCAGTTGTGTTGGTATAATGCATGCTTTGGTTTTTTGATGGTACTGCAAATTTGTTATTTTGCACATGGCCTGCTTTTTGCCCTTTTTTCTTTTGCTTTCGTAGTGTGCTTACCACCCTAAGGATTCAGTTATGATTTTGGGCCCTGCAGATACACAAATAATTAAAGAGTATCATATGACATTGAAACCTCCTTCTCTTTCTCCCAAGAGAAACATTACTAGTAGTGATTACCACAGTCATGCTACTCATTTGAAAGAAAAGTAAAAAACCAAACAAAACAAAAAAAAAAAATCCCCAACAAACCTCTATAGGGTTTTGTTTTGTAATATGCCAACTTACAATTTTTTTTTTTCCCCCACAGGGAACTTAAATTAGTTAAAAGGCTAATGTTAGTATATGATGAGTTGTCAGTTGAATGTACCTGAATGCTTTTCCTGATAACACGAAAAACATAACGGTTCCTTTATAACTGCTTTTGCAGCTATAAAAATAGAATGGACTCTGAGAAATCGGGTGTCCTGAAAATCTGTTACTATACTTGGATCTATGATTTTTAAAGACTATGTGAATAGATGTGCCTGGACTTCGTAATTTTGATGCACTGTGAAATTATGCTTCCGATTCATTTAGAGCATCATCTGAGTCATGATGCGAAGCTGAGGGAGAGGAGAGCTATGTAAGAAAAACTTGACATTGTAGGCAGTCATTTTTGAGCTGCAAATTCTTTACTGAATGTCAAGCTTTCTCATGAAAATAGTGTCTTTAGTGGTTCATAAGCAGTAAGAATGTGAATTTGCCTTCATACTTCCCCTGCTCTTACAAACCCTGTAGATAATCTGCTGTAGTCTGGGGCAGTCAACAGACTAGAAGTGTCAGAGCAACATGGGGGACTTAAGATGATGGAAAACTCCCTGTTAATAAATTATTTTTGGTCATAGCTTACTGTGTGTTAACTATCCTAAGTGCTTGTAACTGGTTTAAAGACTAGCTTTGGAAGCCCATTCACAACTACTGTGCCTTCTGTCAGAAGTGAAGTTCACGTTAAAAAAAAAAAAAAAAAGAAACAAAACCTGAACATCTGTTTTTCCACCCCTACTAAATCTGACTTAGAAGCTTTCATCAACTTGTCTTTCAAATTTGGCTACAGTGCCAGTATTGTGTTGGTAGAGGGCTGAAAGAAGGTTAAACTAAATATGCTCTAGATTAGAGTGTGAAGAAATATTCTATTTTTTTCAGTACATTTTCTGACTTAATATGAATGGAAGGCTATAGAGATCATTCCTCCAGAGTCCCCAAGGTTGGGACCTCTAATGCTGTAACTTCAGTGTTTAGAATAAATTAACATGTTGGAGTTTGGGATTACATGCAAAGCAGACAGTAAGAGAAATGAGAACCTGGATAAGTGAATATGCACTACAAAGTATCTTTTAGGATGCCTTGTTGTCAACCCCCCTCTACCCTTCATTTTTCTGGTTTTGGGGAGACGGGCAAGGTATAGTTCTCTGGCTTTCTTACTGGGTTCTTTGTTTGCAATGTTTGCTGCTTTCAGAAGCTTTCAGGTCTTGCTTAAGAGTGTCTTTTTTTTTTTTTTTTAAAACTTTCTCAGGAGTTAGCACATAAACCAGTCACACTGAGTGCATTCTCCTAGAAACAATCTCTAGCTTTGTGGAAAAAATCAATACTACCTTTTAGTGGCTTTCAGGAGCCCCTTCCAAATTCTCGAACTCTTCAATAAAAATCCGGCAGTGAGAATTGGCAGTGTTTGTCTTCTGTTCCTGGAAATTCAGAACATAGTCCCAGAATTTCTCAGAAAAAATGGGATGATTTTACTGTGTTTCCGTTCTTTTGCAATCTGTAGTCACAACAGTATTTATGCGCAGTGACTTGAACTCTTGGGGAAGATTTAGTTCTTTAACCCTTTGGTACATGAATTGTACAAGTCTCTGACATAAATAACAAAAGGATGGATTTTTCTCAGTTTCTGAAGATAAAATTCTGGGCATGTGGGAATGTTCTGTTCATCTTCTATTTTCTGCCTTCCATTTATTTTCTCATAACCAAGATGCAGGCATGTCTTTATTAATAATTAATAGAGTTTGTTTTCAGAGAGCTGAGTTCATATTAGTGAAAGGACTTGTTCACATCATACTCATTGTCTAACTTGGCATAAAATGCACTACAAGCACTTGGTCACAAAATAGGGAGAAAATGGAAATTGCTTTCTTCTACATCTACAGAGCTGTGGATTTCAGGTTTGCTAATAGTCCTCTTGACCAGATAAGAGAGCAGAATATTGCACATCATAATTGAGAAGCTTTGTGCATTTCAAGAATAGGGAAGTAAATGCCTAAGAGAATTATCCAGTTAGAGGCTAGCTACTGTAATAAAAGCCTCCTTTTAATGATGTCAGATTTGTGGATGTGAAGATGATGTACTGCTGTTACTACAACAGTCTCACTTCCTTGCCTTCAGCTGGAGCAACAGCTAGACACAGGTTCTCCAGGTTTTAGTATGTCAGCTTTGATCCTTCTTTTCAGTAAAAATGATACAATCGGTTAGAAGACATCTTTGGAGGTCATCTGATCCAAGTCCATGGCATATTGAGGTTATACTTGTTTTCCTAGACTGCTTTGTCTCGGTGAGTGTGGGTTTTCAGGAGACTTGCTTTTTACATTTTCAGGGATTGTTTGCTTTGGGTGGTTAGAGAGGGCTTTTGTTTTAGCAGGGGAAAAAAAAAATATCTTTAATTCAGAATTACCTTGGTGGATGCCATATTCCTCATCCCTATGAAATCCAGAAGCCTTCTGTGTGACTTAGTCTTATCTCTGCCACTTCAGAATTGAACAGTTTGATATTTGGTGTTAATATAGGTATACATGCTGCTGTCCATGTTTGCGTGAATAAAATATCTTCCATCCTAAAAAACACAGCATGAAAAAAATCAGCTGCAGAATTTGTGTCCAAGTAGACTGAAAACCTATGTGGGAAAGTCTGTCAAGACCTATGTTTTGGCCCTTGTTGTCTGTCTGACAGTGTTTGAAAATCTTGGTTCACCTAGCTACTGACAGGTGTTTATCAAGACTTATAGCGGTCTTTCTTATGATTTGTGGTGGGTTGAACTTGGCTGGATGCCAGGTGCCCACCAAGCTGCGCTCTCACTCCTCTCCTCAGCTGGACAGTGGAGAGAAAATACGATGAAAGGCCTGTGGGTTGAGATAAGGACAAGGAGAGATCACTTGCCAATTACCGTCATGGGCAAAAGAGACTTGACTTGGGGAAATAAGTTTCATTTATTAACAAAATCAGAGTAGGGTAATGACAAATAAAACCAAATGTCTTCCTCCCACCCTTCCCTTCTTCCCAGGCTTAACTTTACTCCCCCTTTCTCTACCTCCTTCCCCTGAGCAGTGCAGGGGGGCAGGGGATGGGGGTTGTGGTCAGTTCATCACATGTTGTCTCTGCCGCTCCTACCTCCTCAGGGGGAGGACTCATCACACTCTTCCCCTGCTCCAGTATGGGGTCCCTCCCACAGGAGACAGTCCTCCACGAGCTTCTCTGGTGTGAGTCCTTCCCATGGGCTGCAGTTCTTCATGAACTGCTCCAGCGTGGGTCCCCCACAGTGTCACAAGTCCTGCCAGCAAACCTGCTCCAGCGTGGGCTCCTCTCTCTATGGGTCCACAGGTCCTGCCAGGAGCCTGTTCCAGCATGGGCTTCCCACAGGGTCACAGCCTCCTTTAGACACATCCACCTGCTCCAGCGTGGGGATCCTCCACAGGCTGCAGGTGGATCTCTGCTCCACCGTTAACCTCCATGGGCTGCAGGGGCACAGCCTGCCTCACCATGGTCTTCATCTCATGGGCTGCAGGGGAATCTCTGCTCCGGTGCCTGGAGCACCTCCTCCCCCTCCTTCTTCACTGACCTTGGTGTCTGCAGGGTTGTTTCTCTCACATACTCTAACTCCTCTCTCCTGGCTGCTGTTGTGCAGCAGTTTTTTCACCCTTCTTAAATACGTTATCCCAGAGGCGCTACCACTGTTGCTGATGGGCTCAGCCTTGGCCAGCAGTGGGTGAGTCCATCTCGGAGCTGGCTGGCATTGGCTCTGTCAGACATAGATGAAGCTTCTAGCAACTTCTCACAGAAGCCACCCCTGTAGCCCTCCTGCTACCAGAACCTTGCCATGCAAACCCAATACATGATTTTTAAGATTCAAAATAAATGGTGGGTTAATTTATTCTCATTAGGCTTAAATGTACAAGGATGATGCTTGTATAGAATTTGGCCCAGAGTTTGGGTTTTTCATGCTAATGGGGCAATATGGAAGGACCGGAGTGCACAAGCAGGCTTTCAAAGTCTTTGGGCATAGCTGAGTGGAAAAAACACCAGAGGCATTATTGCATTGCGTCATTCTTCTACATATTGCATGAAGAAATGAAGCTGAAATGTTGCTACTGCCAATGCAGAAAGTCATCAGATTTGTGAAATATGGTGTCAGTCAACAGATATTTAGTTGACGATGCTCTTGTTTTAACAGCTTACATGTATGTAGTGTAGAGGGTTGACGGACTGCAGCAGACATAAAGTACAAAGCAGTGAGAACATTAGTGAATGTTTTTACAAGATGTTGCCTCCAGTATGAAGTTATGAAATGTGTCTCCCTGAGTGCAGACTGCAAATGTTTTTTACAGATAGAGTTGATGCGGCTTGGTAGTTTTGTTGAAGAACAACTGGAGGTGGATTTCTAGCCTCTCTGTTTTTCCTGGAAAGAAACAGGTTTGAAAAAAATTGTCCCAGAAGGAGTCGTTTTCACTAACGTTGGAATAAAAGTGTGGTGCTTGTGTCTTAAGAAGGCCATTGGAAGTGCACTTGCCCCCACTATTGTGTGTCAGCAGAATATTGTATATGAAACAAATTTTTCACATTATTTTGCATCTCACACTAAGTTTTTACACAATTGATTAGTTTCTCTTCTTACAAGAAATACCTATCAATTACTTTTTTTACTGTACTAGTTTACCTTTCTACAATTTCAACTGAAAGCCTGTACTTAACTCTTTGCACTTCTACTTTTGAATTCTAATTTACATGGAAATTGACTGGAAAAACATGAAGTCTTTTTTTGAAGGTGAATGTGAGCAAGAAATTTCAAGTGTCTAGGTCCACATTTTTCAATTACAGAAGATTTTTCAACCCACCAAAAAAAAAGACTCAAAGCACTCTAATGGTCAATCATACCATTTACTAATTGTATTATTACTAATAGTGGTGAGGAAGCAATGTAGATGTTGCAAATCAAGTGAGGAAATTACAAGTGAAGAAGCTTAATTTTGCATCTTCCTTTTAATGGCTTCATGCTTATGCCTGAACAGTAGACTGAACCAATCTTTTAATTTTGTTATGTCATATGCAAGCAGTCTCTTAAATCCGTCCCTTGATTTAGCTCTGTTTTTCGTACATGTTGAAATCTACAGTTTAATTTTTTTTTACTTAAGAGAAGGCTGAGGGGGGGATCTTATGAGTGTATATAAATACCTGAAAAGAAGGTTCAGAGAGGACACAGCCAGGCTCTTTTTCAGTGGTACCCAGTGGGAGGATAAGAGGCAATGGGGCAAACTGAAACACAGGAGGTTCCCTCTGAATATTGGGCAACACTCTTTCACCATGAGGGTGGCTGAGTGCTGGCACAGGTTGCCCAGAGAGGTGATGGAATCTCCATCCTTGGAGATACTCCAAGCCATCTGGACCAGATGACCACCAGAGGTACCTTCCAACTTCAGTCATTCAGTGATCCTATGAAAATCAAAAGCAATGGATCTCTTTTAGGTTCTGACTTCTGTGCAACTTTAAGATGCCACTTCCAGATTGTAAACATACCTACGTAGATAAAACCAGACCATTTTCTGGCGTTTTCTCACAAAACTTCAGGAGACCATTCTGAAGTAATGGTAACAATCAGTTTAGCAGACTATAGCACCAAACTAAATCCTGTATATTTTTTTCTTACGAATGGGATCTTTTCTGAATGAGTAAATACTTAACAAGCTGTTTACCAACTGGTTATTTTGGAGAACTACCAGCATGAGTGTTTTCATGTTAGTAACAGCTCTCAGTGGAAGAGAGAAGTTCATGTACTAGTCCTAAGATAGCTTCATACTTCAAATGTCTGTGTAAATATAAGAGAACAGAAACCTGAAATATAAGAGAATGGAATTTTTTTAAAATTGGCTTTGTTATAGTCAACTGGAATTACATTAACGATAGTTTGGGGGTGTGTGTTTTTAATGAACCTTTCTCCTACAGATGTTCTGTGCTCTACATATGTGTAAATAATAACCACTGGAGAAGATTATTTTGTTTAAGAGGAAAATAAGATTGCTGTGCTTTTGGAGCTGTCACTTTTCAAGAAAGTGCTGTGGCTCGGATAATTCTTAATGTTGCTGTCCATGCCAATTGGCTCAGACAGGCCTTTTCTATCCTTGGAAAAGACTGGAAATATAATGTTGTCTTATACTTAAATATTTCCAAGAAATATATCTAGATACACACCTTGCTAAAAGTTATGCCCAGTAGATTTTCTTAACTTACACAGTCTGAAGGGAAACTGATCAAAGGAAGGACAGTATTCCATAAGCACTTACGATTTCTTTTTCAACCTTAGGAAAGGGTGGGGGAGGAAAAACCCAAACCACCGCCCCACAACCAAAATCCCGTGATTCTGCATTCTTAAGTTGTTTAAGTGTGGTCAAGTCTGGGAGGAGAATTTTTCCATTTCTAAAAAGAAACTGTGGGTACAATTTCCAAATTTATTGTTCATGTGTTGTCTCATGACAGGGATCATCTTGTTTCTACACTTGCAGACCATATACTTGTAATGCTATAGCTGAGTTCTCAACTGAAGCTGCTGATTCAAACAAGAATGTATAGCCTATGATGACTTTGATGGTAGATGTGCCACTCTACTTTGTAAAGCTAGGGATAAAAATATCAAGTCCACCTAGCACTAGCTATGACTGAAAAGGATCTTCACCTGCTTCTTTTGCATCCTCTAAGAATTTTTCTTTCCATTTGTAATATAATGCAGTCTGACATACTCTTTTTAAAAGGTCTCCCTGGGTGCCCACAAAACTCTGCCACTTTTCAGGTATATCTTTCATTCCTACTGTCGCAGGTACGTTCCCTTCGTGGAGATGTGGGATGGAGAGTGCGGCATAAAACAAGGACTTCGTTCTTGAAGGATTGGCTTTGCTTTTTCAGGATCGACTTTTACAAAATTGATCAGCTTTCAGGAATCTTTCATGTAGAAAGGGCTATATTATTGGTATTAATGGCCTTTTATGCTAGATAGTATTGATATTTTAATCTAAGGCACTAAGATACAGTGTTTTTCTTTCTGGTTTTGAAAGAACAACAAGCAATCAAAGGTAGAACACAAATGCCCAGTAAAGCTTTCAGGCTTTACTGCTATTTTAAGATAGCCTTGGCTTGCGTACTGGTAAGACCAGTGTGCATATTTGAAATTCTAGCCTCCACAATGAAAAGACAAGCCTTCGGAAACAGCCAGTGGTTTTGGAGCATGCTTGTTCTTTGCAAACTGAATGTTAAACAATGACTTAAGACTCTACTACACACTGGCTGTAGCTCTTGATGTCTTACACACTGGCTCCATTTTTTGACATAATTTTGGCAACTGGGGGAACCTGGCAATCCTTCATGCTAGAGGCCTTAGCTGTAATAAAGCGCTTTAGTTATTAGCACAAGTAAATAGTTGTCCATTTGTGCTTCATTAATGCATATTAGTCATACAGTAAATACTGTCATGCTGGCAAGTTCCCCAGAATACTGAATACTTCTTCACAGTTCAGGAGGGGGTTTCTGACAAAATGATGTTGGCACCTTTCTTGAAGAAGTTCTTGAAGCTATTAGTGTAGAAGAGTGACAGACCATTATTTCAGCTCACGTGGGTATTTGTAAAACTGATACTTCAGTGGAGTATTTTTGATGAATTTTATGCTCTGCAGTAGGTCCTTCTCAAGTTTGCAGTTAACTTTTCTACAGTCTTCAGCTATATCTGAGGCAGATTGTTTTGGGCTGTGGGGATTACAAATGAGGTGCCTACTTTTCTAATGAAAATAATTAGATATTCTAAAATCCTGTAAGATTGTCCAATATTGTAAAATTTTAACTATATAGTTGAAGAACCTAACATGTGCAACAGTGTGAGGAAATCGGAAAGTAGCACAATGATCCATGATCTGTGTGCTTTGTTTTTTTGAGAGATAAGACCCTTAATATAGACAGTATAAAATTGTGAGCTGAAATTTCAGGTATGACTTGTTCGTTGGAACAGCCAGCATAGATTTACCAGTTGCTTCTTTTGTCCTTCGTGTGCCTGGCAATTACTTCCAGGAGGACTTGCCAGAAACTGGGCAAGGCTGACCAGCTTTGGGTTCCTCATATCCTCATCCTTGCCCATTTTGAAGATGAATCTAATTTTTTTGCCTCTGCAGTCATCAGGATCCTCTTCTGATCAGTGACTTACTTTTTGAAGATAAGAGTGAGTGGTATTGGCCATCTTCCTTAGCACCTTCTAACACATCCTATCTGGTCCCAGGGACTTGGTCCAGTTAGCTTATGTGATCCATAACCTTCCTTTGCTGTGAGCAATAGTTCAGTTCCCCAGATCTGACACTATGCTCAAAGAGCTCGGAGATGTGAGGATGAACTTTACTAGGAAAAACTGAGGCAAACAAATAATTCATCTTTTGTGTCCTTAGCTGCTGAGTCCTGTGCATGACTGAGCATTAACTAGACGAATATTAGCATCTTTTTGTCCTGGCTTACCTGTAGAAACATTCTTTGTTTTTTTTCTTGGCATCCTTTGCTTGCTCCAGCTATTCTGCCTGGGCAGTATCTCCATATTCTTTCTGTGTAATTCTGCTTTGACCTTCTCTGTGTTTCAGCATTTGAGCTGAGGCAAGAGTTGCCTGTCCATTCACCCTGGCTTTCTGCCATTCCCCTGTCACTTTCTGCATGCTGAAATGGACCATTCTTGAGCTTTGAGGAGGCTGTCCTGGGAGATCAGCTTGTTGTCCTGGGCCCCTTGGTCCTTCAGAGCAGTCTCCCATGGGAACCTGGCAGGCAGATCCTTGAGCAAGCCAAAAATCTGCTTTGCTGCAGTCCAGGAATGTAATTCTGCTAGCAGTCTTGCTCCCTTGGCTTACTCTTGTTACCTTCACCTCAGCGTGGCATCAGTCTGCCATCAGCCTCTGCCTCCCCAACTGATTCCTCTTTGTCCATGAGTTGGCTTTGTTAGCTTGTTGGTCAAGCAGAGTACTTCCCCAGTTGGCTCACTGATCACTTGGTGATGTGAAGTTATCTTCAACCCACTCCAGAAATCTTTGTAGTGTCCAGTGCTGGCTGCAGCTGGAACTGCACTATTTGTTTGTGAGTGGGTCAGAAATGTGATTTAGCTGATTTGCCTTCAGTTTCTCCCCATCCCATGCACCTGGCAGCAAAAATGGACTTGTTTGGCCTAGGCAAGGCAGATACTATGAGTTTTCATCTTCTCCAAGATGATGGGTGCTTCTTTTGGAAACAAGCATTGAGGTGGAAAACAAGGGACTTGCCAGTGTGACAGACACAAAGGAGAACCTCAGGGTGCTAGTCAATATCCCAGGTGCCTCCTGGCCTACCTCTGTCCTTTGTGACTTCCCAGCCAAACTGTTGGTACTCACTCTCCTGTCATGGTACCCTCCTGTCTTCCATGGTGTTTACTTTCTCTCCCAAGGTTTATATCCAAGTAGGCTGTATCCCATGTTGCCTTCTCTGAGGATCTACTGCCAGCCATATCTCCTCAGAACCATCCTTGGGGCAGTGTGGGGAAGCTCCCCCTCACCAAGTGGCTTGTGAGCTTCCACCCTCAGGTCTGACTGGTGCTGCTATCCTTTGGTCACGAGTGCGCCTGGCTTCAAGTCATTTGGTGGGGGTGGGCATAAGGCAGTAGGAATCCTCGCTAGATGTTCACCTTTCCTCTCCACTGGGAACCCACTGCAGAAGAGATGCTGCCCCCCACACCTGGTGTGTGAAGAAGCAGTTGCAGGTCAGGGAGTAAGGGCTGACACAAGCCTTGAAATGCACAAACTGCTTTATTGATTGTAAAGAGAGCATGCCTAGCCTGGCAAGACTAACATCTCCCTTTCCTGCCTGTGGGTTTTCTGACTCCTCCACCTCTCTGGCAGGGACCTGAACTGTCCAGGATTTCCTTGAGTAGTGGTGGTGTAGAGGCTGATGGAGAGTAGTGCCTGGGGGAGCTTGGGAGAAGACATTTTGGCCCTCTTGGAAGGAAATCACTGCCTCTTTCTGGAGGACATCTTGGCAATGGTGATGTCAGGAGGAAGTGACTGTACCTGGGGCTAGTTCATCTCTATGGACTCTCTTTCCTAATCAGCCTCTATGTGCTCTGGGTCTCCTGCCACCTGGTTGAGTGAAGCCCTTTGGTCCTTCATAGTCCTTCTGTGTGCTCTTACTGTGTTCCCCCTCTACATATTCTTCTTCCAGAGCCCCTCTCTTGAGCTTATCCTTCCTTGACTAGCAGGGAAGCAGGAACTCTTTGGCCAGCCAGGAGTGGTTGCCATGGTCATACCACCATGACTGCTAGTCATGACCTGTTGGAAAGATTTCTGCAGAAGGTAAATCTAGGATCATGTTACATACATGTTCCTCAGTGTCTCGTGTTATTTGTGCTTGTTAGATCATTTCAGTTAGTCTCTTGAATGTGGCAGATACCCATTTATTAAAGGAACTTACAGCATGTTTACCCATCCACACATGCACACTCAATTTATATGAATTTTTTTCCTTTTAAAATTCTTGACAGGCTGAGAATTTTAAAAACTAAATATTAATGTTAAGATTTGAGGTAGTCACCTTAAGCTTTTTGTAGCTAGATGTGCTTGTAGATCCTGTTCTCTGAGGTGAATGCAAATTAAGACTTCAGAGTGCCCATTTCTCTACTTCTGGCCATACAGAAGTATAAGGCAGTGTGTTGTAAGTTTGATGGGAAGAATGCCTTCCTACCTGTGTGCTGATGAAGTTTCTGCATTAAATATATGGGGGTTTTTATGACGTAGGCAAATCATTAAGCAAATGTGCTAAAGATGTTATGAAAAAGGCATCTCTTAAGATCTTGTTTTTTCTGGAGTCCTTTATGTCCTCAAAATTATGACAAACTGCTGGCTGTTGAACATGAATAGGCTGGATGGTTTGGTCGCAAACCATAACTGCTATGCTGGATGAGAGCAGATTGGAAAAATAGTTTTCTGACAGCATATCTTTTAGAGTATGACTTGCCCTGAAGATTAGAATAAACCCAAACCCACAAGACCAGAAACTTCGCATCAACTGTCCTACTAGCATCTTTTAGAATAGGGTTATTGACACAATAACATGCGTTATTAGGATGCAAGATTACACACATGCTGTCAGTATTGTGGTGGTGTGTTAATGAATTCCCAGGTAATTTTCCACAGTTAATTTCCTTGTTTTAGCTAGATGTAATGGTTTTCAGTTTGTATCTAGAAAGTGGCTTGCTTCTGAAGCCTAGTTCAAAGTTCTTCTCTTTTCTTCCTCATCCTATGATTCCTTTTTTTTGATCTCTGGTTTGGCTTTAATCTCAGCAGGAATCTTTTCCACTACCTTTATTCCACAGATCTGCATTTTTGGGTTAGAAAGAACAGCTCAGAGCTGAATAGCTCAAAATAGAATAGCTGTAAAAGTTACCACCCTGAGCCCTGGAGTTGATCACTATCTCAGCTGAAGTGTGGTACCTGCTCATGTGCAAGCTGCTAGCCTCTTGAACTGCAAAGTAAACAAGTCATATTCCACACCCCACACGCTCATCTTCAGCAGTGCTTTCAGGGAAGAGAAAAGAGAAAGAAAAGTGTTTTAAAGCCACTTTAAAACTGATTGAACAGCAGCTCATCTGATTGCATCCTATCTTCCTCGGAGTGAACAGGAGAAATACATTTGCAGAAATGTTCTCATGGTTAGTAGCTAGTGTTTCAGCATTGCTAAAGCCAGCACAATCAAATCTTGTGCACATGGCAGTATTAAACTGCAGGATTTCTTGAACTTTATTTCTGGCTGCCCAGTTCTGCAATCTCTGAAACCTCTCCCCATTTGGATACCCTGTACTTGGGTAGGTCTTGCTTGGGATGGTTTGCTTGTTTTGGTTCATGTGCTACCTTGGCAATTTTTGGCATGCCAGGCCTTTTTCCAGTAGCATACTGGTAATTATGAAAATTCTTTGATCTGTTGAGGCCTTAACATAGCCCAGTATTCAGAGGATTTGTGCAGAATTAATGCAGGTCCTGCTGCTAACTACATTGAAGGGTTGCAGTGTATGTTCTGATGTGCTGTGGGTTACTTTATTGGATGTGTCCAGTTGGTCTTAGCAAAAAGTGGAGAGAAGCTGTACAAAATAAATGGTCACTTGACACATGCTGTGAACAACTAGTTATAAAACAAAACAAAACCAAAACCTTCCAAGTGTGAAGAGGTGATTGACATGCTTGCTTTTAGCAACCAGATTTTTTCCAAGTGCCAGTTTGCACAAAAACTAGAGACACTTTGTATTGGGTTTTCCTGGAACAGCTTGCAACTTTACATGTAATCTGTTATTATTTAAATGCAAATTGCTGAGCTTTTGCAAATTTTCTTCCTTTAGAGAATGTGAAGTCAATAAAGATTTTCTGATAAAGCCATCTTGATGCAGGATAACTGACAGAGCTACCTGCAATTAGCTCACTTTCCTCAAGGAGGAGAAAATATGGCAGCCCCTACATTGAGAGATATATACACACATATAAACATATGTATTTATTAATACTGGAACAAGTGTAGCAATTAAGTACATTTCATGCTTTACCTAGATTTTTGAAAATCGGACAGAGATAGGTAAAGTATCCAGAGCACCGAGAGAAGTTCTCAGGCTAAAAAGTACCTTTGAGCTGCTTGGATTTTACTATAGTCAAACTACCTACTACTTTTTTGTATTCTGATTAGGACTCTGGAGATGTAGAACATACTGCAAGTTTTTTTTATTTGGAGAAAGAGGGATAAGACACTGGTGCACTGAAATATCCAGGATGACCCCTGTTGTTAGTCTTACCTTAATTTTTGTTTTGTTTTCTTTCCAACTGTTGTGAATTGACAATTTGTACGTAGGCAGCACTGCAGCGTAGTTTGTATTAGAAACATTGTCCAACAGTTGCGAACACTTGGGAGCAGCGACTTTATGAAGTCTAATAGAGCATCACTGTTGAGGATTTTAACTTTTTTGAAAACTGTTTTGAACATCAGTGTGAAAGGTGCAGTGATGCAATTTTCTTAAAACTGAAGGTCAAATGAGATTCAAACATGATTAAAGACATCCAGAAATACAGGCATCTTGTTTTGTTGGTAATAGTTGGTGGGGTTTTTTTCTGATGGCTTGCAAAGTACCCATATATTGTGGACTGTTTGTTACACACCATCATTTTGATTGCATAAATTACTGATTTTCTCTGAAAGTAGAACCCTGCCATTTGGTTGGGGTGAGTACAATGCTCTGTTCCAATACAAGATCTGATACTGGGGTGTTAATCATGAAAATGTGTGATTGTTGTGCTTTAGAGATGAGTCTGTGATTTCTGTGGATTTTGGTTTTTTTGATGGGTTATGGAGCTGTCAACTGTGTATAAATCTTTACCCCATATCTGAGATTCTCAAATATCTTTTTTGATAAAGCTTGCTGTTCTGGAGATGTGTAAAGAGTTAGTTCTGTATCTAACTGAACGCAGGTCACCTGAACTACAAATGTCTTGTCTGAGGTGGGCAATTAGTTCTGAAGCAGATTACACCATGTAACAGGTAAATGGTTCTTTATCTAAGCAGAAAGGTGTGTGGTCAATATAATTAGGATCATAGGTTTGATCAGATGGGACAGCCATTTCTAGACCTAGTTAATTACTCATGTAGTGCCAAGGATGACTCTTCAGGGAAGGAGGGGTATCAAGCACACCCTAAACTGCAGCAGTTGAGCAAATTGACTAGAAAGAGGAGAGATAAGGTCCATATCACTGATAGTTGAAGCCAATAAGGATAGCAAAGTAGTTTTGTATGAAGTTGTTCAACATGACATTTGAAATTAATCATATTTTCAGTTTGAAGACCTAAAGAACAATTTCATTAGCAATCTGAGAGTTACTTTGCTCGCTGGCGTCTGGTAAATTTTAATGGTCTTTGTGAGCACAGTGGCTCTTGCCCCATGGAAGGTTTGCCATTTTATCAGTTCTGTTGAGGACTGTGAAAAATCATCTTTACCTATTGGCCTGTTCAAACCCTCAGTCTGAACCTGAACCATCAAGAAGACAAAAGGGGATAGCACTATTGCCTTTAAGAAAGCAGACCCAGATTCAGATGAGATAAATTCCTTTGCTCTGTGTTTCATGATACTTTCATTCCTTTGTTAGTCTTGAGTTTTCAGGACTGCCTAGCTATAAGGGTGCATACACTTAAATGTAATTTAGGTTACGGCTGTGGTTGCCTATTCCCAAAGTGTAGAGATTTTAATCTCTCTTCTTAAAGAGAATGCACTTGTATAGATATAATGGTTCCTGCAACCTAGATAGCATCTTCCCTTCTCTCCTCCCTCCCCTGGCTTGAGATACACAGATGTGTTGCTGCAGTGCTGGATCCCAAAGTCCACCAGGTCATCGTTTCATGGCAGGGCATCATTGGCCTGTGCTGGGACAGACTGTCCAAGGCAGCTCGCAGAACATCTCCCATCCACTTGGTGTAAGAGTGCTGTCAAAACCTGACTCCCAAAGCCAGTGTTGTTGGAAGCAGCTGGCCAGCAGCGAGGCTATAACTGGAGCCCTAGTAGATTTGATGCCAAGTAGAACAGATGAGCTACCTTGTATTTCACAGGTCTGAGCACGGGAAGGGCAGTGGGTTGAAAAGGATCAAATATCCTGTACCTTCTTTCTGTGTGTTACTACTTCCCCCAAAAGAACATGTGAAGATATTTTTTTTTTTTAGTGCAAGCTGAAAAAAAATAATTTTGAAGACACTTTTTTAGAACGGACAGGTGTGTTAGCAGTTGTGTGACGTGCTGAAATTTTCCATAGCACCTGGGTACAAATATTTCCATTATACTACTTTTAATCTTTCTGATGAGGAGGGAATATAATCTGACCATACAGAAACTTGGACAAAACATAGAAGGTGACCCTGGTAAGGATTCTTGAATAGGCTAAAAGTTTTACAAGCAACAATACATCATTATGGGTTGCATTACTCCCTTAAATTGCATGAGCACCATACAATATAGTAGTTAACCAGTATGGATTGCTAAATTCTGTTAGAGCCTTGTTGTGCTTTTAACTCAATTTCAGTAGTGTAGTCTACAGTTCTTTGATAAGAGAAGATCTCACTGAAAAGCCTCTTTAAAAAGAAGATGAATATGACATAGTTATTTTATAATTTCTTCGGGTAACAAAACTCAATTTTTCTGTTTAATTCCTATTGGTAAATACAATTCTCCCTCATAGAAAACAGGTTTTTCAGGGACTTTATTGTGGAGTCAGTATTGACCAAAACCAAAGAGCTTGGAACATGCAGTAAATTAGGGTTTTAGTAGCTTTGTCAGTGGCAGTCCCTTGCCAGTGAGAGTGACTTGCTTTGGAGGTAAGGCTAACTTACAATTAAGTACAAGCTAAAGATAATCAGGATCTGTGGGCACCAGCAGAAGAAACAGAATTTCCATATAAGCATATAATTTTCTACTGTGAAGAATTTCCTAATATATACTTCATTTATTCAGTGGTGGTTTGTTAGAAATGAGAAGGAAGCTAGTTTGTTTTAAAAAAAGAAGCAAAAAGACACTTTATCAGGAAGTAACTGCTTCATTTTTGTAAGTGCTTGCTAGCTGAAGACAGCTCTAAGAAGTGATTGCTTTCACTGAGAACCTTGTGCATGTTTCTTTTCTCTATTTCAAGACTTTATTTTAGCTGTAAACTATGTAAACTGTCTCTAACAGCCGTGGTGGTTTTAGTCTCATTAAAAATAGAACAAAGCTTTTAGCATTTCTAAGCCTGTCAGTTGGATTCCCTCCTTGCTAGCTGATTAAAAGACAGCAACCATGATGCATTGGATTTTCTTCTACCATAATAAATGGCAGTCTGATCCAAAAACTGCATGCTGTGGAATATACTATCCATTTTCTCTGTGCAGAGTGCTGGGAGACAACTAAATTCTTGCAGAGGTGGTTAGTTTCTACGAGGAGAGGACTGTATCTAGTGATAGAAATGTAATTTGACGTAGTTCTTGCCAAATTTTGGGTTCAGTAGTGTTGAAAACCCTGCTAATGCCAGTCTTGCAAAGACCAGCCTAGAGAAGCTGAATCTAATGCTAGCGTGTATGCGTGCTGTAAAAGTGCATTGCTGAAGCTGTCAGCTAATGTGGTATGCTCACTCCTGCCTTACTAGAGAAAAGCCTTTTATGAATAAACTGCTGCTACCAGATACTGTTGGAGGTTGCTAATCATGGTCCAGCTCTTGCCAGATTAGATTGATTTATTTATTTCCTGGGGGCTGAAGAGCTACTTTTTTGAAAAAGAAAAAAGGAAGAAGGTGGCTAGTAGGTAACAGTAGTTTTTGGTGTGAAACAGTACTGTTGTGATAGCAGTTGCAATGCAGGTAATGACAAAGTCACATAACTGGTAGTACTTCTTAAAATAAATCTGAAACACCTTCAGAAAAATAACTTTCTGGCTCAGCTATAGCAGTATATTGTATAACTATATCAGTCCATGTATTTAAGAAAGCTTTTTTTTCCTGGTATAAGAAGAAACACTTCACTGACTTGGGGTATGCACACTATGTGGTTTTGGTGTTGACAAACAGGGTCCAAACCCCCAATTTTTTTCTGAATTGAAGGACTTCCTGGTCAGTGGGTTATTGAAACCTAGATGGGGGTCGGGAAAGAAGTTCCTCCAAGGTCAGACTGGCAAGCCTTTCTGCCTTCCCCTGTATCATGGGATGTAATATAATTCCTGTGATTCATTTAACAAATTCCCTGCCACTGCAGAGACATAGACCACGGACACAGGTCTGTCTTGTCAGTCTATCATTTTCCTTCTTTCTCTGCTAATTTCTGGTATGTTGTGTTTCTTGTAGCTATTGTATATGTTGTGTGGTGGGCTGGTAAGTCTGCCGAAGGCTGTATGAATGTGTGGATAGCAATAGGTCTGTGCAGCCTGCCAGGTTGTCGCATGTTTTCAGTGATTTGCAGCACTGAGGATCGGAGGTGCTGTAGTGTGTCAGGAGGAATGTGCTACTGCCTTTGCTGCTCCTGTAATTCCAAGATGGGCTTGTTTGTTCCTGGTCTCTAGGGTTATCACTCTCAGTCTTAACAGCCAGTAACTGTAAAATCAGAAGGATTCCTGCAGTTTGTGGCTTTGCTACTTCAGGAGAGAGAGCCTGACTTTTGACAAAGCTAAGTGGCTTTATTTTAAGCCCTTGTTTGTACAAGCTCTCTTAGCAATGGGAATGCTAAAATTCTAGGTTCACAGTTACTCTGTTGACTTACTGAGCCTTTCAGTTGGCTCTTACCTAGTCAAATGACTATAGTTAAGAGGCAGGAAACCTAGTTACAAGTCTTTAATTATGTAATATGTGGGTTGTCTGAGAATGCGCTTTAAAGTTTTTTGCCTAGTGTGCAGAGCCTGTTTTTTCTTTATTTCTGTGACATGTTAAGCACTGGCCTGTGGAAGATGTGATTGGAGCTCTGGCAGAAGACAGTAAAAAATAAAAACTGTGTTTGGTAAACTTGAAATCGGTGGCAAAGCAGTGACTTTGGACAAACCCAAGAGCCTTGCTCTTCCCTCATGACTGTACTTGGGACAAATTTCCTCAAGCTCTGGGGTGTCAGCAGACTGAAAATATTTTGTACCTTTGGTAGGAGACTGTGCTACTGTATTTAGCCAGTAAGAAGCCAAGTGACTTGAATCTTTTAAGAAAGGAGTGTCATATGCATTACTAATTGATCTAGAAGGTGGAGTTTAGATTAGAGCTTGAATGTTGGTCTGGATCTGTCAGGTGGATTTCTTCCTGTAATAGCCTATGTGATTGCCTTCATAGGGCTAAGAGAAAATTGAGTGACAGAACAAACTATGTGGATGGCTACAGATACCAGTAAGCTATCAGAAAGTTTACTTAAGTGAATGGCACTTACCATAATTGAGTCTATTCTCCTCCTTGTACATTTGATGCTTTAAGTAAACCAAAGCTGCAAAATCATGGTATAAAGAAGTAGCGTAGCTTAGAAAACAATGCAGAAAGTCACTTTACATAATTGCAAATAGTATTTTCTTTCAGAAGCGAAGAATCATATGAAGCAGTCCTCAGAAGAAATGCTGCTAAATCTGTTTATTGCCTAAGGAAACTCCAGAAGCATGTTAAGAATGGCAGTACTGGGTCACATAAAAAAATGTTAATCTACCCCAGTGTTCTTCATCTAAGAGCAACAAGTTGCAGATACAAAGGGTGTAATTTCTCACAGTATCCCCTTCCTGCTTCTGGAGCCTGGAGCTGTGTCCACTCTTTCACAGCCCTCGATGGGCACCCCTTCAGTAAATTTCAATAATTGCTTTTTTTGGAAACCACTTACACTTGAACACTTTGCAATAGTTTCCTCAGTCTGTGCTAGCAGACTGTACTTCATTTTGCTTTATACAAGTTGCCTGAACAGAGTAGAGCTAATGACTTGGCTAATTTTCTCTTTACGCTTGACTAGTTTTAAGACCCCCACCTCAGTGTGATAAAGTAGCACCGCCAGGTAGGCAGCAAGCTTCTGGCACGGCGGGAGTGCCTCTGCAAGCTGAGGTGTTATCTGCCTTGATAGTCTCCTAAACCACAGTGGGACCTGTCAGCATGTCTGACTTGACTTTCTGTTGTGCTGGATGGTGTACAAACATCAGAAGTATGTCATGATCTTAATTTGTCGCTGTAGGACTGCTGGCATGAATATGCGTGACTCTTGCTCAATTGAACCTTTTGTTCAGGGGCATGGCTGTGTGGGTTTGCAGACAGCTACAGTAAATCCAAAGCCAGGGACTGTTGTCTTGGTGGTCTGGATGTCCTCAGTCTGGCCATGCTCCCAGGAGCTTCCAAGAAGCTGTGCTGCCACTTGCAGCCTTCCTTCATCTCAAACTTCTGGTGACTGCTGAAGTTAAAGAAAGTTGAAGCCTTCGTTAAAAGGGGATTTCCAGACTCTAGAGAAAGCTGCTCTGTCTCTGCTAATGTCAGGTCCCTTTCTTCACAAAGAAAGAGGGAGAAGGGAAGTATAGATCATACTTTATTATTTATACTTTCAGATCTGCTTCCTCCCTTCTCTCAGCCCTATTTACCTGTAAGATTATCCTAAATGACTGGCTGGATAACCTTTGCTGAAGGAACCAAGACGAGAAAAGCAGCAATAAAGTAGTAGCAACACTCTGGTCAGCCTAATAATGCTGTCTCATACTAATAAATACTCCTCTGAGCTAAACTGCAGGTGGGAACAGTAGCACTTGGAGCTGAAGAAGTGATTAAAGAGCACGTGTGCAGAGAGCAGAGCTGCTATAATATGTGGCTGTCTGATTCTCTGATTAAAACACCAGATTTAATGTTTTCTTTGATAACTGAAATGCTTATCATGCTAGCACAAACAGCAGCAAACATTGTATGTCATAGTTGAAGGAGTGGAACTTGAAAGGCTTGGTTATAGATTGAAAAATAAATCCAGATTGTCCTGGTTACTGATACGTAGAGATAACACTGTTTATAAGTGGACTTTGGCTCTTAATGCAGTGCAAGCATGTTGCATTTTGAATCGTGCAATGTAGGTTTGCAAAAGGACACTGAAATCTAATGTGTAATGACAGTGTGTTTGGCTATATGAAATGGTAATGCTTTAAAGGACTCTAAAAAATAAACCCTGCTTCAGATCCTTCTAGCACTCTTGCTAGTCACTCAATTAAATCATCCTTGGTCGCAGATGCTGACTGACAGAGAAAATAGTACATGCAAACAAGTCGGCAAGGGCTAATGCTCAGCTAGCTTCTAAAAATACTACAATAACTGGATGGTACAGTAAGTTAAGTAACATGCTTTAATTTCATATTGAGAGCATTTATTGGAAGAGGGGGGAGATCTGGGGATTAAAACATGGAGCAAACACATGACTTACCAGGAGCCTGGTTTCAGCGGCAGTGGGGGAGATGGTGATGGACCAAAGCAGGTGCCCACCTTGCTGAGGGCCTCGGCCAAGGCTCCAGGCTGGAACCCAACAACAAGACTGCTGCTCGCAGGGAGCAATTATATAACTTTTTTTCCCCCCCTTCCTTCTTTTAACCTTGTTCCAGTGTTTGTCTGATCTCTTCTGCAGCTGGCCAAGTGCCACTGTTTGTCTGTGCACAACGGACACAAACAGATTCTGGAGGGTCATGTGAAACTACCTTGAGCTCTTTAAATTACACCGCCCTTACTTTTTCTCCTCTGCTGCCCACATTGCTTTAACAGGTGTGGCTTTGTTTATGCATGTCTGTTGCTTTACTTTAGCACCTGGGTTGTACTGGCCCTCAGTGCCCGGAGGAAACCTTTGGTTCCACGCTTTGCTACAGCTGCAGAAGTCTGCAGACCACCTTCTGGGCAGGGGTTTGCACCTAAGAAACGGACAGGGGCATCAACTTTGTAAGGGCAGCACCAGCAATCATTAGTCATTGAAACATCTGCTTCTGAAAACTTTGATATATCTTACCGTGACTTTAAGATTTGTGAATGAGGCTTGTGGTTTTCGCCATCTTCTGGTACAGCTGTAAGGGGATTCCAGAAAGGATGAATCTTATTCCTGTAAATTATTGGCAATTTCTAGTTAAAAAAAAAAAAAATCTGTTTTAACTGAAGAGTTCTGTGCTTGCAGCCATCTGTAAGCCTGAAATAAGGTGGTCTCAGTTAAGTGTTTCTGTGTTACTGCTGTGGGAAACCCAGAGGTAAAAAGATGCATCTTGGCCACATCTCATCCTCTGTTACTACATAGTACTGCATGAATCTTGCCTTCCACTAGCAACTTTTATGTCTTGGGACAACTGAAAACACATTTAGGTATTTAACAAATAGCTTATAACTGCTTTTCCTGTTGCACCTTTTGTTTCTGTTGGGATGCCCTGTTGCTCTTCCCAGCCGAGAGGCAATACACCAACTGCATCTGCGTGTCTGTCTGGGCTTGTTCCTGGGAAGTGGAACTAACGCTGCAAAATTGCATCAGTGGGGTTTTAGTTACCTGATAAAAATACATGATGTTGAATTGCATGGGGGGAAACGCACAAGGAAAACTGCACTAGGAGGAAGGCTGTTCTGCTGCTTTGTTCTCCATGACTGTGATGTTCACTGCTCAACCTTTGTATTAGGTTTGAAATAACTGAAGACCAATTGACTTCAGCTTTAAGTTTTGACTGAAACTTTTCCTAGATAAACATCTCCTCCCCCCTGTTGTCCTTGGAGCCTTTGAAAGAATTGTGCTAAACTTTCTGGTGAGAAGAATCTTGCATTTGTATGTGCTTTCTGCTACCTGCTGCCTTCTCGTGCTGCAAGTCCCCAGATTTCCTGTCTGAAATTTAAAATTGAGATGTTGTGGGCCAGGTCAGTGCTGGCTGTGTGGTATCCCAGCGAAAATGAGATATATCCAGTGAAAACGACTAGCGCTCCAACAGCAGTAATGTTAGATTGCGATACCCTGTGGTTGCAAGGGATTTGACAGACAGGAGCTCATGAGCTGCTTGTTCCTAACACTTATTCAGTTAGCTCCAGTGAAGGAGCTGACAAATATTGCCATGTTTCAAGAAAGTAAAAACAAATACAGTCATGCTGACAGGAGGTCTGATTTTTTTTTTTTCTTGATTCCTAAGAAGCAATTACAAAAACTTGTGAGATTAGCTAGATTAGCTCATGAAACAACAGCCGGCGTTGCAAAAATCAGTGGCAAGGGTGTAAAGAGTGACAAGGCGAAGTAGCCAGTATGGAGGCAGAAGGCTGAGTGGTCCCAGTTGTATCTGGCATAGATAGATGGGTGCCATATGTATCTTATCATATATTGTTTACTTGTAAAATGCTCCCTTAGTCATACCACTGTTGGCAGTTCTTGTCTTTATAAACGCCTGTGGGCTCCTGAATTGATCCCTGATGGCAAAGGCACTCAAGAGTGCTTCAGTACTTGCATCAAAGCTCAAGTATTTGCTGTTTGAGACCAGTCTCTCTGAAGAAGAGATAATATAATTTATTTCATATCCTGTATGACTATATACAATTCTTATCCCCAAACACCACATCCATTATGTTTTTGAGCATTAGCTTATGTTCTGTAAGCTGGAAATGTTGGGCTGAGAGCTCACAGTTGCACATAGTTGAATTGCTGCTCATTGCATGCATGTTATGACTCTGCCATAATTATGTCACTTGCTATGAAGGTGGTTCTTATGTTTTGACATAAATGCGGGTCATGCTGTTGTGTATTTATCCCACACTTTGGGCACAGCAGGAACATGTATACAGTCACGTATATCACTGCAGCATGGTTTATAGACAGTGATCTATTAATGTAGTCAACTTTATGCACTTGCTTCTGTTTTTCCATACCCACCCTAACTGGTATATGCAAAGGTATGCCAACTTTGTAAAACTGTATACCTGCTCTGAATTTCCTTCTTATACTTCTAAAATTCAGTGTGACTTATCTTGCTTTTCTTCTTTTTTTTGTGTGTGTGTGTGCTTATATTTCAATTTTCCTGCTTTCCCCTAGTCTTCTTTTTGGCAAGTTCTGTGAGAAATCGTGGTATTTTAGACTTGGCCAAATTCAGTCTGTGTTAAAACTTCTTGAAACCTGATCTTGTGAGAGTTCTAGTACGAAAAAAGAAAAAAACAACCAAAAAAATTAAAAAAGCCCAGGTCGGCATCCAGAGCCATGGATGTTTATCTAAACTGAACTTCTGATTCCTCTTGAGGTTTGGTAGTTCACTACTGAATCTGTTTCAGTCCAGTTAATTAGTTACAAACCCCTAAGCCACAGACTTGGAATTAAAGAAAACAAAGCCCCAAGCCTCCACATAATTTGACGCAAGAAGAAACTTTTGTTAAACTAAGAAGTGCATTTACATCACTGTTTCCCAGTTTGAAGTGCAAAACTGGTGTACAGATGAGCCAACAGCATAGTTATTGATTCTGGATTCATGCCACCTGTATTAATGTGATAGTCTAGTGTCTCCCTATAATCTCCCCTGCCCCCTTCTCTGACATTGGTTTCTCCTTTCAGAGGTATGGCAGGGTTTTTTTTTTTTGTATCAGTGGTTTGGCTCTGTGCAGTGTAGCTTACAGGGAGTACAGAATGCCTGGTTTTGATACGATTTTCTGTTCTTCTGTTTTTAGGACAATGTAGATCAGACTTCAGCTCATGGTCGGCGGGATCTGGTGGAACCAGGTTTCCAAGAACCATCTAACCGCATCTCACTGAATCACCAAGGTAAAGAACAGTGGGTGGGAATCCAAGCTTCTTGGGGGGACGAAAGACACAGCACTGTGTATGCAGAGATAGTTTTACCTCCATGTTGACATCTTTTCCTTCTCATTTAAAAAAAGTACTGGATGGTTGGAGGAGGAGAGCTGGGAAATAGCTTTTTGTCACAACTGTCCTGTGAGCTATGGATGAAGACCATGAAGAACTTGTGGTGCATCTCAAGCCTTGTAGCCCAAACTGGGATTGCTAGCCTGGGTGGCAGGTATATTCTCCTGGTTTTAGGAGGGGGATGAGGGAAGTACTGAAATTGACTTCAACAGTTGTAATGTTAAAGTTGCATTTGAAAAATCTTTAATTGCTATAAAAAGGGTTCAGGGTTCTGGTTCAACTTTTGCAGTAGGAGAAAAGAAGAGGAAAAGTATGTTTAGTTGCTTTGCATGACAGAAATCAGCTCATTTGGAGAAAGAAAGTCCTGAACTAGATGTAAAATAAATCTTAAAAGTTCTTTGCCAATTTCTTTCTGTTCAGATACCTAAAAACACCCAGTTACTATTATAGCAGGGACTTTTTAGCTCAGCTGTAATTTTTTTTGCTTTGAAATAATTAATAATAGAGAATGTCATCTTAACCAGTGAACCCCCTTACCCTCAGGGTTCGTGATGGACTAATTTGGAACCAAGTCCTTGAAGGTCATCTTCAAATGTTGTTTTTTCAGTGCAGCAGCTAATAGTATTGCAGTCAGCATAAGGCTATTGAAACAAAAAAGATTGTGAACAAGTTACTCAAAATGTTTACCAAATAGAACATGTTTAACTTTTCCTTTAAAAATCCAGCTTTTGTTTGCCAAGAGCAGCAAGAATGGAATTTCATGACTTGTAGATCCTCAAGACTATTTAATTTTCACAGACAAGTCCCAGAATGTAATGAGAATTGTGCTTTAATTTACTCCCCCCTGCCCCGAGTCTTCCAGTTTTTGCTTTCAGTTGAAAATAGAAGATAACAGGTTGCCATGTTATCCAGTCTAAAACTTCTAGTAGCACAGGCAGTGTGTTGTGACATGCTTGCGTGCTTACAAAACAGAATTTATAAATTCCATTTTTGATTTGTATTAGAATGGTACTGTTACATTAATTTCACCCACCTTGGGATGTACAAATTCTGGATCAGATCTGTGTAGGTGACTTCTGAAGCTATTTGTAAATATTGCCCTTTAATCAAGGGATTTGGGGGGGGGGAACACATCCTGTGTGGTCTGAGTTCATGCATTAGAGTGAGATGTGGCTGCTGCTTAGGAAGTCTGAACATCCATTGAGGAGATAGGTAATATTGTATTTTAAAGGCAAAATGCTAACTTTGTGGCCTGACATTTTCCTTACAGAGTAATACTTCCTTTTCAGAACCTCCTTTTCCTCTATCAATATTGTAGTACTGCAGAAGGATCCATACAGCGCTTAGGGATGTGGTGTAGTTGGAAACTGATAGTGCTAGGTTAACGGTTGGACTAGATGATCTTCAAGGTCCTTTCCAACCTAGATGATTCTGTGGTTCTGTGATTCAGTGTCACCTGATGAGTGGCTCTGCCTCAGCTACTTTGAGACAAACGTCGGTGTGCAAACCGGTCCAAATTAATTTAAGAAACAGCTATCTTTAAAGAGAATGCTTTTCTTAGAGGTACTGGCTATTTAAGGCCTCTTTATAAAGAAAGACCCTGTTAATGTTTTTCCCAATAGTTTCAGAAGCAAAGATCACACTTGCACCCATAGTTTGTTTGGGATTTTTTCCTACATCGGCTGACTGACAGCAATCAAATCCTGTATTTCTAAGATCTTTATGATTTTGTTGCTGAAGTAGGTATTCAGCACATTATTAATCTTGCCTGCCCCTGTGACCATGAAATGCTGTTATGTTAGTAACGTGGATTAAGAACTGAAACCAGAATGCCTAGAGGTGGCCTTTAATGCTGCGCTGGGCTGTAGCACTTCGGTATCTTTTTGAAAATGGAAGTGACCATAAGCATGATGTTATGTCACATCTTGTGTGTTTCTGTCCAAGTGTGAGTATCTACACTCTTACATGGCTTACGAAATACACATTCTTCTCCAAGAACTCGAAAGTGCAAGTATTTTAAGAGCTGCCACATATTCTAGTAACTGATTAACGAATAGAAAAATATAACATGAAGAGCTTCAGAGAGAGTTGTGACGTGGTCTGAACTAGCTCCTGTGCAGTCATATTAGTCATACACTAAATAGGAAGATTAAATTATTAACATAAAGTGGGTTTTTAAGTTCCATGGCAGCTGTTTGCTTTTTTCTTTTTTTTACCCTTATACTAAACTGTCTTATCCGTTACTTTCTATTAAAGCTTTGCTGGCACTGACTTTGTAAAACTTAAGAGTAAACCTGTGTCCAGGAGTAACTTGCAGGACCACTGCTTGCATTTAATAAATGAATGTTTGGTGGTATGTCTTGATTACATTGATGATAAAGATATTTGTAACAGATGATGGCAAATTTTTCTTCCAGTTACATATAATGTTATTAGCTGACTTCAGCTTATACCAGCTAACGTATTTAAAGCTTTTGTTCCTGTGTTTCCCAAGACCTTTAAGGAAAACTGATTGGCTTGCAACAGAGCTAGTTTAATACATATTTAACATGAGCGGAAATTGTGGAAAGATTAGAATTGGCTAAAATATTTCCTGTGTTAAGTGCTCCCTGCCTTTTTCCCTTTAGTGTACTGTGCTGTAGCCGAACTTTGAGCAACTGTACTTATTACGTTATTTTATGTATACTCTTCTAATTCATACCTGACCACGTTGCTCAGTGAGCACAGCAGATTTGCCAGTTTCTGTTGAACATTAACTTATAGCCCTTTGGTTTTCACTGGGAGAGCTTTGGAACAAGCACTTGCAATTCTGAACCAGACCCTGCTTTCCACGGCCTATAAAAATGGTGATTAGCTTCCTCCCAGGCATCTGAATCCCTTCAACACAAGCTGGAAAAAGAGCATTCAAGTGGAGACTGAGATATCCCTGCCAACTGTCCCTGCATGAATAAGCTCTTTCTTGTGAAGGGTATTTCAAGTACATGTTTCCTGCTGAATCACTCTTTTTACACAAACAGATGCTTTATAACTGTTCAGCTTTTTATTTTAAAAGAATATCTTGTAAAGATTGGGGAGCAGAGAATACTTTCTGTAAAGTGAGGAGTCTTTAAATAGGCAGGTTTCATATGAAACAGATGTAAAGAGTTGAGTGCAGATGGAATAGATTTTTTTTTTCCTAGAAGTAGTTCAATAGCTGCTTGTGTGTATGTATGCTGATAAACTTGCTTACTTTAACAATTAAGTATTTTTATATCTAAGCCATTATTTAGTATTCACTTTTCAATGATTCTGCTAGTTGCGCCAATTTTGTAAAGGTACTAAATGCAAAGAGTAGGAACTAGAATTTCTTACCTCCATTCCCCAAAAGCTACTTGATAAATTAAATGCAGTAGGAAAGAGCAAGCTTCATCCACCTGAACAATACTAATATCCACTGATGTAAATGAACAGATACGCTTCAGCTACCTATTGAAAGTTATAGGAAGTTAACAACAGCCAGCCAGGGTTTGGCATTTAATGAACAGTAAGTCAGGTATTTCTCGAGCAGTCCTTCCAGAAGCTGTAGTAAAGCCTCTAGGCTTGGAGAAGAAAAATGTCTAAACTGTGGCATTTCCTGAAGAGTTAAGGAAGGAGGTGAAGAAACAATGAAAACAATTATTTACTATCTTTAAAAACACCAACAGAAAGAGGAAGTGAGAGCATGCTTAGGATGGGACAGGTATTGTTATTTTTCTACGTTTTTTAACTTCACAAGTGGAGTGTGAAGATGAAGGAAACTGTAGCCTGCTCAGCCATGTCTCACTTTGCAAAACATTTAACACTCACAAATGTTTAATATTTTGCAATGACGGGTTCTCTGTAGTGTATACCCTACAGTGTTTGTACCCTGCCCAGTAGCGAGGGGCAGAGCTGGGGAGCATAGTTGTGATTTTAGTCAAAACACTTGCATTCACACAGAAATGCCATTTTGAGGCCTTTTGCAGAGGTGATGGTCTCCAGCACTCATTCTCCCTGCCCTGTCCCGAAGGGTGCTGCTGCTGGTCCTCTTCTCTCCCCAAGCACCCTGGCAGTGCAGCCTCCATTCTTCTTGTCTATGCAGTGCCACCAAAGTTAACCTTGAATGTGTCTCAGTAGCAAGACAGGTCTGTCCTATGGATTTCCCTGTGCAACCTGGGAGTGGCCTTGCCATATGAAGTATGATAGCAAAGTACACTATGCTACAGAAAACCATAAACCCAACTGAATTTATTTACTCTCAGACTTCAGGGGGGTTTAAGCTGCCAACCATGCCACTGCTGTTTCTCACCTTGATCTGTACTTCTGGGTTTTTCTTTGTTGAGGCATGTTTTGGAGCTCATTTTTCTGTTTGTTTTTCTAGCAGGCAGCAAATAGTGCCAGCTCCAGTCCCAGCCATGAAGTTTATGTGCAATACCTTTTATTGGTACTTGACATGTGCTTTTTGAGGTTGTGTGGAAGTATTAGACATGCAATTTAGTGGGAGTAATAGACATGCAATTCTGGCACTTTCTGTATATACGTAGTTGTGGGATGATTGTCAATGTCTGTCCAAATGTGTTTTGCCAGGGGTCTGTGATGAAAGATTTATCTTCCTTTTATTAATGCATTTGCATGCAGCCTTCCTCTCCTGAGGTGCTCTTGGCTCTTGTTGGACTTGATGCTTTTTGTCACAGTGGTTTACAGACAGAGCTGAAATGAATATTGTGGTACCTCTGTAAGAAAAGATATTAAAAGCAAGTATCTGCTTTAGGATAGGCACAAGGTTGAGGCAATTTTGTTACTTGTTCTGTAGCTAAGGAGGAGCGTGTTTAGTAACGGCCAGTACTTCTTCTGATGTGCTTCAGTTGTGGGATCCTCCTGGGATGAGTCAGTTATTTGGTGTATCAGAACTAACCCATGGTTTTGCAGAATCCAGCTGGTACTGAATTGAAAACATAGAGTGAAAAACAGATAGTGTTGTTTGTATTGCAAAGACAATACCAAAAGCTGCCAGGCATTCATGAATTCTCATGCTTTGTATAAATGTTGTTTTCATTGTCCAGCCTTAGAAAAAAAACACCATTAGTGCCAAAAAGATTTACACTGACTACTCTTACGCAGAGAGCGGAGCCCCAGCTTCCTGCCTAGCTCATTACAGTACCTTTGTCTTGTTTTGGAGAAGGCTTCCATTGTACTTGGTGATGAATCTTGTTAGCACAGTTACTAGGAAGGCACCCATAATAACAGTATAGAAGTTTAACTTCTCTCATTATATTAATTCCCAAACCCTTGCCTGACAGAACTCTGGAAAAAAAACTAAAAAAGATGAGATTAAGTAGGCTGGTGTTTAGTACAGATAATTTCAGATATTTGCAGCAAGCTACAGGATGACAAAATAGACCAACTGAATGAGTTTATCAGGGAGACTATGTATATAACAAGGCTGCTAATAAAAGCTGAGTGAAATCACTGAAATAAGAAATGGACCAAAATGGTTTAAAATGGTGCACATTCAGAGGAACGTATTTGCAGATGACTGAATTTCCCCCCCCCATATACCAACTTGTTAGTATCAGCTTTACAAATCTTCAGTTTTGGACATCTTTAAATGTGTTCCTCTGAAGCCACCTGGTATGAATAAAAAAAGCTCAAATATCTCATAGTTGACAAGCATGGGATTTGAAGCCTGTTTATAATCTCTTGGGATTCAGTGTGTCCTTTGGGTAAATGTCTCTGACAAGGTAGGATTCAGTGCAGGGAAGGAGCCCTCTATCTTGGTTGTATAAGGTATAACATGGTTTGCCTTGGGGCCTTTAAACACTGGAAGTTTTACAAGTGGAGATAGAGGAAAAAAATGAGAATTTTAAAGTAAGCCTAAAGCAAGAAGTATTACAATATTAAAAATTAATCTTCCCTATTTATGTGACTGTCAAAGTAAAATTTAAGCCTATTTTGTTCAGCAGCCTATGGAAAAATGGTAAAGCTATTACCATGTTTGTAATTAATTTCTTGTCCTGTTGGAGGGGAGATGGTTACGGGGGCAGAGAGCGGTTGCATTGGGAGAGCAGGTGAAGCTGGGCTGGGGAGTTGGGTTCCTTGCTCGAGATAGTCCATGAGGCACCATACCTGTCCCTCGGGGGCTGACCTCTGAGAAAGTGGGATTTTTTTTTTTTGTTGTTTCATACTGAAGATAGAGGGGATTGTATTGTTCTACCTTCTCTTTCAAGATTTGTATCTCCAGTTATCACAGGGTGGGGGGAGTAGATTTACAAGGTGTGAATTTAGGGTGATTAGAAGCTTGTTTCTTGTAATTATTGTTAAATTCTTGCCTAAGGCTTTGGGAGGGGAAGGTGTAAATTGGGCATCTGGGTGGTGTGATTCTGTTGCTGCTTTCCAGATCCTTCTCAGAGCAGAGGGCATTTATCTCCCTCATTCCTTATGGGTTACCTGTTGGAGAACAAGTTAGTTTAGTACTAGTGTAAGCCTGAAGTGATGACTCTTTAAGAAACCTGGCACAAATCAAACAGGGAGAGGGAGACACTGTGAAATAAATTGTAAAATAAAATGTCCTTTTTAATTCATGTTTGTCCTTAATATTAAAGGATGTGCGTTTCCTGCTACCACTGAAGACTAACTCTTGGAGCAGTTGTCACTTCGCATCCTTTGGCTACATAATACAAGGGATAGCACAGGGATGCCCTCTTTTGTTGTCTGGGGGTATGCATTCTTGGGTATCTTGTGGAAAACTTACTTTCTGTGCTGCAGCTATCACACAAGAACTGGCTGAGTGAAAGGGCACGCTTTAGGGGCCATTGGGGGGGGCAGGGGTGCCATGAGGTAGGTACAGAAATGTATTGGTCTGTTGCAAGAGTCCTCTCTCTTAGAAGGAGGCAAACATTCACATCATGTATTTGTTTACTGTTGGCACACTTCCCTGGAGGTATATCAGCTCAGTGAGGTGATGTCATCGGTGGCACAAATACTTTCTGTGCTGGTGCAGCTACTCCAGTTGTGTCGGGGTGGCTGGCCACTTGCCGAGAGCCTGTCTGCCTGCAGCCTGGAGCAGCAGCCCGGCCGGTGACTGTTTGGCATGAACAGCACCTTGCATGGGCTGAGAGAGGCCTCCCAGGGGAAATCAACCTGCAAAGTCCTTCATGGAGATGATGTTTGGGCTTTTTGGTTTTGGGGCTTGAGCTCACAAGTCCAGTGCTTCTGTTGGAAATGGTGTGCTTGGGGAAATTCAGGTACCAGAGGGAAAACAGTGTCTCAATATCTACTCATGATGAGGAGCTCCTCCTGGGTTCCTGAGCTGAGGTCATTTCTTGTGCACTTGTCTCATGTCTTTTGTGAGCAAAAACGTCCAAAAGCCTACAGGTAGTGCGCTCTCTCCTCTGTAAATGTATTTACTTAGCAACTTGCATCATCCCCATCCTTTCTGTAAGCAGATTGCTAAAGCAGCCAAGTGTGATAGATTCCAGTATTTTTTTTATTGCTTTATATACTGATTTACTTACTGTCCAACAGGTATGGGGAGACTTGTGGTCTCAGATTGTCCTCTGCTTCCTGGGTGGCTTATTTCTTCTATTTTGAGTTAATGGTCCATAATTGATTTTAGTGATCTGAAGTGCCCTCTTCTAATTTAATCAATACAAGTTAACTGCAAGATTTTGGGATGAGCTCATATATTTTCTGGAATAACTCTTATTGCCTTTATGTTTTCTTTTGTAATCCGGCTAAATTTGTACTGTTAAGATGTTAGGAAAGTGGAAGGATGGAAATTAATACTTTATCAGCAAAGGCTCTTTAGATAGCTTCTGGATGGCATATTTAATGTGGCTGAGTTGAATTCTTGCGTGTGCCACTCCACCATCTTCCTGCACATCCTTGGGTTCTGTATGTTCTTCTCTGTTAGGGGACATGTTTTAAGAGTATTTGGCTTTATGCAAGAAGCTTTTGAACCTTTCAGGGGAGGTGTTATAACCAACAATCAAAACATGGCTGTGGGCACTTAAATAGTCTCAGTACTAATGAGCTTTCCAGCTAGGAAAATTGATTTATTATGTAGTCTAATTTTTAATCATGCTGTAACAGTGGCAGTTGTTCAGTAAAAGCAATGTCTCTGCAGCATCAGAATATTAACTTCAGATTCTAACACCTTAACCAAAAATCAAATCCTATTTCAAGGACAGTTTGACATGTAAAGGGGAAGGGTATATTTAGAGATTGAAACAATCCATAATCACTGCAGCTATACTACCTGTTATGAAATACTGCTTAAAAGAATATTTTCAAAACTGTAAGTATCTCTAATTTTTGAGATAAAAGTACAGTGTCACTATGCAAGGTCAGCTTTAATGGAGAGAACTGCCTTTCAGTATCTGATTACATGGAAGGCTCTAGGACGCTGATCTGGTTTCATGACCGTTGTGTTCCAGTTTGAAATAAAGCTATTCTGCGTATTCGGACATTTAAGAGTGTCACCTATAAATAGATCAGAAATTGCCATTTATCTTCAATGTATGTAATGTTTGAAATTACAGTGACTGGTAAGGGGGGGCTATTTTCTTTTTTAAATGTCTACTTTGGTAAAATCTGTATCAGGAGCACAGTGTTAACTGTACGTCTCTGTGCTTTCTGAAGGTGATGGAGGAAAACAGACCCCTTTCATAGGAAACTTATTTCCAGGAGTGTGTTAGCAGTGGTGTGGCAAAGTGGAGGCAGTTGTAATGTCAGAAACTGCTTGAGATTGGCAGATTGGCTGGACTTCAGCTCCAAAAGAAACCTTTTAACAGCCTTACCTTAGTTCACTAGTATGTTTAGCAATTCTGGGACTAGATAGAATTCCTGCCTGCCCCCCCCCCCCCCCCCCCCCCCCCCCCCCCCCATGAAATACATTTAACTCCTTTGTTACTCCCACCCCCATTTAAAGCACACTGAACTGATTTGTGTCCTGTCTCTGATCAGCCATGCACCTTTGATCTCTCTTGTGATGACTGATAATTTCTAATAGCTGACACAATGCAGCCCTCTCATCTGCAATCAGTTCTGAGACATGTATTCAATTTTTAGATTCTTGTTTTCCGCTGACCTTCAAGGTTATATTTTTGGTCTCTATCAAAGTAGTGAGAGGGTGGAGAACAGGCAGTACAGCTCTTGGTTTCCTTCCATTGTTTGTCCTAACGATGAAAGTGTCCTAACCTTTGGTTCCTGTCTCTTCTTTCCAGTGCCTCAGGTGGAGCAAAATATAAGTTAATTTACCTTTTTATGACCTCCATCCTCCAAGCAGAGCTTTTATCATCTGAGGAATGAATACAGAAATTCACTTTGCTCCTCTTTAAAAAAAAAAATAAAACATAACCAAGTAATGTCTAAATCTGTAACATTTCCAGGGATAAGGAGCAGAACGAGGGTGAGGTAAGACTCATCTGCAAGAGTGAAGTGGGGCATATTTGACACAGCAGTTCTCCCGGCAAAGGCTTCTATTTGCTTTAGGGTTCTTCACGATTCAACAGCTTGGTGCCCTCCCTCTTCAGTTGTTAGCTGGTCTTAATTAGAGGAAGAATTATAAATGCTAAACAAAAGTTGACGTTGTACTTAAAAATTGAATGGATTTTAAAAGTTGGCTGACATTATTACAGCAAATTTAGGTTAAGCAGTCTGGACAAGTATAGAATTAGTTTAAGCTTTTAGTATCCTTTTTTGCCTATTGAAACAATTTTCAGGAGCTTATGTACTAGAAAACTGGGATTGTCACATAAAGATGTAACCTATTTTACAGCTGAAGAAAATGCCCGATTCAAGTTATAGTTTAAACATTATCTTTCTTAGAAATGCCTTTTGTAATCTGTTTATAAGAGATTGGTTCTGCCAGATGACTGGGAAGTTGACGACTGTGGGTTTTAAGATTTTTTCCAGCATGGAGACGTATTTCCTTAAGTCAAGACAAACAAGTTGCACTGGAATGTACTCATGGTCTGTATCAGCAAGTATAGCTTACCTTAGTTATGTCAAGAAGAATATATACTGTGGTATATCTGAAAAAATGGATGTTACTAAAAATACCTGGCTTATAAATTTCTGTGGTGTTGGGTGAATGTGAAAGTAGGCTTTCTTAGTGGCAGAGTTGTGTTTATTTAAGTATCAACATGATTTTCTATGTTTAAAACATGATCAAAAGTTCATGACTGAAGTCAGACTTAAGATAGCAAGAACAGTGTAAAACAGTACTGGGTTTGAATACAGCAATGTGCTGGTTCTTCCTCTAAGCCCTGTGTCTCTGCAGAGTGTACTGTTTGTACCCACAGCCAGTCCTCACTGGAAGAAGGTGAGTTGAAGGCAATGAGTGATATTGGGCTGACTGCCTACTTTATTGATAGCAGGGTCTTTGGGGGGACAGTTCCTTTTTCACTCATTTTGGAAGTTGTATGGAATAACAAACCTCTGAAGTCTGAGCTGCGGAGTTGCACGGAGACTCTTACATTCAAATGTGATTAAGGGATTGCAAACTATAGCAGATAAAGACGGCAGCAGCAGACCTGACTCCCACATATTGTTAGTTAGCCATCTATACCTCAGGCAGCTATAAGCTGCTGAGAATAATTGCACTCACCTAAGGTTTTGATGAAACTGGACTGCAGAAATCTTTGCAGGATGCTGCTAAGTGTATATTTCTTCACATGAGTGTGCAGAAGTAACAATGGACTCTCTGCTCCATGACCCCCCACCCCTATCAGTAGGAGTTGGGAAATGCCTGCTGGGGTTGGTCTCTGTGCCTGCGCGGAGTGTGGCAAAGAGTTAGAAGCACTTGTTCAACAAATTAGCTGTTATATGGGATGAGACAAATCATAGTAGATAGGAAGGCCCGTGTTTTCCCCATCAACAAAATGAGGATATTGCTATTGCAAAACTTATGTCAAGTATGTGGTTGAGATCTGCTTCGTAGTGTGCATGCTGTTTTTGAAGATGAAGTCCTGCTTTGCTCATGGTGTTGAAAGCAGGTTCTGAAGAGATGAAATCATGACTGAAATATGAACATACGTGAGACTGTATCCTAATGTATAGGGTAAACCATAGACTGTTATTTTGACATGGCAGGTAGCCTTTCTGTAGGTTGACTTTTTTGTATGCAGTGTATGACACAGAAGTAGTGAAAGATAATGCCACTTCTAAGTACTTTGATTGAAGGTGTGTAATTCTTGACTCACAGTAGGGAGGAGGTCAGTGAATTAATCTGAGGAGTAGTTGAAGCTTTCTCTTTGTGCATATAGGGGTTGAAATCAGTTGGGAACAGTGACCAGCCTTACAAGTTGACCTTGGAACATTTACTAAAAAGAAAAAAAAAAATGGGCGTTAAATGGGGGATAAGGAGATAAGAGAAAACCAGTGCAGACATAAAGCATTGTGAAAAGCCATGGAGTTTCTTTAAGATAATTTTAGTATGTAGCTGAAGTGAAACCATTGAGAGATGTAATTCATTTTCATTACTGTAGGAGCCAAGATGTCTGCTAATACAGTATTTATGTTTGTGGTAATATCTTTCCACCATTGTGTATCTCTATAAACCTTCTGTTTAAAAAAACGAGCAAACAAAGCAAAACAAAAAAACCCCTCTAAACTCTCCCTCCGTATGTCAATATTGAGGAGCTGTTTGGGCCAGGATACATGTCTCCTGCTGTGTTAGGCTGGTGAAATACAAAACAGAGATCTCTTTCTGAAGAGCAAGTTTAGAGATGAATCTGGCAGATTGTTGGCTCCAAGGCAAATTGAGTCTATCGGGGAGAAATTTGTTGAAGGCATGGCTAGGGTGAATGCCTCCTTTCTTACAGTGAGGGTGTTTGAGCAAGAGGACTTGATGATCACAGTGCTGATGACTTTGCCCTGAAAAAAGATGTCCTTTCAAGTAGGCTGTTCTCAGACCATTTACATTCCCCAGGGTCTGGTGTCTCCCAGGGGTTTGGTGGTACAGCTGTGCTGGCACACTTCCTAATGTACTTGTAATAGCAAAAAACCACTTTCTCGGAAGGAAGTTTATTCTGGTTTGACAAGTGAAATGAAATGCAGCAGTAAAAGCATTCTTAGACACTTATACTGGGCTAGAAATACAGATACTTTTAACAGGAAAAACAGTTGAAATGTGGAGTCATTTCTACTGAACTGGTTGTGAGCAGCCTTTCCTTGTATTTAGGCAAGTGTGTAGACCTCTACAGAGTGAGGGCAGTGAATTCAGGAGGTTAATGTTGAACGTTGCGTTTGTCGCAGCTCCAGCCTGAAATTAGTCCACTTGATGCTTGTGCCATACAAACACAGAGGAATGCTCAGCCCCCCACCAACAAATCTGATACAGAAGGGACAGAGAGAAATGCTTTTGTACTACAAAGTTGGTGGTTTCAAATCTGTGAGATGGAAGTGAGATTTTTGGTGCTGTGGGTTAAGCAGCTTTTAAACAGGCTTGGAAGAAGCTTAAGGGTTAATCTATCCCCAAAACTTTTACAGATATAGTATTATCAGTATAGGTTTGTGGTCCCTTTATGATGTTTTATACTTGTAATGGGTCCTTGTATATAGCTACAGTTGTCCTGGAAAAATGCTGCTGTTTAGCATACCTCACTTTATTCACTGACCTGATACAGGCAGTGTGAGTGCTTTTCACATGTTAATGAATTCCTGCCTGAAAAACATTGTTCATAATACTTGACATGTCTCATGCAGGTATCTAGATTACTTCAAGATGCATTTTATTGAGAGCATGTGGGAAGAGAGAGTCTTCCAGTGCATCTTCAGTTTCAGAGGGGTCAACAGGCGGACTAGGTAATGAGGGCTGAACTGAGGGGTGTTGTTGACAGAGAGGACGCTGCAGAGGTTAATATCGTAGAAAAGAGCGTAAGTGTGTCTCAGTGAAATGGTACCCACTGTGGTAAAAGAGGAAGACAGTAAGAATCTGAAATTTATTTGAATCAAGTACAGAAGAAAGTGTTTTTCTTCAGCTAATGCAAGATAACTCTCAAAATTAGTTCACTGGAAGTCGAAAGGAAGCCCTTGTGGGGTGTCCATTCTGGAGGATTGTTGGGGATGGAGAAAACTTTGGAGCAGGTTCTAGTGTTTTATGTAGTGCAGAAGCTCTTAGTGCAGGGCTTTCCTGTTCTCAAACCATATGTTGGGGATTTATCCACCTTATTAGAGTTAAGAATGTACAGGTGCATAAACACATCAGAAAACAGAACTTTCATTTATTTTTTTACTATTAAAACTTTAAAATGTTTTAGGTAACATTTTGATGTTATGCTGCAGCTGCTGTGGCTTCTGCTTTACGTTGTATATTTGTCAAATAAGGAAACAAAGTCTGTGCTTGTTTGTTTCTTTTTCTAGTCAGATGATCCTCAGGTTCATCTAAGAAAAGACAGGAACATCAATGAAAATATGTTGTGATTCCAAATAAAATTCTTTCGAGTTTTTTAAAGAGGAGTAAAATAGTGAAAGATAATATTGTAGTGTTGCATTATTTATGGTGCCTGTGGCTTTGAAAAAATCTTGCAGTGTTAAGACTGCTTTGAAATGGAGTGGTACGCTTCTGTAAATCTGATTTCTTACATTGTCTCTAAAGCAGATCTGCTAAGCTTGGGGCTTGTATTAAGATCACATAATAAGAGGGAGGAGAAAAAAAATCAAATTTCTTAGCTTAATAAAATGAGCAAAATCTGTAGAAAAATAATTCTGTTGTAATTTGATGTCAGTTCTGCCCTGAAATTTTTCACCACAGTGAAGCATTATAACAATAAACCTCAGTCATGACTGTCTTTGAACTTATCTGACTGTGATGAGCGGTACAGTATTTATTTCTGCCTTTATGTAAACACTGTGCTGCAAGTGGTTCATGACAGCACTTCAGTATGGCAAGCTGTGTCATGTGAGGATACTTTAGAAATGCTTAATTTCAAAGCAGCTGACGTTCTTGCATTGAGGATGAAGAAGGTTGCGGCACTTTCCTTAAGGCCAAGAAGCTTTAAGGGGAAGATTGATCTGAATTTGTTCATTTATTTAAGTCTCTTTGTGCCTATTAAAAAGGACAAGATTCTGTCAAGCTACTTGTGTTTTCAGCTAAAAAAAGCAGCCTTAAATGGGGCAAACCAGCTAAACAAAAAAAAATCATCAAAATATAGCATGAGATGTAGCTAAATTTGGAGTTCTTAACAGCAAGCAGCTGTTTAAGTAATTAAAGTATATGAGGTGCTACTGACCAAAGCAATTAGTATGTAATTTCATTAATGGTATTAGGATTGCAGTAACAATATTTAAGTCTTTCTGTCCAAATCAAGATTGCGGGCAATTTGTGACATGTACATGAGGTTAGAAGCAGTGCAATGTTACGGTATGTTACAGCACCACTGTCTGAGTGGATTTGTAACTGCTCAGGATACAGGTCTTAAACTGGCTGTGTGTCTTGTTAATGCTCCTAATTGATATACATTGCTTGCAAGTTTACATATACATGCACTTGTAAATTTTTGTAAGCTTTTATGTTTGTAAGTTTATATATTAAAAAAGGCTTCATGGGGGCTGCTAATTTTTTATCTTTGTAATTGAGTTATGAGTTATTCAACAGCAAAAGAGAATTATTCTTTTTGTATATCTTTTTGTGGTTTGTCCTTAAGTGGTTGAAAAATCCTGAAGAGCTCAGGCATAGTAAAATATTCCAAATACCTTTGAAATCTAAAGTGCTGCACATGGTGGGTTTCTAAACTATAAGGTCTGCAACTCAAAGACAAGTGGATGATGTGCCCAGCGACCACAGTTAGGTAGCTTCAATCCTCAAGAATAACCATAAATATTCTTCAGAAGATGACAATGAGTTTTAGAGACTAGGTAGAAAAAATACATCGGCATGAATCTGGAATATATTAAAGTCCGAATACAGGTGACCTCAAGGGCTCATCACTGAAGAATCGTTCAGTCAGGCAACTTGAAGCAGTGAAAGCTTGCTGCTCGGACAGCAGTGGGTGTTACTACTACAGTGGCTAACCTGGATTTACTGACATAGTTAAAAACCCACCGAGGGAAGTCCTTCAGAGCATTAAGACTTTAACAGCAACACTTTTAGCCTACCTTAAGCTCTGTCCTGTTCACACATTGCCCTTTTCTAGATCTAAGGCTTTCTAGCTCTATAAATACATGGGTGTGCGTTTGGCAGAGGAACTAGTCATCTCTGCTCTTCTGGGCTGCATTTCAGATGTGAAATGGAGCGAGGTGAGCAGGTTGTCTAACCTCTTGCGAACACTGAACCTGCGCCTGCAGGTTTTCGGGGCACCTTTCCTAAGAGGAGTGGTGGGGGTGATTTCCAGAAGTGCAGTGCAGGACATTGGGGCCCTGCAAACTTGTTTGAGTGTACTGATGACATCCTTGTCACGTGGGGTGAAGAAAATGGAGACTGCCTTTTAAGAATCTAAGGTCTGTTAACAGAGTGCCCTTGGGGGAAAACGTCTTGTGTCCTGCTTCCAGCGTTGTTTTGTGGGTATGCAAGGAGGTGAGTCTAGGCAGGGACTTAGGGTCCCTACGCACAACCTGGTGAAAACCAACCAGGTAGAGAAGAGCAGAAGGCTGGCTTCCCAAAATCACGGGGCACCCTGAGTACCTGAACCGGGAATGCACACACCTTGTAAAATCAGGCATGTGGGTCCTGTAAGGAAAATGGGCGTTCATGGGCAAGTTGGTTTTGACTCGCATCAAGCTGTGATGAATCTTCTTCGTAGCACACCTGTGGCTTTCGCTTTTGAGTGGGCCTGATCCTGACATATTTTAACCGGTGCATCTTACCTGCGGGATGTTAAATAGCAAAGGATCGTGCTTCGAGAGGCTGATTAGGAAACTCGATTTGGTGAGTCTGGAAGAAAGACAAATACACTTCTATTTTTCTTAGGCCTAGATAAATTTAGGCTGATGTGATTGCTCTTCACTGAAGATTTAAATGGTAAATTCAAATTACTACTTCTTTTGTATCATTGCTGGTGTTGGGTGATTGACTGCAATGGTTTAGTTTTGGGGTTTTTTTTCCAGGGGTTGGTTGTTTTGATTTTTTTTTATCAGGGTTTTGGGGATTTCTTTGGTGGTTGTTCTTGTTTAGTTGTTGGTTTGTAGGTGTTTTTTTGTTTTGTTTTTTTCTAAAAAAGAAAAAGAGTTGATTAACAGGAGCTCTTGGGGCCACTGTAGTCATGACAGAGGGAAGTGTTGTGGAGCTTTTGTAAATGACTGGTTTCCGCATCGACGGTGTGGGGTGCGGACGCCTTCAGCAGTGGCTCCACACCGCCATTTGGGATGTGACTGCAACAATATGCTCTACCATCTGGGGATCCGTGCGGCAGGACTGTGGTGTTCCCTTCTCACACAGCAGAGGTTTGTGCTTCTTTACAGCAGTAATTCCTCACAAATTATCCACCCTTTGCTGTAGAGAAAGCTTATATCGAGGTGCTGCCAAGGCAATAAGAGGACATCTGATGGCAGCTGCCTTCATCTGTGAAGTGAAGCTAAGGTAGGCAAACTTGCTTTTTGTCATTTGTCAGGTGATAGCTTCGAAGGTCCCAAGTTGGGGGCTCTTGGGGGGCTTTTTTGCTGCAGTGTTGCAATTCCAAACACTCACCCAGTTTAGTCTCTTGTAGATAATTTACCAAAATGACAATTGGAGTTAATACTAAACTATTAAAGCAACTGGTTAAAGAAGCCAAAATTACCCTGGTGTTAAAGCATTTTATTTTTTTTATATGACTTCAGTTCTGTTAACTAAACTCTGACTAGAAGTACCTTAAATATGAAATATTTCTGTTGTCTGCTTTGTAAGTACGTTGGTCACAGCTAGGTAACTATTATGTGCTGAAAATGCAATCTTTAATTAACTTGGAAGAATAGCTGATTCATTAATTGCTGTGTGCAACTTTTGGAACTTGTATTACATCCTCTTAAACATGCTTTCTAAGCCAGCAATATACCTCTTCAAAGCAGAATTTAAAACTCATGGTTTAAAGTTCGTAGGATTAAAGGTTAGCCCGGGTATCAAGTGATGAGGTACATGCCTAATTTAATAATAATAATGTTTCAGCGTCAGCTCTGTGGACCCATCGCTTCCTGAAGAGAAACGGTAACGGATTTCTTGGGTTAATCCAACCACTTTTCACTTGAAAGCTTTATTTAACTTGTCGTGGAGTGGCTTTGAAACAAAACCCCCAGAGCAAGAAGCCTGGGGTTTGCTGGCTGGCAGGCAGGCGATGCTCTCACTGAGCAGCCGCCAGCACCGGTGCTGGAGCAGGCAGGGCGTTACAGGCTTTGGCTGGAGCTACGCAGCAGCACGTTAGGAGGTTACACACGATGTTTCCCAGATCGGGGATAAAGCTTGGGCTTTCTTGGCAGCGCAGGAGAGACTAATCTGTGCAGTTGTTACCGTAATGGTAACGATACTTATATCAATTTGTAAAGATTGTTCAACTGGGATTATTTGACTGGGTATTACGGTGTTTAATCGTGGAGGGAGAACACAGGTTCCCTAAAGGGAAGCAATAGACGCTTTGACTGTGTTTTTAAATTTGTATTTAATAGCTTTAGACTTGTAAGGCACGTGGTAGTTCTCATCCTCTGTCTGAATTTTTAACTCCTTTTTGAACTGTGACTTGTCTATTAGTGTTGTTTATGTATATTGGGTTTGCACACTCATTGCTTTTTTTTTCCTCTGACACAGGCAATAAGAAAAAGATCCCTTAGTAAAACTTTAGAGAAACATGAGTAGAAATGTGTATGTAGAAAATGATAGAATAAATTTTGAAAAATAATAATTTTCATTCATGTAAGCATAAGAAAAATACAGAGTATTGTAAAGCTTTTTATTCAGTTTCCTTAATGTAAAAGTATGTAATCTTAATAAATATGCAACTAAACCCGACCTTTGCTGTGTCACATTGCAGCTCTCAGTGATACAGGATATCCTCTTAACACCATTCACCCATAAATATGACTGTCTAATTTAAGATGCAGTCTGCCAAGCATTTACTATGGGGCCAGCAGGCAGTATTTTGATTCATCTATCCATTGCCATTCAACATCATGGTTCCTGTGTTCCGACTTGGAAGTATCTTAATGGCTCAGTAGGTTAACATGATTTTCCCTGTTATCTGGAAAGCTTCAGTGGATTTTCTGTTTGGTTTTGTGTGGGCTGGACAGGCTAGAAGCTGTTCTGCTACCCACATGTTACCCCGACTGTGTCCTGTTAAAGGTTAAGTGATGGTCTTTCTGTGATCATTATTTTGGGATGAATTGCCAGAGCTTTTCTTCCTGGTTTTGCTACAGAAGTGATGCACCAAGACTGAGGCATCCAATTAGTCTTACCAGGAAGATAAGACTTGAATAGAGAATCGCTGGGTCAGTTGGTCTGTCTGTCTCATGCGTTCACTCATGTTCACTCTTTTTCTTTTCTCTTTTGTCCTGAGTAAAGAAAGGGCCACAATAAGGCTATAGGTGCATGACTACTATTCCTTGCACCCTTATCACTTAAGCTTTAGGTTTCCCTCTGTTCGTATCTCCTTTTGGGTCAGGAAAATCAGTCTGGCCTGCTCGCTCTGTGGCATATGGTGTCCTTCACCGATGCAACTGCTTTGTCCTTCTCAAGGGTTTTTTGAGGAGTAGTGTACTCCAATCCCAGGTTTGGCCTTGGGAAAGAATACTCCATTCTGCCCTCTGTGGTTCTGCTCCTCTCCTGAATTACTGTTATTTTCCATCCTCTGGGTAACTGAAGTTGTTTTGGGTTTTCTTCTGTCTTGATAAACCCAACCAAACAAATGTTTTCCTTTTAAGGTCTTTCTCAGTCTTTTTCTTAAACTAATGAACTAAAAGTAGGTGATATAAGAAAACGGTACAGGGAAACCACTAAACTTAGTGTTCATGCAGATGTTACTGGTTGAATCTTCTGACTGGATTTTGTAATCAGCTCAGGAATGACAATTTCCCAGAGGTCTACTTAACATCAGATTCTGCTTTAAGTGATCTCTTTACTCGGTATTTACTATACAGCAGTGATTCGACAAGCACTGGCCTGCAAAGAGGGATTTGGAAGGCTAGCAGTTGCTGGTAATTGCTGTTATCAGGAGCTCCACCATCAGTGATGGCTGGACAAGTGTGTGTGGTGTGCTCACCCAAGAGAAGCCAGTCAGTCCCACTGGCTGTGCAGTCCCACAAGATCAGCTGGTGTCCTGTTTGGCTTTGGGTTCAGACTTTGACCTGATGCTTCTTTTAGAAATGTATGCTTTTTTTTTTAAAGCTGCAAATTTCCTACTACAAAATGGGTATTGGGAAGGTTGAATCCCAGCTGTTTTCTGAATGGGGTGTGAGGGTCTGGAAAGGGGAGTGGCCATAATTTACATATTTTATCTTATCTGTTACAGCTGTAATAAATCTGGTATGTATATGCATAATCGGCATTCTAGATGTTTTAGACATTTTTCCTGGGTTTCAACCCCCTCTCTCATAGCGATGCCATCAGTGCTTTAACACCTGTATGTGCTTTAGAGTCAAGCGAGGGCTGAGTGGTGGTGGTGATTAGTCCATTAAAATCTTCGTCAGAGACGTGCTTTACCTTAGTTTGCCTCTGGAATTAAACAAACCCTCCTTATCCACCACCTTGCCCCCAGATGCCTAACTTTCATTGTCTTTACTCTTTATGACATCAAGCGTATGAACTGAACAAGAACGGAATTTTCCATTTTTTAACCCTTCATTTTCCATCAGAATTCCTGGAACTTGTTTGATGTGGTAAGGACTAGTCCGAGGGTACAGCTTCATTCCTTCCCACTGTAAGGCACCTATAGCCAGTTGCTCTTGTTACTTGTTAATGCTTTGATTTTTTTTTTTGACACCTTTCACATGCAGCTTATTCCTATAGTTGTTACCTAGCAACATTAATTTTGTTCGATTTAGTTTGTGTCTTCTATTTCAAGAAATCTATCAGGTGTGTTTTAAAAATGTTTCTGGAGTCCAACCATGAACCTTTAGTAATGTGAATTCTCTCCAGCACCTGTAATTAATGTCCATACATTTGGTGTTAGCCATCCCAGCCTTACTGGCAGAAATTAAAGTAGAGGTGTGTGGGATTTAAAAATTACCCAGAGAATACTGGAGCAGTTACAAGTTCACTGTTGACTTCTCTGGCATTTCAGTGTGCTCAAAGAGCATAGATGCCTATCTCAATATCATGCTCTTTTACCGACCACGATCTCAGCTTCTTGCCCTTCCTTCCACAGCATGGTCCATTTAGCATTTTGGAAGCTGCACATGCACTGATGTGACATTTCATAGGCCAGCAACCATAGTTACAGTACAAAGTAGAGGATTTCACTTAAGCTGTTGAATGTTAGAAAGTAATAAAGGAAAGGACTCCTCAGTGCAAAGTCCCATAAGGGGACTTAGAGGGTGCATAAAGTTCTGGAGTTTTGAGGTTCAGGCTTGTTGTTTTTAATTCAGACTATGATCCCTCTGGAGTTGGTAATGTCTCTAGGACACAAAGTTGGGTTTGTGACTTCTGCTTTCACATGAAACCAACCAAAAATCTTGTAAGCTTCTAATGTTCAACCAACACAATCTGGGTATTTTTATAATTGGGTCTGGCAGTGGACCTGGAGAACACTGTGAAAGCATAGGGTTTGCAAATGTTTTTTTATATTGTCTTTTTGTTTCTTGTGCAAAAATACCATCTGTATGTTGTTTTTAATAAGGTAGGAGTGGACAGACTGCAAAGAATTGGAGCTGGTATTGGGAATTGGAGGGTGTCGCTCAGCTGCAGCATTGCTGTAGAGGTCATTGTGGGGTTTTTAAAAAATTGTGAGAAATCTGCTTATTATCATCCACCTTCTGTTGCATGAGTCTCTCAGAGGTGTAGAAGCTGCCAAGTACTGAATGCCTGCAGCCGTAGGGGGGCTGTAGGTAACTTTTTCAGTGTACAAGAATTGCGAGTCCAAATAGGCAACTGGTGCCTGTGGCATTAGTGGAAGCTGAAAGAGGGTATGGAGGGAGGTGAGACACTTGAGTAAATACAGCAAATATAGTTACAAGCTCAGAGGGACAAAGTAACAGGAGGATGAGTGTTACCTAGGGTGGACTTATTTGTGCATCATTACTGCTCTGTGTTGTCAGAATGGTAAATTTATAAAAAGTTTTAGTGGTTGGAACTTCTGAAAAACCCCATCAAAACAGCATTTGGATATGGCACTGGAGGGACGTGCTGCAGCGCTCTTGTGCAAGGGATGCCCTTAATAAGGGAATATCTTGTAAAAGGAGCTTGTATGCACATCTCACTGTGGTAATCCTTACCTGCATTTCTGATCATAAAACATGCAGTTTCTACAATACCAAAAACCTTGCAAAACATACTTGCGTCACTGATATGAATCAGAATAACTTCTATGTGGTTTTATGAGATTTGAAACAGAATGCTGAGGTGGATACCACAAGTATTTTAGATGTCTCTTTTTTTTTTTTGCCCTTTTAAATTCTGGTTAAGTCCTTCTGTTCATTCTAATGTAAATGTATTTTCCCTCTACCTATAATTTGCATAGTGTTTCACTGCATCATCAATGCAGGATGCTAGGCTATATGCAACTGTACGTTCTTTTCTTTCACTGTTTCCGTCTGCCTCCTTGAGCATTAATTACTGCGCACAGGAGGGCCTGCTAACTGCTTTGATATCATCCTTTACTGAACTAAACTTGAGCAAAATCTTACATGAGTTATCTTAGCTTCCTTGCTTTGTCAAGCTGGATCTTGAACGTCCTGCACTGAAACTAATTTTGGGGAACTGATTGCTGAGTTTAGGCTATGAAATAGGAATAGGTGATCAATCAACAGCTGCCTTACTGTAATATCAAACACTTGTTTATATACATGCTGTTAGGCTTGATGTAGTATTAAACTTACTTCCATGGTGACAGACAAGTGGTATAGCCTTTTTATAAATCTTCTGCTGAATTCCTAGTAGCGCTTGCATCAGTCTTCTCTGAACTGATGTGAGGGATAATGCTGGATAATTAAATTCTGAAACAAGTAGACAAGAAGGAAATTATTTATGCATGTATACAGTTTTTAAAAGCCTTTTAAATCACAGCTCACAAGTCCTGTGATGTTTTTCATTGTATTCCCTATGAACTGTAGACCATATGTAAAAAGGAAAGGTGCTTTGCTGGGCTGCTATTTAGAGACATGAAATGCATCCTGGTCTGTAGTCCAAAGCTGCGATTCTTTCCATGTTCAGCTTTTTTCAGTAAACAGAATTTTTGCAGTGCAGTGAGCCCCTTGACAGCCATGGAAATACCTGCTTTCTTCAGGAGGCTGGCACAGATGAAGCTGAGCAGGGCTCATTCCAGCTTTACGTTTCTTCAGTATAAGTGGGATCCTGCTTAGTTTGCTCAGGGGTTATCATCCTTCCTATGGTAAGCTCAAAACCATTCCAATGGTATTCAGAGTGCTTTTGTTTTTGTGGAACGTGATAGCTTAGCTCACTAGCTCAGTAGAGGTTTTATAACAGTTTTCTTCTTTCCTTGAATTGAACTTCTAAATTTCTTCTTGTAATTGAAATCATGATTTACTTTACCAAAAATATTACTTGCGACATCCAGTGGAGCTGGTTTGTGAACAAAGCCAAAGTTTAACAAGTTGTGGGCAAAGAAGCAAAATGAAGTTCAGACAGCTGCCAGTGTGTGCACTTTGGTTCTAGTTTGGGAAAGAACATTGCTCACAGATGTACCAAGTATTTTCTTATGGTAAAAGAAGTCTGCAAAACTGCCAGTACCCTATCCACCACCAGAAGTATGTTAGAGCTAGGTTTTGCCACTGTTTTCCTTTAAAAATGACTTTCAAAAGCAAAAGGCTGCTTGCATGTTTGTGCATAGAAGTGATAAGCTAGCCTCTATGCTGTTCAACAGAGAGAAAAAGACAGACCTCGAATATTTGGTTTTATACTCCTTGATCTTATGGCAGAATTCAACACAGATTAAGGAAAATAGCCTTTAGTATCCCTAGAAGCACATGTCTGCAAGATAGCTGGAGGCTCCTCAGCTACCTGCAGCTCTGCCTGCTATAGCCTACAAAGGTGATTCTTCTAGGTCAGTTGCAAAATTTGTGTGTGCATACTTAGAAGACCAGCATGATGCCGTACTGGCTCAAAGCCCAGTGACTGGCAAACTAGCAGCCTCCTCAAAATAAGTTTTACCATCTTTTTTTCCCCCCCCTCCATCTTGATAGAGACTGGGTCTTGCTGGTTGGTAGAGGAAGGTACTTTGAAGGATTGCACTGAATTAAAACATTTTTCTGAATAGTAAACCTGAAAATAGTTGCAGTGGCTTAGAAATTCCATGGATGGCTTATTTGATTTTTATTTAGTTAAGCTCAGTAGAGAGCCATCACAAGTAACATACTGGATTACTTGGCAGGCTGAGACATCTGCTGGCGCTTCCGAGGTAGCCTACAGCAGTGAGGTTTCCTATTGCAGCATGCTGAAATCTCTCCAAAACATAATGGTATTTAGTAGTAAATGGTATTGTGTAGAGATGAAACTGTATGAAATTCAAGATTGCAGGCTTTGTCTTCAAAAACCTTAAGGAACTGTGCTCCTGCAAAAGTTTTATAGCAAGACTGAGGGCTATTATTAGCAGTGCTGCACCCACAGAGAAAAGGAGCTGACAGAGGAGTGAAACCAGATTCTGGACTTTAGTGCAACATATTATTAGGAAAACTCTATATGCACCTTGTCGGTGCCTGTCCTGTTGGAAATTGAATTTAGCTGTGTAATTGATATGCATAAAAGCCTGCTAATGGTAATTCTATGCTTTAAACTATGTACTTGGTTTGCTTAGTATTTTGCATGAAGTACCTCATTTTATGCATATTAGACTTCATATTACACCTTTGTGCCTATTTGATTATTCAGGGATAACTTGAGCTGACTCTTAATCATTCCTCCCATGTTACAATCATCTAAAAACTTAATGATCTTGCATGCTAATAGCTTTGTCTAAGTTGTTAATAAATTAGCACCCTCAGGGACCAAGCTGTACGGACTTCCACAGAATGTACGCCTTGACTTTCTTCCCTTTCTGCTTTTCACCGTGCTAAACAATTGCTGTTAGTTGCTGTAATTTACTCCCTGACTCTGTGGCCAGGGTCTGTCTTTCATGTCTCCTTCATCCAACCCCTAAGCTTTTACTTGACAGCCATCTGACGCCCTACAGCTCGGTCTTCTGGTACTTTAGATGAATGATAAAATTCAAAAGCCTTGTAATTGAGCCTCTCCCTCTTTATACTCCTACTCCTGTGGTTCCCTTGTGATTGCTCAAGAAGTGTTTTCGATATGTCCTCTCCAAATAGGATAAGAATCTGGAGGACGGAATGAAATTTAAATTGCAACTCTGTGTCTCCCTAAAAATAGCAGGAAAATTATTGTAGACTTTGTCCAAGCAAAGCAAAGTCTGGATTACTGAGAATGCGTGAACTAGCTGACAGAGAAGATGGTGTAGCCTAGTGAAGGTGAGTCTTAATAGTAGGGTAGTAGCTGTCAAGTACAGAGACTGAAGGGAATAACCATAAAGAAATGGAATGAAGAAACCTATTTGTGGGTTAATGGAATTTTTTTAGTTTTTTAACACATGTTCAAACCTACAAGTCCTGTGAATATGTTTTCAGTGAAGGCTAAGTGGCTTTTACTTTAGTAAAGGGCCTACCAACTTTCAGTGAGGAACACAGTATTTCAAGTCATTAAATAGAGCTCAGACGTAGGTACATGACCAGCACCTATTTAATTCTGAGCAGATCTTTTGGCTCATCCAACAACGAGAACTGGGGTCATCAATGTCCATAATAATTGTCGTGTTCAGATTCCGTTATGGTTATGCTGTAGGTGGACAGAAATTGAGTGGTGCTGTTTCAGATTATATCCTCAAGAAAGGTAGTATTGGTACAAAATCATTTGTGGTATCTCAAAGTACTGTGATTGATCTCAAGCTGAATAGCTGTTCCTGGTGGTTCATTACCTAGAAAACATGGCAAAAGAATGGGTATCAGAAAATACTTGGGGTGTCAAGCATATTTTAGCTGCACAGTGTTGTGTAAACGTTTGCTAGCTCCATTGCTTGGCTCTACTCTCCATCCATGTCATGAAGAGTTTTGTGAGATACAAGGTCTGCAGGCAGCAATGGTATATTTTTATCAGGACAGTTGATAGAGCTGGAAAATAAGGGCACATTTTTGGATGCACAAAGCTGTGTTTGGTCTGAAGTCGCTGTGCAGGCAGTGGCTGTGCAGTAACCAGAAGCAGATATCGATGTGTGTGTTCGTCAGCCCACTGAACTCCTGATAGGGAGTGACGTAACTTGTGGCTAGGGAGTAATTACAGTACTCTGCAATAGGAGTTCAGAGAGTGGTTAGTGCAAAGGGCTCGCAGAATTTTGTTGTCTTGCAGAGTAATTATGATCATTAAGGAGGAACGAATGAGCACAAGTTACTTATTTACTGTGAGGTAAGGTGGTGTATATAGAAAAGCTGGTGCACTTTTTAGGGACTGATGTTCTTCCAACAACCCACACCACATCCCTAGTTAATTTGCTTTGAGCTCTTTAAGGTAGGGGTGTCTCTATCATGTTGCAAGAGCAAGGATACAGATCTTTTTATAAAGTCCTCAGAGTGACAGTTAAAAGCTTGCATTGCCCTTCAAAATACTGTATCACAAAAATATGCAGAAATACAGACGGGATTTTTAACGAACTATAATGATAGCTTTCCAACATGTACAGCAGAGGAGTATGTTTTCCACATATTGACTTCTCCAACACTGTCTTGTTTTTTTTTTTCCCCCTTCTAAATTACTGGATCTTGCAAAGTGTTTATTACAGTGTTTGACAATGTGAACTTGATACATTGACAAGCTGAACTGAGGTATTTGTAAGTGATATACTTTTGAAATGTATGTCAGTTTATCAGTAAGTGAAGTGGTGCTTCACATTAACATTGGCATTATTAAAAATCCCACCAAATGTTGGCTATACTTATATAGTAAATACTGTAGTAGAAATATTTTATTCTGTGTCAGTAGCTTTTCACCAAGGAAGACAAAATAAATGTCCATCACTGGCTGTTATTAGCTGTGTTTTTCTGCTTTAAAATAAATAAATTACTTCAATAAAAAACTGCACTGTAAAAATATAACTAAAATTATGTGATAACTTTACTGAAATTTAGTCTTTGGTCTTTCTAGACTTCTTTTATTTGGGACTTCCAGATGTGTTATACTGCCTTTGTCTTTCAGATGACGATGTGGACCTAGAAGCTTTGGTAAACGACATGAATTCCTCATTTGAAAGTTTATACTCTACATGCAGTATGCAGTCGGAAACCACTCCGCTCCTTCAAAATGGTCAGCTCAACCGCAGTCAGTTGCCATCCTCAGGATCTGGTGCACTGCAGCCCATGTCTCCAAGGCAGAAGGTGCAGCGGTCTCAGCCTGTGCGCATTATGGCAGTCAGGTAGGAACAAGGGACTTGCCTCCTTTTTGTTGTCCTGAACTAGCTTCAAAAGAACTACGTTTTAAAATAGGAGGTAAACTTCGATAGGAGCTTAGTAGTGTTAGACTGGACTTTTGCATAAGAAAAAAGATGTACCGGGTAAGTGAAGGATGCAAATTTTCCATGTGTTTTGTAAATGCAAAAATGTCACACTTTCATCCTTTTTATCAATGTTTGATGTACATATAGCAGGTATGTGTAGAAGCATTTTGGTACCAATTTACAGAAACTAAGTCTGTATTTGGATTTATTTCCAAACTGTTCTCTCAAGTATGGTGCCTACTGACAGCTTCTTGTTTTTATAAAACATAAGAGATCATGTAGATAGATGAGGGTGCATTCATCTAGTTTTGATTTACGAAAAACACCTCTCTTTGTGGAGAATTCCTGAACAGTCCAAGACAAACAAAAAAGGAGCACGTCATAGGTATTTAACAGTTCTTCCTAGAGCACTTTCAGCTCTTTCACTTGAGTGCATTATGTGAGTCATTGCAGAGAAAGAAGTGTTTAAGTTGTCTCCCTGTTGTCAGGATGGGGGCTTGAATTCAGGCTTCGAGTGGAATAATCTTGGTGGTGATGGGAGAGTCTATAGGTTCTTAAAATCTTTTTAAGCAGCAGGAGGAATGAAGCTCCTGTCCGCAGAGTAGGTAAATTGCCTGTATCAGAGAGATTTGGAGTTTTCCTTTCCTTCTGGTTAACAGTGTCTTCTCCAAAAGCAGTGATAAGTAAAAATAATAAAAGAAAAATCCCAGATGTGGAAAGGGTTGCTCCTAATTCTTTACACTGATGTATTTCCTATAGGAATGGTATTCTTAACAGGCAGCTTTTCTATATGAATGGGTAGTATGCAGTAACTGCAATACAACTGAGTCAGCTAATGATGCAGTCATTTTTTTACAAGTATTTCATATTTAACCTTGAATAGGGCTGTACTAGAAAATGCACTCTCTAGTGTACTATAACTGTCAATGTTTTGTAAATATCTCAATCAAAACACTTCATTTAAACTATTCTTGGCATTTCAAAACTCAGCAACTCCTTTTTTGAGAACACTCTGCCTTTCTGAACTCTGTACTTCCATATGCACAAGAACATTGTGTGTTTATCATTAGAGAAAATAATGGCAAAACTTTTATTGGGGTTTATCTAGACCCCTTTCCTATAGAGGGCATTGGCTGTGTGTTTTTTTGCAGCCAGAACAGAATGGTTGACTGTAGTAATTCTCTTAAGAGCACAGTTTTATGTGTGTATCGGTCATGAAGTAAATTATGTACTGCAGCAGTATAGGCAGAGCAGAGCACAGCACAGTGAATTCTAATTTTAAGAAAACCACACCTTTCTAATTATGTCGAGTCTGTAGTTCCACTTCTTAAAATGGAGCTCAGTCAAAAACTTGTAATACTGAGCACTATTACACAGCTGCTGATACAACAAGTCTACTGAGCTGGAAAAGTCTTAGACTGTTCTTTACCCTATGCTGTAGGGAAGTGCACACACGGGTAGCACAAAAAAAAAAAAAATCAAGCAGGTCAAGTAGTTGTTTGCATGGCTCATAGTTATGGTTGGAACCTGCTATTTATAGCAAAAACCCAAATCTGTAAGGCTTATTCGTGGAACACCAAGGCAACTAAATTGCAGGATAGAGTTACCTGTGGAGCAGATTTCCCAGTAGTTAAATTTTATCAGCCCGCGGGTTCTGGTACAGGCAGAGACAGTGAACGTGCCCAGAGTGGGACACACTGCCAGAGGCAAACCCACCAGTTGTCTCCCAGGCAGCTCCATTACAAAGGCTCTACTTGCTGAAGGAATGGGAAAAAATAAGAGCAAATTGGGTTTTTAATGATTTGCATTTCAAACCCAGGCATTAGTTGATTGTCTCTGGAAACTTCCACGGTTGCCACTAGATGGTGCCTTTTGCAAAGGCGTTGCTGGCCAGCCTCCACTACGTGAAGAGTCACGTAGTGTGCATCTTCAGTGGTGATGCCCTAGCAGTGGGGAAACCCTAAAGCAATCTGGGCGGTCGTGAATAGGTCTTGCATCTTCCCAGGCTTTTCTGTGGCGACCGGTAGGCTTTAGTTTTCCTTTTGTTGGTGTGGGCAGTACGGGTGTATTATAAACTGGAACTTGAAGCTCTGTTGGTCCTGCGTAAACTTGAGGCATATCTTGGGAGATGCAAACTTGTCTGAACAGTAACCGTAGAACGAGCATAAGGTGGGAGGGTGTAATTGCAGTTTATTGCTCAAGCTGAGTCTTAGCATTTCCATTTCTCTAGGAAATGCCAAGTTGCTTGGAGATGGAATCTGGTATTGTAATGAGGTGACAATATTGGTTTCAGTCTCAGCTTAGAGACTTTACAGGGGTACACCTACGTTTGCAGATTCACGTGGAATTTGGCTCCGAGTGACTGCAGTTGTGTTCTTCTCTTTCACGTTGGTTTGGAAGAGCTTAACTGATTTTCTGGCGCACAGAGCTTATGCTTGTAAGCTAGTGTTTACAACAGTGAGTACAGACATATATTTTTGTTTATTTTATGTGCACAGTTACCTCAGTTACCTAAGTAATGAAGTTATAAGCAACAAAACAAGGATAGATGCCTGACTGGTCATTTTTCACGTGCAGTTAGCTACTTTGTGCTTGTAGTTGCTGTAACTGTATAGTAGTTGCTTAGAAAAAGAGTGGTTTTGATTCCTTTTAGCATCGTTACCATAAATGGTGAGGCAGGAGATCCAGGTCTAGTGATGCCAGTTTGCTCCTCTTAATGCTCAGTGCTTCTGTGTTTATAGGCGTCTTCAAGAAGAAGAACAACAATTCAGAACATCATCTTTGCCGGCCATCCCAAATCCTTTCCCAGAACTTTGTAGCCCCGCAAGCTCTCCAGTGCTGGCCCCTGGATCTTTACCTCAGAGTCAACCTGCTAGTAAGCATGTGAGTATGGGATGAAGCTTTGGGTCATCCATTTGTGTTCAAACCAGCAGTGGACTATTTCATGTTGAGGGCAGAAAGAAAGTTTCAAGATAAGTAGAAACACTTGTAGGCTTTGTCTGTGAGTAGGACAGCACTGGCTGAGAGAGTGTCTTGAAACAGGCTTTAGACCTTTTTTTAAAGGTTTGTAAGAATGAAGTGAAAAAAAAAAATGAAGCAAGTCTTTCAGATACATGCGTGTTGTGAATGAAGCAGTAATGCCTAATATCTTTTGGATTTTCTTATCTAAGGTAATGACTTACTAATTTAGAAGTCAATTAGCTTAGAGTTGGAGAGGGATCTGTGCATGTTACACTGTATATTCTAGGTGCCACAAAGACACTGAACAGCTGATTTCTTTAAGGACATGGTGCTGCTTTATTTTGCTGTTTTTCATGAAGCTGCTCAAAATACAAAATAATGTTCTTGAAGCATGTAACTAGGCACAGCTCCTTGTAATAGGACTTAAGGGGAGCACTGTCCCACGGAAAGCTGGTTGAGCAGCTCTCTGGGTTCTTGGCAGTGAAGATAGCACAGACAGAGCTCTCGTGGTCCAGAGCAGTGACACTGGAAACAGGTTTTTCATCTCTATCCTCCACTCTGAGAAGCAACCACCTTGTTTTGTGTCAGTCCTTGAGCACATTTAAAGACTAAAGCTGGGCTCTAAAGCCTTTATTTTGTAAACTGTGCTGACTTGCATGGGGATGAAAAGATGTGTTGTTCTTCTTGACTGTTGGCTTAGAACAGTTCAGGGCTTGAGTACCCAAAAAGATGGTGATGTTCTGTATCACTGCTCAGTTACTTTGTAAGTAGCTCCTACATCTGTTCTACCTGATAAGAGGGTTTGGGTGGACAGTTCAGCTACAAGCAGTTAGGCCCTAATGTATGCCCTCACATCTTCTGTATTGCTTTGTATCACCATAAAGAGCTGTCTGCTTTCTTTAAAGACACAGTGTATCTTAATTAGTTTTACTGTATCTCTTGTACATATAAGACAGAGAACCAAATCGTGCAAAAGATGGAGTCATCCTGTTGGGGATTTAGCAGGACCTCATCAGAGGCCTGGGTACCAGCTAAGCGGAGAGGCTGTTTTGCCAAGGCAGTGCTCACCTGACTCCGGGGAGACAAAACAAGGGGCAATTCTGCCTCCTGGCACTTACTGAGAGGACAGCAGTGTAACTGCCTTTCTGAGACAAACTGAAGTTGCTGATGAGCCTATGTTTACCTTTGCAAATATTCCCCTGTTTCAGGGATTCCTTGCTTTATGTTTTATTAATATTAGCCAAGCCACCTTAAGGGTTACCCTGTAAAGCTTTAAGAACCCTAAGTGTGTCAGTTTTTGATGGAATTTAGAAACTGGTGGTTTAACAGCACATAAATCTAAAAGTAAACAATTTTTTAATATATGTAGGATGGCTATAAAGACAGAGTAAAAGTAGATCTTTTTTCTTAAATTTTAGTTTAGATTTTTTTTAAAAAAAAATTAATAAAATGGAAAATTTTGACAAGCCTTTTGAAAGCCTAAAATGAAATAAATATCTTGTATAGATATGCTTGCTGCTGAAGTTTTTAATCAAAGACAGTTATAGTGGTAAAATCTCTTAGGGTGCAAGATGAGGAAGTAAAGCATATTGGACAATAGTGGCTTCTGTTGATGCAGATACACTTCATTTCAGTTTATCAACTGATTTGAGATGAAAAACACTGGCTCAGGGTGAGGGAAGGGTAGGAAAGTGTTCTTTTCCTCTCTAATGAACTATTTTCCTCTCTTTTAATGAAGGAATAGAGGAACAGAACTGAAAAAAACCCTCTAGTTTTAAAGCATTGGTGGACAAAAGTAAGAAAAAGAGTAGGTTCAGTTTCTTCATGAAGGAAGAAAACTTTATTTTTAATATCTCAATTTTAAACATGTAGTATTGTTGGATAAAAAAATAATCTGTCTGTTCAGCATCATTATAGAGTGTTGTCTTTAATCCAGTTCTAGTTCCCTTCAATGGAGTCTGCTACACATGAGTAAAAGATGAGTAACTTAAATGATATACATCTTTCCAACTCCATTCCATTAAAAAAAGTAAAGTTTGGGAACTTGAATAAACTATTTTAGTACATGCTCTTGCTTCGATAAATCTCCATAGATATAATATAAACTATTGGTTAACAAAATAAGTGATGAGCTTAGTTAAAGGACTGCAGCAGCACATTTTAATGGCCGACAGTTAGTGAAAATGAGCTGTGTTTTCAGAAAAATATACATATGTTAAATGTAAACCAAGGTTAAACATAATGATGCTTAATTTCAGGTTCTCTGCTTGCAGATTATAAACAAGGATTAACATCGGAGATTGGAATGAGCCATTCTGATTACATGGGATATATGAGGTGTTAGTGAAAAGTAATTCCCTTTGTGCCTCTCGAGCATTTGCATGTAAATAGGCAAATAGCAGTTCCAGCCAGCAATGCTGCAGCTCTGATCACACAGAGCATCATGGCCCACGCATGGCATGGAGGAAATGTTGTCTTTGGTCAGCTCCTATCTCAGGGGCTTGAGAGGGATCCAGGTTAATGTAGTCTTAGAGGATTTCAGAAAGGAGCGGATATTTTGTTTGCTGACTGTGTAACAGTGCGTGGGGGGCGGGGGTGTCACTGGGAAGCTGGGGTGTCTGATATGATTTCTTAAGAAATGAAATGTTAGTGTTGTTCCTCATGGAACAACTCAAGTCTTATTTTTTAGTAATTTTAAAATCAAACTCTGCAATGATAAAACCTAGTAGTTGTTATGCAAGAAGAATTTAAAGATCTGGTCGTGTTAAAAGCAGAAGAGTCTCATGTCATATCGCCAAGCCTTGGGCATAAAGAAATGCCAGCTCCATTCAAATTTTACTAAATTAAAACTTTTTTCCAGTATATTGTTCCTTATAGGAAAAGGATGCATGTGTGAATAGAAGAGTGAGTAAAGGAGCTTTTGGGTCATAAAGCTTGACTTATATTTGCAGCTGAAAAAATAGATGTTGTTTTTTCTCATATGCAAAATTTTATTCATATAGCTGGAGCTTGAGACATACAAATTCTTGTTAAGATTCTTCTGATCCTTTTATTTTTTTCATGCAGTTGTTAAAAAAATGGTGGCAAGCGGTTTGCAACATTGCTTATGCACTGCTCTGCATTTGTTTCATGCTTTTTCTTGGTGCAGCAAAGAAAGGTAAAAGCAGTAAAGCATGAAAAATAGCTGTAATAAACCTTTTACTTTTTTCAGTAGACTTTTTTTGTTTTATGATGATGATGAAGCATTTTCTTTATCTTACTCAAAGTGCATGTATCGGGAATAATTTTTTTTAAATATATTTTCTGAGATCTGCTGGGTAATGGTACTGATTTCAACACAGCAGGAAGCAGTATGCCACCTCTAGCTCTGCTGCCAATCAGGCACTGAATACTGCTTTTAAAGCTGATGGCTTCAGGAGTGTACGGCAGCTGCTCCCCAGAAGACAGAACAGTGAGAAATAACGGGTCTGCTGTACTAGCACAAAACTAAAAACACATGTAGGCAAATGGGATAGTCATTTAATGGGAGCATCTATATATCAATCTGGGAGGTAAAGCTGGAATGTTAGGCTTATTGAAATCATTGCAGATTTTAATTTTTTTTTTTTTAATTTGACTCTGGATCATCTTCTCTAGTTTAAAAAAGCCTAAATTACAAGATTTTATAGATACCTCTTTTTTTAAGCACTTAGGCAGGTTGAGTAACTGGCACATAATTTAGTAGTATAAGACTTAGAAGAGAAGTGAATACCTGTGAACCTAAAGGTTACATTTCAAAGTCTATTCTGCACTGAGACACCTCCACGGTGGTGGGGTCTGGGCTAATATGGTTGTATGACCAAACACATCTGGTGGTAGAGGTTAAGAAATTACTTGTACTTAAACAGATACATGCTCTTTGGGAGTTCAGTGCTATGATCCTTTATTACAGTTCTGCAGGTGGAAACAGCCCACTTCGAGTGAAGTTCCACTGTGAGAAATGTTAGATGTTGACCTGTTGACAGTGAACGGGGTGTGATTCTGTAAAAATTGGCACCACTGAAGTTTTTAGTAATGTAGTCAGCTAGCTGTGAGTACCTGGGCAAAAAGTACCAACTAGCTGTGCTATTGAGTCAGTAGCTACTTCAGCTACTGGTGTGGTGAGCGAGACACCACAGATATCTTCTGTTTGGAGAAAGTATGACCCTTCAAGTGGTAGCTGCCAAAAAGCTCTTAAGTTCTTGAGTCGAGAGCAGCATTGTCCATCAGCTTGGGCGGGAGGAGGCTGACAGGAGAGGAGCTGCCTGATCAGTGCATGCCCAAGTGTTTCCTCCTCCACTGTGTGCCTCTCTGTCCTCTAAGTACCACCTGTCTGTCCCTCACCATGGAGCCTCACCGCAAGTCGGTAGGAACTTCATCAGGCCTCTGAGCACGTAAGCGCTCCCGCTTTCAGTGCTGAGAAGGGCATGTAAAGGTGGGAGCAGAAAGGACATTTTCTGGGTGACACCATGGAGCATTGCAAGATCGTTTGCTTTTTTTTTTCTTCTCCTTTTTCCTACATCTTTGTTCATAAAGTTCATGCACACCTACAAACACAGGATCGCCCTATGTTTGAGGGGGACAGTGATGGAGGGCTGGGAGAAAAGACAGCTGAAAGTTTTTTAAAACATCATTTACTTAACAGGATAACTATGTTTGTCTAAGAAAAATGGAAACCAGAAAATTACACCAAACCAAGACCAAACATTTGTCCAAAAGATTGCTAAAAACATCAGACAGCTAGGTTACCACTAATTGAAGTCCATCTTTGTGTTGCTGGTATAAACTAAGAACTGGTTGGTAACTTAGGTTATAATTTCTGGTTGTGTACAAATATTTTGGAAAAAGCATGCAATAATTACATGTAGGTCACTGCAATGCCACAGGATATTAGGCTAAAGTATCTTGTGTGAGTCAATGAAGCTTTCAGCTGTAAAAATAGGGCAAATTTCTCACATCCCCCCTCTATACAACCCAGGCAAACTTCCAAATGGCAGTTTGATGTACCAAAATTATTTACTCTCTTCTAGCAAATTAAATTCACAAATGGGTATGAATTAATGCCATTCTTTTTTCCAGATTTAGTTAGCCTTCAAGGGAACTCCTGTAAACAAACTTCTTAGTTTTAATTGGTTTAATTACATGTTACAGTGCACATTTTTTTAAATTTTTCTTCCCGTAAAACTTTTTTATTGGCTCTTTACAAGACAAGGGTGTTGATTTCTGAAAGAGAGGCTGTATAAAAATACAAACTTCTGTATAATGAAAACTTCATGTACAAAGTTAGAATTTGCATGTGTGACGGCAAATTTTGTACTTAATACTGCAGTTGAATAACCTTTAGCAACAAGACATTTTGAAAATAAATACTGACATCAAGTTGAGTCAACAGGACTTTACTTTCTTTAAACAGGCCAAATACCATAGCTGGATTAATATGGACAATCTCTTAGGTCCAACTTTAAAATATGCATTTTCATGGGTATCTGTCATATGTCATGTTGTTTCTCTCAAGGCTGTCTTTGAATCAAGGCTCCTAAGCTAAATAAATCAATCATACATAGATTGTTCTGTGGCATGTTTAACTCAGATGCCTTTAAGAAAGTTGCAATTGCGTTTGGGAAAAATTGGGAAGTATCAGGCCTCTGCTGCAGGGCTGTGATCTAACTGTATGAAAACAGGCCTTGCATTTCCTTGGGTGCCCCTCTCATTTGGAGAAATAACACTTTCCTGAACTAAATGAGCTAGATTTGATGGACAGTGTAGGAAACACGTTGCACTACTTGTTGTCTTGTCCCCTGTGTCATGCGACCATGTCCTGTTACTCCTGAAGAAATAAGGGGTGTAAGCTCACGTGGTTTTGAAAGTATCATTTGTTCATCACTGAAGAAGAGAGTAATGAATAACTGAAGACTAACGAGTCTGCTGGACTACGCTAAAGACAGGTAGTCCTCAGCGCTGTAAGTGCTGGGTGACCTGTAGGTCTGCAGGCTCTTCTGCTGGACCCCCATGTGCAGTCTGCCAGGGACCAAAATCAGCATGGAGTCAGAGCTGCTATTTCTCCTTCTGCATGTCTGTTACAGCAAGAAGCTTGGTGGTAGAAAGAAATGAGTCGCTTTGTTCTTGCTTTTGGAAAGTGCCAGAACAGTAGTTACAGTCCCAACGTGAATTACTGGAAATATTAAGGACATCTCATGCTCAAATCCGAAAGTATGTTATTTGTTGGGATTTTTTTGTTTTTAATGACACGAACCTGGCCCTGCTCCCAGGAGCATTTTGGCTCCCTACCCACAAGTGATGCTCCGGCAGCGGGAGTGTGCTGGGAGGAAGGCTGTGTGGTCAGGACCGACGGCAGTGCACTGGGGGATGCGTTGCCTGGCCAAGGGTCGTCTGGCATGCTCCACAGGACAGGACTGGCCCAACCTGAACCTGCCCAGCTGCACGTGTGCTGGTAGCCCCACCGGGTGTTCAGCCACACAGTAACTCTTGCAGTTGTTTTAAAAAGCTGGTTTACAGTAGTAAGGCCGCTGCAATTAACCTTTAGGACTGCCCTGTGCTGCAGTAGCTGTGTATTAGTGCATTCACACTAGATGCATCTTAGTTATGTGTGCCCTTGCACATTTTTGTTATGCAACGTTACTCTTGCTATATTTTATTAATGGCACAGTGAGAATATAATTTAGCGGCTCTATGCTTTGATGAGGAATTGACAGAATTGAGAAGCTATCAAGCTGAGAGTGCAGGGAAAAATGGGAAAACGTAACAGAGAAATTTAATTCTCTCTGTGTCTAGCGAAGCAGGCAGGAGTGGGTTTGGATGTAAACAGTGCAGTAGGGAATTAAAAAAGAACAAACAACTACGCTGAGTGATTGTAATTATACTGTAAGTGAATGGTTGAGATGAATCAGAGATGTCATAACTTCACACTGATAGCCTTTAAGGAGTCATTCAACATAGTGGGAGTAGCTATGCAGAGTCTTGGCTCTGCTTGTGGTCTGTGCTGTCTGGACTCTAGAAAAGGTACTAAAACCAGCTCTGAAAGGAACCCCAGAAGAGTCATTGTAGTGGGTGACTCCATTCTGAGGGGTGTCGAAGGCCCCATATGCAGACCAGACCCGCATCATAGGGAAGTCTGCTGCCTCCCTGGGGCCCGCATCAAGGACCTCACAAGAAGACTCCCCTCTCTAGTCAAACCCAAGGACTATTACCCTCTTCTGTTTTTTCAGGTAGGTAGCGACGACATTAGCAGGAGAAGTATTAAATCAATGAAGAGAGATTTCAGGGCCTTGGGGAAACTGATCAAGGGGTCGGGGGCACAGGTTGTGTTCTCCTCCATCCCTCCAGTTGGGGGGATGGATGAGGATGAACACCGAAGAACACAGCAGATGAATTTGTGGCTTCAAGATTGGTGTCACCGTCAGGGCTTCGGTTTTTTCGATCATGGGTTGGTATACAGGGCACCAGACCTCTGGGCATTAGATGGGATGCACTTGTCCCAGAAGGGGAAGAGGATCTTGGGGCAGGAGTTAGCTGGGCTCATTGAGAGAGCTTTAAACTAAATTTGAAGGGGGAAGGGGGCAAAACACCAGCCCATCTGAAGTGCATGTATACCAATGCACACAGCATGGGTAACAAACAGGAGAAGCTTGAAGCCATGATGAAACAGGAAAATTATGATGCTGTGGCTGTCACAGAAACATGGTGGGATGCCTCCCATGACTGGAGCGCGCCAGTTGATGGCTACAAGCTCTTTAGAAGGGATAGACAAGGTAGGAGAGGCGGTGGGGTAGCACTGTATGTTAGGGACTGTTATGATTGCCTTGAGTACAAGTGCTGTGAAGAAAGGGTGGAGTGTCTTTGTGTTAGAATCAGGAGGAAGGCCAAGAGGGCAGATGTTGTAGTAGGAGTCTACTATAGGCCACCCACCCAGGACAGAGAGGTGGATGAAATATTCTATAGGCACTTGGGTGAAATCTCACGATCACTTGCCCTTGTTCTCGTGGGGGACTTCAACTTCCCAGACATCTGCTGGAAATACAACACAGCAGAGCATGACCAGTCCTGAAGATTCCTGGAATGTGTGGGGGACAACTTCCTAACACAGCTGGTGAGAGAACCAACCAGAGAAGGTGCCCTGCTAGATCTCCTCCTTGTGAACAGAGAAGGACTGGTGGATGATGTGGTGGTTGGAGGACGACTAGGGCACAGCGATCATGAAATAATAGAGTTCTCTATTCTTAGAGAGGCCAGGAAAGGGCTAAGCAGGACTGACATCCTGGACTTCCAAAGGGCTGACTTTGTCTTGTTTAGGCACCAGCTTGACAGGATCCCTTGGGAGAAGGTCCTGAAGGGTATAGGGGTCCAGGAAGGCTGGGTGCTCTTTAAGAAGGAAGTGTTAATGGCTCAGGAGCAGGCAGTCCCCAGGTGCTCTAAGAGGAGCAGGCGGCAGAGAAGACCACCCTGGCTGAACAGGGAGCTTTGGCTGCAACTCAGGGAGAAAAGAAGAGTTTACAGCCTTTGGAGGAAGGGGCTAGCCACTCACAGTGATTACAAAGATGCTGTGAGGCTATGCAGGGCAGAAATCAGGAGGTCCAAAGCCCAGCTGGAAATTAATCTGGCTTCAGCAATCAAAGAAAACAAGAAATGTTTCTATAAGTATGTCAATAGCAAAAGAAAGACCAGGGAGAGTCTCCATCCCCTGCTAGACGCTGAAGGAAACTTGATAGCAAGTGATGAGGGGAAGTCTGAGGTCCTTAATGCTGCCTTTGCCTCACTCTTTAATAACAAGACTAGTTGTATTGAGGGAATCCAGCCCCCTCAGTCAGATGATAGAGACTGGGAGAACGACCCGCCCCGCAATCCAGGAGAGAGTCAGTGACCTGCTACATCACATAGACACACACAAGACTATGGGACCGGATGGGATACACCCAAGAGTGCTGAAGGAGCTGGCTGGGGTGCTCGCCAAGCCGCTTTCCATCATTTACCAGCAGTCCTGGCTGACCGGGGAGGTCCCGACAGATTGGAAATTGGCCAATGTGATGCCCATCTATAAGAAGGGTCGGAAGGATGATCCGGGAAATTACAGGCCTGTCAGCTTGACTTCGGTACCCGGGAAGCTGATGGAGCATCTCATCCAGAGTACCATCTTACAACACATGCAGGACAACCAGGGGATCAGGCCCAGTCAGCATGGGTTTATGAAAGGCAGGTCATGCTTGACAAACCTGATCTCCTTCTACGACAGAGTGACCTGCTTATTGGATGAGGGAAAGGCTGTGGATGTAGCTTACCTTGACTTTAGCAAGGCCTTTGACACCGTTTCCCACAACATTCTCCTGGCGAAACTGGCTGCTCGAGGCTTAGATGATCGCACGCTTTGCTGGGTAAAAAACTGGCTGGATGGCCGGGCCCAGAGAGTTGTGGTGAACGGAGTTAAATCCAGTTGGAGGCCGGTCACGAGTGGTGTCCCCCAGGGCTTGGTTTTGGGGCCACTCTTGTTTAACATCTTTATTGATGACCTAGATGAGGGGATCGAGTGCACCCTCAGTAAGTTTGCAGATGACACCAAGCTGGGTGGGAGTGTTGATCTGCTTGAGGGTAGGGAGGCTCTGCAGAGAGACCTGGACAGGCTGGAGCGATGGGCTAAGGCCAAGTGTATGAGTTTCAATAAGGCCAAATGCCGGGTGCTACACTTGGGTCACAACAACCCCCAGCAGCGCTACAGGCTTGGGGAGCAGTGGCTGGAGAGCTGCCAGTCAGAGAGGGACCTGGGGGTGTTGATTGACAGCCGGCTGAACATGAGCCAGCAGTGTGCCCAGGTGGCCAAGAAGGCCAATGGCATCCTGGCTTGTATCAGAAATAGCGTGGCCAGCAGGGACAGGGAAGTGATCTTACCCCTGTACTCGGCACTGGTGAGGCCGCACCTCGATTACTGTGTTCAGTTTTGGGCCCCTCACTACAAAAAGGACATTGAATTACTCGAGCGTGTCCAGAGAAGGGCAACAAAGCTGGTGAAGGGTCTGGAGCACATGTGGTACGAGGAGCGGCTGAGGGAGCTGGGGTTGTTTAGTCTGGAGAAGAGGAGGCTGAGGGGAGACCTCATCGCCCTCTACAGCTACCTGAAAGGAGGTTGCAGAGAGATGTGGATGAGTCTCTTTAACCAAGTAACAAGCGATAGGACAAGAGGTAATGGCCTCAAGTTGTGCCAGGGAAGGTTTAGACTAGATGTCAGGAAGTATTTCTTCACAGAATGTGTTATTAGGCAGTGGAATGGATTGCCCAGGGAGGTGGTGGAGTCCCCATCCCTGGAGGTGTTTAAGAGTAGGGTCGACATAGCGCTGAGGGATATGGTGTAGTTGGGAACTGTCAGTGTTAGGTTAACGGTTGGACTAGATGATCTTCAAGGTCCTTTCCAACCTAGATGATTCTGTGATTCTGTGACTCAAGGTGTGAGTTCAGGTCAGCTTTAGACATTTCAGATAGAAACCTTTTTGGACCTTTGCTACCCAGTAGGACAGACACAAGAAAGCTCCTGCTCATAGGTTAGAGCCTCTGTTGTGTATCCTACATGACCTTGCGGCACCATGTTGTTGACAGCAGTGGGTAGGCAAGTTGACCACGAGGTCCCTTCTGAAGCAGGCTGAGGCAGCCCTTACAGAGCTGCGTTGGCACCTACGGCTGAGCTGATCGTTCACGGTGCTCCCCCAGTAGATGCTGTGGACATATGTAGTGCAGGACTGGGAAGACACCCAATTTTTTGCTTGCTTGCTGGCATCTACTTCTAGGGACGGAAGGCAAAGCCAGTGTTTAGTTTGTTAATTTCCAAACCATCAGCAGAGTGGTTGCTTAAGTATCAGGAGTAATGCTTTTTGTTCACAGTAGGAGAAAGGCTTCTTTGGGCTTGCTGTAATTACCTGGACAGTGAACTGTGCCCATGTTTAAAGTGGAAATACGTTTGAAATGTCTGCCTTCACTTAGGTGGAGTTTGTGTGTGGACACACAGGGGAAGAATGAACTTGTAAGTTCATTGCTGTGGTAATGGAATGTTTATGCGTTGCTCCAGAGCTTGCAGATACGGTTTTGTTCCATTTCCTAAACAGAGGGGATGTTAGTGGGAATTCAATAACATTTTTGCATTAGAAGAATACTGCTGAGTTAATTAAATCATTGTGGGATGAGTTTCAATTCTCTGTGCTCTTGATTTATAGTCTCCTTATTGCTATCAAATTCTTATTGTATTATTCTTTCTCCTAATAGGAGTGCAGAATTACTGTACTAAAAAGTGATTTTGTCTAATTAATGTAAGCACCTTCAATCTTTGCTTCAGCCTGGCTGTAATCTGAACATCACTTATAAAATTTACATAAAAGCGAGTTTAATCTGGACTTGTTAAAAGGCAAGCCATCACTGATTCATAAAAGCTACATGTCATGTTTCTCCATTGGCATTAGGATTGCTTATTCTCGCCAGTGGCAGACCCCGCTGCTGCCAGGGTTACTGGAGCTGGTTTCTCCTGCTGCATTTCAGGAAGCAACAGAGTTGAAAATATCTTCGTTATGCTTCATGCCATAAGTGTTTGGTTTTTCTCCTGTTGCTGAGGGGGAAATGAAGAGCACTCGGGAGCAAAATGGGTTGACTGTCACCTGGGAGTTTGGATGTGAGATCCCATGTTGAGCATGGGGAACGTGGATAAAGCAACTTTGTCTCAGCAGACCTATTACCAGTGAAATCTCATTAACAGCAAAGCAAAAACTGTTCTGCAGGTTTTTATGGGGGGGAAAGTGGTGAAAGTGGGAAAGACCTTTAAAAGCTGTATTTGTTTCTCACCAAACAGGTGCCACTTTAAAGCGCTCAGATCTTTCCAGTTACCCCTTTTATCTGCCTAGACCTGTTGTCTGGCCAGAGTGAGGAACTGCTCTGCCTTTTGGGGATATTTATATACAGACTATGAGGACACCCCTTTACCCTGCGTGCCCAGGGTGTGCACCACCTATCCAGACACCTGGGAACTGGCCCCACTGGCACCTGGCACTTGCTGAATGGCCCACACCATTGTGGGCGGCATCGGGCTCGCTGACACGTGCTCAGCAGCCACAGAGGGTCCAAGCGTGAGGAAATGGCTTCCAGCACCGGGAGTAGAAACATCTGTGCTCTGCTGCCTCGCCCTGGGGTGACCTTGCACACATGTTCCTCCTCTCACCTTTTAGGTTCACCTGTAAAAATCACATTTCCCTACTACCCCTGCCAGAATAAGTAACAAGAATAGGAACAAGCCTAAGAAAAAAACACGACTTAAAAGAAACCTAAAAACCAAATGAGGTGCAAAACATGGAAAAGAGAATTCTAAGCTAAACAACGGTGTCCTGAAGTAAAGCAACAGGATTAAATTTTACAGACAATTTGCCCTTGGGCATCTGTGAGTCATTTTTGAACTTGTCCTTGCCTGCAAACTGTTAAGAGCAGCTAATTACTCTGAAGTAACTTGCTTGTCAGTGTTGCTGATCATACTTATTTTCCCTATTTCTTACTAAAATCTACTGAAAGCCAGCCAACTGCAGTATTTCCAGACCTTATAAATAGATTTACAGATATTTGCAGCAATTCCCATTCCCCAGGTTTTTGGTTATGTAGAACAAGCTATAGGTGGGATCTTTAAGCGTCAGGTATCAGATAAGCGGTTTTAGCATTGAAAAATACCCATTGTGCTTCAGTTTGAATGCTCTTCACTGAGTTGTCCCAAACTCCAGAGTACTGTTATGTTTAAGTGTTTCAAGTGTGTGTGTGTATATATATATATATGGATATATATATATGAGAAGATCAAAAGATTGCTTGCATACCTTGTAATGGATTTATGGAGCAGCTTGAAAAGAAATAGACATTAAATATATAAAGATCACCTTTTCCTTCATTAGGCAAAGAACTGAAAGCTAATGTTACAGAAATAACAACATCTAGTCATGCAAATAAAACCTTGTATTTGATATTGTCAAAGTATTTTTCTGTATTATATGCTGGTTTGTTCTATGGAATTTTTTTCCCATGGCTGACCTTTGAACCTTATTCTTTAACAAACTAGCTTGGCAAAGCTTTGTAAAGCTCGTTCAAGTGAGGCTGAGCCTTGCTTCTTGTGTTACAGCCTTGTCAAATGAGCATTCTCTGATCAGCAGACTCAAATAATGTCCGGCAGAAAAATGTCCTTGCTATGCTTGATGTTAATGTCATTCCACTTGAAGCATTTAAAAGGTCCTAAATATATTTGAGAACCTACTATTAATTTCCTCTTTTGTCTGCTTCACGAGAGAAGTCAAAGCTGGGTTTTACTCCTGAATGTGGATCCAGTCAGTGTTTTAAATGCTATTTGATGAAAGTTCTGTGTATGCTTTTTCTTTATCTTTGAGCATACTTATCCATCATGATTTGCATCCCAGTCTCTTGGGGTTTTTGGATGCTTTTTTGGCGTGGGGTTGTTGGGGTTTTTTTGACTGCACAGATGAAAAAGGTAATCTGAATCCCAACTCTTGCATCATCTGCAGAGAGAGGCTGTCATTCCAAGGGGAGTGGAGTGCTCATCAGCTGGGGGGGCAGGAGAGCACCGCATTCATCTCCAGAGATAGAGAATGTATATTTCTCACCATTTGTACAGTGTGACACATTTCTTAATATTTTCTAAGATATTAATAAGAAGGGAAAATCAGGAGGCAGCCAGCTATATTTGTGCAAATGTACCTTCAGTGTAATTTCCCTTTGCTCTCAGTGAACATTTAGTTCTGCGTTATATTGCATGCAAGTTACAAATGAGCATTTGCTTACAGGCTAATTAAGCATAGCTTAGAGCAGTACTTAATTGCAACACTTCAAGCAATACAGAGGAACTTCAAGCTGATCGGGCTAACAAGAAATTAACTTTGTGCTCTGCCCAAGGTTGTGCTAGCTGCTGTGTCTGTAGGGTTTCATTACCACTTTCCTTTTCTTACGTGCATGAACTAGCACTTGGGCAATCTCCAGAAGTCATTTTTTGTCTAGGAGCAACCTTAAGGATTTAAACTATAGCAGGAAATTCTGCAAGTGAGACAGGGCGGGGGTATGATGGAGTCTTTCAGTGGGTAGGGAAATTGCTTGTGCAGCAGATGATGGCTTTGAGTGTCTCGAGCAGTTCATCCATTGAACAGATGTCCAAATGGGTCTAAGTTGAAAGATTGCTATGTTGATGTGTAACCATTAAAATGAAAGAGCTGAATGAACTTTATAGAAAGCTTTCTGTATGTTACTTTTATCCCTTAAAAATAATCTAGTAGTTCTGAAGATGGTTAAATAAATTTTACAGCCCTGTAAACATGCTCCCATCAGTTTCTCCTCTTTGCCTCTTCCTCAAGCCCTCTCTAACATGCAGCTGTAAAAGCTGTGGTGGTGAACTGATTCTTGTCTAGCAAAATGGTTGTGGATGATGTGCATGCAAAGGGCTTGTTCTTCCCCTAAGCCAGAGTCTTGGAAGTGCTAATTGTCTTATGTTCAAATAGCAGCCATTAAGAAAGGGGAGACCTTACTAAAATTCTGGCAAAAATAATATCAAAAAATGTTTAAGTGCTAGACATGATTCACAGTGGTTGTATTTGTTTGAGTTTGCAGCAACGTCTGCTTTCTACATAATTTAGTTCATCCCTACTACAATTATGTCTTTTCTGAACGTTAACTGCAAAATATCTGGAGGTACAACTTACCAGCAATATCTGAGTATGAGGACTGACGGAGTGTAGAGGAATTAGTTGCTTTTCTTGGTGGACTGTTTCATTACTGTATTTTGAAATCTAAACATAGGGAAGTAGAAACTAAAATTTTTTTCTCTTAAATTGTGTGACAATATTTAAATAGAATTTTAAACCAGTAAGGTCTCACTGAGTTCAGGAAATACATTAGAAATATTTGAAGAGAAGGTATTTAAAGTCTGAGTTGATGGTAGCTCAAGTTGCTTGGCTTAGACTTGTTAATGCAGAACTCTGACTCTGATATGAAAGGACTTCTTCCATTATTTGTGTACAAACCCACTTCTGTCAGTGCAAAACACGGCTAGTTTTCCTGCAGTGACTTAGCAGATCTTTTGAAAGGTTGTTGAAAGAGTATTTCTTTATGCCAAGTGATTCTTTTTCACTACAACCATAATAAAATATTTTGGGAAGGACATATTTCACTTTGCATAACATGGTTGCAAGTTAGGTTTGTATGCTGCAGCTGAACTACCAATATCTGGAATTAAGTACCTGTGTTGATTGCATATTGAACTGTAAAAGGCGTGCATTAATGCAAGACAAACTTGGAGGTCTTTATGTATAACAGACAAGCGGTAGGAATGGCCGTGCTTTTCATATTATTTGCTATTCAGTAGCTTTTTTTCCCTGCTGGGAAGTGGCATGTAGACTAATGGACATACCCAGCATAGTTGTTTTTCCCAGCTATAGGCAGCCCTTTTTCGAATCTTAACTTGCAAGAAGTGGATATGACAATCTTTAACTTTGCAGGAGGATACAGGGATTTCTTGCTGAAGATAATCTTCACTTTTTTGTGTCCGACTTTATATTGTGAATGGTTGTATCAACGGTTGGCTTGAACTCAACGTAGAAGTCGCACATAAGCTCTGACACAGAGTTGGCTTTAATCACGCTTAGGTTATCATACCCCTGCTGTCAGATTAATTTGAGGTAATGTGATAGTCCCAGTCTTTTACTGTTCTTCTGCTCACAGACCTCTTCAGGTAGCTTCTTGCTTTGTGTTAAAAACAACTTAACAGCAAGTGCTATTTTGGGAAGGTGTTGCATTCCACATTTTGCTTGATTAGTCTCGTGTCTGACCAAGGGACCTTTGAGTGTACTCTGCTCTTCCCCACCCAAAGTTAGGGTGCTCCATGCAGGGATAAAAATTTCAGGGATAAGAATTGTGTCTATTTGCCTCTAAGTTTATTCTGTAGTAAAACCAAAACAAAACTTTCTAACAAATACCACTACTGAGCAAGTCATAGGTAATACTTTTTTACATTCCCTGGTCTCTTTATCGTTATATGTAATATTAGGTAACTACTTACTGTAGTTTTTCACAGTGTCAAGAAATGTGATCACCTTTAAACAGCCTTGGGTGGGATTTGTGAACTATAGTTATATAAAAATTACATCTCTCATTTAGGTTGCTTGTTTGGGTATCTCCAGTCAGTAGTGAGAGAGAGTACCACCTTTTGAGTACATTCATGGCATCTTAGGGCAGCAAAACTACAAATGATAAATTGCACTGAAGTGCCTCATTCTCTTTCCACTGACCATGGTAGGAACCTGAACAATTAGAGAAGACTAGATGTGTTTTGATTGAGGTAGCTAGTGACAGCTGAAATGATTGCCACTTCTGTGTAGTTTGGGTGGAATGCAAACCAAACCTTGCACTAGGTAGTGATCTGTGATGGAGAAGATCTTTTCCTTCCCCTAAGTTACCAAGCTGTTTTATTAGGACCAAATCTGGCTTTGTTTCTGAGTGGGAATTTATTGTTGACCATTTGCCTGACTGGACAACCTCCTCATCAGTTACTCCTCCTATAAGAAACAGCAGAGTTGGTTTATCTAGAGAGATGCTGGCAGCTGCAGGGCTGATTTTTTTTTTTTTTTTTTCCCCATCATCTGTTAAGGGTCTGTGAAGAATGATTAGTTTCTAACTGCATTCTTGTTGTGCAAATTAAAGGCAGTGCTCTTCCACATGTCTCCTTAGAGTTTTAACTTCAGTGTTCAGACATCTGAGGTAGTCATTTTCAACAGATGAACATAGATAAGATTTGAGGAAGGAATACAGACTTTAATGGACAGATACTTTTAGCCATTGGTACTTGATACATGATAGTGATGCCAATTCTTGTGAAAATGTTTTTTGAGGAACAAATGGGTATCTGGGAGGGGCAGGGAGTACCTCTTCAAGAGGCAGTAAGCCCATAGGGGACAGTAATAGCATGAGTTTCTAAGAGGGTTGTGGAATTGGACCTCCATTTCAGAAGGTAAATGACCTCTGATTTGCCTGCTGATTTTTGTAGAAGGCAAAGCTACCCTCAGCTCTTGTTTTGAGTAAACCAAATGCAACAAATGTTGGTTTATGAAGAAGAGGGTTAATTTCCCCAAATTATCTTCACAATGACAAACAAAGCCATTAGCATGTCTCTCTGTTTTAGTTAAAAAAGCTGAATTTGTCATCTCGAGGTGATTTCCCCATTGAACGCTAGAATGAAGCTACCTGGTAATTTATCTAATCCAGTCTGTACACATGGAAAATAATGGTCTTTACAGAGAAGGTTAAGCCATTAGGCTTAACACGACACTGTCCGTTGAAGGGAAATGTCTCATATGAGACCTAGAACAGGATGCGCCTTCTCACTTATTCTTTAAACACAGTTTTCATGGTATAGCTTGAGTAAGTTCATGCACTAGCTATTTTGTTACGCTTTAAGAAGTGAAATTTGTAAGAGGGTATAGGTTGGCAAAGCCTCAGCTAATGTGAGCCAAGCAAACTTGGGTTGTTTTCTGTACAGCTGGGTGCACTGAAAGAAGAACCTGCAGAACTCTGGCAACAAACCCACAAAACCACTTATTTCTTACAAGTTACACTTTGGGTCTGATCAGTGTCTGTTATGTTGAAGGGTGTATGAGCAACAGTTGAACTGAAAATAGTTTCAGTACAGAGTATTTTTTTGTTAATACCCTGCAGCTAGCCAAAAATTTTTACTTTTGCCATGTGTAATCTTGTGCAACAAGATGGGGGAGTTGTGGAAGAAGCAAATGTTGTGACACTTTTCTACACTGTACAAAAGGCAAGATAGATTTTTCTCCAATAAGAAACCTTATGGTGGTTATGCTAAGCCACCATCCGATGACACAACCTTCTGAAGCTGGAAAAGGCAATAAAGTTTTTCTCATGTGTAGAATTGTATCTACGTGATTGAATAAAGAGTGATAAAGAGTGACATTTGCTGAGTTTGTCAGATTTGTGTTGTACGCAGTTAGAAATGCAGTAATAATTATTAATAGCTAATAATAATTATTATTGCCAGTTATAATTATTGATGCAATATGTTTTAAATGGACACTTTTTACTTCAAAATAAATTAGTTTTGATGTGTAAACTATGTACTATGTATTTAACCGAAGAAAGTCTATATGGTGATTGAATGAAAGAAGTAGGTGTTGGTAATTTGAAATCTATAGAATGAAATCTGCATGTATGTTACTGGTTTACATAAATGAAAGACTGCAATGAGCATATAGTCTAAAGCTAGTGGATCTTAGTATTGAGGTTCATACCAAAATGAAGCGGGGGGTGGGGAGGGCATAGAAAAACACCGTTTACATTCATTTATATTTATTTATAGTGTAAAGTTTTGTCTAGAAGGGACTATTAAATTATTATGTTGCCCAGGATCCTAAATTGAGATGTTTACATGTCTTCTGTTAGATGTTGATCTAAGTTGTACTTTTGCCCTTTAAGCCTAGCCTCCTTAAAGTTGTTCTTATATAGCTGGGTCTGTTTGCCAAGTGCACAACATTTTTTTAAAAATGTTTTATTTTGGATGGGAATGGAATTAACTCACTCATGGAAATAGAAACTTCAGAATAAGAAAGATGTCCAAAGGTTGATCTACCTTCTGCCAGTCAATCTGGAAAAAAAAAATGAGCTTGTGAAAAGGCAAAATAAACCTGACATCAGTGCCTTTACATTCTCTTTCAGTTTCTCTGTGGTTCAGTTTAAGAAGGTTTCAATGACCTAGATTTTTCTCAGCATAATTCTTGAAGATCCATGATGTAAATACAGAGCCATCAAAATCCTTTTAAAAATTGTCATTTGTGCCAGGATGGAAATAAAGTTACTGGTATCTTTGCATGGTGGATTTCTTTAAATTACTGCCAATAGTTTAGGGAGAGGGGGAAGGGTAAGAAGGGAGCATGCTTGAAGGTAATGACTGTTACGTGTTATCTGTAATACATAAAAATAGAATCAACTCCCTTGTCATTGCCTTTATGATTCTTGGAAGTGGTTGATTTCTCCATAATCAGCTACAGTAGTAAGGCCACTGTTAAAAGATTTCCTGTTTAATAACATGCTGAATTGGTTTCTAGGGAGTGTCTGTTGTCTTAAAGAAAAGATTCGCCCAATATTTGGTCTTTTCCTCTGGGGATCTTTTTCATATTCATTTGCCTACGCTAAACAAAGTAACTAGGCATGTGAGTTACTTGGATGTAAATGTCTTTCTAATACAGCTAATTATTTTAAATGTTTAATGGCAGCCTCCTGAAAATTGTTGCATAAACTTTTCAATTAGGGAGAAGGCTTGTTGACTGCATTTGTGCAAGATGCTTAATTGGGTGGACAATACAGAATAAATACCTTTGGAAATTATCTCAGATTACCTACTTTTAGGAGGATGCTTATAGGGAGGAGAAAGCTTTGCTTCCAATCAAGTTCAAAGATAAGATAGCTTAATTGGAAGCTGACTGTGCCTTGACAGCTTCAGAGCAGCAGTGACTTCCATGTAAAATAATCTGAAGCAGATGCTGAATGAAGAAGTAGCATTTTCTTTCATGCAAGCTTTGGCATCAAATCTCTAGCATTATGTTATCTAGTTCTATATCAGGAAGCATTTTTAAAATTGTGACATTGGTTTCAGCACACTACCTCATATTTAGACTTACACAGTTAAATTCATCAGCCTTTGACAAATGGACTTGAAGTGTTTCTGAAAGACTTAACTTAAAGGGAACTTTGAACCACTGTGGCGTGGCTTGGGAAAATACTGATGAAAGATCGTAGCAAAAGGCCCATTTAGAGTTCCTAAACTAGGATCAAACTTCACTAGGGGTTTTTTTTATGCTTTTAGTTAATATCGTGGTATTTATGTAACTCTGCACTATTTGTATAAGAGATTACAGGCTAGAGAAACAGACTGCCAGAAACCTCATGAAGTTTAACAAGGGCCAATGCAAAGTCCTGCACTTGGGGAGGAACAACCCCAGGCACCAGTACATGCTGGGGACCACCCAGCTGGAAAGCAGCTTGACAGAAGAAGACCTGGGGGTCCTGGTGAACACCAGGTTGAATGTGAACCAGGATTATGCCCTTGCTGCAAAGGCGGCTGATGATATCCTGGGCTGCCATAGCAAAGCATTGCCAGCAGGTCCAGGGAGGTGATTCTTCCCCTTTATTCAGCACTGGTGAGGCTACACCTGGAGCGCTGGGTCCAGTTCTGGGCTCTCCCATACAAGAGAGACATGGACATACCAAAGAGAGTCCAACAAAGGGCCATGGAGATGATTAAGGGACTGGAGCATCTCTTCTATGAGAAAGGGTTGAGAGAGCTGGTACTGTTTAGCCTAGAGGACACAAAGCTTGGGGGCATCTTATGAATGTATATAAATACCTGAAAGGAGGGTGCAAAGAGGACAGAGCCAGACTCTCTTCAGTGGTGCCCAGTGACAGGACAAGAGGCAACAGGCACAAACTGAAATACAGGAGGTTCCCTCTGAACATCAGGCAACACTTTTAACTATGAGTGTGACCAAGCACTGGCACAGGTTGCCCAGTGAGGCTGTGAAATCTCCATCCTTGGATATATTCCAGAGCTGTCTGAATGTTGTCCCAGGCAACAGGCTCTAGGTGACCCTGCTTGAGCAACAGAGATGGACCGGATGACCTCCAGAGGTCCCTTCCACCCTCAACCCTTCTGTGATCCTGTGATCATTCTCAAACTTTTACAAGGGAAATAAAAAGTTAAAGGCATGATTATTTTGAAGTATATCATCTCTGTGTTACATCTTAATATTAAGTTTGGAATTATGAGGATAAAGCTCACTGTTAATTCATGTATAACTACTGAGTTCTAAGAAGAGTAATCTGTTTACTTGCCTAGTCTGTGCTGGCATTATCAACGTAATCTATTTGAACATCTTGTAAGAATTCTGTTAAAATTTACTTTATGAGGGGATTTCTGTGTTGAATGTTTGAATCTTATTTGACTGTTAACAATACTGAAATTAAGCAATGGCAATCAAAGTATACCTAAATATCTGTTCTACTTCATACCTCAGCAAAAATAGAGAGGAGCCAGTCATCTGATTTATAAACGCTGAGAAGAGATGAGAGCAGTTAGAAGATGATCTGTTCTCATGGGAAATCCTCAGCCTTGGAGGCACTAAAAATGAAATCACTCAAATGCTTATTCAACTAATCATAAGGGATAGTACAGCTTTAGAATGAAAGATTACCAGTTGGCAAAAAAAAAAAAAAAAAGATGATGGAAAACATTTAAGGGCTGTGAAAACAGGTTTATATGATTCAGTGAAGCTTTGCACTGAAATCTGTTTGAGAAGTGGCAGTGGAATACTGATAATGATGTATCCACAAAGGTGAAAGCCTGGTCTGGGAGTATGATGTGAATCACTGAGGGGGGGAGGGTGCATTGGTGTCAGGGTAAGAGGAGCTGCTTTCAAACAGGTAGCTGTGTTGGTCAGCAATACAAAGCAACACTTAGATCTCCATGCTGTGACCTGAGATGGGAGATGCAGAGGGCTGACATATTAGTCTTCAGGAACGGTCTAAGGAGAGGAGTTGCAAGAGAGGAAGGATGAAGTATTACGTGGTATTTCAAATTATGCTGCTGAAAGCAGTGAGAAGAGGCTGTTACTGTTCAGAGACAGTTACGTGGCCACGGGTCCTTTAAAGCAACTTGTGTGCATGTCTGATGAACATCTTATTTGTTGTAGCTTTAGCAAAGTAACCTTTTTAAAAGTTGGAATGAAGTCTGCAGACTTCCAGCTGAATAATGCCGTCTATAATGAGCTAACTACTTCACTTTTGAGCCACTGCTGCTCCAGGAATTACTGCTTGGAAACCTCAGTACACCTAGACGATAGGGGAGAGCTTCTAGAGGACATTGTAGTGAGTAAGATTGTATAGACGACCATTTAGTTGCCTTTGTTTCTCAGCTTTTGGTAAAAACTAGCTGAATCCTTTCAGTTCCTAATAGGCTGTGTTCAGATACTAAGCTCTCTGTTTCTATAATGTCATGGATTGCTTGTTCGGCATCTTTTTAATTAGTGACATTTTATTTAGTCCAAATTAAATATGCCAGATGTAGCTGATTTAGTGGCTAACAATGATGAGTGAGGGGAGGGAGGGAAAGCTAACATTATATAGCCGTCTGTTCTCAGGGAAGTTGGTGGTGGTGGTGTTTTTTTTTTTTTATTTCTAGTTCCACAAGAGAAGTTGGAGTGGTAACCATGGCAGCAGGGAATTTGTCCCTGTAAGCTAAGCAAAGGGTTGGGTTGTGTGGGTTTTTTTGTGTTTGTTTTTTTGTTTGTGATGCCCCTCCTAGGAGGAAGGGGTGTGCAAAAAATGGTCTCAAGCAAGCCCTGGAGAGGGAACTCAGAAATAGATAAGTTAGAAGCACTTGCTGTGAAGTTAAAACTCATGAGTTGGTCCTGCTGTAGCATGCACGGATGGATGGGTGCAGCAGTGAATCAGAGCAGTGAGAGATGTGAAAAATTTCTTGGTAACTTGGATCTCTACACTAGGTGTTTTGGGGTGGGTTGGTTAGACACTGTATAATAATAAATCTCTTGTATGCTTGTCTTTGGGTTTTTGCCAATATTTTTCTCACTTTTTTTCCCACTGAAAATGGGCAATTCTTAGCAGGTTGGAAGGGAGTGAGGTTTACGTGGGGCTAGAGAGAATATCCAGCTTAGTCATGATGACATAACCCCAAATTTTGCGTCAGCCCTGGAAACTTTTGATACATCGTTCTTCTTGTATTTGAAGAAAACCATTGTTTTCCTCTGATACCTAAATTTACCAAAAATTAAACAGCAGAGCGGTTCTATGGAGCAGATTTCTATTAAAGCAATTACTGAAAATGAGAATTATACATGGCTCGGGGAGAAGATAACATGAGCCCTCTTCTCCCATTGACATAACTTCTCCTGGGCGAAGATCTGCAGGGGGTTAATACTGGCCACACAATTGATGCGTGCACAGTTGCACAGAAGTACTCTCCCAATGCGAGCAGCTCTGTTAAAAGCATTTATTGTGTGCGTGTGACAAACTGACCCATAAAACATCCTGAACGTTGCAGGCAGCAACAATTAGCTGATACTCACTGCTTGAAATCGCCGGCTTCCAGAGCCGGTAGCTTGGGAGACGGAAAGTTAAGGAATATTGCTGAATACTGTACAGCGAGGAGGCAGCTGACGGCTGGACATTAGGGATGCTTTGCCATGCTGCTGTAGTTAAGCCTGTCACCCACTCGTTATAAAGCACCCCTCTTTTATTGTCAGAGGAGTATGAACTCAGGCCTACTGGGAAAACCTATTGTGGGTTGCAACTGATGCTATCAGAGTGCGGAAATTTATATTTCGAAGGTGTGCTTTAGCTTTTGGGATTTCAGCACACAGAGGCCATTAAGGCTGTGAGTTTCATAGTGTATTTATACTTCAGGTTCCCATCATTAAATGGTCATCCTCCCTTGAGTGCCTGGAGGTTATAGCCAATGTTAGTTAGTTGTCTTTCTCCATGTTTTGCCTTTTTTTCCGTTAGTTACCATTACCTCTTTCACTGCCCTAAGTTGTTCTCATCTTCGTATTTTCACACTTTGGTTGGTTGTAGCCCTGTATTGTGTATCTATGTGATATACTGTACTTGATTCTTCTCTGATCAAGCTATGCATATTAAGTTCATGTAGTTTTTCCTTAAAAGTTTAATTTTTTGTTTTAGTTTCCACCTCCCCCTTCTCTCCCGGGAGCTTTGGCATAACTGCCTGGTCTGGGATGTCAGTGTTGGTTCATTGGGATGTGGAGGGGAATAAAGGGACTCTTGTAAAAACTGATAATTGATTTATTTTTTTTTTAATCTAGTGCACCTCTATACATGTCGTGAAAACTCTTTTTATCCTGCTGTTGTCAATTCTGTCAAGACTTGTCAGATCCAGGAGCTGGGGCTTCAGCTAAGAACCTGTTTTCATTAATTTTTTTAATTTATTTTAGCCTTCAGGGCTGTGGAGAATACCTTAGGAACTCTGTACTTGCAAGCACCAGGGAACAAACTCACAAGTCCTTAAGTCCTTGGCTTTTTCACTCCTTGTGATTACTTTTTTTGGGAGAAGGGAGGAAGAAATAAGAGCAGGAAGAGAGTCTAATTTGTCTTCCTTTGTATTGAATTCTAAGTTTGTAATTTCTGTTCAGTTTTGCATCTTATGCTTGCTTAGATTCCTTTGCTACCAGACTAGGTAAATTGGATTGCAGTTGTTCAAGATAAATTTCATAACTACCGGTTCTTAAAATAATGTGTTTGTTTTGTCATGTCTGGACATTCCAAATATAGCTTATTTGGCATTGTCCCTGATTGCTGGGCTTGTTGTTTTATTTTATTTCTGTTATTATATCAACCACAGTCAAAAATCCCAATGTCCCATTATATCAGATAAGAGACAGTCACTGCCCTAAAGGTTTTTCCCATGCATTAAAAATGCACATATCTTCAAATCCTAATCCTCAGTTTCCAAAGGCACCTTTGAAAGTGGTCTCTGATCCCCTTCCTAATAATACGCAGCTGGACTGTTGCATGCAAATAGAGGGCTGGAGCCGAGTCTTAACTACATATACAGCCCTTAATGGCATTCCTATTTGCTACTCTGTAACCTCTCTGTTCCTTTCCCCTCAGAAAAGCATGTAAGGGAAAGGAAATTTTGTGGACTACTCATGTAGAAGTTGTAGTTGGACAATAGTAAATCAGAGCGAGAAGCCAATTGTACATTGCCAGACCCTATGCTGAAATGGCTTTCTGGCTCATAGGGTGGCCTGGGCACTCAGATGGCAAGTGCCTTAGCTGCAGTTGCTGCAGTGTCCTACTGGGGAAGAAGGACCCGTCCATCTTCAGGACCTGCACCATTTTTCTAAATCCTCTGGGAAGCTGCTCCCTGGAGCCTTGTTGCACTGTCTGCCAAACTTCAAATTAATGTGGTTCTTGTGGTTGAAAGCCTGTACAGCAAGGAAGATGTGGTAATAATTCCTTTTCTGCAGAGTAATTTATAATGGCAAAACAATTTAAAATACTCAGTAACTAGCTTGGTTACTTAAGAATTTTAATCAAGAAATTATTATGGTTTTTCTTTGTATTACCCTCTCTAGAGTTGTTAGTGACTTAAATTGTATTTGCAAGAACTTTTCTACTAAACCTTTCTCCTGGAGCAAATTCAGACAATAAATAATGCATTCTGTAAGCACAGCTGAGGAAGATTGCAAACTATCTAGGGATAAATTGCACAATAAAATATATGAAAGATAAAGGTTAATGCCAGCAACACCACTTAATGTCTTTCATTACCTAATGAAAGGAGTGTAACGGTGCCTGTAACTATCTTTTTTTCCGTACATAAAGGATCTCAAAACTAGAAAGGATTTTTGCATGAAAAGCAATTGCTGTTGGGAGGAGCTGTGTGGAGCTCATTTACAGACTTACAATCAAAACTAATGGTAAATGCTGGGTGGGGGAGGATGAAGGCGAAGAAGATGATGTAAGCTGTCAGTGCGGTAAGCGCAGGAAGAGTCTGGACCCCCAGATTCAGGACTGGGTGAGCTGGCTGTTGCTGGGCTGCCTTCCCACTGGTGTGGACTGGTACTGTGTCAAAGCCTATCCAGACTGCTTCTCAAGCTTTCTCTCTTCCAGCATCCTGCAAATACCCAGAAGCTTCAGCAAAATTCGTAAAGGCCTATTGTTAAAAAATCTTAAAAGGATTGAAAATTAGTCTTTCTCCTTTCTTTACCTAAAAATGAGAGGCAAACAAGGAATCAAGCGGGAAGACATGAATGTCAAATGATTTATCTGAACATGAGCATTAAACCAAAGTTGGAAAGAGTGAAACAGCTTTTGGGGATACGCTCACAAAATCAGTGTGTTGTCTGTATGTAGGCATGTATCACTTAAAAGTGCATTCTGCTATTTATTTGTAAAATATGGAAATTATAGGGTAGCAACTTACAGTTTCCAAACCTTCAGCCTCTAAGTATGTGAGCACATGTTGGAATAAATCTTTTGTTCACACAGGCAATGATTATGTCTTGAAAACATGCTCCATACAGTCTTTTCTTAAAAGTACATTACACAGTTCACACCTTTGTATGTAAACAGCTGAGATTTTTTGAAGCTTCAATGCAGTTGCTATACAATCCTAAACCTATACAGAGACATCAGTACTTTAAGTTTTGAGAAGACAAACAGATAGTGAATATAGACTTCATCTGGTGTCTCCATAACAAATAGCCATTTTCACATGTAGTTTTGAAAGAGAGGAGGAAAAGCTTTGGCTTGTTTTTACAATATTCAAGTTTTAAACTTTAATAGTACCCCAAATGTGCTTGTTATATGTGTTTTTTCAAATGTGGTTTGTGCATATGCAACATCACACACTTTGCTTATTTTTTTTTTAAGCTCAAGTGTCAACAGTTGCAGTGTGTAATTATGCCAATAGCGCAGAGAGACATGTTTGCTTGATTAGTCACCACGGCCTGAATTCAGCCAATATAGCTTACGGCATCCAGCTGAAGTCCAGAGTCAGGAGCCTAGATTCCCTCTGCAGCTAGCAGAGACACACAAATGCCTTTGGCATGTGCTTTAGATCTAAAGTTATCCCATCTCTCTCCCTTAGCTTCAGATGGAATTTAACTCTCTAAAATTACCTGGGGTGAACGTGGGCCTGGGCGTTCGTACATGATGGGTTTGGAAGCGCTAACCCTCCAAATACTGGTGCTGACTTGATTCTGCCCTGTCCTTCTCTGCCCGTGGTGCTGTGATTCCCAAAACCCGTCTCGCTGGTATGACCCTCACAGAGTTCATGACTTCAGCACTGGTGTTTGATGACCACTGAACATATGATGATTCTGTGATTCCCCTTTGAGTCAAGTTACTCCTCTGACTCATGGAAATGGGTTTAAAATTCAGTAGCCCAGCAGAGAGGGACAGAATCAGGGTTTTGTAACATGGTCAACTTAAGTCCTTTTTTTTTTTTTTTTTAAGGTTACTGTTCTGAATATGAAAGTCAAAGACTAAGATCTTGATCTTACAGTTGTTCTCCTTTGTTGTTCGTAGGCTTTCAAATGTGTACCTAAATATAGTATATGCCAGAGGAGAGAGTTAATGTTGCTATGAGAACCTTAACCTCAGCATTTCCTAGGGTTTTATGTTTATATGTAGGAAAAAAATGCAATGATCAAATAACTCACAGTTGTTTTTCCTCTTATAACGAAGTATCGTCTGATGCCTTGTATATAAGTGATCCTATCTGCAATGTATTGCTGCTACTGCTGCTGTTTGAAGAGCTTTTTTCCTGCACGAGCTGTGCAACAGAGGAGGCAAAAAGAGCCGTCGGGTTGACCTATATATTTATTTCATTGCAGCACTTGAAATTCCCATGTCTTATAATGCTGCCTTAAAGCTGCTGGGTAAGTAAGGGGGGACTGGCTGGTGCTCCAGTGTGTAGATGTGGTTGAGAGAGTTGCTTGCCTGTCAGGTGTGCACAGAGCATGCTTAGAGGCTTTTCTTTATCAAAGGTTTGCAACTTTAGGAAGCAAACTCTTCCTTTTTTTGTTACCTCTTCAGCTAGGCAAATAGCAGTTCAAGGGTAACCTGCATGCAGAGCTTGAGTCTTCAGCATCTTTGAGTTGACTGATCCTAACTGAAAGCTTCCCCATTCCTCCAGGGACACTGACTCTGCTCTTGTGAGCCCATGAGCTTTGAGTATAGAAAGCTTTCGGAAAAATGATCAAAACAGGGTTCCAGTGAAAACAGCAAGTACCTGCCTGGTGCATAGGTGCCTTCTGCAATAAATCACTCCTTCTGCTTGCACAAGGTACATGCATTTCAATTCAATTTTCTTTCTATTTACATCACTGATGGTACTGTTCTCGTGTCTGAACAATCTTGATGAGTGAAATCAGGAGGTGAAAGTCAAAACTTGCTGGACTGATTTTCAGTTTGTACAGCTCTTGGTAACGACTCTTCAGTGTATTTTAATGGCTTTATGTGATGTCTCTGATCTTCATCTCTTATAAAGGGAAACTCTTGAAGAACTAGTGTACTGAAACCTTTTATCTATTAGATTTCAGTCAGAGGTACTCTCTCCTTATACTTAGTTTGGAATCATATTCCAGGATAACAAAGGTTGGTTTGCACTGATACAAATTACACCGTGATTCATTTCAGTTTGTAGAATGCAAATTTGGATCTGTTTGTTGCTGAAGACTTTCAGCATAACATCATTTAAAAGTGTGAATTTTTATGATAATTGTATACAGTCATAGGTTTTCTTTTGCAGAAAAAGGAAAAAATAGCACAAATAGAAAAGTGGAGAAGCAGCAATGTGACCGTGACACAAATGGGGGGGCAGGATTTGTCCTCATTCCTAATAATGTTTGCATTACGTGATGCACACAAAATACTGCAGTGAGGAACTGAGGCTGGAAGATGAAACAGCCATGAGGGTACTCAAAATATGCAACCCATTATATGAAACCACTGAAGTGATGAATATTAACGTTCTTTTAAATTTTTAATTTTTAAGTCTTTCTGTCTTTCAAAAAAAGGAAAAAAAAAAAAAGCTTGGGGGAAGGATTCTTCCCAGAACAATGGTGCAGTCTGTTATCTGCTCCTTTGCACTGTAAAGCACTGAATGTTCAGCCAATATAGTGCTCTGGTTGGCTTAGCATTCTTAACCTTAATTTTGAATAGAAGGTGCCTTGTGCTGCTGACGTAATTAGGGCCTTTTGTAAATCACTGTTGCAGGCAGTCTGCTGTTGCATTTCACTGCATTTCTCGGAGGGATGCAGGGCAAAATGTCAGACTAACTTTCTGAACCCATCTTCAGGCTGTTTGGAGCATTTTATTCAGAGTGAATTCTGCTTCATTTTCCTTTGTAGATAGGGAGCCCTTAAAAACTTAAAGTAGGAGATGCTTCCTTGAAAAAAAAGAAGGAAAAAAAAAAAGATAAGAAATGTGAGAAGGTTGGATTTGACTTTCTTGACTTTAATTTAAAGTCCTCTCTGTGATACAGGAATATTGTTACCTGCCTCTTTCATCACAGAAACTGTCAGAAAGTTTGAGCTGAAGCTTTTGTCATCAAGCTGGTTTCGTGTTTGTGGTTATACGTCATGCTCTGCAGCGCTGCGTTGCGTGGGGGCGTTAAATCCCCTTACCTTTTGCCTAAGCTTCTTAGGGACCGTTGCACCCTTGCCTCCGCAGAGGCACAGGGTTTCATCTCACTTCTGTCTCTCTCCTGTCCTCTCGGGCAGGGTTCAGTTCAGGCCATTGCATCCCCTTCTGATGCAGTCTTTTATATCCGTGATGTCAGTGGTGATACACGGCCTTGCGCTGTCCTTGATAGCAAACACAGCACTATTAATAGTCGGTGAAGTTAACTTGCTCATTTCTGCGCTCACGCTGTCCACCCACTGCCTTCCAGTCCTGGGGCTTTAAAGGCACCGTTGAAAACCCCCTTGGCTGACTGGCCCTGCGAATGAACGTACCCCTGTCCCGAAGTCCCTCCCAGTTGTGTGGGAATAGTGGGGTGCTGCCTGCAGGGCCTGACTCACGGGAGGAGGCCACGTGGCGCTACAGCGGAGCCGCACACCGGACAACAGCCGTTGTGTGTCCCGTACCTGCTTGGAGATGCTGCTGCGCACCAGGAGAGCTGCATCGGCTCAAACTCTGGGCAGGGAGGGGGAGGGTGGGACACCTACCCCTGACCCCTTCACTTCATACCGAGGGAGCATGGCATGAATGAGCGTCAAAGACAGCTGCAGCTTTCCTCCAGTGGCCGTACTCTGTCAAGTCTTCAGGTGCTTGGGAGCAGGGAAAAGTGTGGTGGTTGTCTTGCGGTGCTCTTTTTTTCCACCTGCACAGCCTTGAGAGGCACCTTCAGCAGATCAGCTTTCCCTCTCTTCTGGGATTTGGCAGTGACAAGAATCAGGTGCAACCCATCCTCTATCGCTGCCTTGTCCCCAGCAAAACCGCGGGGAAGGAAAAGAGGGGGGTTTGTGCTCCAAGTGTTGCAAAAGTGGCGATTCCGCTGGCACATGCCTGGTGCAGGCTCCCGGGGGAAGGCTGGGGCAGAGAGAGCAGGGCTGTGCTCCTCGGTGACGGAGGAATGAAGGAATGATGTCACCAAATCCATCCACAATAGTTTAGTTTCAATACAGAAAGTGGAATTACATGCAGAGAGTAAGCCGAAAGTAGAAAGGAGCTCTTTCACCACCACCTTTGCGGTTGTGTCGCTCCTTTCCCGTCTATTGCGATAAAAAGTAGAAGAAAGAGGGAGGAGAAAAAAAAAAAAAAGACTCCCTCCCCCTTCCCCGCTCAACCCAAAACAAGTAAACTGGCAACTTTCTGTCTCGTTGAAGGCTGGTTTTTCGGAGCGCCGGCACGCTGGGAGGGAGGGAGGGGGTAACGCGCGGCTGCGTCGCGCTGCGACCTGGGGCCCTGGTCACGGAAGGGAGAGTTGCCCGCAGGGCAGAAACACGGGGGCACACGCACACACACGCGCACACACACACGCACACCCCGGACCGATGTCTGCGTGTGCGAGCGCGCCTCGGAGTTGGCCGAGTGTTGGCAGGAGCGGGAGCGCGGCTTGTCCAGCGCGCATCACACACCCCCCCCGCTCTGCCGCGGCAACCGGGATTCCCCCCCCTCCCCTCCCCTCCCTCCGCTCCCCTCCGCTCCTCCGGAGCCGACTTCGGAAAGAGCTGGCTCATCCCTGCTGTCAGAGGGAGCCGTTTCCTGAACGCGCGGGTTTGAGTCACTTGGGCAAGATGAGGCTTTAACTCCTCCCTCACCGGGCTTGAATTCGTACGTAGCCCGGGGAGCGAGGGGGAGGGAGGGAGGGAGGCGCTGCCGCCGCCCCCTCGCCCCCGGCCCGCAGCGCCCAGCCCGGGGCCAGCGCGTCCCGCGGCCGCCGGGGCCCGGAGCGGAGCCGGAGCCGGGGCCGGGGCCGGGGCCAGCCCAGCCCGGCGGGGAGCGGCGGGAGGAGAAGTTCAAGTGCTTAAGTTGCAGGCAGATGACATCAGCCGCTGCCAGGCCGGGCTGCGGGCAGGCTCGGCGCCGGCGCTGGGGCAGCACGCGTGCCTCCGCCGGCGGGGCTTCGGCTCCCCCCGCCTTTGAACTTCGGGGCTGCCGGAGGGGTCTCCGACGCCCGTGGGTGGTCATGAAAACAAATTTCCTTTGTAATTTCTTTTTTTTTGGGGGGTGGGGGGGGCGGGAATAATTTGGAAGTCTGATAGTGTGTGGGAAATGATTACATCAGTCGGAGGGAGGGCTAGGATTGGTCTACACAGTGTGGTTTGATTCACTACCGCAAAGATTGCGTGTAACCCTTTGAGTGGAGCTCTGGCAGAGTTGTTTCCCTCCCCAGAAACAGTCCCCATAGCAGGGGCTACGTGACAGGTACGGTACCGCCGTCCGCGGACACCGCCGGCACCCCGGGCGCCCAGCTGTAGGCTACAAAGGGTCGGCGGAGGCAGAGAACAAACTCTCTCTCAAGAGGCAATCTCTATTTAAAATGCCATCTTGTTCTTCCGACTGCTGCCTTTTACGTGCCGTTGAGGTAAGATTTTCCATATCAAATTACCCTCCAGGTTTTTGTTAGATTTGCCTTCTCTCGCTAGGATGCGGAGCGTTTTAAACGCGGAGTTGATTTAAATCTCGGACCTGCACGCTCGCCCGGAGAAATAATTTTGCGGCAAGTGTCTCTCGCTTCAGCAGAACAATGCAAAGAGGAAAGCATCTGTATAATTCAGGAGGTGGGGAGAAGGTTCCTGACTTGTTCTCTCATCTCCATTAATATTTAGGATGTGCAGCATATGCACGTTCGCTCTCGGACTACTTTCAAGCTAGGATCAAAAGAGAAGTCGGGGCAGGGAGAGAAATGCGTGGACTGTGCTAGCTAATTGATCCGCCGGCAAACTGCAAGCGGGACTTCCCCGAGCGAAACAATCAAAAGTTCGTGGGGAACAAGAGAGCCATTTTTAATCTTCGGGGTCTTGGCCTGCTCCTCTGTAAATGTTCAGAGGCCTCCGATGGGATCGCAAAGAAAATTGTGTGTGTTTGACTGAATGCAATTTTTCTCGCCCACTGTTGCCGAAGTACTCTCTCGATGTTGTTTCACGTTTGCTTACCTTACACAGCTTTATACAGAACCTGCTCTCTCACTTTTTCTGTGTATGTGGTCATATTAGCCCTGCTGAATCTTTGTTCAGTGCAGGGAGGTGTTGGGGAGGGGGGAGGGGAAATAGGGCAAGGGGGCATCAAGAGAAAGTGCTATAAAGTGAATCACCCATGTCATTTGTCCTGGCTGCCAAGGTGCTTGGAACCGTCACACCAAGAGGATGCTTTTCTACAGTAGCTGTGTGGTTTGCCTATGTTCAGAGCTGTTGATTTGTAAGTGTACCCTTTATGTTGCAGGATGTAAAAGTCTTTAGTGAAGATGGAACAAGCAAAGTGGTCGAGATTCTAGCAGACATGACAGCCAGGGACCTCTGTCAGCTGCTCGTTTACAAAAGTCATTGTGTGGATGATAACAGCTGGACTCTAGTGGAGCATCACCCTCACCTAGGATTAGGTAGGGAACGGTCAAAGGGGTGGCGTGGTTACCTGGGAACATAAAATATGTGTAATTCGTATTAATGTGCTTCCAGCCAGAACGTTTTCTTTCCACTGCTTTTATTTGTACAATTAGCTGAAGTCACATACGTGCTTTTTGTGTGTTCCAATTTGATGTGTTAAGCGTTTAAGCCATTTTAAGTCCTTATTTCCCATCCTCTGTTTTTTTATTATAAAAGAGAAAAATAATTGTCTAATCTTCACGCTAGCGCTCTGTTGCTACCTTGCTGTGTCTGAAGCTATTGCAAATAAACAGCTTAGGCAAATTAAGCTTGATCCTTAGAGCACTGGTCCTGTGAAACAGCTCAGCTCATCACCAGCTGGGAGACCTGGGTGAACAGACTCAGCTTTGCATACCTACAGTAATGCTTATGAAAGCTAGACATGCTGAGGTGGGGGAGGGGGTTGGCTAAACTTGACTTCAGGCAGGGAAGAAATGGTGGCACCACCCGCAAATCCATGGGCAATTTCTGGACCAGCAGTGGCATCTGCTCTCCAGGCAGCAGCTCCTCCACCTGATTGAAATTAAGGTGTCATGGTTACAGTTTCAAGAAGGCAGCAAGAGGAAAAACTGTGGGGAATTAAATAACACGGTGAATTGGTTTAATTACAGTACCTGAAAGGATCTCATGTTATTCAGTCTTGCTTTTCCTGTTATTTTGTGGCACTGATTAGTTGCAGGGTTATGCTGTGCAGCTTGCAACTGCGTATCGCTCAGATACGCTATCTATAATTCTACATCGCATACAATAACGCTTTAGAAAGTGGAGCATTTGGCGTATTAGTTGATATACTTCATGGGGATTTTTTTCTAGAAAATCAAGAAAGACAAATCATAAGCTGCGATCACCAGCACTGGAATTGTGAATGCTATCTGTAGCTAACAGAGGTTTTTTTTATGTCGAAAAATGTAATTCAGAACCCTCACAAATAAATAAAGGAAACAGTTTGCTGGAGATGTAGTGCCCTAAACCGATGCTGCTAAACGCAGATAAATTCACTGCTCTACAGAATAGCACTCAGGAAAAAAAAATTAAAATCATAGGATATCCTGATTGTTTAATGGTTTTATTGGGTATCTCTCCTAATATAGAAATACGTGAAAAAAATTAACATGAAACGCTCGTTTGTGTATGTCTGTGATACACTTTCAGTTCTGAGGACACAGGATGAGGTGAAGAATTAAGGTATAAATTACAGAATCTTTATCTCCGTAGCTTAATATGCCACATGCGCGCTTCTAACAACCTTTACAAATTTTCAGTTTTATCAATGCTCATTAAACTACCAGGCTCTCTTTTTCTATATTCTCTTTCCCATCATTGCTGATTACCAAGGTATTGTGTAAACAGAAGCCTTCTCCTTTGTAACCAACATCCTTCTCCTGCCAGATTCATTCAGTGATGCCACAATTCAGTGTTTGTGACATCACAATAGCTTCCATGGTGACTAATTGTGCTGTCAAACTCTGGTGTGTGACATCTCTGAATGAATCGGGCAGGAGGCTGATTAGGAAATCAAAAGCTTCTGTTTACACACAAATAACTTGGTAATTAACAATGATGGGAAAAGAGCAAGATACTTATCGGGCTGCATTTATATACATGGGGACCTGCCTGCCTTGGACCTCTGTTTCACACTGAAGCACAAAGCGGGGCCCTGGCTGTCCCAGAGAAATGGGGTGTGCAGGTTGGGGCTTCAGCAGCCACCAAACTTTGTTCTGCAGGGACTGACTGCTCCAGGGCTGTCTTCTGTAGGCCACGCAGTGGATCTCTGTGAAAAGTAATGCAGTCCTTGAGGGTGTAAAGCGAACAGACAAGGAAAAAAGTATTTAAAGTGTCAAAAAAGATATAATGATACAGACTTCACATATTTGAAAGGATGTGGACAGGAAAAGGAATAAAAGAGTTCTTTTAATGGAAGACAACAACATGCAATTTCTTGTATTTGGGACTAAAGTATACACTGTCACATATTCAATAAACTTTAAATACCAACTTTCATGCATCCACCCAGTTTTGCTTGCAGTTTTTGTTACATGGCTGCTTATTTCTAGCTTCTCAGTAGCTTAAATGCTTCTCTGCATTTCAGAGGCTGCCCGACCAAGGTAGTAATCTGTCTGCACCTTAGGTGAAGTTATTATGAGCTGTCTGATGTTCCAAATTTTTCCCTCTAGAGATAAGATTGCTAGTATAAGGATGAAATAGTGAATAGATACTTAACAGTGTGGAAAGAAATACAGTTTAAGAGCAGTGAGAATTCTGTTTTTCCAGAAGACGTTATTTCTTACTCAAGACATCCTTGCTGACTTAATGCTGTAGGCAGTAATCTTGAAGCCCCCCAAAAGAGGCAAGTTCCTTCATTAAGTTCACTTCCCTCCCCACCCCCCCACCCCCAGTCTTGCCTAATATTGCTTTCCAAAAGAGCTCAGTTTGCAGAACCAGTTCATGTATTTACTCTTGGGCAGACTGAGGACAAGAGCAAATTTTTGAAGCCAGTTGCATATTTATTATTGTGGTGATCTTCTAGGTCTTAATTTTTAAGGAACCTTCACCTGACTGCTTACTTTGCACACGTAGTCAAGTGTATTCCAAGTAACACATGTGCTTGCAAATAACTTCAAAGAGCTATTGGACTGCACAAAGTATTTGTGTTCTCACTGGAGGCAATGGTGTGACAATTTGCCATCAGACTTGCTTAGATTTAACATCTGGAAATGGTTCCTGCTGCACTGTACCACTAGTATCTAAACCACTTTGTGGTCAAGATTTAAGCAGTCTGTGAAACTTGAACTGGTCCCATTATGTCATTTTCGACTAGAAATACACCTAACCTTTTCATAAAATGGGGTATTCTCCCTATGTGCTACTCCATGCTTAACTATCATCAGTTTAGGACAGGGACTGAGACATCTGTATTGGACATCAACAGAAATGATAATGGTGAAGACAGACTGTCACGATAGCACGTGTCTGGACACTGAAAGAATCCCTACAGCTCCAGAGCTGACTGTACATCTTACTTAACATAGTTGAAGCAGGAAAGAAAAGTAGTAGGGCTCTGAAATATGTGTAGGGTTAGAAGAAATAATTACTGCATAGTTTTGTACGTAGATTTTCTTGTTTACAGGTGAATTGAATTTGAATTTTCTACAGTTCTGTAGAAGTTCAGATAATAATACAGGGCAATTTGGGGAAGAAAAAAAAAAAAGTTTGTCCTGTTCTAGGAAGTGTGTAGAGACTGAGTTGAGCCTATCAGATAATCTAAAAGGAGGCATTTCTGGTCGCTTCAGCAGCAATGCCACTTGAAGACAGACTGACCTATTGAACTTTAATAGACTGACATTTGTGCTTCTAGTTTTCCAGTAGGAAGCGCAAAGCAGGGCTGATGTTGAGTTGCTGGTGTGTCAAGTGGCAGTTCATCCCATTTGTACTAACCAAGGGCAAATTACCAAGGACTTCCCAAGTGTACTACTTCTATGAAGTAATAGCAATCTGACCAAGACTAGCATCCTTCTTAAATGCATGTACTATGAAATGCTGCACCTTTTCCTCAAGATGGCTTTCACCACAAAATGAAAATGTAAACATTAAATCAGCAGGAGTATCACCACAGAATCTCAAAAGGGTCTTTATTTAATAAAGAAATACATCTAGGACAGTTGCCTGAAGCATCTAAGAAACAGTCACTGGGTATATTTACACAGACTATCAAAATACAGAACAAATTGACAAATGTTCATCTATACTGCATTTCCTCAGAAATGACAGAATGAAGAGGACGTGGTTTGTCCATGCCCTTAAGCAAGCAATCTTCAGTCCGTTAGGAAAGCGAAGATCACAACTTTGTGCAATGACAGAAAGAGGTAGTAGCAGGACACATAGTCTTTCAGGGTTCACACTGTGGTGAAGATTCATACCCACATAACTGTTTTTTGGAGGAAGCATAATTTAAAAAACAGCAGGGCCCTCCACCCTCATAGGCCCATCATCCTCTCATCACAGTGTGGAGGAGATTTGACTTAGCTGATTGCCTACAACCATGACAGTAGCAATAGATCAGCAGCAATACCTGAAACTTCAGCTGTGGAGCCCAGCCCCTTGACAGTGTGGAGGTTTAGGTGATAAATGTTCAGGTGGTGCAAAATGTCCTATTGAACTGCTACCAACAGCGGTATTGTCACATACCTTAATCGAAGAACTATCCCTTAAAAGTGGTGTTATGGTTAATGCACTAAGCAGCAGCTCTTTATTTGAGAGTGGCCCAGTATAGAAAATCTGCAGAGTTAACTCCTTGAAACACAATCTGTAGCAAGGCTGGACATTGCAAATGCACAGTAAATGCTGAAATCATCAGTGAGCTGGTGATGACTGATAATCTAAATGCAGGTGAAAAAGGCAATGGGATTATCCAGAGATAGGTTAAATTTTCAATCAAAGAATTTACATTAATCTGCTAAATTGAATAATTCAAGTGATGTTCAAGAGCTTGCTACTTTTTGAGATACAATGACTGCTTGCTTTCTATCCTGAAAACACCCCAAGAGAACTTGGGTGGCAGCCTGGCATTTCTAAGCGTGGGAATGCAAGGATGCAGGAACATGAAGTGGAAAAGGGACTCGCCAAACATCTTTGGCCAGCAAGTCACGTGCATTTTGGATAGAGCTTTGCAAAAGTTATTTTTTGTTTGACCTAATTTTTTATTTCGTATTACATAAGGGATGAAAGTACTGACTATTAAGACTTTTGAAAAATACCTACTAAATATTTTCTCAGAAACTTCTGAAGATTTGCCGAGATAATGAGTTCACGAAGTAGTGCACATTTAGCCCAGTTGCCTTCTTTCGAGTTACTGCTTTCAGTGAATTGGATTTGTTAAGCTATCTGTTCATGCTTTGATGTGCCATTCTTTTGACCAAAGGAGTGGTGGTTATGGGGAGTTACCTTGTAACCAAATCTAGAGCAGAAAATTGCCCTGTCATGTGTACAAAACATTTGTCTCTGTCAGTATTCCTGTAAAGTAGATCCTGTGACCTCTTTCATAATAAACCCCATTGTCTAGCATCTACAATAAAGGCCTGCAGTTCACCTTGAAATGAACTGGTTTTATAGAGTGTGATCAAATAGGACACTGTATTTCTGTGATAGTTCAAGACCTAACAGTGGCCTTTCCACAACTTTTTTCCCCTTATATCTGTCTACCTTGCCAATTCCACAGCATATAGCCAGCACCAAAAGAAGAGTCTGTGTGTATTGTTTAAGCTACTGCACACAAAAAAATGTTACATTCTTTCCTTTCTCCAGAGTCTGTGCTTATGAAGCCCTGATGTAGGAAATCTTTGAATAACATTGCCATGTAACGTTAAACTTTGTAATACTTAACGCCCTAGCTCCTTTAAATGCCTCATGGCAGTATGGTTTGAAAGCTATAATATGTTTTGTTAACTTCTTAAAAGGTAACGGAATTACACTGGGTTGTTTTACTCCTTTCTTTGGAAGATGGTCTTGCTGCTTCTGCTGGATGGCCATGTGTTAACATCATGTTCTTTTTCCACAGAGAGGTGCTTGGAAGATCATGAGCTCATAGTTCAAGTTGAGTCCACAATGGGAAGTGAAAGTAAATTTTTGTTCAGGAAGAATTACGCAAAATATGAATTTTTCAAAAATCCCATGGTGAGTCGTGTTACTTCGTTGTTTACACCACAGAGAGATGGATGGATTGCAATAACATTGCTGGGCGCTGTTGTCTTAAACATCTATTAAAAAAAAAAGCAACCAACAAACAGAATTCTTTCCAAAGGAATTTTAACCAGTGTTTAAATTCCTTGTACTCTCCTCCCAACCCAAAACCTCAAATGTTTTCAAGTTACCAAAATACTTGTTTCAAAATGGCTATTGTTATGTTGGAGAATGACCAAGACAGGGAAATCTTTGTTGGTTTAAGAAAAACAATCAGAAGTGCAATTTACTCATTATCTTCAAAGTTACTTGATTTGAAGCAAATTGATCGCATAGCGTGCAGTTTCCAAACCTTTTAATTTCTGACAGTAGTATTTTAAAAAAACACTCTGGGTAACTCCTAAAGCACTTACTACATACAAGGAGTTTCTAGTTTATCATTATATATGCTGAACAGTGTCTCACCTATGGCTGTGCTTTACTAGTGTGCTCTGACTTCTTTACTAATCATAGTAACTCACCCTCTCTTATGTCCTCATGTATATCCATGCTTAAAAAGTATTGTATGTCATAGCTATACTTATTCCTGGATTTGTAAAATCCTTTGCATGTTGTAATTTTAAACTGTTTGCAGTGTAACTTCTTATTTGGGGATGACTTTTCACATTTTATCTAAACAATTAAGTTGGAATGGCTGTTGACGTGAACTGATATCAGCTGGTGTGACCCATCTAGATAGTTGAAGAAGGATAATCCAGAGGTGGTTTAGGTGAGAACAGATTTTGGGTCAGTCAGGCATTTGTGGTGCCAGAAGAAAAAAAAATACTTGAGGTCACATGAAAACTCATTGCTGAAGTTACTGCAGATGATAAATTCATTCCTTTCCTCATAGACACTAATGCACAGTCGCTGCATCCTCACATGTGTGCTTGCATGTACATTTGTCATCTGCTAGTGCTTGTTTCAGAGGCTGTGCCTTGACTTTCTGTGTGAAATGTTTCTGCACATGGAGTGTTTGTAATTTTTCACTTCTGTTGATCTTCCCATCTGATAACCTATGAACGTCTGAGTGTTGTACAGGAATTTTGATATCATAGGAGCTAGCACATTGGTTTCATGTGGTATACTTTAATTAATAACAGAGCATGGGAGTAAAACCCAGAATGCTTGGCATTCAGTCCCAGGCTCCTGCAATCAGAGAATAAATCATTCTTTTAGTGTAAGAATGCGAAGGCTCCCTATCCGTTGCATTAGCTGTTGCCATATGGCACTGTTTCTACTCAAGAGAGGCTGGTAAATGTTAGCTTTCATAATTCATTGTGCAACTTACCTGGCAGAAGGGCAATTCCTCTTCAGCCCTTCTCTTTATGCCCTAAAGGCTGAAATTTATATTGCCTGAAGAGTGACAAAAGTTCTAAACTGGAAATGTTTTTGTTGTGATTCATCTTACTATAATCAGTCATTGTTTTATTTCAGGCATTTCTGCATGTCTTCATGCTTCAAATAATGTTTAAAAACTTCAAGAATGACTTAATGTAATTGCTGTGTGTGGTAAATTCAGTGCACCAAATTATATAGGCATTTTATAACACGTCAAATGAAAAGGGGAACTGGAGAAATAAATCTGAAGTCAAGTCATTGATTCAACAGTCAGAAAACTGTCTGACCTTTATCACTGAAAGATTCAGTATGAATGAGATATGTGCCGGGTGCCTGAAATCAAAAAAGCTCTGTAGAAGCACCTGTTAGTGTGTTAAACAATATTTGCTTCTGTGTTTGTGGGATGGGGGAAAGAAGGTAGATGTCTGCTTTGAGATTATTAAAAATCTATCACGTGAAGCAGGGTGTGCAACACAGAGCCTAATTATTGCATGTGTCCTCGTTCAGTTTTTATTATTTCATTTCATGGACCTATCCTCACAAGAAAAAGCACTGGGCTGTGTTATGTTACCCTGAAATACAAACATATAGGGGTAGATTTTGCAAAGGGCTTTTGTCTTAACAGGTTGAAGGGTTTCAAGCCCTGAGCATAACCTGGCTGTTGAACAACCAAATGGAAGCATCAACAGTCACACACGAGTTCTTTCTCAAAATTAACATCTGCAAATGGCCCTTCATTCGGACTGAGCAGGTTTTAGGGTCAAGCAGATACATCACTGAAGAACTGTATTTTGGATAGAAAGAGAGTGCTATCAAAGGTAAAGGTGTGCATACTGGAGATCCTGCAGCATCCCTGCCTGAAATGTCTTTTAGTGCATTTGCATCCAGTTTACCGCAGTGAGGATAGAGAAAACTTGTTACTCCTCCTGCTGTGCATCTTCCACAGGGCAAGTGGAGTTACAGAGTTTGTTGGCTGAACAGCCTTTCTGGACGGAGAAGGAAGCACAGAAATTTGGCAGCAGAATATGCAATAAGCAAGGAGTCACTGTGTACTCAACCTGCAGGAGCATTCATCCTGTCCCTTTCTACAAAGTAGAGGCTGTTAGAGATCCCCAAAAGCCCTCAGTAGAAAAGGAAGTGATGGGAAAATACACTTACGAAATGCTGTATGTCAGATATTTTAAAAATCCACCTTCTGTCTGCATGGGCATTTGGTGAGCAGAAGGAAGAGAAGAACTGCACTTGAAAGCCCTAGTATTACTTTCTATGTCAGGGGATCTCCAAATGGATTTAAGAGTGATAGTTTCAAAATATGAAGGACTGGAAGAAAATTCCACTCGTTCTATGTAAAAGTGGTCAAATATAATGTGACTTCCAACTGTCTTCTCTTTTTGTGTCTAGAATTTCTTTCCAGAGCAAATGGTTGCCTGGTGCCAGCAAACAAATGGCAGTATCCCACAGTCACAACTTTTGCAGGTACTGTAAGTTATCCGTATGGACAAAGAAGGTTTTGGAGGTGGAGGGGAGAGGTTGAGAGGAGGGAATGGAGAATTCAAAGGTCTGGAAATAGGTGGTTGGGGAAACACCAGCGTAGTGAGTTAGCTTATGGTACTAATGTTGAAAGTATTTACAAAGATCCTACCCAGTGGCATTGAGGTGTAAGTTATAAACACAGAGTATTCATAGCTATGTTCATACATATTTGTTCCATTAATATTCAGCTTACTCCATGGGTACACGGTTTTGCCACCTAATGTTGTTCCTGAAACAGTGTCAGCAAATATATTTCTAGAAAAACAAATATACCTTATAAAAAGCAAAACAGAAGTCCTCTTCTATACTCCACATCATAGCATAGGAGAAAGTGTAAAAATGCATGTGTACATTAGAAGATGGGCTTAAGATGGTGAGAGGTTTTGCTTTTGCTTTTTATGTCCCATGTTTGTGCTTGGCGAGAACTAACAGTAAGGACCAACTTCCCCATGGTTCAGCCAACTAGCTGCTCTTTTATATAGAAAAATAATTCCCAAGAAGTAAGTGCAAGTAGTTACAGAAAATTGTGTGTAGTATTTGCAAAGTAATCCCATTTAAAGCTCCCCAAGCTAAATTACAGGGTTACGTACCTTATGCATATGTGTTGGTAGAGTTGTGTAATCTGTGTGGCAGTGGCACATGCACTGAGTTTATACTGAAGTTTTGGTGTCGCTCTACAGTTTCTTGTTTGCTCATGAAGGAACTGTGGTGGTGGCACAGTTGGTTGGCCTCCAAGGATAGAGCTGAAGGGTGGGCTACCTCTCTGACCCAGTAACTCATTCATTTAAACTTCTTAATTTAAGCACTCTGATCTAAACCCTGTAGTCTAAATCTTTTTCACTTTAGTTGTTTTCTCAGATAGGGAACATTCAACTCATGAGGCCAAATTAAAACACAGTTTATTAAAAGAGTACTATATTAAGAAAATAAGACTGTGATGCCTGGAAGACAGTACCACGAATAACAGGAAAATTATAAAGCAGAAGGCACAAGTACATGAAGAAAATATACATACAAATAACTGATTTAGCTTGATTTCTGTAATTTCGCATGTTTACAAATATGCACTGACTCTCTGTTTAAATACAGTGTTTCCACTGGCTTGTGAACTAGCGCACTCATTTTGTCCTGTAACCACTTCAAAATCCATTGAATACTGGCTCTGGGTTCACTGTGAAGAGTTTAAAACGTTAGCATCCACTCTCAGCTGGGAAACGAAACAAAAATCAAACCAATTTCTGGAATTAAAAATGAGCCACATGCAATGAGGTTGCAATCAGGAGACAAAACTGATGTGAACAGGTATTGCCACAGACTGGTAGGAACAGAGGTGTTCACACCTTGGACTGTGGTATAAATGGAGTGTAAATGGAGAATCGAGTTTGCTTTGGACTCCCTAAAAGAGCAAGATGTTCTTGAAGATGGAAAAGTTTTGAACTTAGAGTAACTCAATCAGTAGGGAAAGGAAAACCTTACAACCTTGTGAGATACAAGAGTTTGCATCTGAGAAGGCTCAGTTAAGTACAGTCCTGGAGAAGCATAAGTCACAGCACAAGAGGATGGGGGAAAGAAGATGGGTACATTCTCTTTGGTTTGTTGTTTAACCATAAAAACCAATCTTCCTTAAAGCATTTGTATTAAGTACCCCTTTCCTTTTAAAAAACATGCAACCATTTTTCATAATTTCAGTGATAGTTGTAATTTGTTGATGGTAAGCTTCCTGAAGTCATTAAGCATGTTGCATCTGAGGCCACCTCAAACATTGCTCAAACGTGCTCAACATTGAGGAAGTGCGCTGTTTTTAATTACACATGAAGTAGGGGAGAGTATTAAATATCATCTCACAATATCGTACACTGCATTAGGAGCTGGTATTTTTAGTCTTACCAACAGACTTAAAAACACCGGGATCTGTTTTCCCTAGTATCAGCCTGGCTCAGATAAGCAAAAAAGCTTGCATCTTAGTTTACTTTGATTTATGTAGCTGGACAGGTAGAATATATTCTCCTTTTGGTCTTTCCCTTTCACAATTGAAGAGTGGATTCATAGTACAAATAGTGAGAAAATTGACTGTTCTTTTCCATTCCATTACATAAGATGGGGAGGAGGACTGGAAAAAAAATAAAGTTTTAATGCAACTAAGAATTCTGACACAGAGCATTGTTTCCTGTGGGTACTGTCTTGTCAAATAACAGCAAAACAAAACTTTTTAAGAATTGCAGAGGCATTAGGCCAACCAGGTTTATGCATTTTTCTTCCTACTATTGAATTTATTAGTTTGGCATTTAACTTACTGAGCAAGCCCTCTGTCATTTAAAAATCTGGCCCATTGTAATAAGGGAGCAATCCATCAATTCACTAACCATAGTTAATACTTACTTCCTTTAATGTATCACAAATCAAATGATTCCATATGTGGTCCCTCTAATTATGTCAAGAACTTAAATACTTCTGGATCTTGAAGTCTAGTATAATTGCTGACAGTTACTTGGCTGTTCTGTATTTCATTTTGAGTTAAATATTCTGTTGTCTGTCATACCTCTTGTCTTGGGACAGGTGCATGTGCTCTATAAGACTTCAATGTGGGAAATCCTGAAATAGGCTGTTCCCATTCTAAAACTTGAGGATAAAGTTGCAGATTTTGGCCAATGTTTCCAAGTTAGACTACTTGCCAGAATTGTTGTGACAAGGTATTATTTTAAGAAATAATAAGCTTACTTTGTGTCCCTTCGGGTCAAGTGCAAGAAGAATGGGGATACAGAGAAATGGTTAGTTAGCCTTTTGGATATTTAATCACTGACACAGAGAACAGGAAAATGTCAGTGGCAGGAGGAGTTAGCTAGGTAGACATAATGGGAGGAGCAGGAATACCCATTTTGGTCATAAATCAGTTTAAACATGTAGGTCAGTTTAAGCATAATGTGAAACTGCACCCCAAGTCAGCAAAGTGATTTGCCATTTGCCTCTTTGTTCTGCAAATACAGTGACAATTTTATGATCCATCCGTAGGACACAATCCTCATTTACATTTTCCTCTCCAACAGAACTTTTTAAACTCCAGTAGCTGCCCTGAAATTCAAGGTTTCTTGCATGTGAAAGAGCTGGGTAGGAAATCATGGAAGAAATTGTATGTGTGTTTGAGGAGATCAGGACTTTATTGTTCTACAAAAGGAACTTCCAAGGTAAGATTAAAAAAGAAGTTGCACAGTACTATTATGTGAAAGCATTTTCTGCTTTTACAGTGGGTTTATTTTGCTGTTTTTTAAATATCTGCACACAGTGTTCCCTTTTTTTATCACATAGAAAAGGATAAGCAAGCCATAGTCAAATGACCCTGGGCTCTCAGTGCATGAAAATAGCTATATAGTATTGTTATATAGCAAAACCAAACTAGCCAGACAACATAATTGTGGCAGCTGAAGTGGTGCTAACAAGGTTGGCAAGGGAAATCATGTTCTCCAAGCACATGGTTCATGATTTTAGTTTAAATGATACCCTAAACAATATTTTATGCTATCTAACTTTCCGATTTGTCTGGAGCAATGTAATAGGCTATGCCATTTTTAATGTGATGTGTTTAAATAAGTATTTTGTCAGCTTCTTGTATAAAGCACCTTCTGCTAGTAGGCTGATATTTAAAAGGTGACATGCGGTGTCCACTGGAGGCTGCCTGAGAGGAGCACAGTGTTCGTACAGTGCCCTCTGTTGGAGGTTGGTCTTTAGAGATTGCAAGGCTCGCGGCAAGATCTTCCAAAATCCTACACTTACCTATGATAAAACACTTCATTTCCCTAGGAGCCAAGACATTTGCAATTGTTGGCAGACCTAGAAGACAGCAATATCTTCTCGTTGATAGCAGGCAAGAAGTTGTACAATGCCCCTGCAGAGTATGGATTTTGTATAAAGGTAATTCTTCTCATTAAGTTCTTCCAAAGTTCAAGATGGTCTTGGTAGCTCAGAGCCCCCCAACCCCCAGCTAAACGAGATTTGTATGTAAAACTCTGCAAGCATTTCTGTCATGAGGACTTGATCTTTAACGTCTTTCATTTGGCAGGCATGTCCTGTGAATCTTGCCATCATTTTATGTGACACTTTTAACACTTTATCTGGTGCTCCTTTGGCTTGGGAAATTTCTGTGCAAGATCAGCTCAGTGCTGAAGCATGGTGTGCCTGTGAGGTGGCCTTGGTTCACCTCACAGATGAAATTTTTTTTCCAAGTACTCTAATTGAATAGGAAAGTTTCTCTGGACAGTGAGTACCAAAACTATATAGCAACAAAGGATCACACTCTGATCGGGTGTAATTGTACCATTATCGTGGGGTAGAGGTTTGCATTTATTTAAAGAAGATTGTCTTGGAAAATGGAAATAAGAATAAGCAGTTGCCTTTGAGGATTTTAAAAACTGTTGTGCTGATGGATAGGTTTGGAAAGTATTCCAAAGCTCCATGTAATTTTCTGAGAAGAAAATAAGGCTGGGAGGTGGTTTTATTGACAGCAGTGAAGTAGTCTCCTTCCTAGCATCTGTTTCAGAGCTAGGCAACATGGGTTTGCCTCAGAGGGTAGAGACCAGCTGTGGAACAGATCCTGAACTGATGGAAGCAGACTTCCAGTGACCTTAAGTTACGGAAACTTTGGTTCTTCATCTTGAAATGGGGGCTCTTAAAACTTCTCACAGTTATAAAAAAAACCCAAACCATCAAACCCCTTGGTTCTGGTTCTAGCATGGCCTGAGTACCTTGTTCCTGTAAAGTGCTGGAACTGCAGGGTATTTCAAAGCAGGCACTAACGTTTATCTTACTGGACCCAGCTGAGAAAGTAATTTCTTTCAAAGCATGCTCGGTCTCTCCTGAGCTTCAATTCAGAGTGGTGTGAGCTTTTTCTAGCCAGTTCTTAGACTAATAATGTACCTGCCTTTACTCTGCAGTAAACCTACAATGTCGCTGGTTTTCTGCTGAATATTTCTGACTTCTCTCTAACACTTTATAGCCCAACAGAGTGAGAAATGAAACTAAGGAACTGAGGTTGTTGTGTGCTGAAGATGAGCAAAGCAGAACGTGCTGGATGACAGCCTTTCGACTCCTCAAGGTACTTAATCTCTTCCATATGAATAGAGCTACACGTGTTAATTAAGTTGCATTCATTATTTTGTTCATGAGAAAATACCTGTATGTTCTTAAAAATCATCTGCCTCCAAAACAATACAGCTAATAGCAAAATGCCAGGTAGACCTGTCTCTCCTAAGCTTTTAAGCACAGGTCTGAGCTCAATTCTTTCCACATACAAATCAAGTATAATTTTAGTTTTGGAGCCAAGTTTATGATACGTGAAAAAAACCTGCTTAACAAGGTTTTTGCAAGTTATCATAAAGCTAAAGAAAATGTTTTGATAACGGTAAGTGGTTATCTTAACTAGAACAAAGTGCGATCTAGAGCCATTGCAATTTTTTGTTTTCTGAAGGTTCTATTAAAAAAGTAACAAAAATAATCAACCCTATCTCTGGGTGAAAGTTATTCATATCTGAGGGCAAAGAATGAGATTTCTTATATATGGTAGGAGGCTTCACAGTTTTTTTGAAACAAAATCAGCATGAAAGAAACTGAGGAAAAAGTTGACTATTATGCACTCTTTGAAGCAGAGAACTTCCTGATCTTCACAGGGAAATGTGCAGAAGTTTTGGGTTGGTTTGGTTTTAAATCTTTCCCTGAAGATGCTGCCTTGAAAATTACTGTGTTCTTGTCTGTACCTTGCTACGTTCTCCCTTGTATTGAAGGGAGTATACGCATATCTAAAAAAATATAATAAATCTGTACAGATAATGTGTTACCCATGAAAATCCCACCTCTCTTTCATGCAGTTATCCTATTCTGTGTCAAAGTGTGATATACAGAAAGTGATAAAAAATAGAGGCACGCACAAAGTGGTACTACAGTACTTGATACTAGATACATGTCCAGCAAAGCAGGATGGAGAACCTTGAGCTCAGTCAGTTTTGGTGCTCTCTGTAGCAAACAGATAATTTCAGATTTGGAAATGAGGGCATGGCCATTCCCTCCAGCCGCTGAGGTCAGCACGCCAGTGTCCTGCTGGTGGCTGCTGTGTGCCAGGATGTGCCCAAAATGGACATGGAACCCAGGGGCGCTGCGAGCACTTGGTCTCTCTGTCCCAAATGAACAGAGTTGTCATTCCTGCCTAAGTAGCAGCCCACATCAGCAAAGCCTTCACACCCTTCTCTGCCAAAATGCCATTTTCCCCACCAGTGTTTTACACCCACCTGCTGAAGAGGATGCATTCCTGCAGCATGCATCCAAGGAGCTGAAAGGGAGTGGGTGCATCAGAAAGAGTATGGGGTTTTATCACTTACTGGTCCACGTGTAGCATTGAGTACAAGAAGCCGCAGAGATTCCCATTGCTTTATAAGCATTGTTTATTTCTCCCCTCCCTTTCAAAAAAGTTTATCTCATTTGTTTATCCTCAAGGCATGACAAATGTTTGCTACAATTACCTGTTGTTGTCCCCATGCAGACTGTCCATCATGCAAAACCCTCTAAGTGTAGGGAAAGCAAATCAGACTCCTAGGCCTGGGGGTATGAAAATGTAATGCCTGTTCTGTTCTCTGTTTGCATTAAGTAGTCACCTTCCAAACCAGAGCACATCTCTTTGAATGCTCTCCAAATATTACCTCATTTGTTAATTGTAAGAGATTCTGTGTTGCAGTACAGAAATTCCTATTTTAAGTTGTTACAAAAGCAGGTGCACTAGCCATAGTATGGGCCAGGATGCAAGAAGCAGTCCCAGTTACAAGATGCATATTTTGTTTCTGTGGAGCTGACACCTCTGTTGGCTATCATAATCCACTCTCCAGTTACTTGATTTGACTTGTATTCAATACATGCTAACAATTATGGCAAGAGTTTTAGTTCCCAGGCAATTCCAAGCGCTTCTTCTCAGCTGTCCTTTACTTTCCCTATTTACACAGAATTTTGCATTGTGGCAAAGGTGCTCAAATAGAGGATTACATAATTGTACTGAATTGTGCCTTGAACGTACCACTTGTTCTGAAGAAGTTAGTTGTACTGGTCGAGGCACTAATGTTCCTGAATGGCAAAGAAAAACCGTTACAGTGTAGAGAATTATCTACTCTTACCAAATACATAGACATGCATCTTGGTGTGACCACTCAGAGGAATCTTTTTTTTCAGTGCAACCTGTGGCAGCAGCCGTACTGTATGGCAGTAATTGCTGTATACTAGCATATAAAATTCACCCTTAGGCAGTTAACAGTAGGGGAAAAAAAGGCATATAGTCAGGGAAAATTAAGGCTGTGCCACAAGGCTGTGGCTGTGACCCTCCTTTTTATTAACCTACTGATTTAGCTTTCCATAGTCATATATTAACCTGTTTACAAAATTATATATCCCATTTGCATTAGAACATTCAATAAGCAATGTTGCTAATACTTCAGCACTGTGCCTCTAGGGAAGGCACTGAGTAGGTGTTTTCCTACGATCGTAGCTACTAGCGTTGCTAAAATTTATCATGTTCAACGAGCAGCATGCCTGGAATTCAATCCCCTTATTTTTATAAGGATGAGAAAAGTACCAGAAGTGTTATTTCCTGCTGAAATTTATTAAAAGAGCTAATGAATTAGAAAGGTTCTTATTTTTTATCATTATGAAAACCGAGTTTGAATGTCTTAGGCAGAATTTTTTTTTCAGTTCACGTTACTGGAGGGTAAAAAGAGGGGGAGTTAATATATGTGTTCTGACCTCGAGTGAAAGCTTGTATTCTACAAGGAAAACATGGTGATAGCTGAGAATGGCAGAAATTACCTGTGTATTTCACTCAGGCTTGTAAAAATGCTGTCTTTTAAATAAAACTTGTCGTGCCTATCTACTGCTTGATTGCCACCTGCCAAGCACTGTTACTCAATGCAGATTGCTTTGGGACAGCTTCTCATCATGAAAATAATAAACTGGTGGCACCTTGCTCCAGTGTAAGCGGTATTATGAAATCACTAGTTTTTTTCCAAGGGTATATAGTTGAATAATAATGTGCTTTGCATTTCTGTTGTCAGTATGGAATGCTACTGTATCAGAATTACAGAATTCCCCAGCAGAGAAAAGCTATGCTTCCACACTTTTCCACGCCAGTAGTAAGTAATGAACTTTACCTCATTAATGTATGATGTTGGAAAAGATACATTTGCTTTTGCATTTTAAAAGTGGAAAATTTTACGCTAAGAAATGTAAACGCAGCATTGTGTAGCAAATCAATGTAAAGTTCACGTTTCGCATGAGTGCAGTTTACGTGGTTGGCTCTCCATTATCTTAGGCTTACATGATCCACATGATTGAAAAATCTTGGATACGTCAGGCACTTTGAGATGTACAGTACAGAGACATCTGGCTGTCTCTGCAGAAGCCAGCTTAGGTCTGGCAAAACTAACACGTAAATTTCCTAAAATATGTTGGGCCAAGAGCTGACTGTTAGCTATCTAAAAGTGAAGATCCTATATTTGGATCCCAACTGGCCCTGAAAATGACTGGAGTATAGTAATAGGGCAAGTGGGCAACTTGAGCAAAACAGATTTTATTCTCAGCCTCTGAATCCTCTCCTTTCCCTATGGCCTAAAAAGAAAAGCCATCTATTTTTGTGTCTGCAAATCTTTTGGAAGGGGGAAAAAAATGAGATGTATTTTCGGTGCTGTTGAAGGATAACTGTGGACAGTCTTCTGAAACCAAAACATTTTGAAATGAAAACTCTCAAGCTGGTTTTTTCTTTCCCTGTTTTTTGAAACAAGTGAAAATTCCTTTTCAGAGAAGTGTATCTGAAAACTCACTAGTAGCAATGGATTTTTCGGGGCAAATAGGAAGAGTTATTGAAAATCCTGCTGAAGCACAGAGTGCTGCCTTGGAAGAAGGACATGCTTGGAGGGTAGCTATCTTCTCTTCTTTTCTATTTTTGTAATTAGTAAGTGTCTGTTGAGAGCCAAAACACAAGAGTGTGCTATGATGTTAGTGCAGTGCTGGTCACAGTATAGCTTAGCTCCGACCTGAAGCAATCACACTGCAAGCATGCAGATCTGAAAGTCAATATCCATCTTTAGCAAAACTGTCACATTCACAACAACCTTCTACCACTGCTTCTCTGTCCCCCTAGTGTCCAGAGGAAAGTTGAGGGGGAAAGCAGACCCACCAGAACTTTACTGCCAGTTTGCAAAACCAGTCTCTGAGGAGGAATATGTCAAATTAAATGCTTCCCCACATGGAAGAGGCTGGGGCTCTGACTAATGGCTTGCTCCCAGTAAGTTTAATTGCAGAATATACAAGAGGCAGGACCTCTTGCAATGAAAACTGATGTAACTTGTTTATAGTGTCTTGTGGACAGACAGCTGCAGTACAAGTTTTCCCACATGCTCGTCTCTTAGGGAATAGGAGTCATTACTGAAGCACTAGCTGGTGCTTTATGTACGGGAGGGAAATACTGCTTGATTTACTGAGTGCCTGGTGTTTTGCCTGAGCAGAAACATATCAGACTTTTCTTTTTTCTGTCTTTTTTTTTTTCTTTTTTTCCTTTTTTTTTTAGATACTGAGCTTTCATCATTAACATCTGGCTTGTGTTTTAAGCCAACTGAAATGAGCTGCTGCTTGTAGATTAGCCCCCTTCAAAGTTGCGTTTCTTTTTCTCGTCCTTGCATTAAACTTGCCCAGCCCCCAGTTTCCTGTAAATTAAATCTGTATTGCATGTGCACTAATTCTTGTCTGTTGAGGCTTAATGTGGATTTAACGGTAATTCATTTTCTCTATAGAAACGTAGCACAAGAATGAACATCTTGGGTAGCCAAAGTCCACTCCATCCTTCCACACTGAGTACAGGTAAATTCTGCTGGTTTGTAAGTGTAGTATCAGAGGCCTCTGTGGGTAAATAAAAGTTATATTTCATATAGAGACAGAGATAGAGTGCAGCCATGTAGTGTTAATGCCTCCATGTCAAATACAATGTTTATGTTTATCGGTAGCTTCTGCCATTAACGTGCCATTATGTCATTAACATAGAGACATAGTAGAAGGAACTTGTTTACCTTTGAAGGCATGCTCAAGCTTTTCTTTCATATTAATCTTTTGAAACTCAGATTTTACAAAAATAGAGACTCCGTAAGTGTTTCCATTTCAAACAATCCAGAAGCCAGTTCTTTGTTTTAGACAAGGAAATTCAATGAGTGATCTGTTAAACTTTAAAGAGTAAAAATGAGTCTTCAGAACAGCATTCATTCCATAATAACTGAATAATGTAAAATATGGATGCCCATAATGTGAGGCCTGAACATCTCTTTGAGATATTAAGTGTATGAAAATAATAGGAAATTGCATATTAATATCCTGGACTTCTTAGAGGAGACACAGCTATTCTCTGCTCCTATTCTGTGTTTCTATTCTGTTGAACAGAATTTAAAAATACCATTTGAAAAACAATAAAACAATAAACATAAAAATATTTGGAGCTAACTCCACCCTTGAAAGCACAAGCTAAAGTGCTTTTCATTATTTGAGAGTTAAAGGGACTTGGTTCAAACTCGTAAGCTTATACATTGTATTTTAAGAATTGTTTAGTCCCAACATTTTCAAGAAGCTATGAAAAGGCAATATTATAAGAGATTTCCCTCGCTGACCTAATCATACATCTGCAAATCAGAAAATACATGGAGATAATGCCTGTCTACTTGGTATCTTAAGTAGATGCAACAGCTGGTGCATTTTTCATATTGATTCATTTTTCATATAGTTGATGAAAGATATTTTATATTCTGTAACAAAACTATACTCACTTTTAAAATGTTTAAATATTTAGTGTGTGGAAAAAACGGTTGCACATTACTGTTTTTAACCATCCTCTTTTTCCTCTTGTTCCCAGTTATTCACAGGACACAGCACTGGTTTCACGGCAGAATCTCTAGAGAAGAATCCCACAGGATTATTAAGCAACAAGGGCTTGTAGATGGGTAGGTATTCCTGTTGCTTAGTATTTATGATCTGATGGTAAGCATTACAGACAAGAACACAACTTCTGCTGTAAGGGTTTATAGGTTTGTTGTGAGTGCTTCTGAGTAACCTGATCCTCGAGTAGTCCCATTATAACCTTCTTCGATTTCAAAAAGTCAGAGTACGTGTTTGTAGGAGTGGGTTCCAACTCTTAATTTGAAAAATAAAATACTAAGAATACACCTAACCTTTTTCCTTTTTTTCCAATAGAGGCAATCAAGTTTTAGAGAATGTTAAGAGTTTGAAAACAATTAATTCCTGTAATCTGCATTGAGGACATATTTTTCAGGCAAAGCTGTTCCTCGCCGTTCGCCCACAAATTTATAATCAGCCATTTGTACTCTTTTGCATGAATCAGGGCAGTTAATGATGAATTCTCACTATTTGTTTCTGTTCTAGAGCAAAGAAATGAAAGTACCTGTTCCAGTGCTCTCTAAAATGTCTGTAGTTGAGACTTGAGCATCTTCTGAGCATCTCTGTTTCTCTTATTTGTATGTAGTTACAATTATTGAAGGGAAGTTGCTTAAACTGCATTCAGCAGTTCTTTATTTGCAGGATGGGAAGAGCATGGTTGCCTTCAGTTCACTAATCTCACTGCTGTCAAGGTTAAGGTAGAAACTTCCATGTTGGCTTCTCAGGAGACAGTCAAGTTTAAACCCTTCTTCAGCGTTTTCTGATTCAGGAGCATCACTAATCTTTGTGAAGAATGAAATAGATTAGAGAAACAGAAATTGCTAGTGCATGTACATATTCACCCAGCAGTGGTTTTTTATTCTTTTGGGTTTTTTGCTAGCTAAGGCTATTTGGATTTAGCTCAGCAGGTCAAACAGAGAAGAGAGGCTGAGAAAGCAAAGCACTGCTGACTTGTTGGGTTTCTGGTTCTCTCACACTACAGATTTTCTTTACAGTCTTGGGCTCATTTTGACTTGTTGCCTTAGGAATCTAGCGGCTCATCCTCCTTGGTGTTTTCGTATGTGTTAATGTCTTTGAGGCGGTGTTAAATTTGTGCCTAGCCAGCTTACTCACTGTAGAAGGTGAAGATTGGTTAGTTTGGCTGTAGGAAGGTCAGTCAGCAGTGGCAAAAGAACCATGCTACCTGTGTGCTCTGAGATCTAAGGGTCATGGTTTCCAGGACAGAGAGTCTTGCCTGTGTTTTCCTGCTCTGTGTGTTCTCGAACAAAAGAAGGTAGAAAGTTAACAGTCTTCTTACGTCTCATGTAAGATACTCAGCAATGCATACATGCAGCTGATACTGCTATCATTTGTTTCTGGAAACTATTTTTGAGGATGCATCTATCTTTAGAGTCATTATTTGTGTGGACAGCCTGTTGCTTGCCAGAGGTTGTGCTGAGCTTTGCTTTGTGCCACCAGTTCATGATACCATGCATTATCTGAAATGGCTAGATTAAAGATAATTTAGAGATACCTGCATGAACTGCAGTAACCACAGATCAGGTAAGATCTTTCTCCCTGAGATGGATCCTAATGTGTAAAGTCCTTGGTCCCTTTTCCACACGTCCGGTCTTGCTAGGACTAAAAAGGAATGTTCAAATGTCGTGCATGGTTTCCGGTGGTGGCAAGACATGCCTGTCTCTGAGTATTGGACTGACCCTGGTTATGAGGGTGCATTTTTGTGGTATTGACATTTCTCAATCAGTTCTGAGGAGCAGGAGCTGGAGTAAGTTCTTCTGGGTTCATAAGACTACAAGCAGTTCTTCCAACTCAGCCTTGGAAAAGTGTGGTCCTGGCTTAGTGGTTAGCAATTAAGAGGGCTTGAGGCCTGCCCCAGTACTGTGCTTGGCCATCTCACAAATCCACTAGTGATTAGTGCTGTGAGCCTTATGCCAAAGGTATATTCTTGTTTCCTGTGGCATGGAGAGGTTCTCCTTCCTTAGTTCATAAATGTCAAGGGGAGGAAACATTTTTTGTCTAGATTTTTTTCTCCTCTTCTAAGTATGTATTTAACCATTTGAGTTAGGACTTCAGTTCTGTAGGTCAACTTAAAAGTGACAGTTACATAGTGTATTGATGCTGCTAGCTATACTCCTAAAGTATATTCTTTTCCAGTGATGCTGAGGGAAAAATGCTGTGACTGTTTTAGAGGAAAATCAGTGTGTGTTTTCCCCATCTTGATAATGTGGATGCTACTTAATTTGATAAGTCATTTTAAGAAAGTATTGAGCTGTTTCTGTGCAATTTAACCTAAACATAGTTTTGCTAACACTGGATTTCTGTAAACTGATGCAAGATACTGGAGAGTGGGAACAGATTCTCATGTATTTCTTTCCCATCTACAGAAATCCAGATTTGCTTTGGAGTTAAATGAGAACCTTTTCTTCATGAGAGTACATATCAATAATGGAAAGCTCAGAGAGACCCTTAAAAAAAGCCTCATACATGCATTCGTAGGGGAAGAACTATTTCCCTGTATCTTTCACTTCTTGTTTCTTTATCTGTTAGTGTTGCATAGCCATGGTATAAAAATGGAAAGCAAATTGCCAGTTATGGAATCACCCATTAATGCAACTAAAGAAGAGTTAGGCAATAGCACAAAAGGACTTAGTAGTTATGATTATTTATGAAGAAATGGATTGTGGTATTCAGTGTGTCCTTAAAAATGTTCTCTCCTAGACTATTTCTTCTCCGGGACAGCCAAAGCAATCCAAAGGCATTTGTACTTACGCTGTGCCATCATCAAAAAATAAAGCATTTTCAAATCTTGCCGGTAAGTAGATTATTTTTAATACTGATTACAAAAAAAAAGAAATTTAAAATCATAAATCTTTGCCAACATCTGTAGAGACCTCTTACTAATTACTGATGTAATTAACAGGGATGTTCCCATTAGCAAGTATATTAGCAAGTATTCTGTAGAATTTTCAAATTCTGATTAAAATTCTTTGTTAACATTGCCTGGAAAACCAGTGTAAGTCACTTAGGTATAGAAGTAATGTACAGAACTTGTTCTCTGTGACAGCAACAACAGCACCAGTCATCACTCTTATCTGTTAGGCAAACGTAGATTAACTTAAGGAAACTTTAAAAAGTTTTATTCTGGAGGCTATCCAATAACATTGAGCTTAAAATAACATTACACTGAGATGTCAAGAACCTATTTGATTTTTGCCTTGATCAAAAAGAGCATCAGAAGTTTAAGATCATGTAGACCTCTTTATTGGTCCAAACCTTCTTCCCTTGCTTTGCCTGCCAATTTTACCAACAGTTAACAAATATTTTTGGGGGTATTTTTGTTTTATGTAATGAAGACCAGTGCTGTCTCTACAACTTTCTATTACTCTGCCTGTGAGCTTATCCCTTTCAAGATGGCTTAACATACATTCTTTTCTAGTGCTGTGCATGGTTTCGTGAAGATCTCTCGGACTAGATTGTTTGGGCAATGCCCATAACTTATCTTGCATCACACAGTTTTACTGTTTATGTTTTGCCACGCTTGCATGTCTTCATGTGCTGTCTAAATTGAAAAGGATATTTTGTTTCCCCAGTGTGAAGATGATGGACAGATATTTTTCAGTCTGGATGATGGGAACACCAAATTCAGTGATCTAATCCAGCTTGTTGAATTCTATCAACTAAACAAAGGAGTCTTGCCCTGCAAACTCAAACACCACTGCATCCGAGTGGCCTTATGACCTCAAATCTGACTCTCACTGAAGACTGGATTTGCTAGAAGAGTAATTGTAAGAGAACGTTGACACTGGGGAATTGGCAGATTTGTAAGTTGGTAAAAATAAATAAAAATATTATGCACCTTGGGACTCTGAAAGGGATGGATTCGACAGGTGCCAACAGACCAAGATTGCTGGTTTGTCTAACACCTAAGAGTGATTGCTGCTGAGTGTCCCAGCATCCCAAAAATGGGGGGAGGGTATGTAAAACCATGAGTAAATTTGAAACAAAACTGGAAACTTATCTTGGCTGGGCCACTTAACAGGAACAAGTGTGAAGAGAAATCTTTGAAAAGAACTCTTGCCCTGGAATAATCTTGACAATTAAGACTAGTGTGTTTACTTTTTGTATTGATCACTTTTTTTGCACTCCTACTTTGTTTCGGATATTGTATGCAGCCTATATTAGGAGCTGATGTGGCTTTTAAAATTCATGCAGGAGTTGGGTATTAATCTGCACCCTAAAATGTATGGAATGCTTCAGCCTAAAAGGATCTAGAAGAAAATCAAGAAGTGTGTGTGTGTGTGCGCGCGTGTGTCTCAAAACTTCTCTGGAGACCTGAGGTTCGATGATCTGCAGATGTCTTTGAAGAAGCAATGAGGATACAATTCTAAAAGAACATACCATCATATATGTACTCTCTGTTGACTTGTAGCATTATGGCTGTAGTATGTTGATGGCATATTAGTGGCATCCAGTCATGCAAAGACTGTATTAGATTCTATGCACAAATTTTTATTATTGGAGTGGTGGTTTGTTTTTTACAGCCTTTTGACTGTTTTCCTGAGGAAACTTACTGTTACTAAATAGAATAGGACTGAATGACTACACTTGTATTTGAAACCACCATTTTTTGTGAGAAGATTCTTCTGCGGGTAGTCTTAGTATGACAAAATAAAAAAAAAAAAAAAAAAAACCAAACAAAAAAAACAAAACAGTGTTTTTAGCTTTATAGCTCCTTGAATTTTCAGACTGTTTCAAAGAGCTCTTTCCGTATAGTAAAGCTACAGTGACACAAAACTCTCCTGGGGGATAGGGCATAAAAGGAACTGTACCCCTTCTGCTTTCTGGAGGGCCATGAAAGTTTACATGGTGAGAAAGAAAATACTGGGAATGGAAACACATTTGATTGTGAACTAGCTGCTGGCAGTATCATCCATCGAGGTAACTGGTGATCCCCGTGTCGTACACGCTAAAGCACACCAGTACCTATGGCAGACAAGCGTGTATCCTGCTCTGGTGCTGGTTTGTCATCGGAACTACTTTATTGTTAATGTTTAAATCAGTTATTTAATGTTTACACAATAACTCTTTCTGATGATAAATCAGTATTAAAGTTAGACAAGTCCCACCTTGATCCTCCAGTTGCAAATACCATTCTTTTAGCAACGCAGTCGGTGCAGGAGCTGTTACTGAATTAACTTCCCAGTACTTGATGCAGTTAGCCACAGTGAGGAGCATTCCACCCTGGGAACTTGCAGAGTGCAGTGCAGAACGGAGCATTCTTAAGATGGTAAATGATTTACGCAGGCTAGTTCATCCTTACTAACATATTTGCCACTGGGTTTGAAATCCTAGCCATCTGAAAGGATAAAGAAGGAAAACCAATCCTACACCTTTAGGTCTTCATGTAGTGTTGAGAATAGCTTAAGACAAACCATAACCTGCCTGAGTCGTCCATATCAGCTTATAACTATGTCAATGGTATAGAAACACTGTATTTTAGTTTACAGAACACATTTAGTATTTTTTTTTCCATTTAATGTCTAGATATTAAAAATGAAGAAACTTGATTTTGTTTTTAGTAGACGCCTTTTTTGTTTTGTTTTGTTTTGTTTTTAATTGTACATAGTGAAATGAGTGTTCCTGCTTTCTAGACAATGTATTTTAAAACCTTGAAATTAAGCTAACTTAAGTCTGACTTCACTTTGCATGCTTCTATTTGGCCCCTATTAGGAGAAAAAAGATACTTGTATTGACTACATTACCAGTTTAATAAGACCATTTATGCTGTAGTTTTAAGTTTTTCTGTTTACATAGCTTAGTGACAACCATGCATTTTTCCCAGTAGGCGGATAGTATTTGCAGTGTTTCATATTTATAAAAAAAACCTTGCATCTTATTTAAATTGAGAATAAAAGTTTGACTATGAATCATGATTTTTGTATGTAGATGGTTGACTTAGTATTTTGTACTTTTCCCAGCTAAAGTGAGCTGTTTTGAGAAAGTGACCACCTTCAAAGTGGCAACAATCTTACTTAAGCAGATCACTGCTTTGTCTTCTTTCTGCTGGAAAACAGTCAATACCACCTTAGTTTTCCAACAGATTCAGCTGGCTGCCAGCTCAGAATACCAAGGACTGAAGGACATTTGACTCTTATTTTTGTATTTAAATGACATGAATGTAAAGGGGATGCTCAGGGTTGTTTTGGAGCCTGTTGAATTTTTATCTTTTTGCCTGTGATTTTATTTTCTAAATAAATACTTCATGTAGCAATCTTGAATATGTTGAGAAGGAAAATGCCAAACCATTTTGGTAATGAGGTTACTAGTTAAGTTATGTTACGATAGGTGTTAAAGTACAAAAAACTTTTTATTTGTTAATCTTGAAGAAACACGTGCCTCAGTTTAGATGTTTTGTCTTATCTTTTCTGCACTAAATACCTGACAGTTTGACCAATCAATGCACCTTTCCAGTGGCAAGACTTGCTTATCGTAAATTATATTGTCACAATGCAAGATTTAGTGACTGTAAAATGGAATAAAGTTTAAAGTTTCAGGGAATGCAAAAGGTATTAACTTAAGAGACAAAACCTTTATTCAATATGCTTTGCTTCATACTGTAAATAGCTTTTTGGCTTGTGAACCTAATTGTAATCTTTCAGGTATTTTTGTACAAATAAGGGACTGATATTCTGTTTCTTGTAATTAGAAATAAACGTTAATACAATGCTATTCATTTTATATTGGAATGAATGTCATCTTTTGGATATATCTGTACACCATGAATCTCTTGCCTTAATTTTGAGTTATTTGGGGTGGGATATATTAAACAGCCTTTAAGAAGAGTTAAGAGGAAATCAGAATCCCCAGGATATCTTTATTCTGGCTGTTCTGTCTTATGATTCCTATTAGGACAGACTGTCCTTTTTTTTAAAAAGAACTTGTTCACCCCCTTTTGTGTGAGGAAAATTATCGGGGATATTCTGCTATGATAATAATTTCGGAAGGTTGCTAGAATCAAATCAGGAAATATACCATAAGCATCTTTTGCGTTATAAAACAAAGCTATAACTCACTGAAAATGTATGCTCTGCATAAAGCACTTTATTTGCCTGATAGCTGTTGGATCAGGAAACTTTTCAATAGTACTTTCAGAAAGCAATTATTTATCCCTGTAATCCTTGTATTTGAGTGGTCCATCAGCATTTGTGTGGAAAAGCACATCTGCACAAAATATGGTTTTGCTTAAAAAAGCCATTAGAGGGGGAGGAGATTGGTGGTTCTTCTGGTAGATAGAATAATAGATGGTTGGAAATGTTTCACTTTTTTGTTGGACACAATCCTCCCCCATTTCTGCCTTGCTAATCCGTAGAAGCCATCAAATGCATTCCACTTCAAGGCTTAGTCACACTCTGGCTTCTGCATGCTACGTCTTCATGTGAGTTTGTATTGCACTGGGGCATGAGTACTTATTTGGGGTTTTGGTATTCCCAGAAAGTTTTTCTATCTGGAGACAGTGCTTAGAGTTCACTATCCTGCATGCAGCAACTTAGTCTTTCACTGAGTTGAACAAAGGAAACTGCTTGCTTACGAAAGGTTTGAACATGCCTATTTATTGCTTAGTTAAAGGAAGCTGTGCTGACATTGAAACTGGCCCCCTCTGTAACCATTAAAAGTCAATGACTGTAATTCTACACAAACCTGTAAAATACAAACAACCAACCTCAAAACCCCACCTTACTTTATTGTATATATTACGTTTGGAACAGACAAGAAGATGGCATGAAAACAAAGCAGCAGTGTAAAAAGGTGTTGGTAAGCCTGCCCAATGGCCGGGCAGTACTGTCCGCATGTTTGTTCAAACTGCCCACAACTGTGGCAAATGCAAAACGATACCTGTGAAATCTGGCCCTAGACATTAACAGCAGGTACCTGTGCTATCAGAATGTCACCAGTACAAAATTAGTCTGGGTCAGAAATGGTATATAGTACAGATTCGAATTAATTGCCTGATAGAAGGTTTTACATTAGTTGCAGGACAACAGACACAATCAGATGTCTGATCCCACATGAAGCTTTCTAGCATGAAGTTCACCTGGGGAAACAGCTTAAATGCATTTGAACCTGTGAGTATATTTGTATCAGCCAAGTGTTTTACATATAGCCAAGTGGCTGCAGCACTTTTATCCTGATACACAGAACCCTAACGTTAGGTTTACTTTAACATCAAATCGCTGCTTCAGCCTGTACCCTCAAAACCAGATGACAAAAACATCACCAGATGAGCCATTTCCCTTCAAGTAAGTCAAACTTTAGATGGCTTTGGGTTTTAGTGATGCTTTAATCTGATTTGTTAATGTCCAGCTTGTATATTGCTTTGTGTCTCAGGCATTGTTTATCTAACATCTTGGAAACTTCAGTAACAATATCAGCAGATGGAGAAAAGAGATATCTTCCTTTGAAATATTCACATTGCCTTAATTTGGGTTGCTTCTGCATCCTAAATCTTATGTCTTCCTTCCTTAACTTGAAGCACAATTTAATTAGTATTTGAAAACCTAATATAACCACAACTGTGTCCAAGAGCTATATGATTTTCATTAGATACTGTGATTAGTCACATCTGAGACTTCAAAATAAATTAGTTTGTGTAACACTCACATTGCAAACTCTTAGCCCAAAGACATTCAGCTCTAATTGCTCATCATTTTGCACAGATACTAGCAGATGTTTTAGCAAGAAAGATTGGTTCATCACAAGACACTGAGCTGTGATTAACAGGGTCTTACAACACTTGTTGGTTACCCAGGTTTGTATGTTTTGCTATAATCAGGTGTTTTTCATCTGTTGGCTGCAAGATTCCCGTGCCACAATCGGGGAACAGGAAGGCGAAATTATAAAGACAGCTGCCAGGTCTGAGTCAAAGTACAGCCTGGGTTTACGGGCTCTGAAGCTCAGCTTCAGTCAGAGGTATAACTCTTAAGAAAAAAGCTCAGAAGAGCTAGGCAGGGAAATGAAGTGGAGAAAATAATTACTTGGGTGGTATTGTTCAAGTGATGGTTTGGGTGTGAATAGGAACACAGTGAAGACAGTGGGGTGATGCCCGAGTGCTGCTCACCACTCCCTTAGATTCAGTTTCCCCGCCTCTTCCCTCAGACTTGTGAAGATAACTCCTACGTAAAGACTTCCATTTTATTTACCTTTTGAAACACATTCTCCAGAGGTGTGAGGATTAGCATTTTGGGCTATCAAGCAGAGAAATAGCTATGGAATTGGTGTTCGTAACAACCCGCCCATCCTCCAAAACAGTCTGCCCAACTGCCATCAAGAGAAATGGAAGGTAAAAGCATGGTTCTGCCAACAATGATGAGAATGGTTAAAGCAAGTGGCTAAGCTCACTACTGAAAATGTACAATTTGCCCCACAATTCATTGCCCCACAAAGAATGCTAATACATCCTATTCTGAAATACTTTGTTAGTTAGACCTTTTCAGTGTTTGATTTCCTCTGTAATACTTCTCTTTGTTGTTGAATTACTGCAGGATATTAATGTGCTCTGCATGACTCTTACCAACTCATTTTTCAGGTTACTGTAGTACTCTCAGAATTGGGTCCAAAGACAAAAACATACAGAAATGAGGCAAGCTGTGAGGATTAGAGCTTCTTGAAAAACTACCTCACAACACAGCTAGTCATGGAAGAAAACAAATTGATAATTACAGAATTGGTGGGCAGAAGAATTAATGTGATTTTTCACTAAAGACTATGTCGTTTGTGAAAACAGCTGGCTAAACAACAATGAAAATTGTTGAAGGCTTACAAAGTTTGCCTCAAAATATTCACAATCAATTGCTGGAACAAGCGTTTGACCTGCTCTAGGAAATGGAGCACTTCAGAGAAGAGAGTGTGCCTGAGAAGGCATTGCATCCTCCTGCTTGTACGCACACCTTCACAAACAAAATCCTAGAAGTTGCTGTCCTTGAAAGGATAAGGGAGGAGGAACTCCTAGGACAGAAGTTGAAAGAGATAAAAGGAAGAGCAAACAGCATGCTCAGAGGAACAATCAAATATAGTAAGACAGTTCAGCCAACTAGAAAGCAGGGACTGAGGGTAGCATACCAGACTTCTAGAAAAACATAGACAGCTGAGAAGAATACAAACATTTGATTCCAATCTCTTCCAATACAAAAGTTGCAGAGCATCACCTGAAGTGTGCAGGGGTCCAGGTCACAAAAAACAAATATTTCTTCATAGACTCATGTAAGCTCCAGTGTTCTCCACCAGAAAATGTAGCATGTGGCAAAAGTTCACATGGGTTCACAAAGGGCTTGAACTTCATGACAGAGAAAACTCAGCTAATGGATGTTAACCACAAAAATACTGTCTTTCACTCTGGAAGGCCATGGGCCACATGTCACCAAGTGCCAGGAGCAGTCTTTAGGGAAAGAATCATTACTTAACAGCCCATATTTGTAGTCTTTCTTCACTCTATGTCCACTACTAAGTATTAGATCAGAGCTATAAAGATTTTTGATCTGATCCAGTACATGTGTCCACATGAGGGCCAGCTCATACAGAAACAACTGGAGGTAGCACTAATAGCTGAAGAAAGACCAAGAAAGCCTGCACTACAATCAACTGCAGGCTCCCTCTGACTGAATTAAGGCTGCCTGTAGAGAAACGGCCATGTACGCACTGGATTTGCTCCCTACTACCCCAGAAGGCGATGCCAGAGGGTTTGCTGGGGGTGCAGGGGCTGCCTGGTTCAGCTGCTACAGCACAGCAGAGCAGAGCCCATCAGGGCCCTGGAGCTGTACCTGAAGGGTAGTGTCGGGCTTCATTCGGCTCCAAAACTGGGTCATAAATGACAGGCACTGAGCTGAGCTTATGCCTCATCCTCCAAAATGAGCACTAAACTGGAAAGAGATACTGATCCCTTGCAAGTCAGGAGCAGGTATCCTAAAAGTTGCACATATATGGGTATCTCCTGGCTTTTGTGTTCAGTGGTGCAGAGTGGTGTGTTGAGAAGTTTTCTCCTGGGTATAATGCAACTTTTCCTCCCCCTGTTTGGGAGCTGAGGAACAGAAAGGGGCACGCAACTGCTGAAGCCCAGTGTTTTTTCTCACTGAAAGCTGAGGTGCAGCAGGAGGGAGAGGGCTGTCCTGAGGCAGACAGGCCAAGCCCAAGTGGGACCACGGTGGCCTGTGAGGTTCTCCCGGGCCATCAACTGCTGGTGAGACGGGGAGAGAATGGGAAGAGCAGATCCTGGTGCTTACCCCCATTACATCCCATAGTATCTCGGGGGAGCCGGGTGCCGAATAGCCTCCCAGCAGCACACATCACAGGGTGGCTGGGCACAGGGGCCCGCCAGGCCATCTCCTGCCGCAGCCAGCGGCTCACCCAGGCTGCTGCTGCCTGCGAGGGGCTCTGAACCCTTCCAGCGGAACGACAGCCCCCAACAAACATGAGCTTGTGCTGATGAAATCCCATTTTACTAATTCCCAGACTCCATTTCTGACTGCTTTAGTTCCTGGAGCGAGTCAGGACAAAAAAGATCAGTCTTCCAAAAGGAAAAATAAGTAAATAAATAAAGAGACAAATATGTCTGTCACATCAGTGCAGGCAGTTGAAATACAGGCCGGACCGTGCCTCATTTCACAGTTGAAGGAAGCCGGGTTTTGCATGCCGGAGAGCTGCAGGCAGGGAAGGCCCCCCTGATTCCTGACCCCACGCCCCAACCCCCCCGCCTCCTCCTCCTCCTCCTCCTCCTCCTCTACCCCCAGCGGCCAGGCCAGGCCAGCAGCGGGCAGCCGGAGACGGACCGCACGGTGGAGCACGGGTCGGCGGGGTCTCACGGTCCTGCGTTAAGCATGCGACGTTTATTTTTTTTTCCTCTCTCTTTGTTTGTTTGTTTTGTTTATTGGCGGCAACCGAGCAGGGCTGCACCCTGACCCTTGTCTCCTGTAAAACAGCAATAAAACAGCTCTAAGTGAAGGTCGGGTGTTCGCCAGCCTCCTGCGGGGCACTTGCTGCAAATGGCGGCGCTGGCTGGCGGTTGGCAGTGCCGCCCGGGGCGAGGCCGTCCCCGAAGGCAGCAGAGCGGCCGTCCCGTCCCGTCCCCCACCCCTGAGGCAGCCGGAGGCGGGAGCCGCCGCCAGGCAGCCCCGGGGTGCGGCGAGGGCTGCCGCTGTCCCGGGGGGCCTGGCCTTGGTGCGTCCTTAATTGTCCTACTTGCCGTCTAGCGTGAACCGCCAGACATGTCGGTTGTCTAAACATTTTCATCAGCGCAATTCCCTGGCTTCAAATTGGCAGAGGCGGGATCTGCTGGGGCGGTTGGCTTGCTCTACTCCAAGTCTCGTTGGCACCTAGTGTATTTTCACTTGAGGTTCTGTGAGTAAAAGTCCCATGTCCTTCCCATCCTAATGCCTGTGCATTGCTGCTGAATGAATTCACAAGGTTTTTTTTCCCCTTGTTGAGAAGAATGACTAATAAAGCTAATGAACATAGTGCTACACATGGTTAATGATTAATGAAAAAGTGCAGGGAAAGCACAGTAGCAAAGAAGACCAGATAGTTACTGAAAAAGCCCTAGAAATTTCTTGAGATTAAAATTCTTTAGCTGATGACCTCTTCCTCACAGGACAGGAGAACATAAGGGAACTACAGAAACTACCTGTTTCCAAAGTACCTGGAAAAGGAGTGAATTCTCCAAACAGGTAAGGATAAACTCACTAATGTCTGAACGTGAAGTTACCTCTGTACTTTCACCAAATAATCCAATCTGACAAGTCTGCAGAATTTGTTAAGTATTAAGCTAGTGAGCATTTAGAAATGCAGCATAATATGCTAAATGTAATTTTATTTTAATTGACATGTGCTTAAGCCAATTTCGTTGAAATAGTCAAGAGTTCATGAAGTGTTTTAAAATCAAAACTTTGCAATTCACAACATTTTTAAGAGAATCTCTTCTTAACTGCTTCTAAAAACTGACTTCAGGGCACTGCTGGTGAAGTGAAACAGTCTGGAGGGACGTCAGTACCTCTGAATGATGGCATCCTGGGGCAATCTCAGGGCTGAATCCCAGCTGACAAGGGAATTTTATAAACCTTCTCAAATTTGGTCAGGAAAAAAGTTATTTGAAAACTCAGTTCTCCTGTTCCTGTAGCTTGGTTTCATTGTAAATTTGTCACATTGGGCTTGTCCTCTTGTAGAGGTTCTGTTTATGGCACAGGGACTGTCCTTTCTGCACACATAATGGGGTACAACTGTTCCTTCACTGGTGAAACAGAGACTGTCATCTCTCCTGTCCCATACTGTGAAGTTAGTAGAGTGAAATAGCAGGACTGAGGTAGATGGAAGTTTCATCTGTTTGTTCAGAAGATAGAAAAGCTCTGTTAACAGAGAGGTTGCTGAAACCTCATGTTTAGGAGTAAGAAGACAGAGCAAGACAGTTTTCAAAAGTGGCTGCAAGCTGACACATTAATCCTGTGAAAGTGAAGAAAACTTGAGATGTACTTTGCCTTCCCCTTTTGCCAGTCAGCTGGCTTCTGTTAAACTTCTGTTTCTTGGGACGTGTGCAGAGCCAAGAAAAGTAGGTGAGGGAATGGTTAATGGCATTTGAGATGGTGAGTTGTAACACTAATGGAAAGAAAATTGCTAAAGGTTGTTTAAAGTTGTCAGAGTTTCTTTGGATGGTCAGTTGATGCATATCCCTGGGAAGCTTTTCTGTTGCTTCAGTCTTTCCCATAGTCTCCCTTTAGTATATGTTTCTTACTCTGTTCCTTCCATTATACATCAAAAAGTGGTCACTTCATTCTTCTGAGGCGCCAAAAATTACGTTTTTTTCAACCACAGATAATATATTGCATAATCAGCAAAAATGTATGGCCAACAGTATTTTGTAATACCATCATTTGTAGGTGAAAAAAATTAGTCCAACCCATACCACAAATTAAACTTACTTCCACAGTATCCTAATCACAGTCCTGTTATTCAGCTCAACTAAGTCTGTTACCTCTGCATGTATGCAGGCCTCCAGTGTTCCTCTGATGAGTGTCTCCCCATCTAACCAATGCTCATGCTGGTTACATGTTATATCTCTTGGCAAAGATCTTTCCTGCAGAAAAAGTTTAGAATGCAACAAATCATTTGTTGTACATGTTTCACCTTCTTTCTTGATCCTGTGCAGATTCTATCTCCATCTATTCACAAACAAATAAATAAACAGAAGAGATCTTATGGTAAATAGTCATTACTTGAAAGATAAATCAGGATTTTAGTATTAGTTTCTTTGTCAGGGAGGTGTCAAGAGCATTGTACACTTAAAAGGTTGCCCTTACAGTTTACTACTAAGTTATAGTATACCATTTTCCTCCTCTTGCTTTTGAAAGGAATACATGTTTCTGAAATTCAGAGCAAGTTTGCTGAGCTTGGTGAAGGTGTAATAGATTTTTAGTTTTACCCTTCCTTGTTGTGTGTTTTCAGAGGAATGGGATGGTTTATAGGGAGTCAAATGTAGTTTAATGTTGTTATTGTATTATGTCAGACGTATTTCCTTAGTCCTGATTTTATTCTTTGCCGTTTCAAAGGCAGACAATTAGAGAGATTATGTCTCTAAGAAGCTGATGACTGATGTGAGGATTAATGGCAGCACATGATGGTTTTTTCCATTGATTCTCCATCAGTGAAATGTCGTGCTGTATGTCTGGCTGTAGGAACATGGGGTGACCTGAAGGCGAAGATGTGACTCCAGTACTGTGTAACCTATCAAACAGTCTTTACAGAGGATGTATCTCCCAGTCTGTTACGTACAGCCTATCTTTACAAGACTGAATATGAAGAAGAGAGGTCAGGAAGGTTTTGAAGTGTTTGAACAAAGATAAGGCAGAAAGGTTTCAGTCACTGAAACGGGTATAAGGAGAGAGGACATGGGACTCTTCTGATCTTAACGCTGGAGACAGTTGAAGCCGTAGTAGCAGTAACTCTGCATTCTAGTAGAAGCTGGAATACATATAACCGTAAGTGAGGGTTATTATTAGCATTTCAGAGTTTCAAGCCAGTCTTGCCAAACTTGGGTTTGTGACATTCCTTATGCTTCAGAAAATTCTTTTTCTTATATACCAAGTACCATTTACTGTCTGATTGCTAAGGTAACGTCAAGCACTGGTGTTAGCAATGCTGTCATGTAATTTGGAGTTCAAGGGATACAGTAACATCTTAAAATGCATAGAAGGATGCTACAAAAAGGAAGGGAATAATTTCTTCCTGCTTAGTGGACAGGATGTACAGTAACGGGCTAAAATTGATGGAAAAAAGATCCTAGAAAAAAAATGCACAGCAGTGTATTGTTTAGGAAGGCTATAAATTCAGTGTCAGGGTAACACAACTGTTAAATTGCTTATAACACCTCCCTGTGTTTTACCCTCATTTGCCCTCAGTTGTGCTGTTGACAAACTGTTTCATTTAAATGACAAAAACAGTTTTTAGATTTTCTTTTCTCTGACACTTGACAGTGCAGGTACCGTTAACGTGAAATAACAGGAAGCAAGCATCATTACTATGACTACTTAGTCACGTGAAAAAGCGGGATGGGAAATTACAGAAATACTACATATGGCGCTTTCTGCTTTTAAAAACAATCCGAGCTCAGAAAATTAGAAACAATCCAGATACTCGTAGAACCAGGTATATAAATTCCAAGGTGAATATATGTTTCCAGATACAATGAACAAGCTGAAGGCTGCTGAAATGCCAGCATACTGGGGAGATGGCTGGCATACACCTTTTCATCTGACAGTACTGTAAAGAAACCGGTCTTTCAGTGGGGCTTTCTGTGTTGTTCCTTTAAAGGGAGGGAGAGAGAATGAATGCAAAGGATTTAGGAGGAGGTGACATTTCTTTAATGGCATCCTGTGGGTGCATTATCTTGCAGAGACCTTTTTCTTTGTATCTCACTCTGATTAGCACTTTTCTTTGTGCAGTTTTAAAATGCTTGGACAGTTTTCCCTGAAGAAATACATGTGCCTTCCAGCAGTTTTAAATTGCTCTTGATATGTTTGATATCCTTATACATCTGCAAACCCATCAGAATCTTGCTGAGTTCTTGACTGCAGTGCTTCCTGTGGTAACTCTATTTTCTGCAGTTTTAACCACACATCATGTGAAAAAGTGTTTCCTTCTGTCTGTTTTTAATCTGATCTCTTTTAATTTCACTGACTAGTCCCTCTTGGGCTTTTGAAATTTGAAAAACAGAAGTTCTTTATCTTCTCCCTTTACTCTTTCTTTCCCTTATCCTTTCCTTGGCTTTCCTCATGTTCTGTTTTCAAAGCTAACCAGGCCCACTCATTTGAATCTTCCCTAGAGGCGAGGATAAGTGCCTTTGAAGAGGAATGTTCTCTTAAACTCCAGGAGGGCAGTGAAGTCTTTTTGAAAGTGAAAATCTGAGAGAATATTGAATATTCCAGAACTGTTCAAACAATTGATCGAAAGTCACTAGAATATTTTTTGTATAATTCACTAACTTGTTCTTAGTGGATCCAAACTTCTTGCTCTTCTTCATGATACTACTTATTAAACAGAGGTTTTCATTCAACAGTGCCGCCAAGGTTGCTTAGACTATGTCCATTAGTTTGGCCCTTAAAATTTATGGAGACTTAATTCCACCCTCCCTCTGTAAGCTATGTCACTTCAGTATTAATGTTACTGAGCTTCCTGAGACTCTGTACTGACTATTCAATATGTGACATTCCTAGCTCTCCTCCCCAGTTCCTGTGGTTGCATTTTAATGGGAATAAAAAAAAAAAAAAAAAAAAGCAGGGGTGGAGAGGAATGGGATGTTGGGATGATGTCCTTTCACTTCAAGCTTTCATATGCTTACTAACAAATGCAAAAGCTCCCAGGTAACACAACTTTCATGTATTTTAGGCAACTGAGCTAGAGGAGTCTACCAGACCTCCTTGGCAGGAACTGTCATTGAGATGGGACATAGAAAGAATGGACCAGGAAGAATACTCACTGCAGTGATGGCTAGTGACAGGTCTGAGACAGGAGATGATGAGTAACCCTGTACTGTAATAAAAGATAAACTAACAGCTAAGAGAACCTGTGGAAGAGAAGGAGGAAAATTGTGTGTATCTTTTGTCCGTGGCTATTGACACCTACTCAAAATGTTCCATAAGATGATAATATTTCCTGCCTAAGCATAAAAGACCAGTTGATTTTACAGAATTTGCATGGGAAGTGGAAACACCCAGGGAACAAAAGAATGGATCTTTGGAAAGAAAGAAATGATGGCCAGAGAATATCTTTTTGAAACATCTGTCATGAAAGGTAGAAACTAGGAAGGTGTTAACAATGTCTTTATATTAAATATTAAATGGTTAATAATAAAAAACACCCTATTGATTATCTAAATCTGTGTAGAATAAAACCATATATCAGTAAGTTTCCAAACTAATGTGTAAATAAAATTTAATGTTACAATGTAGATGCAGAGGAAAGGCTTGATTGTAGAGAAATAGCTCGGAAATCTCTGTATAACTACTTAATGCTATTTATTATTAAGGACCTAGGGTAACTGGGGTAAACTAGGGTATACAGTCAAATTTAATAACAAATGTAGATACAGTATTATCATTGCCCAGAAATATAAATCCTGAGATCAGATAAATTTGTTTGTATTCATTCATTCATTCATTCATTCATTCACCTTAATTAACCAATTCAACTGATTAATTCAAACTAAGCAATTAAGTAACAGAAAACATTTGGAAAGCTTTGTAAACAATAACAGCATAAGCATAGCTTTAAGGAATGTGCATACTCAAACAGAAAACATTTCACACCCCAACTAGAGTGCAAGTACAGGCATCCCTAGGCAGTCACCGGCTAGTAGCAGGGCCCTGCTGCAGTCTTGAGCGACTTCACCACTGGCCGTGTGGCCTGAGCCAGCAGAAAAACCAGCCAGCTCTAACTGGATGCACACGTTACACATACTCCGATGTTTTTCCTTTCTTTCTGTTTTTTAGCATTTTGACCGTTTTTCTTCTGGCATAATCTTCTGTTTCTTCAGTATTCTTTTTCCTCCAAGGAAATTTATATTTTATGCTAGCATCTGTCCCTAGAATCCATCTTTTTATCATGTCCTAGAATTTATTTAATTATTTAGTGATACCTTCCTTGTCATGTTTGTTGAGGATAATGACATACTACTGTACAGCCTTTACTCAGGTGGGTATGTAAACACATGCTTATATATGTTAAGCTCCTGTTACAAGATCTTTCCAGGCTCTCAGAAGTCCTTTATTTGCTGGTTGCTAACATGACAGGTGCCTCACGCTCTCTCTCCTGTTTTCTGTTGCCTTGCACATGCCAGAAATTTTTTCTTGGCACTGCTGACTGGGACAACGACTCATCCACTCCTGTGCCTGCCTTGCCAGCTTTTAAATGGGCCCATATTGTGTCATTATCTTTAGGTATCTGGAGACTAGGTACATAGGTGTTGATTCCTGAGTACGTATTGCAGGACCACAGTTCTGAGGCCTGCCACACCTGCTGGGATAGGTGCCTTATTGTGCTAGGCTGCTGAAAATAACATTTATTATGATGCAAAGTTTAAATTCAAAACACAAAACACAGAGCCTTACAAATGTGTTTTGTGCTAATGATAAGATACTAATAATGATAATGATAAGCAATAAGATACACCAAAAAAATAGCATACCTTATTATGATTATATGCAAGTGTAAGGATGCTCTGTAGCTACATCAGCAGCTTGGCTAGTTATAAGGCTGATCTCAAGAATATCTGCTCACCGCACACAACTTTTGTGTGAATCCATGCCCTGGGTTGTTCTTACACCTACCTCTACCTCCTCTGTTTCAAGGTTATTGATGCACATTTCTACTGTACATCCTAATGATTATGCTCCTGGCTTTGGGTGTTTTTTCTTTCTAGTGCTATCCAAGAATCTGAGATACAAACATTTTTTTTTCCCATTTAATCTTCCTTTTTTAAAAAAACTTTTTTACCATTACAGTAATTTGTTACCATGCTGAATGTTGTTCTGTTCAGCCCAGTAATTAACTGCATACTAGTCCTTAAATGACTTTGAGTGGTGAGCTACTCATTTACTACTACTGTGGCTTCCTCACATGTTTCCTTCCAAGTTTAAAAAAAAAAAAAAAAAAGAGAAAAATTCTGTCTTTGTTGCTACAACTTCTTTATTTTGGAGGTTCCTCTGGGCAACATTTTGCTCATTTTTCAAGATCAGAGTTCTTATCCTTTTAAAGATATATATCTTAAAAATATGTTGTACCCTTTTGGAGCAGCAGTTTGTCATGTAATACCTCTTTATGAGTAGTAATTTTTAAGGACATATATTGGGGCGAAATTTCATAGCCAGCAGAAGGAGTTAGGTATTAAAGGTGGTATAGGGAAGCCAGTGTTATTAATCTTACAAAATAAAAAACTTTATAACAGCTCAGTACGTACTGTCTGTTAGCACCTTCTTTCTCACCTGTTCTTATTTATCCAGCTGTTGAAAATGGCTGTTAAAAAAACATGGTTTAGTTACCTTTTTGTTTAGAAAATCATCCCTAACTCTGATGTTTCATTGTTTTTGAAACTTAAGATGATCTTGATGTTCTGCAGGTTGTGTGGTGGACCTATTGGCTAGTTTGTGCTGTTTTACTGGGAAAGGCGTATTCACACACCTTTGATTTTTCTTGCTTGTTCCTAGCATAAAGGGTAGCCTCCACACCCTCATTCTTAAAAAGAACTTGTGATGGAGGCTATTTGCTGCACATTGCTTTTAAATATTTATTTTTAGTGTACTTATGTTTGGTACATAAAATGCAAAAATTTGTGTGAAGAAGGGTGATCACTGTTCTGAAGTTATGAACATTATTACATTGTGTTATTGCAACATTATTACATTACAGAGAGTGTCACATCTAATGTAGTTGACCTTGTCACTGGGTATTGATTTGTCATCTTTGTGCAGTTTCTACTGCTCATCACTACTCCACATTAGAAGTGAATCCAGTGCTTGTTTTCAGAAGAGGATTGGTCTTTTGAAAAAAATACAGTTCCTGCAGACTACTGGTAGTTACTTTAACAATAGAAGCCTCTGATAAGTAGTGAAGATGCTTTGAAATTACTAAAATGATGCATCAACATTTGTTGTATCCAGAGCAGCATAAAACATCCTTTTTGCTCAAGAAAAGTATCTGTAAAAGGAAAGGAAACCAGAACAAATGTAGACCTACAAGCACCGTTAATTTATTTGAAAAGCAGCAGAAAAGTTATCTTTTCAACCCAATAGGAAATGGTATGAGTATAAATGGCTTCTTCAATAGGGATTTAAGAGGACAAACAGAGAGAAATATGAATTGAGTAGTGCTAGATGATGGAGTGTAGCTGATCTCTGAGTACAGGAAATTGTGTCCTCTGCTGTAATTTGTATGTTGTTCTCTGCTTCACTGCACGGTGTCTCTACACTTCCAGTTCAATCCCAATCCCAATATTCAGCCCATTTTTCCTGGAAAAAAAATAAATTAAACTTAGATGCCTGATGAGGATGCGAATACAGCTTCATTGTAAGAAAACCCACAGCTCCACCTATCTCTCTTCCTAATTCAACAGGCAGAGCATAGCAAATGTTTTGAGTCTTAACACATGTTCTGGATCCCTTACTCCCCAGTCTTCTTCCACATGCTAGTTGAGGATGCTTCTGGTCACCTTGCCATCACAGTTTTACAGCTTGTCTTCCTGGGTAGCATCAGTAGCAGCCAGCAGAGCTGTAAGCTGCAGAGCTGAAGAGAAGTGTATTGTCTTGAGGATCCAGAAATACTGTCAGGCTTTTTGTGACAGCTTGCTATCCTAGGATTGGTAGAAACCAACTGTTATTTGTAAGTATCCATTGAATATATAACACTATTTTTCATGTTTTTTCAGTGAATAGGTAGTGTCTTCTTTTGTAAGGATGTCATGTAACTCACCCCTTGTTTAACATCGCGTTATTTCCTCTATCTGAGCAATGCTGCAGGCTTGGAATATGCTTGACATGCATTGTACTTGCAGTTGAAGAATCTTGAGCTAAGCTTTGGTTTTTTATGTTGTCGATTAATTACTCCAATTATTTTTCTTGAAGACTGCAGTTACATAACAAGTAGACTACTGGCTGGGGTTGTGTGAGTTTATTGTGTAAGATGCAGTAAATAAATAATAATTTTGATGAAAGGTTAGTGCGATTTTACATGCTGAACACAGATATTAAGAAAAAATTAGCAACCACTGTAAAATATTAACTTCTTGTAAATCATTCACAAGTCAGAGAATGTAAATGCAGAGCAGTTTTCTTAATGTTTGCTTCAGTGGGCAATAGGAATAAGTTTAGACTGGGGTCTTGTTGAAAGAGAGAAACTGAAAATATTCTCCCCTAGAGTTCAACAGAAGCTATAGGCAGGTAAGGTATTTTGCTCCATTATACATTGCAATGTATGTAACATAAAATGTGGTAGTGATTCTTCCCTCAGCATACTTTCCCTCCATTCTGTATTCTCTGAGCACTAAAGAAGAGTGAAAAATAGCATTTAACCACTTCCTGCTGACAAAAGTTAGCCTGGTGGTAGAGGTGCAAGAGATGTCTCTTAAGACTATGCAGATCAAGATCTCTCCTAAATAAGAGAGAGAGTTTTTTTAGAGAGTTAGCAGGAAGAAAAATACAGAAATCTCCAAACTTCCAAAAGTTTCCTAGATTGTCTTTCAGAGAACTAAGCAGAATGTCAGACTGCTGTAAAGGCAGGTTGCTTCTAGACTGGCAGCATCTGACCTCAGCACACAGAGGTTCAAAATCTGTGCCTCTGACCGGAGACAAACTCTGCCAGAGTGTAGATGGGGAGGTGATGCCACTTTAAACCTGGCCTAGATTTAGGCCGTTTGGGTTTTGAATGGAGTTGGAGCCAAATGTAGTAACACAGAAAAATAAGCTGGAAGAGAACAACCCTTCCTAGCAAAATATTTTATGGAAGCTGCCCATGAGGAGTTACCCAGAATTGCACAGCATATGGCAAAGACTTGCATCTGTACTTGAAAACAAGAACTTAAATGAAGGTCTCTGAGCACAAAGGTAACGAATGCATTGGGCTATCCTTCTTATTTAACTGCCTGTCTCCTCCAGCCACATGTAAATCCTGTCTCAGTGAGAGCCTGTCTCTCTAATGATAATGTGGAAGCTGTGATTATCATCTGAGGTGTGGAAGTGAACAGTATCATAAGGAGAACAGATGGCAGGCAGTTCTGAGTGGGGATACGGCTGGCTGCACTGTGGTGAAGCTACCTGCAGCAGCTTAAGCTGTTATCTTTCCTGGCTGGCTGTTTTGCCTCCTAGCTGGAGATGATTGCCCTTCTTATGGTGTTGGCAGGATGGGGCATGTGAACACTTGGTGGCTCTGTCACCCAGTGCTACAGGGACAGACAGGTTCTTTTAGGGATGTTTGGTAGAATGAGGACTGGCCACAGGGTTGTAATTACAAGTAGAGCTTCATTATTACATAAAATATTTAATGATCAGCATAGCTCGTTATCTACAATTTCTAGCATTTAGTGTAGCTTATTGTTGCACAAAGTTTTTATCAATTATCATACTTTCAGTTAAGCAAAACTTCTAGTAATAAGTGTAGCTTTCTTACTGTCTTGAATCTTTAGTTACCTAGACTTTTAGTCACATGGACCCTCTGCAGATTGAGTCAAATTCTTAATAATTAGTGCATGATGCAGTAATCGTAATCTGGACTCAGATTTTACCCAGAAGAACACAAGTCACTCAGTCTTCAGAGGAAGAAGACAATGGTGGGTGCATCCCAGTCCACTGGGAGATCATGGGTTTTGCTGTCCAGCAGCGGGACTGCAGCTGCTTGATTTTACAGGTAATATCTCATGTGCTTTTACACCTCCCTGTTCCATAATGGGTGTCACCACATCCTGGCAGCAGTGCTCGGTCAGCAAATAGTCTTGTCTCAATTCTGACAGGGGATCTGACTGTTCTGTAATGGGGTTCATCACATCTTGGTGACAGCCACAGTGTTGAAAAGGGAAAGAGAGAAGGAGGTGATACTTGATCAGCACGCTTAAATTTTATGTCTTAGGAAATGGTGTAGGTTATGCTAACCGTATTACCAGGAGTCAGGAGCAGGGCATACCGATCACATGGCTTCAGTGGCAAGCCTCATCTTAGTGTAAATGCATCTTCCCGAGCAAAAATCACACACTGCACTCAAGCCCTTGAGGCATGCACATATATCACTGCCACCTCTGAGACGGAGACAATCCGCAGCAGAAGGTAGCAAACATTACCTTACTCGTGGCTTCAGCTGTGAATGTGTGTCTGTGACCAGGGAGTCCTGTGGATGTGGAAGCTTCAGTTCCCACTCAGTTCTCTGGAGCCCTAGGTCTGTGATACGTGTAAAGTAATTTCTCTTTCTTGGAGAAAGTCCATGTACTCAGTAAGTTTTATGTTATATTAAGCATAAATTCTCCAGAAAATTGTCACTGGTCTTTTCTAGAAAGGTGCTTATGTTAGCACAGGACTGAAGGGGAGTCAAAAGACACCTTTGCAACAGAGCTGTCGGGGAGGAGGGGCAAGAACCACCAGTACGATCCCTTGCCATAGTACTTGCTGTAATCCCAGACAGTTGAGCCCCAACATGATCTTTATGACACTCCAATGTTGTTCTTATCCCATATAGGCTTATATTGGTGGCAAATGGTCTTCCAAGCTTACTGCAAGCAGTGCATGGTCCTCGTGATAATGCATTCATGACAGACAGTGACAAAGTGTCTTCTGGACCAAGCTTTATGTGATTTTTGATACCTTTATAAACAGTGATCAAAATGAATTGCTTACATAATAACAAGCACTGCATTACGTTCCCTCAAGCCATCTTATTCCTCATGCTTACCTGGGTCTGTCTTCTCACCCACGCACTGGACTATTCCATTCATAAACTAACTGCTATAATTTGCTTCTCTGACACGAGGTCTTAATAGCACATTTAAGCCCTAATAGGAGTTCATCTATCAGCCACAGCTTGTGTGAGACTCACCGTGGTCAGTGCTTGAGAAAATTCTTTCTGTGAGCAATATATGGCTGGACGAGTGCCCCAGCAGTGCCTACACTCCTAAGTAAACACATCTTCTCAGCTCACAGCAGAAGGTATTCCTATCTCTGTATTGGAAGAGCCTGCCTACTGTGATTGCAGCCTGCTCTCACTGTCTCTGTGACTCTTCACAGCCTGTCAGTTTTTCTATTGACACTTCTTCAGTTCATCACAACCTCTTTCTTTTCTGTAGGCTTGCTTCCATAAGAGTGAAGTGCTTAGGCTGCCTCGAACCAGCAAGTGGTACATTAACTCCTCCGAAGCTGTGTGTTTGAGTCTGTGTCCATGTTCACTTCGTTAGCAGTTCCTTTTTATCCTTCTTTGGTTTACCTTCACATGTTCACACAGACAGCAATACGGAACTGAACAAGGAAAACAAGTCACACATGGAATATTCATGAGAGATAAGATAGATGCTTTCCCAGTTTGTCAGCTCTGTCTGAGATTCATCTCCTGGCTAATCTGTTGCAAAGTCTACTTATGTTCTGCAGGAGACTTAGTTTTTATCCATCTATTTGTGTCTGAAGGCTTTATTTAATTCTTACTCTATTCCAAAGGAAATGCACCCTCTGTTTTATCTAGAAAATTGTTAGTTGCACATTTCTGCTAAAATATTCTCTTCTGTCTTTTCTCATCTGTATGGCTCATGCAGATTTGGACCTTGTTTATGGAACATGTAAAGACTTTTCATTTCAGTACAGCTGAGTGATTCTTAGAGTTTTTTACTTTCCTTTTCCTTTTTATAGATAATTTTCTTTTGCATTACTGGTATTATTACATTCTTGGAAGGATATATTGGGAAAAAAAAAAGACAGGCAAAGACAGGGTTCTACTACTGTTTTTATTTTTCTGAAGGAGCAACAGTGAAGGAAGCAGGACGAAAGGCTTGCAGCCTCCAAACAGCATCCTCTAACTATGGATAAGGAGTAAACTGAATACTAAGCAATAAACCAGGTGTTTTTTCTTATGCTTATGTAACAGTGACTGTTCCTTTGATGCCAAATATTGAAAACAGGCACAAACATTTTGCTAGTATGATTCCTAATTAATTGTTTCAAGTTATTTTCTCAATACCTAAGATATTTATGATATCTGAGTCAATTTGAAGCCCTTCACATTATAGCTCAGAACAGATGTGTTCAAATAATGTTAGGCTCAGTGATCTACAGCACAAACACATCTCAACCAAATTTAGTAACTAGAGCCACACCAGGAGGCTAGCATGAGATGAGTGTCATGCTATTCAGGTGAGGGAAAAGTTGGGAGTAAAGCCATCTAATCATAACTAGACTGAAGGCCTGGGAAAACTGCCTTTTAATTTCTAATCTGCATTGTATAATGATGGAAGAGATGAAAACTACTGCAAAGTGGGTGCAAACTGCTTAACTCCCTCTGCTTTGATCCCTGTCTGTGCACAGGGACTGGCAATGGAAGGACTGGCAATGGGACTGCAAAGTGACTGATAATACATTGCCTGCGTGTTCTCTGGTGCTGTGCTGGAGCCTCCTGTTCAAATACAGTTATCTCTCCCACCTTGTTTGCAAACCAAAGAGTTCAGCAATGGTAATAAATTGGTACCATTACTGCATGGGCACAGCATCATTATATATCATCATCAGGGTGACATACCTCCACGTGCAAAAACGCGTTAAAGCCTGTCTTATGTTAACTGCGAATAATATGATCTGTTGGTTGCTTACCAACAAGCCCTGGCCTTTAAAACTTTTAGGATCATCTGTTATTCCTCACACACTGGTATCCTGAATTTTGAAACAGTTTGGCAGTAAAGGGGAGATCTCTATTCATTATATTTCAGCAGTAAGAGAAGTTCTTTGTGAAAGAGCCAGCACATGAAGGGTCTGGAACAAATTTGAAGGGCCACAGCATGTCTGACTAGCCAGCACCTGTTACAGAAAACTTCATGATCTTGCTTTTGTCTACCACAGAAGGATTCTGTTAAGCAAAGATCTGTGTATTGCCAACAGTTGATGAGGAGAATTATGAAAAGTAGTACTAGCCAGAAGAATTATTAGAATTATAGAGACATGGGATATGCTTTTTAGAAGGGCATTTAATTCCCTTTTTCCACCTTGCTTATTGTACCTCTGACACTTTATTTCATTTTTCTTCCTGCAAAATAAAAACCCCATGATTTTAATAGAAAATGCAATTATTGTCTTGTCACAGCAACTTCTAAGGTAACTTACAAGTACAGCAGAGAAATAAAACTACAACAGATGACTGTGAGGTGGTATTTCAACACTGATTAAACCAGCATTTTAATACTCCAATCTTAATTTTAGTTTCCATTTTTAATTTCCTTTGAACGTTATTTACCTTTTGCAAGCCATTTGGATGAAACATTGAAGTTAGATTTGAGTAATCTTTATGTTTTCTAGAGATACTTTCAGTTTCTGCATCTCTTATACTCTTACAACATATTTTGAATTTTCAGTCAAATTGAGGGAGAAATTTAAAATAGGAAAAATCTCCAAACCACTTTTTTTCTTATGGAGTCCCAGTTTGTCCAGGCTGTAGCCCTGTGCACTTAGCAGTTTATTTGTGGTGGAAAACAACTGAGAGCCATCTGCAACCAACCCTGGATTTCTTGGTGCTCTCAAGATTATAGACTGATCATTACAGCAGGCACAACCCAAGAACTGAAAATGCAAGTCAGATCACAGAGTAACATATAGCACAGCAAGCACAATGAAACCCTCAAGGTGATGTGTGGATTTTAGGTTCCGTTTTTATTTTTAATAGGCTCTTTCAGAATTGTAACAGAGTTACAATTGGCCTTATATCATTACAACAGCAAACACAGCCATAACAGTTTTAAAATATATGACAGCCAGAACTTTTTCCTCCTTCACAAAAAGGTTGGCTGTAATACTGCGGTGCACTAGAGACTGGTCTGGGAGCAGTGGCTGTCCCAGATCTCCTGCCACACTGGCTATAAGCTGTTCAGGACTATGAATTGCTGTTAGTATTTTTTAAAACAAATGAACTAAGTAAAAATGACGGCTACCTGGATTCATCTAGAAAGAGAACTCCCCATAAAACTTTTCTTTTAGAATAGGGGAGCAAACCTTGAACATTTAGTATTGTTTGCAGTCACTTGAGTGGTATCTCAACCGTATCCCTCTCTCTCTTTCCTGAAAATAATGTTTTACAGAAGTGGTTCAAAGCACTTGATTTTACAGCAACTGCCACAGCAGAAACATCCTGAAGTGTATAAGGCAGACCGGGAGCATGTGATCAGGCACTCACTGTCAGACTCGTTAATGGAGTTCGTGGAAGAAAACACACACCACCTCACAACTAACGGAGGCAATGGCCGTTACTCACTCAGATCCGTCTACCTTTCGGGTAGCTTTTTTTGCTAAGTATATTTTGGAGGAGGTGTGGGAGGAGGGAGAGATGCTGCTGCTGCATGTTCAATGCAAAGTGCTTGGCTGTGATAGGCTGAGGGGATGTGGATACTCTGCCTATATATGCTGGCAACTGCATCCTCTGCGCTTTATAGCTGTCACAGAGGAGCAAAGAAAGACAGTGAGAAGGACAGAGGGGAAGGAAAAGCCTTACCAACTCGCTGTAAGTAACATTATTTGTCCTTAAAGCTTTGTGGTTATTGAATTCTAGTAGGTACATTTGGATTAATGCAACAATTGGTTACTTAGAGTGGGAGCTCGGCGAATAAACAGCCAGCCTGTGTTATTTTAGAGATAATCTGGGATACTCAAAGAGCATTTCTTTTAACCTAAGTTTGCACAATGTACTGTGCACCTCTCATTTTATGTTTGCTTGTTTTTACATATGATGTATGTCAGCTATAGCTGTTTATGTACATTTATGCAGAATCCCATGGATCCAAAAGTTTCTGTCTTGTCTTTCTAAGTGCAACAGTTCTGAACATCCAGGCAGACCTTGAGAAATTCTCTGCGAAATATTTTGAATAATAAAATTTTCAAGATAAATTCAATGCATGACTTTTCCTCAGAAATAACCCTTTCCACATCACTATAATGAGACCTCAGAAGGGAAAATTACTGAACTGCAGACTCTGTGCTAGTGACAGCAATGAATAAAACCAGCAACTTCTAACTAGAAAAAGAAATTTTAAAAGGAAATGTAGAGCCTGTAACATATATACCTAATTCTTCACTTGTGCAAAGGTCTTGGCTCATGCAACAGTAGAAGTACAGAGTAGATCCATTTCCTTTTACTCATGCTGGAATAAAATCCATCCTACAGTCGTTATTCAGGCAATACTCCTATTGTCAATAGTAGAATTTTAGCTTAATAGTAGCAACAGCTGCAAAAACCTTCAGTTGGGTTCAATAGCAGAAAGTCCTCATGGCTTCAGTGGTGTCACTGTAGCACTATGAGCCTTTAAATACATTATATTCTGCAACAATCAGTTGGCAGAATAGAAAGTGCACTTTTCTCATTCATTGGAAAGATATACAGTTATTACCTTTTTTTGAGCCAATGCAGCTATCAATTTAAGGTGCTATTAATGCATCTATTCTGTATTTAATAATAGGAGCTGCTAAAATATTTTATTATGTTAGCTGTTTCTTATTTGACTTTGATGAACTGGAAAACAGGCACGCATAAAATAATAATATGTCGAATATACCTCTCTCCTCATTTTTCTTTTTCCTCTTTCCCCCTTTTTCCCTCTTTTTTATCTTCTTCTTCCTCATAACATGTTTCCTGGTAGTATTTAGTTATCTTTTACATTTATAATTAGTTAATGCAAAAAACAGATTCTAAAATTATAGACAATACTTTTTAACAGAAATGATAAGGTGAATGTTATCTGCATAACATTATACCTCTAAAGTAATTTAATACTTAATTGTGCATAAACTGCTCATTTGTGTGGTTCAGTTTCAAATAAAGTAGAAAAAACGGTTTGCAAATGAACATTATACTGACTATACAATCTAAAGACTAACAACAGTTTTCAGTAACTTCACTAAAATAAAATATTGCTGTGTTCTAATTTCAGTGTACTGAGGTAGGAGTAGTTTAAACAAAGCAGCAAAGGATATGTCAACTTTAGATTGTGTAGTGTACTTGTCCTGTGACAAATTCCAGCAAAATTAAAGAGCAAAGAGTTTATATATGAATAATGATAATAATAAAAAAGATACATTAATATCATATAAGTTCTTGTTTTTACCTGAAGTTAAGAGCAAAACTCAATCTTTTCCAGTAAAGTAGGACTTGATCTGAAGAAGTATGGAGTGGTGACAGTATCCATTGATGCTTGCTAGGAACAGAAGTACTCAGACATAATATTTGTTTGATGAAATTGTATTTTATCAATTGGAGTGAGGCTGTTGATGTATTTGAATACAGACTGTGCTTACAAAGTGGTAGAGATTGATAAATAGGCATGATGCCTCCTGAGAAGCTGTGCTTTCCTCACTTGATGTTCAGCTGGCAGATGTTGAATATGCTGAAATTCATCCTGGGAGGTGTGAGATCCCTGAGAGCATAGAACCTTAACCACTCTTTGTGGGTCTTCAAGAAAACTGACCACTATTAAACATTTTAGAGAGAGGTTCAGTTTCTCTGAAATGTCCATTTAGTTTCAGAAACTCAGCCTTTATTATTTTGCAGTCTAAGTCCCTTCGACTTAAGTGGGTATTTCGAGTACACACACATTGTAACACTCAGCCCTTCAGAAAATATGGATGCTCTCAAACAGTGTTTTCATTTTAGACCCTAAGGGCTGAGTCATCTGAGGTATTTTGCTTCTTAGAAAATCACACTCTATATTTTTAAAATATGCTGGTGTAGAGGGAAGGTTTCGCTATGCATTGTGTTGTTGCATTGTACGTGTGTGCATATGCATGTGAGAGGTAAAAGAGAGAAATATTCTGTACTGACAGAGAAGTGAAGTAATTTGCATTTTTATAGTACTAACTGGTAAGCATTACAATTGTCAGATACTCTAGTCTACTGGATGTGGCTTCCATAGCAAGTAATACTTTCAAGCAGATGAAGTGAGATCTATAATGAACAATTGAGGAAGAGAATAAAAATAGGGATGAGAGTGTAAGTGGATCTTGTCACTCACAGAAGAATAGATATAAAATAGGAGGTGAAAATGAAAATTTAAATAACTACTGTGTTCCTGCAAGGAGTATGCCTTCACAGTTCCTGGTGAGATATGTACATTACAGCAGTAAGGAATTTTCAGGCAAGGACTTTTAGGAAAGAAGATGCATGGATACATAAAGATAGATGTTTAGATAGATTTTAGTTTCTCAGTATTGTCTTTGGGGGAAAGAAGAATGAAATACTTTGCTTCAGATTGAACCAGATATATTTTACTGGATCAAACTCAGTTGAAAGTTCATTAGAGGTTAAGTAGGTACTGGTTTATATCAATTTATAACACTGCAGCAAGTATGGCAGATTTGGGATGGATGGTTCATCCTCCCATTCTTTATGCTTAAGCTTCCTGGTTCAATTACTTCCTCCATGCAAAACAGTGGGATTCCGCTGTAATTTAATTCTTTATCCTGAATTTTGAAAATGCTATTGCAACAGTGATTCTTGACAGAACTAGTGCAGCCAAAACAATGTTAGGATAAACCAGTAGACCTCCAGTTCTTGGGAAGAACTATAGTTAGCAAATAACAAGTAAGATCTCAGTGATTATCTGAAATGTATTTTGTCAAACTGAGTTGACAAATTTCAGTTCCATGGTCATAGGCTGAAACCGCAGAATACGTATCTGATGTTTAGATCTAAATTTTATTTTCTTATCCTGATATCCAAAAAGAACTTTGTCCAAACTGCTAATAATAAAAAATACAATAAATTATATCAGCATACTATATAGGAACAAGATGATGCAAATATTACTTGGAATAGAAAGAAATTTCAGATCCAAAAAAATCTAGGTGGTAGAAAAATGGTCACAAGTTGTATATCATAGTATCTATGTTGTGGTAATATGATAAAGTACGTTTATTTTTGTGTGTTTGTGAGCTGTTTTGAGCTTACACACAATCCTATTTAATTTATGTAATTTGATTTATAATTTGGAAAAAGACCAAACGATCTACAGAAGCTTCTATGTTAAGCTGTCACCTATATTTGATTGATAGAAAGTAAAGCTAGAGAGTAGTATAGTGATACTCTTACCTGTTTTGAGATTGTACTGACAGTTCATTGGTCCCACAGATACTGAACCGATCCACGTGTAAAAGTCTGTAGGAATGGTGGTGAGCAACAGTAGCATTAGAAACACCAAATCCTCAAGTTCTGAGTCAGTTTAACCTCAGGCAACTCCCACTAATTTGGCAGTCATGGGTTAAATTGTTATTTTCACAGCTTTCATCTCTGAAACCAGAGAAAAAAATAACAGATTACCACATGCGAGTTCTTTAGAGCATGCTATAGCAATGAACTGATGAATGAAGTAGCATAAAAAATGGTGATAGCATAAGTTAAGGGTTAATTTAGAGATACTTTGAAAAAGAAGTGAAACACTACAATATTTAGATTTCTTCTAGTAAAAATATCTAAACCAAAGAACTGAGCCCTGGGGTGTAATTAGATTGCTGCCACAGAGATGCATATTGATTGCTGCAGTTCATGATGATTTATTTAGAAAGTTTATTAAAATTTTGAACTACGGTCAAAGATGTTAAAAGAAAATGCACATAAAATTTGGATGATATTGAAGAAATGGAATCATCCTGACTATAAAGGAGTAGAAACAAAACTGCTTGCTTAAACACAGTCTTTCAAAGGGGAGATGACACACGAAGCTGCCCACCAGAATCCTCTAAGGACCATAATGACTACTGGTAATGTGTTTCCGGCAACTTAGTAGCAAGATCTGAGAAAGGTCTTAATTCCCCTTTCAGAAAGGCTTAGAGAGTGCCAAATAAACACTTACACGATGGTTAAAGAGGGTAATATAACTCTAACAAAATAGCAACAAGAACAGCTATTTTCTGGGGGGCTAGGAGTCCCTACTCTGCAGATCCTTGCCTTCCCAAGTGGTTCGTGACCTACAGCAGCACTGTGCCTTCTTAAATAGCAGCAGCAGCTGCTCCACAGAAATCCCAGATCCTCTATTTGTAGCAGCAAAGATGTCTCTAGGACGGTGTTTATCAATGATGTCTTTCTTTTGTAATGTGACAGTACCAATTCAAATATAATAAAGCCCAGAAAGGTCTCTCTTTTCTCAAAATGATGTCCTGAGTTATAAATCCTTAGCACAAATAGCTGATACCTAAGAAATCGTCTCATAATTACATAACATTCACATTGTGCTTAGTATAATTATTTCCTTACCACGTGAAGATTTGAAGATATGTGAACTAAGCATAGTATTTCTTTACACCAGCAGTGAGTATCCTTGTTTCACTTGCCAATTTTATTCTAGATTCCAAGGAACAGTATCACTTACTCAGAGTGTATAAAGACTCTTGGACACTTTTTAGGCACTGTGATATCAACATTGTATTCACTGAGCATTCGAAATGCACAGCCACGCACAGTAGAAAAGTTGGGCGGGTGAGGATGGCAGGAGCAGGCACCCTAGCAATATGAATTTATGTTTGCTCAGTACTTTGCAGGCAAACTCCAGTTTACCTCAGCTGAGCCATATATCACCTTGCGTGAGCACACAGTCTCTGCCTAGCTCAAAGCACACCTCAAGCTCCAGCCCAACACCTTGGAAATAGGGACAGCGCCAGACAGAGCTTCCTCACATCCTCCTGAAAAATACAGTACAGATCAACTCTAAGTGAATTCTAATTGCAACCTCGGTAAGAAATAAGATTTTGTAAATGGCGCTGCATGTGCATTTACAGTGCAAGAGTAAAGAAGCTAAATCTTGAGCACAGGAGGCAAGAAGTACCTAAAATGACAGGACAGCACAGTGGATTACTGTGATAACTGTGATTATTATAGCTTGTTATTATAGATTATAATAGAGACACACAGCATGCTATTTTCTTAGACATCTTCTTTATAAGGCAGGAGGGAGTTGATTATGTGCCACATAACAGTGCCACATCCTTGGCACTGGCACACTCAACTAGCAGCAGTATAGATTAAATCTGTGAGTTCTGAATCTTCATCAACATACATCTACTGCTCTTCTGTGCTATAGATACAGCCTACCTGTATTAATCTACATCATGACCTCGGCGTCACAGATTTAACAGTGTGATATACTTCTGTACAATGTCCACCTAATACTGGAGTGGAGCAGAATGAAACACTGTATGGGCATTGGCCTAATGTGCAGAAATAAAAGAGCATATGGTCTTTTCAAAAAGGCCATATGAGTCATCCTATAGATCATCTGAATAATGGGTTTAAAACTAGTAAAATTTTCTTTCAAAAGTGACTTTTTTTCTTTTTTTAGGGTTTTTCTGATACTAAGTCCTAAACTCTGATACCCATGGATGCCGCAGAGTTCCGCAAGAGAGGGAAGGAGATGGTGGACTATATTGCAGATTACCTGGAGAAGATAGAGAAAAGACAGGTCTTTCCAGATGTGGAACCAGGATATCTAAGGCCCCTCATTCCAGACTGTGCACCGCAGGATCCTGAGAGCTTTGAGGATGTCTTTAAAGACATAGAGAAGATCATTATGCCAGGGGTAAGAAAAATGGATCTGTAGTGTAATGTTCAATACTGCATTTAGGTTTTCGAAGACTTTAAGGAAAGTGTGGATTGAAGTCTGTGCAGCTAGACCTTATGAATGTAAGTACCCACACTGATTAGCTTTTAGAAGGCAGGAGTCTGCTTTATATCCATAGTTAAATATGATCTAACACTTTACACAGCTAATGTTTTCAGTTCTTGCTAGAAATAATCAAATCATTCTTTTGCTTCATGCAAGGCTTGCTTTTGGAAATAATCCCCTTTCCTCCCTTGAGTTGCTTAAGGCAAAACTTCATAACTTTCAATTTCATGTGATATTTTTGCTACTTGCAAAGCATGGTAAATATTTTATAAAATGGGATTTTTATTAGTCTGCTGTGCCTAAAATGTTCCTTCAAGCTGATCTTTAAATGTTAAAATTCTCTTAGGAGACTTCTTTTTATTACAGAGTTGACTACAAAGGATTCTCCCCAATACTTGTCTGTTGACTTATTCTCCTAAATGTCAACTTCTTCTAGTACATTTTAAGGCAGATGGCCGTTACCTAAATACTAGTCCTTGGATAGATCAGTGTTGGACAGACAATACAGAACAAAGCATCTGGCACTTGTCTGGTTCTGAATCTTCCTTGTTTTTCCACTCATGGTATACCTTTTTTATTTTAAATATATGCTTGTCTCCTAAGACCTCTAAGCAGCTTGAAGAGGACTGGATTATTAGTATATGTTAATGAGGAATCACTCCTTTGGATCTCTGCAATAACTACTTTGGGTTGCTTTTCTAGATGTAGCTAGGTGATATGATTGCTATGTGACTGGACATGGAACAACTGCTCTGCAAATGTGTTTAGTCAGTGCATTATAATACCAATTCCTTTTTATTGACCAATGTAAATATTTGATATTCAATATGACTTTATCTTGTTTCCCTTGGAGCCAACCCTGCTGTCCTTTCACAGGCAAAAACTCCACCGAAGTCAACGGAAATCTCTCCACTGTTCTCAAAGATTTGTGGATGAAGTCTTAAATCCAACAGAATTAAATCAGTGCAGATTAGATAAGAGAATTATGTCCAACACATGCAAATACTTTCATTGCTGCTCATTGATATGATTGCCTTTTCTTTTTCATTGGAGGAAAATACTAACCATTTTTTTTTGTCTGTGAAGTAGAACAGAAAACACTTTGCTTTGAACACTTGAGAACATTCAATAAAATAATACCAAATTAAAAAATAAGATATGAATCATTTGAGAATAGAAGGTGAGCCATTGAATTCCAATTATGTCATCCACATGTCATGTTCTCTCTGAACTGAATTGGTTTTTTTCTTGATATTTACATGCCCTGCAAATAAATTTACTTTTACAAAGTGATACATTCTGAAGAAGGAATGTTCTATCCAAAACTTTCCTCTGGTGTGAAATGTTAGTGCTTGTGACACAAAGAGCACAAGTACATAAATCCCAGTTCTTACAATAACTCTGTTTCTGCCTGTGTTGTTTATACTAAATACCGAAGACTCACATGAGCACATAATCACAAAGTCATAGTATAGTAGAAGTTGGATGGCACCTCTAGGGAACACTTAATCCACCCCCACTGCTCACAGCAGTCAGTTAGAGCAGGTTGCTCAGGACTGTGCCCAGCTGGGTGTTGAATATCTCCAAGGATGAAGTGTTCAAAATCTCTCTGTTGTCCTGTTCCAAAGTTCAATCACCCTCACAGTAAAAAAACTTTTTCTTACATTTAAGTGACTTTTTCTGTATTTCAATTTGTACACATTTCTTCTTGTCTTGTCACTGGATACCACTGAGAAGAATCTGGCTTCATCTTCTTTACACCCTTCCATGAGGTGTTTATACACATTAACAAGATACCCACTGAGCTTTCTGCAGGCTGAACAATTCCAGCTCTGTCAGCCTCTCGTCACATGACAGATACTCCCATTAATCATCTCCATGGCCCTTCACTGGAATCACTGCCGTATCTCCATGTCTTTCTTGTACTGAAGAACCCAGAACTGGACACAGCATTCCAGGTGTGGCCCCACCACTGCTAAGTACAAGGGAAGGATCACCTCTTTTGACCTACTGGCAACAGTTTTCCTCACGTAGCCCAGGATGCTGTTGCCTTGTTTGCTGCAAGGGCACATTGCTGGCTTATGTACAGCTTGTCTACCAGGACCCCCAGGCCCATTTCTGCAGAGCTGCTTTCCAGCCAGTTGATCTCTGGCCTTTACTGGTGCAGGGGGTTATTCCACCTACCTAGTCCATATTTCATCAGTGTGTCAGTAAAGATGTTATAGGAGACAGTACTGAAAGTCTTAACAATATCCTGTGCTCTCCCCTTGTCCACCAAGCCAGTCATCTTCTAGCAGGCTGTCAGGTTGCTTAGGTATGATTTTCCATTCATAAATGTTTGCTGCCTAGCCCCAATTACCTACTTGTCTTTAATAAGTTTGGAAATAGCTTCAAGGTTCCGTCGTCTTCCCTGGGATTGAGGTGAGGCCTGTAGTTTCCCAGATTCCTCCTTCTAGTCCTTCTTGAAGATAGTGACATTTGCTTTTTTCCAGTCCTCAGGAACATTGCCTAGTTGCCATAACCCTTCAAAGATATTTGAGAGTGGCTTCAATGACATCATCTAGCTCCTGCAGCACTTGTGAGTGCATCCCATTAGGCTCCATGGACTCATGTATGTCCAGTTTATTTAAATGTTTCCTAACCTGGTCCTCCTCCAGGTGAGGTCTTACTTGCTCAAGGCTTTACCCATGCGTCTCAGGAGCCTGGGATTCCTGAAGGCAAATTTACAAGGAAAGACTGAAGTGAAAAATGCATTGAGTGGCTCAGCCTTTTCCCTGTCTTTTGTCACCAAGTCCCCAACCCCATTCGGCAGCAGACCTACATTTTCCCTGCTTTCCTTTTAATGCTGATGAACCTTTCTTGTTGCCCTTCACATTCCTCACCAGATTCAACTCTAGATGGCTTTGGCTTTCCTAACCCTGTCCCTACATACTCAGACAGTGTCTTTATAGCCCTCCTGTCAGGGGTCACCTGACCCTCGTTGCTTTTCTTACATGCTTCCTTTTTAAAATTGAGTATTGTCAGGAGCTAATTGTTCATCTGTGAAGGCCTTCTGCCACTCTTGTTTGACTTCCGGCATGTAGCGTGGATCATTTTTGAACTTGGAGGAAATTATCCTTGAAAATCAATCAGCTCTCCTGGACCACTCTTCTCTCCTTGTCTGTTTCCCATGGGATTTTTCCAAGCAGGTCCTGTAGCAGGCCAGAGTCTGCTCTCCTGAAGCCCAGGGTTATGGTCTGCTTCATGCATTTCCTCCTGCTCTCATGATCCTGTACTCCACCATCTCATGGTTACTGCAGTCAAGGCTGCCCCTGACTTTCACATCCCTGACCAGTTCTTTCTTGTTTGTAAATATGCGGTCCCACAGCGTGTCTCTCCTCATCAGTTCTTCCACAGTTTCCTGTGTTCAGAAATCATCATCAATGCACTCCAGAAACCTCCTGGACTGGTTGTGCCCTGCTGTGTTGTCTGTCCAGCAGATATCAGCTTCATTGGAGTCCCCTGTGAGGACTATGACATGCAAACATGAGGTTTCTTTCAGCTGTCTGAACGCTGTACTCATGTACTTGTGATCAGGTGGTCTATAGCAGACACCCACCTGAATGTTGCCCATCTTGAAATCTCCACCAGTCCTGACCCATAAGCTCTTGACTGGCTCATTGTCCATCCCTAGGCAGAGCCCCATGCAGTCCTGCTGTACTCTTGCATAAAGGATCACAGGGACTGAGGGAACAACTGCTGAACTCTGATCTCCACAGCAGGAAGCCAAGGTGGAAAGGATCTGCATATAAAAATATCAGTGGGAGTCACCCTTCTCTTTCATACTTGCTTTGTTGCCTTGAAATATATCTCCTTGTTTAGAGCCAAAAATGATCGAGTTTAGTTGTAACTGCAAATAGCAGTACTGAAGACACTAATTTTCCCCACACTGGGTCCATTAATCTATGAACTTTCAGCTGAAGTACCCATCCTTAGTGTGTGTAAAGGAAGACTGCTTAGACTAAGAAAGCCACAGAAAGAAAGACATCCTTAAAAGAAATCTGAGAAATAAAATGTCTCTGAGCAGCATTAGAGTGGTAATTACTGAACCCAAGACACTTGTGTATCACTGTTTATCAGCAGAGGGCTGAAAAAACAAGCATCAATTATGTCACATGCTTCGCAGTATTTGACAAAGTGTGTCTGTTCCAACATGGCGAAAGAAATTAGTTTTACAGCTGCTTCAAGAGAAGGGGGAAGGGGAGGAAGGAGGAAGAACTGCAGCTGCATTTGCCCTAGGGCTTTTGGCTTTTTTGATTTTCGTGAGTGGTGCAACTGGAATCTGCTGTGTTTCATCAGACAAATGGCTCCCAGCAAGTAGGCAGTTTAACTTGATTAACCCAAGATGAATGTCACAAGTCTTACAGATCACAGAGGATTAGAGCTGGGGAGATGAACAGTGGCAGCCCTGACTCATTATGGACGTCAGTGAAAGTCTGTGCATGTGGGTCCTATCAGGGACTGCTGTATATTATTTTTTTATCTGTTCATTGTTTTCCTGTGAAGAACCAAGTCCCATCCCATTTTTTTTTTTTCTGATTTGTGAAAGAAGATGTTTGCCACAAGTGCTCTAAAACTTTTGTTACAGAAAAGAAAGAGATCCCGACCAGATTTAAGAGATACAGCTAAAAATGTTCACAGTAGCTTGTGTTTGGATACCTGATTTGAGCAGGTTTGGACTTAGAGACCAGTAAAAGTGAAATCTTGAACATACCAGGTACAGGGCGAGTTTAGACAGTGGAAAACTGTAGTGGATAGGGGCTGTTTTCATATGAAAGACATAGGGGCATCTGAAATATTATATATGGTATACTACAGCAGAGAAAGTGATATCTGATTCATGGTGTATACAAGAGTTAAGACAGTTTCCCCTTAACACAGAGCATGTCCCTTAGTGAAGAACTGGTTGTTGGCACGAAGAAGGTTAGAAGAGGAAATAAAAGGATAGTTGTAGCATGCAGAACAGTGCAGTACAGTGATCCTTAAGTTAGCTCCAGAACCAGAAACCTTATCACAGACTGGGAGAGATGGGAGTGTGAATGGTAAAATTCATCAGAAGTCAGAATGCGGAACAAAACAGTAAGGCAATACTGAGCTGAGTCAGGAGACAGTGTATGCTCTTACCATGCTCCAGTTGTAACAGAAAAACTCTGGTATTAAAAAAAAGAAAACAAAATGGTGTAGGAAAAGGCTAGGCTTCAATAACTCAGCAGCCTCTGGATTTCCAGCCAAGGAAAGATCTTATACAAATTCTGCTGAATTCTTACTTATAGTCCATCTAATCCTCTAGAAGCACCGTTTTCTAAAATTTGCTTTTTATCTTGAATGTGAAAGCTGCTTTTGCCAAATGTATCATATCACATTATTTCCACTGACCATTGCAGTGTGGCAGTACATTTCCTGTTTTCAAATTTTATTAGATTCAAGTTGTGGAGCACTATCGAGTATCTCACGGATCCTTAAAATTGCTTAGATGTTGCATAAGATAATTCTAAATATTGCTGCTGCAAGACAATTGACTACAATTTGTGCAGTTATTGTGTTGTTCTCTCATATTAGTATGATCACAACTTGTCATAGGGAGGTGATAGTTTAATTTTCTACAGAAGGTATTGGATACTGGAATGGATTGTTTTATTTCGTGATGAGGAGCTGTTTGGCCAAATTCAGTGCCTGAATTTTAGCAAATAACTGCAGAGTGTGGGCAAAAGAGTTCTGTGGACATCTGTTGCACTGAAGACACTCTTGCTAAGTCAGTTGCATGACAGAGATGAAAGAACAAAATACCGCAGAGTCCCTGAAATCAGAGACTCAAGAACAGTGCCCTGCACAGAAACTTGTGCTGCCACTGCCCATGCAGTTCTTGTCTTCTAGACAGACAAAGGGAGTATTCTGATTTTGAAACTGTTGGGAGATGGGGGCAAGAACTAGTTAATTTCTAAATTGAGTAAAAGAAAGATAAAAAATTTGAGAAAATTTGAGAAAAAAATGGGATCCAGTGTTACAGCCAGGTAGTCGAGAACTTTTGACTGGTCCTAACCTCTAATATTTTCTGATTTTGTGACAATTTGTTTCTGCTTCCTGCATTAGTTAAAAATCACTATTTTGCTCTTAATACAGGTGACTCACTGGCACAGTCCGTACTTTTTTGCCTACTTCCCTGCAGCTTCTTCCTTCCCAGCTCTTCTTGCAGATATGTTGTGTGGTGGAATAGGATGTGTGGGCTTCTCTTGGGTAAGTTTACTGGAGTTTGTACTGCTATGTGGAAATGGTGCTTCACCTTGCCAAGATTTTAAGTATTTCAGTAACGTTTTTCAATGAAATTATTGATTAATAACAGTGAAGTCACAGGATCATTTTTATAGGTAAATTTCCTTGACTAGTTAAGTGTTTTTACATAGACAACCTGAATGTCTTCAGGAATAAAAGGCTATTTCCTCTTAGAAGTTTTGCCCTTCAAAAATCACCAGCATTTAGTGGCAGCGGTGCAAACTTACTGGTAATTCATTAAGTAGTATGACTGTTGCCTGTCACCCAGTGTTGTTACTTCTTTTATCATCTGGATGAATGGAAAATTATGTTAAAAAAACCCACATTCATATGAGATGGGCTCTTCTCAAAAGAGGTTGATATTTAATGTCAAAAAAAATATATGCAAGATACAAATCCTGGCTTTGACATTTGTTAGTCATGGTTCTACGTGAGGCCCAGTTTGACGTTTTTTAGTAAGTATTAGAAACAACATGCACAAAATGGTCTTCAGGTCCCTAATTTAGCTGATGAAGTTAGTCAGCTATTCTACAGTCAGAAGACAGAAAGAGAGAGAAAGTTATTCTTGCTGTGGTAGATACTATTTCTCTTCATGGTCTAGTGAGGTTATTCACTCTGTTCTATTTTTCAACACAGGCCGCAAGTCCAGCCTGCACAGAGCTAGAGACTGTCATGCTGGATTGGCTAGGGAAGATGATTAATTTGCCTGAAGAGTTTTTAGCTGGGAAAGATGGCCAAGGTGGAGGAGTCATTCAGGTAAGAGGGGACATGAAAAAAGAATAGGTGGTGTGTTTGTGGACTTTATGATTTTGTAAAATCTTCATCCCAAAACACTAATAAAGGAAAGATATATTTTTTTCTGCCACATGGGTTCCTTTTCAGAAAGACTGATGCTCTGTGAGAATGTCCATGTGTGGGTAGGATCATTTATGAAAGTCATGGTTTTGTTTTCAGAGCAGCTAAATTCTGAAACTCTTTTCTATGAAGAATTGCTAGTAGTTCAACTTAACAGCACAATTTGGGTTTAAAATTTAAATAATAATGTTGAAAAATCATGTAGGATGGAAACTTTAATTTGTTGATCAAGTGAAGTGAGCTCATACTTACCAACAACATGAAGCAATGTTTCATGGCTGAAAACAGAAAAAAATTTATCAAATGGAAATATATTTGAGGATTTTGAGTAAAGCATCATGAAAAGCAGTTACAAAGGCTTCCATGAATTCCACCTTATACACGTCCAACTGTTTACTTCAGTCAGTTTCCAAAACAGCCTTCCTTTTTTCAGAAAAAAAAAAGTGTCAGAGATCAAGCAATGGATAAGAACATCGGAGAGAATCTTCTGTAAGTAGAAATAACAGAAGGTAGAAGAAAGTCTATCAGTCTTTGTCAAATATGTTGAAATTATTTTAATAAGTTTTCTTTATATAACAAAATGAAATATTGGAATAATACAATGAAGAGCTGCTTAAAATTTGAACCTAAATGGTTCTATCAGTAGATAATACAATTTTCAGACTACACTGCAGTATCCAAAATAGAACAAAACGCTCAGACTTTGACGTTGACTGCTTAATGAAAGCCTACAATGTCTGAACAGAGTATCTGTACGATAATGAATATATCATCAATCGGTGAACTTGCATGCATAATAAAGCTATATTGCTTGTCAGCCATGGCTCCACTAGTGCATGGTCTTTCTGCAAATGCAGACTCAGTTCACAGCTCTTAATCTAACTAAAATAGGTCTCTACTATGAAAAAGACTGAATTTTAAATAATAGTTCTGTGCTACTTTGATAATCTTCAGAGTCTGGTTATTGGAGGCCAGGACACAATCCACTTTATCCTAAGATAGTCTTCTAAAATACATGCGAATTACATGCTAGGAGGCTTCTTTCTTTTATCTCAGCTGCAAATGCCTAGAGCATATTCCAGTGAATTCTTCCCAACATGTTCCCAGGCAAGTATGAACTTAACCCAACTGCTATGATTCTCCTCGGCAGAGCTGCACCTACACCAGTGTATTTCCAGTATAACTCTTTACTCATGTGCTTGCTCTGTTAGGATCATTATCATTATGATTACTAGTGAGGGGGTTATATTCAAGAAATCAAGCTTTTGTCACGTGTCTCAAACTATTTATTTTGTACCGGTGAAAGCAGGCAATTATGTCTGATGGTTATCAGCAGGAAATACTGCCTTTCCAGGATGACAGTGCTGGATTGCCCATAATTTTCGTCAGAAACCAGTCAGTTTCAAGAATCAAAAGTGTTTCTGCTTACGATGAAGTCATTTGTGCTGCAGATCTTCTTGTCTTGCTCTTGAAACAATAATGATACAAATAAGAGAGCGTGAGGCAAAGACAACATGAGCATGTGAAAGTGCCAGTCATTCTCTTGGTAGATACCAAGTAATTATTGTGGTACTGGGTAAAACTGAGCCGGTGAAAATTGGCTCTTAATTACATTTGAAAGGCTATGTCAATATGAAGCACTTTGTTGTTGTGTGCAGGTTGACACTTGAAAATGGCAAAAGATGAAAGAAAATTTCAGTTCAGAGCTCTGGTGGACATGAACATCAGCCCTTGCTGATATTTCTTCCGCCTCTTGAGCCTGCTTGCCATGGCAACCTTTGTTTGCTTGCGGTAAAAGGAAAGGTATCATCATCCTTCACTTAATGCATAATACAGCATTCAAGAGGAGAAAAAAACAGCTTTTAAAAATAAGTGAGAAAGCAACTTTCTTCCTGAAGCTTGTATCCTGCTGTTCATTCTAGATAAACTGCTGAAAAGTGTGCCTCCTTTGAATTTTAAAGAGTTTTCTTGCTCTGCAAAGAAGTATTTTAAGGGTGAAACAAAATGAGACTCAGCCTATATTTGGTCTGGCAAGGAACACTGCTGATTTATCTTTCTTGTCAGTTAGCCAAGTAGTTCAAGAACCAAGGGTTTTTTTCCTCAAAAATATTTAGCGCAAGACTTCAGTGCCAAGTGAATAGAAGAGCCTTACAAACCATGTTCTGCAAACACTGTAAGCTTCAGTATAAAAAAGGTGACTTATGGAAACTGAGGGAAGGTGGAAAAGCCTATGTCTATCATGAGACATCCAAAAACATTTCCAAGTTGCTGGATTCAGGTGCCTTTAGGCATTGTCCCAGCTGTATATCAGGAGGCAAGATTCAGCTGGGCAACAGGCCCTTTCCTTTTCATCCTTGTTTCTGTGTAAGGAAATTCATACAAGAACTGTTGCATACACTGACTATGCACCAGCCTGGATGAACGGCCAGGATGCCAGGACATCTTGTGGCACTCCTCAGAAGGCTGAGGCTATTCTTGAGCCTAAGTGATTTGCCTGCCCACCCAGGCAGGCTCCAGCATAGTGGGAGCTTACACTTCCAGATCTCAAATGAATGCCTTAACCTTTGCAATTTCCTACATGTTTTTTATATATATTTGTGTGCATTTCTTCAATATGCATGTTCCTTATGTATCCTGGAAAGACACAAACAGTTTTACAGGGCCTTATCGTTACCAAAAAAAAAAAAAAGAGAAGAAAAGAAAAGCCACTTTCTCCACATATATTTAAAAGATTTTCATGTATCCCCTTAAATATATATTTTAATAAAAGTAATAATTAGTATTATTTTGCTCATATTAAATGCAAGGCTGCTAGAGCAAACTTTACTGTGAAGAACCCAGGTTTAGAAAGGTTGTTTTCAGTGACTTGCCCAATGCGAGATGGAATTAGATCTTGCACACAGGCTTTATGTTGCCCAACTTCATTATGAGGACATACAGCTTACGTGAAAAACTGTATGAACATCACAATAAGTTGCAGTGGTTTGCACAAATGAAAAGTATTCTCATCTGCTGAATTGCTGGAAAGGGCATTTCAGGCAACATTGTGTGATAGTACATGCCCATTATGCAGGTCTTCTGATTATGCAGGGTTCTTTAAAAGATTATATATTGCTTGTAAAAAGAAAAAGGAAAAAAAAAGCAGCTTCTCAGAAAATAGGTCATGTTCTTGACTGTAAAAAGTTCCTCACATCTGCTGGACACTCAGGATCCGAGTGATTGTATTCTAGCTCACAGGACTGTCAGGAAGCACAGGTAGTTTTTTTCACTGTTACATAGATGATAATGTGCTGAGCATGGCAGAAATAGTTTTGCTAACAAAGACATGATGACAGAAGTTTCTCATCAGAAAACTTACACTTTGTGAGGTTCATTCCACATTTTGTCAGATAAAGTTGAACATATACAAGAAAGTACCTTTAGAGGAACCATTTATTCCAGTCTGGAATATTTGCCTAAAATAGACGGAATTACTGCTTTCTGGATATGCTTACCTCTCTCCACTGATACTAAGGGACCCAAAACAATTATTTTATCTCAGATATTTAACTTTTTAGACACATAAAGTAAGGTGAATCAGATCTTGAAAGTTATTTATGTGTAAGACAATGATTGTGTGCACACACTCTTGCATCATGAGTTCTGAGAACTACAGGCAGGCATGATTTCTCAGTGTTCAGATATTCTGATGAGTATTCTGAGTATCTGACTACAGACCCTAGTCAGAATAGGATTAAATGGGGATTGCCAAATTATGTTTTCTGTAATTAATGGATGGGATTTCCTTCACCCCTTGCCTCCACATGGAAGCTCTACCTTACTTGACCCAAGAGGGGTATTTGTTTTCCTAGACCATTCTGTATCTGTAATATTTCCCTCACTTGCCACAATGCTGTATGCAGCAGCAGCTATAAGAAATGCATAAAACTCTCTCCAGCTCATCTTTGTGCTCTGATGCAGACCCTGGGGTCTACATTCCTCAAATCCCACACCACCAGAAAGGCACATGAAACATATTCATCATGGCAGTACATTTAGTAGATGTTTAGGGACTGTCCTTTTTCCTGCTTACCCCATTCATGAGGCTGTTGAATTTCAGCTGGATTGAGTTCACTCAGTGTTGAGCTGTTGACATGTGTAGAAGGAAATTTTGTCTTATATAAATAGCTCAGCTAACTTCAGCGTTAGGAGAAAGTCACTGGGCTCATTCTCATGTATGAAATCTGTAGGATCAGGTCCATCTCCAGGGAAGAAATAAGACTTCCCAAATATTTAAACATTTGTTGTAATTAGTAAGTATACACAGGTCTTCAGCAGAGGGAGGGTAGAATTTTGCTACGGGATAAGAAACATCACTCCAAAACAAGCTTGTTGTCACGGGGGATATTTCTGAGACATACTTATTAATAGAAGCAAGTGTATTCATTGCACTGTTATGTGCTTGGCAGAGGAAGATTCACATGACAATTGTTAAACTTTGAAAGTACCTTAAAACTTGATCTTGTGTATGGACACCCTGAAACATTGACATTTATGAACATGTATTAACAAACTGTTACTTATAGTTCAAAAGAGAAGTTTGGAGCATGTTTCATCTGCCTGATCTAGAGGAAAATCATAAAAAGAATTTGTGGGAATTTGTATTCTCCTGTGAAATTTACAGATTGTTACAAAAAATTCCCCTCTTTTTTGTCGCAGAGTATCCAAGGCACAATTTAAACTCCTATTTTCTGAGTCAAAGTGCAATTTAGAAACAGTGTGTGACTGTTCCTTTCATCTGTGTTTTTGATGAAGAAAACATACATAACTAATACTCTGAAATGCAGTTAGCTCTATTGAATCATAGCTTTGCTTTTTCAGTGTTTTTTCTCTTTTAGCCGTGATAATTGACTTGCCCAGGGTAGCTCTAAATATTAAATAAATGTTATAATTATGCATGTTGCTTGATAGAAATGAGAGTTGACAGTCAGATTCTGATGGAAGTTAAATGTATGGAATTCCAGAGTAACAGAAATCAACAGTTACTCTGCCATATTACTGGTTAACAAATGATCGGTGCCTGGTTCGAGAGCCTTTTCACATGCTTTTAAGCCCGGGAGTCCAGCTTTCTAGCACTGATCGCAAGGCTGGTGCCTAAACTGAACAAGCACAGGGATTAAAGAGAGCAGACAGAGGCATCAGGAAGGAGGAGACCAAGATCAAAGAGAGATTCCTCCCTTGCTGTCACACATATTCTTAAAAAGCATGAGATTTCTCATACACAGTTTCTGTTAGCAACTTTGCAGATTCATACAGAAGAAAATGTTCCTTTTCTTCTTCTGGAATGTCTTCCTTTTGAACCTTCCTTCAATTGTCCCACAGGGAAGTGCAAGCGAGGCCACCCTGATTTCACTGCTTGCTGCAAGAACAAAAACTATCAGACGGGTGCAGTTAGAAAAGCCTGAGCTAACAGAAGCAGACATCATGGGCAGGCTGGTGGCCTATGCTTCTGATCAGGTGAGTACCTCTCAAAAACATGGAAACATGGGGTCTATACGTAACAATTTCAGCCATCTCAATAAGCAGGTGAATTAAGTATAGACTCTTTGGGTTGGTGACTATTTGGTTTTACTTGTTTACATCTTATTGTACTTCATAAGTGGGCTGGAATTTCATGTGTTCTACCATAATGCAAAGAATAAATACCTGGAGGTCAGTGTTATATCAGTATTGCTTTTTTACAACAAGAGCTCATTTGAAGTAAATAAAGATACTTGAGTAAGGTGTTAAGTTCAGTTGTGTTGAGTAAGCCTAGACCATCTTTTGTTACTTCTAGGCTTGTGTATCCATGCATGCACACATGATTTTCCTCCTACATACACATGTGCAAGCAAACACACATACATCCTCCCCCTGTATGCACACATGGGTGCAGGTGCACGCACACAGACAAACCTAGTGTGTTAATATAGAGCAAACTGGTCATAGTACTTGAAGAAGCCCAAAATATTACTATTTTTTTTTAAAGAAAAAAACTTCTAAGATCGTCATGTATCAATCCAGCTAAGAAATCTTAAAAGAAAACAGAAAACATAATCCTTGATTTCTGACTGTGAGTGGTATTTAGCAGATTGAGTTAGACTAAATTCTCAGCAGGCCAGGACCATGAGAGGTTTTTACTGTTAATGAAAGCAAATTTTAGTCTTGTGAGTTCTGCTGCTCCTACCTTTCTGACTCAGTAATCCTACTGAAAAGCCAAGCAATGTTATTTTGCTAAATAACTGTGACATTTTCATATCTAATTGTCAATGAGATAGAAGAAACTTATTTAGTACTTGATATTTAGTTTAAAGTAATATCTGATTATGCAGAATAAAATGGCTGGGTTTCAGGCTTACCTTGATTTACTACTAAGTGTGTGTTGAAAAGCACTGGAGAACAAGTTAAAAGTACACTTGCTCTTTGCTGGTGGGAAGAGGGACTACGCTTGTAGGGTGCAAAGTCAGGATAAAAAATATGAGGAAAGATAACTGTTTTAAAAAAGGATATTTGTCCTTTTTTTGTCTGGAACCCTAAGGTCTGTATTACGCAACCACCAGTCCCAGAGAGCTCAAACTCTGACCCAGTGACGCACAAAGCCTTTTACTTGCTTTCATTTTTTGTCCCATGTAAGTGGCTGACCTGAAATGAGGACTGACAGGCCTTCCTGCCTATTGAAGGTCAGAGGATATTATGTTTACAGAAGGATTTGCCTTAAGATATTGCTGACCTTTCAAAGCAGATTGTTGTAGAGCTCACCGGTCCTTCTGCATTAAGAACAGACCTGTATGACTCATAGGCAATAATCCACAAAAGAAAGTAAACCTAAGCCATTCTGTGGGAGGGAAAACAATGCACTGACAGAGCACAACACTGCAAGAATGCATTAGGAGGAAGGTAAAAAGTTGACTGGTGAGGAGACCCAGAGTGCAAAGCTGAACTCAGATTTCATATATGTTGGGAGATCATTTTATCTTCTAGGCATTTTGGGAAAATCTTTATCCCATTGAAATAATTTTGCTTTGTGTTAATGAGTACAGAGCAGGACTGGCAACAAATCCTTCCTCAATAACTACTTGGGGGGTTGGAGAGAACAGAAGAGGATTCCTGTCTGGTTTAGTGCCTGGGGTATCCTGGCTGAGGCTCCTCTTGCAGGGGACACTGAATGTGAGACCTTGGAGCTGAGAGGAACATCCAAGTATCCCTGACAGTAGACACCTGACTGTTTGGGACCAGGACAGAAACCAGGGTAGTTTTTTGATATTCTCAAATTTTCTCAGGCCATTTCCTTCATCAGCCTTTTTTTTTGGCATATTTATTTGGGTATCTTAAGCAGCTACCCACTCATTTAATGGATTTCTGTTTGGTTCCTTGCTCTCCTCAAGGGTGGTGGGAGATTCTTGAGTACTTTGCTGAGGACTAGGAATTCCATGGAGAAGCAGGTTACTAAAGATTTGTTATAATACATCTTGGCAGTTTTAACTTTAAGATTGTGAATGGCTGTAGTTATCAGACAGCCTTACTACAATTTTGGAGATTTGAGAAAGCAATTCAGAAGTTCTGACTAACAACCTCAGTGTTATTATTATAGTTTGCTTATTTGCAATTCTTGTATAAATCAGTTATAAAATACCTCTTTCCATTGTACACTTGAATGAAGTATGATATTACTATGGTGCACATTGTTTCCCACTTCAAAAGTTGTTTCAAGTCTAGACTTCCAAATTTTCTCAAGTTGGTGCCTAATTAGTTTACCAAAGTACTTTAACAAGAGGCACTGCTGAGGTACAATTTAATAGTAAATCTGCCTTTAAAACATGTCATTCTAGGGATATGTGAAGTGGAAAGGCAAAACCTTTATCTTCATCTGGTCTTGTTCAGTTTTGGCTTAATCTTTTCCGTGATTATATGCTAAATTAGAATAGAATTAGTAAGTGCTTTTGTAGGCACTAGCAAGAACCAACAAGGGTAGGATGGAGATTATGAATGAGAATAGTCACGATATGAAAAGGAGAGGAATTGTCTCTTTCAAATCAATGACAATGAAATTTTAGATGGTGAAAGATAAAAAGGTTTGGGGTTTTTTTAGTCATGCTCTAAAGGAGAGTATTTTGTGGCTAAACATACCTTTTACTGTTAACAGAGCTATTATTGTCTTGCACTTAACAAATTTACAAGAATTTCCTAGTGATATCTTTGTTTTTATTTGCTGAGACATGCTTTATGTTCTAAAAATACTATTTAAGGGGAATTCAAATAAAGTGGGTTATAAATAAAATAACATATTGAGAATGATCCTTAATTGCCTAACAAAATAAATGAATGATTGAACTATAATTTAGTCAGTAGGTAATCTAAAAAAGAATGGTCATGTAAGAAAACATTTCAGTCTATACCATACCATTACACATCTTTTTTAGAGTTCAGCAAAGCTGAACACCATAAAAATATGCTAGTGAGGAACTGAATCATTATCAGGCAAGCTGATTATCTGCATGTCTTTTGGTTGATTTAGAGCCAAATCCTGAAGCTCTTAATCAATCTCACCTAACTGTGAACATGTTAATTAAAGCTCTCACTAAGGTTAATTGAACTCTTGTCTGAATGACGCCATGGCAATGGTCTCAAGAATACTTCAGGGTTTCTATTAGTGTATGGTGTGTGTGTGTATGTATGTATGTGTGTATATATATACCTGTCCATCTGTCTGTCTGTCTATATGAAAGAGGGAGACATATGTATCTGTTACATACCGGTAACAGTCCCAGGATCTCAAGTATTGCTTTACTTGAAAGAAATGAATTTTTTTCTCTTAAAATTCAAATTAACTTTTTACATTCCAGTAAAAAGGTATCTGTCTTAAAACTTGCCCATTTCTTTGCAGGCTCATTCATCAGTGGAAAGGGCTGCATTAATTGGTGGTGTGAAGATTAAAAATGTTTCTTCAGATGATACATTTAGTGTTTGTGGTTCAGCCCTGAAGAAAGTTTTGGATGAAGACAAAGCTTCTGGTCTTATTCCATTCTTTGTGAGTACTGGATTTTAATTAATCAGTGGATTTATTGCTTCTGATAAGCTATTTTTGACATGACTAGATGATCTCATCCCTAACAGAGGGATCAATAGGCAGCCTAGCTAGAACACTAGGACAGGTTCCGTGAGTGTTCTTCACACACCTCTCTGCAGGAAGAGCAACTAATTTGAGCAGCTGGTTGCACTTCTCAGCAAAAATGATGTTTTAAAAGGACTTAAAGTTATATTAGCCAGTTGAATAAATGGAGGTAAATTTTGTAGTTGCATGTAAATCCTTCAGTGTTATAATCTCCTAACACTTGAATTCTGAACTGCCTCTTTTACAAAGGTATGCCTTTATTTTTCACTGATTTATTTACTTACACATAAAACAAGTGTAAAGACAAATTAAATGATGGTGTCTTAAACTTAAGTATTTTCAAGAAACAATAGTTTCCCCTCCTCACTGCTTTAGCAAAGAAATAAACCTCCATAATATACTTCAAATATCATCAAGATCAGACATTGTCAGACAGGTATTTGTGAGTATGTGACTTATCTCTAACAGGTAAGCTATAGGAAATCCAGCTGTGAAAGCTTTAGGTGTTATTAGTTCTTGTTATCTGTCCACTTTCTTTTCCAGAGATTCCTGCTTCCACAGCAGTCTAGCAAAAGCAAATGCGTTTATATCTCAGTAGCTAAAGCTCATAATCCCCCAATTTTTCACAAAGAACAGTGTTAGATTGGATAAAATTCTGAAGTTTGGTTCTACTATGATAAGTACCTGATCGAAAAGAATATTTGCTTATTCATCAGATCTACTCCTTCTGTCAGTTCAGAACACCACCTTATTATTTCAAGTTAAAACAAGATTTTACCATTTGTTTTTTTCATGGAGTAAGTAACCTCTGTTGTGTTTTTGTACATCAACAAAATATTTCGCTCATTTCCAGTCATTATGCCTCTACAAAACTTGATTCAGACCATGGGCTGTATAGATTTATTAAAGGGTATAATATGCTACCAAGAATATGTTTTTACTGGCCTCCACTGAAGAAATTGGAGAAAAAAACCCCTATTTTAGAAACTGAGAACTTTAAAGTGGAATTTTTTAAGAGAGTCAAAAATATGTCACGATTTTTTCAGAAAAGTCATGTCTGACTTGATGGTTGTTTCTTTCATGTGGTAACACTTTGAAAAGGGCTAATGTGACTTCAATTTCTGTGAGCTGTTTTCAGAAGAATTAGCAGATTAAGCTTGTTTATAGTCATGGATAGGTGCCAAATGGGACAAAAAAGCTTAAATTTCACCGAGCTCTTTTGAAAATGTAATCTTTTTACTCTTCTTGCTATTAACCTTTAGTGTCTGTTTTTATGTAGTATGAGGATGACTAGGGTGAAAAGTGTTATTCGTATGTGCAGAATGTTGCTAATTTCTAGCCTGCCTAGAACTAGCGAGTCCTTGGGATGAACAAGCAGATCCCATCAGTTGCTTTCCAGTGTAAGACTATGACCGAGAAACGAAGCATCTCTAGGGCTTCCAAAATGAACTTTCTTCTGTGGGCTGCACCTGTTGAGGTGGAGATGTGCCATAAAGCATGTTTTATTTCTCTATTATATGATACCATCTCATCATATCTGATATAGGGTCCTACTTGTTTATCTCACTGTTAAACAATTACAAGTACAGCGCTATATAATATCTTGATGCACTAACTACCAAGTTAATGTGGTTTTTCCTCATCTTTTGTCCATTAACAAAAAAATGCAACTTGCCCCTCATACATATTAGTTCCTTATTAGTTTTTCTATGTGTACCAAGATGAAATAAAAATTTCTGTTTTATGTATTCAGTGACACCTTTACAAAGAAAGGGTGATTTAGCTGTTGTTTTTCTTCCTCTGTTTGCTTAGCTGTGCAAAACAGGCTTTCAAAGGCAGCAGAGGCTCAGTCCGAGTTAATATGGCCTGTACCAGATCTTCCATTTATTTGTATACATAAAACATGTCAGCTTAGATTAAACTAGATCTCATTATCCTTATGGTTGGCCTCTTAACTCAAAAGGTGTGTTAATTCTCTGTCATGCTTAGCAGCAGTCCGTGGACTGTATTAGTGCTCCCTTTTCTGGCTTGCAGATTTCAAAAGCCTTTCCATTTCTTTTGTTCTTGAGTAATTTGGTGTTATTTTGTTTTGTTCTGGTGACAAAGATATGCACATTGCCAAGGAAACACCTTATGCCACTTTATTCCTTGTCTTCCTGTATTTACTGATCCTTCATTAAGGGGAGTGATTCAACATCAAAGCAAAAAAGTTTAACAGAAGTAGTTCTGCCTGAAGATACTTGCAACAGCAGAGAGATCATTCCTAATGAAGACATCTTGGATGCATCCAAGCTGATGCAGTCTCCCTTATCAGCAAAAAAAAAAAAGTTTTGTAGGGCATTAAAAAGAAAATACAAGCAAATTACAATGCCTTATAGGCATCATTCTCCTCTTACATTTAATGAATAAACGAGGAATCATTATACTGAACTTGATAGAAGTGCTCTGCTTGTAGAGGTGAGTGGAGAATCAGGCACGTTTGCTTGATGTGAAACAGGTTCTCTCATTACAGCAATCTGGTAATTATAGGATTGGCTTTCACATACATAGGATTTGGCAGTCAGCCTCTTTTTTGGGAGAGGCACTGTCTTTAAAACACATCTTTGAATTCCTATCCACCATCAATATTTTGATTACTAGCACTAGTAACGTGTATATCATTTTGTTCAGTGAAGGCTATCACCAATTAGTGTACCTAGACCTCTACCTTTGTTTCCTTTTTTTATTTCTAAATTCAGACTTGTGTTAATTTGTCTCTTTCAAAATACTTCTGCAGAAATTGAAACAGAGATAATTTCATACAGTAAAGCAAGCAGACTGTGCAAACAAAGCACTTAACCGTGTCAGGTGTTGAGGCACTGAAGTTGCCACAATTTACTGAGGACTAATTTCCAAGTGTGGTTGATATGCAGCTCTTCATCTGGTCACTGGTTAAGGGGGAGTTTTAAAGCATGTGCTGAAGTCATGTCCATTTTATTAATTATAAACACTAACCAGTGGTTAAGCACACGCATAAATGCCTTTCTCAGTTGAGCCCTATGCTCCCAGCTCAACGCAGGCCTCTGTGTTGGATGAATGTTGACCAGGGTCCACTGCATTCAAGCCTAGTTCACCTGAATGTAAGTGGCCTGTGAGCTTTATGCTGTCTTTCATAAATCAACACTGATATATTGCAGCTGGCATATATATAGTACAATATACTTCAATAACCTCATCCAGTATAAAGCTGCTATAACATGATCATCTTGCTGCTGAACAAAGGCCCAGTGTGAAATTTCTCTGATTCTAGCTGAAATTGCTCTTCTGAATTATGATCTGCAGGATATTAAGAAGCAGGCTGTTTGTATCTGGACTCGCTCAGGAAACAATAAATCAGAATTAGACTGACAGAGGAGCCATCATTTCAGTCGAAGTTAACACTTAGATCCTCACCACACATTTCCATTTGGAAGAAGCATTCTTGAGACGTGTAAAAATGTCTAGGGTGATGTTTCTTAACCCACAGTTTGTGAATGATTTTGTAAAATACTGAATGGTGGTTTAGTAAACTGTTGCAGTTTTCTTCAAGCCACAGACGTTCTCATGAGTGTAAGCTGGCAAACAACTGAATAGGAGAAAACAGAAAAAATAAGAGAACACTGAAAGTTCTGCCTCATTTTAGTTAATTGCAAATGAAAAGCTTTGTGGTGAAACTGTGCAAAATGTGTCCACATCTTTTTCAAAAGCTGTAGGAGGTCTTCCAGTTGAAAAGATTGAGAGTCATTGCTCTCAGGCATCATAAAGATTCATGCATGTTTCCTGACATAGCTCTTGATTTCAGGAAAGTAATACATGAGATGACTGATGCAAGCATTTTAGCTGCTTTGTATTCACAACCAGGGCTGAGCCAAATTTGAAGTGCAGAACCTGAAAACGGTAAGGCCTGCAGGCTATACTGAGCCATCAGTCCCATTTCTGTGATGCAGTCTGATCCCCACCCTTTGCACAAATGTGATTTTGCTGGTGTTACACAGGTTACAAATTGAGTTAGATTCACTGTGTAGTACTGAGGCGGGGTAATGAAAGTCCTGACAAGAACAGATGCTGTCACTTTAAGTGGTTTCTGAGAATTGAAACAAGTAGCTTTGAGGCTTAGACCTGCAGAGAGGACAACAAAATTATTTTAGAAACTGAGATATACTTTAGAGAATAATCCAGTATTTAAATAACTAAGCATATGTTTGAACGCATATAATCTCTCATTGAAGCAACATACTCCTTATCCTGATTAGGAGAATACTTTAACTGCAGTACAACACTAGTAACAATAATGTGTAACTTTCTATTGTGAAATCTCCATCATTATTTTAATTGCTGGGCTAGCCAAGATAATTTCACACTAATCTTGTCAGAAAGTCCACACTATATTATCATAAAATATGTGTATAAAAGCAGAGCTGAGTCTATAGTGCACTCTTCATTTGGGTATTTTCCAAACCAGTGGGTTAACTCCTATTCTTTATCTATATAGAAAAATTACAATTTTCATCATGGTATCCTCCATTTCTTGTGACTCAATTTGTAGATCTGTAGTTCAGCCAAAGATGAAATGCAGGTTTCTTCTGATTGAGAGAACATGTTAGGTAGACAATAATGTGATAATTATATTTTCACTGCATACATGCATGCCGTCTTAGTAAAAAAAAGGGAGCAAACTTATTCCTTTTTACAAAAATATCCTGCAATCTTTTTAAAGCAACCTCCCTCAAAGGATGATTGAACTTCTGAAGTTATAAACGTACCTCAAGGCACTGTAATTATTCTGTTCTCATGTGTCTCAGGAATATGGGAAGACCCAGTATAGATAAAGATTAGATTATTTTGAGGGAAAGATATGTTAGTAGCAAAATTTTATTAACTATATATTCAATGTACTTCTCATTTTCAGAACTGTAGTGGTTTCAAACTCAGGTTCTTAGTAGCTTGATATAGAAAAAAATACTGAATTGTCTCTTTCTTATTTTAATAATGACTTTTCCCATAGCCAGTATTTTTTATTGGTGTAATGAAACATGATTATAGTTATTAATATTCTGTAATTGTGAAGTGGGGGGAACATGTGCGCTGTCAGGGATAAAATGTTTTCACGGTTTTATATGACTACATTTAATCAGGTCTGCCCTATGTAGGGGCAGGATATGAATTCCTCTTTGAGTGTACATAAATTTATATGAATTGAGTACTGAGTAATTTCCATTAAACAGAAAAATTCATCTCCATACAACAATTTAAAATATCTATGAGGTATATGGTATAATATAGATGCAGAAATGTTCAAAAGTATACTTAAAAGAGGTTTTTCCTCTCTAGCAATGGATTATTGAATTAGTTCAATATTCTTGGGATATAACGTTTTAAATTTCTTGCTTTTTGAATACATATCCACCTGCCCTTTTTACTGGAAGTTTATGTTAGTGCGTGATTTCCTAGAAATTTTGAAAAATCTAGTTTAACAAGTAGTAAAACAACCATCTCTCACTTTGCATGAATTCTCTAAAAACCTCGAACTTGCAAATGAAAATCCCATCACATTTATCCGACTCTTATAATCAGATTTTTTTTTCCAAGATGCTAGGCCTTTCTAGTGTGCTGTTGCCACTTTATTTCATAGAATGAAAAAAAGGAAAAAAAAGCTTGATGGGAAATGTGAAAAGCAAAAATAAACAAACATGTTAAAAATGTATGAGAAGTTATTGGGAGGACTAGTTAGGGAACCCCCGGAGGGAAAACGAACTCTTAGTCCTGAGATGTGTACAGGACCTGCTTCAAGATTGTGACTGTAGACGATTTGTAACAGTTTCCACTCTCCGATAGCTGGTAGAAGTGAAAAAGTCAATAAAATCTCTAGCCTGAAAGTGGGTGACAATTTATGAATGAGGATGAGTGTTCAAGGGGACAAATAAAAGGGTAAAATATTAGTAGCTATCGAGCAGTCTGTTTAATTAGAGCAGATATACTTAGTAAAAATGTGTATCACCTTTTAAAACAGAAGGGAAAAAGACCCTCCTGAAAAAGCTGGCATTGTTTAACTTTTGAGTAATGGGAACTCCTAGAATTAATGAGATATCAGTGAAATGCAGGAGAGAGAGCATGTGAATGTCCAGCCTAGAAGAATAGAAAAGAGCATACACTTTAAGTGAAACATGAGCTTAGGCTATAATAGATTGTAGGATTTTGGCAAACAATTTGCTACTGGCATAGTAACATGAAAATATTCTTCTCACAAGTAGAAAGCTTATTGTGTTAGAGAGAGACTAAAAGCTGAAAGCAGATAAGGCCACATCAGGTAACATAAATGTGAGCAAAATCCTTTTGCTTCCGCACATCACAATGACCATAATAGAACAGGCCAGGAGTCCACCCCGTCCCACACATTCAAGCCACCAGCTGCACTTCCCAGCTAGGCACCGGCAACATGGCGCATCCTGCAGCAGCTCCGCAACTAAGGCAGCAGTGATAGCAACGCATGCTGCTCTTCAGTGAGGACATTCTCTAGTATAGCAGGAAGACCTACTGTACTGTACAAACTAAGCAGACGCTTAAGAAATAGAAGACACTACTTGGCATGTTGGATGAGCCAGAGAAGTCCTATGCAGAGAAGGAACCACTGGAAATATTTCCTGATGGTATCACTCCTGCTACAAGGGAGAGCAGTGAACCCAAAGGCCCTGGAGCTGTGAGACAAAAATGCACTGTATGGAGTTTTAATGGATAAGTGTATCTGTGTTTTGCTATGACAGTACGTTTGCTTCTTGAAAGGTCTAGTGGATGGACAAGTATTGTCTCGGTGTTCCTTTGTCTTACAAGTCTCGTCATGAATTCATGGAGGGATGTGCACACACACACCCCGCCCAGAAAAATGTGGCTAGTTGCAGATATATGGGGAAAAACAGTGAAATCAAGGGATAGTGCGTTGACAGTGTACTTGGCAGAAAAAGTAACCAGAAGTACAAAAACAGAAATCCCAAATTCTGGATTTGTCATATTTATAATAATCTCCTGGCTGTACTGTAGTTTGTGTGTGACCTTGGATAAATGATCTAATGCCTTTGTACTTCAATACTCTAACTAAAACCCAGCATATTTCATTTGCCTATTTAAAATGTAAAGTGTCTTTTATTATATAAAAATCCAGTACAAGGCAAAAACCAGATCCAGCCTTTATTAGTGCTTACAAAAATGAGACAAGGTGTTTAAAACATAAGTGTAGCAATGAAAAATAAAGTAATGGCAGTTTATATGCACTTGGTATTTGTTTTTTTGGGTTATAAATTTCCTGCATATTCCCAGTAAATTACCATAGCTCATTTTCACCTAGTTATATCATTTTTCTACTGTAAAGCTTCAGCATTTTTGTTGCCTGTGCTTTTGGCCCACTGGTCATGTAGCAGTTTACATTAAATGAGACATTAACAGAATGAGGGAAGAATGTTCCAGTATTTTAGGATGAATTTGGGAGAAAAAGTTTCTCAGGGAAAAAATCTTGAAAGCCTAATGGTGAATATATGCTAGTGGTGAACAGGTCCCAGGCTGCAGATCCATTGAGCTCAAATCAGTTACAAGTCCCTGTTACAGAGCTGTGACTCTTTAATTCAGGCAATAACATTTTATGATCCATTCTGTCAACAAGAATTCCAGCACCTTTAAGTTGCTCAAGTTCAGAGCTTGCTTATATACCACAAACTGCAAATCATTTTGATGATAATTGCATATGTGAGGTTAGTATTGGGTCACATGATAAGCATGTGGAACACAGAAAATATATAAAATATAGCATTAATATAATGCTGTGACTATATTGTATTACTTACCAGTCAATTTTATATTAACATTCGATTTTATGTATCTGTCCTAATGGATGCTTATGGGAGCTTAGAAAAAAAAATTAGATTCTTAGAAGTTCCACTGACGGATAGGTATAAAACCAATTTATTTTGCCCTATATAATCTATTCTCTCTGTTTATTGTTGACTTTGCAGGCAGGTTCTTTCATTTGATAATTTTCTTTGCTGTAACACTTAATTTTTTTTGCCTTTGTTTTTTTGGCTCTGCAGTTCTGTGCAACACTTGGAACCACACCTTGCTGCTCCTTTGACAAACTGTTAGAACTGGGTCCTATTTGTAAGTCTTTGCTGCTGCTTTCTAAAATTAAAGATTCCAGTTTAAGCCATGCTGAGTCTTTTCCAGGGCATTGTGCAATGTCAGTGTCCAAATTCAATAAGGCTACTTATAGATGAGACCTTCAGTTACAGTTTTCTTTCTAATATTAGGTCAAGCAGCAAGCTTGCATTCTCAAACTGTTAAAGAGTACAGAGGACATTGCTTCAAGGGTGTTTTTGTTGGGGGGGTTGTATTTTGGAACACTGTCAGTTAAAAATTACTGTAAATCTTCTGTTTGTAGCATTTTTCTTCAAGCCCCTTTTCCTGCAAGTGCATCTAGAGAAATGATGAATATTAGGGAAAAGCTGAACTCTAATTCTTCTCTGCACCAAGTGTTTTGTTTCTGTCTGGTTCTAACCGCTATAAAAAGCAGGGAAATATGAACTAAAAATTTACATGTATTCTCCTTGATCCTTCCTCTCCATTTCCTGATTTTCTTCCTCTTGCAAGAAAGAACAAGTGCCAGGGTGTTTAATGCAGTGACTGAGTCAGGGACTCTGCAGAAGTATTTCTGTGTTAGTCAGTTGTGTCGCGCTTTGATCTGCCCCAAGTCTTGGTCAAAAGCACACACTTGCTGGCTGATGAAAATGCAAGAGCCCCCAAGACTCAGTTTCTCCCAATTCTCCTTTCTGAAATGGTTTCATGTAGTCTGTTTAGCAGCTAGAGATTAGTTTCCTGTTCAGGTTATTCCTATAGACCTGACCTAATAAAATGATGACACCAATACTTTTAGGTATAGCAACTAATCATGTGTGTTTCACCAGTTGCTCTCAAAGATTTCCTGCTTGTGCAGCAGAGACCAGAAAGATTGCATGCTATTCAAATCATGTCTCATGCTAGCTTTTCTGTGTGCAGGTGAATTTTCTTCTTAATATACATAAGCAGTAGTCCTATAAAATAAAGGCAATGTCTCAAACCAAGTATATTTAAAAATAAATAATCAGTTGAACTTTGAACATGTTTTCAAATAAACCCAAGTCATGGATGTTATGAATAATATTTTATTAGCTTTTTCCAGACATTTATGCAAAAAAAAAATGTAGTTCACAAGAATGCAAATTCCAGCATGAACTTGGTGCCCAGTTACAGATCCAAAGGGATATACCTCTGTATGTAGAAATACCCATGAGAATTATTTGGTGACCAGGGTAAAGCTGTTATGTGGGCTTCAGTCATCAACTCATAGACCAGAATTGTTACTGTGTGCATTAATAGGTGATCAATAGCAGAGTGTGAATACTAATTTACAGACAATACATGAGAGGCTCATATGCTAAAATATTTCTGCAGAAACCATTCAGTGACTAATCAAAACTAGCACTTTCTTAACCTTTCAGTGTGTAAGTTCACTTATGCATAAGTGCATAAGTGTCTCAGTCCTTGAAACAGTTTGCTGCACATAGTTCAAAAGCATGCGCATGCACATGTATCAGTATGTAAAAAATACCATTTAGAAACGTGAGTTTGTGATTCATGAGTTAGAAGTGGGGAGCACAGCTAAAACTCTAGCTCCTCTTGCTAAAGTAGATAGTTTTACTACTGTAGAAATGATACCTACATCTCTAGATTCATCTTTTTAAAGTATAATTTCTAATGGTTCTTAAAATAATTTAAGATTTTATGTTGCTTTATATTAATAAGATAGACCTAGACATGTAAGGACTCTGTTCCAGTAGAAGTGGCGAGGAAGAAGAGTATGTATATGTTTTGTATACATCTTTATGTATTAATGGAAACCCAGATGGTAGAAACGTTTAATCTCTTAATTTAATTTTAAATTGGGAAAATAATAACATCAAAGAAAAATCTCTCAGGCACTTGGTTTCATGCAAATTAATAGGGCTTTTTAGTCTGCTGTTTAATTTATTTCCTCTTCAATTACTTTCTTTTTAGGCAATAAGGAAAATATCTGGATGCATATTGATGCAGCCTATGCTGGGAGTGCATTCATCTGCCCTGAATTCAGGCATCTTTTAAATGGAGTGGAGGTGAATGAAGTGTTTCTTTTCTAGCAGCCTGCTAAAACCTTGCTCTTCCATAGAATTTTTGTCTTTCTTATGTATCCAACATTAATGGCTCTTCTAGAATCTCTGAGTACGCTGCACTTCAGTTTGCACTACAAATCCCTGTATATTCTATTACATATGTTTATATAATTTTTACTGGTTTATTCTGGGAATATGCAAGTTACCACAGTATGTTAAAGTTTGTCATTCAGAATAGCAAGTGGTAGTGAATCAACAAAGTATCTTACAAAATAGAAAAGAGGAACTTTTTCCCAAATATCCAAAAAGGCACGTTTATAACACCCTAATTCTACATTGCACAAGAAAGAAAAAGAAAATAAGTTCAACAAATTAATGAGCTCATTATGTCTGATTTTTTGCTTACATCCTGAAAGTCATACAGGATACAGCCAGTAGCTGTATCTCAAACAGACAGGGTTTAATAACCAAGAAAGCTAAATGAAATATTCCCCAACAGCACTCCTGTTCCTTTTCCCCCCTCCCTCACTGAGCTACTTGGCATTCAGTTGCTTAGATAAGAATACTTCAATTTCCTGCTGCTCCCTCAGACAGTCTGATAAGTCCTTGTCTTCCACGTCTGTGGAGAAAATATTACTGTTTGGTAAAGCCAGAAGTTTAAACACAGCACTGATAGGTAGTGACTAATGAAGAAGAGGAGGGAAAACCCCCTCACAAATAAAGCATTTCTTTCTGTCTCTTTTTTTATCAGCACATGAAGCTTGTTGTAATTTCCTGTAGGGGAATATTTTTTAAATTATTGTTATTGGTTCCTGAAGGAAATGAAACAGCATCCCTTGTCTGGGCCAGCATTTGTCATAAGAGTAAATATTTAACAACCATGAATAGGTTTCCTACCTTACATAGTACAGGGAGATAGCTAGATAGATGTATAGATACATAGATGACAGACAGACAGATAATCTTCTCTTATGAGAGCAATCATTAATTGTTTACAAGTGACAGGGAAGGTTATGAGAAGCAAACGAGAACAGAAAAGTTCTATATGGAGTAGTCAGACCCTGGTGCTGCCAGGCCCCCATCTCTCTTTTTTTAAGGCTGATGGCTTCTGCCTTTGTTAAAACACAAACCATGGATGAAGCCTTCCCCACACGATGTCTTGTCTTACCTACCTGGGTTTCCTCGGATGCCACGCCTAAACATATGTCAAGTAAAAAGGGGCCTGTTGCATGATTTATATAAACATGTATTGTGAATGCTTATTCTGTGTTGGTTTTTCTTTTGACTTAGATGAAAAAATGACTTCTACTGAAAGAAAATACCCTGGCAGTAAAAAAAAAAAAACGCATTTCCTGGTTGGTTGTAATTTTATGAATGAATGTGATACGCAGATTCTGAACTAATATTATTTGTCTCCATATATGAATTTTCTGCGTATATGTTTAATATTATTGGAAATAGTAAGCTTAGTGAATTGTTATTGGAAATTGGGATATGAATCACAATGGATGTTCCTGAGTATGCAGATTTTTTTTAGTTTACACTGACATATGTACTTTTCCATAACATATGTATCTAAAAAGTATAATGGTTAGCAAATGCTCAAAATGTTGATAATACCAACAGCCTAGCTGCGCACCTAACCTGAATTCCATCCCCAAAATAAATTTAACTCCAAAAGATTTAACTACAATAGTTATTAAGTAAGGTGCCATCAGCATGAACATTATCTAGAAAGACCCAATTCAGGAATTCATTCATAGTTAAGATGTACTCAGACAATTTGACAAAGTTATATCATTAAGACATGGATCCTTTTCTCTTTCATAATTCTTTTTTTTATTGATCCATTCTCAGTTTGCAGATTCATTTAACTTTAATCCTCACAAATGGCTCCTAGTGAATTTTGACTGCTCTGCTATGTGGTAAGTATTACAGTACAAGGAAAAATTACAAGAGACAAAAATAATGCGTTAAATTACTCTGCCTTTCTATCGGTAGACATTTATTTACGTTTCTCTATTGAAATGAGGAGTTCTGGATAGCTTTAACTCTTGTAAATTATTTACAAAATTCAGTCTTTCATTTAATCCAAATTTCAAATAAGTAAAATTTAGAAATAGGCCTGATCTATGCATTATGTTCCAGAGAGAGAGAGAGATCCTGAAAAGTCTGCAGATTCATATTTGCTCCATTTTGGGACTGTTTAAAACATAAATGAAAAAGCTTCAATTAAGGATGTTAATGCAATGAACAGCATGCTAAACAGAGCTTTTTCTTCTTTTTCATAAAATTTATTTTTGTTTGAGCCTTGATTCTTTCAAAAGCCTTTCCAAAAATGCTTGGGATTTGGCTGATGAAAAGCAGCTGATTTCAAAAAGAACTATTTATGCAATTTTTTACTGATTTTCAATTTCCCAGAGGACAGCAGAGACAACATTTTGGTATAAAAAGATGCCAGAGTAGAAACCTGTAGACATAATTTGAAACAAAGCAAAGTATCATAGCAGTAATAGTAGCAGTAATAAAAACATCCCATAATAGATTATATATTGTGTCCCAACCTGGAATATCCAGATCCTAGTGTCTACCAGCATCACAACTAATGATACTTATTAGCAAAACAGAAGCTATTCAGTAAATGCAGACTATTTACCAAAATAAACAAAAACATTAATTTCAGTTATAATAGAACAAAATTTGCAAAAATTAAAAAAGAAGGAAAAACTGAATGATAAAAAGAAGACGCCAAAACATCATCCAGAGAAAGGTCACCTTATTTAAAAGAGACAGTGATCACTCAGTTACCTTCAGCTCTCAGCAAAGTTGACTTTTCCACAAATATGTAGATTATGCAGATAATGCATTACATTTTTTACTTTAATAGTTTTCCTGATGTAGGCACTTCAAATATACCAAGCCATTATGTTTTTTATTTCCTTTCCTTAGAGTAAATGGCTTCCATTTTGGTTCTGATTCATCAATAGTGCCAAGACTCCAGTTCATAAGTACCTCGTAACTAGTTGTGTCTCTCTGTATATGAAAACAGGAAGACAATGAAACTCCTTTGCTAGTTTCTCCCATCTTTTTCTCATCACTCAAAGACTTTCTTAACAAAGTCGTCACTCAGAAATGAGACAATACACCATCATTCTCTTTAACGTTTGTAGGACAATTAGGGGCCAGAGTCTAGTCCCTACCAGTTTAATTTCTCATTAATTCTGCTTTCCCTGAAAACCTTGTGGAACTATGTTAAAAGTGTTTTACTTGGCTTTCCAGGAAAACAAGGAATATACAATCACACTGTCAGTTTATGTTCCCATCTCGGGTGATTTTAGCTTCTTGCTATCAAAGCTTAGACTTTAGATTTAGGAAAGTATTCTTTTCCATTTTGTTTCTTGCCTTATTTTTAGATAAGCCATTGCATAAAATGCTTGTTTTCAAAGGTAGGAATATTCCATTACAAGGAATCTCGGGAGACCTTGCAACATGGCTCCTTACTCAAAGTGAAAGCTTCAAAACTATAGCTGTTCAGGCTTCATTTCAGCAAGGCATTGAGGTATAGGTGTTATTCACTTAATAACAAATGAAGTATATATTTAAAGTTAAACTCTTGACATGAAGCCAGATCCATCATCCAACTACTTCTAAGGCCCATGTCCAAAATTCACCTCTCTTATCAACTGTAACACTGCCTGTTAAGGTGAAATGTAATAAAGGATGAAGGAACCTGGTGAGGAAAAAGTAACAGTGGAGGATACGTAGTCCTCCTGGGATTCATGGGAAGTATTAACCATGATATTGTAATATTACAGAAAGATTTGAATAAACAGTGAACAACATTTCAGAATCAAATTAAGGTGAGTTCCACTGACAGCCTTCCCAGCACTTTTCCCAATAAACACTCCCATTTCTTTTCCCTGCAAGTTGATTAAGATAATCTAGCCATTAGATCTGTAATGTAATTATTTAACTACTCAATGCAATACGTAGCAGTGATGTCATTTGGGATTTGGAGGCAATTTTCATTATAAACCTTTTGTAAAATATTCTCAGACTTCTTGATGTACAGAAAAGAGCAGTGAATTTCCTATGAAAAGAAATTTAATGTAGCCACTCCAAGAGGGGTATATTTTCAATATTCAAATGTTAGGGTCCTTTAGAGACTTTGCCTTGAAACTACCAGTCAGTTTTGCCTGACTTGTTTAATTGGTATCCTGGAGTGTTATAAAATAGGAAGAAGTGTCTTCTTTCAGAGAGAGTGAAAATAATAATCTTGCAAAGTCTTGGTATTTTTGCTTTTCTATTACTCTTTTCAGGGTTTAAGTGTTAACATTTTGTTGGGAAGGCTGTTTTAGTATTTGGAAGGAAGGTGCTTACAGGAAATGCTTATCTGTAAATAGAAGTGAAATTTTCCTGTTGGTTTATAATATGAAGTCAACTTTTTTGGTTATTGTATCTGCCATTTAAAATAGAATAGAGTGAGGGTGTTAAATGCTGCAGATGTGCGATCCAAGTAAGTCACTTTTCACAGATTTTCACTACTTCATCAGGAGTTTTGTTGCGTATTTTGTATTATGAGTACTTAATATGTGAATCTGTGCCACTCAAGCTAGATTTTAGTAGGTCTATTAGCATAACATCAAGCCTTAAAAAAATTGTAGTTTATCAGTGACATTTTTGAAATATATATTCACAAATCTTCAGTCAACCAGGGGTATTTGCAAAGAAAGTCAAAACCACTACTTCTGTCCATTACCAGACCATGCAAGCACTTACTGCAAAGAAGTATAAATACACAGGGTGAAATCTAGACGTGGTGTATAGAGGTGCAACTCAACTAGTTCATATACATTGATGTCCAGGCTCTGGATTTATTTTAGTAATCCTTTTAGACAGTTTTTCATGGTTGCCAGATTAAGGCCTGTGAAGTCCCCAAACGGAACAGACACCATCTTTTAAAAAGGCAATAACATCACCAAGGAAGTACAAGATGACAGCATTTTTATGTCTTCTAAGCTAGATGTTCCTGCAGAATACTTATCTGTTCCATTGTTTAGCACAGCATATTGCAGGAGAAAAAATGAAGCTCTCACAAGACAACTAATGGATATTGCTTGTAACTTGGGTTAGTTGCATACAGAATGAGCTACTGAAACATGAATATATCAAAGTAATCAAACATATCAAATAAACTACAGTAGAACAACTTAAAGTTTGTTAAAAATACTTACCCTAATTAAACCTGCTTTCAGCTAATAGGTTCTTCCCTCTGTCCATAGGACATTTCCAGCACACAAATAGGTTCTTAATTGTTTTTATTGAGAGCATTCTGAATATCTGTTACTATTTTTCATGTGCATAGGATTCCTTATCTTCAGCTATGTACTTCCATACCTGAAGGCAAGTACTTAACTGTCAACCTTGGTACTTTCCTGACCATTAGTGAGAGGAAGGCTTTTTGTTTGTTTGACTAAGGTGTTTTATGAGCACAGTCTAGATGTGGATGAGAGTGGGAATATGTACTGTCTGTGCATTTATACATACACACTGAAATATTGGAAATTAGATTTTTACTTAGAAATTTATAATTTTACATTAAAACCCAGAAAGAAAACAGATGGACAGAAAATCATAAAAGGTTTGGAGTTTTGTCATTTAGAGTGTCCCCGTGGTGACATAATTATTGCTTACTTTGTAATATATTTATGAGCCTAATATAATGATGTAGCAGTCTTTCCCTTTTTGATTTCCGGTTTCTTCTTCTTCTGCCTCTGTAAACCCCAACATTTGTGGAGGTGAGTCAGTCTTACACAGAGTGAAGCATGAACCAGCAAAATCTTGTTACTACCCACTGGCAAAACGTAGTTTATTCTCCGTAAAAGGGGCACATTGGCTTCTGAACATCAGTCCAGTCACAGCACCCACTAGCTGGCAATAGTAAGGTATGCTTCTCAGTTTTGCATTGTGCTGCAGTATGTCTGTCAGTAATTGTATATTGGACCCAGCTAGGGGCAGGGTGGCACAAGAGGGAAGCCTGAGTGTGGACCGGGGTGCTCGTCCCTACCAGTGGCTGCTGCTGCCACCACCGCAGCAAGGAGAGACAGTGGGCAGCATCCACAAAGCCTCACCACGGCTGTGCATGTTGTCTAGGAAGCCACAGCTCTTCCCACACAGCTTTGTACTGCAGTAATTTCAAGGCAACTTCTGTTGACTGCAAACATTAACATTGCTTCAGCTAGTCTCACATTCTGGTGTGAGTGTCTATCACCATAAAAAGATCCTCTGTGTCTGTTTCTTGTCTGTTTTTAAATATGCAGTCGTGCAGTCATGCTGCCCGTTCCTGCTGAGCCTTACACTTAACTACTTGTAAGTACAGTACTGATATGGCTGTGAAAAAGCACTGAAAATGGCACAGGCTGTGCTCAGGAAATACGCCAGTTTAAACACATACAATTTGCCTTCATTTCTTGTGGCAATTTAATCCCTTAAATTTAATTCTTTCTTTTTTATACAGGGTGAAAAAAAGATCAGATTTAACAGGTGCCTTTAAATTAGAACCTCTTTACCTGCAGCATCACCATCAGGAGTCTGGTAATTTTATAAATAAATTAGATTATTATTATTTTGTTTGCGCACTGATATTTAATAGAAAAAAGGACTTAAGATGAAAACTGAAATTCTTAAAACTACCTAAGTTGTTTAGGAGCCTATTTCCATTTTCAGAGTGCCCTAGGGAGTTAAGCCTATTAAAGTGCAAACACATGTCTAGTGAGATTTAGTTAGTATAGAAAGCAATTGAGGGAAAGACATTTTATAAAGCATTATATGAATACTTTTGTATTGGGATTTCCCCAGCTCCAGACTTACCACTAACTGTAGGAGTGTTGAGAAAATTCTTAATGATCTTTTGGCAGTCAGATAAACGTATTATTAGATGCTGTGTATCGAGTCCCTTAACCTGCCTTCCTCAACATACCTTTCTCCAGAATGGTTTCAAGATCTGATTTGTTTTAGAGTTTCTAAGTCTGTGACTTTTTTTCTTAGCTATTTGTTGAAGCTCTGATTTCAAATTTCCAAAAACCCATGCCAGGAGCAAACAGTCCCTGAAACCTCAAAGAAGGGGTGAGCTGTGTTTGGTATCTGTGCTCTATTTTGAGTGATAGTTATCTGGGACATTATCCTGTTGCTCTCATGTTCTTGCATTGATTGTAGAGAAGGCGGTAAGTGCAGGCTATCCATCTTGTACAAAATGCTCATGAAAGCTCTTCACAAAATGCTCACAAAGAACTTACAAATCTTAGGCCCTGCAAAAAGCTCCTTAATGGATTAGCGCTGCTCCTTGCACATACCTAGCAACTGCAGAGCGGCATTTGCCATCCTGAAGCCCGTTTTTACACATTCAGTTATTAACTGATTAATTGTGAAGAAAGACACAGCAGTGCAGTGTCAAGATGTGGTACAAGTTCCCTCATAACTTTCTTAAGAGGGTGAATCACATGTGGATGTTCTTACTGTTTATTTTGTATTTTTCCTGGAACTGCTGGTACTGATCTGTGTTCAGAAGTGTATCCTGAGTATTTTTATCTTCTCTCTGTTATGGCTTTGAACTCATTGACATTTAAACTAACACCATCCGGAATTCCACCATTCGCTAAAAAGCCCTAGGAAAAATGGATTCTTGTGCCTAAATCCTGAACTGGCAGAAATTTTGCATTTTATTCTTTTTCTACATTTCTAAGCAATGTAAATATAGAACAGTGCAATAAACAGGAAAATGCAGTAACTCTGGAGCTGAGGTTCACCCTCCAAAGGCTAGAATTGTTAAGAAAAAGCATATATACTGTTTTTTTTCTTTTTTAATGAAAAATACAAGTTATAGCAAATAAATTTAAGTCACTAGCTTTTACTTTGCATACATGAAAAATATTTCTCTTCAGGAGAAAAAATTCCAACCTTAACTAAAGTGAAAATATGTTCTCGTGACAACTGACAGTACTGATACAAAAACCTTAGGTCTTCCCCAGGTTAAAAAACACCAGAAGAAAATCAAACCTTTCTTAAAACTAGGTGCTTTCAGTGTGGCCACCTAGTTGACCTAAAAACTTCATCTCCCAATGTGGATAGTAAATTGTTCAGCCTTTGTCAGCTGTGATAGCATGTTATGTGATCTGGACAGAACGATTTCAGAGAGATCAGCTAATTACTAGCAGTCCAGTGACACTAAATTTTTCTATGCTCTATTCCTATTTGATATCAATTTTCAAAAGAGCCAGACAACACTTTTTAAAAATGCAAATACCTCTAGTTAAACTGTTAAATTCAATCCACACTTATGTCTTCAATAAACATAGTCAAATTTGCATAGGTGCAAATTTGTTGCGGTCCCTATTGATCCCTGTGTGATTTATGGGATGTTAGCACTCCTGGAAATATGCCTTGTCTAATGGACGGTCTTATTTTCTGAGTATGTCTCAGGTCTAAAAATTCCCATCATGGTTTACAAGGCAAATGAAAAGCATTTTTGAATTTGCTCATCTCTCACTCAAGAATTTAAATGAGCGGAAAAATATCTCTATCTGTGAGCAATTACTCTTAATAACCACATGGCAATTATGTGTGCCCCCAAGGGGAAGGTCTTTATTTTGTCATTAATTATAATTTTATGTGATTTGCATCATGACACCAGGAAGATTATACTAGCTTGCCTGGCAACCCAGGATATAGGTCAAATCCTAATGGCAGTGTTAGAAGAATGCAGCTTTATACTCTATTGTGAATGCCACATATGCTCCCACAATGCAATTCCTCCTGGTTAAATACAGATGTAAGACTAAGGCTTGTAATCAAGGACTAATCATTGATTGCATTCTGCTTCACAGCTTGTGAAAGGCGTTGTTGTGGATCATTAGACATAGCCCCTTACAGGAGCGTAGGATTATTTATCTAGCACCAGTTGCTTTACTCTCTTTACTACCAGTCTTGCAGCTATCAAACAAAAATGGCTGCTACAATGCAGAAGAATGTGATTGTTATCAAATTGCCTCGTTTCTGAGCTGAGACAACTACATTCATTTCCTGAAGTCCAGGAACAGGTTAATGATTGTTGATTGTTGTGTGGTTTTTTTCATCTGGAAAATAACCTAGTAACAGGTTAAAGATCCAAACAGCTATATGTTGCAGGGAGGAAGGACCATGTTTTTTCCTATGTTTTGTCTGTGTAGATGAGAGAACATTGGCAAGAGAGCTTGTAAAACAGGAAATACAGTCTTTTTTTTTTTTTAACTCCTAGAAAATGTAAAGGCTGAGAATTATGTAAATGACATAGACTGGTCAAATTCAGAAGTTCTATATAGTACCCTGCAGTTCAGAATTCTGGGAGCGCTTAGACAGCACTTTCCCATGGAATTTAAGTACATACTTTCCTATGAAGCTTATACTCCACTGCAGAGTAATAAAGCAGAATAAGAAAGCTAAGCAGATGCTTCCACATTTTCTTAAAGAAGTGCTTTACATTTTACGTCAGTTTAATTTCTGTCACTGTCTTACTGCAAGTAATCCAGTTTTATGTTACAGCTTCCTTTACTGAGAAATCAGTTTGATTACCTGATTCAAAGAAAAGGTAGACGCATCTTGACTCTGTGTGCTTATATAAAAGATAACTATTAATGCCCTCTACTTGCCTCCCTGGACTGCTTTGTGGCTTAGTCAGTCTGGGTTTGTAAGGGGCTTTCAGTACATCAAATGAAAAGCCATAAAAAAACACAGAATACTATTCTCCAAGCAGAAAGAGGTCAATTCTGAGTCAGATTTTCCAGTCACATATCAGACATGCTGAAGAATTAGCAACAAATACATGAATGAGCATAAAAGGTAGGTAGAAGTGGATTATTTTAAAAAGTGTTACCGGTACACTAGGGTAAAGGTGGTGACATTTCAGAGCAGAGAATGAGTGATGAAGTGAGTTTGGGGATTCTGCAAAGTGTTTATTACAAAATTAATAGTAGCTGTTTTATATACTACTTCTTTTCCTTACAAGAAGAAAAAAACCATAGTATTTAGTCCATCATCTACCCAGTATCTGCAGTATAACAGAAAGGAAAATTGTGTTTCTTCTCCTGTAAACTTTAATCTGTTAGTGGTATATTCTGGCTAGCTAAGGAATGAAGCTTATTACAAGCACCTTCATTTAGCATGCTGCTGAGTATCCTACTAGGTATTTAGTGGCCCTGTTGACACTAATGATGCAGAAGTTTGTAGCAAATGTACAGGATAGGTAAGAGACAGTTTTTTCAATAACATTAGAATGATTAAAAGCTTTGTCTGTTGTGATGAAGCAATGTGAACATTTTTTCTTTAACTTCCAGGCCTTGTAACAGATTATCGGGTAAGTACAGCATCAGTGTAATAATTCATATTATTACTGGTATATACTGATATTTTCAGGACTTTTATTTTCCATTACTATCATAAACCTCAAAAACCTTATGCTTCTTTCCAGGAAGGATGCAGCTTGCTAATTTTTTAACATTCCTTAAGCTGAAACTTTAAACTCTATTTTCTGAAAAAAATTGTTTAAAGGCTGAAATTTTCTTTCATGTGCAATATCTCAAGGTTTAGGCAGTAGAAAGAAACATCCTAGAGATTATTTTTTTTCCTTAAGATAGTGAATAATACAATTTAAAAAAAAGGGTATGTGCTTTAATGTTTAACTAGTAGAAACATGGTTGTTTTGAAATGGAAAATGGGCCTGTCATTGTAGATGCTAGCCCCACAACTATAAATATTGTACATGAGCTTCTGTCGTGGTTTAACCCCAGCTGGCAACTAAGCATCACGCAGCCTCGTGGGATGGGGAGAAGAATCAAAAAAAAAGAAGTAAAACTCATGGGTTGAGATAAGAACAGTTTAATAATTGAAAATAATTGAAATATGATTATGATAATGATAATAATAAAAACAATAACATCAATAATAATAATAATGAATAATAATAATAATTGTTGTAATGAAAAGGAATATAACAAAAAGAGAGAGAAATAAAACCCAAGAAAGACAAGTGAGGCACAGTGCAATTGCTCACCACCCTCTGACTGATGCCCAGCCAGTCTCCGAGCAGGAATCCATATCCTCAGTTTATATACTGAGTTTATATACTGAGTTTATGTACCAGTTTATATACTGAGCATGACGTCCTATGACATGGAATATCCCTTTGGCTATTTCGGGTCAGCTGTCCCGGCTGTGCTCCCTCACAAGCTTCTGGTGCACCTGCTCGCTGGCAGAGCGTGGGAAGCTGAAAAATCCTTAACTTAGGATAAGCGCGACTTAGCAACAATTAAAACATCAGTGTGTTTTCAACATTATTGTCATACTAAATCCAAAATACAGTGCTGTACCAGCTACCAGGAAGAAAATTAACTCTGCCCTAGCCAAAACCAGGACAGCTTCTAAGATACTTATTTTTCTAAAACCTTCGAGGAGAATTCATGCACAAAGAAAATTTGATTTGCCTTTTGACCCTTCCATTACAACACCAACCTCGTTTTCCAATTTTAATTTGAAAATTTTGAGTATTAAACAGTCACACCAGGGCATTGACCGGGAATAGACATTTCTACTATTATTTGACCCACCTCTGGCAACTGCCTGTAGGATATGTCAGTGTGGCACACTTCAAAATCATTGCAGAATGTACAGTTTCTTCAGTATCATTGCAACGAGGACTTCTAACATGGGTGCCCTCCCTTCTCCCTGGCTTTCAGCACTGGCAAATCCCCCTGGGCAGGAGGTTCCGCTCCCTGAAGCTCTGGTTCGTGCTGAGGATGTATGGGGTCACGGGACTGCAGGAGCACATCCGCAAGGTGACTGGAATTTGCTTTCTTGGGTAACCTGTGGTGGGATGGCAAGGGAAAATGAGCTGTCTACTTTCTATGACTTCTGTACCCATCAGAAAGCACAGGCAACAGCTTTTAGACAACTCAGTTCAAGAGGGGTGCTGCTCGTTTGCCCCATGTGCTGTCACAATTTCATATCATGGCAGGATCAAAACTGTCATCCATTTTGTGTTAATCTTTAGGGAAGAGAAATCTAGGAATCTACAGTGTGGGACCATAGTTCCTTTTCAAATTAAGCCAGAGCACACCCATAGTTTTATTGCAGAAAAACATGTTTATTCATTACTTCTTTATTTTATTAATGTGGATGCATTGAGAGCATGTTTAGATTTTGATTAAGGGATACAGTGACTTATTGTGCATGTATACCTCTGCTGCTTCTTTGTTTCCTGTTTAAAATACTAAAAAAAAAAGTGTACAATTTACAGTTTGGTAACATTGTTATGAATAAGTACTAAGTTTATTCTTGATGTAAAAAGAAGGGGTTTCTTTATCACTAAAACCCACATCTGGCACCAGTCTAAATTATAGATATACTTCCTCTGTAGCAGTAAAGTCAAATTCAAGCATACCTTTTGTCTTGATGAAGTTTAGGGAAACTTCTAGTGAGGGGAAATCCATGAGTTGGCTCTAAATATTTACAAAAATATCCATTAGCTAAGGGTCTCCCTGCAGACACACATTCCTTTCTATTGTGGTACTAAACAGATTAATTCCTAAGAAAGGCTTTTCTCCACTGTTGTGAAATCACTGCATGAGGAAGTCCCTTTCGATTTGGAAAGGTTCTGGGATGGAGAGTACCCTCTTTGTTTCTCATTTTTATCACATATAATTTTCAACTGACTGTACAAATATCTCTACAAATAGAAATATGAGGCTTTCAGAAATAAATTTAGACAACGGTGGCAATTCTGATGCTCTGTCATCCTTGTGGCAATCTGATACATATCCTTCTGATGAAAAATTGATACATGATTTGTTACCACTTTACTAGGCTACCATTACAGTTTCTGGTGGGATTCTCTCTCACATTAGATTTCTGGAGACTGCAGTTATTTCAATATGATGCCAAGTTTTTAAGTAGGGCTGGGAAAATAAAGGGTTGGAAGCCTCATATCAATTGCACAGCCTTTTATCAGGCCAGTTTCCACAGGTCAGTATTTACATTCAACAAGTTCCCTTCTTCCCTGTCTCCCAGACATTTCCCTGAATGACCAGCCAAAAAGTGCTTGTCTTTCTGTAATCATAGCTGAGGACCAGGTTTTTATATTTTCTGTGACAATACAGTTCAAGAAAGCTAAGCAAATCAATCTTTTCTTAAAGATAACTGAATGCAAAGTAAAGCCCTAATATGTTTCCTTATTCGTAAAGGTAATTCAGACAGCTAGATTCCCAAAGGCTCGTTGAATTGAGTATGTATGTTTAATATTTCACCAAGGACTAAATTGCTCCCCAGAGAAAAATAAGTTATGACCTTATGTTTGCAACTTTGAAAGGGCAAGAGGGATAATTAAGTGCAGAATTTGGCTCACTGTATACATCTGTCAAACTGGAACCGTTAAGTTAGTTTCTCCTTGCCACCTGCCTCCCCCAGAAGAATTCTGATTAAATTCAGTGGGTTCCAAAGCAGCTTTAAAAAAAAAGTCACCTCTATCTCTAGCAATCTCTGTGGAACTTAAATTTCAAGAAATAATTGCATTTCATTTGCTCCCTGCTCTAGCAGAATTTAAGATACCTTTTGTGAGTTTGCAGACATGTTGGTAAAGTTACATCAGTAGCTGCAAAATAACAATTATAAACGTGTTTCATATCTTGCACATTTTCCTCTCTTCTCAGGAATTATTGTGGGTTCCAAATATATTGTGATGACTTTTCTTTTGGTAGCATAGTAATGAAGTATGTAAACCAGCCTGATACTGGTTTGTATTTTCAAACCTATAGACAAGTTTCCAAATGAAAATGAATTTGGAATTTAACTTCACTTTAAAATTGCTTGGCCTTGAAAAGTTGCTTTCTTTTGAACATGTAGCATCTTACCAATAACAGCTTTTATCTTCCCATTGCTGGCAAAGGCAGTCCTGGAAGAGAATAGCTGGTACTGTATCTTGTGTACTTGGAACTTTTAGCTGGGTTTTAAGGGAACACCTGTAGTTGCCAGAATTATTTCTGAACCTGCATTTATTACAGTGGGTGATAGAGTGGACATAGGTAGAATAAGAAGAGACCTAGGAACGGTGGCAGAAACAGGTATTTCAACCTTCCAGTGGAGAGCAGAGTGGATGGAGCTGGGGAAGCGGGAAGAAGCACTCTCTCTCTGTTGTGTTGTTAAGGAGTTGCCTCAGGGAAAGCGCCACAGAGTCAGGCGGAAGAGCAGAGGTTTGAAACAGCTCCTTGGACTTGAACCTGGGGAAGGAGATGCCTACATTTGGAATGTGGCATGCACTCATACACCACATAGTTTTCATAACGTCAGCATATCTGTGTGTAGGGCATGTCATTCTTGTTCATGCTATACAACAGCAGCTAAGGCATGCCTGTTCAGGTTCAGGGATGGGCCTTATTGAGAGATTTGGGACCTAGGGTTTCAATTCCTTTCTGAGTTTATAAAAATCCCAATATATATGCTGTGATCACCTGGGGAAAAAAAAGACACTTCAGCTCCTAAGTCATAGAAGACTGTAGGAAGATTTATCCAGTGTTTATAGACTTCTAGTTAAGCTTCTTCTACGCAGCCAGGTATTACTTACAAAGTGATTTGAGATTTTCAGTAGTAATGAGCTTCTGACATGATACAGAGGGAAAAAACACTGCATATCCTTAAGAAGCCACCCTATTTGCTGTGTGATCAGCAAGCTTCTATATGGAAGACCAAAGATATCTATCAACTATCTCTTCACAAACTTTTTTTTTTCCTGGATGTAAACTGCCCAAAACCTATTTGTCTCTCCTTTTTTTTTTTCTTTTTTTTTTTTTCCTCTTTTATTAGTATGTTTTAAGAAAAAGATGTTTCTTATGTTTGCAACCTTAAGGTCTGCATTAAAATGACTAGATAACCAATGCATCCTGGGATTTGCTTGTACTGAGGAAGGCATTTAGGAACTAAAATATTCCTGGTAGATGGGAATTTGTGACTTGCAGTAACCTTTTTTGTTTTCTAAACCTTCCAGTTATGTACTCTTTTCCCATACAACATGTAATATTAACCTATTGCAAAGTATAGGTTTTAAAGCAGTGGTAAAGGGGAGGACAGTCATCTCTGGTGGATGTGGGGAGAGAAAATTAAAAATTTTGGAGGTAAGTCCCAAAGCCTCAGAGGAGATGTACAAAGAGGGCAAACCCAACAACAGTAACAGTCTTCTGGACTGATTCCAAACACTCAGAGTCAGTATAAATGTGAAACCCAAATGGCCCGTTTGTAAATGGCCCATTTGCAAACTGCTTGACTATCTATTACTCCTTTGTTGTTTAAGTCCTCTCAAAGAACTCAGAAGTCATTCCAGAAACTTAGCAGTTGATGTTTTTGTATGTGATCCCGATGAACATTCTGACTCAGATGAATCCTCCATAGGACCAGAAGAAATCAGTGTACTGGGTCCTTCTTTCTTTGCAGAGGATAACTAATTCCATTAAAAATCAACAGCAGAGACTTAAGAAACTGCAGCTGTACAGAACAGCAATGCCAGAGATAGCATTTCAGCTGGGGAGTGTCACAGTCCAAGTGGCTGTTGAGAAGACTCTTTTGACAGCATTTTCCTTCGGAGTATAGTGGGATGTGAGCTAAGGCAGGCAGAGAGGTGAAATCTATAGGAGGAAAAGTATGAAGTGATCAAGGCTAGGCGGTATGATCTTCAAGGTCCTTTCCAACCTAGATGATTCTGTGTGTGCTTACTTGCATATACACATTAATGTGGGCTGATGCTTCAGAGAAGCTCCCTTCAATCAAAAACTATTTTAGTTCTTGAAGGCTCTGCCCAAAAATCAAAATTCAGTTTAAACACCTCAGTGCAGAAGCATTTATACTTATATTGACACATATACATACACAAATACAGCTTGTTTTAAATAGGGACCACACCTTAATGCCTCACAAGTTTTCTGCTCCCATTAGTGATGATGTAAGACATGTCCCTTAATCCTGAATTGTTACCGTAAATTGGGTCTCAACCCCTTAGTTTGAAGTTTTAGAAGGCAGACATTCTTTATTGCAGCGCTGGATGCATGGGGGATCACTCCAGCTAACGTGCATACCGAAAGACAAGGACACACTTATTATATACAATAAAACAAATGAATATTCATGTAATTTCCAGGAAGTACACACCTATTTCCAGAGAATCTAATGCATATGTTAATACATTGTGCAAACGTACTAAAATTTGGGGAAGGGTGAGGGGCTTCCACAGGTGTCTGCTGATTTATCTGTCCTGTCTGGGATGTACCCATCAAAGTTGCAAAAATTATGTCCTTGGGCCCGTTTTTATCTGAGGCCCCTTACAGCAATTAGCACCAACTGCATGCAGACATCAGCTAGCAGGGATCAGAATAACTAAATGAATTGGATCCCTTTCTTGTTTCCCTCCTCACTGCAGAAGAGCAATGGTTATTTACCTGAGATAGATAGTGATACACAAAAATTCCTTACAAGCTTCTTTTCTTCAGTTTGCTAAATTTCACTGTGAAGAGAAGGGCTGGTACTCTGTTCCTATATACCAAAACTTTCCAGGCCACTAATGCAGTGATTCCACTTTGGGAACCCACATGATAAAGGGATTTTCCAAATGATATTGCTAGAAACAGTATGTGAGTTGGTTTGTGTACGTCCACTTTTTTGTTAAATTATAGAACAGCATTAAATAAAATAATTTTTAAAGGTTAAATAATATTTGAATGCCAAGTCTAAGTTATCGTTAATGTTAAGCTAATGGTGCTAGGGACAGGAGGACACAGCATGACACAAAATCAAAAGCATTTTGAGGGTTAAAATATCCATAGATCAGGCTTGATATGTACATATTCAGCAGAAAACTGAGAACTAACTGCCTGTCAGTTTTCACCGCTCCTTTCCTATCGTTAGTTTCAGTGCCCAGAGTTCTCCAGACAGGACTTTATTTTTACAGTTTACCTTCCTGTCTTGAAAAGTTGAAGCACTAAAACCACATGTGTCCTCCTGTGAGCTAGTGCTGTGCTCACATCCAGAGTATGGGTACAGCTCTTGGACTCACAGAGGCAGGTGTGATACCTAAAAGCCCTTCGGTTCTACAGAGTTTCAACTTCCAGGCTTAATAATGTTTAACTTATTGGGTTTAATCATGTTTGGTTGCAACAACCTTTGTAAAAGCAATTCAGGATAATAGCTTATAGTTCAAAGGTGCAGGGCCTTCGGAAATGTGTTAAGCAGAGCTATTACAGGTGAAAAGGTCAGTTAAATCTCCACTTTCCTTTCCAGTTCTGTATAATCTAAAACCCTTGGTGCCCCCCAGTGGTTTCACAAATTATTGCTACTTGTTAAGACGAGGTGGATAAAAGTACTTTCATCCAGACATGAATACAAAATACTTCCAGAATTTTGATTTGTGTTTTACAGAATATTCTCTATTTTTCTTGATTTCATTTCTTTCAAATTCCTGAAAATTCCTTTAGTGCAAAAAGTGGGCATAAATACCTGCTATAAAATGCACAGCATGCGTCCGGAGTTTTCTTTACAAACTACTTGCAGTAAGCCAAATCTTAATTTTTTTTTTATTCAGTTCTTACGCAGGTAAATTTTGATTAAATTTAGTTAGTGATTACATTCAGCTGAACAGTTGTGAAATTCTTATCTCATCCAACATGATTTTTTTTATGGCTTTGATTTCCAAGATGTAGTATATGCAGTGTGAAATTTTGCAGAGCTGTGTAAAAGACATCCGTTTGGTTAAGGCTATAGAACATGAGGACAGGAGGAAACAGTAAAAGATCATTACAGCACGTATGCATATTTCACATCTGTTTTCCATGCTCTTATGCATACAAGTATCTGTATGTATACATAGACTTCTGGTCAATTTTCATAGCTTAAACTCCTGCTGTTTATATTAGCAGAACATTCAAATGCCCTGGAAAGGATTGGGCATTTTATTGGTCTCATTCTTGACTCAAAGAGCTTTCAGTCTAATTTTAGAGGAAGATGATAAATGGATGTAACAAAGAGCAGAGAGGAAGTGGTAACAACAGTAAGACTGGCTGGTTGCATAGGGTGCCAGTATGCCCAATATGAAGGTTTTGAAGCAATGTTTTGATTCAATATAAACAATGTTTTTCTATTTTAAGAAAGAAACAAGCATCAGAAAGCTATGATTAAGATTGCAAAATGTGTTGTTGTTTTGTTTTATTTTGTTTTTTCTGTTCTGTAATTTCTGTTTTGTCTTGTTCTTGCCCTTTTGGAAAAAGCTGCTGTGAGATGAAACATTCCACACTGAACCCTGGCCCAAAGTGAAATGTTTCATTTTTGTTTGATATCTGTCCTTGAACTTGCAAAAAAGCAAAGTGCAAAAGCAGGAAAAGACATGAGCTTAGTTGTTTATTTTTGTAAACTTATTTGCGATCGTAAATATATAAAAGCTAAGGAACTTTTAAACATCATTGTAGATGTTGCTGATAATTTTTGGTATAGACTGGCTATTGCATGAAGACAAACTAATTCTAATAGATGGTTGCTGTTGTTGTCTTCTTTTTTTTTTTTTTTTTTTTTTTTTTAGGATAGTGAGCACTAAACTGATGATAGCCAGTGAGAGAGGGACTGGATAAGGTACTGCAGGTACCTGATGAGGATATGGGTTCTTTTTTTCCAAGTGCTTTTGAATGCATTTTCTGTTTGGAAGAAAGCAAAACATGGTATGAGAATGCATCACTCACTGATGTTAAGACTTCCCAGCTGGTTGTTAGTATGCTTGTTGGTATCTTTCCTATTTGTTTGATTTTGGAGGAGCACTGGCTTCAGAATGCTCCTGTGCTCCAAAATAATTGCTCTGGCTTGATGTCCAATGTCACTTTTGTCCCCAGTAACTTCTGAACATGTTGGCTCAGATTTGCTATCCATTTTCTTGATTCTGCTGCCATCACCTTTCTTTTCAACTGAATCTCAGCACCCAGGTCAGGAGAGTCAGCAAGTTCTCCCCTTCTTCACAGTTGCTGTCATGTTAAGTGAACTATTCTGAAGAGTGTATCTTTCCAGCTTACTTTGCACCGGAATTGCGATCATTTTCTCTATTTATATCTGTGCATCTCCCCCTCTCCCTATAATAACTTTTGGACTCTTTAGCCATTCCCAGCCAAAACTGACAGTGGTAGAAAACCTAAAGAAGAATTATTACAATTATTTACTATTAATATGGTATCAAATAAAAGTGTGACAAAATGTTTCATTAAGAAACAGGCTACTACTGCCTAAGATAGTCTGAGCTACTAATATAGTAATGGCTCAGTATGGTCTCTGGAAGTCATAAACGGGATATAAGTTAACATAAACAGATGGCGATATGTGAATATTATCACATATCAGAGGAGAGAAGAGAGAGAAGCAATTAAGGATGGAAGCAATTTAGCACATTTTTTCTCTTGATGAATCAAATTTATACAATGTAGATACTATCTTTCTCTTCTCAGCACGTCAGGCTGTCACATCAATTTGAACATTTAGTCCTTCAGGATGAAAGATTTGAGATCTGTGCTGAGGTTGTCTTGGGACTAGTCTGTTTTCGACTGAAGGTAAGGCAGCTAAGACCGCCTATTTCTTCTGTCGTGTTTTATAGCAATACAATAACCTGCAATTGAATATAGTTTTTGTAGTTAATGTAGTTATGTAGTTAAGTAGTTATGTAGTTAATTATTTTTTAAGAAAAGTAAAGGGAGTTTATGGAGATCAAAGCAGATTAAAGAAAAAAGCTTAAGACAATTTTGTTAAAAATTAATCAAATGCTTAAGAGAAATTCAAGCATATTAGGGTATGGAGATATAGAGTCAAGGCAAACAAATGGTCTACCTAACCATACAAAAGGACCGTGATATTCTATGCTTGATGGACTTTGATGAAGATAGTTGTTTTAATATATTTTCCCAGACATTTGTATATGATGGGTGAGTGTATGTGACTGTATTACATATTTCTTGTCAATTTTATATGTGTGCATATTTAATATCCAATTATATATATATATATGACTACCATTAGATGAAGATTAGAGTAGTAAACGCTTTTTTGTTGTTTTCTTTAAAGAATACAATTTAATTTATAAAATCCTACAGTCAGACCAGACAAATAGGAGCAAGATACAAGTAAGAACAGGTTGCGTGGGAGGCCAACTGCCCTTGGCCCTGGTCTGCTTTTTTTTGCTGAACATGATCCTTTCACCCCTGTTGGCCTTCCGTTCCCCAAGATCTCTGTAAGTGCCAAGTTTATTGACATAGAGACCTTGCCCAACAGAAGCTAGAAAACTCACTCTGCTCTCAGAGCATAAGAGCTGCAGTAGTTGGGAGGCTTACTTGTTTAATCAGACATTAAAAGGGGGTCAATGTCTTATTTTAGGTAAAGAACTCATTTAATAGAAGAGCTTGCAACCAAAGCCTCTGTAAGAGAGTGGATTGTGACACTGAATCTGACCACCGAGCAATAATAATAACAGCACTGGCGTTTTCTAGTTCACGATACCTAAATGAGCTTTTAGCTTTTCTGGAGGCTCACAAGCACATCTTGGCTCCTTCTAGGTAGTGTGGTATTGCTACTTTTCACAAATTCTTTTCTCAGTCCTTCAGTTGCCCCAGTTACCTGAGTTTGATGCAGTTGGCTGAAGGAGCTAACAAATCTTTAACAATAAGGTAATGGTGAATTCATCTGGAATAGGAAAATGGGTTTGTTTGAACTTATGTTGTTTAAAATAAAAGAAAAAAAAGATCTGTTGCTATGGGATCAGACAGATTACAGAACATGGAGTTTTTCCATTAAGTGGAAACATTAATACAATTTCTTTCCTAACAAGAACTTTTAAAAGATTTTGAAGAATAGGTTCTGTGGCTTTTATTTCTCAATAGCAAGATGTTGGTTGTAGTCTGCTCTGTCACACGGAACAAGCAAACACTAGTTTTGCAGATCCAGAGACAGCTGTTAGTCAGTGCTCTACTTTTACTTTAAAGGAACAGTCCTGGTGAAATAGAGCATAGCAACACAGGAATTGTCACTTTTGATCAGAGCAGTAGTTCATCTACCTCTATTCTCCTGTCCCTGATGATCCAGAGGAAGAAATCAGGTCTACAGGGAAAGGCAGTTTTACAATAGAAGGTAAATATTGGACATGTAGCTAGGAAACTTTTGGACAAGTTGTAGAATAAAGGCGTGATTCTTCTGAAAACCATTGTTGAAACAGCAGTCTTTTCATCGCTTGCCTTCCCGGTCCAAAAAAGAAAACAAAACTAACAAGCTTTTAAATGAAGAGTGTTTTATAGTTATTTTTGCAGCTTTATTTGCATTTTAAATCACTCTTTCAAAAATCTTCGATTTCTGCAATTCATATTAAAATGCATCTTAGAAGTAGAATACTTGTAACTTTTATGTAATTACAGTAGGACTAAGGGACAGGGGACTTGAACTGTAATGCTGCACAGCTGTAAAAGTATGAAATATTTTTCCTTTGTTCTTGAGAAATCCTTTTTTATTTTTTTGCTTAGCTGTAACTTAATTTTTTGCCTTTCACACTGTTGAGCGTGTGCCTTTCATATTGTAACTATTTCATCAAATGTGTCATGCCAAAGGGTTAATTTTTGGCCTCCTTGTCATATCTGCAGATGAATACAAGTCAAGCTAGTCATTTCTCAAAGGGGGTGAGAATACTGTCTTATTGAAGCTGACAGACTCAATCAGAGCTGGCTTCTCAAAGCTCTGGGAGAGGATTAGTCACTACTGACTTCAATTTGATGTGACACCCGAGTGTCACAGCAGCCCCTGGGTGCAGCTGTGAGAGTAGAACAGAAGAAAGACATATAAATCTTTCTCCTTCCTCCCCTCACCCCTGCCAAGGGCATTAACTTAACATCATATAACCACTTGTATTGCCTAAAAGTTAGTGCTGTGCATTTTATATTAAAGGCAAGGATCATCATTTTAATGATGGATTACTTTTGATAAGAAAGCAGTATGTCATTGTTACCAGTGACCGACCTGTAATGGGTAGGGACTTGCAAAACACCAAAGTTGGTCCTTTTCTTAGTTAGGAGCGTTCGAGTTGCATAAATATCTCCTAGAAGACTAAGGCTAAGCCATGAATTTCAGGCTGTCATCCAAATTCCCTAACAACTTGTGCTAAGTCAGCACAAGGCTTTGACTTAGGTTCAGCTCTAACTCTAATATGATCTAAAACCATGAGAATAATACGTTTATCCTCAGTGCCAATGGGAAACTGTGTCTCCCTCATGCTTTGTTTTATATGCAAAAAGGCTAAGCAGGCAAGTCACAACTGCGCAGATTTGAGAGAACATGTTTTCTGATATGTTTTCAAGAAGACTTGTGCCGCTACAGTAAGAAAACCACTGCTGAATAGACAGATTTGTCCATTTGTGACTGTTTTACCACAGTCAGTGTTCTCCATAAGGGAGCTCTGCGGTGAAAGCACAGATGCTCCTTGCATCTCTTGCAATTCTGTGTTAGCAGCAGTGTAATAGAAAGAGTAAGGGCTGTACAATAGCTATTTCCCCAAAGGATAAAATTATAGCCCTCAAGATCAACATAGTATATCCTAAGCTATTACAGCCAACTGTCCAGCGAGGCTGAAGCCATCTCTCTGTCTGCTGATATAGAAGTTAGAGAGACGGGTTCCTTTAATTTGTGCAACAAAGACTGTCAAAGATAGGCAGCTAGCACTTCATCCTGTGTTGCTAAATCAGACAAAAATCCCAAGGTTTTGGGATCCCTTCTTTCATTGTTTTCATTTAAAGTGATTTACTACTGTTTTTGAAAATCTGGTTACATCTTTTGTTTTATTCTCAAATGCTGACGGACATAAACTAGGAAAATCATTGATTCAACATTAGCTGAACTTGCAAAAGAACCAGTCCTCCTCTGTGCAGTCCTATTTCTTTTGAGATTTGATATTAAGAGCGTACAGCTGCTCTAAGGGAAATCCTCACATTCACTGTTTGAGCACAAGGGGAATGAAGTATACTAGAAGGAGATAAAATTCAATATTGCATGTGAGTCCCTCTGACCTTCTGCAAGATATTTAACATTTATATCTGTTGCCCAGAATGCAGAATTTTGTTTACTTCCAGTGGGAGGGTCAGTTTACCACGTTTCTAAAATCCACCCCAAAAAACCCACTCTGTAGGTTTCTTGTGGCAGACACTTCCTATAGAACTTGAGGCAAATACTTTTTTAGGGTTTCTGCTGATAGTATGAAACGTACTTACTCCAGGGATACATTACCTTAACTATTTCATAATTAAGGGTAAGATTTCCATCTTCATGTTCAAAAGACTTTTTCACAGAAGCCATGCTTAAGACTGGAAGGTTTGTTTTACAAATGTTAGTATAGTTCATTGCAAAGCTTCCTCCCACGTTTGTTTGATTAGATCTAAGAAAAGTGTAATGAAATGGATGCAATAATGAATAGCTCACGACCTTAGGTCACAAAAAAGCAGTCAGCTATCACAAATGCCCCAGTGTGAACACCGCTTCTAAACCCCAGTTAATCCATAAATCTCTTTGTGGCTGAGAAATTATCTCTTGCGCCATCATCTTTTTGTAATCCTTTGATGGCAAAGCACTGAGAGATGAGAAAGTGGCTGCGTGTTACTGGTGGTACTTGGGCTTGACTGTTTGGTGGGATTTACATATTCCAAACTTGCTTCTGAAATTCATCACCATATCCATTGAATTACAATGATTTCAGGGCTCAAATGAACTAAATAAGGCGCTTCTTAAAAGCATAAATGAGGCCAAGAAGATTCATCTGGTCCCGTGCCACCTGCGAGAGACGTTTGTGCTACGTTTTGCTATTTGTTCCCGCACGGTGGAATCCACCCACATCAAGTTTGCCTGGCAGCACATCTCACAGCTGGCAACTGCTCTTCTGAAAACATGGGAGCAAAACCACCACCAGCAGTTACAGCAGTGATGTAGCAGTGGGGAGGAGGTAATTAACTGGCTTTCTCTGTGTTGCCAAGTTTTATTTTAGGGGCAGGTGGGAAAGTCAAATTACGAAGGAAAAAAATGCAAAACCTGTTGTTATATAGCCCAGCTGCAGTAGCAAAGTCCTTGCCAGCAAGTTGTGTTGTAACCTTAGTCATTACTTCTCTGTACTGTAGTTTCATCTTGCCTTTTTCCAGGATGCACATAGCCATGGGGGCTCCAGCTGTCATTTCTTACCAGTTTGTAATCAAAATGGAAGGGTTAGTGCTCCCTCCGTCGTCCCCATTAACCCCTAGCACACCTACCCCTTTCTTCATAGATGAAACCATGAAACCATGAGGTGTTACAACCAAGTAATTTAACGTTACTGTGACTTCAGAAAGAATCCAAGTTGGGGGTAGTTCAGTAACCTGGTTATAACACTGTTTGGGTCCTGTCTAAACAGGTACACACAGATGTTGCGGTCATTTGGGGCACTGTCATGTCATGACACGCTTGCTGCAGTAATTCTGTGAATGAAGTTAGGACTTCAGGACTTACACAGCCAGAGCAGGGGTGAATGAGCACTAGATGAACACTAACCATCCTTGTGGCAGGTTCTCTACTTTCTCCAAAAGAGCTTGCTTTTAAAACAGCCATTTTGTCAAATCTCAGCAAATAGGTTATGCTGGCCATTGGTTTTCACTTTGATCATTCATAATGAGGCCTCTTAAAAGCTCCTTCTTAAGAGTTTTGTCAAAAGCCATGAGCTACCTGGTATTCTATATTTTTAACCAAGTTGTTATAAGCAGTGATTACTTGAAAATAATCTGTAAACTATGTTCTGTGAAAGAGAGTTGTGATTTCTTTTTATGGCTACCATTCTGCTTACTTCATTGTGTAATAAATCTTTGACACAATATGCTAAGAAATGTGATGGCAAAAATGTTACTCTCTGTTTCTGAAATTAGCTAACAAACAAGATAACAAATTACAATAAAAATAAAAATTAATAGAACTAGCCCCCAGAATAAGCTGTGGTGCCCCCATCAGTGGTTTTCTTCCGTTAACAGTGATGCATGGAATACAAAAATATTGGAAAACAATTAACCTTCAGAGTAAGTCAAATAATGTGTACTTGACACAAATCATTGATATGTCATCCTCTTGAAGGCAGGTACAGTCAAGAGGTGAAATCAAAGTCAGAAACACTATCTGACTTTAATAGTGCTTCTGCCATTTTGAAAACACAAATTCCAGAAAGTTACTTCTGTGTAAATAAGAACAAATTAAATAGCTACTCCAAGAAAAGTAATCTGTAGGATTCATTTCTACATTTGCATTTGTTTTAATCTTTTACTGCTCATACTAACTTCTAAAGCATCTAGAACAACTTGCACAATTATTCAGCTTTCTTCCTCCATCCCTTGCAAGTATACTTCCCACATTTGGGAAGTGGCGGGCAGACCACGAATCATGCACTGGGACAGTTAATTTGGCACACAGTCTGCTCCCACCCACTGTCTTTCCAGGAGGGATTAAAGCTGACTATGGACTAGGCAGATTTTTCTGGTGATTCTTCATCACCTCACTGCTGAGATGCAAACTGGGGAAGGATTAGTCCTAATGTGTGTGCAAGTGGTACATAAGAGATGTGCATGAATCCTGACACTTAGGAAAAATTGACCAAGCTCTGCATTTCCAGCAGGTCAAGCTATGTGACTAGGGGAAGAGATGGCGTACCGCCCTTCTGTAAGGCTGTGTCATCCACCCAGATGGAAAAGCTCATTACTATTTCTTTAAGGAATTGATTTCACAGATGAAGCAAGGGATGACAAATTAATCTGGCAAAACCAAGTAATATTCAAGCAGGTGACTGAGGCATTCCACAAAACTCTACTCTCAGCTCCAGTATCAGAAATTTTGATAGCATCATTCTTTTCAGTAGAACCAATATGAAATTAAGCTTTTCTGTAGTAGCACAATGCAATAGATTGGTAGACTGAAGAGAGTGGAAAACACTGGCAGTTATTTCCTTTCCCTGTTACTAGTTTTTTTAAAAACATTATTCAGTTCTCATGACTTGGGAAACAGTGTTCATCCATAGCACATATAGAATCATAGACTGGTTGGGGTTGGAAGAGACCTTAAAAATCATCTAGTTCCAACCCTCCTGCCATGGGCAGGGACACCTTCCACTGGATCAGGTTTCTCAAAGCCCAGTCCAGCCTGGCCTTGAACACTTCCAGGGAGGGAGCATGGTCCACACTGATACAATTTTACAGCTTTTACATTATGGAAACTAGAATCTAGGAGCCAGAGAAGAATTACACCTTCTCTATGAGACAGACCAGTATTTTGCATGTGAAATACATAACCAGGTCTGTCCAGGAAAAAAAAAAGAGATCAGATTCTGATCAAAGCTATCATGGAGTAAATCCAGGATAATTCCACTGAAATGAAACGGAGTTGCTTGGGGCTTATGTGACTATAATTGAAATTAGAATCTAACTAATAAGTATTGGAAAAAAATACATAAGGTGAAGGAAACACTAGACTGAACATAAGAGGATTTTGGTGGAAATCCTCTCCATGGAAACCAGAGCAGAGGTGGATGATGCACGCCTGTGTGAGCCTCAAACGGCTGTACAACAGGGACACAGGCAGGATGCACATCCAAACCCAGGAGAGGTGAAATATTCCCAGCAGCTCAGAATTAGACATAGGTCCCTCTAGGCATTTGTGGAAAAATGCTGCCAAAACTGACATTCAGTTAAACATTTTTCAGCATATGGGTATCAGTTTTAGAAAAGGCTGTTGTCCGGATACCAAAACTCCTTTTGGCAAAGAATTTAGATAAAGGTTAATTTAAAATATTATATATGCAGTAGAAGTTAATTTATTTTTGTTTTTAAAGAAGTGACATAAGTAAATCTTCTAATAAACAGCAGTGACAAGACCCAAGGAATTATATTTCCCCATGGCCAGCCAAATACAGAAATCTGAAGTTCACAGTTCTAGTTCTTCTGAAATTCTGGGATGATTTGAATAAGTAATTGGTGAAGGCCTTCTTAGTATTCAGTATCTCATACCCTCATGGTACCCCACATGGTAATTCCTTCATCGACTGTTAATGTTAGGTCATCTGAAAATGAAATCTGGGCTATGTAATCAACTCAAGAACAAAAGTGTTGGACATTTTGAAAGAAGAACGTAACTGCTGTTTCTGTTCTGTAGCTTTGCAACGTATGTGTCAGTGAGAAATACTGTATTTATGCACAGTTAATATGTGAACCTGGATTTATTGTGCCTTGTGTGCAAAAGCTAATACAATCTGTGCCAATTAATGCTGTTTGATGTTAAAAATAATTAAAACATCTCAGAATTGTACTTTAGTAGAATATCCACATCTCAAGGGAGACAGTGCAGCTACTAGAGAAGGAGGGAAAACAGTAACTTTTCAGTAACCATACTTTTTTTTTACACTAGTGGAGTGCTAGTACAATATTTACATTCTTAATAATAATGACAGATTATATTTTATTACTAGTGGTAAAATACTTTAAAGATATGTATTTATGAAAGTATCGCTAATATATTTATACACTGAACTGCATTATAATTATTAAATTTCTAACTTCCTCTTGCCTTTGTATATAAGATTCTGCTCATGGTGGTTGTTTTGTTGTTGTCTCCTGTAAGGATACCATATTTGATGAGTGGTATCACATTGCAGTTGCCTTACAACAGCAGTCTAAATCTTGAGACATCCATGAACTTGAATTGCTCAAAGACAGGAGCAAATGAGAAATAAAACTGAGAACCCTGAAGACCAGGGTGGTGGGGACAGATTAAATAACCATCGATGGATAATACCTACATAGCATACATAGAGTCTGTATGACCTAAATGGAAAAATAACCAGAGGTTTAGTGCTATTTTATTATAATTTGTGAACTGTTGAGTTTCTTCAAAATCTGTATCCAAAGCCTACTAAACAGACATGTGAGTTGTAATTGGCAGCATTAATAAATGGAAACAAAACTGTGGCTATTGTCTGTCTTTGCTCTTAACCAAGCTTTTCCCATTTTATTCGTGCCAGATGTGCTGTAAGAGGTCCAGCTTCCCCACTCAGGTCACGTCAGTGCCCTGATTTTCACCATTGGTGACTTTTTCTCAATGTGTTCTTTGAACAAATTACTTTGCAAATGCGAGTTCCTGCAGGAAGTTTCCTCCTCAGCGACATGAGTCTGAAAAATGCTTGGCTACAACCAGGGTCGATGCCAACCCTTCCGTAAAGTTTTGCACAGTCCCACAGCTGGATCTGCCACTGGAGCCAGCTGCCCAGCTTCGGCTTTGGTTTGCAGCTCATGCGCCATCAGGTGGGATGAGGCAGCGGCCCATTTCATTAGCCCTGCCTGGCTGCAGCCTGTGTTCCCGAGGGGAGCTTGCAGCTGCAGGCTCTTTCCCTCCCTGCCCCTGTGCAACCCAAGGGAAATAAGGCAGGCACGCCTTGGTGGAAATTTGATGGCAGCAGTGTTACAAACTATAAATGTTAGCCCAATTTGGTCTTAGATAATAGCTTGCACAGTAGCGCAGACAGTTTGATATGCTGTCTGCACTAATGGTATAACAAGCTTGATGTATAACAAAAACCTGACAGTAACTGTAAGAAATGTTTCTCACGGGAAATTAAATGTTCACCCACACAGAAGTGACTATGTTAATACCAGAGGGATAACTGCAGCATACTGCGCTAATTTGCATCTAGGTTGATGTGCTAATTTGAACGTGGATTGGTGTGATCCAGCTAGGGACTCCACGACCAGTTCATAGGATACATCCGCCTGGGCCACCATCTTTTGCCCTGTAAGGCATCATGTTATTCATCTCGTCCCTCTGCCAGAGGGTGCTGCTACTGCTGCTGAGAGCTTTGGGAGAGCTCTTCTCCCAAACAGGCCTCTTCATCAGCTCTTGTTCCCGAGGATGTTAGCATCAGCTTCTGACACTGCCACGGTGGCTGTGGTACCCTTGTGGCCTGTGCCAGTGGGAGAGGTGAAATAGGTGGCCGTGGTGGTCAGGTGCTGCGTGCGCAGAAGTTGCGGCTGCCCATCACGACCACCCGAACCACGCAGTGAGCTGGGGCTTGCGCTCGGGCACATCTCCTGTGGAACTTGTCTCCCGTGGAGCTGCCTCCGCACACAGGGTGGTCACTGAGGGGAGAGCCCAGGACTCCCCTGGCCCGGCCTCCTCCAAACCTAATGAAGGGCACCCGGAGGGCCTTCCAGCTGAACGGAGGGGAGCGATCGGCAGGCAACTGGGCTCTGCCAATGGAGGGTGGCCGCCTGCCATCTTGGGCAGCCATTGAGTTTGACGCAGAAGGAGCCACAGCACTTCTGCTTCTGCGGTCACCGAACGTGCGTGCCCCGCAGGAACACTTCACCTCATGTGTCCATTTTCTGCTGCAATTGAAAGTAGCCTGGATAGGCGATAAACGCCATAAACCCTTAAATTCTCTCGGCTCTTCCTTCTTGACTGCTGTAACTTTCAGCAGAAGAACCCGGCCTTTAGCACTACAGTTTCTCCGGCCGTGCGCAGGCGGGCCCGGGTGCGAGCGCCCTTCTGGGCCAGCAGCGGTAGCCAACGGCCAGCACCAGCCCAGGGCTCGCGGCAGCCATCGGGGGCGGGGCCGGCGCCTGAGGGGCGTGGCGCGACACGCGCGCACCGCCCCGAGCGTCGCGGACGGGGCGGGGCCGGCCCACCTCCCAGGGCACGGATCCCGCGTCTATTGGAGGGCGTACGCCTGAGGCGCAGCCAATAGGGAGCAGGAGGGCCCGCGTGCGGGCCTGGCCCCCTCGCCCCCCCAGAGCCCCGGTAGGCCCGAGGGGATGACGTCGGCGCAGCGAACCCTCCCCCCTCCCTCTCGGCCCTCTCTTCCGATCTCTGATTGGCTGCGCCTCCCAGAGCCCCATTATCCCATTGGTGGGCGGGAGCGGGGCGGGGCTCGGGGCTGAGGGGGCGCGGGATCCGCGGCGGCGGCGGCCGTGGCTGGTGGGTCTGTGCGTGCGCGCCCGCGGTGGCGGGCGGGAGAAGCAAGTGGGGGGGGGGTGGGGGCTGCGCGGCAGCCGCGCTGCGGGACCCCCTCTGCCTCCGCCCGCCCTCCCCGCTCTCCCTCCGCCGCAGGCGCCGGGCCGCGGCCGGGGGAGGCGGTTGGCGGCCGTTGCGCCACCTCCCCTCAGGCGCGAGGCCCCTCGCCGCGCTCCCGCGGCTGAGCCCGCACGGGCGGGCCCGCCCAGCCCGGCCGGTTTCGAGGTGTGTGGGGGTGGGGGTGTGTGTCCCTTCGCCCCGGTGAGGAGGGACGAAGGCCGCTGGGGAATCTCCTCTCCCCCGGCGTGCTGAGGGGGGTGACCTGCTGAAGCTGTGCCGGTGGGGGCTCCGGGGCTGAGGGGCCCTGGCTTTTTGCCGGCTGGACGGTATCGGCCTATGCCTGCCCCGGTGCGGCGGAGGGCTCAGCCTTGCCTGGGCAGCTGGCGTGCTCCCCTTCTGCTTTTCCTGCCTACGGGCGAGCAGGCTTCCCCCTTGGTTGGAATGGGTGTGTATGCTCATGTAGGAGTGTAATGATCCAGCACGTGGCTTGTCAGGTAGTTACTTGCCGCTTTGTTTGCTGAGGCTGGAACTTGCATGTCAGCAATTAATTACTGTCAGCGCTTTGATAAACCCGCAACATTAGACACTTGTTTGGAAGTATGGTGTCCGCAAAGTCTGGGAATAGTTTTGGATGTTGAACGACTGACTGTCCATGTACGCATTTGGCTATCTCTTGGGGAAAAATAGTAAGACCACGAGGACAACTAATAGGAATTAGATTAGGGAGAGAATATGATATTAGAAGATACTTAAGAAAAATCAACCTGAAATTTTAAACTAGCTGTCGTTGTTCACTTGTTACGGCCTTCCCTGAATGCTGTGAAGATGATTACTAAATCTTTAGGAAGTGGTGGCAAACTTGAGCTTTTCTGTTCTCGATGTAAATCTGTGGAAATACTTCATGGAAGCAAATGCCTGCTACTAAATGTTCTCTGAACTTAGCTTCCATGTTTCACAAGGTGTTTTTGATTCAACAGTTACAAAAAAGTTATGTTCACAGTAACAGTTATTTAGTGTATTGTTTAGAGAAAAGAAATAAAAGGCCGTGGCCTTCTGTCTCCTGTTCACCTGTCGCTCAGCTGCAGATGGATTATGGTGGGAATTTGCACCTTATTTGATAGGTGCAAGTTCACAGTTATTTTTCAGAGGAAGTGTTAGTTGGCTTCTCATGTAAAGGCACTAAATTTGCAGGTAAAAGATATTTTGACTTTTCTAAACTACAAAGTTGGGCTGAAGTCTGAAAAAATCCAAAGCTAAATAATTTATCTTGCTATTCATTGTGTGTGTAACCCATAACTGTGCTCTGTTGCCTAATGCTGATGCAAGACTTTTTGAAAGTAAATAGAGGAAACCCCCCTACACCCCAGATTCCATCAGCTCTGTCTCCCTGGTCTTGCATGTACATTACACCTGTACCCTGATCGGCACTTGTACATCGTCTGTAGCCCATTCAGAAGAAGATTGCAAGTTGACACATACTCTGTTGGAAGAGGTGCAGAGTATATGGACCTCCACTTTAACAGGGTTTGTTTTAAGTATTATCTGGCCAGAATATCCTGGTAGATGCTGAAGCTAAAAAACCCTAGAATTTGATGTATTTAGGTCCTGTCATATATTAGACCTATGTCCCTTACGGACAATAAGATCGAAAATACTGTGTGTTCAGAGCTTCCTGCAAACCCTGTTGAGGCAGTGGTAGGTTTCTTGTCATTCTGCTTGTGCCTGTGTCTTCTGAAATCATGAATTCTTGACATTACCAGAAATATCTCTGCACATGATACATTGCAGAGAAAGACGTCTTTGAACACACATCATAAACACGAGCATATCTTTTCAAGTCTAGCAAAATGCTCCTTCCTAGCCAAATGTCATCTTTTCTATTTCTTTAAGTAAAAATCGCTAAAGGAATTTAAATTCTACTTTCTAAAACTGAGAAACAAGCTCCTGTGTGTTTAAAGCAATGGTTTTTTCTCATTTCTCAAATGTAAAATGGGGACATTTTAGTACGTTCTGAATGGAATAAATAGTTGTGAACATTTGCTATGAATCTGTAAATATTTTCTTAATCTGAAAGTTTACTACATTCAGGCTTATTCATTCCACTTTTACCTTCCCTCAGAGACTTTGCATATAGTTTTATTTATTAGTTTAATTGTTTCATTTTTATTACCATCATTGTAATAAATGTCATCATTCTGACAGTGATGTATAATCTGTCCTCCTCTGCACTGTGCCTCGTATTCTGTCAAACAGAGTGAAGACACTGGTGATTTCATTTAACAAAGCCAATTTTTGTTTGGCCATCTGTTACCATTCTTTGCAGTCTACTTCCCTCCCCAGGAGACCTCTGGTTAGAAGCAAACGCTCTTTTTTTTTTTTTTTTTTTTTTCCTTCTTTTCTTTCTTTGAACAAGGAAGAAAAGCGAACCTCTGTCTAAATGGCTTTACACCACAAAGCTGGTTGTTTTTTGAGAATGGTAAAGTGTCCAGCCTGGCTAAGTAGCTTACAAGACCTACTGTGCTATTTCTCTCAATTAAAATAATGTATGTTCTCATGCATATGTATTTAGGAAAGGGGGAAAGCAACCAAAGGATATAGCTGTGAAATGCATTTTATAACAGCAGGTATTTTATGTATGTTTCAGTGTCAGTGATGGAAACCCCCACCCACAGCACTGTGCACCTGAGCGACTGGCAGAAAAGTTACTTTGCTATTACCTCTGGCACCTGCACACCCGGACAGAAGGCAGATGAATACCGTGCCAAAATCCTGCATATTCAGTATGCATGGGCAAACTCCGAGATCTCTCAGGTCTGTGCTGCCAACCTGTTTAAAAAATACGCGGAGAAATACTCTGCAATTATTGACTCTGACAACATAGAGACTGGCTTGAATAACTACGCTGAAAACATTTTGACTTTGGCAAAGTGTCAGCAAAATGACAGTGACAAGTGGCAATCTGCCTTGACAACAGATAATGTACTTGATTTAAAGTGTGTGCAGGAGAGGATGCAGGCTGGCAAAAATTTCCAGAGCTCTCAGATGGCACCAGCAGCTGCCTGTGTACTAGCTGATAAAGGGGTCAGTTCCTCCACCGCTCCAGGTCTTCCTAAACTCAGTATCCTCAGCAGTGCTGGAGAGACTGAGCTCTGTGCTGGCTCAGCAAAATGTGCAAGTCGGGGACCAGATCTCCTTGAGCATCCGTCATCCTCAAAGTCTCTTCAAAGCAGCGTGCCTCCTGTGACCAAAACTCCGTATACGCTTCCTGCCTCTTCGGCCTCCTTAAACGAACAGGGTCATACAGGTTTCCAGGCAACTCCGCTATTTGGAAGTAAAGAAGCAACAAGTAGTAGTTCTCTGAAAGCGTCAGGTAACTGTCGTGATGGACAACATTTGTCTTCTTCCAATCAGTCCGCTGTACCTGCATGGTCCACAAGTTCTGGAAAAAGAAAAGCGTTTTATGGTCTGGCTGATGAAGGCAGCATGGTGATTCCTAGCCTTGCTGCATGCCAAGCTTCCACTAGTGCAGAAACCAGTAGTTCTTCAGGGTATAGAAGCAGAAATGAAGAGAGCAGTGTTCCCGGTTTTAGAACTGCAAAAGAACAGCTGTGGGTGGATCAGCAAAAGAAATCTCAAAACCTGCCCCAGCGTGCACCAGTGTCGTCACATGGAGGTGTGAAAAAATCACTGGGTGCAGGCAGATCTCGGGGTCCGTTTGGCAAGTTTGTTCCTCCAGTTTCAAAACAAGATGGAAATGAAAACGGGGGAGCACAGAGTAAACCTCATGCAAGAGGACCAACAGATCCATCGCTGCCTGTAGATGAACGACTGAAGAACATAGAACCAAAAATGGTTGAACTCATCATGCACGAGATCATGGACCACGGGCCTCCTGTCAACTGGGATGACATTGCCGGAGTTGAGTTTGCTAAAGCTACTATAAAAGAAATAGTCGTCTGGCCTATGCTGAGGCCAGACATCTTCACTGGGTTGCGTGGTCCTCCTAAAGGAATTCTTCTCTTTGGCCCCCCTGGGACTGGCAAGACTCTTATAGGCAAGTGCATCGCCTGCCAGTCTGGAGCCACTTTTTTTAGCATCAGCGCCTCTTCTCTGACTTCCAAATGGGTCGGTGAGGGGGAAAAGATGGTCCGTGCACTGTTCGCTGTGGCACGGTGTCAACAGCCAGCAGTGATCTTCATTGATGAAATTGATTCCCTGTTGTCTCAGCGTGGAGATGGGGAGCACGAGTCATCGAGAAGAATCAAAACTGAATTTCTGGTCCAGTTAGATGGGGCAACAACCTCCTCTGAAGATCGTATTCTGGTGGTTGGAGCAACAAATCGACCCCAAGAGATCGATGAAGCTGCGCGAAGGAGACTAGTGAAGAGACTGTACATTCCTCTCCCAGAAGCCTCAGCTAGGAAGCAGATTGTTACCCGCCTCATGTCAAAGGAGCACTGCTCTCTAAACGAAGAGGAAATCGACCTCATAGTTAAGAAATCGAATGGATTTTCTGGGGCAGACATGACCCAGCTCTGCCGAGAAGCTTCGCTGGGCCCTATCCGCAGTCTTCAGTCCACGGACATTGCAACCATCATGCCGGAGCAAGTCCGGCCTATTGCTTTCCTGGACTTCGAGAGCGCCTTCAGGACCGTGCGGCCCAGCGTCTCCTCGAAGGACCTGGAGCTGTATGAAACCTGGAACCAGACGTTTGGCTGCGGCAGATAATTGCATCCGAACTGTTTTGCAGAAACGTCTCTTTAGCACTGTCACGTAGTAAACCCACGATAATTTAGAGTGTCTGCACTTCTTTTTGTTTCTGTCTTTGAAAAAAGTCGTCTTAATGTTATGCAGGCAGATGTTTGGGCCCTGGCCTGAGGTTTCGCCAACTGAAAAGTCCGTGAGAAACTGCAGGTCACCATACGAGAAACTGCCCAACACAAGTAATGGAGTGAGAAGCTGACAAAAATCAGATAGCTGTTGTGAAAGATGGATGAATTTCACTGGTGTTTAAGGGGAAGGTGGTCAAACCGTGCATAAAATTGAAGGGACTGTTGGGGGGAATTTTGCAAGGCTCACTGTGCTGTATCAGTAATACTGTGCAAGGTGGGGGGGACCCAGGTAATGTTACCAGAAATACCAATTTTGGGCAGGGATGTAGCAAAACTGGGACTGATGGGAAAAAGTAGTCAGGGGCGCATTGTTTGGGAGACGGGAGCAGAGGGCCTAAAGGGTCAGGGTGGACATGGGAAGAACATGCATGGAAAAATCGAAGGGGGATAAAGGGATGGTCTCATGTAAGCAGTGCTCTTGTCTGACTGAGCCCTGTGCCTCATCGCTGCAGTCTGTCCCAGTTTCTTATTAAATCTTTTTTCTGATGATTTTCTGCAAACCTTGCTTTCTGCGCTGCATCTGCGCGTGTGGATGTGTGTTCTCCAGAGGTCTGAGCACCTGCCACGGGGGAAGAGGCCATGGCTCACAGGGGCTGTCAGGGTCTGCGGGCAGGCTGGCCGGTGCCTTTATATGCAGGTGCTGTGGGGATGCTGGCGTGCATGTGAACCTCACTAATGCACCTCCCCAGCAGACTTCGAGCTGGCGAGTAGGAGGATGCCAGTGGCGGGAAAGAGCACAGGTAGAAGCCAGCGGCAGGGCTCGGGGGCTCAGGGTCTGGGCACAGGTATTAGCTGAGCATAAATCCCACAGCGGTACCTGAAGGCTCCGTGCGTGCGGTGTCCTGGCGCAGCTGGAGAGTGTGGGTGACAGCGGGTCTCGCTGGTGAGCTTCAGCCCCGCCCGGCTGGAGATGGGGGGCGTGGTGGGGCTCTATTGTTGGATTTATGGGAGCACCCTGACTGTGTATGTGCGTGCTGGTAGAGGCACTGCTCGCTCTGCGGCCTTGTCCGGGTCTGGGTGTATCCACTGGTTTGGATTAGGGGCTCAGCCTCACTCCTGGCTGGAGCCACAAGCAAAACCAGCGGCAGCTGCATCCCTCAAACCAAGATGGGAGAAGCCTTAGGCTGAGAGTGCTCCGCATCGGGCTCTGGTGGCCGGGAAGGAGAAATGCCACGTCCCAGCGTCACCTGGGTTCCACTGCTCCTTAAAAAATCTTCATGCAACAATGGTAAAGTTCCGAGCTAGCTTGTGTTTGGTGCTCTTACCTAAGGTCTGAATGAAATGCACAGCTTTTTGTTCACATAACCTGTCCTCACCCGCTGGCCGGACAGAGCTGCCCCTGAATGGAAAAAAAAAATTAAAAGCTTTCCTTTGGATTCTCTGGTTAGTGTGGCTGAGCTGGCTGCTGTGGTGTCCGTGCTTTATTTTCAGTTTCTCAAAAGCACTTTTTCTCCTATTGGGGAAAATGCAGTGCTTGAAAGTTAGTCTTACTTAGCTTTTTCTAAAAATGGATAAATGCCATTTAGCAGTTTTTTAAAGCCATTTGGGAACTATGGGGGCTCTGAGACTACAGTGAACCTTGAAATGAGAACAGTTTGGAAGATTTGGCATTTCTTAGACCTCATCCTGATTTAAACACAAAAAAGTCAGTTCTATTCTTAGCTTATGTTTTTAGTAAAGTTCTGTATGTATTAGAAATTGTTTTGCAGAGATATAAAAATTCAGGTATGCAAATTAAGTTTTGAAATAGTGAAAGTAAAATAATTAGATTATTTTGTAAAAATAAATGTGTGATGTGGTCCAAACTGATTGACTTTTGTGCCACTTGGATAAAGTTTATGAGATTAAATCTGCTCCCACAAGTTTAGTGTTGGAGAGCTATAAACATGTACTAGGTAAGGTTTTTGTTCTCTCCAAACATTCTCCAACCCTAATGAACACATGCTCTTGAAAAATCTTTTCTCAGGCAAGTGAATGAAAACCCCAGAGAATTTTAATTGTTTAGTAAAACCTAAGGGTTGCTCAAGGGTAATAAAACCCTTACGTATGATTAAATAATTGCCTTATTTATGCCAAGATTTATTCGGGTATGCTGTGTGAGCATACTGCACTCGCCTGTGTATCTGAATATTCATATTTTAATGGAAATGGCTCTGCTGAAAGGACTGGTGAGAAGGCACATGGTGAGAGAGAATAAAACACCTCCTACGATGACAAGGACTGGGAGGGAAATGCTGTGCTGCTCTGTTTGTCTCCTGCAAAGTGGAACTTGAGAGGGAGATAAAAAGCAGAACCACAGCAGCAGACAGGAGTATTCTTCCTCCTGCTTCTTACGTTATTAATTACTTAGCACTCTCTTGACTTAACATGAACGTGCTTTTGTTTTAGAAAACATATAGAAATAGTGAAAGGGAACATTAAGTGAAGGTTATTCTTTTCTAGTGATGATGCAGGTAATATGACTGTCTCTTCCGCCATCTAGCAGTGTTCAGGTTTTGCTGCAGGACTCACAAGTCAGCAGGACTTCCAATATCAGCCCAACAGGTATTTCATAACCCGCTGTAACAGTGCCACCAAACGAGATTAGATTGCCAGTAACGTAATTTCACAAAATACAGAAAATTGCACAGAAGTAGGGCATGATTGTAATTTAAGGGAAATGGTGCAGATAAATCCACTTTAATGGATCTGTTTAGTGTATGCAGAAACCTACGTACTTCATTATTTATTCTTTTTGGCTGGCTGAACTTGGTAAGAAGAAATGCAGGACTCCTCTCTGGTCTTGCGGTTCAGCAGCACTTGGTGCACAGTCTCTTAGTTTCTCTTAAATAAAGATAAATAATTGCAGTCCTGGAAAAGTGAGGTCTTATTAATAATCAAGGCAATTCAGACTCTTTGTTTTCTCAGTGCATCTTGTATTTGAGTTAGCTAAATTGTCTCAGAGCAGTATGAAATCCCCAGGTGAATTTTCATTTATAGAAAACTCTGCTAACGCAAGCAGGTAAAAAGCTGATGAAGCAGCAATGATCATCATCTGCTGATGGCAAGTGGATGAAAACCCGACTGGCCTCTAAGAGCATCATTAGATTGTCCTATTGAAATAAGGCAGTTTCTGTTTTTGTAAGAGAAATGATGGAACTACTCCCAAGCCAACATGTCATTGGAAAAAACCCCAACCAACCAAACAAAAACCCCACTTTTCCTATTAAATTTATAATTTTGATGACAGTGAGGGCTTGGTCTCGGTGCACACTTACATTTGCTAAGACTTAGAAGGTGCTTTGAGCTGTAAATATAGTAACAGTGCTTGCACTTGTCTTCAAACTCATCAGTGCACGTTCCTTTGAAATTTAAATGAAGGGTTGGGCTTTGGGAGAGTTTTGAAAGGTGGCTCATCTGGCAGGTTACCCTTGGCAAACCGCCAGGCGCCCACCCAGCCCCTCACTCACTCCACCTCCTCAGTGAGATAGGGGAAAAGGATGAGAGAGCTTGTGGGTTGAGATAAGGGGCAGGGAGATCACCCACCAGTTACTGTTGTGGGCAAAACTGACTCGGCTTGGGGCAAATTAACTTATTGCCAGTTGAAATAGATTCAGGGAGTGAGAAACAAAAAAACCAGACATTGAAACAGCACTTTTCCTCCCTGCTGTCCCAGACTCGACTCCGCTCCCAGCTCTGCCCCCCTGCTGCCACGGGGCGCAGCGGGGTGGGAGGTTGCGGCCAGTACATGGCAGTTTCTCGCTGCAGCTCCTTCCTCCTCATGTTTTTATCCCTGCTCTGGTGTGGGCGCTCCATGGACCACAGTTGCTCCAGGAGTATCCATCTGCTCCAGCACGGGCTGTCTGGTGGGCAGCAGTGCGGGTATCTGCTCTGCTGTGCGTCCGTTGGAACCAGCCATGTCCAGTGCGGGGCAGCCCCTGGCCTCTTCCCAGGGAGGCCACCCCTGCACCCCCTGCCCCTGGCAGGGTGGAAGATAGGGGCACTTTTCACTGGGGCATGATGCTGGTTTTTAATTTTTAGTTTGTAGATCATTTTCAGCAAAGTTGTTCTGAAGTTGCTGTGTTTTCCCATCTTTCCCAGCTTGGTTTCAAGAGCAAAGTTACGCAGCCGAGCCTCCCTCTTCTATCACTTAAGTCACTAATGAAAACATTGACGCTGCTGCAGGAAAGACCCATGTGAAGCCGCCTTTGATACGGCCTTGCTGTTTGCCTATAACTGCACTTTGAATATGGTTTTCCAATTAACTGTGCACTGGTGTTACAATAATTTCATAATTTCTATCTTCAGAAAATAATCATGCGAGAGTTGTAGAAGACTCACAGAAGGTAAGATGCGTCCTGCATTCATATTCCTGTATTGTCACGGCACGTTACCTGTTCCAGAGGAATACTAGGTTGCTTTCTTGTGGTGGAGGAAGATGCAGCAGAAAGCAAAAGGCCGTATTTTGCTCTTTTGGAAGCTGAGGGTGGAGGAAGTGAATGTCAGCTGCAGGGGTGCTGAAAAGATACTGAATCTGCTTTTTGGCTGGCAGAGAGAGGATGCAGGGCTTCCTCACTGTAGGTTACTGGGGAAAAGGGGAACAACAGCCATTTGTCCACCTGGGCATGACTGGAGTCGTTAGCTGGCCAGGGAGGAGGGGACCAGGAAAGGGGAACCTTGAGCTATGCACACTCAAGCAAGGCTGCTGCTGTTGTGGATTCGGTTGTAGCATCACAACCACGTAGTTGATCCTGACTTGGATGTGTGTGGCTTAGATGGTCTCTCAGATTCCCTAACAGCAGCCTGAGCCTAAGAGTGCCCCCCTATTTGAGTTGGGTAGGGTTGTAGACTTCATGGGTAGGGTGGCATCTTGTGTTCTGTCGTACTTCTGAACATACCACTCTTTCTTTTGGCTACTGGTGTATGCGGCATAATCAAACATCCAAGCTAGAAATACAGCTGGGCTGTTCTGAGGCTTTTCACCTTTCCATGTGAGAAAAGCTTCCAGGAGCTGAGGCTTTCCTTAAATTGTGCCGATAGAAAATTCCAGTTTCAGCTTAGTTTGTCTGCTTTTGGAACTGGAATACTGCAATCTGAAATTCTCCCTGGGCTTTGTAAGTGGAAACACCTGAGCACATGAAACTAAATGATGGGTCTGCTAATGCATCGCTTTGGAAAACCATCTAGAATGATTGTGTATTTACAGTCAGGAAAAAAAAAATACTGGCCTTTTTTTTTTTTTTTTTTTTAGAAGTAGATCACAAAATTCCAGGCAGTGGCTTGTGAAACTTCCCAATTCTTACAGGTTTTGAGTTCCGTACTGTGGGTTAAAATGTAATGAGACGTGAAATTGCCTAGGCTTCTGCTTTTAAATTTAGAGTAGCTTCTATGATTTTTAAACTTTATTTATTAGTAAACAAATATTAGTAAAACTGGTATTAGTAAAACTGTCTTTTGATAACTTTTTACCTACAGCCAGAGGAGAGGATGTCTCTGTCAGTTGGGAGGGTCCTTCCACCTAAACCTGTTATACAGAATCATTTTGATTAATAGGCATCACCAGTTAGAAAAATTACTCAGTGGTGGTTAAGACCTACGAGTCTGTTTTCTCCTTTTTCAAAGAAATAATTTTATTTTGTACCAGTTACAACTAGTGACTGCTTATCCTTGCAGATCTGATGTAACCAATGAAATTTCTTACAAGATTTGTCATGAAATAGATTGTGCTTATATACTTAATTCAATATTCTGAAGAACAATGACTTTGCCCTTCATTATTATTTCGGCTATGGATTTTTTTTTCCAAATATGAAAAGAAAAGAGAAGAGATGTGAGATATTGCCATAGGGAGCTTGAATGCTCTTGATATATTGTATTTCTTGCATACCAATTATTTGCACTACAGAATGGATATAGATCTGTTATAGTGGAGAATATAGCCAAGTAAGTAGAATTATAGAGACTCCTGATTTTTCTTAAATTATGGAGAATTTTTTTCCAGAGGGGGCATGAACTCTGGAAGCTGGTTTCTGCAAGCTATTCTGGTACCAGTTTCCCCTAGAGAAAGGGAGAATCAACAGACAAAATTGAAAAGTGTTGTGGAGGAACCGATTACATGTAAAGATGCAAATAAACATGTGTACTTGAAATTATTCTGACAATGATGATAAATGTTTCAATATCTGTTCATAGCTTAATGTTATATAAAAGCATACATTTAGCAGTGATGGTATAAAATTAGAAAAAAGAAAAACTCCACTTTCAAGAAGGCCACAGAACCTCTGGCCTGGTATAGCTACAACTGGAGAGAAGAAAGAGGTAGAAAATACACTTGTAGTGACAAGGGAGGAGGTAATAGGTAATTTGTTCCCAGGTTCCGTTATTAGTCTGTTATTTTCTGAACATCCCTTGTGATTTTTTTCAGTGATTTCAGTGATAAATTTAAAAGGTTCCACTCTGGTTAATGTGGTGACTTACTGTCATATGACAGTGAGTCTTATAGTTGACTGAAAAAAATTAAATGTGATAATTAAAACATTGTGATATCAGAAGTCTTTCCAAAACCAGACATTTTACATCAAAGAAATGCAAGAGAACTCACAATCAAATTTTCAGAAACTTTTGCTCTCATCTGCTAAATATATATACTAATGCTCTGTCTGTAAATGTTTCAGAAGGGACAAGCTTGAGCATGCTGGGGACTGCTCCATCGTGATTTCATTCATGAAAACTATTTCTCATGTGCTTTTAAAAATGGTAGTACAACTCCCCAAATAGTTATAATAGTACAACCCCCTCCTCTAGTGACCCCACAGTAGGAGTAATTCACACCAGGGAAGGTTACCTTTTATAACATAATCTCCCATAAAAAGTTTTTTCTCTTTTAAGAGTCTTATTGTCCTTACAGCAGTGGAAAAGGCATACTGCCTTATTTATATTTCTATAGGGGGATATAGCCATTGTCTGTAGGTGAGTCCTAATATCCTGGACGTATCTGCAGATGCAGGTGGCAACGGTACTGCTGCTTCTCATCATCCACAGGCTGTTCCCACAGCACTGTCAGCAGGAAAAATTGTGCGATGGGATACGTGAGCCAGATGAGCTCAAATGCTTTTGCTAGACATGCATTTAGGACAGACGTAGCAGGACTAAAAGATGCCTTGCGCAGTCTATCCTATATAAGGTTTAGAAATTTATGGAGAAAAAAATTATCCACAACAAATCCACCCCATTTCTAGTAACAGCAGTCTTTTCAAGGGAAAGTAACACCTCTGTGGTGTTGACGATCTTTTTTATAGTCTGCCACCAGATGGAGATCTTTTCCCAAAGAAGTCCACCAGTTTCTTAAGGAAAGCCCAAGGGTAGTCAGTTATATTTCCTTGTTTTGGCACTTAAAATCATCCAGTATTAATGACTTGTTACTGGCATTCTATTAAGGACTATTGTTGATTCGTTGAGTGGACTTCGATTTTTAAGATTTTTTTTTTTTTTGGAGGGAGCTGTGAAAATCAGCCTGAACTCCCTATTTAACAAAGACAGCATTTTAAAAGATTAATTCTACCTTGTGTCTCAGGCTGTAATATTACCCTGGGATTGGGAAAAGAGGTGAAAAATCCCAATACAGTCCATTTGTGCTGAAATTGACCCTTGATTTTTGGAATTTTAATAGCAGAATAAATGAGCAGATATGAGCAGTCTCCCAGGCTGAAAATCCTGAAAATGCATTGAAATGTAGATAAATAACAGGTAGGTAACAGGAGCTGAGTCCAATTAATTCAACAGTCTCAATTCATTTGAGTTTTGGTTGATAGCAGATGGCATTTGTTGTTCTCTTCATGTCGCCTCGCAAGTAAAAATCATTAGTGCTGTCGTAATAGGGTCGGACATCTGGCACCGCTCTTACCCCAGCGGAGCAGGGACCTTCTCCTGACCCACCTGACAGAAGTCCCAGAAGACAGAACTCCTACGTGCTGGGTAATTAGTTAACTTTCTGTGTGCTGATGTTTGACTGAGTTGTCTGGGCAGCGTAAGGCGTGACCCACGGTGGTTGGTATTGTAGACAGTTCTTATAATTGAAGAAACCAGTCGACTGATTTCTCTGGAGAAAGAATTCTCTGGAGCTGCTGAAGACTTCAGCCCCTTGAGCACATTTCAAGTGAAAATCGCTGATGCCATCCATGATCATTGATCAAGTATATTAAAAAATCATATATATTTAGATATAGATGGCTAATATTGCTCGTCTTCCTGAGTCCTCCATTTTCTCACTTCCCTGCTTTGTGAGTCAGATGCTTGGCAGCCAATTTACATCAATTCCTAGCACTGTTTTTAAAGGAAGCAAGGGGGAACAGCGCAAAGTCTCACTTTCTGCCAACAACAGGAAGCGTATGCTCTTTGAGTCAGGCAGCTTGTTTCAGCCATGCCTTTTGTTGAACCAACAAATTACTGGACTACAGATTCGGTCTTCAACATGGTAGCACCACTTTGCAAATCCCTGGAAAGGCAATGGCACAGAACGGCAGCATGGATGGTCAGGGAAAGCTGTATATGGCTGCAATTCCCTTTTTTGAAGGGAACATTCACTTTAAAGACCAATTGTCAGAGGGAAGAAAGAGGAAATGATGATAACATCTCTCTCTTGTTCTGTCCTATGGGTCTGAACATGCTGCTACTCCTCTGCTGGAGGAGTCTCCTGTTGGTGTCTGGGATGATGCCATGTGACATAGCTGTCCTTCTTACTGAGCAGAGGCAGGTGCACTCTTGGACCCTGTACTTAAATTTTGTGTCTAAAGCAGGCTAAGGTACTCTGTGGGGTCTGGGAATTTGCTATGTATTTTTTTTGAGACTTTCATAACTCAATCCAAAATGCCTATTTTATTTTTTCCTGATACATAGATAAAACTAATATGAGGATACCTTAAAAAAAACCCAGAAATCCCTTCTCTGAAATATGCATCTTTGCAGGAACTGTTTCCAGACCCACTTTCTGTATGCTGATTGAACACAATGTTTGTACTACTCTTTTTTTTTTTTTTCCTTATCACTGCAATAAAACTTTTTAGAAAGCTAACTGCAAAAGCCAGTGGTTTTTACATCTACCTTCATTCCTCCCAGTGTCTTCCTGATGCAGAGGCAGGCTAAAGAAGCCGAGAATGAGCAAAGTGCAATTTTCTGAAGAAATTATTTTCATATTTTACTGCCCCCCAAATATTTTTTTTTATCTTGTGTAAATTTACTTTCCCCTCTCCACTGCCACCAAACCTCTGTGTGTTTGCTTCTTGTAGGTATTTCCTGTCTAACGCCACGCTAACAAACTTGCCAAGGTGTGCTGTGGGGCTGAATACATCCCTCGTGAGTAAATGGGGTGTCTTGAGGTGCCCGACTAAGACTGGAGGCAGATGAACGCCCCAAGGCGGTTGTCTGGTGTCTAAGGGCCAGGGCTGGGGCGCGGCCTGCTTTCCTCCGGCAGAGCCCTGTGCCCTTGCTGCAGCTTGGACGCTCGAGGAGCTGAGGGGCTTCAGCAGGGCATGTCCCAGGTTGAAGATGCCGGGCGTGCGCCCGCCGGGGAAGGGCTCTGACTGACAGGCGGCAGTCGTGATGCGCGAGCTTAGAAAGCAAGGCCCTGCTAGCCCACAAAGCATTTATTCTGCTTTTCTGGAGAAGAAACTCCAAGGGTGACCTCAGAAAACACTGAGAAAAACGGGCTATGTAACTTCCCGTGTTGGCATGGTGTGAACGGCCAAGGGACTTGGCCCTCGTCCCTGCACACCTTTTGGAGAGGCTCTGCTGAGAGCTGCTGAATGGCACCATCCTCCCTCTTCTCACTGCCCCGGCGACTTTACCTCACCTAATATTAGTGCAAGCTAGGGTTTGAGAAAGAGTAAGGTATTGATATAAATACAATATTCATAATATAAAATTATGGAAGTGGCCAGAGGCTTAGTAGCAAAAATACAGAGCACAGTAAGATGTGGAAAGGATGGGTTTCTGAGTTGAATATTTCTCCAATTGCAAAGGAAATTAGGCAAGCAGTTTATACAGGAGAAGCAGAACCAAAAGGAAAGCTCTTAGTTTTTCCCCTCTGCACATACTGTTTCTCCAGAGAAGCTGTGGTGATCCTGCAAAATTTGACAAGGAGGGTGTGACAAGTCCTTCCCTATTTTCTGGAAATCCCACCCTCTTTCCACAGCTTATCTGAAGTTTCTATTTTGCACGTTGGTATTTGTGCAAAGTTTCCAGTGAGCCTTCTGTTTTCTGTTGCTAACTAACGCCATCATAGCTTTCTTTTTCTTTGGAGCATAACATTTTCACGTGGTTATTGCCCTGTTGGGTTTTTTTTAAATTTATTTTTCCTGAGATAGTTGAGAGGGTAAATAGAGTTTTGCATTGTGTTTTTAAGGCTTAGAAAAGAATCCCAATTTGTTAAATCGGTTGGTTACCATAAAACTGTTATTTGAACAGCTCATTATGTGTCCATAGGAAAACAGACAGAGGGCCCCCTCCCAATATTGTTTTCCTTTTTTATCTGTGCAACATTTAAAGACATTTTGCAAGGCAAAATCTGCCTATCTTTAACAACTGATCATGGAAAGGTTTATGTATCTTTGTATGTTTGGTCAAAATATTCTGTAAATTTAGGTAGCATGAGATGTTTTCAGTAACAAAGATGTGGAAGGAAAACTGGCAACTGTTGGTTAGAAATATATAAATTATTGACTATTTTGAATTAGACACACATATAGTGTATACACATATAGTACACATGTATGTACACAGACACTCCGAGATGTAATCTAAAGCCTGAATTCTTAAACCTGTGGCCTTTTTACAGCTCTTAGTAGTGCAAGGGTCTGCAAATAGGGATTCCTGAGTTTACTACCCACTGAAGAGGAGGCATAGTCTGTGGCTGGAGAATAAGCAAGTGTTAGAAGACCTGGCTAATCCCAATTTTGTCAAAAACTCATTGCATGATTCTTTTTTTAAGGAATTTAGTCTTTTTTTGTGCTACAATTTCCCTTTCAGGGAAGGGGGAAGGATGTAATAGTTTTACAGTAGTGCTGCTGTTTACCAGCTTTACAGAAATTATATCTTAGATTTTGGAAACTATAGAATAAATTTAAAGATAATAAGATGAAATGATATTCCTTTTTGGTTCAGAGTAATTTCCACTTATTATAATCTTAACCCTGTTCACTCCCCACAAGTACACAGAGCTGCACACCTTCTGTATTTGAAATAAAAATGGATGTTCTCCAGAACTGTGTGCCTCTGGAGACTGGGATATTAAGAGAATTATTTTTAACATTAATGACAACATGAAAGGAATTGTTAAAAAGGATTTACACTATGTGATTCTCTGCTTTGTCAGGTACTGAAGAAAAAAGGAAGTATGAATGTATAGCGAGAACACCTGCATTGACTGCCTGGATTTGGCGGGGTGGGGGTGGGGTGGGTGGATGAGTTGCTAAACTCCAACCAAAAAATAGTTTTAGTTCATAAATTGATTTTAGATTTAAGGATAATCAAGATAAGACACCAACTCTTCCACAGTGTAAAAAGCATGCAACTATTAAGAATGCTAGACTATTTTTTTTCCCTGAGATGCACTGTTTTTTGCTTTTCTTAATTCTGTGGTAATAACCCTTATGGTAGAGAGACATTTTTTCACTGCTGAACTCCATGTGTTAATTTTTCCACCCAATCTTCTACCACCCTTCATTTCCCTTCTGGTCTTGCTATCACTTCTGGTACATTTGCCCCTACCTTCAATGACCAAATTATGATTCAGCTATCAAGAACTATTTAACGAAACTCAGGCAGATGCCTATAGTCTCTTTCTCCTGGTTTGGGCTTTGGAATTTTGTTGAAAATGCTTAATTTTAGTCGTCTTAGTCTATTAACACCGTGCATTTCATTGTCTTCCTAAAACCACTCTGGCTTTTCTTCTTGTGTATTTCTACTCTTTCTGCTGATCAGGATCCAATCTTTATTTAAATGTCAGTTAAATGCAATGTAGTTGTGACCTGGGGAGAAGCAGCATGCTGTACGTGCATGAACTGCAGGGCCTGTTTGTACTGTGTGTTCCTCAGCAGCCTGATTATTTGCACTTACTCAGGTTTACTGTGGTTACTGCAGTAGAAATTTTCCTGTCAGGTACTATCATAATATCAGTGTTAGACCTTATAAAACTGGTTTGTGTCTCAGCCAGCTTACACGTACAAAGGGATAGTGAGACAGATGTTTCCAAAGCAGAAGTAATCATTCTAATTTGTACCAATATTTGATGAGTCCAAAAAACCCCCTACATACGTGTGTGTTAAGTGCATTTCCCATGTGCATTTGCTAGACTATGCAAATAAAATACTATATATATTATTAGTCTAGAACTAAGTGACTGGATGCAATGCAAAAATAAGAGTTTGTGAATGTTTCAGAGTAGGACTTCTGAGGTGGGGAGGTAAATCGTGTATGTACTGTGCTAAAAAAAAAGTAAAATTCATATGACGATGCTTCCGTTAGTGCCTGCAAATATATGTTTTCAGGAAGTATTTACTCCCTCTTCTTTTTCTCCAACACAATGGAGAATGAGCCTATACTCTCTGACATGGCTACACGTGGGAATCTCCCTAAGATGATAAAGGTACTTTTTTGTACACTACAAGTATCAGTGAAACAAAACTGGAGTGTTTGAATCCAGATTTGAACATCCCTTAATGTTAAGAGCTCTTTGGATATCTGCTTTAATTTATATGATGTATTAAGGCTGCAGTATATTTAGTCCTTGTCAATGGAACAGGAACACTATAAAGTAAAAGCTGTAGTCAAATAGATGTTACTATGTCCTTTGAAACAAAATAGAGAGGAATACAAAAAAGAAACCCCTTCTTTACTTGTAGTACATCATATCTATGTGTTAAACTGCCCTCAGTATTCATGCTGTTTTCCCAGGTTTTTTTCGTAAAGTTTTTTGTGCCGCGCTGGTGGGTGCAAAGGCTCTGACACGCTGGTGAGGCTTTGCAGTCGGAGGCCCCCCACCCCTGCTCCCCCCGGGCAGCGGGGAGGGATGCGGGGCTCATCTGGGGCTCTTTGCTCTGCTCTTGGTAGAAAGGAGCTTGCAAAGGGCATTAGCCCAGGCTTGTGGTGTCCCTGTATCCAGGCTCTATGAATTTCGGTGCATGCAAATAAACGATATTAGCTCAGGCTCAGTTTTGCTGGTTGTTCATAGGATGATGTGAAGTTTATGGACTTTAAATTGGAAATCAGAGCCCTCTGAAATTAGTCACTAAAATTTCAACTGACTGAACAGAGATCAGGGGTTTGGCCCCGAAAGCTTCAGTGGACACCCGCCAAGTCCTCCCTGCCTGCATCATAGGTTTCCCTAGAAGATAGCTGAGAGCAACTTCAGGCAAACAGTAGGTTCAAAATTAAAATTTAATCTGGTTGAACACTGAGTGGGAAACAAGAAGTGAAAACTGTCAACTGTGCCCAGATCCATTCAGATCACTTCTAGGGACAGTTTTGATACCAAATTATCCTTGTTATGCAAATTTCCTCACCAACCGGCTGGTTCCCAGTTATGCATGGGGAGAAGCGGTGGCCACATCTGCTTCCCGTTTTGCCGTTTCAGAGACGAGCCATCTGTTTGGCCTCATCCCGAACAGCCTGCTCGGTGCTGATTAACTTCCTCACCCCGCCAGCCCCAGGCTCACTGTCTGCTGCAAGGTGTAGATCTTTTTTTTTTTTCTCTAACTGCTTATAAACCAGAACCTTCACTTCTCTCCCAAGGGACAGGAAGGCGTTGGTTTGTGTGATTTGCAGCCTCCACCAGCGGCAGCAACAGCAGCAGCTGCCCTCTATCACTCACAGGTTTCATATGTGTGGTCGGGACAGATAAAACTGGGAATTGTTCCGTGTCCCAGGATGGGCTTTAAAGCATGAGACCTTACCTTGTATGAAAAAATAAATATATAAATAGAATATTGTAATTCTAAATGCAGCAAAAGTCTCGCTGCAGTTAACAGGGATCTGTTCCTTTAGCAAGAGGGGGGTTCCAGCCACTCTCACTGCATCCTTTTTTTGTTTAAATGTGATGATCTCCTGCCATCTGAAGACTGTCTTTGGATTTCTTACTCCCGTCTAGCCCATTTTCACTGAACCTGCAAATTTTTGGCCCTCCAGTTTTCTGAATACCCATCTTCTGGCAATTATGACAGAATTTCAGAAATGCTGCATGCCTGCAGGTGCCAGTGACTTTAACAAGAATTGCATGTTCAGTAACCCTGAAAATTCAAAGTCTGTGTAGCCAAAAAAAAGATGCATTAAAAATTTAAAATTAAGAAACTGGGATAATGGAGTTCCTGTTAAGATTAAGACTTCTGTTGCCTCCCACAGACCAGGTCTGAGGGATTTTTGTCTTTCACAATGAATTTGGACCAGAATTTGTTCTCATGCACCATTTTCCTTCCAGACAAGAAGTTGACCGTGTTTCATGATGGTGGACACAACCTGGCTGGCCCACAGCAGGGAGGGATGCCCTGGAGCTCTGACTGACAAGACAGGCAAGAACAGTTTTTTCAGAAATCAAGCAAACATTTTGGTTTTCCAATTGCAACATTTTCAGCTTTCATATTGTCACTGCTGCTGCTGAAACTTGAAGCTTTCAGTGAAAGCTTCTCCTTTATTTTTTACTATCTCATAAGCTGACAAAACCAGTGCAATATCCTCAGTGTATTGGCAAACCCAGAGCATTTCTAACCTCTTTTCCCCAGATGAGATGTTGAGTTTCTCCCCTGCCCCGCCCAAAAAAAAAAAAAAAAAAGGAAATTGTTACATTATCAGATCTGTGTGCTCCAGGTCGGACTCCAAGTTCTCATTTTGATATCTACTAAAATAATCTTGTGTGTTTCAGTGTATTTCTTGATTTCAAAGACTGACTAGAAACTGTGGGTTGCCAAGCACATCTTAATATTGTTTTGGTGTTTAAATGCTTATATACGGGTTGGGAAGCCTGTTTGGGGACTTGAGCCTGAAAATACTCACTCTGGTAGTCATATGTTTGTGTCTGTATAACAATTCATATCGTGGCACCTACAACAGTTTCTGATGTAATTTAGTCAAGCTATTGGAGTAGGAAAAAATATAAATATTACGATATTAAGAAAGTCTTTGAAATGTTATAGATAGATACCCAGAATATATTCTTAGATACACAAACCTGCATTTAAATCTGTGGACGTCTCTACTTTAGTTCAAGGATTTAATAACATTGATTGAGAATATTACATTTGGTCTATTTTTGTGATTATTGCTATTTAACAGACCATATTTACTTTGCAGAAACAGCAATTTGTAGTTCACTTCATTTACTGAGAACTAGCTATGATGGTGGACAAAACAATTAGGATGTTAAAAGGTTCCTTCTTATAGAAAAGCAGTCATAGTTTATGACGAAACTATATCATGGTAACTTAAGGAAAATTTAGATTTTGGGAACCTGTAAAAGAATTGATTGCAGTACCATTAGAGTTTGGGGGTTTCTTTAATCTCATTTTGTTCATAATAGTAGTTTTACGAATGGAAAGATTTCTAAAACTTCATAAATGGTGCTTTTTTGAAGCAAAACAGTGATTCTTGTTTGCGTTAAATATGTGATGTGAAATTTACTGTGCTGGAATCTGAAGGAAACGGGGACACCCGCAGAGAAATCACCTTTGTTATGGCAAATAGTAGAAATAATTTCTCGGTGTTTTATTTTGAATTACCATGACTCTACATGCAGAAGTAATTGTGTTCTGTAATGACTTCGGCTGGGTGGTGGGAGGGAAAGGTAAGAGGAGAGGGCTGGAAGGGAAGCAACCTTCTCAAAGTCAGTCAGCTGCTCGCCGGAGCTGTGCAAGTTTTGTGGCCAGGGCCACTGGATGGGAGGTAGCCAGTTTAGGCCTTGACCTTCAGCTGGAGCTGGCTTAGCAAGGCTGTCTCACGTAGCTGGCGAGTGCAGGCTGACTGACACAGCGTCACTTTTTCTGGCCACAGAAGATGGGTTGTGAGGACAGCACGGATGAACTCAGCATGATGTGGGCTGCCGGTGTTGCAGCAGAGGCCGGGGCCGTGCACGATGCTCAGCGCTCCCTTGCTGCCCACGAAGCTGTCTGTCTGTCTGTCTGTCTGTCTGTCTGTCTGCAGCTCACCACACGCAGCCCATGCACACACGGAGTCGCCACCCCCCCCCCCCACACGGCCTCCAGCTGTACCGAGCGACTTCTTCACCCACTAGGAGAGGGACAGAAATGTTCTGGGGCTTGGGTTGGGGTTTTTGACCAGGTCCTCCTGTCTTAAAAGATACATCTCACTTTGCAGACATAATTTAATAACATTTCCAATTTTTATGAAATTTGTTTTTTTTTAAATACAATGTTTGCAAAGAAAAATGAAGTTACAATATAAAATCATAGCAAAAAAAAAGTGTGTAAATACTATTAGAAAATGCAGTGTCTGGGGAAGGGCTGGGAAGCGGTTATTTTTTACTTTTTTAAAACAGATATAAACTTAAAGCCATTCACCATGTTTACTCATTTTAGGGTTCAGCTAAACCATATCAGGGTATTGCACCATTGCAAAAAAAGGAGAAAAAGGGAGATTACACTAAACTAGTTTTCTGAGTTTCAATGCACACACACCCCATCCTATTTTCATGCCATCCTTGCATATATTCATAAATAAAATTATTGAAACACTTGTTTCTAAACAAATTGAAGATGATTTTGTGCAAAACAGAGAAAAATACTGAAAAAAAGCAAACCTAAAAAAAAAAGCCCTGTTGTGAACAGAGAATGCTGTTTGCTCCTGCCTTTAGACTATGCCCTCTGGGACACTGTGTCTTAATATATTTACTTATACTACTGTACTGTTTAATATACAACATCAACATATTCTGTTATAGTATAAATAAGAAAACTCCAGACCCAGGAAACAAACCCACTGCGACTGACAGGGCATCATCATGTCATATGAACCATTTTAGATATATATGCACATACATATGTATATAAAATATTAATGATACACAAAACCACATGTGCATGTTGACAAGAAAAGCGACACAGAAACTCACACATGTGCATGTGTGCACAGAGATGCTGCAACAGCAGTGAACCTACCCAGTGATCAGAAATCGCATTTAAAAGCTAAGTTCAAGGTAGTCTTAAACTCCACTGGAGCTACTCTTGTTTACACAGTTAATAAACGTGGCTTTATTTGTGTTGCATTTTAGTAAAAGCAAAGAAACAAAACCACCTGAGTAAGCTTCTGTCCCCCTCCTCTTTATAATTTGGGATGTCTTAAAATGAAGGGTTAAATGGCACGGGGTATATAGTGGCCTAAATCTAAGAACAGTAGGAAAGAGGTGTAAGAGCAATAAAAGCAGAATGTTTCTATACAGCCAACATCTGACTTCACACAGGACATTGCAGCAGAGCTGGGTAATTACTTTGTCCCTTCTTGGTTGGTATCAGTTGAAAGCGGAGAGGGGTGAGCACAGCTGAATGTATCCCTACCAGCTACAAAAAAATGAATCCATTTCAACTTTATTTAAAAAAAACCTAAAAATAAAGGAAACTCATCACCGTAAGCTCCCCACCTTGAAGGTCCTCTTCAGGTCATTCCTATATGAAATATTTGGTAATACCTCATTGCCAAGTACATTCTGTCTTGAAGCGGAACGTGTAGCAGGCATTGATGACAAAACCGTAGCTGGGGCATGAAAATGCCCGATGATTCCTCTGCCCACCCCCTGCACAGTGGCTCAGGCTGGAAGGTAACAGGCAATAATGTCTCTTAAGGCAACTGAGTTATAATGCAGGAGTAGAGGGGATCACCTTTGGGCCTGCAGTTTACACTAGGTATTTTTGGAGGGTCATTGGCCATCCTGTATGTACTAGTGTACCTAACATGTACTAGTCATTTGTTTTCACTCTTGTGGGTATATGCACCAGACTGTGGACAATCATAAACAGCATCCCCATCTGGGGACAAAGCTACTAGATAGGCGTGCACTTTCAGTGTAAAAACACCACTGTGCCCGTGTGTCATATGAAGTAAGTGTCTTACAGTCGGCATGAAAAGCTAAGACATGAGATTGTAAAAGCATATATTTGTAATTCATTATTTCATCGGTATCTTTCCTCTAACTTCAGTGTTGTTGCTCCTGACTTACACCTGCAAAAGTGAAAGCAGAAGGAGGAACTCTGCACGCCTGTAATAGTATGTATATATAGGAAATGTATATCAAATATAGCTACATACATCAGGCCAAATTGGCCTAGGTACAAGTGTTTGTGGTTCCATCGAATCTCTTTTATAATAAACATATGCTCTTGCATGCACTTGTGAATGGAGAACATGTAGCTGTATGACAAGACTGCTAGTCTTGTTGGTTATATGATTGTGTTCATTGCAGAATATCCATTTATTATGCAGAGTGGAAGTATTTATACATTAAGTTAATAAGATGGGGGTATTTTTACAAATGCTGCCCAGGAAGTATTGCAGCACTGATGACAGATTTTTATGCAGCTGCAAAAATTTCTTTTTTTGCCCAATCTTAAAGTACAAGGGTGTTCAGGGAGAGGAATCAATTATTTGGAAGAGGAAGTTAAGTAGAAGCTTTAAAAGAAGTATTTTTTTATATCAGCTGTGTTTAGGGTTAAAATCTATTCATCATAGAAGCTTTTATTCTAACTGAAGTTACAGTATTTGCAGCAGAACCCGCCATGGAGAAGGCTCTTGGTGGACTTTACTCCACTCTTGCAAAGTGCTGCAGTCTCTGGTCCCCATTCAGCAAAACACCATTTTTTTAACCTTAAGATTAGTTCCACTGAAGTAAAAGTAACTTAAAGCACATGGTGAACTGATTTGTTGAATAGGAAGCCAGGGTTCTCAGCACCTTCGCAGGGCTTGGTCCCTCATTAAACAGCAAGTGCCAGGAAAAAAGAAGGCTAACAAATTTGAACTGGCTGGTTTAATTCAGTTCAGTGCTTTAAAAATGATTAAGTGAAACACTTACAAGTAGAGCGACAAAATCTACAAGAGGACATCTTCTGTGCAAGCAAAAGGGGACTTTTTTTCATATGTAAGAGAGGAACATTTGGATATTTTCCAGGCAGTTTAAAAAAGATGAAAAATGTGCATAAGGAGACTTTCCCCACACATGTTTCTAGCTAGTGCTCTTCTCAACTGTACATCATACTTTTCTAAATAACTAAAACTTAAAAAAGGAAGAAAGAAAAATTAAATACATTGTAACTTGTTTATGCAGAGAGAGGAGGGGTTGCTTAAAGAAAAGTGGGGTTTTATTGGATAGGGAGAGAAAACATTTATTCAAAGAGCCAACAATACCCTTTTTCTATACATTAAATGCAATTCATACGTCACAGAGTATATTACAAGGGTGTTTCTTCTATCTTTCACATACCTGCTCGCCTGCCTAGTGACACAAGCAAGGCAACCCATGATGTCAATACCAGCATCACCCTTGCTGGTAGGAACATTCTACTTTTTACCACCAAAGCAACTCAGAACCCTTTGGCTGGGGTGTCCCGTCCCACCCTAGCTGTCTGTGAAGTCATCTGAGATGGGCCCCTCCATCTTTAGTCGAGTTTAATCTTCCCAAAAGAGTCAAATAATACCAGGAAGTCAAAAAATGTACATCTGGTGTCAGAGCCCTATGCTCAGGGTGTTAAGAGAGAAAGCTTGGCCACTCCTGCCTGTTGCGTCCTCGTCTGCATGGTGCATCCTGCGCATGGCTAACAGTTTTGGCAAGGGAGGTTTGCAAGAAGCATCAGTTAAGGGAAGGGCTTTCAGCTATGTGACTACAAAAGCTCCTACTTACATTACTAAAGGTTTCTGGTGATCAAACATTTTCAGTAAAAACTTTAGTACTCATTTTAGAAAACTGAGTTGCAATGCATGCTACCAAAAGGAAAAATCTCTTCTTGTGGGAGAAGATAGCTGAACCTTTGATTCTCTTGATACTTTTACTGTCCAGCTGACTTGTGCTTTGTTGGTGTCGTGGCTTGTGCAGCTCCAGTAACGCAGCTGTTGAGGCTAGATCTGTGCCGGAGGAGTTTTAACTCATGTGGAAACGGTGCTCCCCTCGAGTTATGTGGGAAGAGAATTCGTACCTGTCCTGGCTATGGTAGCCACACATGTTGCATTCAAAAGGATCACGGAACCCATGGCAGCCCATATGGATCGTATACATCACATGATCCAAGAAAAGGACTCGACAGTGTTCGCACTTGTAAACTTTCACTTGCTCCCCATTGCTGCTGATCACTTTGAAAGCATCCTGGGAATTGTCAGTACCTGCCCTCAAGACATCATATTGCCTGTTTTCTTCCTTTATAGAGATGCCATTTCTTGCATGGGGACCTATGTGGTTTGTCAGGTAAATTAAACCACTGCGTTCCTCGTTATTGCTCTCTGTATCTGTTGAGTCTTGGCAGCTGTTGCTGGGAGAGGCATCTCGTTCGGAGGAGACAGATTTGGCTTTGGAAAGCAGCAACAAGTTTTCCACTGCGCTGTCCTGAGCTGTATGGTTGGAGCGAGCTTGATTGTCCCCAAGAGGTTTGTGGAGCTGATACATGGGGCTGATGACAGGCACCACCTCAGAACCACCTGGTGGTGTCTGGACAAGGGGACGCAAGGACTCTGCCCCCAGGTAACTGATGGCGTTATTAATGGCCTGGTCGATAACGTGTGTCTGCATTATCTCATTCTCCTTCTCATAGTTGGTGGTGGCATCGTATGGAAGATCGGGCAGACATTTTTCACCTGCAGTGAAAACCAGTCAGGAGTTAGAGGGTTGATTTCTACACAATTAAGGAACCGAACATCATGGACTAATAAAACAGCAACATGGAAGAAAACAGTTGACCAAATCCACCTCTGTAATTCATCTAAGGTATTCATAGTTCTCTAATATAGCTGGTCAGAAAAATGTTTGGTTGGTGTTTTGGTTTTTTTTTTTTTTTAACCTGCAAAATAATTTGAGGTCTTTGGAAAAGCAATTGGATGAAAACAGATTCTGGAAATAATTCTATGGGGACTCGTGGGAGCTCCAGATCGAGTGCTTCATCCTCTCTCCTTTCTAACTGGACTCCTTCATCTGTCTCCTACAGTGAGCTGAGGCATGCCTTTGTGGTTAGTGACGACAGTGTACCAAACTCAGTTACAGTGAGCCTGGCCTTCATGCTTCAGATCATGAAGCACATTATCAATATTTTTCCCTAAAATACTACAATTTTAGACTGGAAATTGCATTTTTTAGTTTTAGACCTTCAGTTTCTTACTGAACCCACATCAGCAATGTGGTCATATGTCATTTTGGAGAAAAATCAACAAAAACTTATTTTTTCATGTTGACACCTCCCCCCCCCACCTTGTTTTTTTAAATAAATCATGTTAGACACATTACCAGAAGATACAAATCTTCCTAGAAACTTTGTGTCAAAGTTATCATCTACAGGAGCAGCCAAGAACCACCGAAAAAATTTAAGTGCATTTGTCCTTGGAACATATTTTTCCTATGATGTAAAAGCCCTATACAGAGCAAGATTACTTGTTACTTGTAACTTTGACTCTGATTTGGCATGCCAAGAGTAAGGGGGGACTCTTTAATTTTTTAAAAATCATACTGCACTAATGTATTTCTAGCTGGATACCCTAGTATTGAATGCTGAGTTTCACTAAATTTCTCAAAATTCCTGGACAGATAGAACTAAGCAAAACATAGAAGGTAAAATTTAGGAGTGGGATAAACTATTAAATGCACAGATGCTGATTTTATGAACCTGAGCAATCTTCTCAAACAGTGTAAATCATCAACATTATTATCAGGCCCCTAATAAATTTGTGCAAATACAAAGGGGTAAAAAATAGGTTCCTAGGAACTATCAATAACACATTGTTTGCAGTCCACATGGATTTTCTAGCTCTGCAGATCTGGGGAAATTCATTGAAAGCCACAAACATCTCTATGAGGTGCTGTCACCTAATCAACATGACATTTGCTGGTAGGCCTTGGAAAGCCCTAATTTGTCTAAAAAAAATGCTAATAGGAGCATGGAAAGTTTACCAGAATATCTGCAAATTGATTTATCAACAATTTTTCCCCCAGTTTCTACTCAAATTGACTATTCAAAGTCTGTGAAGAGCCCAGAAAACTAGCATGATGCTATTGCAATGATGGGGCTAAAGTGTAGAAAGTCCTGCTGTCTACATTTCCCACAAGATAATGGTTTCATACTAGCTTGTCCATGCTCTGCAAGCAGAAGAAGAAACACTCCGACCATTGCCTAAGTTCCTATAAGGCATGTAGGGTACAGACACCTTGTAGCTGCGCCACACAAGCTTCTACTTCCTCTTGTTTCCTTTCCCTATTATTCTGCCAATTTAAGCACCCCTCTAACTGGGGTGCATTCTTTTTTCTTCCAGATTTACCCTTTCTAATGCTCTAGTTTTCAGGCAGAGTTTGAGGCTGAAGGTTCAAAGTAGGCATTGTGAAAGACTTTTGTAAATATGAAAAACCTCTCCTAATATGAATGTATACCCTTGTCTCCAGAAAACATTGAGGTCAAAATCGTTTATACTCCACGGGCACTGTATAACACTGAAAAGTGAGACCGGTTTTCATTATACACAAAATTTTGGGCATCCAGAAGACATGATTTTAACAGCTGTTTCTTGGGTAGTATTTGCTTTATGTAGCGTAACTGGTTGGTAGTTGCACTGAGAGGATCAAGTGCCCATAAGAAAATTTTGTTTCCCAGCAGGGTGTCTGAAACAGACACAAACTTGAGGAAGGCAGGTATCATTTCTATATCTGGGTAGTGCAGGTAATGCTTGCATTCATTAAAAATAATAGCTCATTTCTGTGGTTATTAGAGCATAAGTAAATTAAACTGCTAATGGCTTGATGCACTTCAAGCTTTACACTGCTCAGGGTTCTGCAGCAGGTACCTAAATACTAAAAATGCACTCAGTGCATGTGGGCACTTTTTTGGTTTGTTTTGCTTTTTGTTTTTAACCCCTCTCTCTTCTTTGCTGCTTGTTGTTTTAGCATGATAAACCTGTGTCAACATCACCTGCAGTTTTCACTTTCTAGTTTAGATGGCCCAGTTCTGCTTTCAGGTCTGGAAGTTATTCCAGTTTGGAACACAGAGAGAATTTTACAAATAACTGGCTTAATTTGGTGAACAATCTCACTTTTGAAAGGTAACTATTTAGCCTTGAGAAAAACGAGTGAAGAAGCAGACAGTCTTTGCCTTATGTGAAGGATGCCATTTGCTTCTTCTCCCTGGAATTCAGCACGGGGATTGGGATGACACGGTAATCTACAGGAGCAATAAACATGTTTTATTACCCAAAAGCTCTCCTGACCAGCCAGCCCAACCTTGTGTTAATCAGGAATGTACCTATTACGTGAAGCAGCAGGTGAGGATTGGAAAGGGAAGGATTTGGGGGCATTTTCTTGTCAGAAAAGTTCATCCTTTTGAAGGTTAGCAAATTTCCATAAATATCTGCTGTCAGTAGGTTGTCTTCCTACACCACACCCTGAATAACTAACTGACAGGAAACTCTGCCCTCCTAAAACTCGTAGTTAAACTGGCTGTCTTTACTGTTTTTCAGGGTGAAGAGAGAAAAGGAGAACGAAAAAGCTAGTCCACACCCACAGATACATCACATATAGGATACTTGCTAGTAGCTTTTAAATTTTAACACTTTTGGTCTTCCTGGAGCTTTCACAGAATTAGTATTTTGCCTAATGCAGTCAGTTACTAGAGTGTCTAAACAGATCAGGTTTGCCTCACAGAGTTGATATATTTTTGGTCACTACCTCTACTATAACTTTTGTCCTTTTATACGTGTAAGCATTTCTTATCTTTGACTACCTCCTGGGATTGTTGCCTTTAGACCTGAAAACTATCTTGGACTTTCATTTCAAACCTTTAGTTGTGCCTCCTGACGTAGCTGAGATTCCCTTTTCCTTGTCTCAGAAATACTAATTATCCTTTCACCCTTATGTCCTCATTGAAGAAGGTATATTTGGAATTTCTGCCCCATAAACTGGTCTTTTTTTGCCTTGACTTTTGACTGAAGACCTTAATGTGTGTTTTGTTTCAAAGACTTCAGTTTTCTCTGATTGTCCCCTATAGAATAATATTATAAATGAATGTACAGTGAATTATAACAGAATCTAACTAGATATGAGTATATGCTGTCCTCTGACCTCCCATGCTTTTATTCATTTAAGACTAACTATACATAGCATTGTCTGTGGGTCTCACTATTATGAAACTCATGTAACCACAACTTGGCACAGGCTTACCAAACAGAACAATATAGGTGTAGCCTCCATTTTTATAGGTGTAGCCTCCATTTTTTCATTGTTAAGACAAAAACTACTGGGTGCAAATGGGCATGAGGTTTTTTGCATAATTTATAGAATGTACCCAAAGATCTTTTCATTTAGGTATTATTCTCAGACCTAGGTTTATTTATTTCCATGATCATTTTGGGCTGTAAAAGCATACAGACTTTACGAAGGGGTGAAGAATGTTATCCAGCCTATGCTCAACTATTCACAAATGTTTTCACAAACACCAATATGCCTAGATCTGGATGTCATCCAAAAGTTAATAAAATAACCCTGGAAGTGTGGTCAAATGCTTTCCCAGTAGGAAACTTCTATTCCTATCTTCAGGTTCTTAAGGCAACTTCAGGAGTCTGTCCAGATCTTGTAATGATCTGGTTCATAAGCATCAGAAAAAGACAGGAAAGAGATTTAAAATTGATCTCCAGATGTGGAAAATTAAACATGCAGAAATGTATGCTGGAGAAGTTTGGTTGGTTTTTTCCCCCAACACATCACTGTATCTGTTTCTATAGAGATAGATATTGCTAATTTAGTAAAACAAGTAAAATCATAAAGCAAAAGTAAAAATCCTGTGAGATGTTTTTTGGGTTTGGTTTTGTTTTATTTTTTAGGAGACAGCAAACGTTTAACTCTTACCAACAAATTTCTGAGGCATAGAGCTCTTACGTTTGGCGACGTTACTTGCTAGTCTATCCAGCACGAGGGATCTTTCTGACCCTATCTTGCACAGGTCTTCAGCCATTTCACTCTGGTTAGTTTCGTCTTTTATGACTGAAATCAAATGACATCAGAAGGGTTAGGCACGCTTGTTCCATTTAATGGAACTATTGTCTTTAGGTTATTGTTTCTCAGCTAATGTCTTTTAGCTCCCAACCAGCTGGAAGGAGGAGCTCGCCACTGCAGACACGGGACAATTCTGACTCCTGGTAACACAGTCCCTCATGCTGATTAATCTATGTACATGTTCATGTTTCCCTTGTTTAGGATACAAAAATGAGATTGCAACTGCAAGGCATCTGCCTGTATGTAATGTAGTCACTCCACCCTTGTTCTACAGCCACTCTGCATTTCCATGAGCAAATGAGGTCCTAACATTTTACTGGACATGAAGCAGTTCACCTTTTCACCCCTGCGCTGTCACCCCCCACCATCTCTCTGCAACCCTCCCAGTGGAACTGCCTGTATGATCATTGCTTCTCTGGCAGGAGAAATGGACAAACTTCTCAACTCCAGCAGTGGAAGATGTATTTGCAACCTACACCAACCCTTCTCTCCACCACCTTTTTTTTCCCTAGTAAATATTTCTATACTTCCTTGACACAATTTTAGACTTCAAATGACAATTTAAGTTTCTAAAGTCACACCTATAGTGGAGCACTGATTTCCAATACTCAAAATTGTTTCCCAACCTCCTGCTGAGACACTGCAGAATTAGAAAGGAGCTTAGCTGTGAGGCTCTAGGAAAGGGAGACTATTTCACTTTCACTACATTTTACTTCAGTACTTTCCTGCAGAAACAGAAGGGATGTATCGAAAAGTGCACTGTCAAAACAATGACTATGAAAAATGTATGGAAAGGTATTTCTGACTTCCAACATCTAAAGGAAAGGTGATATGCAGCAAGATTACAGCACAACTGTTGGGGTTTTTTGGGGGTTTTTTTGGCAAGGGAGGTCAGAGACAGGAGAAAGGAGTTAATTTTACTTCTACCTGCTACTGGGATATAGATATTTTTCCTGAGCTTGTGAGTTCCTATTAAAGGGAGAAGCAAAAGATGACTTTTAGACTTTGATTCTGCAAGCTCTTTCAATTAGGTGCACCACTCTGCTACATTTTGCCTTCTGTGCCTGCTGAGAATTTGTTTTATCACTGGATTTACTGGTTCACAGAACCCATTAGTACCTGGGTGTTTCTCAATAGTTGAGAACACGCTGTTCCTATGCAATGTTATTTTGGCAATATATCACTGCCATAAAAGGAAGATTGTGAAAGTTTCATTGTTCCTGAAAGTTGCAAAACCAGGGTCTGGTGGATAACTGGAAGGATCAGGTGAAGTGTCCTAGACAACAACACTCCACAATACCAAATGGAAGAGTACACAACTGGTTCTTGAGCTCCTGCTGTGGCAGCACATACTGCAGTGACAGTGACAATGACAGCAAGCCTCATGGAATTATGCCCCAGCCCCATAAGATGCTAAAGATTGTGACCAGTGCAAGATATGAGCAGAATTTGGTCATGAAAGTGCAGAAGAATAAAGGGCATGGATGGTACCTAGTCATCATTGAACAAGCACACGCCAGCATCTTGTGCTGGCTCAGGCTTCCAGATACCACTTCAGGAAGAGACTTACAGAGAATGTTTTAAAGCAGTCTGATCAATGGGGAAACAAAAGTTTGAATTTTTAGTTCAGAGTTTAAATGATCAAGAAATATCTGTTTAGGATATAATAACATGGAATTTCTAACCAATTCAAGAAAGTGTAGTTACATATTCAAATTTCAAACTTTTAAAACTCCTATTAAAAAAAAAGGGCAAGTTGAATTATGTACTAATTTCCAGCCTTTGCAACTGAAACCCCCTGAAATTTGCTACCAACCCGGTAACTTTTTTTCTCTAATTTGGTGTCTGTGAAATGAAAAAAAAAAAAAAAATTTTATCTTTCCAAATGAAAATCCACATGTGGCTGAAGAATTGTAATTGACCCTTTTTAAACTTCATAAACTTCTGTTATTTTATAAAGGCCTGGTAAGGCTTCAGCACACTTGCACTCAACTAAAATGCAAAACTCTGGGTAATGTCTCTAACAGAACTTCACATGGACGGTGAGATTCTAGTCCTCTAAAATAAGAATTAAATTCAGCAGGTTCCTAATTTCATGCTGAATCTCCTTCTCTTAAAGAAAGCAAACAAAAGTTAAAATACAAATACAGTCCCTTGTTCCTCTCCTTACTCCTCTGTGCTGGATCTCTCCCTTATTTGAATATTTTCTCAAATATATTTATTAGATTTACAAGCTGATGGAAAGCTTCTACTAGTTTAGGTCATTTCAACTGACTTTTTTTCTATGTATACCGCACAAAGTATTTTAAAAATGCTGTAAAATGCAATCCTGCTGTAGCAGAATGTCAAATCACATGCCCTAAGCAGATTTTTGTATCAACCTTTTTGAGTCTGGAAGACAAAAATAAAAGGGCCTGAATTATGGCTCTAATAGTTCCATATTGCATCCTGAAATATAGGAACAGTGGTAGTATAGCTACTTGCTTTTCTAGATATAATGTAGAATGCACTAAAAATCCCAGAATGACGCTTACTCATTTTCAGCTGTTTCATTGTACATTTTCATCTTTGAGTTTGTAAGGGAAATAATGTAAACATGGCAAAATGGTATGTTTGCAGTGAAGTGGAATAGAGCAGAATGCAAAATACTAGGACAAATGCAGGAAAGTTTCATTTTTTAGAAATGTTAAGGATCGATTTATTAACTGAGTACTAAATTTTTTAAGAGTGAAGTCTTTGGCTGGATACAAGGTCTAAATACCAAAGTTAATAGTCTAATTTTTTTTTTTTTTTAATTTGCAAAAGCACTCCTATTATATCAAATACGGATTTATATGATACTTTCAGTATATGCAAGGAAGAAGTGATTCTTCCAAAGCAGTCATTAATTCCCCAGGTTTTCATTCCACTGAGATACTAGATTCAGTCCTAAGCTAGTATAAACTCTCCTGTCATGATTTGCTATAAACAAAGGTCCATCTCTAAAATTGTATTATTTCTTAATAAAGTTTATGATTCCTAACACCAGTTTCATCTGTGTATTTTTGCTTACTAAGACTTTAGTAGTAGTTCAGCTACTCATTCACACAGCTTTTCATGTTCTGCGTGCAGACATTCAAATCCACGTGTCAGACACTGAAAATTCAAATCCCAAGACACAGTATTTGTTTCTAAATCCTATCACCTCTTTGGGGAATAAGTATTGCTGCCTACTGTATACTACATTGAGCTTTCCTATTTATATATTCTCCAGCCCCTCAATAAAATTAGAAGGGGCGTTGCTCTAACATGCTGTCTGCCAGAAGCATCTCAGCTGTATTCACTGCTATCATTATGTGCATATACTTTACATTATTTGACAGCATGTAAAAACATATTCAGATTCTGTCCAGATATGAAATATTAAATGAGGCATCATTGCAAATAGGTCAGAGGGAACCTTCCATTTTTGTCATTTGACAAACCAAGTAACATATACCAACAGCATCAAAAAGGTGTGCAAGAAATGTAACTTACTGGATGGGCTTATACTCCACCACAGAAACTGGATCTAGCATTCTCTATCTAAAACTGCACATGCAAGGGGATTTTGTATGGTTACTTACTCTGATTGATCCCATAGAGATCTTTAGGATCTTTGTTAAAAAAAAATCCAAACCCCAATATCTGCTTGCTTGATTTCTGGGCATAGTTTTAGATTTGATACTCTCCAAGAAATTGACTTTACCTTCATTCTAAGACCAGTCTGTCAGAGAAGCACAACAGCTCCTCACCTCCTCCCAGTTTTCTTTTAAAGGGGAGGTTGGGAAGAAGGCTGTCAACAAATTATTAGCCTTTCTGGACTGTCTCAGTCAAACTGGTTAAATTAAAGTCCTCTGGCATCACGTCCTCTTGCTTGGAAGAGTGAGATCAAAGACAGATGGCTCATCCTTGTTAGATGAGTTGGTCTCAGTGGTCAAGCCCCTTAAGCTGTGCCTGGGAAGGGCAGGAGATATGCAATGCAGAAGATTCTGCAGCCCTACCTAGAACACTGATACTAAGTCTTTATTAAGGATACATCCACAAGAGTACTGCAATATAGGACTCCAGGCAAAGGGGAAAGGTGATGAGATGGTGTAGCCATACTGTCTTGAGATGGTGAACTGAAATTTCCCAGGTCTTGCAAGTGTTTTGCTACATGCCTGAGTTTTACTCTGGCTTTTTCTTTGAGCTAAACAAAAGGAGACAACAGCCAAATATTTATCAAATATAGAATAAATCAAAATGCAATATCGTACATATGGGTTGTGTGTGTGCCTCCCCAATGCAAAAGATGCCACAAATGGTACTACTGTTCCTTTTGCACTCCTTTTTCTGTGTACGTGACAGGACAGCGTTAATCCCCAAATGGACACGTTTATTACCTGAATAAAGGCTGCTTGAGATATTCATGGTTTGCAGGTAGTTATGACAGCGTTCTTTATGTTCTTCCAAAGAGCTGCGCTGCTTGTAGCTGCGACCACAGTATCCACATTTGTGGGGTTTGCCAACTGGAGAAAACAATTAATTGAGAGATTCAGATGAGGTATTCAACAGAATATTAATAATGATAAGAACAACAGGAAAAAAGCCCACCCCAAAAATAAACCCACGCTTGGTGAAGAAAGATTTTGTCAATTTAAAAAAAAAAAATCTAATGGAAAAATAGTTGTATATCTTTATATCAACAGGCCAATTCTGTAGGTGCTGCAAGTTGATTTCAGATGATTCATATCAGATAAGGTCTGCGACATTAAATCTTTAAAAACAGCATCTACACAAGTTAGAAACTGAGACACCTTCAAAGGCCTGAATGTAGTTGCTTTAGTGCCTAGCTCCCGCAGAGACTGCCAGTGGGGGAACTGGTGGTGTAGGTAGAGACACCTGCCCACGGCTGGATGTCAGTTCTGATGTAACCAGAACCAGCTCAACCCTTTTAGGACAATGTTAGATTTCACATATTTTCTGCTTCTGGAAATTCAAGAGAAACGGCATGACAATTTTTTTTTTCTGTATTACACCAATTCAGATGTAGGTAGTTCCAGGAATTTCACAGTAAGAATATGGTTTCATGGACTTCTGGACCTGAATTTTCTGTCTCAGCATGACAAGACTGTCACCTTATATGTGATTTCACAATTTTAGATGGTTACACAGCTTAACTTTTGAATTTTATTTACAAATTCTCAGGTTAAAATCAGACTCAGACATCCAAATTGTTTATAATGTATTGACGTCAGTTTGCCAGTTGCAGGAACTAATTGCAATCTATAATTTATGCGTTGTCTCTTTAGCTATGGAATCCTCAGAGTTTGCCAAAAGTTTCTAGGTGTAATTTCATGTATATATGAAAAATGATGTTTAAAATTGTGCAGCCATGAAAATCAGTAACAGCAAGGGAGAGGGAGGCAAAGTAGTATTTTAAGGATGTGCTTTCTTGAATTGGGCCAGGACCAAACAGAAGTGGAAATTATTTTGGACATCTGGGACCAACACTAGGGATCTTATTATTTAATGTGTGTGTTAGAGAAGAATTTCCTTAGTTTTGTGCAACACAGAAATGTCACTTTGGGAGTTCCCTTTCTGCTACCCAGAACTTGGTCCCAAAGCCAGCTTTCACAAGTAAAGTTACCAGTGTCAGTTCCAGCAACGCAGTTTGGTGGTCTCCTGTCCAAATAACAATTTGCATCTGCAGCTTAGCTTGGGAAACTAGATGAGACAACACTCTGCTCTTAAAGGCACTTTAAAGGTGCTAAATACGTTTTGCTTCACAGAAGGTATGTGACTATGGCTTCTGTCAAACAATGAGAGGTTCCTGGTAATGGAAATGTGCAGCTATTCAAAAATATTTATTCAGATCTCCATATTATTGTTGAGACAGAACACTGAAAAACTCTAGCAGAGTCCTCTTTTCTGGAAGATTATTATCTTTCTCTCTCCCACCCTCTCCCTCCTCCCCACCCTTTCTCTTTCAAAGTACTTGTAATAACAAGGTGCAACAAATAAATGCTGCTAAATGCTGTAGGTATCCACTCCTTTGGTCGAGAATGACTACAAGACTGGAGGTTTTGAGACTTTGTGACTTAAAATCTACCGTGTTTAGACCTTATATTATTTCTGTATGCGGATAAATGCCATCTAAACCCTAAAACAATCATCAGCTTTAATTCATGTTCGTAGTTCCATGAAATGGATTACTCACGTGAGGCTTGTAAGACGAAACCCTACTACAGAAACTTTTAATCAGTCAAGAAGCATGGGGAAAAAAACCAGTTCTTCTGGTGAAGGATCATGGGTGTGAGATGTGTGTAGTCATGTCTTTGCTGCTTAAACACTGTGGCCAGCTCACAGCTTGGTTAACCTCAACACAGGGCTACTCGCCTCCCCAGGGTGAGAAGACCTCTCGGGTTTGGTGGGCACGAACGCCCCTGTCTCCTCTATGGGTGTGGTGACAAGCACGCCTGGACGTTCCCACACCTTCACTTACCCGAGTGAGTCCTCAGGTGTCCCGTGAGGGCATCCCTGCGACGGCAGGCGTAGTTACACAGGTGACACTTGAAGGGCTTTTCACCTGAGTGCAACTTTATGTGGCGCAGAAGGTTGCCCTTCTGTGTAAAGGAGGCTCCACACTGGTTGCACTGGAAGGGGCGTTCTCCTACAGGGAGAAGGAGAAAATATGTGAGAACAAAAAATCTTACGTGGTAACAAGTGAAAGATTTCAGTGAGAAAGTTGTTTTCTCACTGCTGCTCTGCGACTTCCACCGGCTGCAGGTTTGATATAACATGAGGCTTTCAGACTAAACCTGCCAGTTTCTTAATGCTTCACTGGCTGGGTCAATTTGATCTGAAAATCTAATTTTTTTTTTCTAAATCAGAATGGCACATCACAATGCAAATTCAAACTCATTTAAATAAAGTGACTGCAACATTTTGTGTTGAAGAGCCACTCTTCCTGATCAGCAGTTTTGGAATAAACCAATATCCAATTTTGCATGTTGTGGCATTTGGTGGGGTTTTTAATGTGGCTTTTTTCAAAGGGTCTTTAAAATATGCCACTGAAGCAGCAAAATAAAAAGGAAACTCATTAAAAATGCATTTCAGGATCACAAGTTCATTTCAGCGTTACATTCTTATATTTAAATGAAAGGCACTTCATTATAACAGTTATAATAACTTCTTTTCATTTACATTTTCCCTGTATTTTCCCTTTCAATTTCTTCTCCATTACCTGTCTGTCCCTAAGCAGCCAAATCAGGAAAGAGACAGAGAAAGAGAGAAAGAGAGAGAGTAAAATCACATAAGTTAAGACAGTGCAAAGGAAGCCCTGTACTTCCATGCCAAAGTCCCAACCCTTCTCTGGGTAAGGTACGAACAGAGGAGCTGAACAAATGGGCTCTGCTGGTCTACACTTTGGGCAGACACAGGGAAAAACCTGAAGAGACACAGCCTTGATTTGTTGAAACTGGTCCCTGTTATCAAGGAAGCGAATCAACTAGCCTTTGTAAAAATTAATATGGCTGTTGTTTGCTTTTTAGTGCTGTTTAAAATCAATACGCTCATTTATTTGCCTAGCTTTTTTTTCTTTTTTAATTTCAGATAGATGAAGCCTTTTCTTTAAATCAGAAGGTTTCCAGTTGTACCAGATAGGAGTAAAGGAAAATGTATACATGAGAGCACTCCATCAGCAGGAACCGCTCCTGCATGTCTCTTTCTCTGTAGCCCTCAACTAAGTCAAACCAGCCTTTGAAACTAATTTGAAGAATTCTGTTTCTCTTAGGCATAAATGTAATCTGCTATAGTAATTACAATGCACTGACAATGTTAGAAACAGCCCAGAGATGTCCTGTTATTAGTTTTGATTTTTTATCTAACAATAATACTGAATTTAAAATTTCAGTGCTGGAGTTAAAATATAAAAAATATAAATACAAGTTAAACAATTTCTTTCTTCTCTCTCACTTAACCATCATGTATTATTTTGCACATCTAGGACCAATTTGTATGTCCATATGTGCGCATACATGGTCAGCATTATAATTTTTGACTTTTGGGTAATGCAGTAGAACAGCTGAAAATCAGTTAGACAGCAGCACAGTCCCAACTGAAAAATCTGAAAACTCTTACCATCAGCTGGCAGCTTTAGCATTCAGCAAACAGTACAATGAATCTACTTTATGGCAAGAGATTTTCATCAGTCAAACAGCTTCAAGCAGGTCAGCATAGTCCCTGTCAAGCCAAATGAGCTCACTTTCTTAGTCCATCAAGAAGACATATTCATCTAAACTATACTAGAAGCTGGTTCAACTGGGGTGTCCCACAAAAATGCCAGCATTAGCCTTACAGGATTTTGCAATATACTTCATAAGCCATGCACAGTAGTTGCTAGGGGAAAAAGAAAACGGGTAAGAGTCTGTCTCCTTTACCTCTTAATCTTTGGGCAGTTACTCAGCGTGGAAGGTATTTTTCAGAAATGGACTGAAACAGTAATGAAGAAGTCAGTTTGTCATGGGGGACACAAATTCAGAAGAAATGGTTAATTCTTACTAAACAGCTTTTCTAGCATTTATTTCTGTTACTTTTTACTCACAGGAGGTAAGAGGAGAAAACAAAGATTGTAAAAGTACTCCAGGAATGAAATGTAAAGCAAAGTAAGAATGAAATGTATCTCCAGCCTACAGCTCTCGCAATTACAGGGTGAAATCTTGCACCAGGTGGAGAAGACAGATGGGTGGAGCATTTCAAATGAGACTGCTGCATACCAAATATTTCTACAAAACTTACAGTGGGATCAAATGTAAGGGAACCTGCACTCATGTTGCTGTACAAGGGAAACGACACCACCACCGAAAGACCCTGAAACTACATGTAGCTTGGCCAGCCTTTGGTCATCCATGCTGCAACTACCGGGGTGGGGAACACCTGCCTTGTGAGCCTGGCAAAGCTCCCAGCCCTGCTAGGATGGACACAGTCGCTGATGGAAGGTGTGGTACTATCCCCCAAAAATGAGGAAGGGGCAGTTTGTAAAGAAAAAATACATAATGCATCTTTTGTTTAAACAATCTGCTTTGTGTGTTGTTTTCTCTCCAGTTCTGAACAGCACATGTCTATGCTGGGCAGGTTTCACTGCACGGTGTGTAGCTATGGACAACGATGGGCCCAGGAGCAAAACCTACAATGGGACCCTGAGTTGAATCAACCACCACTGCAGTGATTTGCAAGCCTAATTGGGAGCATGGGGCCTGGACTACTTGTAAAGTGAAGAATATTTACCATCCTAACTGAAATCTTTCTCATTTCTTAAACAATAGAATGACAAAATCACCTACTACTCAGAGATGTGCATAGCTCTTTTTTTTTTAATACTCATTATTCAATGGGCACTAGTTTTCTAAATAATTTGAGACATTCAGACCCAACTAACAAGACATAAGTGAACTAACTGGTGACTTAAGTTAAAGGAATGTACATATAAGGAGAGAATATATATACCTATGCACGCACACATGTATATGCACATATATGCATATGCACGCATGCACACACATATGCGCACGCTGAGCAAGCAAGGCCTGAATCTATACCCTGAGATGTCAGCACCAGAGAGCAGGAGAAGAGTTTCTCTCTCATTTCTAGATCTTCTTTTTGCTAAACACCAGCAAGCTGGAGAAAATCCATGTACTGAAAGCCTTGGGGAAGGACAGTAAGGAGAGTCGGGCATCTGTGAGTGGGATTCACTCTGCAGACAGGAGCAACAGGTAAGTCAGTGCTGTACAGCTGCTCGCAAACAGGAGGGGGCAGAAATATCAGGTGCTGCTCTGCATATCTGCACTTGGCAGGTGTATTCATTAAAAGTAATTATGCCTTTTATCAGGTCAGGCAGTCATTTTATTTTGGCACTTTAGTGTGTTAGAGTTTTGTTCACTTATCAAATATTTATTTAAGGAAACCTCACTGCATATGCAGGTTTTACATGAATTAGCAGCAAAGTAATTCATTTGCAGGGCTTATTCCTTCACCGGGCATGTATTGAAATGGGCTTCAGCGTAGTCAGTTAAATGTCTGTAATAGTATATCCCATTTCTACTTTAATTTTCATAGCGCAGCTGAAAGGAAAAGCAGTCACCACTGTTTCCCCATGACGTCCCTTTAATTTAAACTACCAGCTCCAAGCCTCCACTCCCTTGTCAGCCTCCAAAAAAACACCTGAGCTCACCCAAAGAGGCTGCTCAGGAGAGGAGCTGAGGATGAGGTGGGAGGGAAAGCAAAGGCTTTCTTTCCATGGAAGGAGTCAGGGGCTCACCTTCACACCCTTTATTTTTATTAAGTGTAAAAGAAGCAGGTCCTGCTGAGCAAAGTGCAGCTCGTGGGGTGCTTCCACTGTAGGTTTTAACTACGTTTCCCGATTAAAAAGAGGGTCTTGTTCATGTGACAGTCCTTGCATGGTAGCACCCTAAGCACCCTTGGCAGGCACATGAGTCCCTCTGCCAGGCAGGATTTCGGGCAGCTGGACGTCTGTGCCAGGGAAACCAGTGAGGTGGCCATAGGGAACAGACAGCCCAGTTCATCCTCCAGAGACTCATCCTGCTGGGTGCCAACCAATACACTAGAAACAAAGGCAGCTCTGCCCACCGCCTCCCTAAAATCAGGTGTGTCCCCACACAGACCACTCAGCCTTGATGAAAACACTGCCTCTGACCCTCAGGGACCCAAAACAGCTCTTCTGAAGGAGCAACAGCGTACTTTTAATAGAACAGCAGTCTCCTAAAACAAGCACAAAGACTTCAACCTCTAAATGCATTTTAAGTTGCAACGTTTTATTTCAACTACTGCAATATCCCCTTCAAGCCCGTGGGTCTGTTTAAAAGTCCTCATGTCCAAGTCATTTTCCATATACATTTTATCAACTTTTAAAGGATCACATTAACATGCAATTAAAAAAAAAAAGGAAACAATTGACCAACAAGCACTTTATTATATCTAAGAAGTAGGCTGTAACTTCACTTCTGAGAACTAGTTGTGGCTTTTCCAATAATGATAATTATCTGCTCTTCCCTGACAGAGGGATTTATCATATTGAATTGAAGAGTATTTTGAAGCAGGCAATGTAACAACATTGCTATCACCAGCACTGCTTCTGAATGTGGCTAACCCATGTTACACTAACAGATAGCACCCTTCCAGAGCTTGAAGAGCCACTGTTACAGTGACAGACATTAGCACTGGCGGGGATGGACAAACACTCAGGGTCTCTTCATGGATCCTCTCCATTAAACTCTGAAAACTCTTTGCTAGTCTCACTCCTTAGTAATTCTGGGGAAATCATTTAAGCATGATTGGGGGGAAGCGGGGAAAGAAAGTATCTATGTGTTCACTGGCATGACTATTTCAGTGGAATCTAACCATGGGACAGGTCATTCTTACTTTAAAAATATTTTGAAATTCCCTCTCATTTGAATATTCATGCAAAAATGTCAAATACTTATTTATTTTCAAAGTAACTTGTGTAGCACAACAGTACAGTTCAGTTATTATCCTTTGACTATGGATGACCTTAGAGTTTAGATCAGAAGCCTAATTTTTAGGCAGCTTATATCAGGTAAGATGAGACTCACCCTGGTCTTTACTTCTTCGTTTGTTTCAGCCTCTTCATTTTTTTGCACTCTGAGACTATTTAGAATTAGAAAATTGAGGCAAGAAGATTCACAGCACTGTATAATGACAAACCATCCCTACGGAGCACAACATCTTTACATGTCTCTTTTGGTGTCCCAGCCGAAACCATTTAGTGCAGATTTGACCAGTGACAATACTTGTTTTTACTTCATGAAACATTTGACATAAAATTAACCCCTTTTTTACTAAGACTGCCAGTAGAGTTCCCTTAACATTTATTTTGCCAATCACTTTCATAATCACTGATCCATAATGAGTTTTGTTGCATTGTTGGAAACATTAGAACTGGGTCAATTTCAGAGTTAGCCAGAAATGGGTTTTTCTTCAGCAATTCTTAGAAATTTCTCAGAAATTAAACAACACTTCTTCACTTTCTTCTTTTTTAATTTGAATTTTTCATGTAGCTTCCAACCAAACAAACTGGACAATTTCTAGCCCAATAGATGGACTTCCATTAAGAAGAAATCTCAATTCTTGTGCTCTCCGAAATGGTGTAACAAAATAACCAAGTTCCAAATGCCCACCGATGCTGCATTATCTTACAAGAGGGAACATGTGCATGATACAGAAAATAAGTCTTAGTTCCTAATATGTGGCCAATTCTTGTCAACTAAAGGAAAAACTACGGCAGGCCTTACCAGTGTGGCTTCGTTTGTGAACCATGAGCACATTGGGACCGATGCAAATTATCCCACAGATATCACATTTTAGCTTTCCGTTAGGAAGTCGAATGCCTCCAACTCCTGACATAGCTTTGCTGCCTGGGCCATTGTGTGAGCCATTCATTTTCTCTCCCGAGGTATCAAGCATTCGTAAATCCTCCGCACATTCTTCCCCATTCATTTCACAGGCACGCCCATTCTCTTCATCACTCTGAGTCTCTATTTTAATATTACCGGCTGAAAAAAACAATACAGGATGCCACTCAGTTTTGTTACAGAATAAATATGGTGGCAAAGAAACAATCACATCAAAGGAGATAACTTCTAAATAACATGTACAATATACCTAAATAACAAAAGCTACAAACACGACTACATTTCCATGGACAATGAGATGAGTTTGTAACACATGGAGCAATGAACAGTGAATATCAGTAAGACAAATACAAGGCATCCTGGGAGCTGGGAACCCAAACAACATTACAAGTCTGTTCCTACGTCAGTTTGATATTTTTGCATTTGTAACATTCATTTTGACAATTCAGGCTAATTGCGATGAAACTTAAAAGGAATCCACTTCACAAGGATTGATCCAAAACAGTTGTGAAAGTAACACACTCATCAAAGACAATGGATGAAAATGAACTGAAAATGCAACATTCTCCACTTGACAGGAAGATCCCAGGGGTTGTACTGAATCCAAATATTTGCTTTGAAGTTCTGTGGGGTAAACAAGGATAACAGGAAAGGAAAGAGTACAAACACTGATAAAGAAACCAGGATGGGGAAGGATGGAAGAAAGAATTTAAGAACTAGCATTTGTAGGATAGCAGAATTAGGATCAATGAGTAAGAGGAGAGGATGTCTACAGCCATGAGCTACTATTAAAAAACTGTCAAATCAACAAAGGTGGGTGGGAGAACTGTTTTGACTTTATTGGAAAAGTTCTTTGTGTTATAATCCCATAGGTGACAATCACTTGCAGCTAGAAGAAGAATGAGGTATAAATTTGGCATAGCCTCATGACATGTGATAACATGTAGGTTGGTAAATTTGGTCTGATATGAACACAGCAAACCTAAATGTTATGGAAAAGGGCCAAGATTCAGATCAGTTAATGACAGTATTCATTCATCTTCTCTCCACAGGACTGTATGATGTTTTGTGTAGAATAAATCATCTTTCCAGTTATTCCGTCTTTTCTAATCTGATGGTTTTGGTGAAAAAAACAGTTCTTCATTAGGCTGAAAAAGACCATTTCATTCCCCCCAATCTTGCTTTCCTTTCAGTGAAAAACCTCTTCCTTCACCCTACCCCACCCCAAAAAGGAAAGCATTCACTTTAGTGGCTAGCTGAGTACATGAGGGGTCTGTTTCACCCAGTAAAGACCAGGTCTTTTCCTTTTGTGGAACAGTAGTTTCATGGTAGCCTTATTCATTCATAAGTGGTGGTGTAGCAATGACATAATTAAGCTATGGGCAATAATTACCTCAAGAGATGAAAGACCTTGGCATTAATTTGAAAATGAAAGGTTTGACAAACTCTTCTCTGCTACACCCTGCAACCTCCCAGGTGTCCCAGGAGGATTGCATGGATGTGACTGACAAGAGTATCTGACTCAAAATCCTACTGGGAAACATGCTGAGGGTAAAGGTGCTCACAGTTCTGAACACTGCTTGACTGGACACCTTTTATAAAGTCTACCAATCTAGGCATTTTAATGATTTTTTCAATTACTGCATTTTTAGTAAAAATCATATACAAGACACAATGAGTGCACACCATAAATAGCAGTTTTTACTTTAAAATGTATGCCCTAAAAAGGGGAATAATTCAGAGTTAGGGAAAAAAAACCATAATAATGATCAAACAGTGATTTATAAAGATGATATGTCTGGCTAAAAAGAAGTGATCTACACTTTTCTGCAAATTTAGTGGACTACAACCCCATACTGCTGTTTTCACCATGGCAAATGGAAGCAATAGAACTACTTGGCTTGAGCATATGACAGATTTTCCATAATTCATATACCATTTTTTTTCTCTTAATTATAAGCATAATAATTTGAATGTAAATATAATTATACAAAATAATTACAGGCTCCTTGCCTGCCAGGGATTTGGAGAAGGTGGCTTTTGAAGTAGGCTTTACGTTAAGTTAAAACAAAATACATGTGAACGAAGCGAAAAGATCCCACTACTTAAGCCCTTTGGTAGCATATGCAGACAAATGTACATTACTGAGAAGCGAAAAGACACAAACAAAAATCATAAAAGTAGGAACTAGATGGAAATGCTCTGTAGTGAGCTGAGTTTGCAGTATACTTACGGGAAAAAGATTTGGGAATTATTGCATGAAAGTCCCTAAAGCCTTCTGCCCCAAATGCAGCTGCAATAAAGAAGGCAAACAGGATGCTGGTTTGTGGTACTGCTAGCAGTAAATGTAAAAGAAAATGGCATTATTGCTATAAGAGAAATACCTAGGAGAAAGACAGAACTATCATCACAGAAGCAACACAAGCAATTTAGCATGAAGCAGAAACAGTAGCAGGACAGTTGGCAGGGGAATCCTGACCTGCCCACAACAATTCCCATTTGTAAAAATGCCCTTTTCTTCCAAAGCATCCAACAAGTTTTATCACGTTTTCTAAATGCATAACCTCTCTTGGGTATTCCCCTTGTTTGCGGGTTAACTCCTGCTGAAGTCAAGAGGAACTTTTGTTAAAGTGTCTTGAGAGGGTCAACAGGAGCAGAGCACCTAACACAGCCTTCTCCTGCCCCCAGGGAAACCACAGGCCCCTACAGTGCAAGCTTCCTCTCAGGATTTATTTTTTGCCAACATGCCCTCTTTGTGTGCCAGAGATCTCTTCCTTATAGGTCCTTGCTTCTAGTCACTGCAGTTATAAAAAAGTGAAATTGCACTGTTTTCTTCTCACGCCTGCTGGTCTTATGCAGTGGAAGAAGAGGGAGTTTAATTTTATATGTATATTATTGTCTATATTGGCATATTTTTTGTTCGTATTTTTAAGGCTTGTTCTCACAATGTATCTACACAAAAGTAGCTGCATGAACACACTCTACCCTGCATATTATGAGTAGCCACGTGCAAATTAACATGCCATGGAGCACACTGATACAAGTAATGATGGAGTTCATTACTTGACATAAGCAATGATAGCAATATTGATCCAGTCAATCTTCACTAAAGCTCTCCACAGCTATGCCCCTGGGCTGCCATAGCTGTGCTGCTCAATGAACATCCCCACGTAGACAAGGTCAAGCATCCAGGATGCCCTTACAAGCGCATCCATTCAGCAGGACAGCCCACAGTAGGGGCTCACTTCAGGTGTGGGCTTCACTTTGCCAGTGAGAGTTGATGGACAGAGAGGCCATCCACCTCGCCCTGGATCCTCACAGAGATTTTATAAGTCTAATTAATAAACAAAATCTCTTCCTATTCAAACAGAGCACTTTTTGCCAACCTGTTTTCCAAATGAAAGCTAGCGAAAAAAGCCCCACTGATGTAAGAGACACAACAGGAGAGATGAACAACACTCCAGTAGAAATACTAAGGATTTTTGTTAAATTTGAATTAGAAATGGGAAGGCAGGCTATATTTTTTTTTTTCTGGAGGCTTAGACTGAAAACAAAAATCAACAGTTTCTTTTGTGAGAGAAGTTCCTGTCCCTCTCTTGCTATAGTGGGGAAAATCACTCTTGGAGCACTGATGATGTGACAAATATCTGGGAATCAGACTTTTCAGATGCACTGATCAAGAACATACTCAGCATTTGTATAGGTTTCTCAAACAGCTACTCAATATAGTCTTTGCAGAAATAATTTCTGTGCACATCCATGTCTATGTACACATACATGCAGACATTAATTAGCTCTACAATAATTCATGATAATAATTTCTCATTGTCTCTTCTAACACCATTAAAGCTTTACTCATTAATTAATTTACTTCAATTTGGTTGGAGTTGATCTTAAAAGGCTCTGTATTTTACTCTCTTTGTAGACATTATTGCAATTCAGAGAAGTTTAATCCAGACCATACTTTTTTGTGGAAGGAGTGTGGAGTGCACCAGTGTCACTGAACTGACAGCTCTCCTCTGCTCCCTTTTTACCGACCCAGAGTGTGGAAAAGTTACCCAAAAGCAGGGCATTGGGTGGGTCTCTTGTGCTCTGTGGTGTTTACTGGGAGCTTCACTCAGGATTTTCTGAAGAGCATGTGAAATTTATGTTACAAAGACTGTTCTGTATTCTATGGTTAAAGGTGGTTTATGCAAGTGTTTGAAAAAAAAAAAAGAATTGACATGTCAAAGGGGAAAGGGCTGTTGATATGATTTATCACTGAAGAACAGTATAGCTGGCTCAGCATGAGACTCAGGCCGGGACAGTCAGGAAGGCAGGATGGAGGGCGAGGAGACAGAGTCACACTTCCCTGGAAAGAGTTGAGCAATGTGGAGAGGAAAGGGAGGCATTTTGCAATGAGTGAAAGAGTGGGGAGAAAGGAGAAACCAAATGGACCTCCTGGGAAACAGGATGTGGAGGGTGGCTTTTAAAGGACAGAGAAATAGGCAGCTGGAAAAAAAGGCATGTGAAGAACTATTAATTTGTTTTCAATCCACTGCCTAGTTACCTTCTCTTATAGCTATGGGACTCCCTCACAGATGTAAAATCCTTTCAGTTTTGTGAGACTTTGGCACCGGCACACATTTAAGTACGTGGGCCAAAATCCCATTTGGAAGGGGGCATTCACCTCCCAAGTCATATTCTTCTCTGGTGTGATTTTTAAAGAAGAAAAAAGCATAAAACCTGGCTATAAAAGGAATTTAGAGAATAACAGAGAAAGACAAATCACACTGAAGCTTCTGGGGCATTTTAACAATAGAATTCCCTAAGTCCCTTTGATTTTTAATGGGATTTGAGCATCTTTAGAACTTTTATCCCAGTAGGTACTTAACTGTATCTTGTGTCATAACTTTAAGAAGTTATCCTTTAGCCTTTCTTTGAAAATAACCACGATCACCTGACTTTTGGTCCATGCAATATCTTGCTTGCACTTTGTAGCAAACAGCAAAGAAAAGACCTCTCCTAGTTGCTTCAAATAATTTGGGTGCATGTAATATTTTGTTTGAATGGCTCATTTTTTATTCCAAAACAAGTCAGAAGTATTTTGTGGATGTTAGTTGATGGTAGAATTAAAGTCCAACAAGAGTTTTTCATGAAGGCAGCTTAACTATTCAAGCAGCAGACAGATGAAGCTGCAATCATACCTGGCTGATTTGAACAGTGGATTAGCACTGTTATGGTGAGGAAGAGAAAACCTTTAACACCATCCTTTCTAACAAATTATAGAAGATGTTGCTAAAAAGGCAGAATAAGATGAAAAAAGCCTATTAGGCCAAAATAAATTACCTCAGCATGCCAACATGTGTCAACAAAAGCATCCAGGATCTCTTCCTGTTTATATAAACGCAAAACCCAGAGAACAAAATATTGGCAGCAATTCCACCTGTTATTTCTGATATAAGACATAACAGATATTCTGTTTCGTTACAGTGTACCAAATTCTAGCACTTGGCTATGACCTGAAATCCAAATCTTCTCCCTTTTCTTTTTATATCATGGTCATTAGCTGTGCTCTGTTCTCACAACATAAGAGCACTGCAGGTGGAGAATGCTATTCTCAGAAATATAAGGCACACAAGCAAGTTGTTTGTCCACAGAATATCCAAGGAGTCAGTATTTGCTGGCTAGGTTTGACAGCAACAAAGACCAATTCTTTATCTTAAATTATGTTTCCATTAATAGTATCTTTCCCTTATGAGCTTCTGAAGTGACATGAAGACATCATGTAAAAAAGGCCTACAAAAGGTCTGGGCAGAGCAAACAATTAGTTATGCAACGGCCTCAGCTCTTCTTCAGTAAAATTCAGAAGACACAACACAACATAGGTGGGACTGATTCAACCTAGTTAGTTATTTAGCTATAGAAAAAGTGGATACATCCAAGTGCTCTTAAAAATTACTGTTTTGCCCTCTCATTTCTACATATAGCACTGCATTGCCCAGCTAATCAACTATTTGTGGTGTCTGCACGTGCAAAATGCTGGAAGTTAGAGGCAGTTCAGAATTGCCTGAAAAGTTAGAGCCTACAATGCAACTTAACTGCAATGGACAAAAGGAAACACATCAGTAAAAGGGGCTGTATGCAGCCCATATTGCAAAAGTTGTTGTGTAGGGCTTCTGCTAAAACAGGACCCAGCATTCACTGTGTCACAGGACAGAGAGACCGCTAGCACAGCGGGAGGCGAACGTCCGAGGCTGTTGAGGCTGCCCAGTGACATGGCACTGTCACCTTATCGTTTTGCCTGAGAGAGCTGAAGTCTTTACCACAGGCTGCAACATGGCGAAGAGGGGACAACAGATAAAAGTGAAGGCTTCTTGAGAGGCTCTCAGCTGGCTTTTTAAAGTGAAACAAAACAGAAAGAAGAGTAGTAGCAGGAACTGCTGAGGCACACCTGCAGGTAGAGCAGACTGGTGCTGACGGATAAGGAGATCCTCCTCCCTGCAGGGTCTGTGCTGCCCCTCCTTTGACTCCAAGTGCCAATCAGCCCTTGGCAGCCAATTTCTTCCCTACTCTAATTCTGGCTTTCAATCAAATGTATATTATTCCAGAAACACAGGCATCCCCAGATAAGCTATCTCCCACGGGACAACCAGTGTGAGGAGCTCCACCCATGTCATCGCCCGCAGCCGCCATTTCCCCCCACGGCTGGGCACCCGGCAGCCGCCTGCAGGGAGGTGCCCGGTGTGCCAGCGCCCGCCGGCGGGCTCGGCTCAGCTTCAGCAGCAAGGAGCAGGGACCTGCACTCACTGCATTGCAAAACATATCAACATGGTTTTCTGGGGGCTGCAATGGGACCAAACTGTAGGGAAGGCAAACAAGTGAACAAAACAACCGACAAAGTATATCCTCTCTAGATACAAAAAGTGTCTTTGGCTCCATGGTGCAGACGTCCATTAATCTCCTGTTAGTTACCTATGGGAATCCTCTAATGTACCAGTAAAGATGGACAGGTTAAAGACAGATTCAAGTAATGCCCCTGAAATCTACTCACACACTTGAAGCTAGGTGCTTGTTGTGTACCTTTCTGAATTGGTGTTACAGCACGGAATGATCTGTAACCAAGCCAAGGAGCTGATGCAGTTCATATTTACTATCTTTGTTGTGCTACTCGCTGGTACATTTTGTACTGGATTCGAGTTTTATCAAAGGACTCTTAACTACCTGCCTGCTTGATGTTCATAATCTGAATTACCAGTAAAACTAAGTTTTAAAGGTGAGAGAAAGAACATTATCAAGAAAAGCCATGCTAAACCTATTTCTCAAGTTCCACATGTATGTGTAACCCATGCTTCCTCTATACGAAGTACTCTGTGTCTTTTACCGGCTGCCCGGTGGAGAAGCTAAGGGAACTGCTGCAGGCTTGCTGGTGACAGACTTTACTGACACTTTTCTGTTTTGAGAAGTAAGCTGGGAAGATTTTCAAACTTGAGGGAAAGGTTTGCTGACAAATGATGGCAAGAACAGAGCTTCTCATCCTCAACGTCTTTGTCTCTTCTGCTTCCATCAGATTTTTTTTTAATGTGGGCATTAAAGGATGAGGAAGTAGCAAAAGGGCATTTAGCAAGAAACATTTTAGAAGTAAAGTAACCTCAAGTAACAATACACAAGAGTGAGGTAAAAAGCTACCATATATGAAAACATTCCCAGCTGACACAGGTATCTGTGTGGATACACATGCTTATGTGCCGAGTCTGGCACCTGTGAAGCTACGTTCTCCTGAAATGCTATAGGCACAAACGTTGCGGCTTATGCTCTTCCCCACACAGCAACAGTTGCCCAAGAGAAGCAGAGCCTCAGACATGCTATAACCTAACATTTACAGGGCTTCTCTAATTCTTTCACAAAGCATGCTTTAATGAAATTCATGGGTGTTAACCTGTCCTCAACTAATGCAACAAAATTCTAGCTAATAGCAATCACACGTGGCAGCCTGGGAGAATGTGAAAAGAGCGTGCACCCTCAAAGATTAGTGTTTTGGAGAAGAGGAGCCACTATGTTGAGATTTAACAGGGAAACCAAAGAAGCTCCACACAGATGGGGGAGGCAGGCAGGTTCTTGCATGAAGTTGTCCTTACTCTGCTGCAAATCTGGGGGTTACTGTGGGGATCCCTAGCCAAAGCAATGGGCTTAACCAATGCAGAAATACAAGTAAAGCACAGCTACACACTTAAGGTGATCAGTTACATACAAATGATGTGAACTGCAGTTAGAGGGGGAATTTAAAGCCTGCCTGACCAAGACAAAACCTTCTGAAGCCTGAACACATACAGAGGGTATTGGTCAGACCCATACCAGCTGAAGACAGCAGAAGAAAGCTACTGCTTGGGAGCAATGAAGTGTCCTTGGGTCTGCGGTAGGAAAGGGAGGTCACAGCTCCTAGGCTCGCCATACATCCAGCACAGTGCGGGGGGCAGGGCACAGGGACAGGCAGGGAGAGAAACTGTTTTGTATATTGCTTCAGAGCACCTAAATTTGCCTTGCCCTGAATGCAAAGTTAGCCCTTGCAGACCTTCCCCTTTTCATGCTCCAGCTCAGTGAGCTGCTTACACATCTTTAATTTTGGCCCAGAAGTGGCCCAGAGCTACCCTGGCTCAGGATCAGGCCCTTGCAAGTCCACCCATGTGAACATTTAACGTGCTGTGCCTTCTCTGTCAGCGAGATGGACGTGGGGACTTTTAACAGGGACTCTTTAGCTACCATGATGATGTCTTGAGTGCTATTTTATGCAAGTGTCCATAGTTCCCCAGCTGTCAAAGGGTCAGTAGATCTAAAATTAGACCAAGCAGCTGTGTTTAGGTTTGGGGAGGTCCTTGTGGGTGCTGTGCAAGGCTGTGCACTGTCAGTCTCCTCTTTCGAGAAGAGGTCAAAGGATGAAATGGAGAGGAAACTAGCCATTTCAGCACTTGAGAGGGAATACTTTATGACAATTTTATTATCTTCCCTACTCAGAAAACAAATTTCAAAGCAGAGTCCTCTGTGTCCCCCTCACTGGACAGGGGTAAAAAACCCCCAGGGATACTGAAAATTTATTTTAGACTAAAGCAGATCAAATGTAGTCATCATTTTATGAGTGGTAAAGGAGATGATCTCTCTCAGGACTGTGCGAAGAAGGTAATCCTGAGGTAGCCTGCTTTAGATCTGTTAATTGTGAGTGCTCAGTTATTTTTCTAGAATTATCCAAGGTTATTGAAATTTTTTCTTTTTGGGTTGTAGAAATATTGCCAGAAGGTTTTGCAATGTAAATTGGTGTTTACCTGATTATAGTGTGCTCAACAGTCCAGTGAAAGGAAATCCTAATCTGTATCTTCTGGGGAAGAGGCATAAATTGTTCTACACACAACCTAACGAAAATCTCTGAATGTGGACATATCAGATGGCTCCTGAGGAGAAAAATGTCAGGATAAAATTATTTCTTTCCCACTGTGTATTGCAGCCTATGCTTTGCTACAGGGACCTGGAGTCCCCTTCCAGAATCAGTCCTCTATGCTGAAATGGCAAGAAACCCCAAATGATGCTGGAATACTCTCAAACACTCAGAGATCTGCATAATTCTGGAAGTCTGCAAACCTGGTTCAGTCCACATTTTTAAAGGACTTCTTGTCTTTCCTCACTTCCTTGGCCATTTTTCTTGTCTGCTGTTTCCTTGTTTTTACCTCAGGAAAAACAAGCCCTCCTTCCTTTCCCTGAACAGAACCCAACCTTAACCATATTAGCACTATGACAAGACATCCCTGATGTTGGATGCCTCTTGCCTCTTCCAATTGCAAAGTTGTATACTGTTTGCTTGGGTTTTTGAACACAGTGCTAAGAGAAAAATCTAGATTTCACTGGCTTTCTGCAACAGCTGACTCAAAAAGAAGGAGAGATTATTAAGAAAAAAATCCCAGTTTCTCAGAAAGATGTGGGGAAAAATGTGACAGAAGTTCAGGCTAAAGAATTTTCTATATGTAGAAGACATTGCATCAGGAACAGCATCCTAGCTGAACTGCTCTGCTCTGAGGTGTACTCTGCAAGCACACTTCAGCTGTGATTTGAAACTACTGAATTTAGGAGCCCCTACTCCCATCCTGAAGGCTATCTCCAAAATGAGAAAGGAACTGCGTCACAGAGGGAACTCCAAGCTGTGGTTTAGTTGGGTTTCTGGTGCAGGTATCGCCATGCCTCCAGAGGAGAAAGGCCAATATGGCAATCCACTCAGGGACACTTTCCTCAAACTCTGAACAAATCTTCAGCAATGCTTAAGGCTGGTAAATTTAAAGGGGTGTTTTAAAATGATTTTACCACTCTCTTGAACGAGTAATCCGACATTTGAAACCCACTGGAAACACAGTCAAGATCACAATCTTCAAACAGTCACAATCACCGTGCTGAGTATCACTATCTTACATCAAAATGCAACCGTTTTCTTAACATGGATAGATCAACAAAGCATCCAAGCCAACATGTTGCTGGCAGAGCTTCAACAGAAAAGGCTTTCAAAATAATAGTTGTGAATTAAATGGTCTCCAATAGCACCACTCTAGACTAAATTGTCATAAGCAGCCCCAAACTGACTGTGAACAGGAGAAACCTACATAACTCAGACCTCAGCAATTCTTCCATCAAGGCCCTCATTTCTGGCTGAGGTATAGAACAGAATAACCTAATATGGTTTAACCAGCATTCAATGACTGCTTGAATTTCTCTAAACTCTTCCACTCATTTCAATATGACTACCAATTATTTTAACATCTGTCTATCAACACAAGATTTTTACAAAAGCAACTAATGTTTTAGGGCTCTCCAACTTCAGACACTAATGAAACTAGATTAACAGAAAACAGATCAGCCTGGACAATGCTGATCACTGAGAAATCAGACCACTGTCTCAAGCTCCATATCTGAATTCTGGGCATCGAGTCACCTCTAAAAATCAGCACCACCCTTTGTTTAACATGCATGTTAAGGCAGGCATTTGTTAGCTGCTCAGAAACTCTTTCATAACCTGTAAATTGATCAGTGGAGAAGTAGTTAACAAAAAGGACATGTATTGGCATATTCTGATTTCAAAGCTCAGAGCCAGTTCAGGCATTGCTTCTCAATCTGCAGCAGAGGGAGACTATCAAACCCTTGTTCCACCACAGCATCCCACAGACTGCAAGCAACTGTGTGGCAGTGGAGTGCAGTTCTGAAGTATTTAAATGTTTTGGGAGCTCATGTCCTTGACTTTTAGCGGTATTCAGATTTTTAAGACAACCTGAGCTTCTCATGGGGGGTGGAGAAATAGCAAACACACATTGAGAATGCTGTTGAACTTGAGTCCAATCGCAGCCATATCTGAGAAACATCACAGCTTCCCCCTTGTCCAGCTTAACAGGAAACCTCTATCTACTGTTCCTCTAACTCCTTCCACAAACACACAGAGCAGTCTGGACATATTACCCATTTCCTCCCAACCCACAGTTGTTTATCTCCTTAGCATCTGTCATGGCCTAGAAGTTTGAAGCAAGTCCTACATCAGTTGCTATGATGTAAATTTAAATCAACTGAGTTGAAAGGCTTCTAGGAGAACGCAGACAAAAAGAAAAGAGGGAGAGGAGAGGAGAGGAGAGGAGAGGAGAGGGGAGGGGAGGGGAGGGGAGGGGAGGGGAGGGGAGGGGAGGGGAGGGGAGGGGAGGGGAGGGGAGGGGAGGGGAGGGGAGGGGAGGGGAGAGGAGAGGAGAGGAGAGGAGAGGAGAGGAGAGGAGAGGAGAGGAGAGGAGAGGAGAGGAGAGGAGAGGAGAGGAGAGGAGAGGAGAGGAGAGGAGAGGAGAGGAGAGGAGAGGAGAGGAGAGGAGAGGAGAGGAGAGGAGAGGAGAGGAGAGGAGAGGAGAGGAGAGGAGAGGAGAGGAGAGGAGAGGAGAGGAGAGGAGAGGGGAGAGGAGGAGAGGGGAGAGGAGGAGAGGGGAGAGGAGAGAGAGAGGGGGAGGCAGAGGGAGAGGGGGAGGCAGAGGGAGAGGGGGAGGCAGAGGGAGAGGGAGAGGAGAGAGAGGGAGCTCTAATTAATGGGTGCCCTAGGAAGGAGTTGGAGCAAAGCCTGTGGGAGTGAGTTTCCACAGCTGCCTGATATCTCAAGAAAGCTACAGCACCTCCTCATTTTCATCCACAGCATCTTTCAAAGGTTTACTTTACACACAGACACAGGCACTAAGAATAATTTTTCTTTTGAGGTTTTATTGTTTTTTCTTTTTTTGTTGTTGAAAGGGCAATGCTATGAGCTGTGCATAATACAGGCCTAGAGGTCTGCTCAGCTTTCATGTCTCTACGGGCAAGTTCAGAAACACATCAGGGCTATGTCTTCTCTGTGACAGCAGTATTATGGGAGACCCTTAGACTGGCACAGACTACAATCACTCCTTTGCATTCAAAGACACAGTGATGATTCAGATTGGGATTATTTTAAACTATGTGGAAAGCCATTATCCCAAATTCCCAAGCTGGAAACCTTGTGACTTTCTGTCATTTCTCTTCCCTATTTATAAATCTCTCGCTTCTTTCCCTCAGCCCCCCACTCCTGCCTCTCCACCCTGACCTGCTTCTGTGCACTCCCGGAGGTGAAACCAAGGAGCTGCAGTTGTGACACTGCAGTTTGTGTGTCATACTGTAACTGGGTTTCCACATCCTCCTCACTCTGTTGTAAAAGCGCTTGAAGAGGAAGAAGGGCAAATAATGAAATATAGGAAAGCAGGAAAAGAGGAAGCAGCCGAGAGACAGCAGCCCAACTGAAATGCTAAGAATTATGGAGAAGTGACAGAAAGGGAAGCACAGACCAGGAATTATACTTGGTGGCTTAGCAGAAAAATTTTTTAAAACAAACAAAAAATATATAGGCTTAACCTTTTCTGCCTCTGCAGCAATCTTTCAGATTACTATTCCTCTCCAACTTTTGCCCACTTAACCTGTATTCCCCTCCCCACCTACTTTAACACAGTTACCAAACTGTGCTGCTCTGTGTGCGGCTGGACTTCACCAAACCTGATCCAACCACCAACCCCCTCCTTATCTTCATATCAACCAAGTGTAGGTACTCCTCAAATCACTCTCAGAAAGAAAAAGGGGAAATCAAACATGAAGAAAAGGCCTCAAAATGCCTAGCCTCAGGGTGCGAAGGCTCGATTAGGCAATGGTCTTATTTGCTGAAGGCAGCCACGGAGGACAGGGTGATGGAAGAGTACAGAAGGAAATTGGCTAAAGCAGAGTAGGGATTGCCTAACTGGGCAATCCTGCCTGGCTGCCAGCGGATGGAGCAGACGGCTTAGGAAGTCCTTCCACTGAGATCATATACCATTCTGTCCCACTCATTCAGAACGAAACTTGGCTGAAGCAGAAAGCGTTTGAAATTCACATGAAGATTTTTCTCTTCTCCATTTGCAGGCAAAAGAGATACAAAGGAGAACATTAACCTCTTTAAGAACAGAGTAGAACCCAGCTTTTACACTCTCCCACTTCTCAGGGACTTTTCAGCAAGAATTTGTCTGAAAAGGGGCTGAGTAGAAAGTAAAAACTTGAGAAATGACCCTCTATAAATATCACAACACTAGTAGTTATGCACCCCTTTTGAGTCAAGCTCCAGTCTTTATCTTATCCGGTGGCTAACTGAATTTTGTAGTTTCTCAGGAAGACAGTGGTGAAATCCTGCATGTAAATGAAGACAGGAGTCTTACACAAAGGTGTACTGTGGTATAATTATTTGTTCATCACTACATGAAAGCTACCCTGTTGGAAGAGCTCATTCAAAACCATTTGTGACTATTCCCCCAAAAGGGAGGCTGTCAGGAGGCGATAAGAAATTGGTATTAGTGAGGCTTCACTTTCTTTGAAACACTCTTGCACAGAGAATATCAACAGGCTCAGCTATTTTCCCTACCATTTATCTGTGAATTAGGAAATATCTTCTGGGCCACTCGATCAGTGTCTAGTTCTTCAGCTAAAGTTAATGTATTTTGGGACATGTGGGACAGAGAGATGACTTTACCTGTATAGGAAGGAGCTAGCAGTTTCCTCTTGCGAATGGCAACAGCCCCTCAGACGTTATGACTGTTGGAGACCTGCACTGCATGTCCCATCCTGCAGCTCTGACTGCTCTTACACTTCCCTACAGATTCAGCACCGATACCTCTAGTTCACAGTGGCATAGTTTATTTTTCTAGGGATGGCAGGGTGACCAAGCTGTGTAATATCCATGTACATGTATGTGAGAGGGACTATGACCACTGTGAAGGTTTTGCGTAGCTTGTCATGTCCTCCCTATTACAGAGAAAGGCTGGTGTATCTTTTATGTTTGAGGGGCATGACCTGCCTTCTTCTGGCTTTACTGGTTCTGGTCTAGTTTAAACTTCAGTGGAGCCCCTCTTGATTTAATTCAGCATTTCCAAAGACAAAAATCAGTCATGCAGCTGTTAAAGAAGCAACGCTATGTCAAGTCAAACAAGTATTGTAAGAGAGAACTTAGCTATGGATGTTCTCCACAGAAAATGGACAGAATTTTTCTATTTGATTTTGTATGAGAATTGTCAAGCAAAAGAGGCAGAAATATGATCATTTTCCTGTCAAGCCTGTCATAATGTTACTTACTGTTAAACCAGGACAGCTGGAAACAGCTAAGCATTGGCGTCTACTGCAATCCTAGACATAAGGAAGGGCATGAGTAGTTTGCTTGGTTAAAGGAGCAATACCACAGGGGAATTTTTATGCTGATGTAAACTTGGAAAAAAGAGAACATTGAATAACAATAGAAATGGGCAATACTTGGTCCAGAACTATTCTCAGTTTCTCACCAATTATAAATAGTAATCTTTTAATAATTCTCTTCCTCACAAAGAGTAGCCTTCTGCTTCAGCCTATAGAGAATTCGATAACAAGCAAATTTTATGGCCTCAAAGAGGGACAGGGCACTGGATGCAGACTGAGGAAATCTAGGTTTAATTCCTAGCTTGGCCACAGACTTCCTGTGTGGCCATGGGAAAGGCACTTAATCCATCATGTGCCCTTACTTCCCTATCTGCACATTTTTCAATTCTTTTTTTAATGGGAATAAGACTTTTTTTTTTTTTTTTTTTTTTTTTTAAATGGGGAAACTCAAAAACTGTGGTGCTGTCCAGAGTGATTCCTACATCTGGGTACCTGTCTCTCAAGTTTCCTAACACACGAAGCTAAAATCTGGCCATGCACTGGCCACCCTCCTGGCATGCGTCCCACAGAAGATGACTAGGGACCATGGGGCAGGCAGCATTTCTAGCTTGAGAGGCTGCATCACTTACGTATTTGTGAAAATGCCACCCATAATCTCTGATGTGTCTCACAGAATTACACAAAGGTAGAATTATTGTCCAGCCTAATAAACCTTAGTTACACCCATAAAATACTGGATATCAAGTGCTTGGAGCCCTCAGTCAGTTCTCTCTTGTCTGGGAATGCTCAAGGATTGCTCAAAGTAGGCTTTTTCTTTTTCAGACTAATGATGCAGAAGCAGGAAAGGAATCATATTTTTCCTCAGCTAGACTTTTCCCATGCTACCACTGTGTTCTAAGAGAGAGATATAAAAATCCCAAAGGCAACTACCTCAAGAAAAAAAATGTAAGTTTTTTAAAAACTTTTAAAAACCAGTTTTTAATTTCCTGCCACATTGCAGCCAGCATGGTAGAAGTTATCAGTGGTCTGAGAAAGGAAGCATGAGAGGGGCTCAGCCTGTACCTTTTTTGTAGGAAATGACTAAATACTGAAAACTGTGTCATCTCCAGTTCAGCTTCATAGTGCTTCTCATATATGTTCAGTTATGAGGTGTGAAATCTCACTCCAAACCAAATTGCTAGAGTATTTTTTTTTTTTTTGTAATGCAAAAGATCTTCAGAAACATGTCAGCAAAAAGAAAAGCCTGGACAAGAGGATGGATTTGACCCCCTGAAATTTGGGCTTATATCTCAACTTTATCCTCAGCTGCCTGCCCTCCCAGGACCAGCCTCACTTAAGGCTCTGTGATGCCGGCACCAGGCTGTAATTCCACTCATTGCACTGGCACAACCCGGGACTCCTGTCTGTACAAATCAGGCATGGAGCTGGAAATCAGCCCTCCCTGTTTCCCAAAAGTACAAGCAATATAGTGAATTGCTCCTCTGTACTAAGATCTAGACTAATTAGAAGTCAGGAAATTATTTCCTGATTCCCAAAATGATCTAATAATTTGCTGCCAATATTTATTTTATTCCCTCATGTACCATCACCAAATCCTTCATTCATTTATGTTTACCTGTTTTATATTTTTCATTCTCACTTTTCAAGCTAAAGAGACACATTGTTTAAAACAAAGCTGAGTACTTTGAACCAAACCAATCCCACTGCACCCTGGAAGAACACACGACTATTTTGCTGCAGCTATTAGAAAACCACATTTGCTCTCTGATCTCCAGAATACTATTTATGGTTTAGATTCCACAGCACGACTGATTACATCTCGTTGTTCCCTACCTCACACTTACCTCGAATAGGACTTGTAAGGCTTAATTAATCAATCATGTATATATAGTCTTAATTAGATTGTAAACTCTTTGGGGAGTGCTGCTGGTGTTTGTGCGTTGTCTAGAGCAACACAGCTCTGTTTCTTTTCCAGGAACCTTGTGCCACAACACAAATTCATAGATAAAAACAACAAAATAATTGGAGAGAAAGGGCAGTAGAAACACCCAAAGCTTAATTCAATCCCCTTCCCAGTCTTACATAAACAGCAAGAGCTAATATGGACAGAGGACACACAATTATATGCAACAAGAACAAGATCTGTGCCATGAAAGCTGGTGCCAGGCATTCAGAGAGCGATCAAAACTTGGCCTCCCGTAAGGGCTGATGATCTGTTCAGATGATCAGCGTTGGCACTTCCCGCCCTCTCAGCATTTATGGAATATTTAAAAGTGTGTAGCAGGCAAAGTTTCTCTTAAACTTCCTCTCTGCTCCTAGTTGCATGTCCTAGACAGTGTAAGTGCCTTTAACTTGAAGGAATCCTTTAGTAATTTTTCAAAGCATCTACCCAGTTTATGTTTCAAGCGCTTTTCAAATATTGCAAAGGAACAGACATTGAGTTTTTACCAAACATGAAGGATTCTAAGCATCGAAACACCCTAATGTGTGTCCCAATGTGCTACTAGACATTAGGAAGCCTTATTCTTTCCCATGAACTACCAGGTTGCAACTCCTTGCTGCTACCAAGACAGAGGGAGTGCATCAGTACTACTCAATCCAGGATGCATAATGCACCTAAATTTCATACTAACACCCAGACAGTGTGGCTGGACTAAGAGTAAGGCAAACAGAAATTGAGAAAAATCTTCCCTATCAAAATGCAAAGCAGCTCTACAGAAGTTGCTATTTCTTATTAGCGAAGGTAAACTTTGATATCTGTGCTGTGGCTGTGCTGCACTGTGGAGTCTAGTGTGAGGTCAAGAAAGGAAATGAAATCCTGCTAACTCCACCACCCAGGAACACATACATCCGGAAACAGTTTGGGCTATTGGGTTATACAGGCTGAACTAGGTCATGGTCAGGCAAGTTTCTCAGAGGCTGCAGCAAGTGTGCAGACTTGGTCTTCTGAAAATTAACCTTTATCTGGTAAACTTGTCAGCAATCAGAGACAAAAATATGGGGTGATGAATGATGCACTGTTCATTTGGAGGAGAACAACTCAGGGAAAGTTGCTTCTGCTTTGTCTAACACAAAAAGACAAAACCGTGTTGGCTGAATATTTCTGAGCACATAAGGCACTCAAATCCCAGTGATCCTGGTATCCTGCTGGCAGGCCTTTGGACTCTTGGAAACTGTTAGACATCACGATTGTCACCTGCATCAGAGCAGTGCCAAGAGCTCTCCTTGCCTCCAGGACAAATGAAGCACAGCTCATCCACAGCTTCAAATCCCTTTACATCAAAGTCACCATGGAGTCCCAGCAAAGCCTGTGGCTCACACCTTCGGGGTAACATGCTTCTCAAGAGAACGTTAAAAGTTTCATTTTCTGTTGTCATCTATTTTATCGAATGAAAGTGTAGCGGCTGTTAGTAGTGCAGGACCGTGGCATGCTGCAGCAAACCTTCCCAGCAAGTCTTGTGAAATTTGTTTCTGCTGATGCAAATGTGCTATTTGCTAGAGCTCGCCATTGCTATCTGATGAACTCCTATCCTATGCCTGAACGTGAAAAACACAACCCGCAGCCCAGAACGTGTGGATCACTGTGTTCTCAGGAAGTATGCAACTAATATAACTATTTGTGCTCTGTCTCACTGAAGGTAAAAAAGAGGGGTGAAAAAAACCACCACTGCACATCAAACACCAGTCCTCACACAGAAAAGCCAGGGACTGCATTCTGCTCAACTAGTCTGGCCTTTGTGAGGGGTTATATTTTGCACTTGGTTGTAGCACCCTGAGACATGCAGAAGAAGATTCCCTGAATATCAGTGTCACATTCTGGGACGGGAGAGCAGAAGAGTCCATCACTACATCTGTTACAGTGGATCTTTTAATCGTGCTTTTGTATTCATTAGCTCAGTTAGCTACTGAAACATCTCTAAGAAAGTTATCAAGTTAGGCATGCATCAGATTTTAGTGGAAAGCTGTATCTCAAATGAGAGATACAAGATATTAAATCTGCATTTTCCATTAGATTATTTCAATACGTCAGCCATCTATCCCTGTGCTGTCCATTAGATTATTTCAATACGTCAGCCATCTATCCCTGTGCTGTGAGGACTAGATGTCCCCCAAAGCTTCACTGTGCAATCCTATATTTGATATAGGGCTGTAAAAGAATCTTCTGGAAAAAACATTTCATCAGTGTATCCCCTCACTCCCTCAGTCTCCATTACAGACCTTACCTGAATAACACTAAGAAAGTAAGTGAATAAAGCATCCAAATGCGGGAAGGAGAAGCACTTATGAACTGCGGGGGAGGATCCCGAGAGCCCATGTACCCCTTCACTGTTGAGCCAGCAGTGGCAGCCAGGAAAGCTTCTCTAGGGCATTGCCTCAGGCAAGGAATGCCAGAAGGAAGGATTGAGAGGAGGTGGGTGTGTCTCTCTCCCCAGCTCCCCCATCTTCATGAACTCCTTGGTGGTTCTTCTAGTACCATGACCTCATCTGCCTTCACAGCTGCCTCGGCCCAGCACAACTCTACACAGAATGCAAAAGCCACAACTGGTACAAGCAGGTCTTCCTCAGCTGCTGCCCACTTCCCAAATGGAATTTACACTTAGGTTTCTTATAGGGATACAGACAAATTAGCAGGAACTAACTTTTTCCTCTTTTAGGTTTGAAAAAGTATATTTTTATGACATGCATTTATTTTGCAGTCTTTTCTTTCCCTATTAAAAAGAATGAAAAGCTCAGCTTTCATGGTAAATGCTGTTCTGCATACATGTGCTGGTTTTAGTCTTTTACATAGACATACACACAGAGGAATTTGATTTTGCAGACTGACAGATATCTCTTTGTATGTACGCATGTGTATGTGTGTGCATTTACACACGTAAAAGAGAGAACATGGAATAAATGGCTCCTGTTGGCTGGAAAATACATTGCCATTTCAACTTCAAAGGGAGTATTAAAGACAAGAAATGAATCACAAAAAGTTTGAGAAATGAAAAATATTTTTGCACTTAACACCAAGGGCTAAATTGTCCACTGTATAAATCAGTCTCTTTCACGGCACACAGGAAAGAGCTTATTAGCAATGGTTATACTGTATAGCTAATGTACAGACTCATTAATGTGTAATTACAGAATAAACAATACCAGACTTCTCTAGTCTGTTTTGCAAGGAGAAAAAAATTTCCACTTAACACCACAATAAGCCCATGATAGGATACTAGTTTTACTAGGCTCTACTAGCAATGTGGTGGTAAGATTAAACAAATGTGTTGCTACACCAGAGGTAATGCCTCATTACCATTATTCCTTCCTCATCTTTTACATGTGTTGGGCTCCAAAGCCACTGAAGTCTTTTGCTACCACAATTATAATTTCTCATTTTTATTTCTACTTGCCATTATGTGGACAAATGGGCAGGAAGCTCAACCCCTCCCCAGAAAAGCCTAGTTCCCATTTGACTTCCAGATAAATTGTTGTAGGTCCACATCTGCAGTGGACAAAGTCCCAGTGACCACGCTGGGCTTCCCCAACTCCCCTCCAATGTCCAGTGACAGGAGTTGCCAGTTACAAAATGATTCAGATTCTGGGAGGAAAAAGGACGAACCCTGACTCAGAAAGGAAACCCATGCCATGTCAGTGCAGAAGGGGTGTTCTCACCTCTTTGCTCATGGCTTCAGCCTGGAGAAACCAGAGGGGGTGCTCTGCTTACGAGAGACAGAGATATTCACAGCCCAAATTGTGAATACATCCAGCTGAGGGACGGGTAGGGATGGATCACAGACAATTCGACACTTCGCTCAGCCACATAGGTGCTTCTTTCCCTTTGCAAATCTGGGCACAAAAACCAAGCAGTGGGTCTCAGTCCACCCCACAATAAGGTGAATAAATTTTTCATAGTGAATTCTATATGTGCATGTGTTGTTCTTCCCTGAAAATAAATTCTCACATGGAAAGACCCGGAAAGATATCTCTGAAACCCTGATGTAGCATGAGGGATGCAGAAACAGCAGTGTTCCCTAGCTGGCAGTCGCCATTTCAGTGCTAATGAAACCATCCCACTTCAACACCAACCACTGCCACCACTTCCGAGCATTGCAACACATATTCACAGCAGGAAAAAACAGGCTCAAGAACTCACTCCATATAATGCTGAGGTGCACAGTACTGTGAATAAGGGACTAATCTCCCTCCAAAAAACCCCTAAGTTGTCATTAAAAATCAGAACGCAAAGTTCTTAACTTAGACAAAAACCAAAACACAAAAACCACCAAAGATTCGGGAAGTTCAAATCCATAGCGGGGATGTTGGCTGATCACAGCTTCTTACAAATACAGGATGCTTTTAAATGATGAAATATGGAGAATGAATATTTCCTCTTCTAATAATTGCAACACAAGCTGAAAGTGTCACCAACTTTAGTCAAAACCCACCTTTCCATTGCAGTAAACATTTCTGTTACGTTACTTAATCAGCAGGGAGGGCAAAATCATGTGCAGATACTCTCTGTTATATGAAAGAATTATCAATTCCTTTTAAAGCTCCCTTTTTTTTTTTTTTTTTTTAAAGGAGGAGTCATGGAGCAGGCAAGTTCTTACATTGTTCCATAAAATAATCTAGAAGTTACTGAAAACTCTGGTAAGAGCCACTTCCTCAGAAGTAACATTTCCAGGGTAAAAGCAACTGGCTTGTGTGAAAGTTCTCCTTACTCTTCAGTCTCTTCTCTTTTTTTTTTTTTTTTTTTTCTCTGTACACTCTGAATATGTGGCTTGGAAGAGTGGAAGTCAATTCATTCTGTCACATTTCTCCACTTTTGCTATATTTATTACACTTCTCAAATGAGATAATTTCAGACTACCTTTTGGGGAGGAGAAATGGGGGAAATGGAAGGTGGAAACTGAAGAGCAAAACATGGACCTTAACTTTTTTTTTTTTTGGATCAGCCTCTTTTTGGTTGGAAATTGAGAGTAATTCTGTATTTGCTCTGCATTACTAATTCTCTGCAAACCTTCAATGGGGTTCTTAATCCCATTTTTAGGTATGGATTTTGGCATGTTAGGGTTGAAATCTTATTTACATCAGAGGGGTAGGAGTTACTCACTTGCAAAAATCCCATTTGGTGCCTGTGGTTTTACTATGGCTGATGGTGGAACAGTAGACTAGATACCTTCTTGGGATCTCTTATGCCTACAATTTAGGCCCCTAAAATGTTTTGGGGAAACTGCAATAGATGCAAGAACTAGGCACTATTCCTAACTTAAAAAAGTATAAAAACCAAATAAAGAGAAGCACATACTAAATGGGTTACTTTACTACGAATTACATTCCCTGCATGTGCACCTTTACAACACAGAATTCACTTACTGGGGAGGGAGCAGCAGAAAGTGTCTCACATTGCAGGCTGCAGGTCTAACCCACTTTTGGGCTGCTGCTCTGCTGGCTCACTTGTTCAGGGAGGCAGCTAGATGAGGCAGGAGGGAGTTTCCAACAAGCTGTCTCTGGAGGCCAAAATCCTGGGGTGCTGACCAATCCACCTTCACAAGTTAACAGCTTGTTGTGGTCACACTTCTTCACCATAAGTGACACGCTGTGAGGGTAAGTCCATACAGGCTGCTATGATGTACCTAACTACCTGGGGCAAAGCTTTTTCCAGGGGCACCTGGGGCAAAGATTTTTCCAGAGAGACCATCTTCTGAGGCTTCAAGAGAACTTGTATAGTGAGCTCAGTGAGAAAGGTTCAGAGACAAATCTCTGTCCTGCTGCGATGAGTGATGTTTGCTCCTGGCTTTAGGACTACAGCTCCAAAAAAGGAGCTCCCTCCATCCCCAAGCCTTTACCATAAAGGGCTTGTTCTACGCTGGGGCAACCTGTGGTGCCACGTAAATCCTTCCCTGTAAATTTCTTATGTGGGGATGCAGCCACAGTAATGCTGTGTTTGCACATTTTGCTGTGGGACAGAGCCCAGGGAGCTCACATCCAAGGGGAGAGCAATACGGCAGGTCCTCTGCAGCCAGAAACTGTCTCCTCCCAGGGAGGCACCGCAGCAGGAGCTGAAATTACAGAAACGGGAGGAGAGGCTGAACAAAATCAAAACAGCAGCTTGTTCCAAAAAAGGTGCCTCTGTAAAGGCAGGTGGTCCCTATACCATGCCTCAGTCCAGTGGTTAAGCTTTTCAGTCAGGGTCCACTCCCGAAGAGCACTCAGGTTGAACAAGAACTTGTTCAAGGGATAAAGCAACAAAGAGCAAGCAAGCAATAATACAGAATAGTGGGATGGTTGGTGTTGGAGGCTTCAGATGCATAGTCATTCCCTTAAAATAACCTGAGGTTTAGCAAGCTGCAGTTATAGAGGTCGTCCCCAACTTAAAATAAGTCCCCCTTCCAGCCAGAGCCCTGTATTTCTGAGTTGTGCTGCAGCCACGGCTGAGATCCTGCTAGATAATTTTAACTCCCAAGCTAGAATGGGGCTTATCTCTGAGGCACATCTCTTCTGCTCAGATAAAGACAACTTCCTCTAACTGCAGATTAGATCAGCAGGTTCAGTATCCGTACCTAAAAGTCACACAGCTAAACACACTGCATCTCTCCAGTTCAAACAACGCTTGTCGCTTTCTCACCACTGTAGAAACAAAACTTGCACAGTTCCCAAGCTTTCCCTGTCTTTTGCACTGATGTTCCCCTCTGAAAACATAGCAGTACCCAGCAGACACTGATAAAATAGTCCACAGCTCCACAAGTTACACAGTTCTGCAGAAATAAGGGAAAAAAACCATAGCTTCACCAGCCACTACAACATCATGTTGCCATACAGTGGCAACTGAAACCATACTTCTACCAAATGGGCCAGGAATAAAAAAAGTCCTTGCAAAACTAAATAGAAATCACTAGAAAAATACAACTCTCTCTTAGGATCAATTCTGTTGCCAAGGATTTGATTTTATCGTGTGCTCCGGTTGCATCAGAGGACAAATTTTTACGTGCCTGCGTACCCAGTGGCTCTGCCCTGGCTTTGCACGGGCTGCGTTAAGTGCACTAATACAGCACAGCCTACGCTGGAGCTGCGGCGGCTCTCCTTTCCAGACTGGCTCACTCTCCCTTTGAGAAACTACTTTCAAGTTTGTTTTGAAAATGTTTAAAAATGTAAGCATTTTTAAATTTGATAAAGTAATTTGCCTTCAGTAAGAGGTCTGTTTTCCACTGGCCTTGTGAAAATTCATGCACATTTTGCTAAGTCCTGGCAGTGTGGCTAATTCCTCAGCTTCCCAACACCCGGATACCTGGGTCTTCTGCACCTCACTCTAGCACACTGTTTCACACTATGCACATGCAAAACATACCTTTGAAGGCTGGTATAAACTGTATATCCTATACAGCATATGTAAGTGCATTCATGAATTTTGTAACATGCCTTCTCACACTAAACCACCCCCCATCCTCCTCCATACAAATTCCAAGAAGAGTTTTGCATACAAAATGAAAATAATCCTGACAAAAAATACCTTCTGTGTTCCCCTTAAAAACAGGTAAGTCATACCGGCAGGGTCTCCAAGCATGCAATACCAGTCCATACTGGGGACTGGTACTTTGGGGCTAGAAATAGGGGCTTTGGATCAAACAAGAGGGGAGATTCCCAACTTCCCTATTTTTAAAAATTTGTAAAATATTTTAGTTACAAGTTTTTCAATTCCTTCAGAAGCCTCCTCAGTTGGACTTTCAAGCCCCGTTTCATTGTGGAGGGTTAAAGACAATTCTTAAAGCTCCCCAAATCATCTTGAAACAAATTTTCTTTCTGCTCTCGGAGCCAGTCGGGCTACATCAGGTGAGACAGCAATTATCAGCAATTATTTACAAAGACTCATCTACTCCTATGTGCTTTCATACCTTTGAGCAGCACAGATGTCCATCTGAAACCTGAGCAAGTAAACCACATTACACAGCCCTCCAGGTTCCTTTAGAATGATTACGCATCCACACGCACACATAGCACACGTGAGTTTTATTACCAATATACAACACACTGCCTTCATAGTCACTGAACTCCTACAGGAGTAGCGTGCAAAGATGTTTAGCTCTGGCAGTCTTTTTCCTCAGCCCCTTTCCCTGCCCTACAGAAATGTCAGGGCAGCAGCGAGCTGGACCTGCCTCAAGCAACACGACCGATTTTGCAAGCTGGGGTGGGGCACTTCCCCTTTTGGCTTTTCTCCCTTCTCCCCTCCGTCTGCAGCCTTTCTACACTTTTACTCTGCCTCCACCCAGCTATGTGTGAGTTGCAGCAGATTTATGTAATGGCGAGCTGTTGTGGTTGGCCTGGTGGCCCCTTAGCAATGCTTGTGTCCGTGCTCTCAAATGGTTGAGCTCCTTTTAAGGAAATAAAGCACTGAAGCAGCTCAGAGTGAGGACACTTGCCTGCACCAGTAACCAGCTACTCGTGAAGGTTACCACTTCTGAATGCCCATGGCCAGGAAACAAGACCCCAGGATGTGAAGGCAGTACCAGCTTCCCAGTGATGCCAGGCACCATGGCTCTGCAGCTACACAGGCTTTTGCTTCAGTAACTGGGTTGTGGGAGGGAGGTAACTTGACACTTCCCACTGGAGGAGAAAAATGTCAAAAAGCTCTTTCCTTTTAACATCTCTTCCCATTCTAGTGTCCTTTATTTTAAACAAATAGAGAGTTTCTAACTTCATATAAATCTCATCTGTCTTCTACTGGTGTCTAGGATCACCTTTACTTGTTACTTTGGATATCTTCTGTCAGTTATCCAACAGTTTCAACCCAATTTTGTGAGATGGGTTCTCCCCACCTCTTCCTCTCAGAAAGAAGAGTATCTGTACACATTATATATTCCAGATCCAGACTGTAATCTGTGACTATGGTGGTGATCACTTTTTTCAGTGAGAAACCCTTGACTTCTGTGTTGGAAGTCTAAGTGGTCATCTTCAGCATCAGATAGCTGCCTGTGCAGAAATGGTGAGCCCACAGCCTCTTTCAGAGGCCAGTAACACTGTGAAATGGCTTTTTGTTTTTTACCCATTGATGGCCAGCTATGGTATGGGCAGTTATGGATAAAGGAAGGTACTGCTTGCCCTTCTAGGCAAATGCTACCACTACAGCAAATGTCTTTTTCTGCATGAAATAGGGTATGACCTACAGCTCACTGAGTCATTAGCCTCCCACACATGGCTTGAATTAGGATACAGTCCCAGGGCAGAAAGAGCCCTAAACTACAACCATCTACCACACACAGGATGCTGAGTACTGATTATCCACAAAAGGTGCACGCAACATTTAACCCGAATCTTGAACAGAGACAGTAAGAATCAGCAGAAGATATTTTGAATCAGGTCCGATGTTATAGGTTAGCACAGGAAATAGGGCTGCCTGTCCAAAATAGGCTGCAAAGCACTAATTCTTAACAAATGGAATTTCAGTGGGATGTGTATTTCTAAATAATTTAGATAAAAGGATATTCAGGAGAGATGGTAAAACAGAGTCTCTAGTGCCTTAAAGAGCTGTGAAAATCTAGCTCTTTGCTTGTCTGAAAACGTTCCCTGTGTGTCTGGAAAAACTAAATATAGAGCAGGTGGGTAAGAAGAGTAAGAAAAAATAAACTAATTAACAAGCTATAGGTGCCAGATCAGCCTGAGAAGGAAATATGGGGTGGAAAAGAGGACAAGGAAGCAGGAAGGTCTAGGGGACAGAGCAACAGCAGTGAAGTTTGCAGGAGGAAGCTGCTCAAGACATAGTGGCATTCTGGGAGTTACAACATTAAAAACATAGCAAGGTCATCAAGGAAATGAAGAGACATAGCAGTGACCAGAACACGTTTTTTTAATATCTTTCTGCTTTGCTGTGCTGCTTGGGGTTATTACTAGAAACTGTTGATGACTTTACTTCCACAAATGACCTTTTCACACCCACTTACTGTTTTTGCATTGGTCAGAAGCAACACATGTCTAGGGTGCCTCTGCCTGGGGACACAAGTCAAAGCACAGATTTCATGAACGTCTGGACATCTCTCATGAAATTTGTACCCTCTCTAGCCATTTTAAGTGAGATACTCAAAATCTGAAGGCAGCCAGTAAAATCTGGCAAGTGAATTGAGTACTTTAGCTTCAGAAGTCTACACCTTCATTCTCAGAGCAGGAGAGATGTTTCAAATGGTTCTCTACCAGTTCCATAGCACCACATTCAAATTTCAGTTTAGCGTCAGAAGAAGCAAGAAAGGAGATTTTTGAAAACACGCAGAGGAGTTAGAGCCTATCTTTCTTTTCTAAAAATAGCTTATTTCCCCTCATCTTTGACCTTTAAAATGCTAAATTGATGAAAGAGTTAATTAAACTTTTGACTCCAGGGTTAAAGGTTTCACGAAGTGTTAGTACAAATCTGAGTAAGCAAACGGTCATTTGATCATTTCTATCTCACAGGCTGATTAAAATTCACAACAGATTTCTCACCTAATTTTAGTAAGATGAGGTAAATACTCTTTTCATTTAACAAACCTGCAATTTCCATTGTTACCTCTATAACATTACATGTACAAAACAGTCCTCCAGAGCCTAGTGGCCCTATTCCATAAATGTCTGACTCAAATTACCCTTCCTCAGTGCATGTCACATGGACAGCTGATCTTTCAGGGCATTAGAGATTAAGTGGAATGCACTGTAAATCATATGTTGAAATACAGCAAAATGCATAGGGGATTCCCTTTTGATGAAGGAAGCAGATGGGACATTAGGAAAGTCATACAGAGAAAAATTGTTGCGTAGTCATATCTGCTCATGTGCATCACCTGTCAGTTATCATAGGCCTCAGTCTATCTCCTAGCTACAAGATATACATAATATCAGTGGGTCTTCACAATACACTCCCACCTATTGTTCTTCAAACAACTTTTTTAGATCATCCTTTTCTACTTAAGTTTGGTGATAAACAGAGATGAGAAACATATCTTAGGACTTGGAGATGACAGCATTGCACTGAATACCAAGGCTGTCTACACTGCCATGCCACTGCCTACGTAGAAAGACAGTCCCCTTCATCCCCAATACATCTATGAGATCATGTAGGCCAAACACCACTCCTAAGGCATCAGTTTATCCCTAACAGATTTTCTTTTGATTATGATCCACAATGTGCGTAGCAATCATATGGCTCCTGATATATCTGGGGCATGTGTGCAGACTGTTTTTGTAAAAAAGAAGAATTAATTTTTTTCAGTATACTGTTTTTAAAAAACTTAGTTTGGGGCTAGAAAAAGAAGCAGTAGAAGAGGTAAAAGTGTATGCAGCTTTACAAAAAAGATAGACATTGCAAGCACTGGAGTTGATAACTACAGTTAAGATCATCCATAAAACAGAGTACTGTGAATTGTCTTTGTTTCTGTTGACTATGGTAAATGTCTCACTACAAGATGTGACCCTTCACAACCAAAGAGCTATGTGTAGAGAAAGTGGCTGTAGAGGAAATGTTGAAGTCAGGACATGGAAAAATCTAGTTTATTGCTGAGTGCACAAAGTACAACTAATAACAGATGGAACTTACCATATTTAGGACACCAAATATAACATTTTCTCCTTCTTTTATTACAGTAACTTCTAATATGTATTTATATTGATATATAATTGAACTGTTGGGAGAATCATTACAGCATCAGCAAATATAAATTTCATCTTTGCTGGCTCTGTATGATATTTGTGAGGTGAAGTAAATTCAATGCAATCAAAAACCCTGTTTGTTTCTTTGGGTTTGAACAAGGGATTTTTAAAAAATTATTATTTTTTAAATCAATGCTTAAATATTTTGTAGGGTTTAGTTACTGTGGGAGAAAGGAGGCTTAACTCATTTTACTGAGTTGATACACAAGCAGAAAAGGCAAGATTTTGTCCAAAGAGTTTTGGACTGAGAAGCAAAGCACTAGGTAAGTGATCATATTATTAAAAAGTATTTTTAAGAAAAGTAATTTGTTCATAAGGTATGTCAATATACATGTAGGAGCTGAACTTTACGCTCACATTTTTGGTAAGAGAGGATCAAGTGGTAAATGGAATGAAGATAAGTAAGAAGCTGCATTCTCTAGTAGCTAGTGCTGGAGTTTGGGAGTTCCTAATGCTGCCACCATCCTGCTGTATTACCTTGACTTAGTTATTTTGCCTTCTGTGCCTCCCTTTCCACCTATCATCCTTTACTGCACTTCCTTAGATAATAAACATTTAAAGGCACTTGCAATCTTTCTGTAAACTGTCTTCTACCCTGACTCTCATTCTGATAATGGGAATGTAAAGATGATGAGCAATACTTTTATTTGTGGATAAACAAACATATTTTGATAGTCACTCCTCTCCTGAAATATTTTTATCATATAGGGCACTGATTACAGCATTCTGGGAGTCATTGTCTTCTCTTTGCTTTTTTTTTTTTGCTTTTTTGTTTTTTTCCTAATAGTAAACAAGCATTGTGCTCAAGTGATATAATCTAGTCTGTTTTAGTGGACTACATGTGAGCTGATGCAGCAGCATTGCTAGTCCTTGGTGTGGAGTCCAAGATCCAAGAATAAACATTTTGCAAAATCATCTCTGGCCAATAGTTTATTTTAATCCAACAGACTTTATCAATTGTGGACTTCTACCTAGAAGAATAAAATTCAAGTGTTTTCTAAAGTTCTCCCAGTTAAAAAAAATCAAGGGTAAATGAAGATCAGATATTGGAATCTGAAACATATGAATACTATGTGTGTTCTAATATGACATTTCTAGAGAAATCTGAATAGCAGATAACATTCAAAATAGCATTCAAATTAATTAAAAAAAATACCTGACAGTTTACTGAATTTTTATCAATTCTGAGTTCAGATAATTTTGACCTGGAACAACATATTTAATTCCATTTCCTATGCAGAACGAAAACCATCTTTCCTGGGGAGAATATCATGCAATGTTATGCTTTAGAAATAAGATAAATGGTAGGATCTTTATAAATTCTCTGTGAATGAAAAGGCTTGCTGTCCCTCAAAATGCCTTTTCTAAAGAGAAGGTTGCACAAAACCCACTAAGCACCTGAGTAATCCCGTGCAGAACAAGATGAAAAGACACAGGACCTGCGTGTATACCAGCTTGCTAAGTAGTACTTCAACATCACTGGCATATTATATACTAATATTTCTTATCAGAGTGGACTAGTCATCTTACCCAAGACTCTCTCATTCTTAGCACTCTGTTGGCCTCCAGTACTAGTTGAAAGGTCCTCTGGTACAGGCATAGGTTCATCTGCATCATCTGGGACATCACTAATTGGAGGACTTTCCTTTCCTAGTAGTGAAGAAAGTAGCATCAGTTAGTCATCAGAGTACCTCATTTTCAAATAATACCGTAAGAGGAACCACAAACCAAGTAAAACTTAACAAGAAAGTTACACACTACAAAAAGCATGACATTGTTAGGACCAAACCCTGCTGTCCTGCAGAGAAAGCTTCTTTTGAATACAGGGGGATTATATTTGTGAAAAGAATACATGGCCAGTATCTCTTCAAAATTTACTGGTCTGGATACAGAGTTATCAGTCTTACCATTTTGGATATTTGTAACACACATGGATATTTTTCAGCTGATATGCTCAGAAGATCCAGTTTAGACAACACAGAGGGACAGATTACAAAAGTTATCAAATGGTCATCTTTTGTAAAAACACTTCTTTCTTCCACAAATGCTCCTTGAGAGCACATCCAGATTTGCTTCAGTGACATAGTGAAGTCTATCCCACAAGTATTCTGGGGCTCTAACAGAACTACCCCAAAAATAAAATTTTATCTCCAACTAAAAATTCCACTTCATTTTCAGCAAGCTTCACTAATACCCACAGATCAAGCTTTGGCTGGTCCTTGTGCCTACAAGTAATTAAGTGCTGTAGCTCCTGGGACTTCCTAAAACGTACAATTAGCAGAGGTCAGTCAAAACATGACTTCAAGGGTTTTATGGTCTCTCATTTGTAAAGAGGAAATGAACCTCAGTATCTTGTGTACACAAGGTTTTGCAGAAGAACACAGTCTGGTGCTTTAACGTGTTATAGGTATTATGGAACTCTTTTAGTGCTGAATGTAATACAATAAGGACAATAACTCTCTTGCTAATTATTGCACTTCCAGAAATGGTGAGGTTTCTTGGTTTAGCTCTCAGTCACAGCATATATGTCCTACCCACATTACTACCCCTGTCTTGAAGAGCTTCTTTTAAAATGACTTCACACATTTATAACAAAAGCATGCCTTGGAATCAACTACCAAAAGAATCACAGAATCACAGAATCATCTAGGTCGGAAAGGACCTTGAAGATCACCTAGTCCAACCGTTTACCTAGCACTGACAGATCCCAACTACACCATATCCCCAAGCGCCATGTCAACCCGCCTCTTGAACACCTCCAGGGATGGGGACTCCACCACCTCCCTGGGCAGCCCATTCCAACGCCTAACAACCCCTTCTGTAAAGAAATACTTCCTAATATCTAGTCTAAACCTTCCCTGGCACAACTTGAGGCCATTCCCTCTTGTCCTATCACTTATTACTTGGTTAAAGAGACTCATCCCCAGCTCTCTGCAACCTCCTTTCAGGTAGCTGTAGAGGGCGATGAGGTCTCCCCTCAGCCTCCTCTTCTCCAGACTAAACAACCCCAGTTCCCTCAGCCGCTCCTCGTACCACATGTGCTCCAGACCCTTCACCAGCTTCGTTGCCCTTCTCTGGACACGCTCGAATAATTCAATGTCCTTTTTGTAGTGAGGGGCCCAAAACTGAACACAGTAATCGAGGTGTGGCCTCACCAGTGCCGAGTACAGGGGTAAGATCACTTCCCTGTCCCTGCTGGCCACGCTACTTCTGACACAAGCCAGGATGTTGTTGGCCTTCTTGGCCACCTGGGCACACTGCTGGCTCATGTTCAGCCGGCTGTCAGTCAACACCCCCAGGTCCCTCTCTGACTGGCAGCTCTCCAGCCACTGCTCCCCAAGCCTGTAGCACTGCTGCGGGTTGTTGTGGCCCAAGTGCAGCACCCGGCATTTGGTCTTATTGAAACTCCTACAGTTGGACTTAGCCCATCGCTCCAGCCTGTCCAGATCTCTCTGCAGAGCCTCCCTACCCTCGAGCCGATCAACACTCCCACCCAACTTGGTGTCATCTGCAAACCTACTGAGGGTGCACTCAATCCCCTCATCTAGATCATCAATAAAGATGTTAAACAGGAGAGGCCCCAATTATCTGAGTAGTTTCATCAACTATTACTAAAAGGCTGGTCTTTGCACTAATAGCAAAGACTGGGATAGGCCCAGAGCAGGATTTGAACTCAGTAATGTTCACATAAGACCTTTGTCTCCAAAATGGAGATGTTACCAATTTACACTGATGCAATCTAATAGACATCCTGTGGCAATCAGCACACCAGTAAGGGCAGTAATTTCATGGCACAAAGGCCTAGCAAATTAGTGTTTTTTTTCTAATGAGAATTCCCTCATTAACACAAAAACATTCATTAATTCTAAAATCACTTCTCAGAAAAGGAAATATTAAACCAAATGTAGCTTACTTAAGTGACACCAGTCTGGTGATGGCAGTTATGGATTTGACCTGAAAGAAGAAAACCGTTTTCTCCCAACCTGCTGGATGGAGCAAAGCATCGTGCTTTCCAATCTATACTGATCATGACAGGGGGTGAAAATGACAGGTAGTTTTAAGTCGTCTTCTGAATTAGCTGATTTGGGTTGTTTGCACAAATGTAGGTTTAAATGAACGAAATGATTGGGTGACTGCATTTCTTAATGTTGCATTTATCAGATTGTGGAATAATCTCTGAGCAGGAGTGGTGGGAGCGGCATCAGGTGAACCATCTAAAACTGCAGCCAGAGGACTCGAAGGTAATGAAGGAACAGTCTTGCACTGGCAGACGTACTGACTACATGACTTCATAAGGTCCCCTCCTCCTCCAGCTTCCACAGGGTATTCTTAAATGGGCAAAATCACATCACTGGAAGCAAGTGCAAGAGCGAAGGTGGATTGCGTAAGTGGAAAAGAAGGACTATGAATTGTAGAGCAGAGGAAAGTAAAAGCAGGAAGTTCATTAAAACAGTTTTTGCCATTCACTGTTTAGCTTCTTATTTAGTTATTCCCGTAGTTTTTTTCACTATTTTTATGGGATGTAAGGAACTTAAAGAACTGCCAGCAGCTTTCCAATGCAAGTCCCATCCTGCCAAGCTGAGGCATCTCTTACAGATAGGATGCATGGGTGAGGAGAGACAGCAGAAATATTTTGCCTTTTTCAACACTTCCCTCCCCACCCCAACAAAACAAAAACAAACAACCAGAAGTTTGATCAGAGGGCAAGAGGCAGTCTGGTGAGAATCCACTATCTTGACACTACATCTAGGTTAAGGAAATTTGTTAAAAAGTAATAGTAATCAAAAGTCACCTGCATAGTCCAAGGTTCAAATTGTGTTCCCAGTTACAACAATGGAAGTTGATGATTGGACTTACTCTAAATTCAGAAGAACACTTACCCTAAAAACCTGAAGGCTTTTTTCTGCTACGAACCAATATAAACACACAATATTAGACCTATGAAATAACAGATAGCAAAGAAAATCAAAACTTTCTTAGTGTGTAATTCGGCATCTGACAATAAGCAGGCTAAGCAGTCTTTTGGAACAGAAACCTGTCAGTACTTTCCCAGTTTATGGTGAACTGTTTGGTTCACTAAAGAGATATCAATCTTCTACTTGTTAAATTAATAGCCGTTTGCCAGTTGGCATGAATCAGACTAGCCTCATGGACTTGGTGGGGCAGAAGCCAGAGTTCTGATATGCTTCCTTCTTTGTAAGAGACTGCAGTTAAGAAAGCTTAGCAAACTTGGCTTTAATGACTCATTTCATATCATTTGATTTCTTCCTGTTACACATGATCGACAAATCCCTGCATGCAAAAAGGCAGGGAGAAAATAGTGGATTTAAAATAGATATATTTGTTGAGCTCCGTGTCTTGGATTCTAGAGCATGGTATTTGTATTTCATGCCTTAACTACATCTAAATTGTTACACCATGATAAGTTCACTTCTGCATGGTAATCTTACTGATACACAATCTCACTAATATCCTTTTGCCAATGAATTTAAAAATGGAAAGGGGGTGGGGGAAAGGAGGGAACAGTTTTCCATTTAATTTCTAACAGGCATGTCCAGAACAATAACTGGTTGAAAGGATGGAGCTGAAACAAACCCACCTAGTGGCAAGTACTGGGGTAAATTATTAAAATGTCACATAACAGAGCGAAGTACTATAGATTTATTCCATTCCCATTTTATATCTTTGTTCAAAAATAAGAAGTGAAGCACAAACAATGCAATCTAATGTTGGGGCAGGGAATATTTTTTTTTTTTTATTTTTATTTTTTTATATCAAACGAAAAAGACAAGGGAGCTATAGAGGTGAAGTTCTGTTTCTGGCACTGCCACTGATTCATGGTGCCGTTTGTTAAGTCATAAATGGAGATAACTGCAACAGCAGGCTGTATCATACCATCCCCCAATTCATCCTGAAGCTCTGAAAGACGATCTCAGATTTCCAAACTGCCATTTCTGTATGAAAATTGTCAGAGAAGTACCTAACCTATCAATGGTGCCTGGTAAGACCCTCAACTTCTCTCTACTTCAGTTTCCTCATCTGTGCCCTAACAGTATAGTTAAAGACAGGAGGAAAGAGAGAAAGGGAACAAAGTGCCCAGCCCAGTAAGGTTTTATGTATCCTTTATTCCTACCAAAGTCTGTAGCCTGGTGTCTCTTTAGCACCTCCATTCAGTTCTGAGAGCAACTGAGTTCATGCCAGGTGGGGGCTGCTGGAGCTATGACTGTTAAAAAGAAAGCCAGGGCAAGATTTCTTACACAAATCTCATTTTCTATCCTTTTGCAAACTAATGTAGGGAGTATTTAATACCAGAGGTTGTTTCCTATGGAAACAATAGAATCACTGGAGAAGTTATGCAAGAAAAACAACATGCACATTTTTCTGGATGAGAGTCACAACCTAGTTCACATTCCCTTTTCACTGCTAGAACCTTAAACCTCCAGTGATGAGAAGAGGGTAACTCTGGGACAGAGGTCAGGATCTCAGGTGGGAGATACCAGCCCAGATTACACTCATTTCCACCCTCCCAGGACCTAGCAAGAACATCAAATGCAAAACTCTTCTTCCTGCTTTTGCAGAGGGTGGCACAGCTTCGTCGGTGCTAGGGGATCTTTTTATGTTAGATGTGGAAACATTTGTACTGTTTTTTCACCTTCCTTAACTGTCAGGCCCTAGAACTGAGAAAAAAAGAAAAAAAAAGGCAGGAAAAATACTGCTTGTTAAGTGAGATATTATCTGTGTTTTCTGACTCTCTTGTATGGGTGCCGGATACCGTTTGGTTAAATGTATGTCAGCTCTCTCCTCATTTCAGAACTGCAACTGCTTGCCTCATGAAATATCACTTTCAGGAGAAAAATAAAAAGTGTGAACTCTGTGCTAGTCACACAGTATTTCAGTTCCTCCAGGAGCCAGCCATGCCTGGATTCCCAGAAGTGGGAATGCCTGTGTGCATGCAGGGTTTGGCTCACTCACGCTAGTTTTATACTGTCTTGGCCCAGCTTGCCCCTGCCACACCTGGGTCAGCTACAGCTGCACAAAGCACATGGCTGCAAAACACTGCTTTTGAGCTGAGAAGACTGTTTCTACAGACCTATTTTATTTCTGGGTTAAAAACCAAAACAAAACCCCCAAAGAAATCCCCTAAACTGATTTTATTTCTTAATTCATTTTTTTTAAAACACAATCAAGTGTGCTAGTGAACCAAGTCACCTAATTCCTTAGGGTCAGAGAGCAAGCTACACCTGATGAGCACTACTCACAGACCAGGAGAAATAAATAAAAGTGTTTTTCAGTTGACAAGACCATCTCACACTCCTGAAACTGTGCAATTGTCTAACTGGCTCCCAATATATAGTAGAACTCTCTCATCATGCAAGGAAGCATCCTAGAAGCATATAGAACCCCAGGAGAAGAAGGGGAAAACTCCTTTCTGGATTCACCAGACTATGAGAAAGAAGTAGGTAACATTCCTGTACCTTCAGATCCTCTACTTTTGAGGTCTAGTAAGAGCTTACGAAGAACCAACATCTGTGGAACCTAATCTGACAAACTCCTGTTTCCAGAAGACTGAGTTCACACACAACTCAGATCATAAATGAAAGTAAATTAGCAAGTTCTTTCTTTGACCAGTTGTTCACAAATCCAGCTAACAAACCCATACAACTCACAGCCTCTGCTCACAGAAAGTACCAGATGCTCAGTGACAGAAACAGCAGGAAGAGTTCAAAGCAGATTTTTTTTCCCCTGTAAACTGTTTATGTAGGGCTAACTCTTATCAGAGGTAAAATTCCTCTTACACTGATTTTTTTTTTTTTTTTTTTTTAAGAGAACCCTCTCTCATCACAGAATAATACTATTCCCATCAGCATGATTTGCTGAAAAGCTAAAGGTCACAGGAAAGTACTACAGTAGTTCAAATCCTGGAAAAATTTTGAGAGCTACAAATTATATACATATATTATGTATATGTTTACATGTACAGAAACATTCAAAATGGTGAAGTTTCTTGCAAATCTTTCCTCTCGAGGAGAGAGGCAGACCATAAGGAAGGCAAAGTGTGTGACCTTCTAATCCGCTCCTTGACTCAAGGCAGCATCTCCCACACTGCTCCTCCCCATGTCAAAAGTGAAAAAAGCAATGCTCTGGTAAGAAGCAGCAGGTGTGGAGCTCAAAGTAACGCTGTTGTAAAGAATACCACAAAGGTTAGGTGTGGGTATCCAGGGGGGCCTGTGCTGCTGCAGAGGAAGAGCAGGTCGGTGCTCCTGGCCCCAGGACCTCACACAAGGCAGGAAGGGGTTTCTGCAGCAGGCAGAGGAGCTGGGCTTGGATCACAGCGCCTCTCGCTGCTCCCAGCAGACCCACGATACTTTGTCTGCATAAAGGATTAAAACCCCACTGTTTTTTCTGCCTAGGCCACACATGCTCCAAGCACATCATGTATAGGACAGGTTTTGTTTCATTTACAAATTGTTTCAGCATGCAACAAAACACTGATGTGTAAGTATATCCAGTTGCAATTTTAAAATTGTTACCTGAGGAGGGGAGTGCAACATGCCTCCACAGGGCTGATGAGGAATGACTTTCCTGTACTAAATGTAATTGGTAAACTTCTGTTGGCATGAAGGATTATTATATTGTTGTTCTTTCAGACAGAAAATATCTTTGATTTTCAATTTTCAAATGACACTAAAATTTCTGGGTTCTAATTTTTGAGAAAACTCAACATTTTTAAAAAGGAGGGAGAAAAAAAAAAAAGAAATTGTGTTCATATATTTCAGAAAAAAACCATGACCTAGCCACCCACACTGCACTCAGACCTTCATGATCTCCTATGACTGGCCTCCAGGTCCTGAGCCGGCAGTGCCCAAGAGCTGCCTCTTAAGAAAGAGCCTCAGCCCAGGTATCTGCCTGGAGCCATCTTGGGGATGGGGCTGCAGTGCTCCAGGCTGAACACTAAAAGTGAAAACTGAAAGCCATTAACTGTTGCAGCTGCCAACATATTAGGGAAACTAGAAAAGAGACTAACTTGTCGTTATTCATCTGCGGGGAATATGTATTATCTTGTTAAGCCACTTTTTAAGGAACTCATTTCCAAGGAAGTTTAGAATAAAACCCTTCATAGGAATATCAATACAAGGTAAGACTGCAAAATCCTATCCATGCCACTACAGGGCAAATTTTAGAAACCTAACTTCCCTGCTGCTTAAAAATTTTTTGAAATATTATCATCTTGGACAAAACCAGTTACAAGCATAAAGCCTCATGTCAATCAGTCCTTTTTTTTTTCTTTTTTTTTTTTTTTCCTAAGTGTTTATAAGTAAAACTGAATGCTCTGGGAAAAGCCAAATAACCCTATGTTTTAAATACAGTTTTTTTGCTTTTAATTAGTATTTGTCCCTTCCCACCTGGTGAACTTTGTTTGTTCTATATTTATTTTGTAACAATCAGAATTTTGCTCCCAGAAGAAAGAGTGTAAATATGCACCTGACCATGCTTCAGGGGTATGCTACCACAGGTTTAATGCAAAATTACATCTATGTTTCTAAATTCCCTTGACTTCTTTATTTACCCAGTTCCTTTTAAAAAATCCATGCACTGTTGGGCTTGATATCAAGTGATAGCATTAATTATATCTTAATTCCCACTCTGGTTTTAAAAAAAGACCCAAAGCAATTTTATTGAGAACAAGAAAAACATTGTACTGTGCTAGAAAGATGAGCAGGAATTCAGGATTTTCTTTGTAGAAGTATTCTTTAAGGACCTCACCTGAAACCTGGGACATATCTTGAGCCTCATCTGTTTCCATTTTCCTCAAGTTATCTGAGAAGAGAGGAAGAGCCTTAAGTTAATGCAAAATAGCACACACATACACACACAGAAAAAGAAAAAAAAAAACCCCACCCCACGCACACAGAGAAGGAGAAAGAAGGGGAAAGGGAAAAAAAAAAAACCCTTTGCTATTTAACTATAAGATTATCTGGGAAGAATAATGTATTTTTCTCTTTATTTCCTCCCTGCATACTTGCTGGAGTATCAGACTGGCACAGACCTTGATCCTTTTAAAAACAGCATTACAAAGATTTATAAAAATATCATTACAAGCACAGGAGGACCAAATTTGTTATTTATTGTTAATTTCCTACTGCATAATAACCCAAAATGCAAACTGACTGCAACAAAATTAAGCAGAAAATTAAATGGCCCTGGGTCATTGTAGGCACAGAATTCATTCTCTTGGTTGATCCATAGTTATGTTCTTTCTAATTTACTGAGCATGCATCGATGAACCTTGAGTCAGCTTGGTGACACGCGTACAATCAGCAATCAAAAAACGAAGCAATTTGCTGAAGAATGTCTCATTTACCCAGGCAGGGCTGCATATCTGAGCAGCAACCGCCACTACCTCCATTAATAATGAATACACCTCCAGCCGCGGCAGATGGGCAGAGCAGCAGCTTCAGGCTTTGGCCCCTCGCTCGCCCGGGAGCCCTTCCTTCAGACCGCACCAGTCCGGCGCTGCATGGGGAGAAGTACAGCTCCCGAAAATAGCAAAACAAGCCCAGGAGGGAAAGGGAACCCATGCCTTCCTGTTTTGCTGACAGATGGCTGGCTCCACGGCACGGCGAGCGATACCGGGAAGCTCCTGCCCTCTGCTTGCAACACACCATCTTCTGAGGAGCCAGCAACCAGTGACCACAAGCACCAGGGAGAAGCGTGCGGAGGGTTAGTGGGGTAGAAACAAAATTCAGGTTTTCAGTCGGAAGGGGACCCTGTAGGTCCCAGGGCTCGAGCACCAACTGTGGACAGCTGGTGGCCCCTTGGATAATAGATGTGCTGCCGGAGCAGGTAGTCCCAGCACAACCTGGTCCCCTCTTTGAAGTATGGCGTGGGCAGCTGAGGTAGCCTCAGGTGGGGAGGGGACACAAAGCCTACAAGCTCTTTGTTCAGCCATGGTATGCTAGGTCACGTCTTCAGCTGGTATGGCTGGCTTCCCATCCTACCAAGCAGAGGCGCTAACTCTTTGCTGTTCCTTGTAACTGAGACACCTGCCCCATTAACCCTATTTCCTGGAATTAAAGATGCGTTTTCTTGATAGTTAGAAGCAAATGAGGATGTGGCTTGAGTTCCTACAGAAAGGGTTCAAACCTTATCCTAACCTTTTTAGCCCAACTTCCAAAATCTTTTTTCCAAATAAAATCTTCAACCTGCTACCCAACAAGCTGCAGTGGGAAAGCACAATAGCCATGGTCATATTTATTAATTTCATAAGTTTTATGGTCTCATCACTTGCTTCTGAATGTCATCAGTCCATCTGAGACCCAATATACTGCCGCCTTCCTCTTGCAAAAGCTGGCTTCCCTCACCAGGTCCATGCTAGACTTGCAAAAAGAGAGCATGTAGACTGCAGGACTGCCAACAGATAGGTTGGGGAACAGATTTTGGTCTGTGCAGTTTGCAAAAAAAGTTTTGTCTTCTCACAGAGCATTCTGCCTGTTGCACATGTACCATAGCACTGCTTAATATCCAATAATTCTCAGCCTTGCTTTATTCTGCTCTTAAACTTTTATATCAGACAAGCAATTTGTTTAACGTCTATATATAGTTCTCAGAAATGAGTACAGCCATACAAAACGCAAAAAGCCACCTACAACTCAACAATTTGCATCAGTTCCTATGGGACTGAAGATCTTTCAACAGGTCCATTTTTAATGGTCAGTGGGAAATGCAGCTTCTCTTGCAGGAGGGAAAACCCTATAATGGTAGCCTGCTCAGTTACTGGAAATGTGGTGTATTTATAGCAGGTGATATGGTACAAGTGCTCAGTATAGTCCCTTATTTCTCCTGCAAGCATGACTGAACAAAAAGGAAGAAAAAAGAAATGCCTGTGGATCTATTACTGACTTTGAGGGTCACCTGGCTACTATTAATAAAGTTGATTACTACATATTTTTACACAGAGTACAGTGAACCCCAACCAACGAGTGAAAACATCCCAAGAAAATACCCACCAGAAGGGAGCCACAATCATGAAGGGCACTTTATTCTGACTGCACCTGCCTTCTCCCTATTGTTAGAGGAGTGACAAGGGGAGGAGGTGGCAAACGAGAAAATGTCCTCTATTTTTGTATTCCTGAATTTACCTGCCTTTGGTACGATAAGCTTTACAGTCAGCACTTCTGCAACTTAAGCAGCACACTTCTCAGCTGTACTCCTTCCTAACTCTCACTGCCATCAGACAGAATTAAGTTTGAAACACTTCCCAATTCTTAAATGGAGAGGTAAACTAGAGTATCGATTGTTTTGGGGTTTTTGTTTGTTTGTTTTTAATGGAGGTAAACTGGAGTACAGTTTGTTTTATTTTTTTTTAGTGAAATACTTCAAGGCTTGCTTTCTGTGAGGTTGGATGACTGCACGTCCTGAAACAGATGCCCTCAGTCCTTAAGGACATGACTTCAGGGTTTATCGTTGAATTAGGTGATTTTAGGACATTTGGCAAAGCTGATCCATTTCCCAGGGATGAAACACAGAGAGAAAATAGAGCTGGTGGAAAAGTGATGAGGGAAAGATTTTTTTCTCCTAACGATTACTTAGAATAATTAAGCATGGTTCCTAAATGTAGATTAAGATCCACAAGCACTAAGCAAATTGATAAAAGCAAAAAAACCTTTAAAAAATCCTAAAGGGGGTTTTGAATCCCTCCCAGGGAAAAATTGTACTCTAACACCACAGTGTCCTGTGATGGGACCTGGGGGTGTTGATTGACAGCCGGCTAAACATGAGCCAGCAGTGTGCCCAGGTGGCCAAGAAGGCCAATGGCATCATGGCTTGTATCAGAAATAGCGTGGCCAGCAGGGACAGGGAAGAGTTCTTACCCCTGTACTCGGCACTGGTGAGGCCGCACCTCGATTATTGTGTTCGGTTTTGGGCCCCTCACTACAAAAAGGACATTGAATGACTCGAGCGCGTCCAGAGAAGGGCAGCGAAGCTGGTGAAGGGTCTGGAGCACATGTGGTACGAGGAGCGGCTGAGGGAACTGGGGTTGTTTAGTCTGGAGAAAAGGAGGCTGAGGGGAGACCTCATCGCCCTCTACAGCTACCTGAAAGGAGGTTGCAGAGAGCTGGGGATGAGCCTCTTTAACCAAGTAACAAGCGATAGGACAAGAGGGAATGGCCTCAAGTTGCACCAGGGAAGGTTTAGACTGGATATTAGGAAGTATTTCTTTACAGAAGGGGTTGTTAGGCGTTGGAATGGGCTGCCCAGGGAGGTGGTGGAGTCCCCATCCCTGGAGGTGTTCAAGAGGCGGGTTGACATGGCGCTTGGGGATATGGTGTAGTTGGGATCTGTCAGTGCTAGGTAAAAGGTTGGACTAGATGATCTTCAAGGTCCTTTCCGACCTAGATGATTCTGTGATACCTGTTAAATACTAATGAAATTCCAGCTACCTTCAGCTTAGGCTTTGATTTAGCAAAGAATACATGACAGGACACCACCCCATCCACCCCACCCCCTCACCCACCTCTGCAATGACAGCAGCGCGTTGGGTTTGGCTCTGTGACTGTTAAAAAGTTTTTCACACTGGACTTGGGCATAATGTGTCTTGGGCTAAATTTTACGTACTAAGAGTAGAATTTACCTTTTTGCCTTTGGTATGGTAAACCTATGAATAGGAAACTATAAGCTGTTTTTCCTCCCTTTCCTCCTCTGCTCTAGAATCAGCAGAAATGTCACTGACTTCCTGGAAAGCAAGAGAGCCCTATGTACAGATATAAGGGTTTGCACCAATCAACTTGATATCAGTTTGTAAATTAATAGATCTTTACAAAGATTTATTGAAAAGAACACTGTTTTAGAAACGTTTATGACATGAAATCCTAAATAACTGTCCATTTTGGCAGGAAAAAGAATTGTTTTGCAATTTGTAAATGGTATCTACAGAATCAAATTTATTACTAGCATAAGAAGAGTGTATGACTTCACTGTCTTCAATGCAGTCACATTTATTTAGGCTAGCAGCTGATTTAGGAGCCTGAATTTAGAAGTCAAAAGCTGGGTGGGCAGCTGACCAAAGCAATCTTGCTCTCAAATGCTGAACATGTGTAGCTCTCATTTATAGCAAGAAAGGGATCAGCACCTACATGATACTAGGTATTTCTTCTATTTGGGAAGCCAAATAACTTCAAAGTTTGCCCCCTTATTGAAAGAGCTACAAAGCCCCCTTCAAAATTCTTTTTGAAATATCTTCTTTTCAGATACAGAACTCTAAAACTGTATGTTTTCCTCTTCAGAATCCAAATAACAGATTCACAGATGAAGCTATTATAATGCTTTGGAAAAAGAATCAAATGTTGCAATCTTAAGCTAATTAACAATCAACACACAAAAACCCTGAAAGGCTATGTTGATTTTGTTTTAAATAAAGAAGCACTTAACTGACCATACTCAGTTAAGATTTTGGATTTAAATTAGTTGGCATTTTTCCATGTTACAATCTTGACCCCAAAGAATGGGCTGAATACGTGACTGATTTTCCTCCTTGCAACTCTCACTACAATATAACTTGTGCTATGTCTTAAGAATATTTCAAAATATGTCCTGCGAATCACTGAGGTACTGCTCCATTTATACGTGGTGCCAATTACAACCAGAAGTAGATCTGGGACCTTTTAGGATTCCAGGTGTAAATAGGAAGACGTCATTGCAAGGTCAAGATTTTCTAATCTTCCAGAATACAGCAAATTAATTATTTGCAAGTCTTGGTTTATTATTTCATCTCCTGTTTTACAATGTAAATTCAAAAGTAAACCTCCTTGTCAAGAAAATGAATACTTAGCATTTATACAGTGTTTTATCAGTTCAAACAAACGCGTAAGCATGTCAGTCCTTCTACAAACCCTGTTCTCTTAGGATATTAAAAAATTGCAAGATTGGGCCATTGATACAATTCAATGGAAAGACCTAATCCAATGCCAAAGACTAGACATTTTGTTTTCTTCTGTTTCCCAAGCTACGTATGCACTGACTTCTCTGGGACAACACGTGCTTCACGCTCAGCACAATGGACCTCACTTATGGTATGGAAATGAAATCACAAATTTTGACATTTGTGGGGCCACTTTGGACGTAACACCAGCATACCCAAACTCAGAGCTGTCCCTTCATCTAGAGATAGCTCTGCTTCTGGTGCTGCAAGGAGTCCACAAACGTACGCCTCGTCCAGCTGCATGTTTCCTGACCATCTGTAGGTGTAGCCTTGCTGCAAGGTCCCTGAAGGAACACTTTTGTCTTGAGTGTACCCCGTGGGGGCACATACGCTTTTCCATGAAGCCTCAGAACAGAAAATATGAGCACTTACAAAGTCTGGAGTGGGGGAGAAGAAACCTTCTACAAGGGACCTGGTGTTCTGCAGGTGCTTTTGCAAATACAAAAAGAGAGGGGAACACACGTTCCTCAGCGGCAGCAGCTCTGGGTTAACTGTGATAAAACAAGCGAAGAGGCAAACCCCAGCCTCGCTTCCACAGCCACCGCGGGGAAAGGGCTGATTTCGCAACCCCTGCTTGTGCAAGCAGCCCCACGGCAGGAAAAGGGACAGCTCGCACAGGTCATTGGAGCAGCTGGCCCTAATGGAGCACTCCTGTGCGAGCATGTCTCGTCTCTGTGGTCTTTGACATGTCTCATTGGCTCCTCATCACACAGGCTGCAGCTTTGGCAAACTAAAAGTCCAAACCAACAACCAAAAACATAAAACCCCAACCCACTTCACAACCTACATTGAAGAAAAGCTCCTAAAATGGGTCCTAGATTCAACCAACCACAACATATAAAGAGAAGTTTAATACATAAATCAATAAAGCAAAAACAGCTGCAGCCTGAAAAACACAGTACAGTTGAACACCTATAGCCTTTAACATACCTGACAGGAGAATTTGCACATTAACAACAGGTTAGGAGTGATATGTGTCATCATGTATGTGTCATCAGTCTTTTGGGTTTTAAGTTGGGAGTTGCATCTACCTGCAGAATGATAATACAGCTGCATTTCTAATTGCACCAGAGGGGCTCAACCTAGCAGCACAAAGCCTCTTGGATCCACTGAAGTCAATAAGTTTGAACCAACAACCAGGAGAAGAGATGAATAAAGACACCCCTGTAAATGTATTTAACATTTAGTTTCCTTTTAAACAAAAGGCCTAATTTTTTTTTTTTTTAATAGACTTTTAACTTCACTTACGAATGTGCTACATATGGCTGAACACACAACAGGAAGGCTGTTAAATACAGGTTAAAAGGTAGTATGTATTGCACAACCAGTGGAAATACTTGAAGAAAATTGCTAGAATCCTACAAACCAGTTTTAATTAAAAGCGTCCAATATCTCAGCAAGCAGCTGATAATTAGCTTTATTATTGTAATTTATTATGCTAGACTTCACAATCTCTGTGAATGACTCTACTTTAGAACCATTTTAATTCTATTTTTAATTTCCGCCTCATCACACAACTCAATGTAAATAATAACTACAAAGATGAGGGGTGGTCCTTTCTGAAAACTAAAAACTGAGAGTAATAATGAGCACTTCAGTGTCCTTCTACTTCTGTTTTCTTAAAAAAACAAACACTCCAGGTCTTTTAAAGGACTGCATTAAAACAGAAAAAAGGTTAAAACTAAGTGGATCAGTTTCTCTCCCTCTACACTAATTCCATATTCAGCTTTTTCTACAAAGTCTAGGGAGATGTTTAGTTTATTCAGTCGTTTCTCTATTCCTGCTTAGTGTAAATTCTGGTTAACTACACGAGTTGACAATACAATTATGAGCATACAGTCAAATTTCAATGGAAAGCTCCTGTCTGCAAAATGAAGGAAGCACTGTAATTCAACACACAAGATTAAGAAAAGAACTCTGCTAACAGTGCAGATGTGAAACATTTATACGTCTGGCACATGTAAAATTAATTTCCGTGTTAGTGAACAATTGTGGGGGTGTAAAAAAAGTTGTCTCAAAAATCCTACATAATTCTCTCTTCTTCGGGAATTCTTTTTCAAAGCACTGACAAATGATTAAAAGTGCATCTTCTATGCATGTATTTGTTTTGAATATGCACTATTCTTAGCATTCTACTGTGTTTGAGCTATATTCATGTACGAACTCATCGTTAAAGGAGGTAATAAAAAAAACTCATCCTTTTATTGACTGTGTGCAAATTACTGGACTTAATATCACTGCAAATATGAAAAATGTTCTTCCTTCAAGTTTTTGAATTGCAACCTGAGTCATTATAAATTGTTTCCGCAATATGAGAAAAATATGAAGGTAATTTTCCTAATTAAGACCACATTTTATTAACACATTAAACTCTGTCACCTTTATTCACTAAAAATCAAGCAGAAAAGTGGAATAAATTCACCATGACAAAGAAAATGCACACATTTCCATCTTGTAAATAAACTGACTGAAAAAAGGTGAGGTGTATAAATTAGGGCACTCAATCTAAGAATATAGCACATTCTCAAGTGGCCAAATTGAGCTCCTGGATATTCTTCCAGGGCTCTTACTTGAGAGAAGGCAAGCAGCAGATGCAAACCTGTACTTTTTGTATCCATACATACATGATTTAAAAAGCGTAGGATGTCCTTAGCACAGCATATCTAAATACACAATAGAGCAAACATAAAAGGATCCCTTTATGTCTAGAATTGTTATTGCCAAGTATCACCAACAATATATCAGTAGTCAATCTGTCCGAATTATAGCAGGTTTCAATAACTGCTTCACGATCACAGAATTGCTTCCTAATTTCCCTTCAAACTGTTCAAGCTGTTACGGATTATTAAAGGACATTATCAGCCTGAATAGACATATTAGAGATCTGTGTGATCTCCCCCCCCACAAAATAAACCTAAAAATATCTCCTAAAATTACTATAATTGAAATGAATTAGCAAGTTTCTCCACACTACATGTTTGAGTTAACTCACTCTGCTTTTGCAAATATTTAGGACCCAATCCACTATGGACATTTCCAGCTTTATACTGCAATTGCTCCACTGTGTTCAGTGAGTTGACACAAGCGGGAAAATGAAGCAATGCAGCGGGGAGTCAGATCTATCTTACAGAGCAAGTTTCTCTTTTACTGCGAAAGCTAGAGCAATTGGAATCAGAAGAAGAAATGTAAATCTTTCACATGAAATACACTTCAAAATAAGCTAAAGGAGTGGACAGTTCCCATAGCTTAAAAAAATGTGACAATTTCAGTGCGACCGCTCTTCAAAAACTGCAGTCTGAATGGCCTTTTGAGGCATTTATACAAGAAGCGTGAACGTGCCATGCAGGTCCCAAACCTGCACTGTCCTATTCCCATGAATTTGCAATGGTACAAACAGAGCTAAGAACATGTATGTATCTCTTCAGGACTAGGACCTACCTTTGCAGTCACCACACTGTGTTGGTAGTGACCTGCTCAGTGTAAAAAAAACCTGCAATCTCATCTTGTTCACCAGTTTAAAGCACAGAGGAAGGTGTGTCTTAGAGGAGAGGGTGAGGCAGAAGCTGTTGAGCTTTTAATGAAGATGCATCACAACATACCCTCGGGGGCTAACATAATTCTGTTTAAATTTAGGGAGCAAACAAAACTCTTGTTGACTCCAAGTTGTAGTTATGTTTAGGTATAGATTACAGACGTTGGGACAACAAAGCACAGTTGACCTTGGAAGCAGGGAGTTTCCCAGCTAAGTCAGTCCTTTTTGCTGGATAGCCACTAGGGAGATAAAACTCCTGCAGCTACATTGGATGAGTGGAAGGTATTTAGACTCCTGTTTAAAAGTTGTCCTAAAGCTGACAAAACTGAGGCTGCCTATCTTGTCCCAGATGGAGTTCACACTCGTCTCTAAATGCTGTTCCCCTCCAGCAGGAGAAAACAAATAATCTTTGTATTACAGAAAAAAATACCAGTGAGGAATAGGTCTTTCCTCTTTTGACTCTTGCATTGAGTTGTAAGCATTTAAAAAGGCTTTCCAAAGAAACATAGTCCCAGAGAAACTGATGAGAGCCCTTACCTTTCACTCCACAACTGACATAATGTATTCCCAGTATCCTTCTGACGGTATCTAGCAACTGCATTTAACCCAACAGCATTTGTCCAGCAGCACAGCCTTCTCCCCTCTCATTTTTTTTTTTTTTTTTTTGAGAAGGATTTTGAGAAGAAAGAACCATTCCCAAAACTTTCTTCCTGTGTGATTTTATACTTCCTAGAAAAGTGGGTTTTATCTCTTGGGAGGGGAATTCCAACGGAGCCCACTACAGTGCCAGGAGCGCATCCCACCTTATGCTTGTAAGGATGACAACTTTTTCCAAAGATCGCATTATTGCTACACTACATTTTACTACTTTACTATGTTTTCTTTGGTCTAATTCTATTACTTTTAATAATAGTAGAAAGTAATGACTGGTCAAAATGTAATCAAGTACATATGTGAATCTTGACTGAAAAACAATATAATTCACTATGGACTCAGCTCTTCTTGCACATAAAACAGGAGTGGGAAAAAAAAAAAATCCCACAAGTCTTCAGTGGAAGTTTTTCCTGACAAAGAGCCACACAATTAGGCTGTGATCCATGACTTTTGATATCCTCTGGACTTTTTAAGAAAACATTGCCAAAAATGATCTGCCAGAACAGCATACAATTCATTATGCCCTCGTTTTCTGTTGCTGAAATACAGACTGGACCCATTTTCTTGTTTTCTGCAAGATTGTGGTGTTAGTGTAAGAAGTACCTAAGCTCAAATAAAATATGTCTGGAAATGTTTTTGGCTTCATTTTGGAGTTAACCAATTTTAATGATGAGAAACAAGTTTTGCATTGTTGTAAAACTCTGTGGATTGATTCTCCGCTTACATTTCTGCATTGCTATGCAGTGGAAGCAGCAAGCAGACCAGGTTTTTGGTATTAGGGTCCACAAGGGAAAGGAAAACTGCTACAGTAATGCCGAGATGGAGACTATTGCATTTTTTATTGTACACTGCATGTAACACAAACGACAAAGGTGTCATTCATGCTTATATAAGGAAACATGCAACCAGACCATTCCCGGAGTGAGCACTGGCAGCCGGGAGCTGAGGTGGAAAGTCACAGGTGTATGACAAGCTTGTCTCTCTACGGCAACTCGTGAGTATGGGACCTGCTAAAAATACACCAACTTGCTTTGCTCACTTGGAGTTAGGTAGCCACCCTGAGAAGTACTCAGCTGGGATAAATGATACATACAGAATCAGCGTCTACGCTTCTCCAGTTACTGGGAGTATGAATGGCAAAGAGACAAGAGTCCTCTGCCCTGTCTTCCCATCATTATGTTTTTGCCAGAGAGTTAGTGATTCCTCTTTAATTACCGGAGTTCACCAGTCCTTCGTGACTGAATTAGGACAGTCAGTACAATTCCACATCATGCCTCTGTGTTCCTGTTGCTTCCCCTGGAAGCCAGACCCAGGAGGTAGAGGACTCTTGCAGGTATCAGTGCATTAGGTTTGAAATCCTGGCTCCTGAGGATGTCCAGCGCTGGACTTCCACTGACTGCAGTCTGGTCAGTCTTCTCACTTGGTGGATAAACCTGCCTTCTCCTTGGCTTTTTATCTTAAATTTAGCTTATCTATAGGAATGTAATTTCTAATTTTTTTTTTTTTTTATAAACTCACAGTATAAAGTTCTGAGTTTAGAACTTTACTTACTTTAGAAAAAAAAAAAACCCAAACCATGGCAAAGAGCACATGGATAGTCACCACTATTAATATTTGTGAGAAAATCTTTAAGGCTGGAAGTGAGTCTGGGATAATAGAAACATGAACTAAGGAAAGTGCAGTGGTCTGCAGTATTTTGGACACTTCCCCCATGCAGTTCTGCTAAGGAGAGCTATGATAAGGACAGCTATCATTTTAAGAGTTCTTGGTCTTGCACTTGGTCTACGCTTAGTTTCTCATGTCCACATGCAGCAATTTCAAATGTTTTGATAAAGCAATAAGACATACAACCATCAAACTAAAACTTGGTAGAGCTTTGCTAAGGATTGAGGCGGGGGGGGGGGGGGGGGCGGGCACGGGCATACAGCAGTCTAAGCAGTATATCCTGTATTTTTTATTCATTTTTAAAACAAACATTTCTGAGTTGAAATCAAAGCAGAGCATGTCAATATTAGAAAGAAGCTTCTGCATGTGAGCAATGACACCTTTTGGAAGAGGGGCACACTATGAACTACCATATGCTGCTGTTATACTAAACCCAAGAAGAGGAATACTGGGCACTTTCGTGGTAACACAAACAAATTCATTCTCACTTTTTTGACTTACAATTTCCATCATTAGAGAAGAGAAAGAAGAATAAACAAAGTTACCTAAGAGCAAAAATTTGGTTCGAAAAATTCAGAAGCAACTACATTTTCACATAAGAAAGCCATCCCATCCTTAATTTTTGTATTTCACAAAGACTCTGAACACCTTAAACTGTGCTATTCATTAGTAAGACAAGAGAGCAGTGCCACAAGCCCCTCAGAACACGCCCCTGCTTAGCAGATTCAGATAAAGTCTTTTGAAGTATTTGGAAGGAATTTTAGTACTCATTTCTAAATGCAATATATTAATATGCTTTTTCCTTACATTTCAGTGATCATTTATAATGTTTAATAGAGAACCATACTACATGGTAGTCCAGTATGCACGTAAGTTACAATTGATGTGAGCAGTCAACTGAAGCTAACGGAGTGAGTCTTTGAAAGGGTTTGGCCCTTATGATGCATTACAGCTTCCAATTTTAAAACTAGACTATTAAAGTCTAGCAAATGGGTTGTTGAGGTGAATGCATGAAATATAATCAGGATTAGATACCTGGTTTATCTCATTTGGGTGTTTGTTGGATGGATGGACAGTAAATGCATATGGATGTAACCCTGGTAGCATCTAGCTATTGAAAAGAAAAATACCCAGTCAGGAAGCTCTCATTCTGACTTCTGATCCCCACACAAAGTCCTCTGAAAACACTGCATGCACTTATATGTGTATGCAGACTCAGTGCAAGGAAAAAAAGAGAAAAAAAAAAAAAGAAAGAAAAAAGAGAAAAAGAAAAAGAAACAACATTCTATTCCTCTACAATACTTTAAATAGTTTAAGCCAGTGGCCATACCAGTCTAAAAATTCTTGCATTCCACAAAACATCACTTTTTTGAGATAATTTGGAATCATAAGCTACAAATTTTTTTTTCTGACACAGTATTACTAACTTTTAACAATTTTGGAAGCAGAATGCTTTGCACAATGTCTGGCAGCGTTACCATACCTTCTAGACCAAGGTAGAAAAGTAATCCAAGAAGTAATCAGGTTTCTTGAAGCACAAAATTAAAAGTTTCCTTAGAATCGACCGCTGCAGTGGGAAGTCGTTTCTTCACACGCACAGTTTCTAACTACGGGCATCTTCTTTAGTAACGACTACAGGGCGAAACCGTCCCTTCACAGAGAGGGTAACTTTGCAGAGCAGGGCGAAAGAAAACCTCCAGCTATGACAGGCTGTATCGCAAAGGAGGAAAACTTCTGGTGGCACCGCTATTCGGAAGTCAGCAACTTCTCCGTTCCCCTCAAGCGCACAGGGGCTGCTAATTTTACGAGTTCCTAATGGCTTTTACAGCCTCCATACCTGCCTCCCCTCTGCGAATTACAGGCGCAAGCGATTTGAACTCGAGCTTTGAATGACCCGAAGTGCCGCGGCTGACTCGAGAAGGCGAAAACAGAGCGGTGCGCACCCGCTCCTGCGTGGGGGCGACGCTCCCGCCTCCCCCCTCCCGTTTCGCTCAGCGAACACCCCTTCTCGGCCAGCTCCTTACGGCTACTCATCTCTGAAATTTTAAGGAAACGCTCCGAAACGCCTGGATTACACTCAAAGTGCCGCGCAATGTTTTCAAATTTAAAAAAAAAAGGCAAAAAAAAAAAAAGCGGGTGGGACGGGGAGGAGGGGAAGGATGGGATGGGATGGGACGGGACGGGAGGACCTGCCTGTTGGGCTCCGCAGTCTCCTACTTTACGCTCCCGGCAACTTCTCCCCGGCAGCGCCGGCCCCGCCACGTCCCCTCCTCACCCCCGCGCCGCCGCCGCTCGGGGCTGACCCCCCGCCCACCCCCGGCGCCGGGGCAGGTGCCCGCCCGGGACCCCCCGCCCCGCGGTACCTGCTTACGCGGCGGCGGGGGCCGGGGCCGGGGCCGGGGCGGGCGGCAGCTGTGGCGGCGCGGCGCCGCTCCATGTGCCGGCGCTGCCCCGCGGGCGGCGGCTCCGCGCCCGGTCCCTCCCACGCCGCTCCCGCCCTCCCCGCCCGCTCCGCACCCGCGCAGGTGCCGGCGCCCCCGCCCCGCAGGTGCGGCCGCCTGGGCCGCCTCCCGCGGAGGGGTTTTACCTGCCTAGGGGCTCTGACGGGGCGCCCGGGCCCGAGAGGTCTCTCAGCCGGGCCGGCAGCGCCCGGGCCCGGCGGGTGTTACCCGCCGTCAGAGGCAGGCACCCACCCGTGACGCCTCGGAGCCACGGCTGGAGCGGACAGACCACCCGCCTTTACCTCCGCCTGGCCACGCGCTCCCCGGGCAGAACCCGTCCCACGCTTTTAAAGCGCTTGAGGTCAACACCGCGGCACCAGAACCGAGGTAACTTACTCAAAATAGGTGGCAGAGCCAGTCACTGAAATCCAGCCCTTACGCTTCAGTCCAGAGGGCACGGTGAACCCGGCGGAAATTACTCATGTGCTTAAGAATTAAGCGCATATGCACTCTGTGGAGGATCAGGATCTCATTTCTGCTGGGCTTCAGTTCCTCATCTGCAAGATGAGGATAATAATACTTCCTTTCTCACATCCTACCCTTATCTGTGCTCTCACATAAAAAAAAAAAAAAAATGCATAACTTTATGCACGTGAGTAATCTCATTGATTTAAAAGGGACAATTTGGAGATGCAAAGTTAAGCAAGCATGTAAGCATTGGAAAGATCAGGGCCTTGTAATGCGAGCTCTTCGAACAGAAATCGTCTATACTTACTAAAAGTTTATACTGTACAATAAAATGAGGTCTCCAAAGCTAAGCTGGGCTTCTTTTAGAACAGAAATGGCAAGACAGTACCTGGAGATTTATTTCAGGCCCTCCTTCCCATGGAGCAGCTCTGCAGACATGTTTTCTGTGTGCTTCCCAAGCTGGGATAATACCTGGGTACGCTCGAGATGCAGCAGGTATACCTACTGCTTCTCATTTTTATTTTTTTTTATTTTTCTCACTACATCTTTACAGAGATGTAGAACCCTCCTTTTACTACAGCCTATAAGCAGACTTTATGGATCTGACAGAGTTGAAACCCAGAGCCAAATTCTCCTCTTATTTCTTCCAGACTGCTCCCATGTCTTCCAGCAGGTTTGCACACTGGGAAACGAGCATTTGATGGGTAGAATCACACCCCAGCATTAAAAAGAAAGAAAGAAAAGAAAAAAAATCCACAAAAAGGTGCCACCGTACACTTGGCAGTTAGCACCTTTCTCTGGGAAATCCCGAAGAGCTCTGCCTCAGCAAGAGACTGGGAAACAGAGGCAGGGAGAGCTTCACCAACCACCCTCTTGAAAAGCAGAAGCTGGTTAACTCAAGGGAACACAGCAACTTTCTACAGGTACGTGTGTCTGCATATTTTGAAGTAAAAGGATCAACACTCCCGGGAGGAACGTCACTTTCAGGAGCTGTTTGCTGCTCTCCTGTGCTCCGGTGGCCACAGGGCCTGCAGGCCAGTGGCTCTGAGCATGCTCCAGCCTACCTGGGGGGACCTGATTTGGCACGTATTTTTAAAAGCAGATTTCAGACCATGCAAACCATGATTTCTCATTAAACATTCAGTAAGAGTTTTAAGGTCAGAATCAAGTTGCTGGACATGTGTGAGCTGAGCCTGCTGAAGTCAAAGTTTGTGAGATGTAAGCACCTTCTGCAACTCACTGTGCTTAGGTTTGTTAACAGCTCATAGGAGCTCTCAGGACTTAGAAGATGTTGTGAGGATCCTTTTATGGCTGACACCCTTGAGAATTACTGGTGGTATAGTCATGGCAGCACTGAGCTCACGGCTGGCAGCCTGCTCTCACGTACAGCAAGTTTCTTGCTGGAATGGCAGCAGTGGGTATTCTGAAGAGATCCCCACTGTCCCAGTGATGCTGACCAAGGTTAGAGCTACTTTGAGCAGATCTCTTAAGGGATAGTTGCAGATAGACACTTAGGCACTTGCCTGAGGAGCCAGATTCTACAATCTTTTTCTTGCAGTGTTTCCTCAGACGTTACTGGGAATTTTGGGTGAGCCAAAGTCTGGAAGAGAAGGATCTGGGGGTTCTAATTGACAAACAGCTGAACATGAGCCAGCAGTGTGCCCAGGTGGCCAAGAAAGCCAATGGCATCCTGGCTTGTATTAGAAATAGTGTGACCAGCAGAAGTAGGGGGGTGATAGTCCCCCTGTACTCTGCACTGGTGAGGCCACACCTTGAGTATTGTGTCCAGTTTTGGGCACCTCAATACGAGAGAGATATTGAGGTGCTGGAGCGAGTGCAGAGGAGGGCGACGAAGCTGGTGAAGGGCCTGGAGAACAAATCCTATGAGGAGAGATTGAGGGAGCTGGGACTGTTCAGTTTGAGGAAGAGAAGGCTGAGGGGAGACCTCATCACTCTCTACAGCTACCTGAAATGACATTGTAGAGAGGTTGGTGCTGGTCTCTTCTCACAGGTAATTAGTGACAGAACAAGAGGGAATGGCTTTAAACTGCAACAGGGGAGCTTCAGACTGGACATTAGGAAAAAATTTTTCACAGAAAGAGTGGTCAGAGAGTGGAATAGTCTGCCCAGGGAGGTGGTGGAGTCACCATCCCTGGATGTGTTTAAGGGTCATTTAGATGAGATGCTGGGGGATATGGTGTAGGGGAGAACTTTGTAGAGTAGGGCTGATGGTTGGACTGGGTGATCCCAAGGGTCTTTTCCAACCTGAATGATTCTATGAAAGTGGGTTGTAAAGGATATAAGGTACAGCAGTGTTTAGCAAAAAAACCCAAGTGGCTTTACAGTTGTTTAATTCATTGCCAGCTAAATCTTATCTCAGACTAAATCTACTGAAGAAACTTCTCCATTGCTATCACGTTTATTGCGGGAAGCCTCCAACAGGGCTGCACAGTGAACGGTTTCCTTCAGATCATTTCTTAAATACAAAGAGTAATTGTTATTGCAGGAGGTACAATGTTTCTAGTGCCGTGTATTACCATTTCCCATTCATTGCTTTCCTACAGCAGTCTGACCAACCTCAATCCTCAAAACAGACAGCATGCCACATTCACGCTGTTTCAGTCCATTACCAGGCAGGTGATGACAATTAAACACAAAAATACAACAGGAAAGTTTTGCAAATTGAGAATCAACAAAAAAGTTTTAAGCACGGAGCATGCATATTCTCTACAACTGCTGGAGTGCACCAGGCAGGTTCTCCTCCTACCTTTCCACCGCAAGATTTATGTTGTAGTCCTAATTCTTTAGAGTATGGCCTGGGCACAGTGTTCATAGGCTCTGCTTGCAGGATTGTGAACTTGTTGGGTGAGTAGTTCTCATTCAGTTTGGAAAACAGAAGTCCTGATCAAGATGAGGACGGTGAAGATTTAAACCTGAGAGCGGTAAATTTCCAGAGGCGCAAAAGGGTAATGGATGTTATTTTGTACGGCCAGAAATCTCCCCCAGATCATGATTTCTAGTATAATACTAAGTATGACCAGCTTTGTTTCACAATCCTTATCATACCTAGTCCCCCTGCCCCAGGAAACCCCCCCAGTGCTGTTTTGCTCTCAGGTGGGTCTTTGTACTTTTCAGTGCCAGAAGTGCCTAAAAAAATATCATGGACCTCACACTGAACAGTTGATTGGCAGCTGTTTGAATATAACATAGGAAATACAGATCGCTGTTCCCATTCTGCATAATGTCTAACATTTAATAGATCTTCCTTTGTTTATAATCTTTTATCCATTAAACTGTAGTCTCAGATTTTTTAACTTCAGAGAAGAACTCTGTCACCTTTTAGCAAAGCTCTAATGTTTTTACCTCAAAAGCATCTTGAAGTTTCATGGTTTCCTCTCCTTACACATCATGGGAAATACCACCTGTGCTACTGACATATACATACAAAATATCACCACCAAAATCTTCTTTCCCACCAATCTGTTCATGTCATTTTCCTCTTTGCACTGCTGTGCTGACTCCTCAGACACTGTTGCACATACTCAATTACCCACCTCTCTCCTAACTTATTTTACATTGGCTTCCCACTGTTCTTTACCTCATCTCTCCCATCATTCTCGTTTCTCGTTTCTGTATAAGCATTTCAGGCAATTGCCTCTAGTCTTTTTTCCCATGTAAGTTTTCTTCACTGACTGACCTCCTTGACCTCAACTACCAGTCCCTTGCTCTCTCCAGTCTGTGTATTTTCCACTGATTTCTACCGTACTACCGTTTTTGAGTCACCTGCATACAATTAGAAAGCCCCCCCTTGTTGTTTTCTATACCTCAGCCTCTCAATTCTTTCTTTGTGAGCTTCTTATCTAGAGGCCAGAGAAACTCAGAGCCTTATGGACTCTACCACAAACAGAAGATAAATAATTGTTGTAATAATGCAAGGAAATGTGGAGGACAGCTGATCAGATATATGAGATTTTAATCTGTAGGTAGGTGAAAGGAGAGAAATATTAAGTTTGTCAGCAGTGGCTTTGTTAAATTCTTTCCATTTTAGGCATAGTAAATGCAAAGAGAGGGTTTTTAGGGTTTGTTTTGTTTGGTTTGGGGTTTTTTTTAAGGCAGAAGAATATTTTACAGTAAGGGAATGTAATAGTCTGAACATGACTGCAGAGATTTTTTGGCACCAAGGACAGGTACATATTGTATGACCAGTGACTGACTGAAGTGGAACTGTGAAGTTGAATGACATTTGCTATTCAGCAAGGAGCATCTCAAGTTTATATGTACTTACAATAAAGTGCTTTTTTACTGTGAGGGTGTTCAAATACTGGAACAGGTTTACCAGAAAGGTTGTGGAGTCTCCATCTGTAGAGATATTCAAAACCCAGCTGGACATGGTCTTGGGCAACTAGCTCTGGCTGACCCTGCTTGAGCAGGCAGGTTGGACAAGATGATATCAAGAGTCTGTGATTAGAAAAAGGCAATCATCTGCTCTTCAGAGCTCATTAAATCTACTATAAATTTAAAAAGGGAAATGTCCTATCGTGCTAGTTCTGTTACTGATCCCTTCCAAACTTGTGAAGTCATACATATAGCTATAGCCGTATTTCAGTTAAAATTTCTCAAGTAATTTTCCTTTTGGAAAAGAGGGGTTAAACCCTTCTATGCATACAAAAGGGGCTGAACTAACAGGGATTATCACACTTCCTTTGTGCTATCCATTGCATCTGAGGTTCAGAGAATTTAATTTTTTTTTTTTTTTCCACACATATTATATCATTGAGGTGCTATGGCTGTCTGTCTACAGGGTGAAGGTCACAGTGGTTAGGACCTAATCTACCCAGGCAGAGACGAAGATGTCCCTGAGCTTAGTTAGATACTGGATCTATTCCAAGATCAACATTGTTAATCAGGCATTTCTCCACTAATAGAGCTGTGTAAGAGCTGACAATTGTTTCTCTTGAGACACTACTGCCAAAATTAATCCTACCTGAGAAGGTAGCTGGAAATAGGTAAAAGATATAAGTTCATTTTTGTATGGCCTTAATCTTGACTTAATAAGATCATAAAATCATAGAATGGTTTGGGTTGGAAGGGACCTTAAAGATCATCTAGTTCCAACCCCCCTGCCATGGGCAGGGACACCTTCCACTGGATCAGGTTCCTCAAAGCCCCGTCCAACCTGGCCTTGAACACTTCCAGGGAGGGGGCATCAACAACTTCTCTGGGCAAGCTCTTCCAGTGTCTCACCGCCCTCACAAGAAAGAATTTCTTCCTTAGATCTAATCTAAATCTACCCTCTTTCCATTTAAAACCATTACCCCTCATCCTATCACTACACTCTCTGATAAAGAGTCCCGCCCCATCTTTCCTGTAGGCCCTCTTTAAGTACTGGAAGGTCACTATAAAGTCTCCCCAGAGCCTTCTCTTCTCCAGGCTGAACAGCCCCAACTCTCTCAGCCTGTCCTCATAAGGAAGGTGCTCCAGCCATCTGATCAACCTCATGGCCCTCCTCTGGACCCACTTGAGCAGGTCCATGTCCTTCTTAAATTGGGGGCCTCAGAGCTGGACACAGTACTGCAGGTGGGGTCTCACGAGACCGGAGTAGAGGGGGAGAATCCCCTCCCTCGACCTGCTGGCCACACTTCTCTTGATGCAGCCCAGGATACGGTTGGCCTTCTGGGCTGCAAGTGCACATTGCTGGCTCACAGTCAGTTTTCCATCCACTAATACCCCCAAGTCCTTCTCCACAGGGCTACTCTCAATCCACTCATTGCCCAGCCTGTATTTGTTCATGGGATTGCCTCAACCCATGTGCAGCACCTTGCACTTGACTGCCTTGAATTTCATGAGGTTTGCACAGGCCCACCTCTCAAGCCTGTCAAGGTCCCTCTAGATGACATCCCTTCCCTCTGGCAATGTTGACCACACCATGCAGCTTGGTGTCATTTGCAAATTTGCTGAGGGTGCACTCAATCCCACTGTTCATGTCGCCAACAAAAATGTTAAACAGCACTGGTCCCAGTACCGACCCCTGAGGAATGCCACTCGTCACTGCTCTCCACTTGGACATCGAGCCGTTGACTGCAACTCTTTGAGTGTGATCATTGAGCCAATTCCAAAGATAAGTGAGACATTAGAAACTCAGAGAATAGATGACTGGCAAATGGATAGTTCATCCTCTTCCCCAACTACTCTTATGAATACTCCCTAAAAAATCATATGGATAGATTAATAAACTTGAAAATAGGTATCCGTCTGATTTTCTGGCACAGGTGGAATGAAACAATTCTGCTGTTGTTTCAATGCTGTCTACTAAGGAGCAGGAAGCAATGGAGAGTTATGTTAATGAACCAATGTATTGGCCATAGAGGTTTGCTTTTTCATTTTCTTTTAAATCCATCTCTTAAAGTCTCTTGGCTATTTCTTTCAAATCACAAAGCTCTAATGAAGTCAGTTTAGAAAGGTTCAGAAGTATGTTACGCTCGATTTTCAGAAAGAGTAAATTACTAACAGAACTGCTAATACTTCAAGAATTGATCCAACTTCACTGCTCACAAAAACTTCAGTAACAAATCCTGATTTTTCCAAGTTAATTTATTATGGATAATTATTCAGTGAAGATCTCTGAACACTTGCATTGCATGGTGGTTCAACATTCAATTGTTTTATGTGATTAAGTGAATCATATAATGTTGTTTCTGAGCTGCTAGAAAGTGGCAAGAATATCCACATTCTAATGAATCTAGAATTCATTATGTGAGAGATTTGCTTTCACTGAATATTTCTATTACTAAAATTCAATTCGGCTTTACAATCAGTACACTTGTTTGGCCCTAGAAAACAACACTGGTGTCTATGAGGTCTGCCAACTTCTGCAGTCCCCACCTTGCTCACGAGACTGTCCATTAAATCCCTGTAGATAGTTAGTGATGAATTATAACTTCTGATACTTGCTGCACACGTGCCAAATATCATGAGTCTGGAGAAACAAACACATTTTAAGTAAACCATATTCCCTAGCTTTGTGCTTTCCTATTCCAATGTATTTCAATATAGCTGAGAGTGTACATGTCCTCTCTGGATTATCTTATTTATAGTTAATGATGACAGGTATGTGGTCAGAGTGCCGTTGTGGTCAGAGTGTCGTTGTGATCTCTATCACTTGTTGGAAACCTTTTCTGTTTAATAGCAGTCAAGACTTTCTATTAAGGAATCCAAGGGTGAGCTTTCTTCTATAACAAAGAGACCAATAAGGCAAGCTCTGGAGATTAGTGCTACAGTTTACAAGCAGGCTTGGACAGCATTTGCTGTGCAGTTCCGAGTGAACCATTCCATCTCTTTGAACCATAGTTCTCTGGAGAAAATGGCAATGTTAACAGTTCCTTATTTCACAAGGGTATTCAGAGGACACCATAAACATTTTGAAAATTTCAGGAAGTGTGGTAAAGGAATCCATTATAAGGCCATGTCTACAGGGCAGACTCAAGCTTCTCCACCTTCATTTTGAGCTGGCCAGATGACAAGCCAGCTGTGAGCTTGTGGTGGATTAACCTTGGCTGGCTGCCAGGTGCCCACCAAGCAGCTCCCTCACTCCCCTTCCTCAGCAGGACAGGGGGAGAAAATATGATGAAAAAGCTCATGGGTCAAGATAAGGACACAGAGATCACTCACCAACTACCACGGGCAAAACAGACTCAACTTGGGGAAAGGAATTTACTTTACTGCCAATTAATAACAGAATAAGACAGTAAGAAATAAAAAACCCACCATAACAACAAACTGAAAAACACCTTCCCTGCAATCCCCTTTTTCCCAGGCTCAACTTCACTCTTGACTCTTCTATCTCCTCCCCTACTGAGCGGTGCAGGAGGATGGAGGCTGTGATCAGTTCATAACACTTCATCTCTGCTGCTCCTTCCTCCTCACACTGTTCCCCTGCTCCAGTGAGGGGTCTCTCCCATGGGATACGGTCCTTCATGAACTGCTCCAACATGGGTCCTTCCCACAGGCTGCAGTTCTTCAATAAGTGCTCCAGCATGGATCCTTCCCATGGGCTGCAGTCTTTCAGGAACAGACTACTCAGTGTGGGTCCCACACGGGGTCACAGTTCCTGCCAGAAAGTCTTCTCCTGCATGGGCTCCTCTACATGGACTGCAGTTCCCACCAGGAGCCTGCTCCAGAATGGGGTCTCCATGAGGTACAGATTCCTTCAGGGCACATCACCCTGCTCCAGCGTGGGGTCCTCCACGGGCTGCAGGTGGATCTCTGCTCCACCATTAACCTCCATGGGCTGCAGGGGCACAGCCTGCCTCAACATGGTCTTCTCCAAGGGCTACAGGGAAATCTCTGATCCAGCACCTGGAGCACCTCCTCCTCCTTCTTCGCTGACCTTGATGTCTGCAGGGCTGTTTCTCTCACATTTGCTCACAGTTGCTGTGCAGCATTTTCTAGCCTTTCTTAAAAATGTTATCACAGAGATGCCACCAGCATCGCTGATTGGCTCAGCTTTGTCCAGCAGCATGTCTGTCTTATTGCTGGCTGGAGCTGGCTCTGTCCAACACGGGGCAGCTCACAGAAGGCATTCCTGCAGTTTCTCCTGCTACCAGAACCTTGCCATGTAAATCCAATGAGCTAGAAGACAAATAGCCACACTGATGCTGTCTTGAAGATACAAGCATGGCTGTCTGACTCCCAGTATAGAGCTGCTTACTCCAGTGGATACACAGAATAAGTAGGGATCATCGTCTCTTCCCTTCATCTGAGTGCAGGCTTGCCCATTTGGCAGGTGAGCAGCTTTTTAACCCTGGGCTTCTAAAAGCTGTACATCAGATTATTTTTATCATTTGCATTACCTGAAAACAAGCAGATGCCACTCAGGATCTAGGATTCCATCGTGTGTGCCAATGTGCAAACAGTTCATGACCTATATTTAATTAGACAATGGATAACCAACAGCTACATACAGCTCAGGGAACTCAAGGAAACAGTGAGATATCATCATGCAAATCAAGAGGCTGGGACTTGAAGCACAACATCCTTGTAGTTGTTAGCAAGTTTTGTAGGGATAACAGCTACAAACAGGTTCAAGGGAGAAGACAAAGTAGCTGGGATGGTACATACAGACACATCCTTCCCAGCCCCACAAGTAACCAGAGGAAGTGCTGATTTGAGAAGAGAAGCAGGCTGGGGAGAGCAGTGAGGGATACAAGATCTTCCTAGTACAGTAAGTAAATCTTAGATTAAAGTGAGGATGGAGAGCCAGGGGTAGATACAAACCATGTGCTAAGGCAATGATGTTTCCAGCATTTTGAATGGACGTGAATAGGACAGGACAGGAGAGGCTTGTCTCTGACAAGGGTGAGACAAAAGGTGAAAGATGACTGAGACACAAGGTGATGAGAATTTAAACACGAATTTCAGCTACGGACAGGCTTAGGAACGGCCCCACCTGGGCAAAGTCATGCAGAAAGGATCCACAGCTTTCAGGCATATTCTTTAGAGGAGGAGACAATAAAAGTGGTTTGAAGGGAGTGCCACGTTATTTATTCTGGTCTGAAGCAACATGTGTTATACATTGTTATGGGGTTGATCATGTCAAGAATACATATTAACTGTGTAGCTGTCACAGCTTCTCTTTGTCCCATGCCTGCCCCTTCCCTGGGTGTGTCCTTCATAGGAAGAGCCTCAGGAGACTCAAGATGGAGACGGGTGATATTAGGGTGAAATTAGCCATAAAGAAAACATTTAAATAAAAATGATTAACCTAGTGTTAGAGCTATTATGGGACAGAAAAGAAATGTCAGAGAAAAAAAATGTGTACCATGACTGCCCCATTACGCTATAATTAGTTTATCTTTGTGTAATTTATGGTTAGCTCTATGTCAATGAATTCCAGCAAGAAGAAACTCCTGGCCTGCAGAGAGGCTGAAAGAGAGGAACCGTTGACACCTGGATTGCGCAGAATTTTTAAAGGTATTCTGGGAACTCAGATGCTGTCTCTCTTTGGAAATTAAAAGGAAACGGCTCCTTTTTGTACAAGTTCACTGACATTGAACTAATTAAAAGCTAGGTGCCTAAATATCTTCAGTCATGTATGCTTAGATTTCCAATTTTACCTTGGTACAGGTAAATGCTTTTAGGAGGAATTTGGAGGTCTTCTCACTGCTTATATTATATAATCAGTCTAGTGGCTCTTGATAGGCATCAGCTGAGTTTAATGAAAAGTATTATTTACCTCAAGGGAGGTGAACAATTATTCTTTTTCTGGTTCTCTAACTCCTTCTTCCCTTTAGAGTCTAATATTTGACTAGAAAAATAATCATTAAGAGAGTTTATACTGTTAGATGGAAATCTAGCCCAGTTACCTGACTTAATGACACAAACACGCAGTAATATGTATATATTGATGCCTTGAAGTGAATATCAGGATGTTTTGTCCTGCAAGGTAAATATTGAACAACATGTACAGTGTATTTTCCCTTTGGATCAATATGCCTGTTTCTTCTTAAATCAATAAGTACTTATTCTTACATAGAGGAAAATTTTGGCTCATAATTGGATAAAAGTGGGTATATGGTAAATGAGAACATTTTTCTTGCTTACCTCCAACAGTTGTGGGGCTCAGGGTTTTAAAAAAAAATCAGACTGAACATGCAGAATGCCACATATGAGGTTTAGAAAATACTATCACTCACATCTATGGAGCTAATATAATAAACATCTACATATATGACCCAGTTATCAGAGAACAATGGTGCTTGCTGAACTCAGCTGAAACAGTCAATATTCCACATACGTCTCTCTGATTTTTGGTTATTTTTAACTTCTTGGAGTATTTCTTTGTGTGTATGTTTAAACAACAGGTATGAACACCCAGGGAATCCTGGGCCCTGTTTTGTAATTATATATCTTGAAGCTCTGCATCCTAACTATTGTTCAGTTGCAAATGATAGCTTGACTTTGAAATAAAAGAGGAGATGAGAATTTGACCATTATTTCAGACCCTCAGCATTTTCAGAATCTGCAGATTTTCATCTCTCTTCTTCTTTATTCCAAATACATGCAGAAATCCTTTACTACAAAAGCTTTTCCTGACACTTTGTTGTTCTTGTGGTTGCTGCTACAGGTTATTATTAGTAAATAAACCAAAAACAAAACCCAAACTCGCCACTCCCAAACTCCATCACAGAAATAAATTCCACACTTCAGTAAAGCAAACTAGCCAGCTGCGAAAGTGCTAGTCTGATCTACCCTAAGTGAGAATTTGGCCTAGTAGATGTCAGCCTGAAAACTGTTATATTTCAAGGAAAAATGCATAGGAAAACAAAGTTAAGACTACTATTTAAATATACAAAAACTGGAATATACAAAAATATACAAAAATTGCTGGAATTCATTGACATAGAGCTAACCATAAATTACACAAATATAAACTAATTATAGCATAATGGGGCGGTCACAGTACACATTTTTTTTCTCTGACATTTCTGTCCCATAATAGCTCGAACACTGGGTTAATAATTTTTATTTAAATATACAAAAATACAGTGTGATTAAACTAACAAAACTCCTGGCAGTTCTTTTTTTTTTTTTTTCCCCGTGAAGAATTTGGAAATTAAATAAGTGTCAGAAGCTTTGTCACATTTTGAAGATTTAAGAACAGAAATGCTTTACAAAAATAAAGTAACTTAAGATTATTAACTACATTAAGGCAGGGGAAGTAAAAAGATTCATGAACATACACACCTTTTAATATATCTTATGGATAAATGCATAACTAAGTAAAGTAATAAATAACTACTTTTACTCTCTAAAGGACTGCAAATAGGGTTCTCAATTCTCTACTACTGCAGTAATACTTAACCAAAGTCAGAAGCTGTCTGATGAGTTTGGCTTTTGAGGGGAAACCTCGATTTTCATTCTCCAGTACTGCCAGGTGAAAACACCTTCCAATTCATCTGATACATTTATGCCACTACACTGATATTTGTATTCCCCAAGTGAGTTGAGATCTTAATGGATTTTACATAGTTTTGATTGACTGTTATGTGCAAATTAAGGTACTCTTGTTAGGACTAGTTTGCCATTAGGTTGCCATTTTTTGCCAGGATCTAATTTTCAGACCGTCTAAAGTAAGGCCAGTATATGATGGCACAGGTTTCCTAAGTCACTTAGGCCATTTTGGGGGAAATAGTCCTCCAAAATATTTTTTCCAGTGGAATTGCTAAGTATAATACACACCTTCCAGCACGTGTCAGTCCCTTTTATACCCTGGATTTCTGCGCTCTGAGTGAGACTGTGCAGGACTAAGAAATCTATGTAGCCAGTCTCCCACTGTCAAGGGAGGGAGAAACCAAGTGGAGGGAAAGCTAGCTGCTGCTGCTGCTGTTGCTGCTGCTGTGGGGGTGCAGGAAGAGGAACCCACCCAGCAGCCTCCAGGGTGAGTGGGAAAGCATTGAGAGAATTGCACTTTCTTCATCTATTCTGAGGCCACTGCAGCAATTGGTCACCTGTGTGTACGGCTGTTTCACCAAAGCACTGCAAGTTGTAAGTGCATAATATTCCTTATATTGCATGCATAATTTCATTATTATGAGTAAAAAGGGTGAAAACTAACAGGTGACTTCAAATGCACTTCACTGTGCTATTCTTGTTCACAATTTGCAAACATGTAATGACTGCACACTGGCCCAGTGTGACCTCTACACTCCCAATAGCACCACTTTGCCTCCTTCATGTCCTGCAACTTTCCTTCACCACTCCCACAGGCATAGGAATTTTGCAATTATTTTCCTCTAATTCTTCCAGTTTCCCCAGTAACCCCATCCACCCTATCATCCCTCGATCTCTCTCACACAGATTCTCACTCCCTTTGTTACTTTTCTGTATAATCCATCTCCCCTGTTGCCACACCACAGCGTTTCTCCCATCCTTGACTTCCCGTGCCTGTCCAGTTACCTCCTACATTTCCCCTTCATATATGTACACGTTTGAGTGTACTGTCTGCAAGCACTGATAAGATTTCCCGTAGTCCATTTCCACCCTAGAGTGTCTAATCTAGTTTCTGCACCTTTTACTCCTCTGAAATTAAGAACAGCTGAACTTGGTCAGACCAGAGGACCATCTAACCCAATATTCTGTTTTACACAGTGGCTGAAACCAGATGCCTGTGAAGTGTTATCAGTATGGGCAAGGATATAGTGATATTCTCCCCACCACCCCCAGCTGTTCTGGTCAAAATCTCTAATGATCACTTTCCAGCCAAATTTCAGAGCCAGAACTTGCTTATTCCTTTCCTTCTTGTCCTGTTTGCATCCTTTTACGTAATCTCCTTTTTCTCAATGACTTCAAAACCAGTGCTGATTTTTGGCTCTCCTCCTAGCTTCATCGTGCTTTTTGGAAGCCCCTCTTGTTCTTTAAACATTTTTTCTGGTGAGGCTTCTGAGCTCTTTCCTAGACCTCTTCTCCCTTCTCCCCCTGCCTCCAAAATAAGAAGATGCAAGGTGCTTTTGCATTTACAATTTCAGCTAAAAATTCCATATTGATCATTGACAGACTTATCAACCAGACTTTTCTGTCTAGTTTCTGTAGTTTTCTGTCCAAACTGAGATTTCAGCCTTCTCTGACATGTCTTGGTGAACATTTCTCTAAGCCCAAGTTCAACAGTGCCAAAACAGGTGTCATTCCTCTCCCTCAAGTTCTGACCGTGACCTCCTTCTGAATCATAATACACCAAATCAGCATCCTGCCTCTTTACTCAGACTGTCACCCAAAAACCTCATCCTCAACTCAGAACTCTCATGTTTTTCACATTCAGGCTATTGCCAATACTTGAAAACTATTTTAGAATTTCTAAAAATTATCTCAGCTATAGCTCCAATAGTTATAACAGCTAACTCCAAGTTCTCATCCCCTTGTATCTTGATTGCTGCAATATTCTTTCTTCTAATCATGACAAAAATCATCTAGCTGTAGTCATGTTCATTCAGAATATGGCTACAGAGATCATTATGCTTGCCTGCTGCTTTAACCAAATTAAATCTTTTGCTAAGTACCTTCATTCATTCTATCAGTTAAAAAAGGAAAGAAGCTGGGGTTTTTTTTGAGTTCTTTCTGGCCTATAATCTCTCATGGCCTATACAAATGTAAGCCCTGACATTCAGTGGGCCTTTGAAACTTGCTTCCACCATCCAGCAATTTATTTTTCAAACAAGCATCTTTGTTCTCTCTGCCATGCTGCTCATCATGGAGAATGCCTCCTGATACTACCCTTTCCTTCACTGTTTCAAAGTTCTCACCTATGGTCTTGCAGGAAACCCAAATTATTCTTTCTTAAAGTTAAAACCAACAGCCTGGTCTTCATAGTAATAAAAGCACTGAAATTTTTATCTATAACATAGTGGGAAAGGCTTCATGTGGACTACAAGACGGTTGTTTGAAGAATACACTGTATGGTGTTTCCATTCATAAGAAATCGGCATATGGATACTTCGAATTTCAGTGCAGCCTTACTTCTCTTGGTTAAACACCTATTATTTCCGACATTTATAGACACATAGGCATCATTTTAAAGGTCCTCAATAGAGAACAGTGATGATAAATGCAACAAAACAGTCCTGATATTGTATTTTTTCTTGTTCTTATTTTCCCAAGAAAGTGAAATACTAAAGATTTTATACTAATCTGAAACCAGATTATATGAACTCCACTTCCTTTTTTTAATTGGTGAGGGCACTATTTAGTAGTGAGATGAAGGATAAAGCCCAAAGCAATCAAGAAGAACACGAATGATGGTGAACACTCTGCTAGGAACAGAAGATGAAGCCTCCAACTGTTTGTCCCAGCATTGCAAGAATCACTTCAGTAGGATGAGAGAAGCCAGTACTGTCTTGATTAACTGGGTGTGTAGAGTTTTGGGGGGGTTACTTTTCTTGAAGCACACACACAAAACACAAGACAGAGGAAATCATATCATTACCCACATGAGCCTGTGGTTTGGAAAGACGAGCGGTTGGCTTCCGGCAGCTGCAAGGAATGATGGGGAGTCAGATAGGGCCAGGCTGTCACACACTCCATACGCTTTTTCGCAACACTTTTCCCCCCATTTTTTTTTAAATGTAGTAAGCATGTTGTCCAAGTCTGCCAGAAAAATGAATTACATAGGTGTCCCCTCACTCAGCTATCAAATCCTTCTCTTCCAACCTACTAAATAAAGAGAGGGGTTGTTGCATTCATGGTAAAAAAAAAAAAAAAAAGCAAGGTAAATCGTTTTCATGCAAGCCCATACTAGAGAATCAGGAAGGTATTCATTTTATTTTGTGTATCTAGACAGTGATTTTAATGTTATGTAAATGCAGCAGGCAATTCCTAATCTATCCTGAAATGTATGTGTCAGAGCTCTTGTGTAGTACAGGTTACTGATGATAAAAACAAGATGTGTTTTTATACAGGGAAGGCACATGATTACCAGCTTTAGAATTTTTTCTTTCATTACAAATTTAAAATAGGACAAGCCAGTGCAATGGAAACTGAGAGGTACCACCACAGAAAAAGCTACTGTCTTTTCAGAGTCAAGTTTGACAAGCATTGTTTGCCTCTCTCCTTGAAACCAGAACAGCTAGACATGGTAGCAGCCTCTTAGACTTTAAAACTGATTAAGTAGAAAAGCTTCTATTAATCCTTAGTGCACCAGTGTTCCTCATTTTTCTTTCTTCTTTTTTTTTTTTTTTTTTTCTCGTAAAAAGGAAACTTATCTTGTCTAAAGAACGTTTCCAAACGAGTTGAGGTTGTCATGACAAGGCAATCTTCACATCATGAGGCTTTTTCAGAGAGGAAGATGAAGCTCAGATACAGGCAGGGTCCAAGCCTCAGATCCAACTGTCAAGGAAGCTGGTGCACAAAATGTCTTAAACTGGCATTTATGTTGCTGTTATATGCTTAGCTGTCTTGGTAGAGCCATCCAGTTTCAAACCAAGACTCATCTGCCACCTCAATCTGGCAGCCCCTCAGTTTGTGTTTCCCCAGTGAAGCCATCACCCTGCTTTTACCCCACAAGCCAGAAGTTAGACCATGCACACAGACTGTGCATCCACATAGACATCTCTCCTCTGCCTGAGCAAACTTAGATTTTCTTGTGCACTCTGCTGGTTGAATCCCTGCAACTCCCATGCACTCCTGTGGAGTCATGAAAAGCACTCGACTACAGGACCTAGCTTCAAGCCTCTTCCTCACTTGCATAAAGCTGTTAGGATTTAATAGGCAAGACAGAGAGAATGTTACCCCGAATGGTCAATACCTCAGCAGGTCAATCAACTGGCAATGTTCTCTTACGGCAAATATAGGCTCCTTCCTACAGGCAGATGGGGAACTTGAACCAGCTCTCCTATGGCTGTAACAAGGACTACCAGATAAAAATTTGTGTGGGGAGAGCAGGAAGCAGGGTGAGAAGAGGAACTTCTGATGTGTTTTGTGAGAAAAAAGTAGATATCGTAGGGTAAAACTAAACTATCAGAGGAGATTTCAGGGCTGGGACTATCGAGTACCAGCTTGTGTTTCCCAGCAGGCTAGAGTTATATATGTGACTGATTAAGAGAAGGACCATAAGCTAGTCAACATGAGCAGAGCTGAGGTGCTTCCCTCCTCATGCACTGACCTGGGTGGATCCTGTTCTGAGAAGTTTAGCAACACTGCCCAAGTCATCTGTGGCTTTTGCACCCAAGTGACACTACAACTCTCCTCTAAAACTAAGATTAATTAACCTCTGAGTCAATTTAGAAAGCCTCCAGAGAGCCCTGATGATACCTGAACATGCTAGTGTTTTCCTTACTCCTGGGAATTAGGCAGCATGACACAGAGACAGTAATATTTGCCCCACCTGGCAGCAGTCATTTTAATTTAACACTGCAACATGTTTGTGTTGGAGGGAGTTTCCAATGAGGCCAAAGAAGGCCCAGGATCCAGATACAGATCTCAAATCCTATTTCTAAACACATGAAATCTGTGCATTCAATTCCACCATCCTTCAGCATGAGATAAACTGGGAGAAACTACACAGAAACATCAATAGAATTGAGGCTTCACTTGTAAGTGATGCCAGTCAAAGGATTATCCTTTTGTGAGAATCAGAGGTAATTTCATTGGGTCCAGAGCTTCTACTACCAGGTACAGTATACAACTGTAAGCAAAGAAAACTTGAGCAAGGTCATATGGGATGGTGAGACTGACCACCCAAGACTGGTTAGAACCCAACCCAAGTAAAAACAGAGAAGAAACAAGCTGCAGAAATAAGGATCTGCAGCACAAAATCAAGGAAAACCCCTCATTTTTTTCAAATTGCTTCATCTATCAGATGTGCAGACAAGCCATCAGTCAGGTCTACAGACCAGTCCTCTGTCAAACTCACCTGGTTCTTACATTTTTGGGAAGCTTCGTTTTCCAAAGTCTCTTTGCTACCTGGAGAAGTGATCATGGACTGTTTTTTTTTTTACCTTTTTTTTAAGGCTTGCTCTGATAGTGACTGAGGTATAGAATTTAAGGTATACATGTGAGCTAAGACCAGTCTATTTAGTGCCCTCCAAAATCCATAAATAAAAAAAAAATAAATGTAGATCCTTTAGAGATTTATGTTTTTATCCCTGATAATGTCATATAGAGAAAAATACTGTAGAAATTTTCCAGAGGAAAGGACAATTTATTTTCTTTCCTTTGTTCCTGTGAGTGAATGAAAATGTTTATTTCAGAACAGAATGCACCTCTCATTTACAGTCAGCTTGAACCCTTAGCCCACTTCAATCTTGAATGAATGGCTAGTATTCCATACAGCTCTGGGACACAAGGTTGAAACTCGTAAAAATGACAAAGGACTAAAATACAAGCCCATGTTTGAAACTGAGTCTCATAAGACAATTTGTATTGCTATCTATAATGGCCAGTTTTAGCCTCAAACCTGTACAGAGGAGCCAGGGAAGCAACAGATAAGCATGTGGAAACTATGTATTTAGAGAGCAGAATTGTTGGTAAGCATAAATCAGCAAAGGCTTGCTAAAATCAGCTGGCACTGTGCAAGGAATCTGTAGGTCCCATGCTATTACCAGAATGCATACTTCATTAGCCTAATACCTATACCAAAATTAGGTGCATTACCTGGCCAAACAGGGCACAAACAAGCACAGGGTGTTTGATCTACTCATGTTCCATGTTAGTGAAAAGACAGTCATCTCTCTTCTTGACCTGAGCAAGAGTTTCAGTCTCAGGACAAGAGAAAAAACTATGCCAATATCTCATGTGTAAACAAGCAGGCACTCTGATGATGCTGATCCTCATTGAAAAAATAGGAGCAAAAAGCAAAAAATGAGAAGAAATCCAGCTTTTGTGAAAGAGACAAAAGAAAGACATTTTCATTTCATCAAAATGTTCATGACTCATTCTATGATCAACACTTAAAATATTTACTCATTACATCAACATTCATAATGTTTTAAACAAGTTTTATGCATGGCCAAATTGTATGTAGACATTTGCAAAACAATTTGTCAGCATTGCCTCTGAGGTGTGTTTTAATGAAAATATGAAATTTCATAAAAAAAGCGCAAGCTTTCCAGTGCAGTCAGTAAGAAATTTAGCTGAAGAAAAATAGTACATTTGAGTTCAAATGAGCTGTAAATATACAGTATCTAGCAGGAGTCTGTAAAAGCTATTTAGTAAAATAAGCAATATTATATTGCAATATGTTAAAAATTAGCTGTTTGGAGGAAGCTAAGGATCTGAAGCCTGATATTTTATATGAGCTGTATACCAAGGAAGGCTTAGTTTGGCTGATGGTGTCAATGGAGTTATCAGAAATACAAGCATTTATCTAAGTAATTGCATAGGAGAAAACATTAAGAACTTGCCATATGTTAAAAATGATTCCTAATTAAAATGTTATTTAATAAACAGGCCCATTTTATTACTCATGGACTAAAAAAAATAATTAATAAGTGACTGTTAAACAAGTAATTATAAGGGTAATAAAGCTCTCCATTCTGATTAGGGAGAATATTCATTTCATGACTATCCAGTGATCCATTTTCTACCACAGCTGTGAAAAGAGGCAGTCTGCAACCATTTAGAGATGTACTATTGTTACTGTGCTTATGTAATACTGCTATTACATTTTATAATGGTAATAACGCTCTCAAACTAGTTCTTAGGGTAATTATAGATCAGCTTGCTTATACCTTAACTGCTCTTGAGTTTTCCTTAGCTCACAGGTAAACTGATGCAATTTTGCTACTGGGGTTGTGAGGCACAGGTTGGATTTATAGCTTTGTACCCCCCTATCAGCATCACTCAAAGCAGTCAGCACTCTGAGTCAGGTTGTGGTAAAAGTGTTTTCCACCTGCTCTCTGCCTCCAATCATTAAAGTCTTGGTAGAAGGGCCCAAACCTATGAGATGCTGATCACCCCCCCTTCTCACTGTTAGCTGACACAACTCACCATCCCTGCTGGCACCCCTGTAATATGCTCCAACAGTTCAGGACAACTCCCCTATGACTGTCTGCACATTTTTCCTTTTCAGCTCTTTCAGGCAAAGGAGACCTGGGAGTCTATGTTTCCAGTGTCATTAGTAAGGTATATATTTATATTACCCAGTCTACTTGGAGATTATCTGCATTTTTCTTGCCTTCAGAAGATGTGGTTCATTTGAAACAAGGTTGCAGGATTAGTGCCCTTGCATTTGAAGGAATCTCAGAGCAATGTTTGAATTCAGATAGCAGACGTTAACACTTTCACCATGGTTAGCCTTTACGGTACAGGAGCCCGCAAAGGCCCCTGCCAGCACCAGAGTTCAGCTGGTAGCACATCAGGAGGCTCACCACACAGAGGAAGATGGTATAGTGGTTCTTGCTACTCTTGTGTGATAAACAGCAAAGGGAATGATTACGCTTTGTGAGGCAGAAGCTCAGCTGGCGCTCTCCCTTGATATTGACATCTTTGCATAGCATCAGCCCGTGGATTAAGAGATAAAGGTTGAACATTTATTATCTTACTCAGCAAAACAAGCATTTTGAACAAATCACTCACAAAGGTTCATTTCAGTTGAGAACCATGAGATCTCTGAGTGATCCATACTTCTGGAAAAAGTCAGGTGAACACTCAGAGTAAGCTAGGATGCTTGGGAAGTCACTGTAGGAGTTTCATTTAAAAATAAAGACTTTTAAAGGACAACTGTGCAAACAAAATTAAAATTCTGGAAACAAGTCTTGTTGCTGATGGTTAATCCTGCAGTTCTCAGTTCTTGCCCATCTGGGCTAGTAGGAACAGGGGGAGAAAAACCCCGAAAGGTAGGAGGTGAAGCCCTAAAATGCTAAGCCATCTATTTTTCTTTGCTACACAAATGATAGTATGTATAAGTTTGGTTCAGAACCTGGGTGTCATGTAAGGAAAGTTTGTTTTTCAACTGACCTACCTTAGAGAAGATTATTAGTCCAGCTGCTGCACTTAAAAGGGAGATTGCAAATGTTACACTCTTTGTTGTGAAGTACCAAAAAAAAAGGGAAGAAATTCTTAACTATAAAATGCAGGAGATGAATTCTCAGAATTAGCAACCTCTTAACCAATGTCCTGATTCCCAGTATTAGATAGTATTTAGGAAGTGACTCTAAGATGGTATTTATATGAACGATATTTTGTGTATTTCGGGCCTTACCTGTGTTCCTCCACTGTGTGCACTGTCAGTTCTGCCGTTCTGAAAAAGTATAATGAACGTAAGAAAAGAACAACAGCATTTAACAGCAAAATGCAAGAAATATACTAGCTGCCTACACTTTAAAGAGTGACTCATAATTTTGGGTGCATTTTAAAAGCACTATCCCTTAAAAGCAATTTAAGAAGGGACAACTTAAAAAAGAATTACCCAAATGCACTAGTTAATCTGGAATAAATTTAGACAATAAAGCACTCTGCATCATATCCTGTGGGATGGGCTGGAAAAACAAAAATATCCAGATTCTTTGTCTGGTTTTGGCTTTTTCTTTTTTCTTTCGAAGGAAAAATACTCCAGGTGAAAAAGAGAGTGCCAAGCACTACTCCAGAGAGGATGAGTGCAGGTGTTCTATCTCTCACTCCAATGACAGAATAGAACACAATTAGTATTCTCCCCTTTACAAGAGGATTGTTTGTTCCTACCATTTTTTCTCCCTTACAAACCTGGAAGACTAACTTGCCTTCTTTAAGAATTTTTAATTTAAGAATTTTTAATTATTATTTAGAACATACTGTATTTTGCCAGGTAAGACTATAATGAGAAATGTAGATCTTATTTCCAGGAGTATCTTGGAAACTAAAGCAATTATTTCTCTAAATAGCCTTCAGTTCTCAATTGCATATCAGCAGCAGCTGCTCACTGTTCAATACAATAGGTGCTCTAGCCAAAGGTCCATGTTTACACAGTTCAAAAGGGACAAGAGAGGTTCTTTTTTATTCAGGGCTCCTGCATTCCTATCATTGTACTCGGTTGGTGTACTTTTATGGGGAAAAGCGTAGGCAGCTAGAGCCCTCCTCCTCCATCCCCTTATTGCCATAGTGCTTCCCCCACTCTGAAGCACTAGATGTTCCAGATGAGACCGAAAACTCTGAGGAACAGGAATTTCTTGTTCTTCAGTCTCTATTCTTAGACCAGATCGTCCCAAACTCACGCCCACTTTCTGCTTTAGGAACCAATGGAGGATCCATGCCTGAAAGCCGCCCTGGCTCCAAGGGCTGGATGTAATCTATAGAGGGCCATTTCTGTCATCCTTACTGTCATGACGTTAATCTCCCTCAGCTAAGGCCTGTGCCTTGAAACACTGCAGGTTTCATGTGCAGCAAGATTATGAGAGGAATCCTACATACTCTACAACTGTAAGGCAGAAAAATTGTTTCTTTACAACTTTTATATCCAAGATGGTGTTTAATAAAAAAAAGCATACACATGTAAGGCACTTTAAAGAGGGGTTTGCTAGTTTAACTGATACATAATGTGATACTGTAATATGATATCATCTATGGAATATAACTATTTTTTTCCCTAGGATTCTGCTTAGAAAACAGTCAAGATCATAAGTCATTCTCCACATTCCCACACAAGTGTTTCTCACATCTAATCACTTCCTTTAATAGGAAACATAAGTGAGAAGGTATGTATTAATATCTACATAAACAAAATAAAAGTATGGACTTACCCAACCAAGTGTAAACTGCAGGTCCTCTGGCTATGAGTACATCAGCTTCTTGCTCTGCATAGTAATATCTGATAGCCATATATTAATTCTTTAAAACATTTTTACAGGAAGTGTAGTCTTCAGCAGCTCACAGCCTGTTAGTTAAATAATCACCATAGCAGTTTTGTAGTGAAGAGTGCCAGGACTGGTGCCTGACAAGCAAGAAATCCTGGTAGCTGTGTTTGACCACTACAGTGACCACTGGCAGAATTAGCTGAGGATTTTGGGTTTGTTATTTTAACCTGAAAACCAAAGTAAAAAAAGCAGACTAGATACTTATGCTGGATACCTGAGGACATTAGCATTCACACAGATCCCCGCTCAGCATCGTTGGAGACACCAGAAAGACTCCTCTTAAAATGAAGAGTCATACAAGAATAAGCCTTACTCTACAGAAACTCCGGGTAACAAGTTAATCTTTACTGATGAAGAAGTTGCAAAACAAACCCTAATAGCTACTAGTTCAGTCTAAACAAGAAAAGAAGCCCTAGTAGCAGGGCAAATGGATACCAGCAAAGAACATATGTGCGACAATCCCCATCCAGTATATACATTGTGGAACAAATAATGAAAAATGGAAAGAAAAATGCCTGGACATAGGGCAGGAGTGGAAGCGACAAACGAAATCTAACCACTTCATGGCCTGCACTGGAGTCACTGCAAAATGAACTGTCAAACCTGACAAGAAAATGCATCACTGAACTCAGAAAACTTTCATTAGTCAGAAAATATTGACGTTGACTATGGGCCTGCATTGACCCAAACCCGCCAATTATTGAAAATAAGTCATTGGTGGTTACTGATGATAAGATATTATATCTTCCCTGTTACGTCAAAGATGACAAACTGAGATGAGAGGATGAGATACTAAGCATCTGCTTGGCGACACTCTGAAAAAACAGTCGGGAAGGGATAGATTCAGGTAATAGTTTCAGTGGTCTTGCCTTGCACCTCAGAAGTGATGATTCAGTCAGGTCACTACCTATGAGAAAGTGTTGTGAAGAAGTCTTTGTGGTGTGGATCCACACAGCTACAACCCACATATTTGAAACAAAACCACTGTGATGCAGAGGTAAGGCCATGTCAAGCCAAGCCAGCAGTGATGACAGATGCTCCGAGCAGGGCATGCTTTCTCAGTGAAGGAACAGACAGCTGTGGAAAAGGAGAGTGGATATATTATCTTGTGACAACGTATCTCTGACTCTTACTCAGGGCCCAGGATAGACAGCATGACCAAGCACCAGGTAGGAGAGTCAGACAAGTTCAGAGCTGTGACATTTCCATGTCTGCTGAACAGGGAAAGCTGCCTGCTGTCTGGCAGGGGTGGCCCTGTGCTTGGGAGGTAATTGGGTCTCCAGGGTGAAGAGGAACCCATCTCAGCAGGTTTAAGAGCAGATGTCGGCTTGGCTGTATATTTGCATATGGAAATATGCCTGACATGAGCAAGGGAACATGTCTCTTGGTCTCACATAAAGAACATGTTCAGACTGCCCACAAAACACTGTGAGACACCCACAGCAATTGCAGAAGACCTCACAGTTTGTCTAAATCTGCTGATTAAAACCCACCCTGGGAAGAGGTTGGAACAGGGTTGTTTCCTTGTAATGCCTGGAAAGGCGCAGGCTGTCCCATGCTCCCAGGACCACCAAGAGCACCTCCTGACTTCCAAAAGAGTAATGGCCAAGGACGGTAGCTCAATCCAGGAGCACACAAATGGATTTGTTGCCTTAAAATTTGTTGCAGACATCATCTACCACTCTTCAGCATGTAATGCAGTGATGGGAAGGGGGAGATTATTTCCCTGGTTGGGGGGGGGGGGCGGTATTTTGAACAAGAGCTGATGTCAAGTCATGTAAAAAGAAGCTGAGAATGTCGAATTGTCCATGATTGCCAATAGGCGTGCAACACATGTTCTGTAAAGTGCTTGGGTAACAGGAAAAGAGAGGACATTACGCTGTTGTCAGGAAATAGGAGATAATGAAATAGATGCCAAGTAAAGAATGCAAGTTGCAGCCTAATAATGTAGTTCCTCTTTTCCATCCTACTTTTCCTTTTTTCTCTTCTAATTCCAAAACATAGTGTTTTGTCCAATACACCAACTCTTTTTTCATTCATTGGGTTTGAAAGAAAAATTCACACAAGGAATATACTTGTCACATGTATTCTTCTGAAATATGAATGATACATGAATTTTGCCTGTTTGACATCCTAAAGCTGCTTAAGATTCCTTGAGCTGGAAGTGGGTACTACCCAACCCAGCAGAGCCTGGCTCATATATAAATTCAAAAATGTTCCTCAAATTCTAAGAGAAACCACTAAAGAAAGGTTTTTCAACTAAGAAAACCTGCGCTCACTTAGCTTTTCCTCTGTAACCACAAGCATTTTCCCATTGTAAAATCAAGATGATGCACATTCCTTCCTCACAGCAGAAATCTCATCCACCTGAGAAAAAGAATTTATTTTTGAAAAGCACATGACAAGTTATGTAGAAGTTGCTTTAATCCTTGTTTAGTGGTCATGGTTAGCCATCAAACTTAATTTATCATCTACAGGGAGAATAAATTGTAGGTCCCATTCAAAGCTGTGTTAGCTTTACCCTGAAATTTTACTGTTTAATATGCCTTTAATTTAAACTTCTTATCTAAAGAAATATTAACACACCACTCATTTCACCCTGAAGTAGATGAGCCATTTGTCTCTGAGCCTCCAAGGCTGAGAGATGCTAGGAGCAGGGACTACTTCTTTGCACCTGTTTGTGAGCACTTCAAGCTAGGAGATCTCAGGGCAAGTAAGAATCAATCATTAGTGCAGGTAGAAACTTTCAATTTAAAAAAACCCTTACTTTATTAAAAACAAACAAACAAACAAAACTGTTTTAAAAAAAAAAAGCATTCACTTGAAATTTGTGTCTTTCTCTGTTACCAGATTTCAACTTGAGGGGAGGAAAGTTCTCCAAGTTGAGGAATATTGCCTGGTCAACTATATAGATTATAACAATAACACCTATTACAAGTGATAGATTAATCCAGCCATGACAAAGCTTTCAGCCATGAGAATTTTCCTGTCACATATGATTACTGGAATATATGACTCTTTCTACGTCATTCCTGTACAACCCATATGGAGATTGTCCCAGCACACACTGTGCCAGCTCACAAAGGGGAGCTGCAAGCATATTCACAATTTCCTCTAACCTATGTCTTTCAGTCCCACCTTTCCTCTGCAGCTTCATTCATACAGCTCAAGCTTCTCATTTAAAGCAAACGCACCACTCCACCTCCACCCAAGTATTAGTGACACTTATGTTTGCACCACCTCTTTGCCTTGCACTCCCACTGACAGGTTTGCTGGATGTGACGGCTGAAGCTGACCCATCTCTTCCCAGTGCCTCCCAGCTTCAGGATGCACCAGCTCACTCCCACACGGCTCATTTCCTCCCCCATCTTGGTTTCAGCACCTCCCACTGACCTCCATACGGGAGAATAAAGTCTTGACTATATATAGTAAGGTGCTCAAACACTTCTCACATAATCTGGGTGGGCAGCAGGTGGGAGAAGAGAACATTGAGCATTGCACCCTGCTAAGTAGAGAGCACATTCAGACTTGCCTCCGAAAAAGTTGCTCTTCCTAAGCATCAACAGTTTTAGTGTAAATACTTTGGAGTATACCCTCATCTACTGAGCAACTCTTAAACTTGAACCATTATGCATCTCTGAATGGTCTTTTAATTATGAATGCAAAGTTTTATTATCTCCAAAGGGAAAAGGTAATTATAACAAAACCTACATATTGCTCTAAATTTGAAGTTGCTTTTTAGAGCATATCTTAAACATAATTTATGTACACACCATATAACTAATGCCAATTCTCACAGTACCACTCAACTACAGACCTTACTGTGAAAACTTTTCCTCCCGAGGAACTAATAAAAAAACCCAAGCCAACCAAACAAAAAACCCACCAGAAACCAAAAGCTTTTTAAGAACAGATTTCAAAATTTGGAATTTTTCATATGTCGTGTTTTTCCTTTTTCAGTCATTCTCTCTTACCTACTCCACACTCCAAATATTCACCAGAAATTTTGCACATAAATGTTTTCTTTCAGCTACAGAAATACACATTTTTTCTTTTTTAGCCACTTTCTCCAAAATTCTTTTGATCATTTTTTAAATCCTCCAGCCACACTAGAAACAACTGGGGCTGACAAAGCCCTTATGCTAGCACTCCTGAACTGCCTTCTTCATATACCATATACATTGCCAGAAAAAGGATTGTGGTGGTTGTTTGCAGCACCCTGGCATATATATGTGGCAGTGCTGTGGTTAGTTTCTCACCCTTAAGTAATGCAGCAATACCAGCAAAATGTGGCAGTGACAGCTCTTTCAGCTCAAAAGTGCTCCCATTGAAACAAAGAGAGTTCTGCACTAACTTCACTGAATCTTTTCCCAGCCTAGGAGTCCTCCTCTCAGCATTACACATGGACCTTTAACCCCCCTACTTCATACATACAGCCTTAATGAGGCAACACTGAGGAAGAAGGAGCCCTAGCTTGGATTTTGAGGGTACCCAGCTGCTGGTCCTATGTAGTTTGAGACTACACCCTTGTCTCTGAATGCAAGTCTTTTTGTTGAGGTAGAAAGCAAAAGCCTATCCAGTGACCTGCAGGCCAGAGACATTCAGGCGCAGGCTTTCTCTGAAGCACAGATACTGTATGTATACAAGCATGTTGGCAGTATCAACTCAGTGAGCTGTATGAGAAAGACAAGGCAATACACAGATTATGAAGACCCATCCTTTACAATCTAACCCTTCAGCTGTGGACTGTAATAGCATTATGGCTTCTCTAGGAACAAATGCAAGCCGTGAAATAGCACTCTGGGTCAAAAATACACCTTTTCTTTTAAAAAAAACCCCAAAACCAGAAATCATGATCAGCTATGCTCTTATAAACTGATCTTATCAGGGTTGAGTCACACCAACTATAAACTAATCTCCAGGAAACAAAACCCCCCATTACTCTTGCTCTGGAAACTCTTTGCGAGCAACACCTCATTTTTGCCTGTGTAAGTGTCAGATAGAGACCATGTGAAACAGTGGGGAAAGCAAAACTTAGCAGTGAGGCATCAGTCAGAGCAGCTCACTAGGGTGAGGTACATTCTGAATTACCACCACATTATTCTTCAGGCAGATATTCCTCCAACAAGATAAAATTTAGCTGGGTTCTCCATCCAGATGCATCCTTTGGGACTGCTTGTGTGGCACAGAAGGAGCCATGAGAGCTCGTGGTTTCTCCCCAGAGAATCCCCCTCTCTGCAGGGATCCTCCACAGCTGGGAGGCTGACAGCAGCTTTTCCTGTTCCCACAACAGCTTTACTGCCTCCTGCACCGGATTGAATGCTACAAGGCATAGTGGGAAACTACGTACCAGGGACGTGAGGAGGAAGTGTCTTCAGAAGGAAGCGGAGGCAGAAGCTTTTCAAAGGAAGAGAGAATGAAAAAGCTAGGTAGCAGATCACCAGAGGAGAAATACACTGTACCTTTAGGTCTTTATGTGATACAAACAACGTGCAGAAGCCACATGGCTGTAACTAGCTGTTTTCAAGGCACAGACAAAAAAAATCAGGCCTTAGCTGATGTGTTCCTGCAGCTACCAGAACTAAGAGCATTGTAAGAACCACAATGGACTCAAATATTTAAAGAGACAATATTGAAATGCTACATGATGGGCAAAGAAAAAAAAAAGTAAACTTGCCATAGGAAGAGAAGACTAAGGGCATGACACAATAAGCTTCATTATAGCCATACACCTGAGGAATTTGAAAATTAGTGATTAGTAAGTTTTCTCAAAATAAATTATTGAAATGGGACATTGATACATCTCCAAATCCTTACCCCCTCTTCTCCCAAATTAAGTCACTATGTTACAGATTTAATACTAGATTAATATTTCTGTATCTCTCCCAAGCGCATGGAGGAGCGCTATGATTCCCCATTGCCTTGTCTCTTCATAGACCCTGTGAAAATCCAGTGCAGAGGAGAGTGCGTGCACCACTACGTCTGTATTGCCAAATACCTGAGAGTGAAATACTTCCAATGGAGACTGTTCTCTGCTTATGTATTTTCTATAGTGGATTAGGTGATTATATACTGTATCATGTGGCCCTGTAATGTCATACAATTATACAACTACAATTACATATCATACACATACTCACAGGAAAGTATGCATTTTTTTTTTGTTTTGGATTAAAATCCTGCTCCAATGAATTTGCTATCCACGTTCCTTTCCAATTTCAATGGAGATTTTTTTTTTCTCTGATATTTTGTGGCATTTTTAGCTAGAAGAAGTCTTCAGGAATGTGCAATACAGGCAAATTTTAAGTGTTGAGTTCCAAAGTCAGACTTTGGGGGCACATGGAAAGAAAAGTCAATACACAAAACAGAGCTGCCTTTAGTGTTAAGCCTCACTAGATGTGTGAATTTGGGCAAATATCTTCTTTTTGCCTTAGTTTCCCTAAAACTAATGTTGGGCTCTATTGATGAAAAGTACTGTAAATAGACCAAGGAGCTATTATTGCCATATACTAATTAAACCTTCAGGGAACTGTAAGCAAAAAGCATAAAAAATGACCTAGCTTCTCATCTCTTAATTGGTTAGACTTGAGGCACTTTGGCAGGGCAATGTAGGAAAGCTTTGGGCTAGATTCACAAGAGGTACTGGGGCACACGAATCCAGCATGTATGCGCTACTGGTATCCATTCTACTCAACAGCTGCCTAACCCTACAGGTACTTTTGTTTCTTCCAGGCAAATCCCTGATCTCCAGGCACACCATACAACTGCTAGAGTCCCAATTCCTCTAAGCAGCTAAGCACTTCACTCCTGCCAAGCCCTGGTGGGATTTATATTACTTCTAGGTCACCGGCTTTTAGTACAGCAAGTCCTATACAAAAGAACAAAAGGCAGTAGTAGGATCATTTTACACATATTAAATTGCTCAGCTAGAATACAGCAAATGCAAGTTTGGACTGTACTCTGAGAGATGCAGAGCAAGCACTTTGAATCCACTGCCCAGGTCTGCTGAGGAGAGAGTTTCCCTGGGTGTGGGGCACATATGTTTGTCTACAGGAAGAATGAGAGTGCCATTTGCAAATTGGTCATTGCTCATGGTTTCCATACCTGCCCTGCCTTGCTTTAATTTACAAGACACAGAAGTGGGTTTGATGTAAATATTTTAATGCCTGGGGAAGGGGCATGGGACAGTTTCACCATCTGTTTTCATCTTGAGAGATTTGAGAAGGTCATATCAGTACTAGTTTAACCTGTGTCTTTGCATTCAGATTCCTGAAGCATTAACTAAAAGAGTTATCTATAAAAGCAAGCTCATCTTTTTCTGAAGCATTTTTGGAGTTAGTTAGGGCCACATCCTTGTACACAAACTGAATTGCAGATGTCTCACATGGACACAATGTCAGTTTTAAGAAAGTGCCCTTACCAACTCTATAAACCCATAAATGTGTAGCCAGCATCTCTCTACAGTGCTGCTCTGGCATCCATTCTACTAAATTCTCTAGTAAAAGACAAGGAGGCTGCAGGAGGGCTTCAAAATTACTGAACAGGTATTTAACCGGTGAGAAGGTGTAAAATCAAAAATCAGGGCACAAGTGATGGAGGACTCCATAGCACTGCCTTCCAATCTGAATGCTGAGCTCAAACTTCCAGGTACACTGTATGTTCACACAGTGTAAGTCCATGTTTCTATATGACATCTCACATTACTGAAGCCAGAGTCAATTTGGGCGTGTGTGTGGAAGTAGCTGGAGGTTTGCAGAATGGGTGGTCATATGCTGGAAGTGCAGTATCACTTGTCCTGAATAAAATCAGAGTGCAATTCTGAATATTACATCAGCTGGGACTGACTGACCAGATAGTAATGACTGATTAACTGGCATTTCCTTGATTTTTGGTGCATCCACTGTTAGGAAATCTGAACAAAATTAACTCTCAGTTATCATGTGTTTTTGATGGAAAAGTATTAGCCTCACATAAAAAACCTTTAAAAATACATTGTTATAGACATTTACTGAATTCAGTAGATCTTGGCAAGGACAGACATTATCTCTTTGCTGCTGTGAAGAATGAAAAAAAAGCTGGCCACTGGTCTAACCTGTCAGTTTACCTTAGGAAGCATGAAACAGCAGAAAGAATAACTCTGAACCCGTCTCTGACTGCCTTCTCTCTTTGTCTCTAATAGTTCCTCTGGACGACATTCAAAGTTCAATCACTCCCCTTCAGATGAAGACCTTCCTCATCACACCACAAGAGACCAAGCATCTAGAAGCAGAGAAGAACAAGCACCTCTCTTGTTACCAGTGATCAGATTTGATACTGCAAGTTGTCTGTAATTCTCAACATGGGCCAGTCAGCTTTGGAGAGCACAGAATCATTATCTTCTCAAAAGCCATTTCTGGCCCTTCTTTGCTCATGTTTGCTACCAATAGTAATGTCTAAATTTTTCTGGAGAAAAGGAGTGACTCTTTTTGATTGTTTTGCCATTGACATGTAATTAGTAAATGAGTCAGCACCTTCTTGTAAAACAGTAGTAACTTCAGTGTGCTGAATCACAGTTTCAAAGGTACTCTAAGGTTCTCTTATCCGCACAGGCAACACATTTTCTGTTTGCTTCAGCAGGGAGGCTATTATTTTGAGGCTGAAAAAAATGGCTTTGTGGTCTCTTGTCTAAGTCTGAGATCAGCATTTAACTGTTTCAGTTCATTGCATCTGCACCTTCACATAAGAGTTTTAATTCAATTTTCTAAGTGATGGTTAAAATGTACAGGGAGGAAAATGTGCAGCCCACCCCAACTGCTAACTCCATGTTGTCACAGGCTTGGTTAATGAGTGTGGGCAGGGAAAGGTCATGTAAAAAAGAAACTGTGAAAAAGAAACAGAATATTTAGTTTAGATCTAAAAAAAAAAGTTCTTTGACTATGAAGCATTGTTTCCTCTGGAATGAAATACCCCATTCTTCACATGCCCTGCTCCTACAAACCCCAGCCCCCCATAAGCCATCTGTACGTTCCCATGTGCCTCTCCGTCACTCTCTCCTCCCCCTGCTCTCTTCCCACATCCCTTGCACACTTAGCCGAGAGGGAGGCGGTGTGCTCGGAGACACACGTGTCGGCAGCCCAGTGATGCACACATGCTGGCTGGTCACTTGCCCTCTACCACTAGGCTAGGCAGGGGCCAGCTCCTCTTGGCTTTCTCTTGGTTCAGGCTCTTTTCTCCATAGACATGAATTCTGTAGAAAGGCTGATAGGAATTTAATATACTTGTGATCCCTACATCATGTCAGATTTAGCCAAAAGTCACCAACCAGTTTGCCTGCTGCTTAAGGTGGTGTAGGAGTACAACCCTATAACCCTCATGTCCTTAAGAAGGAGGCCAAGAAGAAAAAAAGATCAACTATAATCTCTCTGCAGATGAGGAACATGGTGAATTTAGGTACTGGAAAAGTGAGATTAAAGTTCAGCAAACGTGTTAATCTTACATTGGCTAAACCTGCACTTTACTGTCTTCATTTCCTTGATTTTCCTGACAAGATAGGAGCAGCATAGCTCCAGAGGAACCAAGAAGAATAAGTGCATAGGCTGTTTTTCCCTCCCTCCCTACAAACTGTCCTGTTCCAGATGAAAACAAATCCAGGTTTTTTCACCCCATGGTGGGACTTCATTATATCACAACTTGTCCTTTCTGAGCCAAACCCTCTTTGTGTTCAAACCACTGGCAGGACTGACTTTGCTGGGAGCAAGAGGTTCCTACATCCACGCTGCCAAGTGAGTTCAGAGTTGGGGCTGTGAAGTCATTTTCAACACCAGGGCTCATTTCCAAACTCATGAAATCAATCCCATGCAATTTTCCCACCAACCTCATGTGTGGAAAGAACAAACATGTATTTCCCTGTAGAGGTAGAAGTATGCAATCACCCTATCTACTTCTAAGGTATAATGAAGTTTCCACTTTAGAATTCATTCCATAGTCCAGTGCTTTGGTATTAATCATTTTGTTGCTTATTTTTTACTCAGAGATTACTTTGGTTAAACCTTTCCTTCATATCCTCAAAGGAAACTGGAATAAACGATTGCCAAATGCCACATTTCCCATTGGGAAACAGCATTCTCGACCATCTGAACACTTGGTGTACCACTGAGCAGCAAAGCTGTGCTACGGATAGTATTTATAGTACATTTTATGAGACCAAAAGTTGTCAGTTAAACCACTAGAAACTAATAAATGGGCCTAGTGTCATTTGAGTTGTCAACAGGATATAAGCTGATGTAAGGGGAACACCTACATTTTGTAGGCTTCTTTTGGAGGAATAAATGTACGGTTGATAGTCACTGACTTTGTAGAAATGTTTTGAGTAAGGAATATAGTAATTTCCTCCATTGCAACAGTAATGATCATCAGATCACTAAAAGACATTCGTTATATAGGCATGCCTAATTCTCGAATATGATGATGCTCAGTAACCTTTATTTTACAGTAAGTGTTCTCACATACAGTAGCTTTGTTGAGTGAGAGAGCTAACAATAGGAAAATCACAACATTAAAAACTGTCTCTGTACTGCAAAGGATGGATGTTAAAACACACAGAATAGGGAAATATGATTTCATTTCATAAACAGAAAAACCCTGTCGATTAAATCACATTTTTTCAATGCATTAAAGCCAACAAATGTGTTGTCTGAAGGATTGTGAAATTGCATTTATATATGCATATATAGGTTCAACAACAGCAAAGCCTTCTTTAAATAAAAGAAATCAAACTCTCAACTGATTCATTCTTTGTTTTTCCCACCAAACCACGTGCTGTGAGAGTAACTATTTTAAACATCTGCTTTGCAGAGGTAGGTCAGTATCAGAGGTAGAGGTTCTTATCACCCTTCTATCATAAATGCAGAGCACCAAGAAACTCTGGATGAAATGTAAGTCTAACCAAGCACAAAGGCTTGACCACAAGGTTTGAATCTGCTAGATTCAGATCAAGTACTCTGAGTGCCGAGATATGAATCTATTTCTTTGTTTGGTTCCACTTCTGGTTATCATTAATACTTATCTACATGACAAAAAAAAAAAAAATCAAACTTGAATACAGACCCCTAGGGTAAAATGCAGTTTAATAAGTTTCTGTAAGTGAAAAAATCTCAAATTTTCACTGACAGAACAGCCTGACACTCTTACATGTTAATGTTTTGAAAGTTTAACACAAACATTTAAGTGTACCTCATCCCTTCCTGGAATTACGAGACAAAGCACAGATGTCACTCCAAAAATGTGAATGACTATCTGCTCAGAGTACATGTGCTTTTAAACAAAGGCAGAGATTTCCCAGAAAAGGGAGGCCAAGGAACTTGCCTGTGCACACACTTATCAAGGAGAAATCTGTACTGCATTCTTTTTGGTTTGGAATAGGAAGTGTATATGAAAAATATGGTGGGAAAGATTTTTCTAGAAATATATCAGACTGTTTGAAAGAGGGAAGTAGTGAGAATCTCAGTAGGTAGCAGGATTTTGAAAGATTTCTACTATTAAAATTTAGATAGGGTTTCCACTAGAAGTCCCAGCGAGCCTTTTAGCTATGCTTTTCCTCATTAATTCTCTCCTGTTCAATAAATACAGTAAGAAAACATTACACTGTTCACTATGAGCTCTGAACTTATGTCAAGTTGATCTTAAAAAGAGAGGCAGTTTGAAGAAAATTGTATTTAAAAGCTAGGAAGGACAAGTTCATTGTCAGGAGTTTCTATTCCTATGATTTACCAAGAACAAACACAGTGACAAAGAAGAAAGCCAAATCTCAGATATAAACCAAAAATTTTAGATTATTTTCAATACTGAAATTGAGATAATAAAAGAAAATATAAAGAGTATGCTTCATTCTGATATAGCAATATGCTTCTAGCACACCTGAGGTTTTGTAGTGCAGGCTCTGGCCTTTGGTCGGATCGTGCTAGAATATGGCTGGGAGGAACAACTGACATTAAGCCAGATCTGCTGGTACGAGGGAGCTCATCAGCCCCTCTAACAACTCACAGGGCATGTCTGTATTTTCAGATCCCCTCTAGCATGGACTGACTTAACCAAGACAGCTTCAGCATAGCAGTGCTGCAACAATAGCACAGACTCCAGCACAGGCTTGCTCTGGCTGCCCCAGGGACTCCAGGCAGATCTGTCAATTGACATTTTGCTGACTTGGTTACCGTGGCATTGGGTACTTGAGCTCAACTGAATCAAGGCAGAGCTAGACCTGTGATCACGTACATCATGTCCCAAGTGCAGTGCACAGAGTCCATGCAGCTTGCTCTGGGCTCAACTGATTCTGCTAGTAGAAAGAAATCTTCTTTATACAGCATTTCTCTGGCCATGGCCCCTCTTTTGGACAAACAGCACAACAGAGCTACTTTGCTGGCTCCACTCCAACCTAGGGCTCCTCTGATGTGAAGGGAACTGCTGAGTTGCAGGCTTTCTTTGGCACTCTGGTGTGGAGGGACGCAAACCAGCTAGATCCCATATGATCCCTTCCTGCAGCCCATGTGGAGGCAAGGTGCTTATCAAAACAGCTTCATGGGAAGCCCTGCCAGTTTAGGTCAGCTGTGAAGCTGGGTGGCCTTGAGCATTTGTGCTTTGCATAAATACGTAATTTTTTCATAGTCAAATGAACACAAATGAGTTATTGCTAAATATATCCTTTTTTTTCTTGTTCTTTTATATTACTTTGATTCTCTTTGCTCTAGAATGAAACACAGATGCTCTTATGCTAGTCATCTTGAAACTAGAAATATTCATTACTAGATACAAATGACTGATATTTAAAACAGCATGCTACTCCTCATTGTGTACCTAACTGGAATGAGTCACTATCTGGGACATTTATCCTGTATCTGTAGTCTAGTTTTTGTTTGAAAGCCCCCAGGAAGGAATCGGGATCTCTCAAAAAAATACCCAATACCAGAAAGTACTTCTATCCCTAGATGGAGAATTAGGACACGCAGACAAATGACTAGATTTGCAGAACCAAGGCCCTCCCACATTCACCTTGCAATCTGGCAGAGCTTACTGCTCTGACTTGGGCACTCAAAATCCCTACACAATACGTGCAGAAAAGTTACGTGCTCAAGCATGGGACCCACAAGAATCAGCAGCTGTCTAAAGCACAGAAAAACTGCCAAGGAGGGGAGTGCAGCTACAGCCCCAGCTAGGAGAGCATGAGGCATTTTTCCTACCAGGAGAAACCTCTCCCCCTGCCCTGAGAATACACTGTCTAGTTGTGAATTAGGAATCTAAGCCAAGCATCTCTGCAGAAGATGGGCAACCTTACTTGCAACTAAATGCTTATAGGACTCTTTCAGAATGTGGAAGTTTTTTTCATCTGTGAGGACTTGAACCTGCTTCTCTGGTGAAAGCCCCTTATTGATCAGACCATGTCAACTTGTATCTAAAGCTGTCTTAATCCCATGTTCTATTTTCAATGGAATAGAGAAATATTTGTGGGTCAAAAGATGTCTCCTCAACTTGGGGCCTCTGTCTCCAAGCTGGGGAGAAATCTCAATGACTACTAAATATAAAATGATTAAATATTCGTTTACTAGATCCTTTCTTATCAAGCTCTAAACTATTGACTTGAGTTCACACAAGAAACTTCTCTGTGTGCATTTAGGTACCTGCAAACTGAAGACTATAATGATTAATTTCAATTTCTGGCAGGAAATTTCTTTGAAAATAAGACATCTAAGAACAGATCACTGGGATATCAAATTGCTTATAGAAGAGGAAGCAAGTGAATGTAAGTGCGAGTGAATTCCCATATAAAAGGGAAGTAGTAGGAGAAGTAAAAAGCAAGAATTTTAGTACTTTTTTTTAATCTTTTCCTTTATATGGCTACAAAGATGGATTACTGTAAAGATAACTGAGTTTTCCATGGAAGAGCCATCCTAAGCAGTTATCTATCTTCTCTCTAGCACCTAGCTATCAATCCACTAGTTTGATTCTTTTTTACCCACTCAGTATCAAACCACAGCACTTGTACAGCTTCCAGCAGACTGATTGCTCCAGGGATTTCACTGACTGAATTCTGTAACTTTTGTGAGAAACTAGCTGGGCACTCTTCTTTATCAGTTGGTATCATAGTGTGATACTATACCTTTGGCAGGTATATATCAGTGCAGACATGGTTCGAGTACCTGATCCACCTGCCAGCTAATGGGCCTGTTCCAAGCCCGCTGAAGTCAGCAGCAGCCTTTCTGCTGATTGGCCACATCACAATTAAATCATGTTCTAACACAAATAAATCAGAATATTTAACTGGACATAAAAAAGCTAAATAAGGACAGATATCTCTTGAGAAGGCTTTTTTATCGTCATTTAAAAGCCAGGTCTTTGGAACAAGAAGAGGTAAGGCTTTAGGCCACAACAATGTAAGTCTACTTTACATCCAAGTATTAGTCATACAGTTTATCTGAACATTTCTTTTTCTAGCTCCTAACTACAGTGCAGTGCCTGGAAGAAAAGACTGCTCTGTCCCTAATAGCCTTTGTTTTGATTCATGAAAAAGAATACTTAAAAATAGCAAGGTGGTAATCAGATAACCCACTGCTCATATCAGCTGGCGGTGTTCAGAACAGTAAGCATGCAAGTTACTATAGATGTTCATACCAAACAGTATGGTGGTTACTGGGACAGAAGAAGAACCTTCTCTTCCAGTTTTAGTTCCTAGATTTATGATATTCTTTCCTCCACGTCTTGAGGCTAATTTCCAAAGTAGAAAACAAAACAAACCCCCAAACCAGTTCCTGTGTTTATCTTCATGACATGTCAGACAGCTTAGTAAGGTTGGGTTTGGGTTTTTTTTCCTGTTTTGGTTTGGGGAGTCGGGGGGGAAAGGGAGTCTTAAATTTTTCAATAGAGTTGTCTCTAGATAATGTACACGGGATTTTCAGGTGGTTAGTATTTACCCAACTCTGCACTCAATGGTTATCAATGAATTCAGTAGTAACAAAGTTTCTCCATAGCTTTTCTTATTTTTTCTGCAAACCCAAGACCATTTATTTATAAAGCCATGGGAATTTTGGCTTTGCCCTTAGTAGAAAGAAACTTTTACTTAATACCCCCATACACGTATCCTTTCCTACCTGTTTACACAACACTCACTTCTCTTCTTTGACAAATAGATATTTGTGCTCTGCCCTTTAACTCACATGCACTTCTACACCCCTTCCCTTTACCATTCCCCTGGTGTCACCAGCCATTTTATCCTCATCTCCACTTCTTCCTCCAGTCATTGTATTTTCCAGCCGCATCTCCCTCTTTCTCAAAGCTGTCAGAGTTCGCCGCTTTGGTTGCAATCTTTCCCACGTCATCAGTGTGCTTATTTCCTGTCCTTCCTCAAACCCTGATCTTCCCTTACTGCTCCTTCCTTGAGTAGCGAATTTGCAGACAAGCAATTATGATACAGACATGAAGGCTATGTCAAATATGGTGCACAGCTGAATTTTCTGCTCCGGGCGTTTTTCCTGGAGCAACTGTATGGCACGGGAAGGCTTGTCAGCCTGGCTGTGCTGATAATGTCATGGAGAAGAGCAGCAATGGGTCCCAACATCGAGCTTCCCCAGTATTTGGGAAAGCTCCCTTCCCTCAGGCAACCCTGCAGCCTCGCTGGGGCCTCCCCTCTCCCGCACCTCTTCCTCTCCAGCAAAGTCAAAATATCAGAAAAAGGGATTATCTAGCCATTTGCTAGGCCTGCTTATGTACATATTTACTGGAATGAGAAACATTATTGCAATTAACAGAAGCCTCATGATGAAAGTAAGCACACATAATAATTCATAGAATGGGGGACAGGGACTGCCGCGTCTTTGGAAAATGGCGGCACTGCCCTGTGCTTCCCTGGCAGGACTGCTGTGGAAGGCTCCAGGAAAAACACAGGGTTCACAGCTGAAGAAAAAAACCCCAACCCATCCTCTATTATACTAGACAGCCTCAGCTATAATAAAACATAATTATTAAATCAAAGGCCACAAACTCATTTACTTAATGACAAGAAAACCAGAATTGAAATGAATTTAACTCAGAGAAAGTCTTAAGGAAAAATCTGTTATAGGGTTTTGTTTTTTTTTTTTTTTTAAAAACTAACTTAATATTAACTTTTAAGCAACCTTTTCACAGACCCATATTTTAAAAAACAATATGAAGCACATACCTTTGAACAGCTTGAAGATTTGTGCTGTTTGGGATGAAGCCTTCCACCCTCTGCTTTCCAGTGCCACCACAATGTCAGGGACTCACCTGCTGCCCCCCAAATGGTGCCTCAGCTTTGTGCAGCTGTGGAGGACAAGACCACCCAGGGCTTGGTGGCAGCTGTGCTCGACACTGCTGGGCACAGACTTCTGAGGGGCAGCCCTGCGGGGACCTGGTGCAGAGGAAGGCCAGGCCCCACAGGCCTGAGCTCGCTGCAATGGAACCCCAGCCTGTGGGCATAGAGGTGGGTGAAGGCCCCAGATGAAGCTGCTCAGTGCCACTATGACCCATTACAGCCCTCTGGGCCCTGACATCATTTTACAGGGACACCCCTGAGGGATGAATATCAGCAAAGGGTTTGTAACTGCTGCAAAATGGCCACCCCTCCCCCGGCAGCAGGAGACCCCAAGTGGTCTTGCAATGCCTTGGTTGTGTACTGTCCTGGAAGTGGTGACAGTGAACTGTCAATGTCATGGCTCTGCACTTGTCCCAACACCTCCCCAGGAGCCAGGGTCCTGCAGGGTGAGATTTATGGCTGCAGCATAGCAGACAGGCTGGAGGGAGGCCTGCCATTTCCACCGAGGGAGGGAGCTTATCCCAGAGCCAGCATATTTCCTGTCTCCTTATAAAGAAGCATGATGAGAAGCTGACTGCCCTTCTCCCCTGACCAAGAGGCAACTCTCTTTCTCATAGTTTCCAAATCTGCCTATCTGCCTATCAAATCCATATTCCACCCAAACCAGTCCTCTCTCGTGCCCCTGGCTGCCGCAGTGTGCAGTGACAGGCTCTGCCTCACACGGCTCTAGCCAGAGTATCCTGGACCATGGGTTTTTACTTTGATGGACTGTTTTGTGAACAATATCCCAATGTCTTCTGAACACCAGGAGCCCAAAGACCTCAGGCAGAGAGGTGAGACTCGATTCTCTCAGGGAAACTCTGAGAGTCTGGTCCTGGCTCTGCACAGGTGTAGGGAATGTCATCTTTCTTTCTTTCTCTGACTAAAAAATGCAACATCAAACTGCTCACTCTTTTAGCCAAAAAAAAAAAAAAAAAAAAAAAAAAAAGGAAGAAAGAAGACAAAGGCACCCACCAGGTTAAAAAATGGTCTCTGATTATCTTTCAGTGGAAGTTAGGGGTTTTGTTAGATGCTTAAAGGGTACAGCATAACCTGTTACATATTCTCATTAATAAACCAGTCTATTCCAGAACCAGTATCTCCCTACATGTCTCTGTTAATGTTGTGTAATAATTTCCACTCTAACTCACTGTTCTCAGTCACCCACTTGCTCAAACCCTTCAGGTTAAAAATTTCCATGCCTGGCCTCTGCGTGAAGCTACAACTTTTTGAAAATGTGAGGTAAGACTGTCTTCTGAGTGTAATGGGAAAGGAAAACACACTTTTTCTGTGTCATAAAAACTCCAGAACAGAATTAAAAAATCTTACTGCTTTTTCACAGCTCTGGCAATGGTGTAAGATGAAAAAAAAGTCATTGTAAAAATAGTCTTGTAAAAGAACAGAATATTTCCTAGGTTAGAAGACTGCTGGGTTGGACTTGACAGAACCATATGTCTGTGCATGCCTTAGTAAACAGCAGAAGTGTGTGTTTATATACTTTTTATATAAATAGTGTATAAAGTGTATACTTTTCTATATATGTTTATACATATATATATTCTATATATGTTTATACATATATAGAAAGTAAAAATGTGTATAAGTACGTATAAGTGTGCACTGTGGTCCATACAGGTACTGTGTATGTAAGTTTGTAAGGTGCCTACAGAGAATCACATGTTTGAGAGCAGGTGAAGCACTGCTGGGCAAATGCACAGCTAGGACGTCATGCACTAGCCAAGTTCCTATCCACACTGTCTAAGGTAGAAAACGATTCAGAAAGTACAGTTAGGGACACTGATTAAGGAGCCATTGAAATTCACAGGTTTTTCCCTACTTATTTTGAAAGTTTTAGGACTGGGATTTCTTAAAGACTGCAAACACTTGTGGGAGAGAGGCCTTGGTGTGTTTGCACAGGTGATAAATGTACCTTCTTCAACTGCTCATCTCCTCATCTGCCAAGGCTCCCCTTTCTGAAGCACAGACAAGCCAAGCTCAGTGTTCAGACAAATATCTACCAGGCCGGATCTCTTCTCAGAGCAAGGGATCTTTATGTAAGCTGGTGGACTTTTGGCAAGCTTCAGAAGTAATTCCTTTTAAACTATTGCTTTTCTGATTGTTTTGATTTCCTAAGAAATTCTGTAGAAGAATTTTGCTTGTAGAAACTTGATTGTGGTTAAAAACTGAGGAGAAAATATTTACCAGTGGATCTACTCACTTGGAATAGAAATAACCTGAGTAGAGAACCGCAGCAGGCAATGTCTGCTAATAGCCAGTGATGCTCCCTCTCGCTTCCTCCATCCCTGTTAGCCATCCGCCCCCAGGTAAGCTGTGACCTGGGAGAGATGTTGACTCCAGTGACACGCAGTCCCTTCAGACTGTGTAAGAGCACATTGTCATATCCTCCGTGCTTCCGCTGTTATTGACTGGCCCTTTTCTGCATTTTGGGGCATTCTTACAAGTGCAGTTCTAACAACTACTTCGAAGTAAGCGCTGATGTCATTGCTGACATTATGCTCTTTCCATTTTACATCATGTATCTATGGCTGCAACTAAAAATGGCATGGTTTTACCTTTTATTTTAGAAATAATATTGAGTCATATAATTCCCTTCTCCTGTTTACAGTTTCTTAGCTTCTCTTCTGCAAATATGAAAAGTGTGCCTTTGACAAAGCTGTTCTAAGAAAAGACAGAAGAGAAGCTATTTTTGAGGAGATTATCCGAGGCACCAACAGTTGGCTTTATTCTATCCCTACTGAAAAAATCCTTTCTTTGTTTTTAATGTATTTTATTTAAATAATAAAGAATAGAAGAAAATGCTGTCTGATCAGAATCCTCTGTACCATCTTAAAATGCTCGTCAGACTGTGGGTGGTCGGGAGCCCATGGGCCTTCTCCAGTTCCAGACTAAAGTGAAGACCCTCCCTGTCCTGACTGTGCTCCTAATGGGGTGTCAGTCAAGGTTCTGACCAGCATAATTTCTAGAGTGTCATGTGATAGGGGCTTCCTATCCTTGGAGAGGGCACTTTAATCCAGAATGAAAAATGTGTCCTAAGAGAATACTTTAAATCAGCATTAGCTCTGTTTGTGCAACAGTTACAAGGATGAGGTAGCTGCAGATGCTATTCAGATTCTGTTGATAGATCCTGCAACTCACAGATACTTGTCATACACTCTTGACAGTTTTGCATTTTTTGTTCTCTGACTGTACAACCTCATGACAAATGGAAAGAAGGGAAAGTTGTCTTAAAATACTTAGCAGAACTTCAAACAAACAAAGAAGAAAAAAGAGCAGATTTACAAAATTCCATTGCTCTAACTCTCTGGTTGAAGTATTCTTAGTAAGAAAGTTCAGTGATCAAAGCAAAGCCTCCAAACTTCATAGAGGAGGGCTTTTCATGATTTAAAATTTTTTTCAAAAGACCCAGCCTTTTGGACCTTCCTGGTTGTGGTCTGTGTGTTCTGCTTGCAAGGTATACATGCTGTAGGTTAGAAAGAATGCTTTCTCATTGAGAGTAAACAGTTTTACAGAGATTAATTAAAATAATCTAATTCTAAATCCCATGGATTTCTCTTGAGGTAATCAAATGCCTAAAATTAAACATAAGTTAATCACCTTGCTTAATTGGGATCTCAGGAACTCCTTCATGGTTCTATCATTTTTTGAAGCATTATAAGCAATTTGTATTTGTGAATAGGACTAAAAAGGCTTTCCTGACCGATGGAGTTGAGGTGGAATGGGCTGATAACAAAGGATCTATTAAAACATCATTGGAAAAAGCTCTATAGTTCATGCATTGGCTCAGTTAATGTCTATAGATTTTTTAATGCTGTTGCTGGAAGGCTGGTGTTGGAGAGAGGGAGAGAAAGAATGCAACCTTCTTTTTGTACTTCATGGATCCTTAACCCTTATTTAAAGACGACTTTGGATTTTAGACCAAATAACTGTTCTTGTAATTATATCAAACAGTTAAAAAAAAAGCTAGTTAATGATGTTCAACATAAGTAATCATGTTAAATAGTGAAATTTAATTTCTTAAAAACTTAAATCCTCATATCTTTTGGAATGCATTGTACTGTAGGATGTCTGAGTAAATTAAATTCTCCCCTGCACACTAAAGCATCAATTTCCTTATGGTAATTATCTGCTAGATTGGATCTGTCAGTAGCAGGGAAGCATGCCTGACATTATACCCTTTTTACAAAAAATGATTACAAAAAATTAAGACGAATGAGTAAAATTAAGGCTGCGGCTGGTAAGCCTATATAAAGCTCTCATAGATCACTTTACATAAGCTACCATTGTACTGGATACTAAGCTTTAATGACTAGTTGCATAATGAGGTGAAGGCCATTAAAGAACAGCAGAGGTAACCGATCACAGAGATAAGAGCTAAAAAATGATTTTCAGCCAACTCGAAGCAATTTATTATACACAAAAACACAGCTCTAACTGAAATGTCTGGATAGATGAGGAAATTTTGAAAGTTGACAGGATTTCCTTCCTGGGAAAGTTTTACAAATATGATGGGAGCCTGTCTCTGTCAGATTCTTTTTCTCTGCTATTCAGTACTCCAGAATTGTGGTGGTGGGTTGTTTTTTCTTCTTTTTTTTTTTTTTTTTTTTTTTTAATTTTTAATATGGCTGGACTGTAGCACTGCATTTCAATAGTCCACTTGAAAGGTAAATTAGAGTGGGGAGTAGCTGATATAAAAGAAATTCATAGCACACTGCCAGTGAGTGGTGTGTGGAAGCAGGTTAGTTGTTGCAAGTCAATTGATACCCTGTCCTGGGCTGAAAAATAGCATCCATGCTACAGAACTGCCTCTCACGAGGGGGCTTTAGGGTTGCAAGGTAACATATTGCTCCCAGGGCAGTGCAAAAATGAATATGTAAGTAAATTTTCTTATAAAGAGCAGTCACCTGGAGCCAAAACAGAAAAAGTGCCTTAAAGGTAGAGCAGGGTCAAATTTTGAGGTATCCCCATCTCATAGGGGAAACCACATCCCTAATTTAGACAAAGGGAATGTGGGAAAGAGTGCCTAAGGAGAAGCAGGAACTGCAGGTGCAGATGGAAACCTGCAGCTGGACTGCGTGAAACACTTGGTGTGTAGCCACTTTAACCCAGAGAATGGGAGATGGATACACACATATGTATCCATATATATAAACACACACACATAGATACAGACACACACACACACATATACTAGCATATTTACTGTGTCTGTATACTGAGGAATATAGCCTTTACAATAAAAAAAAGTCTACAAGAGACTTTCTAATCAAAAACAACTTGGGGAAACTACTTTCCCTTCTTTCTTCCCTCTTTCCCACATCTTCTTTATGTGGTATAGAAGTTCAGTAGTCTCCTGGCTTAAAGGATTCAACAAGGCCGGATAAACCATAAGCTGCCTGGAGGTAGGGGAGGTTACTCCTGACAAATCGGAGTGTCCAGAGGAGGGCCACAGAGATGGTTGTGGGGCTGCAGCACATCATCTAAGGACTAGGGAACTGGATTACTTTAGCCTGAAGAAAAGGAGTCAGATGGGAAGGTGTAACTGCAGTCTTCAACTAACCAAAGAAAGGTTACAGGAGAGACAAAGCCAGATGTTTCTGTGAGGTGCAATGCCAAGTGGCATGAAGCAATGATCACAAACCATAACAAAGAGAATACAAGAAAAAGGTGCTCATAGGCAGAATTGGGAAGTATGGCAACATGTTGCCCAGAGAGGTTGAGGAGTCTCTATTCTTGGAGATTTTTCATAATCCATCTGGGCAAGGCCCTGAGCAACATGCTTTGCCTTCACTCTTGGCCTCATTTTGAACAGGGGGTTTATATAGAAGACCTCCAGAGCTCCACTCCAAACTACATTTTTCTATGACTCCATGATTCTTTTCTGAAGCCTATGTCCATTTTATTCCCATTGCAGTGGTGAATCCTACCCATATCTCTTCTTCCCAAGGACACATCCTAATTCCCAGGGGACAGGCTGCTTGGGGAAACTGCTTCTTTATTGTTACTGTTGGTTTCTGGAACTCGATCTGGCTTATGTATGCACTGTGTCAGGTAATTCTGTGCAAGCTCTGAAGCAAATTTCTGCAGCTGTGTCTATGTGAGCAAATTAAACATCATGGGGGACTGTTCCTGGCTGTACAACTGGACTAGCTATACTATCGGATTTTTAGCATGGTGTCTGGCATATTTTTGGTTCATGCTGAACAGCATTCTTCTCCACCCACCCAAAAACATCTCAGACATAAATTCGGAAATTGGCAGGAGTTACCAATTCTTCTTACTGGTGGCATCCTTGTTCTGGAGTTTCGTCGAGTTAACAGTATAGATATTGGCTGTTCCTTGACCCAAGTGACATCAAGTAGCCCTTGATGTGTTTTAATTCACCAGGGTGGACAAAACCTCAGTGTCTAGGGAACTTTCAGGCCAAAGGGTCAACTGCAGGATGCACTGGCAGTTGTGCAGCTTGATGTATATTGTGGGAGAAGTAATCTCAGTTTTTGATTTGAATAGTTAAATCCCACCTGACTTCTGCTTTAGGCATTTATAGCCCATCATGCACCTAATCTTTAGCCATTATAAAGTTGCATTTACATGAGGACTCTTTTGCATTTTTTTATTTTTTTTTTTTTTCTTGGAGCTTGTCCAGTTTACTGATAAGGTAAATGGTTTGAGTTACCTTGCATTTAGACAGCTTTATCAAGGCTGTCATTAAGACTTTTCTTTTTAATCACTTATATTTGTGATGTGGCTTGCCTTCTACAAAATCTTCAGTCATTCCAGTCATTTCTCCTTTATTCTCTAATTATTTTAAGTGTAAATTAGTTTGATTTACAGCCTGCTGACTGTGTCATTATTTGAGATGTGTACATACTAGCATATTTACTGTGTCAAACTGATGGTGGCTAATACAATTATATGCTTTTTTCACTGATATCTGATCTGCTAATTAACTGGAAAATATTTTGATTGGGGTGACTGCTTACCCAAATTATTTAATTGTCCCATGCAAGGCTGTCAGCAAAAAAATATGGAAATGAGGCTAGGAAGTTCTGTGAGATTTCACACTAACAACTCTTCAGGTTAGGACTCGAATTAGACAAACAGAGAAATAGTAAGAGCAATGCAGAGCCTGCAGGAAAATTATTTAGCTTGCATTTTCATTTCAATACAGAATAATAGTAAGAACACTTAGGTTTTACCTCTCTCTTTTCGTCCTTGATTTTCTTGCTTCCTTACAGAGCAAGTATTCTTATCTCCATACTGAAAGAGCGTGTGTGTGGAGGAAATGAAGATTAAGACAACTGAGAGCATGATGTAGGTAAACTGGAAAGCCCTAACTTTCAGGTCTGTGCCTGGTTAACTGGATTGGACTTCTTTCCAATCTTGGGCAGGCTTTTTATGCTGAATTGACTGGCAGTCACTGGTGAACTGAACATGATAGAAAGCTGCAAGTAATTTTATCAGCTGAGAGTTTTAGCCTGCACAGAATATATTGGACATTCTTTCTTCAAAAAGCCGAGAGAACCTGTAAGAAGCTCAGTTCAGCTTTTAAGGAGGAAGTCTAAGAATTATTTTTTTAAACTAAAAGTAATGGACTCACTGAATACTCAAAGGTTCTTGTTGAAGGAAATGTCTGGTTTTAATAGATACATCCTTGCTTTACTGAATAACTGCAATATTTGCGTATTGTTAGACTTCCTGTCAGCAATGAAACAATTAAGTAGTTTAAGTGGTGTTGAGCAAGTGGCCTATAGGTTTTTTAGTGGTCATTGACACAGACAAGAAGGTTTACACCACAGGATTCAGCAAGGTGTATGCTGTTCTAAAATTGAGAGCCAGCAATGTGCTCGTGCTCAGTTTTATAAGTCCTTTGTGATATAGGGATAATGTCTTGAATCAAAGGGCCACAGCAAAGATGAGAGAAGCTGCACAAATTTAATTTTATTCACATGAATAGTTCCATTGAATTCCTTCATGACGCTACTTGTCTGGTTTAGATCTTGTATTGGTTTTGACTGGGGTAGTGTTAATCTTCCTCATAGTAGCTAGTATGGGGCTATGTTCTGGATTTGTGCTGGAAACAGTGTTGATAACACAGGGATGTTTTAGTTACTGCTGAGCAGTGCTTACACAGAGTCAAGGCCTTTTCTGCTTCTCACCCCACCCCACCAGCGAGTAGGCTGGGGGAGCACAAGAAGTTGGGAGGGGACACAGCCGGGACAGCTGACCCCAACTGACCAAAGGGATATCCCAGACCATATGATGTCATGCTCAGCATATAGAGCTGGGGGAAGAAGGAAGGGGGGACATTGGGAGTGATGGCGTTTGTCTTCCCAAGTCACTGTTGCACGTGACAGAGCCCTGCTGTCCTGGAGATGGCTGAGCACCTGCCTGCCCATGGGAAGCGGTGAATGAATTCCTTGGCTTGCTTTGCTTGTGTGCGTGGCTTTTGCTTTACCTATTAAACTGTCTTTATCTCAACCCATGAGTTTTCTGACTTTTACTCTTCCAATTCTCTCCCATCCCACCAGGGAGGAGTGAGTGAGTGGCTGCGTGGGACTTAGTTGCTGGCTGGGATTAAACCACAACAATCTTTATTAGGAAATCCTGGAAATTTCATTTTGTATACCAATTGTGATAATGCTAAAGAAATTCATGGCAAAATCCTATACTAATGAGTGTACATATAATTTACACATACAGATTTGTTTCATGGAGAGTGACAACAAGGAGTGATGCAGTGCCTTTTATCTAAAGATGGAACCTTATTATTATCTTTTTAATGGCAACATATAGGACACTGCCAGAGGCTTGCAGTATAAGCCATGGTAAAAGGAGCACCACTTACGGTGCTGAGTTAGTGATGCTCCAAAGTTGCACATGCAGGCAAATGAAACTATCAGTCCGTGGAATGTGGGTGCATAAAAGCCCTTGACTTTTAGGGCCTACATATATATATATATGTCATATACTTACTACATATGCTCATTACTAGACTAAGTAATAAGCACACAACAGCAGCAACAACATTGTCTGGTCCCATAAGCAACTACACTTAGGTCTGATTCCTGTTTCTCTGAGAAACCCCCAACGAGAGTAAAATTTAGTAAACAAGGGGATGATTTGGGCGGTTATTTTCCTTCTCAGCCTTTATTGAGACACATTTCCTCAGGCTGATCTCAGAGCTGCTGTTTTTCAGAGAAGATGTGAAGTGCAGTCTTGACTTCTTACTGTCATTAAATGTCACACAACGGTATTTGCAAAGGAAGGGGTGTCCTTACTAGAAAGCCAGCAACTACATTTTCTAAGTACAAATGGACCATGGATGAGATGATAAGCAGCTGTCCTGCCTCAGCACAAGATAGGTCAGTATTTTGGGAGCAATCCCCTCTGATATCGCTCAATACACACTTTGCAGGGCTGCTTTGTATTCCTGCACACTGGGGAAAACACAGAGTTCCATTCTAAAGTGTAAGCCAAGCCTCTTGAGTCCTGCATTGCTGGGGGGACAGAAAGACAGCAGTGGCTGAGAGATGCTGAGACCCGAAACAAGGAGCTTTTAGCCACCAGTGGAGGGGAATACACCACTTTAACTTTGTTTTCTCCTCTGCTCTGCCAAACTTCTCCAAGCAAATCATGCTTTATCTCTCAAGTAATTTCTGAAAACAACACAAATTCTCTACTTGGCCATGATGTTTTTCTATTTTTAATTGTACTTTATTAAATAAAAAATGCTTCCATCTACAACGAAATAAAACAAAGTTTCCAGTTATTATATGCTTTTGGTTTCTCTCTCCTCTGTAAGTACCTTATTTTCTCCAGTCATTTTCAAGATTTCAGGCTAGGATCACCTCAGCCTCTTATATCATATTATTTTCCTACCATGAAGTTGTTTATGTGTATTGTTTACCCAACAGACACTTCTCTTTCACTTGGTATATTCATTACTAAATAATTCTGTGAGAAGATACAGGCCACTGATTTTTTGCAATTTGCATCCCCATACTCTAAGCTATGTTGAAAGCAAAGCTTTTTGGTCCTCTTGCTTTGGAAGTACATTAATATTTCTATGACCTTTACTAGATGGCAGATGAGAAGCATTAGGAATAAAATAACAAACAAACCAAAGGAAACCAATTTTTTAAAATGAGTATTTCTGAAAGGAGCAAGAGGGAAAAGAATCTAGTCTAAAAAAATATGAACTTTAGCTAGAGTTATGATAATTGTTCTATTGTAGCCTATTTTTCCATGTCAAAATATTTCTTTATGATCAATCCATTCAACATAATGCAAAAATGTATTTGAAGGGGTTTAGTAGCTACGCATACAAAAAATATATAGATATTATTTAGAGATATTTAGAATAGTTTAAGACATGTTTATTTACTGTGTACATTGAAGGGATCATATTAAAAGCACGGTCAGTATGCTAATAACTACTTTACACAAAACCGCTTGAAATCATTTAACTTCCAAAGCCTGCTGGTTATAAAGAGAAATTCTGTGAAACAAGTTGTAAATGTAGTGACTTTTTGTGTGGTGCAAATGCTCTGCTTTAGAAGACTATACTTTCTGAAGCCTTTAGAAGACTGTAGAAGGAAAACCAACTAAATTCTACCCAGGAAACCATTTCTCTCACGGCAGCATTGTTTTTCAGTGGTTTTACTACACACCGGAAGCCAACTCTGTTCCTGTTCATCTAGGTGTCAATGCCATAACTCAAAGGAACAGATCCAGAAATGATTTTTAGTGACTTGAAATTTGACTGCTTTATGAACACTGTGTATAAATTAAAAACATCTAGGATTCCACAGTGTCCCATGAACTAAAGTATTTGTTTACTGGTTTCTGACTGGAGGCAAAACTGAGATTCTTTAATAACAACCCTCTTTTATATACTTTATATCATATGCCACAGTATCAAGTGAAAGGATATTCGGGGGGGGGTGGTGTGTTATTTCTCTTTAGGATAGTGTGGAAGAGTCAGAGAATTTTAAAAAAGCAATCCACTAGAATTAATTAAAAAAACAGTTCACCACACCATGAATCACATGAATCTGGAAGGGTTCAGATTAAATCAAGTAGTGCTATTTATAGGACTGACACGATGGCAAGAATCCCCTTCTGTCTTTACTACCAAGTGCAATGCTATTGCAGCCAGTAAAAACAGGAATCGGCCTTATATTGAATGTATCACATCATACCTCTTTTTTAGTTATTGCTTTTTTAAGTTCTTCTGTTACAATACATGAAAATTTTCCCTCCTTGAGGTTTCAAGGAATACTATCTTAAAATGATCAAAATACAGATTTTTTGAAATCATAACAACTTCTTAATGGGAAAAACTGTTAGAAAGCATGTTTTTTGTTGTTTAATTAGTTTATTTTAGGTGAAATGAGGGACTTCTTTATAGTTTGGATACAAGCATTTCCCTTTTATTTGCTCTTTAAGTCCAAGAGCTTGTTGCTCTTTGTTCAAGTTTTCAGAGAAACTGAAAGTAACTAGAAACTGACTTTAAAAAATACCTTTCCTCCCCACTGTTTATTTTTTTTATAAATTTCCTCAGTTTGATTTAGCAGTATGGAGAAATGTAAATCATCTTTACATTTTTTTAACAATTTTATCTAGAGGATTTCTAACACACACCTTCCACTCACTAGATGTAGAGATTCTGTCTCTTAACCAATCTGTAATGTCAGAGAAAACCCTGCTGAGTTACCCAGCTGAGAACCTGCCCCATTTTAAATATAGTTCCCATCTCCTTAGATTATTGCACTTTAATTATGCCATGTGTAAAATGTTTTTATACATAAAGCAACCAATCTGAACTTACTCAAGCGATGGCATCTGTCTTTGCAGTCAGTGTTCTCAGCCCACTGCTGGTTTAAAATGTAATCAGTTTTCATCTGCTAGTTTGAATGGAATTTAAGTTTCTGTGCAAGATATAGCCTGTGATGCTGCATTGCATTGCACAAAGACAGTTCCTACATTCTTACCCGAAGTCAGATCACTTCCTCTGCACTGCAGAGTTGGGGCTCTGAAAGATTTAATTGGAATCGTTCTCAAGCATGTAACAACATAGCCTTTGTAACCAGTAACAAATTTGCAAATGTTTTTATATGGAACATAATTATTCAATAGGATGTAAAAGCCAAATTTGCAACAGAGACTACGTTTTCATCTAAAATATTAGCTGCTTTATATATATGCGTAGCTCCAAAATGGAGAACCACAAAAGGCAAAGGCAGGTTGCATCCTTCCTGTACCTGTACATATACTTCAGTTTTGCACATGTACCTATAAGTTCTAATTCAATGCATACAGAGAAACTGATGACAGCACCTCTTTTGAAATATCTGGTATTGGTGATTTGTGCGTGATGGAAATACAGAAAGCTAGAAGTGATATAGTTTCTATGTAAGGTCAGACATTTCAAGAACTGGAATCTTTCTGCCCCACTTTAGGATAAACAATCTGCTACAGTCTTATTAAGAGAAATGTTATCCCTTAGTGCCAGTGCTTGTCTTGCGTAGCTGTCATCTCACATTCCCTAGGGGCTTGTATATCTTCTGTGACTGAGATCTGCACAGCAATGTCAGGCATTTGGATGCTCAGTTCCCATTATTGTTGCTGAGAATCCCTTTGCTAAGGGATGTTAGTTCTTTGTGCAGATTCGCTGTCTTCTGGCTCCGTGGTTTATGTTGCCTACCTGTCAGTATTTCCAGTGAGTCTTCAGTCTGCTCTTGAAAAGGCCTTTTGTTATTGATGCATTTTATAATCCTTCACAGAAAGCCATTAATTGGCTATGAGAAAGCTATTTCTTACCAACTTGTCACACACACGTTGTGCTAGTGTGCATAGCTAGTATGGGGTTATGTTTTGGATTTGTGCTGGAAACAGAGTTGATAACACAGGGATGTTTTAGTTACTGCTGAGCAGTGCTTACACAGAGTCAAGGCCTTTTCTGCTTCTCACCCCACCCCACCAGCGAGTAGACTGGGGGTGCACAAGAAGTTGTGAAGGGACACAGCTGGGACAGCTGACCCCAACTGACCAAAGGGATATCCCAGACCATATGATGTCATGCTCAGCATATAGAGCTGGGGGAAGAAGGAAGGGGGGACATTGGGAGTGATGGCATTTGTCTTCCCAAGTCACCGTTAAGCATGACGGAGCCCTGCTGTCCTGGAGATGGCTGAGCACTTGCCTGCCCATGGAAAGTGGTGAATGAATTCCTTGGTTTGCTTTGCTTGCGTGCGCGGCTTTTGCTTTACCTATTAAACTGTCTTTATCTCAACCCATGGATTTCTAACTTTTAGCCTTCCAATTCTCTCCCGCATCCCACCAGGGTGGAGTGAGTGAGTGGCTGTGTGGTGCTTAGCTGCCGGCTGGGATTAAATCATGACACATATGTACCTGAAAAGCCTGGAGAAAGCCTGTACTGGAGAAAAGCAAGCAGCAGGGGTAACAGAGCAGGAATATAGATGATTTAGATAATACCAGACACTTTGGGACAGAAACTTCTGAGCAAGCTGCCAGGCTGTCCAAATTATAATAAAGTATTTGGACTGTTTTGGCCCCTGGAGCACCGTAGAACTCCCCAACCTACAAAATTCACATCTGGTCCTCTCTTTCTCAGGGATGCAACTTCTTCATGTTGTCTACACCAACATCAGAAAACAAAACAGAGCTGAGACAAAGCCTTAAGTATTGGCCTTCCATCTTCCCTATTTAACTGTTTTCAGTTTAAGCATAAAAGAATTTAAGCATGGATGCAAGCCACACAATGTTAATTAGACTCCAGACCAGAGAACATAACCTGGCTCCTTTTGTTCACTACTACACACAGAGTCAGTACAGGCAAAGATTAAAATCTCACTTTGGGACATTTAACCATCTTTGCAAGACACACTTAGGACAGCTAGTGAGAAGGGCAGCTGCTCTGTAATGATTTCTTAGTTAATAATACATTTACATATGTGTGTCCCCATGTGTATGTGTGTGTATATATATACATATATACACAAAATGTTTATGTCAATGGATGGAACAGCTACAGCACCATTTTCAACCTTATTTAACAAGGCCATCCAGTACAAAGAACAAGTTTCAAGCCTTTGACTTACAACTCCTCTTGTTTTTAAGATGGTTTTAACTGTCAATGCTAGTAAGACACAAATATGAGAATAATATAATAAGGACTACCACAAATACCCACTTCTATGTTATTTTATTTTTGTTCCATATTTAAAGTATCCACACGTCTTCACACATTTCCTTCCTCCTCACTGTCAGACACTGAGGCTCTCAGTTATGCAGGTATAAAGGATTGACACTTTCTAAACTGTAACAGTTTCTCATTCTATCTTGTTGAAAGAATCCTGAGGACTAACTAGAGTCATCACTTGAGAAAAAGGTCCATGGTGATTATATTGAGACGAGCTTCCATGTTTTGCTATGTATCTGCAGTCACACAGAGAAAAAAAAGACTTTTAAAGTATGTTCTCATATTGCTAAATATTCCCTCTTCCTCCCTCTCACTGTTTTCTTCATAAGCAGTTTTGCCCATTGGCCTCAGAGAACATTAACAACTTGCACAGTATTAGAATCAGCCCCCTTAAGAACAATGGTGACACATCTTCCTAAGAGTTTTAAATCTTATTTTAAATCTTACTTTCTGGATATATGTAACATGCTGAAAGACAGATCCATACAGCAGCTGTAAGAGAGGTATGTTCTGTCTCTTGACTCTTTTCAGCCCTTCTTGGACATACAGTTGCTTCACAACTGACCAGCACACTATCTGTGGAGAACTGCCATGAGCATGCTGAATGCATTCAAACACATAAGGTCCTGTGGTGCCTGGAGGTGGTGCTGGGCACTTGGCTTTCAAGCCTAGAAAAAACACTTTGCTGGCACCATGGTGTGCCTGCTTAGATGCCCAGTCCTTGTGGTACAGAATACTGGGACAGGCATTAGTAAATATGCTGGGGACAGTCTGGGAGGGAACAATTTATGCTAGACTTCTAATACTCTTCTAATCCTTTACAAGAAGAGGCACTATAAATAATCTTACACTTACAACCTAAGTTAGTGTAGCCCCTCTGCTGCGAAACACCAAATCAAAAGCAGGGCTGACACAGAACTGACCACAGAGTCTTACATTCACTCACTCTCCAAACAAAAAATATTTTCTTTTGACCCAAAGATCCCTTTTTAAATCTCCAAAGAAACCTGCTGAATGGGTGCAACCCTTCTCTCAAAAATCAAACTAAATCTAGCACTATCTTTATATTAACTATGGTGAGGCCAATGAATTTCCATCAGTCTCGTGGTGCAAATGGATTTGTGTTTTGTGGGTAAACACAAAACAACACATAAAACATTCCTCCCTATGAAAAGCTAAATGATGCCACCAGAATCTAACCACACTAAAGGACTTTGAAACTTTCTCACTTCACCTTGGGATAACCTGGAAATAAAAATACAATAAAAATACATCAATAAAGCTTGACATATAAAAATACTATTCATATTTGAAGATGAAGAAACTGTATTTCTTCTGTTCTATATCCTATACAATCCTTTTGGGTTCAGAATGCTTAAAACAGGTATAAAGGATTTTGCCTCACATATTGTGGAAGCTCCATGCAATAGAAATACAGTGCAGCAGTGGTTGCATGCTGCCTGGTCTATCTGATATTGCTGGTACTTTTGACAGAAACATTTATTAGACCATGTTAGCAGTAGACAAGAGAAGAGACTCCCTCTGATACCTATAATTGTCTTCAGGAGACTGACCATATATTGTAGACATGTCAAATAAAGCAGTTATAAAAACATCCACCACACGCAATCACTTGCTACTTTCTGAGAAATTATTACAGTTATGGCTTGAGAATGATCAAAGAGAGAAAAAAAGGGGTCACCATTTTAAATAACAGTAAGAATGAGATCATGTTGTACATGAAAAGCATATGGAGGTGACCCCAAATTCCAGGAATAATCTCTCTTCTCCTCACCTCTCCACTTCAGTCTAGCTTGACCTGTGACTACTGAAATCAGCAGGACTTTTCATCATTTATTTTACAAAGGGAAGGAATCAAATGTTAAGCATCTCTTTTTTATGGGCATCACTAACTAATGTTGGGGGGAGATTCCCAGAATTCCTAATAGTTTTACATAGCAGTTTCATAGAGGGCTACAGTCCTCCATCTTAAGTAAACACTGTATTACCCCAGAAGTAGGTCCAGAGAAAGTAAAATAGGACTGTTACAATTTTGCAACCGGGGTACCACCCTCAGGGGAATATACCACTAAGCTCAGAAAAGGGTGGTAAAACTTGGTCTACGATGTCTGGGTATGATTAAGTTTGCTATCTGTTCCCTACACACCCTTCTTCAGAAAAGTCAGGGGATTCTGTCCTGTTCCTGGAAAGTATCCATTAGCACTGAACGAGAATCCTGTTCTTGCTATCCACTCAAAACTAAGAAAATTCATCCACTGTGATCTACACCCACAGTAACACCGGTATAAAGTAAAAGGAAGTAACAGATGTGTTTTCCTTTCTTAGCTCACAGTGGCACCTCTCTTTTTGCTCTTGAAATCTGGTATCTGTCTGAAGTCTGTCAATGATCTTTGCTAACATGCATTTGCCTTTTCATTTGTCTGTGACATTTACACGCAAGTTAGTCTTGCATCAGGCTGCTCCAAGTTCAGCTTTATTAGTCTACAGAGACTCAGGACTCTGTTGCATCTTTTCATTCCCTGTCAACAGCAAACTGTGACTACAGGTAACTGCCTGTTTTCTAAGTATAACCACAAGAGAAAAAGAGCAGAGGTGAATGGATGGAGGGCAGCAGGAATGAAAGTCAGCGCCTTTTGCACAAGGATGAAACACTTGACAAGGTGAATCCTTTAAAAGCCAGGCAGCTCCCTGAAGCTCCTCAAGCCTTTTCTGGATACTTTTCACTGGCAGTGCTGAAAAAGAAGTGTGATGTGTTGCAAACAGAATCCTAAGGTAAATTAAACAATTTAATGGAAGATAAATTTATCAGGAAAACATGACAACTTGGGATAGTGTCACCATGCCCCAGATTATTAGGGGTAACAAGAAAGCAGAATCTAAAGCACAAAATTATAAAGGAGGGAGGGGAAATAAACAGTTACTAAGATATTCTGAAGCTATTGGAAGAAAGGCTAAGTTGGTCTTTTGCCAATGTCAGAAGCTCTTTGTGCTAACAAAAGGAAAAGTGTTTTTCAGCTGTTCTGAAACGTCCAGCTCTTTTTAAACAAGGGTTAGACACCAAAATACTTAGATTGACCCATAGTTTTTACAAGCCTTGTATGGAAGAGCAAGAGAATAAAGATTACTAATTCATTTCATGAGGTAGCCACAATACTGATGTGGAGCTATGATGATTTCATAGCCACAGGGTCCTGAGCTGCATCTATGTGGGGGCATGGCATGATTTTGCCTTTCACTGCCTTCTAAGTAAACCCACCCATTTTTAACAACTATTTTTGTATAGCAAATACCCATTTCATAAGTCTGCCAACACCAATTTGGAAACACAACACCACACAGTTTTCTTTTGGGAATTTTTAACTTTGACATTCTTGGGCCTCTTTCAAAACACACACAGATCAAACAATAAAAAAAAAAAAAAAATCACTTAAACCATGATTTAGCAACCATAGCTAAAGAAAAAATTTCCCAGTGTGAAAATAATCCACATTTAGAAATCATGATTTACCTCAGTGTTAAAGTACCTTCCCAATACATACCTTATGATGTTCCAGAAAAATTCTGACTTCTCAAAAGGATTTCAGATTAGCATGACAATAATGTGGTGAAATCCAACTCCAACTGTTCTGTATTTTTTAAGCCAATGGAATGTCATGCTTAACATTTAATTGTTCTTTAACTAAATAAATGCAATTAGGATTTTTCCTGTAATCTTTCTGAACAAGCTGAGAAATATACCTCATACCTACCCATGTATTCGTGGAATTATTGATGGGGTTGTTGATGGAAGATTAGAATTTGCTGCGTGAGTTGCTGACCAATGAACCTTGCCAGCGTATCCATGGATATTTGGAGGGCTAAAGGAAAAAGTTAAAGGGGGGATGAGGGGTGGAGAAAGGGTAAATTAAATGACTACAGGCTTGAAATATGACTTACAGATCAGTTCTAAAATAGCTAGTGTTTATCAAAGATGGATGGGTAAAAACTCTTCATAAAATAATGAGTATTCCTTAGAACGTATGAGTGTATGAACTGGCATAGATTCTTTTAAGATCAGCGAAACAACTTTAAGATGATCTAGCTGATGATCTGACCCAAAATATTTGGTTAGACATGGCAAAAGTGAATTCATTTAGTGACTTTTCCTTTTTTTTTTTTTTTTCTCCCCAGTTGTTTAGGTTGAATATCTGTATGATATTCAAGATTACAAGCAACATTTAATCTCAAAGGAAAAATGGGGTCATGGGGTTTGCATAGAGCACAAAAAGCAAGGAAAAATGTGATACAGATTTAGCTCATATTTAGGTGTCAGCTTCAAATATGGAATTTAGGTAGCAGGCTTTAGGCCAACAGGTGTGATTTCTCATGGCCTAAAAGAAAAATTATTTCCCAAATTATTCTAAAGTTCTCTAAATTTCTCCTAGGATTTACTAAGAATGCATTTACATGCATATGTAATATTATTAACACTGCTTAGACACATCAACTTAAATTCTAGCACTGATGGACTGAGACACTCTGTGCTACGTCTTCGAAAACTAAAGCCTTTTGTTCATTCTGATGCTAAGTCTTAATGTGAAATTCATAAAGTTCCCTAAAGAGACAGAAGAAAGAATTCTACTTATCTGAGGTAGCACAACAGAAAAATTTGATAGCAATTACTGCAAGATGAAGCAGAGATGGACAAAATTAAAGGGGGGGAAAAAAAAAGAAGGTGGTACTAATATGAATTCAGAGAGATAATCCATGAAGATTAAAAATAAAACAATCTAAACCCCCAATATGACAGCTTTTTTGCATCACAAAGTTATTCAGAGAGTATCATCAGTACTGTTCTACACTGACAGCTCAAAATAGGACACTGTGGAATTATACATATTTGAGACTGCCCATATACATGGAGGTAACAGTTCATGACAAGCTGTTTCACCCACTGAATCAGCTGAACACTTGAGATTGTAAACCTTGCCTCCATTAGTCCTTTGTGCATCTTCAGATCACATGAATGATAACAGCGCCTCCTTTAAAATAATCACTGAGGTATTTTTTGATTCCCCTGTACCCTGCATAAAAATACAGTCCCTTTAATTATAAAAAGTGCATCGAGCTATTAGTTTCAGTACAGCTGATCAGCTACTTCTCCACAACTAAATTCAGCACAGGATACAAAACTGGACATATGTATGAGATGTGGTTTACCAGAAAATTCTTTGACTTGTGTGCTAGGAAACTTGGCTCTGAAATTCCTCACCAGAATAGCAAAGGTAACGACAAAATGCTTTATCAACCTACCACAGTTATAACAAAGGACTGTGGGTGAACTATACTTGCCACAGGAGCACTGACAGTATATGTTGTAGTCTTTGTACCCATAGTTAGCAGAAAGATCATCTATTTCTTTGTCTTATTTTGGAGTAGCCTTGCACTAACCCATACATTCATACACTGCTATACTCCCTGGGCCATGTTCCAGTTCATGACCCTCCAGAGAAGATGGCTTTGTAGAATCAGTACAGCAGTTTTTTAGCACCTGGGAAGCTGTTACCTATAGAGAATTGCTAATGGCTGAGCAATAACAAATCTGCTCTCTGTCTTGACAGCAGCCATGCAGGGGTGACGAGTAGGCCTGAAAATCTAGTACAGCAGTAGAACATATTTTCAGCACTAGCGAGAATGGCTTGCAGACAAATTTGCTTTTTCATGTCAAAGTAGACAAGTGTTAGGTTACCTGCAGATTAGGTAACTATGTAGAAAATTTCATCTGCATATGCAGAGATCCCAGTGAGGGACACAACAGACATTCGGGGTGTGTGAGTATAAGCACATGCATTCATCCAAACCTGAAAATGTGGTATCACTTTGAAAGAATCAGTCAGACTGTGAACTGAGTTCTATTACCCTGGTGATGTGCTACGTACCAAGATATCTCTCTTACATGTCATAAAGAAATTCCATTGACTTCCTTGAAATTGTATGAGCGTCACAGAGAAGAGGAGATCACAAGAAGAAGCCCCATATTAACTTGCAATATTTTATAAGCCTGTTTGGAGTTAACTCACATAATAACTATACAACTGTGGAGACATCAGAATATATTATACACTGTGAGGCATCTGATTGATACAATCTTCTGACCTTTGAAACTTGCAAAACTAGAAAAGAAAAGCATCATAAATGGCCATATGTGACCCAAAAAACCAAGCCTGAGAGATGCCCCAAGATGAAGACTTGTTCTAGACTGTTAGAAAGGATTGACAGAAGTTGGTATATTTGTAACATGTGAGAAGGATGCAGCTCTGAAAGAGAAGAGAGATGGGCAGAGAGAAGCTAAACGTACCAGGATAGCAAGAAAGCTTACACTACAGTAAAGCAGCTGTTCTCCTGGGAACCTGCAAAGAAGATGCAAAAATGTGCTGCGGTTATATATGTGATAAAGCAGAAGAAACTGAGGTTAAAAAAAATACCCCTTTGGTTTTTTGTTTTTGGATCAGGCTGTCTAGCTCTTGTGTGTTTTCTCTGATGAGCTGCTAAACCAGACTGTTGCTGCTAAAGAAAACAACTAAGTGCCAGGCTACCACTGGGCAACATACAAAACCCCTCTGTGGTTATGCTGTCGTCATCAAGCTTTCTTTCTGTAACCATGACATCTCTCTTGTTCATACACTTCCTTGTTATCATGCTAGCAACTCTTAGTCTCAACAGTAAGCAACATACAGTGTTGACAGTTGAATCTGTGCAAGACCTAAGATTTTTCAAGTGGAATGTAGTGATTCTGAGTGCCTCTGCTTTGGTGTGCCTCTGTTTTATATGTCCATCTTGGGATGTCTTTGAAGATTTTTACTTCCTGGTAGTGTTCAGGAAAAACAGTGTGAACTTAATTTAGTTGGACACCCATACTGACGTTTAGAGCTATCTGAGATGCCTTAATGTATCTGAGATAACCCCTATAGCACAGGACCCTCAGGAGATCCATACTGTTCTGAAGCAGCAGCTGGAAGTGATGGTCTAGGGTGTCTCCAGGGCATTGGATGCCCAGGTTTGCCATATACATTCCATGTCAGCTGTTTTTATGCGAGCAAAATCAAGATTCTCTCAAATAATTTGTAATTCTTGAAAACCTTGGATCTAGCACTTCAGCTTGAGCAACTGAGGTATGCAAGTTCTTTGTGCAAAAACTCTGCCTGGTGAAACCAATCCAGTAGATTCTTACCTTGCACTTACAAGCAAAGAGTTCCTAACATCTTACTTCTTCTTAGAAACACTGTTGTGTAAATCTCATAGACCTAAATCACCAGATTAAGTCATTAACTAGCTCTTCTGGCTACTGCAATTATAAAATAGGCCTCTCAGGTCTCACTAACAGTGCATAACACTCGCAACCGGCTTCCACCTCAATTTCCCTTCCAGGAAGACTGACATGTCACACGTTTGTGGCTCTTCTTTTACTCTATGATCCTATTTGCCAAGCAGAATAACCTGTGGTAAAAATGCCTCAGACGTGATCCTATGTCAGGAAACTCAATGTATACAGTCTCTTGTGTTGGGAAAGAATATACCTGAGAGAACTTCTGAAGTCAAAACAAGGTGCTCCATGCAAAGTGAAGAATGGGACCGACAGGATTGTTGAACAGAGCATTCTGGGTTGCATTTCATACCCTTCTTCCTCAGCCATCAAAGCAGGATAGAGAATGGGTATTTACAAATGGATTTGGGGTTTCTAAAAGGATAAAACCATTAAAATGGTAATTCCCCAGAAATATTTTGAATCATGTTGAACTGGAACATTTTGTTTCTATGATTTCAAACACTTCTATTCTGCTTTCAACTTTTTCAAACCCCCTTTCTAGTATGGGGTAATATTTTTCAGAAACAAGAAAGCATTTCAAGCCAGCAATAAAATCTCATTTGGAAAATGTCAAAGTAGGATATTTCAGCATTCCCCACCCTCAACCCCCTGAATGACTCAACTGGAAAATCATTAAAAAGGCATACATGGTGGACAAGCTGTCAGTTTCTGAAGAAAAGATAGTGTGGGAAAGCTCTTAGGCAGCCCATGAAAATGACTATGCAAGGTGCAAGGCAGCAGAGGGTCCTGTCCCCAGCTAATTGTGGCCTCTGAGGTTTCTGTGGTAGCTTGAAATGATAAGGGATGCATGCACACAGTCAGTTGGAAGCTGACTACACTGAAGAAATATGACTGAAGTCACTACAGATTTACTGATGTGATAGTAGCAATTTGCCCAATGTGCTTGAGAAACCAAGAATAAAGGGTAGTTTCAGAGAATAGCCTTGGGCAAGAACTGCAGGACTTGAAACACTTAGGACATGTCTTCCTAGAAACTGTATGTATTAAGTTTTCATTTCAATCAACTGCTTCCAGAAATGGATTTTGGTCAGACCCTGTCCTCTTTCTTACACAGACAACCTCTGTGGCCTTGGACAAGTCATTTCAGCCTCCTCAATCTTTCAAAAAACTAAATATTTCAAAAAATCTTTCAAAAACTAATAGTATAATCTACTTTACCAGTGTTATGGCAATGAATTAGTTGATGCTTCAAAAGTGCTGCTAAGTAAATAACACTTTGTTAGAATGCATATGATTGTGTAAGCACTGCCCTCTACTGAGTATTATGAGAGCTGATGAATTATGAGTAGCAGGTTTTAAAATGTTAACAACTGCCAGATTTTTACCTAATTCTGGAGGCACAGGCTTTTAATGTGGAACAAGAAAACATAATCTCTGTCCTAACTGCTTTTGTCAGATTTCAAGAGGTAGGTTCCAATAAGTACCACGGTGAAAATCAGGAAGTTGCTGTGCTATAATACAAAGCACACACAAAAGAGAAAATCACAAGTCAGATGTAACACTTGATTGATATGAACTGTTGCTGTGTACGCTGGAATGCACTAAATGTGCTACACTATTACTACACTAAGTACTACCAACTCACTGAAGGTGTAAGGGAGTTCTGACAATGCCAAGAAGGAGAGTTATTTGTGTCTGTCAGACCAAGCATTTACCAGAGCTCTGCCCATGAATACTACAGAGGAAATCCCCATCACCAGCGTGGGAGGCTTTTTTTCCATTGACCCTTAAAACACCTGCAGAACTAAAATACCACATAGAGCATAACCTTGCTTCGGCAGCTGATTGGGGAAGAGGTCAACAAAGGAAAAGCTGGTGACTAGGGCTGGAGGAGAATTATACAAAATTACATACCTATAAAGATGTTTAAGAACAAGAGAACAGCAGATTATTATGTCAGGAATCCAGATGATGCAGTAAAACCAGTTTCTTTATGGTTTGCAAAATTATTAGGCTTACAATATGGGACTGGTGCCACAGCCAGGGGTTCGGCTACTTAGACCATCGGATTCACTTTGAGAAACCTGGCCTACTGGGGGCTGATGGCTCCATCTGTCAGAGAAGACAAAGAGCATCTTCAGTCATGGGCTTGCCAAGCTGGTGAAGAGGGCTTTAAACTAAAGTTATTGGGGAGGGGAACGTCAATCCACTCCCACCAGCTTGATGCCAGTGCCAGCAATAGATGCCCAGAGCCTGGAGAGGGGTCACAGGTCAGCAGGAGAGCACCTGAAGAGCAGCACAAAGTAATTCCAGACAGTAAGTCAGCTTCATGGGCGCCCAACTTAAATACCTCTATGCAAATGCATGTAGCATGGGGAATAAACAAAAGAAGGTAGAGATGTGCTCACGCCTGCAGGGCTACAATCTTATTGGCATCACAGAGACATGGTGGGATGACTGCTATGACTGGAGTGTTGGAATGGAAGGATACAAGCTCTTTAGGAAGCACAGGCTGGGGAGATGAGGAGGGGGTGTCACCCTCTATGTCAACAACCAGCTGGCATGCATGGAGCTCTGCTTGGAGATGGATGAAGAGCCGACTGAGAGCTTGTGGGTCAGGATTAAAGGGAGGGCAGGGGTAGGAGATGTTATACTGGGGGTCTGCTACAAGCTGCCCGACCAGGAAGACCAAGCAGATGAGGCCTTCTATAGACAGATGGGAGCAGCCTCACATTCACAAGTCCTGTTCCTTATGGGGCACTTCAACCACCCTGATATCTGTCGGCACAAGAAATCCAGGAAGTTCCTGGAATGCACTGATGATAACTTCCTTCTCCAAGTGATAGAGAAGCCTATGAGGAGAGGTGCTATGATGGACCATATTCTCACCAACAAGGATGGGCTGGTGGGGGGCATGAAGTTCAAGGGCAGTCTTGGCTGCAGTGACCATGAAATGGAGGAGTTCAAGATCCTTAAGGCAGTGAGGAGGGTGTACAGCAAGCTCACTACCCTGGATTTCCAGAGAACAGACTTTGGCCTCTTCAGGGACCTGCTTGGCAGAGTAGCATGGGATAAAGCCCTGGAGAGAAGAGGGGCCCAAGAAAGCTGGTTAATATTAAAGGATCACCTCCTCCAAGCTCAGGAGTGATGCATCCCGACAAAGATGCTAAAATGCCAGGATGCCTGCATGGATGAACAAGGAGTTCCTGGACAAGCTGAAACACAAAAAGGAAGCCTACAGAATGTGGAAGCAAGGACAAGTAGCCCGGGAGGAATACAAAGAAATTGTCCAAGCAATTTTCAGGTTAGGAAGGCCAAAGCCCTGATAGAATTAAATCTGGCCAGGGACATCAAGTGCAACAAGTAAAGCTTCTATAGGTATGTCAGTGATAAAAGGAAGACTAGGGAAAATGTGGGCCCTCTGCAGAAGGAAACAGGAGACCTGGTAACCTGGGATATGAAGAAGGCTGAGAGGTACTCAACAACTTTTTTCCTCAGTCTTCACTGGCAAGTGTTCCAGTCACACCACCTAAGATGCAGAAGGCAGAGGCAGGGACTGGAAGAATGAAGAACCGCCCACTACAGGAGATCAGGTTCGAGATCATCTAAAGAACCAAAGGTGCACAAGTCCATGGACTTGATGAGATGCATCTGAGGGGCCTGAGGGATGAATGAATGAGGGTGGATGAAGTGGCTAAGCCACTATCCATCATATTTGAGAAGTCGTGGCAGTCCAGTGAAGTTCCTGCTGACTGGAAAAGTGGAACCATAACCTTTTCCTTTTTTAAAAAGGGAAAAAAGAAAGACCCAGGGAACTACAGGACAGTCAGTCTCACCTCTGTGCCTGGCAAGATCACGGAGCAGATCCTCCAGGAAACCATGCTAAGGCACATGGAAAATAAGGACGTGATTGGCAATAGCCAATGTGGATTCACTAAGGGCAAATCGTGCCTGATGAATTTAGTGGCCTTCTGCGACGGGGTTACAGTGCTGGTGGATAAGGGAAGAGGAACTGATGTCATGTACTTGGACTTCTGCAAAGCATTTGACACTGTCTCACATGACATCCTTGTCTCTAAATTGGAGAGACATGGATTTGATGGATGGACCACCCGGTGGATAAGGAATTGGCTGGATGGTCACCCTCAAAGAGTTGTGGTCAATGGCTCGATGTCCAAGTGGAGAGCAGTGACAAGTGGCGTTCCTCAGGGGTCGGTACTGGGACCAGTGCTGTTTAACATCTTTGTTGGTGACGTGGACAGTGAGATTGAGTGCACCCTCAGCAAGTTTGTTGACAACACCAAACTGTGTGGTATAGTTGACATGCTGGAGGGAAGGGATGTCATCTAGAGGGACCTTGACAGGCTTGAGAGATGGGCCCGTGCAAACCTCATGAAATTCAAGGCAGTCAAGTGCAAGGTGCTGCACATGGGTTGAGGCAATCCCATGAACAAATACAGGCTGGGCAATGAGTGGATTGAGAGCAGCCCTGTGGAGAAGGACTTGGGGGTATTAGTGGATGGAAAACTGACTGTGAGCCAGCAGTGTGCACTCACAGCCCAGAAGGCCAACCGTATCCTGGACTGCATCAAGAGAAGTGTGGCTAGCAGGTCGAGGGAGGGGATTCTCCCCCTCTACTCCGGTCTCGTGAGACCCCACCTGCAGTACTGTGTCCAGCTCTGAGGCCCCCAACTTAAGAAGGACATGGACCTGCTCAAGCGGGAAGAGGAGGGCCATGAAGTTGATCAGATGGCTGGAGCACCTTCCTTATGAGGACAGGCTGAGAGAGTTGGGGTTGTTCAGCCTAGAGAAGAGAAAGCTCTGGGGAGACCTTATAGCAGCCCTCCAGTACTTAAAAGGGGCCTACAGGAAAGATAGGGAGGGACTCTTTATCAGGGAGTGTAGTGATAGGATGAGGGGTAATGGTTTTAAATGGAAAGAGGGTAGATTTAGATCCTTCCTGGGAGGGTGGTGAGACACTTCAACAGGTTGCCCAGAGAGGCTGTGGATGCCCCCTCCCTGGAAGTGTTCAAGGCCAGGTTGGACGGGGCTTTGAGGAACCTGATCTAGTGGAAGATGTCCCTGCCCATGGCAGGGGCGTTGGAACTAGATGATCTTTAAGGTCCCTTCCAACCCAAACCAGTCTATGATTCTATGAAAATGCACTTTTGAATAAGAAAGAGATTTTTTTAAAGTAGTTTTTAATAACAAGAAAGAATGAATTGGGTCATTACTTATTTTCACTTATTAACATGGAGCCTCTCAAAAGTGCCCCGAGAATTTTGCAGTCTGAGCCTTCCTGGAAGTCACTGTAACTGTGCTCCTCCCCTGTGTAACTTGCCCAAGAGAGCTGAAAATACAGTGTTTCTTCAGAATTTGGACCATCCTCCTCTTCCTTGATACACATTTGGATTGGAGCAGCAGTTAAACACAGGGGATCAGATTTTTAAAAGTGCTCAGCACCTAAAAGTTTCACTGTGGTGTTTGTGGCCAGATTTTCACAGGAGCTTAGCAATCAACGTGCACCCAGAATGTGAGCTCTTTCAGAATTCTGGTTTTCATGTGTGGTTGCTGAGCTATTTTTGAAAGCCTGGCTGGCTGCGCAAAACATACTCTCAGTTGCTTCCCTAGCTGGTATGTGGTTAGCTACGTGACATAAAAACCCAAATGCAATATTCATCTTCACAAATAAATAAATATTATAATAATTAATAATCAAATCAGTAAGAAACAAAGACAAAATAACCGAGGAAAACAGACATAATCAATTCAGAGTTCAAAGTCTTCTAAAACATATCAAAGAGGTCTCAGTTCTGCAAAATATATGAACAGATACGCAATTCTATCACTGTTCAGGAAATCTTAAGCAGATACCTTTAACTCAGTGATTGCAATGGAATTTAAACTTCATGGATTTGAAAGAAAAGAAAGAAAATACAAGAAGAGAGTTTAAAGTAGGCAGACAAGTAGAGAAAATAGAAACAAAAACCACAACAAGAAGAAAATATGCATAAAAAATTGATAAATTTAAAAATACAGCAAAGGGCACTTGAGCCACTGGACAACTGTTGTCCAGTATAGCTAACAAAATAACACAAGAAACATACAATGAAAATACAAAAAAGCATCAAAGCATTAAATTTGGAACCTTGCTAGTTAGTGGCATAAAAAGATGAGATTCAAGCTTACAGCTCCTGTGCTCTGACAATGTAGTCCACTTGATGGAGCACTGAGCTGTAAAATGAGATCATGATAAGTTTTACAAAAGATTTTTGGAGATCTGCATTAGAAAGATTTTCAGAGTGCTCTTTCACAACAACTTCCTAATTTTTTGACTGGGTCTTTTTTTTTTTTTTTTTGGAAAGATTTCTATGTTCCCCTTCACAAAGAAATGATAGAAGATTCCAACTTTTAGGCATACATTGCAACATAACTGAGGATTAAAGAGAGGAAGAAGTTCATCCTAAAGCAAATTCAGGAGTGCATACACAAACCAAGGACATTAAGAATGGTGCTACATTCCAGGGCTGGAAGAGACCTCAAGAGATGGTGTAATTGATCCCTGTCCTCCAAGACAGGCTTTAATGAAAGCCTGGAAGAGAATGAGAGGAACTGAATTACCATCCAGGATCTTTGGTCAAGTGTGAAGATGTGACCTGAGAAAAGCACTTCCACAGCTCCCTTAGCGAAATGCCCACTGATCATCCTGGATTGCCACCAGTTCACAAACACAGTTTCGATTAATAAATTCAGATTAATAAATTTAGCACCTCTAGATGAATTACAACACTTATGACATGGCTTTTTACGTGTGGTGAAGGCTCCCACAGCTATTCCATGTCCGAACCACAGAGAAAAACTGGATAAAAAAAGACTTGGATTCCTAAGTCTTCACTTGTGTCTTAGCCTATCTTTTAAGAACTATGGCCATCATTTTGTGCTACTTAGTATTTTTTAAGACTAAGTTTCAGTAAAGCACCATTTCAATAGCTTAAAGCTCAGAGTTTGGTAAAAAGAAAAGGCACAGGCTAGGGCTCAGGATACATGAAGTTTCATTCTTAACTGTGCTATAGATTCCCAATGGGATTTGGCAAACCACTTAATCACACTGCACCAGGATTCCCATCCGTAAAGCTTCCAAATTGCATGGTAAGGACTTCAGAGTATTATCTAGAGTACTGGGTATATACACAGCAGCTTTTTGCAACACTGATCTTATACTAGGGGCTTTTATGATCAACTGCAGCATAAGTTATGACTTCTACCTTTTTTCTAAATCCTTAAGAAAAAAGAAGAAAAACAGAAGACAGTTTCCTGTTCTGCCAAAAGGAAGAGAGAGTGGGCGCAAGGGTAAGATACAGAACATGCCCAGGTTCACCACTCTTCCTGTTTGTCTCTGCAAAATTACATGACAGATGACTCTTAGCTAGTTTCATCTTTGCTAATAATTTGAACGGCAACCACTTACTTGCATGATCTGGGGAAGAACAGTGTCTCACTCTGGAGTAATGCCTGAGCGCCGATGCTGTTGCCCAAGTGGAGGCAGGGAAGAGTGAAAGTGACTATCTACAAAGATATTTTTACATTTTACAGACTTACAAAGCATATTTAGGCTTCTAAATCCAAATAGATCTAACTTCTCAAGGATTTTGGTGTGAGTCTAGTAGCCTTAATATCTTTACACATCTTTCTAGAACTACTGGCAAACACACAAAGCGAAAAAAAAACGGATCACTTTTATGTCTTCTTTCTTTCTTCTTTCTTCTGCTTAAAAACATAGCAATCTTGATGTCTGACAATCATAGACAGAGAATAAATATGAAAATAAATATGAAGAACTTGATAGAATTTTTCAGGTGAAGTTGAGTTTTTCATAGCTTTGAGATGTCAGAATCTTTTACGTCTCAGAGACCTTGGTCTCCTGGTTGCTAGAAATCAATGAAACCCACAGCCTCACTCACTAAAAAACAGGAAAATGACATAGAAAATGTAGAATACCAAAGAAGGTAATACAGATTCTGTTGCTCAAACTTACAAATCCACCATGATACCATACGTTGTAAATAGCTCCAGACAAGAAGTCTGTTTGCAGCACAGTGTACACATCAGCTTCTCTTCTTCAAAGCTCTAGAGCAACAGCAGTATGACATGGCAGAACTGAGGGTTAATAACTCTGCTAACATCCCTACAAACTCAGAAATCTCTGTTCAGCACTATGCTGTATGCTATGCGTGCTGTATTTTTAAAGCACATTTCTCAATAATCATTTAAAACTATTTTATGTGCTAATTCAAGCAGAAGTTAAAAGTTAGATGAAAGCTATGAGAAATCAGAAGACTTGTGCAGGAGGTGAGATAAAACAATCAGAATGGTGCATTATGTACATAAAAGCTTGGTATTAATAGATTAGATTGCAGTAATACGGGTCAAACTTGACCATCTTACAATGCTTAGCATCTTATGTTGCCTGTGAAACTACTGCTGTAATGAGTAAGGCTGTGTGAAACATGATGTACTGTTCCCCACACACATGTGTGGCAGCATGTGATGCACTGCAAAAGGATATGCATTCTCCCTGAAACTAATGTAAGAAACAGAAATGAACAGACCTCAGGTGGAGCTCAGAAATTCCAGCTACTTCCAAGGCAGCTCCCAGCAACTAGGAATGTTTAGCACATACTCTGCCATATGAGAGTAAGGTCCAGCATTATACCTTTTCTTCAGAAAAGAGAAGACAATATTTTTACAGCTTCTCTACCTCTGCTTTCCCCAATGAAGTGTCCCTTCTGTAGTTTCCTCACAAATGTGGACTGTGCAGGACCACTGAAAGGACAGAAAAGAAAGGCCTATGCAAAGAGAAAATTTGATTAAGTGAACAGAACAGTCTCTATCCTCTTTTACCAATTTCAGTTGTTACTTTACCATTAAGTTATCACTTTTACCATTTCACTTTCTTAAAAGTTTGCAAATAAATGGTTAATATCAGCTCAAGCTACTAGAGACAACTTTAGGAAAGGCTTAAAGTGAAAATCTTTGAATTTCAAAGTTCTTGATCTAGCTAAAAGTAAGGCGTTCCTAATGGCATTCAGGGACCATTTGCAAACTCAAAGGCCACCTAGTGACTAAAGTTAAAAATCACACATTTTTAACATGGCAATATTCAAGTCATACTACACATGAAACAACGACACATGCACTTCTACCCAACAGACCTGTTCATTAACACTAAAGAACAGGAAGCATTTGAAGTGAAAGTATGGTGTATTTTGAAAATAAACACGGTTTCTTTGGAAGTAAGGACTCTGTTCAGAATGGCATCAGCAGAAATTCCTGATGCATGCTAAGCTCAGAACTTCTCTTCTATGTCCTCCTCACTTGAGCCTTGAGTGTAGCACAAATCTATTTTCTGCTGCTGGGCATTTACAGGAATGCCTATGTTAGGTAGTGTCAGCATCATTAGGAGCCACAAGGCAAGTGTTTTGGGGTATGATCTAGCAGATGTGCTCAGACTAGCTTCACATGCAACCCTTCTAAATTGAGAAAAACAGAAGGGTGCCTGCTGAGTTCTTAAAACTTGGTTGTGTGATTAGTCTAGCAAGGTTAACAGCAGGAGGGAGAGTACACTCTGATTTCCATCCCAATCTAGGTCAGAGCCTGCTGATCATGAAGAGTTCATCATACCAAGACAGTATATTGCATTGGTGTTACCACAGGCAGCTTTTACTCCCCAGGATGGGCACGCTAAGGGCAGCTTTTGGTCTGACAATCAGTTATGGTCAGTCCATTATGACCATTCTGTACTAGATGGATGGCAGGGTCACTTGGGCCACAGAGGAACTCCTGGATGGAAAAAAACCCTAATCAATATTTCTGGTTGAAAAGCATGATGCATGGTGTTAGCAGCATAATTTCCCTGAAACTATAACACTAATGGGATACAATAAAGAACTAGGCCTTAATATTCTATGTCAAATTCATAGTCAAAATAGGTTGCATTTAAGCTTACCATAACACAAGTAGACGGATAAAATCTGCTATACCATCATCTCAGTAGACATCTCTCTGCTCATTTTGTATCAGCTTCCTTGACTAAATTTATATATCTAGACTGAATGGTGCCTTAGATTTATACAGACCTACAGTGACCACTGTAGGTGGTTACCACCACAGGCCATTTACTACTGACTCAGTTATTAAAAAGGATTTTTCAAGTACAACCTTGAATCTGAAAGCCCACTGTGCTTACTGTGTTAACAGACCTCACTCAAGTTATTAAAAAGAATAAGGAGTGTTCCCCCCAATTTTTTTAAATTCTTTTGGCCCAAGAACAGATCTTAACTGTTTTTTCCCGTTTCCCAAGTAACAAGAACTCAAGAGGCAGTATCAAAATCATGCTAATAAGAGAAACATACTGTGCAGTGCTTGTGTAGTGAGGCTTTGAAGTTCACACATGGTTAAGTGGGATTACATCTACGTCAGCATTGTCAATGTCTTCAAAATTTACTGCACCAACACAGCCACTGTTTGGATAGAAAGGAAATCAAAGATATGTACATTATTCATAAGACAGCTGGTGGAGGCAGCTGAACCATATACTGCATGCTCCAGAATTCTAGTTATTTATTAAACGGTCCACAAGAAAAAACATGGAGATGAACTGCCCTGTGTGCTTGGCATGTCCCAAGATGAAAACAATCATCTGCTGAACTTGCAGCACATAAGAGATGACAGCTGTAGCACATATGTGCAGAGAGGAGGATTGGGAAGAATGGAAATAAGACAGAAATGTGTCATCTCTTGTCCTTTTGGTTATGCCCATGATCAGACTGGGATATTCTTCCAAATAGGACATAATGGATCCTGATTTCTAGTTTACAGGTAAAAGGATGGAGTCACCCGCAAGCAGAGGAGACTCAGCTATCCCTTGGCACCAGAAAACACCGTGAGATTCGATAACATAGTCTACAACTCTTGCTTCAGAAAATGAGAGATGAATTGCTTGGGCTTAATCAAAAATGTCAGAAGTAGAAACAACCCAGGGACATCGTACTTACTTATACAAAGAGATATGACAGATTTGAGAGCGGCTTACACTGTTAAAGATAAAATAGATCAATCACTTTTTTTTTTTTCACCAGACAGAATATTCTGATAGAATATTTATGAGGTCCCAAAAGAGAGGTGGTGACAAGTCAAAGTTTTGCTCTTGGAATGATGCAATGCTCATTTGAATTTGGTAAAAGGCCGTAGTAAATGATTAGGTTGGCATATATGCTAAATGACCCAGTTCAGCAGGCAGAATCTTGTCTTTTAATCTTTATTCTCAGATACTGGGACTTCAGTCAATTTCATAGGATAGTATAAACAAGTTTTCTTTAAAAATGAACTGCTCCTCTACTTGTAACACTTCTCTCATCCAATTCTTGAGAACATGGGAAAATTTAACATCAGGTCTGAATTTCTCTCTTGGTCTGTCCCTGCAAGCTGCTCTCACTGTCCATGTCTATATTCCTTTGAAAGAGCAACATTCAAGAAACCATAGTGATAGCATTTTCTATCTCCCTCCACCCTGCAGAGGTACCTGTCTCTCCCACTGTATGTGCCCAGTAGCACACCTGTCCATTGAGTTTGCCCGAGCAAACCTGCTGGCTCATGGACTGGAAAGGAGAAAAGTTCTAGTTTTCCTATCTTGTTTTGACGAACCTTTCCCTCCCCATCTCTACTTGGCTCTTATCTGAACTCTTCTGAACATCCTGTCACCCTTTACTGGGCTTATCTGAAATGCTCCACTCAGAGATAGAATAGAATAGATGAAATACAGAATGAAGAAAAGACACCAAAGCACAGGTGATTGTTTTGGATTCTACAGCAGATAAAACCTTGAGTTTGTACATGTGCATGATTACTATGGTGTTTTCATAAATGTCATGTCTTAACCAAAACATCAGATGTATGAAGTCATGACAATCATTCACTTTACAGATTTCTTCTGTTCTGCTTTTTATATTTAACTCTCTCACAGGATAAGCATGCTAGAGTATACTTTTCATATAGTTATTGATGGAATATCTTAACTTCTCTAGTTATAGAATGCTGCTGAATTTAGTCTTCTGAAATAATTAACTGTATGTAGAATTCATAAAGGAGGTGTTCAGATGATCCTGACACTCACAAAAAAAATGAAACTTACAAATCAACAGGTCTCTGTTGAGAGGTAAAAGATCTTGTTTGAAATCTGTCCCAGAAGCCTCCAACAACCTAAAACCATAATTAGATGCTTCTTGTAAAGTAGTATTACCTAATTAATTTGGCTTAAGAGATTTTCATGCAGCAATCTGAACCAACTGCAGGACTGAATTTTAGTTTAGTAAAAATAATAATCATTACAGTTAATAATCACAAGTAAACTAACTTAATGTGAGATTTGTTATGGTACAGCATCATTCCTATAAACCAATTTTTCATCAATATCCTTGTCCTCTCTTTTGGTACTGTGCACGCATATCTTCTGTACCAATTTACAGGGGAGGGGGAGGGAAAAATATGAAATCATTTGAGGCAGTTACTGGAGTGTGCTGATGACCTTAAATGTTCACTTGGAACTGTATTCATTTGAAAGCATTGCTGGGGATTTATGTGTATGAAGTACACAAATTTTAGGCTACATTTCATTAGCAAAACCTAAAGCCAGTTGGCAAGAAATTGACTTGGCTTATTTCAGGTTCAGGATTGTATCTCCTTTTTGTGAAACATTGGGAAGCAGGATCATCCAACACTTCCACTCTTGATTCTGGAGGCTGTATTTTGGAAGGTAGCATATTATCTCAAGCAACTTCTTCATAAACTCTAGATTAACAATAGAAAAGAAGAGAAAAATGTTCCCATATAATCATTAGTAACCGACATTGGTAGCTAGATAATAAGGAATTATGTGCCAAAGAAGGATGTAGAAAATAACAAAAGTGTCTATTTCTGGTTTAAAGGAAAATTAAAAGCCTGGAATTATATGTTGCTTGTTGGGGAACAAGTAGTTATGGTACAGTTTCACAGGCTTATCTTCTTTAAAACTGTCTCACTCACTAATTGAAAGAGGTAGTTTATCTTCCAAGAAGCTTACAGTGATGATGGGATTTATTTTGTCTAAATTTGAATAATCAGTTAAGTGAGACAAGACATAGAGATTAGACACCAGTGATATTATGCCTGTGACAGGCATTGAAGACAGATGTACAGAATGCCCTTTTGGAAACTCCGGTTTCTCTTCACTGCCTATAGAGGAAGTGGAGATGAAAGACACAGACTGGATGAAAGCTTTTAGATAACTAAAGTTCATGAGATGAGTCCCATGCTAAATGCTGGTAAAACACCAGAAGTTCTGAGTGATAGAAAATTGTTTGTAGTCTGATATGTCCTGCCAACTAAAGGTGCACAGTAGCAAAAAGAAGATGAAAAAATGAAGAAAAGCACAAGCAAGCAGTGTTTTTAAAAGAAATGGTGTCTCACTTTTAGTATTTGACTTGTAGAAATAGTCCCTTGCTTTTTCTTCTCTCCACCTTGCAGAAGGATCACTTGATTCCTAAGAGAAATCAACTACATGGCAGAAAGCAATGCTATCAACATATATGATACTATGATTGCTTGTTTAAAGAGTAAACTACGTATCTGCATTTTCCTAGTTTACTATCTTCTTTTGCATCAGAATGTGAAATATGCAATTTCACATACTTCACCAGCCATCACTGGAGATCAAGAATGGATCTATTTTTGAAGAGTTTTACTCTGGAAAGAAAATGTAATATAGTGAATACAAGTTTAAAAGCTAATAGAATGTCCTTGCCTCTCTACTCCTCAAGCATGTAGCCTTCCATTTCCTATATTATTTATAAAATGGCATAGCAACCACACTTTGCAGTCCCTCACATATGCCTAATGTATTTGTATGATGTTCGTTGGTACAAAAGAGGTCCAACTTAAAGAACTATTTAAGTATAGGCAACACTTTTAAGGACTTTGAATAGTCTCATCAGTGTGTAAGGATGAAGGATGTAATCACATTTTCAGTGTGGGAAAGACAATGAACTTGCCTTATGGATTAATTGATTTTTAAAATTTACTTATTTGTTTGTGACTTGCACCAACTAAGGCAGTGCCTAAGTATTAAATATATGAGTATTTATAGCAAGTATGAGGTTTTGGTATCTTTTGTACATTCTGGTATTTTTGCTCTAACTCTGTCACCAGTTACACATAACTGACATTGGTAGTATTAGTCTCACATTACAGTCTAAATGCCTTAAGCAGAGTAACAGTACAAAAAATGAAAATTATTGGAGCAACAGCCACCATTAAAATCTTGTCATGATAACATACAGCTACCTGAAATATAGTGCTTATTTGAATATAATTAGATGAAGAAATGAAAAAGTCACTACACTATTGTAATCACTGCCCAAGTATGTTGAATGGAAAGCAGACTAGAAACAAAATTATTTAAATATGTTTTCTGTCATTACAAGAAGAGCACTTGCCTTGAGATTGGGATCCATACAAAATGCAAAAATATAGTTTTGGTCAGGTAGAGCAGGAGCAACTTTCACTGGAGTTCTCCAACCTGAAAGAAAGGGCTTTCTATTGTGTTAATTGATTGAAATGAAAATCACTGAAAATGGCATGATCTGTTCTTGTCCAGTTGGGAACTCAGTGTATTGGCTTTCTCACTTTTAGCTAATGACAAGCTTAATGATACTGTCAGTTTCAGTTTATTACTTAAACTAGTCTCCTAATCTGTCAAAGCAGGATTCAATGACAGATAACAAATTTAGGGAATTTCTGGTTTGGATTCTGAGTCAGAAACTGAAGATGTACTCATTCATATTTCTAAGCTGTTTCCCAGAAACCATGAAAGAACATCTTTTTCTTTTGTTTTTAAAGGAAAAAGTGAGATTCTTATGTCACTACATAAATAAATATGCAGAGAGGTTGCACTAAACCAGCAGTCTTACAAGCTTCACTGCACCTCACCATCGTTTGAAAGCTGTGCACTGTTTTTGACCTCTTATATTTTAAAATTAATAGGAGCACTGACTTCAGTGGGCCCAGCAAGAGATAATAATGCCAAATGAAAGTTTTACAGATTGTTTGTGAAGGCAAATCTATGAATCCATGACCACTAACACAAGCACACCATCCCCCGGTCATGAAACCCTGGTCAACCAATCATCACATGATAGTAAATATGCAGAGGAAGTATGGTGACATTCTTTATTAATTACCCACAGTGTTGGATGAAATACTGGACTAGTTGGGCTTTTGGACAAATCTAAATATGGCCACTCTAGTTATGTGCTTATTTCTTATAGAAAAGGGTTATTATCAAGTCTACAGGTAAACTCTATAGTGTCTCCCATTTCTGAGTTTTTGAAGAAAACTGTGTCTACAGATCTGTCAGTTTCCAGTAGGGGCAAGAAGTCATCTCTGCTCCTTATCAACTTATCAAATACCCTGGTTCCTTCTGCAATCCCCATGCCCATCACTGTGTTAAGCCATACGAGACAGAATAATAATTACAAACTGGCTATGAGGGCTTTGTCACTAGGTTTCCAAATACACCTGCACAGTCAAATTTTGAGGTCTTTCTAAACACTGCAAAGAAACTTGAGACCACAGAGAAAAGGTTACAAAACTCTGTTGTCATATGAGTGAGAGAAGGGGACTCTACAGGCAAACACTGTCAACTTCCTAAAGACCTTGTCTTCTAGTACTGAACACCTTCTCTATACCAAGCGAGAATACATGAAGAATAGCTCTTCAGCCATCTCCCTTCTCTGGCAGGCTCTGATTCTCCAGTCTTAGAACGACCTTCTTTGTCAGCTTCTCACCTTTACTATCACAGAGTCTCACTGTTCAATAAACTTGCTTTGCTCAGTAGATGCAAAAGACTGCTGGGGAAGTTCAAAGTAACACTGTTGACTGCCAAAGCCACAGCACTACATCTCACAACAGAGAACCTCCTGTCTATTGCAGATGTTTTATATATCTCAGCTCATCTGTCTCAAAGGCTGCTTCTGTCTGGTGGTTTGGGTTTTTTTTCCATTCATCCCTGACACAGTGGAGAAAGTGACTGTAGAACTTGCTTGCAAAATGCCTGACTGATCTCTCTTTCAACACAACTTCCCCAAACAACTTAGCTGTGGAATGTCTTGGGACTGATATCTAGAAAGATTAGCAACTTTCATCACATCACGTGCCTAGGGGTTGGTAGTTGGGCTCTGAATCATACAGCTGAAATCTGGAATTTGTTTATGCAGTCTCATTAAAAATAGTAGCTTAAAATTCAACTACTTTTTATATCTATATTTACACATTTGTAGTTAATACCTCAGCATCACAGGAAAACTCGGAAATAAATACTAGGTTTGCAAGAACATTTGCACAGCCTTGCTTAAGAAATCCATGCTGGACTATAAATGTGTCAACGTTTGTCCCTGAGTTAAGTTTGACTTTTTCCAATAGCTTTAGTGGAGTCAGTATTTCACTCTAATAGTGAACTTTCCCCAACGAAAAATCACCAGAAAGCCACCAGACAGTTTCTATCTGCTTTCTGGAGCTACTGTCCATTTCAGACCACTTTCTCCACTGTAACCCAGGTTACTGACTTGATGACATTTTTTCAGATTTTGTCTGTGTTCATTTCAGGTGTCTCTATCGCCAGAGTATCTGTATCTCTGTCTCTGTCTGATTTTCTCTGTGCTGGAAAAATTAATGGTCAGATAGAATCACATATTCAAATCTTCTCTCCTTGTCACTTTTTCAGAGGTTTGCAGACAAAAAAAGCTGATCAGTTTTGACTGATGTCTGAGGTCTATTTTCACATGTAAATGCAGAACACAGTAACTGAGAAATAAGAGTGAAAATTATATGGGATGAGCAAGAAAAAAAAAAGGAAAATTATGTAGTCTATTTTTTTGTTCTATGACTGCAGTAAGCTTAAAGTGATTTAAATGCAAAGTTCAAAGAGCAGAAACGGAACCAGAAACATGCCTGAATTCATAGCACATAGAGACTTTATGGCGACAGCAACAGGGATAAAGTACAGCTAACTATGAAGTGAGAACGTTACCTCTGTAAAGTGGAACAAGGAGTTTATTTACATTTCTTTACCATGTTCTAAGAAATACTCCCCTCATCTATAAGCATGTTGGCCTCAGTTCCCATAAAATTTTGGTCTAGTTGTAATGAACATTTCTTTTATGAAAATTGTTGGAATAGCTTAATATTTATAAAAATTCAACCATATTGCTTACCGCTAATTAAGTCTGCCTTTAGAAGCTGTAGGCAGATATTTCTGCTTTCCAGAATTTTCATCAGAAAATTCTGAATAGTAACTACCAACCCAATTTTGCTTCATGTTAAAAAGAATAAATATCTATTTTGATACTGTAATAAATACAAAATGAACAGACCCAACTTTATGTGAAACATATTGATATTAAATAAGAGGGTAATACGTACTTTGACCAACACGTGATGTCAGTCCTAAAGAACTTCTGTTCTCCAATCAACTAGACACTGGAATAGGCCTTTAAATACGCTGCACTGCAACTTGTCAGGAAATACTAAAAGACACAGAAATATCCAGTGGATTTCCCGACTCTGGAGTGATTTGTTATTTTGGTTTACATTAAAACAGGTGCGCATTAGAACTATTGTATATAACTTTACAATTTACATAAACAGAATCTTTAAGCATTATTTACTTTCAAAATCTGTTTGTTTTTGGGTTTTTTTTAGCATTAGAATGCTCATTAGAATTTGCTCACTGGTATGTCTTCCCTACAGCAGCGACAATGAGTCATAGAAACTCTCTACTGCAGTTATATTCAGTTCAAATATCCAGGGCAAATGTATTTTATAAGGTTGTTCCTTCATCTTGGGGGTATGGGAGTTCTGAAACTAATTTTATTTATTTGTTAAGCATCACCAATTTCTTTGGTGATTAAGAAATAAAAATAGTAGTTTGCTTTACCTGAGTCATGCCCTGACAGAAGGTAGCTGACACAGCCCTGGAGTTCCACCTCCTGTCCTGGCTGGTTTTCTCCAGGAGGATCACCTGCCTCCTGTGGGCAGGCTGGCCCCTCTTTCCTGTGACTGGGGACATCACTGTACTCTACCAGGGATTCAACAGTTCTTCCAACATTGGGCTGCAGGTCAGCACCTACTCCTGGGCTCACAAAGCCTGAGCAGGGATCTACTAAAGGCCCATCATCCCAGTGTGGGAATAAGGGGTAATTCAGCCCTACTGGAGGGGTGAATGGATTTAATTGAAGTTAAGAATTACTGTTTTTCTCTTCGAAGCTGGCAAAGCCATGTCTGTTCTCAGGACTTCTCACAATAGGCACGCATATCTTTAACAGACTTCGATAGTGTTGGCGATCCATCCTGTGAACTTGTTCAACTGACAAGGTGGACTTTTTAAAGGCACTTGCCTGCCTTTCAGCTCTGTGGGAAACCCCAGCCATTCTCTTCTACCGTCCTTATGTGGCAGTAAACTTAAAAGACTCCACTTGCTCCTGTTTCTCCAAGTTTCTGAAGTCCTAGCCAACAAACCACAGAAAAAACTAGAGGTCATCCTCCAGAAGATCAGTGCATAGAAATCATGAAGAGCAAGGCAGTGGTTTAAGTAGTGAATTCTTTCCTGAAAAGAGATTTATCAAGTATGGTACACGAAGAACAGAGCCACTGAATGAGCAGAGAGCTTTTCTGTTGCTTGGTAATGATGGAAACCACCTCACAATGAAGTGTCCTGGTGTGAAACAGTTCATGTGTACCAGAGTAATACAGTCCTTCAAGGGACACACACAGCAACTTGAAGTGGCCCTAGAAATTACTTATTCATCTAGTAGAGACAAAAGTGAGAAGTTTTCTGTCTTACTAAGAATTATACGGTGTTTTCATTGAAGTATTTTAAAATAAGCTGTTCTATTGGTATCTAGATGACAAATATGAATTCAATTGAAACACAGATTTAACACAAAATTTATTAAACACAACCACAGATAAATGCAAATCCAGAAAATTTACAGTTATTACTTGGAATAAGTAAATCACATTGACATCATAGTTTTCCATGCAGCTTAATTACCTCCAGAGTTTTGCCATTTGTTCTATCAAGTTGGCAAATCCATTAATGTCTCAGCTCTGAATATGCAGCACTCATTTCGTAATCCCAAACTCTACAGTATTCATTAGCAACCTAAACAAAAGCAGTCTGATTTATAGAGGTCCTCTCTGCATTAATTCAGTGCCATCTGCAAAGGTCTGGTACTTTGGAAAAATCAAACTACGTTTATTTGGACAGCTCAAGTCACACCATGGGGGCCTTTATTTTATGGCCTTGTCAGGAAAAATTAGGGCACAGCACCTGATCATTCTCTCATTTGTGTTAGTCTCACACAGATGTAACCTCCCTGAATTCCTAACTTGCTCTTGATTAACACGAAATCAGAAACGGGCCTATCATTTATTACAGTACAGGTTTATAGTAATAAAAACCTGTGTTCCATAATGTTGAATCATGGTGGTGTTTTCTTGGAGTATTTTGCTGATGGAGCTGAAAATAAATAAATCAATCAATCTTCCTTCTTTTTAAGACAGCTTTCATATATAGGTCACAAGAACTAAAATGGGTAAAAAGTGATAACTGAGAACATTGTATATACAGTACTGTCATTGTAAGGCTAAGCCAACACTATGAAACCAGAATTCTTTGTCTGACACATCTTGTATCCACTTTCTATCGTGCTTGTACATTCAAGTTAGTGAAAAGATACTTCCAAAATTTTCCTTCCATCAGTGACAAGCCTTTCAAATGCCATACTGGTGTCTATATTTACTGACAGTAATCTCCATACCAAATATAATCAGTTTTGCACTAGAAATAACATCCAGTGCTGCAGACTGACCTTTTCCCCCACTGCTTACCTTCTCCTGGAGAGCTTTAGAAAGAAATGGTAGGAGAGGCAAAGACATGGGACTCTGGTAAGGAACAGGATGGAAGACACTGCAAGGATGACTCATGTTTTGTTGCATTCATTTTGCAGAGTGAAATGCAATTAAAGCTTTATCTTGGATTTTGTTAACAGGGATCCTGTCCAGATTACCCTGGGAAGTAAACTTGCCAAGTAAGGCTCAATTATTTCTACTGTTAATTTTCAGAAGTGATCTGTGCTTTAAACAAGCACATGGACGAGCTAGTTATATGTCAAAGCTAGTCCTCTTTACCAGGTGTCTGCCTTTTACTTACTTTGCTTCAAGATTCTGGTGGAGCAGTCCTTTTGGTTCTTTGGTGTAAACAGCCATTCTTCTCTGGCACAGTAACAACATGCCAAATCTTCCAATACAGTGAAATTTTCCCGCCAGAATTTACTTGCTTCCCAGAAAACTCATTCCTGCCCCCCCCCCCCCCCCCCCCCAATTATTCAGAAAGCCCTTTCTCTACCCTACCACAAATTAAATACTCTCATGCTACAGGAACATGCAAATGCCCTGGGATTCCAGACACTTTGCTTTTTTGTAGCAGTGCAATAAAGACTGAGCAGCACAACTGTAAAAGCTCATGACAGTGACCAGATCAGCACAGTTCTTGGGTTTTGCAATGGAAACTCCCTTGCTCTTTTTTTTTTAGGAACAACTGCACTGAGCCTTTGGCCACCCCCAGGTGCAGTCTGCACCACCGCAGGCCTGGCTGTTTCAGAGGCGATGCCCCGGGACCCGAGGTGCGGGCGTGCAGGTGCGTTAATAGATTGGGATTAGTCATGTATAAACCGGCGGCGGGACGATTAAGGCTGGAGCTGCCGCGGCGGCAGATGTTTCCCTGGGCTTTGAGAATGTGAGAGCCTTCCCTCCCCACCCCTTTCACCAGAGATGTCAAGCGCAGAGCTTGGCACTGCGGCTGGGAAATCCCCACCGCTGGCCTCCTCCCGGGCGGGTCACGGCAGGGAAGGCCGGAGCCGCCCCCTCACCACCCCGGGCGGGTGGCGGCCGGGACGCGCCTCAGGGCGCCGGGCCGAGCCGGGCCGGGCCCCGCCTGCCTCGCCAGGCGGCCGCTGGGGGCGGCTAATGGCCGCCGAGCGCCCCAGCGGTCGGAAGCAGCGCTGGGGCCTCTGGCGATGGGCGTGAGGCGCGGGGCCGCCACCGGCCGCCGCCCGGCCCGCCTCTTCATCCTCCTCCTCCTCCTGCTGCTGCAGGCACCCCCGCAGGTTCCCTCCCGGGCGGTGGGGCGGCCGGGCGGTCGCCGGGGTGCCTGTCACCTCAGGCCGGCCACACCCGGGGCTTCGAGCCACAGGCTGCCCCTTCCCCTCAGGCCTGGGTGCGCAGCTCGGGGAAGGCAGCAGCGGCAGCTCTGAAGCCTCGCTGTCTCCGTCCCTGCCCTGCCTGGAGCCCCGGGTGTGAATTTCACACGTTTTCCTAAATTCGGTCCCTGCCTGTGCCTTTGTCCTTGGCCTTGCCCTCACACGCGTAGTTACACAGTTCTACAAAAGCAGCTGTACGTGACCCTCTTTGCAAGCTGGTAGTTCTGTGTTGCTGTCGGGGACAAGCCGTTCTATAACGTGGGCGCTGCGCCCTTTAACACCCAGCTTGCCCCTGTGGTTTTTGCTTTACACCTGCCAGTGCTTTTCCCATCGACACCCACCATATCCACCAGTGGGATTGAACTTCCTTTCCACATGCGGAGGTGGAGGTGTAGGCAGGAAAGCTAAAGGATTGTTTAAATAACCTTTTTTTTTTTTTTTTCTTAGAAATGACCAGTGCGTGCTGGGGTGAGGGGTGTTTCTCCTTCCTATGGACCAAAGAAGCCCCGTGCCTGAGGGGGTGTGAGACCACGGGCAAGTTGCATGGGCACTGAGTGGCTAGTAACGTTTGTCATCAGCTAAAAGAGCTGCATCACTTTGTTGAAGGCTCTGAGGTACATAAATAGTTATGTGGTAGGATACCAAGACTAAACATTTCTGGTGCTAGTGCTGATCTTGTATCTGCTGTGTGCATGTCTGATTGGGAAATTCAGTTGTACAGCCTCTCAACTCTAAGACTGGGAATAGCCTGAAATAAGTCTCTGCTTCCTAGTGAGGCTTTGAAATTTGAACATAGTAAATCACATAGGCCGCCTGATAGTATTAAATTTGATTATTTAATTTGTGCATTAGTGTGCATATTGCCAGATCATTTTATTCCGTGATCTGGTTATGATCAAGTTTTGTGAATTCCTTTAGAAAGTGAAGGCCTTTTTGAGGAGCAACATCAGGGGTGATGTTCAAAGTTCTTCTACTCTCTGACAAAAAAAAGGGAAAACTGCATGCAGTATTTCAGTATATATTTACTGAAACTTAATAGTATTTATTCTGTCTTTGGTTTTAGTAGGCATAATAAGACTTTGTCAACTTCCAAAAAGACACTTTCTTCAATTTTATTGCACTGGGTTGTTATTAATATAGTCTGAGTTCAGACTGATGTAAATAATATGAACCTTTTTCTTTAAGGATTTTTCATTTTGTTGTTTTTTTTACTAATGCTGACAGTTTTGGCTTATATGTTTTTCCTTAAGTGAATAATTAAACTTTTGAGGACAATGTGGAACATGTTTCTTAAAATGTCTTAATTACATTTGCCTTTTCTGAGCCCTCTGGAGGAAGTTTTCATCTTACTGAAAAGATAAAACAGTTTTTAACTTTAGCTTGCTATATGGTAAGGAAAAAAAGTCTCCTTTTTAACTTAGGAAATTTGTTAGTGATGTAATTGTCAGAAAGGAAATATGAAGGCCTACTTGGAAAAACAATATAGTTTATATCTTGCGGGCTTTTTATCAAAAAGGTTAAACTTAACTGAGACAGATTAGAAACTGAAGTTTGGTTTCTCCTATATGACTTGCATATGACTAGTAATAGAAATGATAATATTTCTGCACAGCACTTAACCATCAATAGGCAGCTTAGAAATGCCAACTGTAATTAAAATACTTGGGTATAGAAAAACACTTGACTATTAGCATGATTGAGCGAAAATAAGTAAGTAGCGTTGCTATTTATATACTCTTTTGGTGCAGAAATCTCTTTACAAAAATTACCTCAAAACATAATTACTTTGAAAAAACTTTTAGCAATTACCATAACTTAAATAAATCCTTTCCTATTGCTTCATGGAATTTTCATTTCTAAATAGATGAACCGAAACTGTGCCAATTGAATATTCTAGTAATTTATTAATTAATAAATTGGTTGTTTAATTATTTAAGGCTCATTTTAAACTCTGTTTTGTGCCACTGCAATTTTCAGACCAAATTTACTTTAGTTTTTCTGATGAATTATTGTGAAGATGATTAATTTTGCAACTGTAATGCTCATTTTAAGACTAAAGGATTCAAAATAAAATATTTTACAAAATAGTAGAATATACTTCATGTGAAACTTTTAAGGGGGTGAACGACATTCCGTTTCAACTCAGTGGACATAGGAATGAATGCTTATTCAGTCAGTACTAATCTGCCTGGATTCCTCCTTTGGGCAAGAAGTTGGAAGGGACCCCTCTGTATCTGGCACTGTCATAACTCCCTCTGACCAGGGAGGAGCAGGAGGGGTTGTTTGTCTGTGCAGGTAACATCCACCTGCTACTTCTGGTCTCTCATGGAGCCTCTTCCCCCTGTAGGCAGAACCCTTAGAAATACATGAGCTGTTTCTCCTTGTTTGGGTAGGGTTTACACATCTGCCAAGTAGACTTTAAATGCATCAAACAGGTAAATGTTTAAATTTAGCTCACTGCAGGATCTTTGGCCTGTTTTGGTGGCACAAATTAGTAGTAAGGCTGTTGAATTTAATGCCATTAGATTTTAAAGTCACCCGATGAATCCTCAAGTAACATAGATACTTTATATGTCAGATGTACCCTTGAATTCCAGTCTTTGGGAATGGCTCTTCAGGAATCTGGGAAGTTGAATCACCCTGGAATTGGGAGTGAATTACCCCAAACTTCCATGTGTCTGACAGTGGTGTAAAACTTATTTTTCTTCATCCGTGTTCTTCTGCAGAAGGAACTGTTGCTCACACCTTGTATTATACCTGTAAGAAGTACAAGACAAGGAATCAGACCCTATGTATTTCTAGAGCATTGGGCTGCTTAAAAAGCTTAATTTGGGGAATTAATTCTGAAATCTTATTTATTTTTCTCAAAAATGAGTGAAACACCTTTTTCAACTGCATGTTAAGTGCAGGTTCATCCTGAAGGGGTGAAATAATATACTTAACGCAGTTTAAGCAGTTCCTTTGTCCTTTATTGTTTTTTTGCTGCTCTTTCTGGGGGACTTAGTGACCTATTGATACTTTTTTTTTTTTCTTTTTTTTTTCCCCTGTGAAAAGCGTCTTTTTAACCAGATCCCATGCACTCTTAAAATCGTGAGAATGGGAAGATGATGTGTGCTGGAGACTGCTGCAGGAAGTGGCATTTAAATTCCAGGTGATTAGGAGGATGTTAAGGAGTAAAGGAATTCAAGTAGGAAGCCTGAAAAAAGGATTGAAAAAAATTTAAAAGGCAGTGTAGAAAGTGAGAGAAAGAGTGTATGATAGTTGGGATTCATATGCAGACAGAAACATTTACTGTCTGAAATGGTTGCTATGCAAGTGAAATGTGTATACGCATGAAAGAGCATTTAAGGTAACTTTTACAGAATCTAGCATTCAATGTCACTGAAGATACCAAAAAAGTAATTCCAGAAGTTTTACATTATCTTCTTTCAGTAACTAGATTGCTTCCATTTTTTCTAGTTTTTAAATAAACAGTTCAAGAGCTCCATCTTCTGGTTTAAGTTATTACTGTAAAACCCCATTACTTTCCTTTTGCATTGATTAAGTAGTGCCTAAACATCCTATAAAGTTATGTATATCTGCTCGTACCTTGTCAGTTTGCAGTGCTTAACTTTTCTAGATACATTTGTTTGGTTTCCTTTTGATAAACTTTGAATACTTTACTTGTAAGATTGTTGTTTTCAGTTTTTCTCTCATTAACTTATTTGCTTTTGGTGGATTACGCTTTTCCTTTCCAATTATGATACATAAATCAACTTGACAGTTCAAAAAATATTTATGGACCATTTAGACAGATAATAGTGGCAGGAGGAATTTTAAAACAGGGTGGTTTTCAGGTACGATTTATAATTTTCTACAAATAAGTATGCTTTTATTAAAATCAAAGCATGTGCTGATTTTTGTCAATGGGGAATCTGATCATGTTCCTTTGGGAGCTGAATTTTAGTGAAAAATGAGTGTTGTTTCTGCCAGTGCAGCAGAATTCTAAAAGACTTAATGTAAATATTCCAGTGAGAAAATTTTAATCCATTTTGGTTTTCAATGAATCCCCTACAATTCTTTTAGGAGGTCTTTGGGAAAAATGAAGTTATTTGAAAAATTTTGCTCCTCAAACAAAGTTGTGGAAGTGGTACATAATGAAGAAATACTGTGAAGTAAACTGTTTATCACAGAAATCCATCATATATGAGCCCACTCTTATGATTATCTCAGTTTTTTTCTTTTTCTCAAGATTTTATTTCTTCCTACTTTCTGAGTATTTTCAATGGCGTACTCTGCTTACATTCTGAAATGACAAGTACAGGCAATTCTTTTAACTTAACTTCTTAAAATCTTGATTAACTTGTCTTGATAGCTGGAGAATCGGCCTTGCTTCTGTTTTCCATAACAGCTCTGTAGAGAAGTACAATGACCATTGGTATAATAGATGCGGGGAACTGCTGATCTCCTGTTATTGCTTAAATCAAGATAAATCAAAACAAAGCTGGGACTCGACCCCATTGCTCTCATTGCCCTTAACAAATGGCTTAATCTATAACCAGTTTACCAGAGTATTTATTGTTGCTTTTAGTTTTTGAATATTTAACCTAAGTTAGCAACAAGCACTGATCTGGTGCCACGTAATTATTTATCCCATCTTCATAAAACAATTGCTACTGATGATATGTTCAGTATTTTATTTCTGTCTTTTGTATTCAAGACTTTCTATTCCTTTGTTACTCACTTTCTTTCCCAGATTCTCCAAAATAATTCGAAATCACAAGCATACCTTAACTCCCAGTAACCCATGTTCTTTCCAAGCAGGAGGTGGAGACAAAGAACACAAAATGCTGAGGGGGTCTAACAGCCATTGTTATCTTTCAGTTAGCTTCTGTTCTGTATCTCTGGAAACTCTGTAAAAAAGAAATTCAGATCTGACTTGTACTAGAATGCCCACGTGTAAGATACATCAGTGTTCTTCCAGAAGCCTTGTATGTCTTGCAAAGCTTTGCAATCTTTATGAACATGTTTTTAATTTCTATTTACAATAGAAGAAATGCAAATTAAAATAGCCATAAAATACCTTATATTTCATTTCATGGGGAAATTAAGAAAATCACAGTCATGACAGAACGCAAGTTCATTACTTCATTAATGGTCCGTGTACACATTGATTGACACCCGGACTGAGGGTATCATAAAAACGCAGCTAAATTTTATCCTCATTTTGAACAGTACCTATGCCCATTTTCCCCATTATGGACAATCTTAGTTTAAAATGTGACAGTTCTTTTGTAAAACATGAATATAATTAAAACTAAATCTAAACTTAAGTGCTGTTTAGAATAAGGATGCTTTTTTCTTGTATCAGGCCTTAGCCATTGTTTTTTGTTGCCTTAATGAGAGTCATAAGTTGTATAAGACATTAGGCAGATATTAACTTAACATCCATTGAAGAACAAGTCTATTAAAGGGTGTAGATTAACCTAAAGTATGCTGCTTGCTTTTTCAGATAAATTAAGTAGTTGTATTAACGTCATTGTTTTATCTTTTAGCAGTTCAACCCTTAAAGAGATTTTTAAGAAATGCAGGGCCAAGAGACAAGAGCTTAAAATAGTGGGATCTGTCTTATTTCCAGTTATTTTTCTTTAAACATAATTTAACAAATTTTAGTGAAAGTACTGTTTTTACCAAGAAAAGTCCTTCTCCATCTCTTGTTGTTGAATTGTTTTAAACGATTTTAAGCAGTTTAATTAATTAAAATTCTGTACTGACTTACGTATACTTAATAGGCCATCCCACAGAATGTATTTCTGTCATTGGAATTTTTTAAAGGTTTTTTTTATTTTTAGTCATAATTTTTATGAAACTGAGATAATTATTTTCTGTAACTGTTGTAACAATAACAACATTCTGTGGCCTCCTCCACCTGGCTGTAGGACTCTTGCTCCCAAACACTGCTTTCTCCCACTGTAGGGATTCCGACTTCATCTTACTTGTTATGTACACAGAACCTGAAACTTGAAGATTATGTAATATTCTATGACAAAAATTAAGAAGAGTTAAACATTAATTTATTTCTAAGTTAAATCCATCTAACTCGAGAGTGTAATTTTACTGCTCATTAATGAAAACAATTATTGGAAAATCTGAAAATTAAGTTAAAGACCAGGCTATTCCTCATTGCCTTATATTTACTCACGTTGCTTTTTCTGTTAATGCACATTGCTGGTTTGGTTTTGATAATACTCTTCCCCATAGTTTTCTCCATGTGTGTTTTCCAGTAACAGCTTACTAGTAGCATATCTAGAAGTGATACTTGTGTTTGGGGGAAAGCTAAAAGACAATATTTTTTGACCTTTTTTTGGTACAAATTCTTAGACATATCAATTTTTGTCCAAAGGTGAAAAAATTCTGGGAAATAATTTGGTTTTAAGGTTTCTCTTAGTAGTTTATCTTATAATATTATCTAATATTAAATAATGGCTCTGAGTTGTTTAAAGGTTCATCCTATTCATGTACTTTTTCTCTCTTCTGATTCTGACTCATGTCTATAAACATCACTACTACTTGAATGGCACAGGGCAATTTCAAAGTTAGAAGGCAAGATTAAAATGGTTTGTCTCAACTCTGTTTCTAAACAATTTAGTATTAATAAAGAATGTTTCCACCTTCTGTGGAACAGACCATTGTGAGTATACTAGATTTGGCTCCAGTGTTCTTTTGAGATGATGGGCAACGTCTCTATTTTTAGGTTGTTTTTTTTTTCACCAACACTTGGTTAAATACAATCCTGCACTTTTAAAATCCTGCAGTTTTAAAATACCTGACATAGTGATCCAAAAAAGAACATTTAAGGTAAATATTTTTGTAATGGAGAGAATATGAACAGATAAGAAAAACAGCAAACCACCTTAATTAAAAGAGTAAGACTTTATTTTGAAAGCAAGAAGAATAAGTAGATATTTTTTCAGCCGTTGTTTTCTATCAGATGCCCTTCTGTGTCCTATGATACATGCTTACAAAACTGTCATGGAAATTTACAGTGGTATAACAGACTTTACCATCTTGTCAGGTTATGATAATAATGACGCCATAATTTTGTTACTTTTTATAATGGATATGTAATTTTTTTCCATTTTGCTATACGACAGAACAAAGCCACCTTGAGGAAATAAAAGACAAAATGTGAAGTGGGAGAGATAGGCAGTGTATACAATTTTGCCCCAGTGGACTACTACTAAAGCCAGTTGGTTAGTAAATTTTGAGAAAAAGTATTAAGGATCTGCAATGGAAAAAGACTATAATCATATCGCAATTGCATTAACATGTAGAATTCATATTAATTTTCATGATTCAGGGTTAAAAACTGAAACACCACCTGTAAATGACATTTATTTTCCATGATATACTATTGTACAATTGAAAATACTTACTTTGTTCTTTACTGCAATATGAGCTACTGTAAAAAAATGATTATTAGCTGGGATGGACATACTGATCTTAAGACTATCAAAATTCTGAAGTTATTCTTATGTATTAAATGCTATATCTAAGTCGTTATTCTGATTAAACAACTTAATGTGAATATAAGTGGCTTTTAATTTTTTAATGAAGGTGAACAATCATACTTGGAGAGGAGAGAAAACTGGTGGCATTACCACCAGTTGCCATAATGGAAAAGTAAAAATTTTATCTCAGCATTAATCCTTTCCTGCAACAAATACTTAAACTGTTTTCCACTTGCAGGGAATCTGAAATAGTCAGTGGTAAGATAACATTGTGGTAATTTGCTTATTTGATTAAGTTTTAATTATTAATCACATTCTCCCAATCACAAATGTTGTAGCTGTAATATTTTATACTAGTTGTAGCTTTTCAGTGGCATTAGGGAAGCCTGATACAGAGCATGGTATATTCAAGTTTAGACCTCACTAGAGTGTAAATATCTATCATCCCATACTTCTGAAGAGCAGAAATGCTTTGTAGAATGTCAGTGGGATGGAAAATAAACCAAATTGTACACACTGAAATCCTGCATGTTATGGAAGTGATTATGACTGCATCAATTGTAGTTTTTAGACACAATTGATGATATGGAAGCACCTGTATGCTACAAATCGCATACAAGACAGGCACACCTGCTTTACTGTGGGAAACAACTAAGTAAATCCTTACCTATCGCATTATCTCTGAATTAAATGATAGACAGCTCACCATTAAGTGAGCTACAACACTAAACCCTTTTTAAGCAAATACATTATGCACTGGTAAAAGGCAATTGGTAATAGAATGGAAAAAGTAAGCTTTCAAGTCTTGAATATCCTGGACCAACATACTGCAACTTCACCCTCTCCAGGGGTGTGTTGGACACCCAACTGAGACAGAACACTGCAGAAGCCTGTACTCGTGAGAACCTACTAAGTGACATAATCCATTCAGGAGGATGTTACAGTGCACTGTGCTTCTTGTTTACACAGCCAGAAAAGCCCAGAACTAGAAAGAATGATCTTAGTTTTATTTTCTGGAGAAAACAAACCTGCTGTCTATTTGGTATTTCATTTTGATAGCAGAGATAACAGAATCAGTCTCAAAATTAGAACTCCATTCAAGGTCATTGTTGAACCACTGTCTTGAAATTTGTATAGCTCACTGTTAGGATACCACTGATAAATACTCGATGTTAATGATATTTTTTTTTCAAAGTTTATGTCAAGCTGAATCACAACAGTCCATGTATTTTATGTCTGACAAATAATCTGCGAAATTTAGAACTGATTGACCCAGTATTTCAGTGGAATGGACCACATGGTGGTATTTCTTCATGTAAGGATTTATTTTCTTACATATTCCTCCGCACCCTCTCCCCTTCTCCCCTGCTCCCCCCAAAGAAGCATGAGTGTTATAAAGGTGGGAATGTAAATGGAGAAGTAACTGGGGATACATTGTGTTTGTATGTATATCATGAGAAGAAAAGGGTGGCATAACTAAACTAAAACACATTTGCAGGACTCTGTAGGGAATGGTGCCATCTCTAAAGGGTGCTAGGTGGAGCAGGGCATGTTGGATGCAACAGAGGCTGAGGATGACATTCTTTGCAGCACTGAGACAGCTGGGAGCATTCTGCAAAGAGAATAATGGGATGGTGGGTGGTGTCACCTATAGCCTAACTGCCTGCTCAGTGACAGATATGAAGTTGCTCAGGGCCTTGACCTCTTGAGTTTGGGGAATCTCTATCCTTGAAGATTTTCCATCTTTTCTGTGCCACCTGTTCCTCTTGTTTTATTTTCAATCATAATTTCCCTTATTGCAACTTGTCATCATTGTTGCTTGTCCTTTTGTGGTGTACCTCTTAGAAAGTATGGGTTATTCTTCCCTGTATCTCCCCTTAGGTAGTGAAGGACTGCAATTCTCTCCTTAAACTTGTCTAGGGTGAAAATCCCAGTTTCCTTTGCCTCTTGTCCTGTGCTCCCAACTCCCTAATCATCTCAGAAACCCTCTTGTTGACTTGTTTGTTTCTGTCTTGTACTGAGGAGTTGGAACTGGGCAGAGTGTTCCAGGCTGCCCAAATTAAGTGATTATTCTCTCCCTACTTAGCACTCATTTGACCTGATGGGTATACAGTTGCCAATGCAGCCCAGTATACAGTTAGCCTTCACTGCTGCAAAAGTGTGCTTCTGATCTGTATTCAGTTTAAAATCCACAAGGACTCCCAGGTACTTTTTTTGCAGGGTTGCTCCCAAGTCATTGGGTGCCCAGCAGCATACATTGCTGCTCTTATTCTGTCCCAGGTGCAGGACTTTGCATTTGTCGCTATTGAACTTCATGAGGTTTCTGGCAGACTGTCTCTCTAGCCGTGCAAGGTCCCACTGAATGGCATGTCTTTTGCATACTGAACGAGGAGGCATTCAGTCCTGTGGTGTAGGTCAGCGGTAAAGATGTTAAGCAGTTCTGATGCTTTTATCAGCCCTGAGGAGAAAGCCCTTCAAAACTGGCTGCGAGGTAGACCAGTCTTCAAAATGATGATGCAGACAGTTTTTCATCCATCTTTCATCCACTCATCCAGTCCGTATGTCCACAGTTGGGCTATAAGGATGTGATGGAGGACCATATTGAAATCCTTGCTAAAGGCTTTCAGTGTCTATGACATCTACTGCTTTCTCTTCATCCTCAGCAGCAGTCATTTAATTCCAGAAGACACTCCAGCTGGTCAGCCATGATTTGCCAATGGCAAAATGATGCTGCCTGTTCTCAGTCATTCTTGTCATTCAAGCATTTGGAAATGACTTCCAGCAGTTCTATCATCTTTGAAGGGCCTGAGGTGAGGATGGCTGAACTGTGATTCCCTGTGCGGTCTTCCTTGCCTAGTTTTATGATGGATGTATTTTTTCTGTCTTCCTGGTCATTGGGGACCTCATCACCATCAAAATAGACAACAGTCATTAATTAGCTCACTCATCATCCTCAGATATATCTCATTCTGGTCTATAAACCTGTATATGTCCAGCTCACTTAAGTAAGGGTCTAACACCACACTTCTCTCTCCCTGTAGCATCTCTCCTAAACTGTGGTAGAGGTTGGGGCAGGGCTGGAAAGCAGCCCTTGCTAGGAATGAGTGAAACAAAGGTGGCGTCACTAGGTCATTCAGCCCCATTCAGCCTGTGGCCAACATTTTTATTGCCCTTCCTCAGTTGCATGTGTTTCTGTTGGCTCTTCACATCCCTTGCCACTTTCAACTTCTGGTTAATCTGCTCATGGAGAATTTAAACATTCTTTTTCAGAAAGATACCTCTAATGAAATCATTGTCCTAGTTTGCTGGTATGGCATGAAAATCCCAAATCATCGTTTCTGCATGGAGTATGTTGGGCTACTTGTGCATATGTTATTTTTCTCACATTGCTTAAAGATCATGACTGGCCCATCAGCAGTGTGTTACCAAGTCTGAGCAGGAAACTCAAGTTCTGTTTTTTGTTTCCTTCCATGTATGTCTCATTTCCCCTTTAGTGTAATTTCATTTTTAAAAAGAACAATAAGCATTGTGATGAATTTATAAAACTGTTTAATTTCTTATTTTAGTTTACACTTTAGGTTATGAACCATTCATCCTTTTACAATGGTAGTGTTTCCAAATCCTATTTGCTTTCCTCTTAGTCTATACTAATGTCTATCACAACTCTGTCCTTGGACTCGTATTTTTGTGTTGCAAAATCTGAAATATCATTTACACCATAGTGATTCTTCATTCTTAATCCTCTACCTGCCAACCTTCATAGTAGAGCATTTCACATTTACATGATATCTAACACTACCCTGTGTTTTTGCTCTGAATCTGACAACAGAGTTGGCCCTGAGAATTTTTAGCATTCTTTGCCTCAAACCGGTATCTGTGGTTTTGCTTGTACTTAAGCCTGTGGGCTGTGTCATTTTACATGAAACTGCTAATCTCCCTTGGGATGGATATATTCTGGTTAGCTGAGTGTCCTGCATTGTAACTGGTGTATTTTGATGCCCAGTCTGTGATGCATGACAGACACAGTATCAGGTGTATTGTCATGTGTTTAAGTACTGAGCTTAATCTGATCAGACAGAAGATAACCTTCTGATTCACAATTAACAAAAATTGCCCCTTTCACTCTTCTGGCTTCTGTTTACTCAAACTGCAGTTTCAACAGTGTAGAACAGAAAACCATGGAGATGTCAAGACTTCTTCCAGTTGACAAGTTTAAAGCTCTTCAGGCAGGTTGCTTCAGTAGTATCCCAAGTTGCTATGCCAACCTTGGTTCACTAGCAAAAAAGCTATGGTGGCAGGGGTTCTTGGCTCTGTGGCAACTTCAGTGTACCCAAATCATCAGCAGTGGGGCAAAAAGCATTTCAGTAAGAGAAGAAACCTTGTGTTTTCGTGACATTTCTATAGGGATGAGAGAGGTTTAAGAAAAAATTATTTTAAAAAAGTGGTAATGAGAGGACTTCAGCCACCACAATTTTGGATAAATACAACAAAGATACTTGGTCTTCTAGGGCTGTTGTCCCTTTTTTTTTTTTTTTTTTTTGACTCAAAGAAAGTATAACCAGACAAAAAGCTATCTAAGTTTCTAGCTCATGAAATGTTTGGTATGTAAAAGAAATTGATCACTTGACCTCCTTTTAGAATGGGTGTAATCCTCTCTAAGTGGTAAAAGTTATCTGAGTTTTGGTGTGACTAGTTAGTCTCTAATATCTGTCCTAGCAAATCTCTGTAACAGTGGGAAATTAGGCTTCATAAATGTTACTTGATGTATTATTTCATACTCTTTCAGTGTGGTTGTAGGAAAGAAAATAATTTCAGTGGAAATGTAGAATTGTGATTCAAGTTTTAGGAAAGACTAACAATATACTGCTTCTTGGGACACTTCAAAATAAATGCAAGTATTCAAGCATAAAATCTGTAGGAGGAGAGCCTACCTCTCATTGTACTGTCTGTCATAGAAAAATCAGGTTCTCTTTCAGGCACTCCAGCCCTTGACACACCCACTATGAAGGTGGTTTGTGCCCCTAAAGTCTGTCTAGCTATATACATTATACATCATGACTACAGTAAAAGCTCACAAAGATCAGTAAACACTTCTTTCTGTAGCCATTAAAAAACAGTTCTGTTTTTTGAACAAGCAGTTTTGTTCACAGATAGTTCCACTCTACTTATGTGCAGTTGAAAGAGTAATGAAAAATTAAATACTGCACAAAATGTAATTTAAAATCATTACAACTTTAAAATTAGCAAGTCATTTTTCTTCACTTAGCGTAGTGTCTCTTCTGTACTAAGATCTGGAAATTGTACTTTGAAGTTTTTAAACAGCTGTTGGGCTGGTTGGGAAAAAAGAGGTTTTCAAAATATACTTTTAAGTGGAGGAAAAAACCTTCAAAATAATTGCTTATATTCTAGATCTTAAAATTTTACTGCATAACAGCATTTTTGGTGGTGTTCTGAACAGCTAAATAGAACAGAAAGGAGAAAACATTTAAATCTTTATTTCCAAATGCAAACATTGGAATAGGCCTGTTCTAGTTTGGTGAAAATGAACCTAGGAATCTGGACATACAGGAAAATTACTGCTTTTCATACACACTGCCACCTAACATATCCATAGAAGGAATATTTGTGTTGGAAGATTGTAACTGTCCTTTCATAGGACTGAAAAAAGTGTGCACTATACTTGTGTAAAATAAAGCAACACTAAATACCTGCACTCAACCTCTCAACTACAAGCTAAACCCCAGATATTCTAAAACCTACTATTGGTATATCAAACAGTTCTTTGAAGAGGGAAGGAAAGAGAATCAGAAGAAATATGAAGCTGCTTTTAGTAGATATCTGTATACTCATGCTATCCTTATAACTGATACATGATTTATACATGTTTCCTGAGGGACTGTCAGAGTCATGTCTGGACTTTGCAGATGACACCAAGTTGGGTGGGAGTGTTGATCTGCTCGAGGGTAGGGAGGCTCTGCAGAGAGATCTGGACAGGCTGGAGCGATGGGCTAAGGCCAACTGTATGAGCTTCAATAAGGCCAAATGCCGGGTGCTGTACTTGGGCCACAACAACCCCCAGCAGCGCTACAGGCTTGGGGAGGAGTGGCTGGAGATCTGTCAGTCAGAGAGGGACCTGGGGGTGTTGATTGACAGCTGGCTGAACATGAGCCAGCAGTGTGCCCAGGTGGCCAAGAAGGCCAATGGCATCCTGGCTTGTATCAGAAATAGCGTGGCCAGCAGGGACAGGGAAGTGATCTTACCCCTGTACTCGGCACTGGTGAGGCCGCACCTCGATTACTGTGTTCAGTTTTGGGCCCCTCACTACAAAAAGGACATTGAATGACTCGAGCGTGTCCAGAGAAGGGCAACGAAGCTGGTGAAGGGTCTGGAGCACATGTGGTACGAGGAGCGGCTGAGGGAACTGGGGTTGTTTAGTCTGGAGAAGAGGAGGCTGAGGGGAGACCTCATCGCCCTCTACAGCTACCTGAAAGGAGGTTGCAGAGAGCTGGGGATGAGCCTCTTTAACCAAGTAATAAGTGATAAGACAAGAGGTAATGGCCTCAAGTTGTGCCAGGGAAGGTTTAGACTAGATATTAGGAAGTATTTCTTTACAGAACGGGTTGTTAGGCGTTGGAATGGGCTGCCCAGGGAGGTGGTGGAGTCCCCATCCCTGGAGGTGTTTAAGAATAGGGTCGGCATAGCGCTGAGGGATCTGGTGTAGTTGGGAACTGTCAGTGCTAGGTTAACGGTTGGACTGGATGATCTCCAAGGTCCTTTCCAACCTAGATGATTCTGTGATTCTGTGACTGCAGAACAGTATGTTTCATTCCTAAAAAGCTTTTCAGGTGGACTCAAGTTTATTATATACTGTGTTAACTTTTGCTTCTGTACATGTGTAATTATTCACTGAATTTACCTATTTGGACATCTTTAGATATTGTGTATTTAAATTTGAACATGCTCGGTAGTTTAATCTGAAGATTAGAATTTATGATCTGGATTGACAGCTGTTTCTAAATCTCTGAAAAACCTGTTTCTGAAAAGCCTGTTGGCCTGATTCTGCTGTCATTTAATTTTGTTCTTAATATATAATTTCAGAATACAGAAGTTGCTCTGCTATAGAACTGGTCTGAATAAGAGATGGGGTGGGAGGATGGGGAGTAACTTTATTTTTTACACAGAAAGAACTGGAAGGAGAATCAATCTGTTGGTTTTAAGTTTAGTAAACAGAGAAACTAAAATATAGGAACACTTAGTTTTAAATATAATTATACAAGGGTATGGAAAATTTAGGGATTTAGTCTCCGTAACATAATTCTCACAGGAATAGCTCTGTTTTGCATCTTTGTAATTCCTGAGGATCCTGGAAAATGGTCTAGCTTCCTCTCTTAGCATAAATTAAAGAACCCCTTCTATTCTGTTTTAAATCATGCCAGTTTTCACTGACTCCAGGGAACCTCTGAACTTGATCACATTACTTTTTGTCCATCATGCATGTAAAATGCCTCCTGTGTAATAGAGGCATATTAAATCATATAATGTAATTCACATCACATTTTGTGGTGTGAAATCCTTCTCACCTGTCTTAGTGAACCTTCTGGAGAGGAATAACATGGAAAAAATATTAGATTAAGGAAAAGGGTGGATAGCTTTATCACTTTTAAAATTTTGTTTTCAAGTTTTCAAGCTAACAGTCTGTTTTCTGAACCCAAACTCATGTGAGTAGGCAGTATTCATCCAAATAATCCCATGGAGCAAGGCATTTTAAGTGTGGATTCTTTTATAACACTAGGGGAAAAATCCCAACATGACAGGCTTTTGATTTCATGATCCAAAAGGAGATTCTTTACACATAGACATAACAATAATATAATTAATGTTTACTATGTAAAAATTCTGTTCTTTTCTGGTATATGAAGCATTTATTATTATACAATTTTATCCTACCTTGAACAAAGTCAGTGACTCGGTCCATCAGAAGAACACTTTACTTTCCCGTTTCTGCTGATGTACTTTCAAAAAACACTTGCGACCAGATCTCCTCACTGGATTTCCAAGCTTTGTCTTTTGCAGACTTCTTATCATCTTTGCAGTTCAGTAATGCATTTTATAACTATAGCAAAGTTGTCTGTGATATATCTTAAAGGTGCTCCAGCTATCCAGTCAACTAATGGTGTTGTTGCATTTGGCCCACACAGGGCAGTTGCATATGCCAAAGATCAGAACTATAGTTCTTAAATCTATGCTGTTCTTCTGATCTTATGAATCTGATAGCTACTGCAGCATACAGTAGCAAATAACATCCTAGTTATTTGGACTATGCTAGACTTAGTATCCTGAGTAGTTCATCATCAGATTAAAAACCTCTTAATCATCCAAAAATGAAAGACAGTGTGGCATTAATCTGAGAGCCTAGGCTGATATGGGATCCCAAACCATTCTTGTCAAAGAACTTACACTGTCAGTCGTTTTAGTAGTACTCTTTTACCAGCACTTGATTTTTTTTTTTTTTTTTAACACAGTGATATATATGACAAAATTAAGTTAATCAAAAGCCTAAATGATTTCTTGAGGAACAAAGTTGTCCTACACCATCCTGCCAAGTATTTAAAAAGATGCACTTTCAATCAGGCTATCTTTTTCTTAGTATCTTTCTTAAAATCGCATACCAGGAAGATCAGCATGCATCTACAGTAACATGTTAGTTTGAATAGGAGTGTGGCTTTGAAGTTAATTGCTTGATTGTACCCACTTACCACATTTTGTTTGGATCATGGTCTGGTCTTTGAGTGCGCAAACTGGATTCATTTTGGATGAAGCTAATGAGAAAGGTTTGCTTTGAGAAGTAATGCATGCTCAGCCTGTAAAACCAGATTAGGACTGGTCTGAAGTAAAAGCCCTAAAATGTGTGTAGTATAGATCTCATGTGTTTAGCATTGATTTTTTCAGTCTAAAAATACGCTGCTTTTGCATGACACTAATTGTCTAAGCTTCCATCTTCTACATAAAAGGTCTAAATTATTTAGGATGTTAAAAAGATTTTTGTTTGACATCTGAAAATGGAAACAAAAATTCATTCTTAAAATATTTTATGAAAATGAGTATTTTACCTTGAAATCTACTATAACTGACTCTGATCTAGTGAGTCCCATGGTTTTCTTTGACAGCAAGATGGGCTGCATGCTACTATTTGAGAAACCCCTATCTATATTGTTACTGCCTGAGGACTTTTCAAGTCAGGAAACAACTCATCAGCTGTCATCTTGTAACCCACAGGCGGGCTGCTTGGGACAACTGTATGGCTCATTATCAGTGCCCAAATTTGACCTTAAGCAGTTCTTTCCTTTAAAAACCTAGTTAAAGAGCCATGCTCATGATTTATCCTTTGAAGTAGGATCGTACTTCCTGTCTGCCTTGAACTAAGGAGTTGTGTTAAGAGTTTGGCCACTGTAACAAAGTATATCTTTCCATACAGAAGGATTATTTTAAAATCTTAAACATACATGATTCTCATTTTGGCATATACATGTAATTTTTTGGAAGGTCTGTTATACAGTACTTGCTTAACTTGAATTTCCTGTCTTGCCTACTTTGAAGATTACTGCATGTTAAGCACCACCAGCACCTAATTCCTGAGGCAGTTCCTGAAGACTGAAAGCTTAGTAGTCAGTTTGACTATATAGAGGTATAAAAAGATATTATTTGTCCACTTTGTCCCTTTTTTTTCCTGGTGTTTTTTTTTCTCTTGGAAGTGGTTATTGGAGAGAACAATAGATGCCTGAGATCAAATAAACTCATGTTTCTAGGACTGCTTTGTCAACCAGTACTTAAAAAAACAGCAGCAATAAGGCAGATTTGTGTAATGCTGAACTGAGTGACACCCAATCAGCTTCAGTTTCTGCATCCTGTGCCTTCAGCAGAATCCATAATATTATTATTTTGTGCACAGCTTAACAGTAAATAGCCATTTGGACCCTTACTTTCTGCATTTTCTCATGATGACAACTAAATTTATTTAATTATTGTGTTTACTAGAAAATAGCAGTGTGCAAATATCACCAACAGGAACTTTAACACTGAAACATTTCAACCTGAGTGGAGTTTACACTTGTTCCATTGTTTATAAGCTAACAGCAATGCAACCTGATAAAAAACTCATAATAAAATATCTTATTTATGGTAAATTATCAGTCCAGGTAAGTGTGTTGTTGCCTTGAAAAAGTTTTATTTTTTAAAATATGTGTTGCTATTTTTAAGTAAGTAGGCTTATTTAGAATTTAATTTGCAGAGATAAAGACATTCTGTTCCTCTGGGAAATTGTTTTTAATATTAGTTACTACCAGGCAGTTCATTTAAAGTCATTTACAGAGCTTTAAATGAAGCTTGGTGTCTGCCTGAGAAACTTATCAATACGGTTCTTTTTAAAAAAGAAACATAAAACATAATGAAATGTAACGAATAGGCAGTAATCCTTAATAACATTAAGATACCATAATTTTAAATGGAATTATTCTTTATGAGATTAGCATAGCCATATGGATTTATTTCACATGTTAATGCCTCAATTATGACCTGATCATGTTTTTTAAGTACATATCATTTAATGATATAATATTTGTAGCTTATTCTTTCCTGTTCTGATTACATTTCCTTCTGTCAGCAGGTAAAAAGGCTTTGATAAAGTGAAAGATTGTAAAGGCAATGTCATTTATTCATTACGAGCTCTCCTTTTCTTCTTTAAAGGGTATTTTATTCTTGTGGAGAAGCAGGCAAGAGCTCCTATTGCCTTCAGTAGGAACTATATCTGATCTTGAATTTAAAATGCGTACCAGTGCTCATTTAGAAACATGATAGAGCACAATAACCTAAATTAACCTCTGATGTAAATTAATTTCACTTTGGCACAGGAGCCTTCATACAGAATAACCATGCCTTTAGCAGCTAGCTTGCTTGACAGAAGTGGAAAGGAAGAAGTTTATTTGAAACAGTTTTGGTGGAAAAGGTTACAGTTTTCAGTAAAGCAGGCTTACATTCTTCAATAAGGATCAATCTGAATGTCAGCATAGAAAATTCAAGTTTCAGACATATATCCAAAGGAAAGGAAATGAGGGAGGCAAAAGCAAGGTAGAGGATCTTATGAGCTGTCTTAACTAGGCACCATATTCTGGATGTTCTACTTCTTCCAGCTGGTTTGGTTTCTCTTCCTTTGTTCTTTCTTCCCCGCTGCCCCCTTCTCATTTCTGTGATTATACCCACACTATGACCCCTGTTCTTCATTCTTTTACTCCTATTTTCTATTTAACATTGTGCTCTGTTGATCTTCAACTTTGGGTAAGTAGAGTGGTGTGGTGGTTTAGGCCCTGCCGGGACCCGAGACCATGCTGCCACTGCCCCTCCCCCACCCTCCGACCGGAACGGGGCAGGGAGTGAAATACAAACCCCGGGGCTGAGATAAGGAGAGGTTTAATACAACAGCACAACAGCAACAAAATGAACAACAACAACAACAGTAATAACAATGAACAGAGCAAGAAATGTACTGATACAGCAGTGAGGAGGCGACCGCACACAAAAGGACGTCTACCAATCTTCCCGCGCTTGGGCGCCCGGACGTGACGTCAGCATGGTATTGAATAACCCGGCTAGAGCTTCCCCCCACTGCTGGGGAAACTTAACCCTATCCTAGCTGAACCAGGACAAGTGGTTATCATGAAATAACTAGAAACATGCTTTTTATGGCTTATTTGTAAAAGATGTCCAGGTGTGGATTTTGCTTCGCAGTAAAGGTGAAGTAGCTGACCCATCCATAAAAGTAAATTTCATACCTATATGGAAGCTCTTTTGGTTACTTCTGCTCACAGAGAAGTAGTTCCTGTTCATCTTAGTTCATCTTCTGTTGATCTCTGGGGAAGAGGATTCAGATTTTAAGCCCTTTAAAATACTTCTGTGATAGCTGACTAAAAAATATGTAACATACTATAATTGCCCATAATGTGTGAGATGAAATATTGTGCCACATACTAAAGGGTATTTTGTATGCTTCTTAACCTTAGCATTCATATTCCTGATCCCTTTACTGTAATCTCCTGTTGGTTTAAAAATTTTAAAATGACATTAATAAAGAGTAATACTTACCTGTGGATATAAATAAGAATGTTGGCTTGTAAAACTCTCTTAAGTGTTTACAGTTGGCCAGCATACACTATTTTATCACTAAAAATTCTCTGGGGGTGCAAAATAGGTTTTGTTTATAAATTAAGGATTTAAATTGGCAATTATTTTTTTTTTCAAATCCACAAATTACTTTTCTTCTTTTTACTTCATCTGTGTTCCTCATCATCTTGCACATTTTTTCCTGCAGCTTGCTCTGATCCTAAAAATTACTTTGAGTTCACAGCTTGGTATCACAAGCCTCGTGCAACAGTTCTCGTAACACTTCTTTTGAGAAGGCATTGCTTCAGATACTAAGCGAATTTGTTGTTGAACTTTCTTGTGAGGTTACATTAATTAAGTCAGAATGCCATCATGTAAAAATGCAGAGAGGAGGTCTACAAGATGAAATCTTTACATTTTCAGGTAAAAATCTGCCTTGCTTTTAAAGAATGGTCAGAATTTTTATAGTTAATGGAATGTACTTACTGCTTATATACAGAAAGTATTGTAAGTGTTTAATAATAAAGTTTCTTGATTGTGAAAATGCTTCTAAGTATTGCATGTGAAATTCATGTCAATAGCAAAAAGATAGTTAATCTACTCAAAAGTGCGTATTTTATATAATTTCAGAAGAGCTTTAGAACATTTTATAGCTGTGGTTAGATCAATGTGTTTTTAATTTTGTATCATAAAACATTATCATGTCCCTTGTTGCACACTAACATAGGAAGGAAAGTGATACAGTGCATTCTGTAACTCCCCAGATGACCTTCATCATTTATACAACAGGTGTATAAATCACTCCATGGATGTGCCTTGGTCTTTATAAATAGCTTCCAAATGACAGACTAAGGCTGGGTGTCTAATTTTCAAGAACTAAAGTTAAATGAGATGAACCTCAGCACTTTTCCTTCTTTAAGTGGTGACAATAAAAGAGTTTCATAATTTTCCATTTCTTTAAAACAAAAGGAGACTAAAGGAGACCTGAGTAAAACTCAGTTGACAAAAATCATAGAATCACAGAATTCCAGGTTGGAAGGGAACTCAAGGATCATCTGGTCCAACCTTTCTGGGCAAAAGCACAGTCTAGACAAGATGGCCCAGCACCCTGTCCAGCTGAATCTTGAAAGTGTCCAATGTTGGGGAATCCACCACTTCCCTCTGGAGATTATTCCAGTGTCTGATTGTTCTCATTGTGAAAATTTTTCCTCTTACATCCAGTTGGAATCTCCCCAGGAGTAACGTGTGCCGTTACTTCTCTCCTTTTCCATGTGACTCCTTGTAAAAAGGGAGTCTCCACCTTCTTTGTAGCCACCCTTTAGATACTGGAACATGGTGGTAAGGTCTCCCCTAAGCCTTCTTTTCTCAAGGCTGAGCAAACCCAGTTCTCTCAGCCCTTCCTCACCTGGCAGGCTTCCCAGTCCCTTGATCATCTTTGTGACCCTTCTCTGGACCCTCTCCAGCCTGTCCACATCTTTTTTGCATAGTAGGGACCAAAATTGAACACAGTATTCCAGGTGTGGCCTGCCAAGTGCCGAGTGGAGTGGGATAATGACTTCTTTATCTCTGCTGGTGATGTCCTTGTTGATGCAATCCATCATCCTGTTGGCTTTCTTTGCCGCTGCAGCACACTGTTCACTCATATTGAGCTTGTCCAAAAGGACCCCCAGGTCGCTTTCCACAGAGCGGCTCCCCAGCCAGGTAGATCCCAGCCTGTGCTGCACTCCTGGATTATGTTTTCCCAGGTGCAAGACCTTACACTAGTCCTTGTTGAACTTCATAAGGTTCTTGTTAGCCCACTCTTCCAGCCTATCCAGGTCTTCCTGCAGGGTGGTTCTCCCTTCCAATGTTCAGTTCACTTGAAGTACTTTGTTATTAAAAGAGATATCTAAAACCTGAAGAGATGCTATTTATAATTGTTGAGCTGAATGTATATAAGAACATCTTCAATATTTTCTTGAACTTACTGCTTCTAATTATTTCAGCTCTAAAAAGGCCATTGTTTTCATATGTTGTATTAGTTTAGTCACTATGTAGAAAGACATGCAATTTGAAAAAATCCCTTTCTGAACAAAGGATATCAATTTTGCTTCATTTTCCACTTTCCAGTTTTAATTTTCTTGAAAATTAAATATCGTTGCATATAAAAACAATGAAACTATTAGTTTTGTTTCTCTGAAAACTTTATTTGTAGTGGTGTCCTGGTTTCAGCTGGGATAGAGTTAATTTTCTTCCTAGTAGCTGGTACAGTGCTGTGTTTTGGATGTAGTGTGAGAATAATGCTGATAACACACTGATGTTTTAGTTGTTGCTAAGTTCCGCTTATCCTAAATTAAGGATTTTTCAGTTTCCCACGCTCTGCCAGCGAGCAGGTGCACAAGAAGCTGTGAGGGAGCATGGCCAGGACAGCTGACCTGAACTAGCCAAAGGGATATTCCATGCCATAGGACGTCATGCTCAGTATATAAACTGGGGGGAGTTGGCCAGGAGGGGCAGATCGCTGCTTGGGCATCGGTCAGCGGGTGGTGAGCAACTGCACTCTGTATCACTTGTCTTTTCTTGGGTTTTATTTCTCTCTTTTTAAAAATTATATTCCTTTTTATTACTATTATTATTATTATATATTATTGTTATTTTTATATTTTATTTTAGTTATTAGACTGTTTTTATCTCAACCCATGAGTTTTACTTTTTTTCAATTCTCCTTCCCATCCCACTGGGAGGGTAAGGAGTGAGCAAGCAGCTGTGTGGTGCTTAGTTGCTGGCTGGGGTTAAACCATGACAAGTGGATAGCACTGACATATCTGAAGAGTCTCATTACTGATAGTGTAGTTAGTTAAGGTTAATTTTAAGGCTATTGAGACTACATAAATGAGATTTAGCCAATATGCAGGTTTTACAGAATATTTGAGCACTAGAAGGAGAAATTCTCCAGTTAGAGATTTAGGTGGATGTAAACTTTGATATGACCCAGTGGTAAACTACATGTTCTTAAGTAGCTTGAAGTCTTAGAAAGTAATTTTTGATTTCTAAGTAGCATTTGGTGTTTCAGAATTACTTCCATGACAGAGGTAGGTAAAGCTCATAATATAAGGAATTAAATTCACATGTTAGCAGATAATTTTATTCTTAATATGGCACCTTACTCCAATATCAGTTCTGGAGAGCAGTCCAGCAGCTTTGTTAACTATTTCCCAAGCCTTCACCATAGCATGTTAATAATAGTCAGTTGATGAGGAATGTGAACCCATGCAAATGGATTACTAAAACGTAATTATCCTTTTTCTTCAGTCCATACTTGCAAGTCTTCCTTCAGTTCTATGTGTCACAGGCATTCCTACGAGACATAAAGGGTTGAGTGGGTGAGGCTCAGAAACTGATGTGTTTGTGCAGGGGGTGGGAGCAGGGAAAATCTTTAAAAGAACTAAACAGTGCCCTGGTTGGTTGATTGATTGATTGATTGATTTATTGTGAGAGAAAATGAGTCCACTGCAGAAACAGTCAAAAGCTTGAACTGTTAGGGTTTCTGGATGACTGTTTTAAAACCTGAGTCTTCGTAAAACCACAATGGCAGACAGGTAATCAGAGAGGGAGTAGCTTATTTCTTTTGAAAGGATTCAGGTATTTATAAATCTGGGAAGAGTCCAGAATTATACATTTCCTTGCTATTAGAATTTACAAATAAATGACAGTTCCCATGAAATATTTAAGTATACTGAAAATTAGACATAGACATGCAATATCTATAAGAGGACAAGCCCTGTGATTTCTTTAAAACATTGAAGAAATATGGTAAAAGTCCTAAATACTTACATCAGAACTGACTAGAATCTTAAACCAGTAAATAAAAAAAAAAGTCAATCTAATTGACTTTGTTGTTCTATAAACAGACTGTGTTTTGTTACAGTTGCTTCCTTAGATAGAGAAAAACACAACAGACTATGTCAGCAAAGCCCTTGTGATGCATCTCATAGACTAAACAAGGTACAGTTAGACAGAAGAATAAAAAGGCAACTGACATAATAAGTTACTCTCACAATAAAGTATAATAACATAAAAAATGAAACATACTTTGTTTAGTAAATTAATAAATGAATATAAAAGTTTTAGTGGAAATAAAATTTGTATCAGTTAAAATTACTAATATTTTATTGCCATTATGGATAAGGCAGATCACACTATCGGTCTGTAATTAAAGAGTATGAAAAGTGGCAAGAAAAATCAGGAAATTTTGAACATGTGCTATCTTATAAATATCAAACATGCTGTTTTGCAATGGGAGTGCTTTTCCATTACTTCAGAGTGATTTTATCATTGATCTGGCTGAATTTTAGCTGCTTGATTCTGTTTGGCTTTTACAGTAGAGAAACAGAAGCCATAGTCTTGCTTACTAGATTAACTGTTAATTCAGAGGTTCTTAAAGGGGAAAGGAGAAAGGAAGTACAGGAGGAATACCACGAAATAGTGGGCATGCAAATCATGCTTTGGGATTCCAGCAGAAGGGTGAGGGAGTCTAAAATAACATTGTACTCATTAAGCATCTTCCATCCTGTCCACTAAAAAAACCCCTGAATTTGTGGGGAAAGCTCATGATCAAAGTTCATCTTCTTTGTACAGACAAGAGGATCAAATTAAGAGAGCATGAATAAATTTGGTTTTGTCAATTTGTGTGTGTACTGAACCTTGCAAGCCTGTTAAAGTGCTGGTTTTTTTTTTCTTTTTCTTCTTAGCTTTCTATATATATAATTAATCCCTGTATACAGATGAAGCACTCTCTGGATATGAAGCATTGATACTTTTTACTGTAGGACTTTGTCAGATTGCTCATGGGTCTACTTTTTGTTATATGTTTTAAATATTTCAGCCAGTTAGATGTCACATTTTTAACTACTGTGACTTAAAATATTGAATATTCCAGTGGAAGACATTTCATAAAAAGTGGTCCAAAATTCCAGAGAAAATAAAGGATTTTTAAAAAGTAAACATTGCCTTTGGCTAGGGAGATGGAGTAGATCAGATGGAATAGACCTCCCTTGTACCCCAACATTTCTGCAATTCTTTGCTGCTGGTTCTGCACTGATTGAAAGGAAAATTTTTTCCTATCTAGGATTGTATTTGTGCAAGTCTTTTTGAGTAAGGAAATTAGTCTTCTGTGCTTATATCTAATTGATATAATAAGAATAATAATGATAATCCTCCTATTTAACTTGGCTTCAGGAAACCTTTGGCATATTCTTTTTATTGAACAGAAATAGATAATAAGGATGGAAAGTATGTCTGAAATATAAGTGGACCTAAATAATAGTACCTATGTAGATGGGAAGGCTGCAAGTCTATTGATGCTGGGCTACAGATGTCTAATGTAGGCAAAATTGCCGTGAATTAGCTTTTAGAGTTCTATTTCTATAATCCTAAACACTTTCAAAGACATTGTGTTAATTGATCAGCGTTTATCTACATTAAAACCAACATATCCAATATCAGACTGTCCTCTTGTTTCCATTCAGCTACAATCAGAAGATTTATTGGTACATCCTTTAAATCTTATCCTCACTCATACTCACATTCTTTTATCTTTTCTTGTATTCTGACCTCTTTCCATCAAAGATTCTGAAAAAATATTATTTGTTTCAATTTAGGCAAAACACCTTACAGAGAGATTTTTTAAGCAACAAGTGGAACTTAGAAGGGGAACTTAGAAGGGAAAGTTCTGAACCATTGCCTCAAAGATACTACACTGAAGGTACTCCGCAAATGGTACAGGTTGATCACTGCTCTCCCGGGTATGGAATGAACGCTCAAGTACATCCAGACTGTCCAGAGTGTTGTGGTAACAAATTCATTTATCATACAAAGTATTAAATACTGTTACAGTGGTTTTTTCTCTCATTAAACTCTGTACTTTGCTATTTAACTTTATAAAATTATGCCATACTGTTTTGGGCTGTGATCCTGTCAAGTCTGTCAAGGTAACCAGTACTAGATCAGGTTAGTACTTTGCTAGAACTTTTGTAAGACCCTGTTGATTTAGATTTTAAGCCAGACCCACAATTTCTATGGACTGATTTAAATTAAAATCAATCAGATCAGTCCTCTAGATAGCAGTGGGGTTTTTTAGAATTAGCACAGAAAATCTGTAATCTGACAAGGTGTGTTTCAAGTGCTGTTTTATGGTGAGACAAACAAGACAGTTATTTTTGTTCTTAAATTTATAAAAGGGGGCATAATAATGCAATGCTTTAATCTAATTACAAACTTAAATGCTACGTTCCAGATCTGAGTAAAGTAAGAATAATAGATAAAATAGTCACTCTGTATAGCTTTGCAAAATAAAGTTAGATTTGTAAATGTGATCCATTTGGAAGAATAACGAAAGGGGGGGAGTGAATTTTGGTAATTTTATTTTTGTCAATCCTCATATTAAAATGAGTGATAGTCTTTACCAGGCTGTGTAGTGATAGGATGAGGGATAATGGTTTTAAACTGAAAGAGGGTAGATTTAGATCAGATGTAAGGAAGAAATTCTTTCCTGTGAGGGTGGTGAGACACTGGAACAGGTTGCCCAGAGAAGCTGTGGATGCCCCCTCCCTGGAAGTGTTCAAGGCCAGGTTGGACGGGGCTTTGAGCAACCTGATCTAGTGGAAGGTGTCCCTGCCTGGGGCAGGGGGGTTGGAACTAGATGATCTTTAAGGTCCCTTCCAAGCCAAACCAGTCTATGATTCTATGATTCTATGTTACCCTTCTTAGATGCTAAGGAATGTATCGGTATTTTAAAGAGTGACTTTGCCAGGCTGCAATTCGCCCAAGAAGAGGTTATTCATATGATTCCCAAATATTGAGCCTGAAGTCTCAAGGGAACAATGGAAGACAAGACACAGAGAGAGTAAATCTGTAGTCAAGATTTTGACAGATGATTCTCTACAGACCTAGAAATGGTGAAGGAAAACACTGGATTACATACTGAATAACAGTTTGCAGAATGGAATATACTTTGAAAAGAAATAATAAGAATATGGAAGAAAATAGAGACAACTCTAAAATTGCAGGACATGCAAAATGTTTCCATATGTGATAATTTTTTCTGATTTGTTGTCTTCATCAGAAGGAACTTTTTTGGTCCATGTCTTGCAGCAAAAAGTGACAAGCATCTGGAAGGGATATATAAAAATATCAAATTTATTACATTTACTGTAATACAGAATATTGTTGCACATGATTTCAAGGACAGGTACATGAAAATCAAGTTTAGAAAAGCATGTCTTCATTAGGATGATTTGTTTTGTGTGGACTGCAGTTTTGTTTTGGGCTTTCTCCCAGAACATCTTACTCCATTCTAAACTAATTTGTGTATCTTTTTTCTTCAGAACACAACTTTCATCTTAGCTCTGGTGGCTGTTTAACATAAGTAGTAAAAAATAATACCGTTTTCTTAGCTGCCATGCTCCTTTACCACCTGCACGAGACAGAAACACTACATAGCCCTACACCAGTGTCAACCCAAGAAGCTGATCCCTGTTCAGCTGGGGTCGTAACAGACACGTCTTTGGCAGGCAGATACAGGGGCAAGCTTTCACATCTGAGCTACCCAAGAATCTGAAACAGTCAGTCCTGAAACTTGACTGATTACTACTTCCCATAGTTGAGGATGTCATTCTGTCAGCATGCTCAAACATACACTCTCTTCCTTAGTTGACCTCTTGGTAAAATTAGTAATTTCCTTTCCCAGAATCCGAAACACCATATCGTAGGCAGTAAAACTGAAAGGGTCCTCTGCTTATCATTCTACCTCAAGGCAAGATATGAGCTTCAATTATTCCTGACAGATGTATCCTGCATAATCTTTAAAACCTCAGAAGACTATATAGAGTCCCAAGGAAATATGACTCAGTACTGCACATTCTCACCACTGGAAAGCTTTCTTCTAAGATATTTATGTTATTGCCCTTGATGTAGTTTATACCTGTTACTTCTTGTTCTGTCTCAGTAAATCTGGAAATGATTCCATTAACTTTATCTTTGAAATAGCTTTTGCATATCTTAGAAGAATCTGACCATTTCATTTTTCTGATATTGTCTCCATTGAACTAAACCACCTCAAGTTCAGTCTTTTTGGTCATATTTGATAGACCTTGATTACTGTCCACTATAGGTTCTCTATGTTTGTTTTCAGTGCCTCAAACTTCATGCGGAGACCCATGCTAACATGGGAGAATTAGTTTTGATTTGCTAAAATCCCTAGATCTGTTACTTAAATAGAAAATAAAATATTTTCCCTGTATCTTTTTTAGTGAGGGAGCTTTTACTAAAATATGCACTTACTCATAGAAACATTTTGATAACACATTTCCATGGAAATACAGCAGAGTTCAACTTTTTGGTTATCCGATAGTTTCCTTTGTAGTTGCAGGAACCAGGTCCTGTAGTCCAGTTAAAACAGTTTTAAGGTCCATTTTAGAATTATTTGGGAGTTCTGGTCTCTTTGGCTACTCTTGTTTTGTATTTAATTCATGGAACTCATTTGCCCTGATGGGGAGAATGCCCTTTAGCTTAAGTAGATTTTGTCTCCTATTTTATAATCAGAACAAGTCAACTACTTTCTATCTGCTTTTGTAAGAGTTTGCATTCAGTAAACCTCTATCTCAGATGCCCTATTTTGAGTTTAATATTCTTGCACAGGGGTGACTAGAATTTAACATGCTATTTCAGATGAGCTCTTACCAGTGCCTTTTACATCATCAGGGCTTTTCTTTTGGTCCTAAGAACCTCTCTCAAATGATTTAACAGTACCACACTTCCCCTTTTCACTGTGACTGATTGTGCTCACAGTCCTCCTTAATCAAATATATACAGGCCTTTTGCATTCTTTTATTTCTTCTCTGTTTAAATCTTGTCCTTATTCACAGCTTCTCCCAGTTTTGTTGTCAGCACAGCTCATTGGGACTTCTGATAATCTTGTTAGTGAAAATATTTAGTAAAGTCTGTCTAAGAGCGAGATCCCGAGTAATCCCTTTAGCAATTTCTCTCCAACTCTTATTTCCCTTTTAAGCATCATTCAATACTTGGTTTTAAATTTCATTCTAATCATAGTGTTCTGTAGTTTATTACATTTGTATGTGCTGCCGTATCAGGTGCTGCTTTCAAATTAATTATGTGTTTATCTTCATTGGAAGACAACATTGAATTGTATTACTTTCCGCTTACCTGCATGTGTTTCAGCGTTCATTCATGAAATCTTTACGTAGTATAGAAGTCTGATCAGCTGTTCTGTGGTTTCTTGGATTCTTTTTTCCCTTTCTGAAAAATTTATAATACATTTCTTACACAGGTTAGCACCAGTCATAGGGTATCACTGCAGACACATCGCAAACCTCAGGTTATCATCTGCATTACCCTTTCATGGGCCAGTTCTATTTAGGAACATGGAAACAGATGTTACTCAGACTTTCTAATCTAAGTACATTAAATGTTGAATAGTGCGACTGTTTCTAGTCTCCAGGTCTTGGTAAGGATATGATAGAATGGAAGAGGTTATGGAGTAGGCCCAAGAACATGGAGAAATAAACAAACTTATGCATATCCTCTGCACGTTTCATAAAAAACCCTAATCTATTTTCTTGTCATACAGCAAAATAGCTGCATGTTCAGTTACACCTGTTCTGTTTCCTCTCTTATCTAGTTTCATGTTGTGTTCTAGTAGCTCTGGCTCCTCCATGCTGTTGTGCAGTGCTCTGTGAACAATGCATCATTTATTTCACACTGCCATTACACAATTTGTGCATTAAGCATAACTTTCACTTACTGCATCATCTACCAATCTAAATCTCCCGTATTACAACGTGCATTCATTTTCTTCCCCATGCTTCAGGCTCATGTTCTTTCATATCATAGTATATCCTCATTTGTTTTTTCCCCTCTGCTTTTATATTAAAATGGCATTAAATACTGAGCTATTGTCTCACATTCTACTCCCATTTTCTGGTCTAAATCTCTTTCTAAATTAGTCAATTAAACACATTAACCTGATTAGTCACTCTGTGCCGTATCTATCTTTAGAGAAATCTTTCTGGCAGAAAACACTGGTGGTAAAACATATCAAAATTTTGTTCATCAGGTACCAGATAAGCCTCAGGCAGAACCCTTTACTACGAGGCAATGACTTAAAGACATGGAGTTACTGCTGATTAATAATTCCATTTTGTCTTCTGCCTCTGTAAAATAGTCTTGAATAAACGGAATTGATGAGTACAAACATCTTAGAAATATATTCATATGATTTTATCTTAAAAGTTTTTATGCTTTTAGAGCCCTGTTTTATGTGAAATAAAGCACATTATTCCAGGATAAGTTAATTAAATATTTTGGTAACAGCTACATGAGGTATGATCCAGCATTAAATTTTACTTAACATAGGCAATTGAGTCACTTTCACATCATCAAAAATTCTGAATACAATTTTCCTGCTTTATAAATCTTTTTTTTTTTTTTTAATCAGATGCAGCTGTGAGATTAATACGGTACAAAATGTTGTATGTTTCTTATGGCTTCTCTGGAGACACAATTTGATATCATACCCTGTACTAGCATTATGAAATATTTTTTGTCCTGTATTACTATTATGCAGAGCTTGATTTCTGTGTTATTTTTAGTAGACTACATACTGAATAGTCAGTTCTAATTTGGTTTTCTTCAGTTCTTTCTCTCACAACATGGTGATTATTTATATTACTGACACACAGTAACTTGAAAGTTGAAAAGGAAATACATTATTCAAGAGAATATTGAAATAGTCCTAAACATCAGAAGAGAGTGCAAGATAATAGCTTATAGGGTGCAAGAACAAATTAATTGTCGTGTGCATTTCAGTTTGTGAGGTGTGAAGTGGCAAGTATATAAAATATGCTGTAAAGATAGAAAATTTTGCTAAGATGTTTATACTTTCCAAGTGAAGGAATACCAGTAGGAGTTTTCCATTAGTGAAAAGACTGAAACAAGTTTACCTGTTAAAGAAACTTTTCAGCAGCTGGCTAAATAAGCTACAGGTCCCTATTTCAGATTCGTTTCTCTTTTCTGTGCTTTCTGCTTGATAGCAAACAGAAGACACTTCTGAGAAACGAACTTTTTATGCCATTCTTAGTCTACCTTGCTCCAATTAAATAAACTGAAAATTATGAAGGATTTACTAGAAGTGTGCCTATAATTGTCTATAATATAGTGAACAAGATGATTGATTTTCCAGACAGAAAGGTTGGAAAATGCCTTTAGTTACATATATTTGTAAAGCTCTCTCTTTCCCATAAAGCCACCTTGGTCTGTCTAGACTAATATACAAAAAAGGCATGATTTTGGCATCATCTGCAGAGGACTCCTCTCAGTCAGTAGCAGTGTCAAAAAATGCTAGGCCAGTTAGTAACAGCCACTGGGGATCAAGTGAATCCTGACAGCCTCATCAAATGAAGATAAACCAAACCAAATCCAGAAAATGCTGCTGAAGGTTTGTGCAGTAGTGACTAAGAAGTCATTATTAAGGCAGGCAAAACCCAATAGCCAGGTAAGCGCTGACTCTGCAAAAGGAAGGAAGGTCTTAATTACCCCTGCATAGTGAATACTAATGCTGCTAATTAGAGATCTATGCTAAAGAAGGGCTACCACTGCCAAATTGAAGTACGATTCAGGATAGTCATAACGAATTAGCTCAAATTCTGCTTTTTTTCTGCCAAGTGCATAATGCTGAGTTAGTCTGTTGTGATGAAGTCATTCTGCAGATGATTGTACAGACTTCATCAAATGGTATAACATGATCCAACAGGAAAAAAATGTTTCATTCAGAACACTTGTTCTGCATCATACACTGATTTCTGGTTTGATGTACTATTTTTGCACTACTTCTTAATAATTATCAGAGCTTAGATTTCAGTTTCATTTTGTCTTGTATTCCTTATAAAAGCAGCTATAGCAGTTTATTTAAAACATTATTGGATATAGGCCATATTAAAATGTAATTGATGGACATATCCCTGGTAAGCAGATGGAGTGAAAAGTGATGAATAGAAAAATATGGTGTAATAAATAGATGATGGATAAAATATATACAATTTTTTCATCATCAACCAGCAGAATACTGCAAGAAAATCTTTTTTTCAAATAGATAAAGATGCATTCTAAACATCTATAATGTAATTTTTTAAAATATACTTAAGTTCCACATTTTTTTCCTTGTTTTTTTTGTCCATAGTTGTATGCAACCCAGGATCATACAATCCTAGTAATGGAATTCACTGTCTTCATGCAACAGTAGTTCGATATATGGAGCAACAAAGTGCTAAGAACTGAGGTATTTGCAATAGCTCTTAGGTATTTTAATGTGGTAATATGAATAAATATTTTTAAAATGTATACAGTTTGTTTTGGTTACATCAATAGAATACACTTGCTTTTAAGAAATAATGATTCATCAGCATATTGATGAAATATTTTAGGTCATACCATGTAGGACTACTTCATTTTTAAGGTCTTTAGAATATCTGCTAGGTTAATATCAATAGAGACAACTAACTGTTTAAATAACAAGAAGAAAATAAAAAAGTAGAGGTAGTTTGCATACTGAGTCCTTTGCTGATAGACCTCAGCTCCTCTCGACACGGACTGGTGTAAGGAGTCTACATTGTAGTTTTCATGTACCTGTCCATGCAGTCGTTGGTTAAGAGGATTACAGTGAACAGTTCACAGTGTATATAAAATCAGCACTGAAGGTCGTGAATGTTGCAATGCAGCCTCAAATGCAAAAACATCCTAAAAACTTTCTTTCTAGATGAATTATAATATTGCTACTGACCAGTTGGTAACTTCTTCGCAAAGAATGTAAAATTCCACTTGGGTCAGTCATCTGTTCCACCTTTAAATGACCCCATTGAGCGAAACACTTTTGCTCTTACCTGAAGAAAACAAACAGTAACATAAAATACCATGGTACTTTTTATGACACTCATCTTCTTTACTTTTGTAAGACTGTTGAGAATTACTAAGTGGTTGGTTCAATGCATTCCTTGTCATTGTCATTCATTAACAGCCTTATTTAAATTGGTATTCAGTAAAAGAATCCTGTTTAAAATCTTATTTGGTTTGTCTCTGCAGATCATACCCCATGCAAATTGTAAAGTTTTAAATAAATATTACGGAGTTTATACTCTTTTTCCTCTTAGCTCTTTTCCCTATCTAGTTCACGTATAAAAATGAGCTAGATGTGAAGGCCATTTTTAGTTCTTTGTCGTATCTGGAAAATGGGGTTTGCAGGTGTTTGTTTTTTTAAGCACATATATGGGCCACAGGTTTAAATATGTTTGTCTTCAGGAACTCTACTCTGAAAAAGGAGTAAAAAGAAATACCGTGCTACATCTAAGAAGTAATTTTTCAATATGATGCATTATCTTAAGATACTATACTATAAGCATCCCACTAATATACTGTTTACGTGACAGAGCCTGAAGCTCCAAATATATTATATTTTCATGGGAATGACATAAAAAATGAAAACAGTACATTTGAAAGTAACTAGTAAGACTGTATGATTTGCCTTTCTGGTTTGAATGAACTAAAGTAACTTTTATGTAAAACATATGCAACTAAGGCATTTGAAAAAAATGGAAAACAAGCATTATCAGGATTCTATGGACTGACACTGTTTATTGCTCACACACTAGTATGAACAGCATAACTAGCAGAATATATAAAATAACTTTACCAAATGCTATTTGAAAATAAATAGCTGGGAGAGAGCATGTTAAAAAATGTTTAGCAGTTAAGAAATTAAACTCTATTTAACTGTAATCCATAGAATGACTAAAGGCTACCTATTATTTATTTTCATGAACAGACCACTGGGTTGTTACGGTAGGCTGAAGCACTGCATGTCCATATGTTATCTCCATAATTTCCCACTTGCAACAGCACTAAATTAGTTAGCATTAGTTTGAATTATTAATGGCTAAAGCGAGAGCATAATATGCAGTATTGTCTTTGTGAAAATACAGACTTTGTTAAAAAACCACCATACCAAGTGATAGCAGCACATCAAACTTCCTACAGTATGGATAGCAAATTAATTTGAGAATGGCTCTCTGAAATGAATGCAGCTTTTTAAGGCAATAGCAACACAGATTAAGCAGCATTTTGACATTTTTATATATTTATCTTCCTGTTGCACATCAGAAACAGCTCTGGCTGGCAGACCATTTCATCAGTTAAAGGCATTTAGAGAATTGTATCTGTACTTTGAGGGAGAATTCTAAAGCTGATGTAGTTTTCACTGGGGTATTATACACACTAGAGTATCGACTTTCTTCTCCATGCATACATTTATGGATTTTGGCAGAGTATAGAAACAATGTTTTTTGGTCCTCCTGATAGGTGAAATTCACTTTAATTCACAAAGTTTGCACACCCTTTAAGGCTTACTGGAAAAAGCAAAATAAGTGGTATAAATGTTTGTCTTTAATTCTGCCTACTATGAACCAAAGCACTTTACACAAGTATTTCTGAATGTTATCTCTCCTTACTGATTGCAGTCAAGTACAGATGCTTTATTATAGGTGCAATCTGTGGAAGAAACCCTGATCTCAGGTAACAGCATTCACCTTGGCTTCTAAATTACTCTTGGTTTATTCTGGCTTAACCAAGAAAAGAATTCTCATTTGTCAGTACATACATGGTGTATGTATACAAATATACATCTCTTGCTGCTAAAATATTTTAGGTTTACTCTTGTATGGTTGGAGCCAGAAGAAAGAAATTTCTTTGTGTATAAAACCATGGAAAAAAGTTTCCATGTTTTTCCATTCCCCAAATAATTACATGTTAAACATGCTTTAATTTCCTCATGTTACATCTCCTATGTGTTTGCTATTTTTCCACACTGCATGTGAACTGATATTTGCATTCCTGTTTTCACCATTTTTCATAAATTCACCTCTTTGCCACGAGGCAAAATCTCTGCACACAGAAACACTCAGCACACTCCACTCTTGCAGATGGTCCTGCAGTTTGTTCAAAACCTGCAGCAGCGCTCTACGGTGCAAAATCTGCTGGAACTGGAGGGCTTACTGTTTTATGTGGTATTTTTCCCTTTTTGCCAAAGAAACATGAAGCAGGCTAACCTCTTGAGTTCTACTAAATTGACAAGATTACTGACGAATGTAAGTGGCAAACTTAACATTTATGATTAATAGATTATACATATTCAAGAAGATTAACCTGCTATTTCATTACTATAGTCTGCCTATTCAACAATAGCTTTAATTATGCTGTATATTTCTTAAAAGCAATGATCTTTTTAAATGCAGGAAACTGTTAAAGTGTTACAGAAGTAGCATTACTATTAGCTAATAGCCTCAAATGAACCTAACATGACCAGCGTAACAAATATTTCTGGTAGGTTGAGTTGATTGTTTTTGAACATCAGCTTTTGTGCTCCTAATTATGTCAGTGTTTTCCTATTACTGATTAACTAATATTCCATATCAGTATTTCCACATAGCCTCAACAGGTAAACAACAAAACCTTTAGACTTCTCTGTAACTGATAATTGACATGCAAATTTGGAGTTTTTCCCGTGTTTGTTTTAAAAGCATATAAAATGGATGAGGCACATATTATATATGAGCAATTGGAAAAACATACTAGGTTGCGTTTATTTTTTCTCTGCTATAATGGGAGTTGTTTAATATGACATTTCAAAAGACTGAAAATTTACATTTTTGGTGTGGTTGAGTGTAAGCCTTTTTTAAGAGGAAAGAGGATTCTGGGAAGGAGTGGCTGTCTTCTTAAAACTGAACAAGTTATAAACTTTCTGAAGTAGTACTCACTTATATCAAAAAGTGATGAAAAATTGGAATTCTTGGAAAGCCAGAAAAATAGTCTGTGATATTCAGTTCAATGCTGTCTCCCCAGTTTGTATTTTGTTTTTAATGCAGCAGGAATACAGGGCAGAAGGTGTATTTTTGCAGACAGAAAACCCATGGTAACACAGGCTGTGAAGAAAATTCATTGCCTGATAAGAGGAATAAATGGAGCGTTTAGTTGGATTGCACTAGATTCTTAAATAATACGTGCCTTTCAAAGCCTCCTATGTATTATGGAGCTATCATACTTTAGATATTAAAGTTACCATCAAAAGAAACATCAAATACTTTACAATCATGACAGTATAGTTTATATTACACCATATAAGAACAGAAGAGATTGTTTTCCAAAGTGAGGGAACCTTTCATCATATCTTTTTCTTTCTTATTTGTATTAAAGACTTCAATTCAATGTCATTTACACCAGGCTTTCAGTTTTACACCTCTGGAGATCATCTAGTCCAACACCTTGCTGAACACCTTGTTCAGCAGGCTGCTCAGGGCCGTGTCCAGTCAGATTTTGACCATCCTCAAGGATGGAGACTCTATGACATCTCTGGCAACATCCTCCAGTATTCAGTCACCTTTACTGTATGGTGGGTTTTTTTTTATCTCCAACCAGAATTTCCTGTATTTCAATTTGTTCCCAAATAGATTTCTCATTTACTTTCCTTATGATAGTTGTTGAAAATCTCCCTATGAAATACCTGTATGACATTGTAGCTATGCTTTTCTTTTTTTGAACATTCCTATCATAACGCTCAGCTTCTCTGTGTCTTATATCTTTCCTCTTTTTCCCCTTTTCCCTTTTAAATCTCACATAAGTATTTAAGTGAATACCAGCATTTCCATTTTTGTGGTTTGAATGAGTAGTATAAAGAATCCTACTTCACACTAACTGTGCAATTTTCTAATTACCCGAAACCATCTAGAATATCATCTCTTCAGGCACCTACTTACACAGGTTTGAGGCCAAATTCATGTATAGTGCACTCCGACAAGAATGGACGAGGCCAAACCAAGATCTAATTTGTCTTGATTTCAACTGGGAAATAAGCAAAAGCAAGTGAAGTAGAAGCAGAAATCTCATATTCATGCCAATGCAGCTAGCTACATAAGAACATCTGAGAAGAATATTCATTATCCAAGCAACAGACCTTCAAATACAAAATTATTCATGAGCTATCAGTGTGTCTGGAAATACAGCTTTTATAGACACAACCCACCTGCAAAGCTGAAGAACTCCTCATATGCAGGATGCATAAAACTGTTTGCACTGAAGCAAAAACCAGCTGAGTACCTAGGCTTCAGTAGGAAAGCCAATATTCTCTGGAGTTTGGTTCACTGGAAATGATGCAGATGGCTTTTCTCTTACTTTTTAAGGTAAAATATAAACAGGTATATTACATGACCAAATCATAACATTTAGATAAGTACATGTGGCCACTTAAAGGTGAATGACTTCCAAGTGCATTCCATAATGGCTAATTTTTAACTTTAAATCTTTTAATTTTCACATTTTCATTTTCCACTCCTGTAAAAGAGAAAGGAAGGTTTCTGTTTTAAGCCTCTATGTGCAGTGACATTATGCAGCAGACTGCAAATCTCGGTTCCCCAGCTCCATTGCCGAAGGCTCCCACAGTGCTAGATGCAGTCACCCGTTGGAGTTTGGCTCTCAGGGTCTTCTGGTGTGTTTGCCTCTGTGCAGGGGTTGCTGGCGGCATCACCATGTACTGGGTCTGTCTGAGATGGAGTTATTTTTCACAGTAGGTGGTACAGTGATCTCCTGTACATTTGTGATCACAACAATGCTGATAACACATCAGCATTTTGGCAACTGCTGAACAGTGTGTGCACAGCGTAAAGGTCTTCTCTGTTTCTCACTCACCCCCAGTGAGTACTGTGGGGGTGCGCAAGAGCTTGGGAGGGGACACAACCAGGCAGGTGACCCGAACTAACCAAAGAGCTATTCCATGCCATATAACGTCCTGCTCAGCAGTACAATGGAGAGGAGCGAGGTTTGGGTAGTTAGCTACCTTTTGCTTGGGAACTGGCTATCCACACTGCTCTGCCCATGAGAGGTGGTGAGTGATTACCGTTACATCACTTCTTTTGTTTTTTTCTTTTTGCTTCTACTTCTCCACTTATAAAATTATTTTCATCTTGACCCATGAGTTTTCTTGCTTTTACTCTTCGTTTCTTTTCTCCTGTCCCACTGGAGGTGGGTGGTGGGGGTGTGAGTGGCTGTGTGGTGCTTAGCTACCTACCAGGGTTGACCCACCACACACTGGATGCCAGCGTGGTTCCACAATTGGGTGAAGCTGGTGAGATCTGCCCAAGAAGAGTCACTCAGCCCATTTCCCCATCTCAGGTATAACCAAAGAGCTCTCATGTGGTAATACACAGGCCAAAGCTGTATGTGGCCAGTGATCTCAGCATGAAGAAGTTCCAAAGCTCATTATGACTTCTACCTCACTACATTTAAAAAAAAAAAAATAAATCTCAGAAGACTTGGTTTATTTCTCAAAACCAAAGATAATTATATCTCAAAATATAATTTCTTTAAGAAAACACCCACAGAGCTGGGTGATTAGCTCAAGATTAATTTGCCCAGGAAATTCCGTACAAATTGGGAAAGGACTAACCGATTACTACAGTGAAGATGACATTAATATGTTGGAACCAGAACTGAAAGACAGAAAAATATTTTGGAAAAAAATGTGAAATAGAAAATATTTATAAAAGCTATACTAGAAACACACACTAAAATATCCTTTAACTTTTCATTCACTACTTCAGTAAAGACAGAACTTCCAAAAAGAACAGTAATTCAAGCCCTGGGAAACAGTAGAAGGCTTAACAGGAAACTCCAGTGAAGGAGAAGCAAAGGGTGACTAGTCTGAGGTGAGATTTCCAAAAACTTAAACATTATGGCCACACATTGAAAGACACAAATTCTGAGTCTCTCATAGTAATAACAACACATGTGTCTCTTAAAGAAGACACTAAGCAGCCTATTTGGAAAGGCAGTCCCAGACTGAGTTGCAAGTCCTGTATCCCTGCTAGGCATTCCAGGTACTGGAGAACAACATTTCCAGGACAATGTTTACATATGTACACATCCACTTCAGGGAAAGTTATTATTTACTTGATTTCTGTGTGATTTAAAACAATTTAAATCCAATGATCTGTCTCTCCCTCATACCATGCATGACTTTACCAGAGGACTGGCTGGGTAAAAGACAGTTCCTTGATTTCTGATTCTGTCACTCCTCTTCCTCTCCCATACCATCACTGGGGAAAATAATGCCCAGTGATAGACAGACACATGCTCAAAATACAGACGTGAGGTGATAACTGGGATCCACTGAAGTCACTGGTAACAGTCCTATGGTCTTCAGGAGTACCAGAAAATCATACTTGGTATGGATGCAAACCTGATAACCAAGTCACACCACAGGAGAAGGTAGAAAAGGGTAGGTGGGAATTTAAGCAATAGTCTTCTGGTTTTAGATACTGATTCATTAAGTCTCTAGCAAAAGCTTAAAGTTAAGCCCACATTTAAGTGTTTTCTTGAGCCGTTGCCTTAACAGGTCTTCAAAGCAGATGTAACGTAAGAGTTGGTGATAAACTAAACTAAAACCAAAATGAATCTAAGCAAAGGCTGTTGGTGGCTGAAGCAGGGAGATGTGATTCACCTCACATGTAGTCTGGGTCAGCTTCTGTGCTAGAAATCCTTTGATGGATTCAAAGAATTGGTTCAAAACCTTGTTCCTCAACAGAGAGTGTCACAGACCCATACAGACTGCCAGAAAGAACCAAAAGAGTTGAACCAGCACCAGCAAGTTGGCAAGAGCAGGGTCTAGGAATGGCACAGCTACTAACCAGCTCTCCTATCTATGGATTAACAACATGGAGCCACATCAGTGGAGGCTTGTTTGGCTGCTCTAGCCCTTCCAAGCTGCACTTGTCCACATCCACTATGCATTACATCAGCAATGCTGTGTGGTTACTTACCATCATTTCCATCAGCTGGGTGATGCTATGTTGTTTACACCACAGAGGAATTTTTCCTGCTGAAATGTGCTATGTCTGAATTGAGTATGAGGAACTGATTTTGTCTAGTTAATTTTTTATAACAACAGCTAAGAGAGACCAGTTTTGTATTACCCACTGCTCCAAGTTATCTTGGCCATGGACCAGTAGATGTGCACTGGTAGAACTAAAAGAAGGAGTTGACCCACTTCTACACTACAGCAATATTCCTAAATAAGCACATGTTCTCTGAAAGCATATTCTATTCCATTTTTTCAAAAGCAAGAACGTCAATGTTTTGTCATATGCTGGCTCTTTCCTGGCCCACTAAACTGAAAATAAGCAAAAAAACAAAACAAAACCCACCAAAAAACCCCCAAGAAAACCCTCATATGATGAAACTAGAATAGAAATGTAATGTTTTAGCCATGGTGTGTGTGTACAACAGGTCAGGCAACGATACAGTACTTTCATCTGTATTGTCTATATAAAACATTTATTTTTAAGCTCTATAATGGTATTATAGAAATACATAGAATATTTTATAGAGTGTATTTTAGTGTACTCACTGTGAAAATAACACATTTATTAAGACAGGTATTCTTATGTCCAAACGTTTTAAATATATGCACTTCTTTGCCTTGCAGTATTATTTTACTTTGAAAAACAAAATATCAATATTTTATTCTTTGCTCCTCATCAGAATCTTCTCCTTCAGACTTTCCTGGGTCATCTAGGGTGCTCACTGCTGTGAGATATTTTATAAAAACCACGAAAAGTACTTAGATTTGTTGATTTCCTATATTTGTTTGCATTCATGTCTAGTGCACATAGCTTGCCGTTCAATTCTCCAAGTGCCTTCTTCGTAAGTACAGTGACATATAGTGCATTCATCAGTTTTCACCTCCCGGCCTGCTGGAATGACAATGGTTTCTGCAAAGCAGTTCGGGCCTAAAAAAAGAAAAGAGTTTATTATGCAATACCCATGGCACACTGTAATCCAGCATAGTTCAGTTTTAGTCTCGAGCACAGAAAACCTAACATGAAGTGACTAATGCTGGTCACATTAAACAAATGTGAGCATTGTGCACAAGGTGTAACAGCAGCAAAGAGAGCCAGGACACTGCCCTTGATGTGGCTGGATGTTTTCAGTATGGACTGTCCTGCCTTCCACAGGGAAGGTGCAATAAAGCCTTTCTGTGAAACATGCGACTGTGACAGAGACCTGGGCACAAACTGACGATGCAGACGAACACAGATTTAAGCTAGAGAAAAAGCCAGGTATTGATAATGCAACAGTGCCACTGTAGGCTACTAGAGAGCAGATTATAAATGCTATTACTTTTTTTCCATTGGAAACAAGCATTGTATTTTGTTTAGTAATCAAAGTATCAGATTAGTTTATTTTCCATTTCATGAGAAAATAGTCCTTTTCCACTAAAATGGAGTAGCTCCAGCCTCTTCTGAATGAAGACGCTTTTTGTGTATAAAATGTAAGTCAGCAAGTCTACAAACCCCTTTTAATAGTACACTGAAATAACTTCATTTCCAAGGATGAGGCAGGAGAACAACCCACCAGCACAGTATTCACAAGACAAATCTGGTTCTTTCAAAAGGTGACATCCTTGCATCTCTCTGCCACAGAAGGCTGCAAGTGCTGTATTATCTACAGTTCTGTTACAGGGGAAGTCTATTTCTGCGTTGAGAATCCACACACACTTGTAAAGCAGCACTAAACCCTACCAACCATCTCCTATCTACACACTGCCATGTCCTCAGGGGAACCTGGCCCTTCCATTCACTAAGCACACACAACAGCTGCTCAGGCAGAGCCTGGCCACTCAACAGCACTTTGGTACCATATCCATCAGGATAGGACGGGCACTAGGGGCCAGCATATATTGATCTGATACAGCTGAAAATCTTGCAACAAAATGGGCGTGCAAAATGCTTATTGACTGCCAACCTGTTTGCCACACAAGTAAGTAAATCACAGGTGAGGCTCAGTCTTCCATTGCCAGGGTGTACTCTAGGACCTAAGCCAAACAGTATGGCTTCTCCTTCTAAGGAAATGTATTTACTTTTTTAAGTGCTTCCTCTGAAAACCAAAGGTAGGGGCATGCTGCACATTCTAAAGCACAAATCAAATAGTTCACCAATCAATTTTAATAGTTATCTCTTTGGATCAGGTTATGTGCTTGTGTACTGACACAGCAGCCTGAGAATCAGATGCCAAGTTGACAACATTGAAGGCCTTTCCTCACTGAAGAGTTACCCTCTAGAAGAGACCTGCAAGACCTGCAGAAATTTGCTTCACCAAGTCCTACCCATTAATCCTCTGAGTGTTTAAGCCAGTATTTTATTTTAGGACTGACTGTTGACAAGTATCTCTAACATGTGGCTTCTTCTGCAGTTTTGGGTGGCTTCTTGCCCATTCACTTGGATGCAGAATGGATAGCAAAAACCAGCGTATCTCATATAAAATTACCTGCTTTACTAACCTAATGTTACTGTGATAGTTTTGGGTTTGAAGCCCCCTCAGGCTGTCCATGAAAAGTATCACTGGGCTGGACAACACAGGAAGGAAGGCTTCGGGGTGCCCTAGCTTTCAACTGAGATAAAGCAGCATTATCAACTATGCTGTCCTCAGTGGAACTTCAAAAGATTTCAATGCAAATCTATTAATTCTAATTAACTCAAATCAGTTAAATACCATATTCTTCTTGCAGCTAATAGACTTTCATCCCAAGATGGGTTCACCCCCACATTAGGTAAAGACACCTGAATGTTTTACATGCTGGCCTGTAATAGCCCCATGATTTACAAAGCTATATGATATAAAGAGTTAAAATACTAAAAGCAGAAACTACTTTCCATGGAGAATTTGTATGAAACCTACAAGACCACTTGAAATTTAAACACTATGTAAAAGGCACAAGAGGAACTAAAGTGATGTCAATCCCCTGTGCAGGATTTATTTCATTCTGGGAAAGTAAATGTTACAGGCTATACTTGGTTATAAAACCCAACCAGGGAATGAAGTAAAAACAGTGCAACACACGTAATATATTCACTAGGATTCAGAATGTAAATGCCTCCATTCACAATTAGTAGCACCTTAATGCTATGCGTGACGAGTCCTTCTTACATCAGAAAGTTATTAAATGTAGAGATATAAGTTAGCCCTAAATTGTTAAACTACTTAATATGGGGCAAAGTCATTGCTTTGGTAAATCTACAGGACAGCAATAACCACCTCCTTGAGAAAGGGACCCTACAAAAATAAATGACAGCCACAAATATTTTTTTAGTATCAAGCAACTTTTCTATAAAAAGTTGCCTATTTTCTGGTTCTGCATTTGCACCTATCATTACTGTAACTGCAAATCCTATAGAGTACTTAGACTGGCAACAGTCAACTGGCATCCTTGCCTCATCTTTTTCTTTGCAATATTGCGTGTGCACAGTATTATGGTTAATGTTACAGAAAAGGTCATCAATGAAAAGGCTGAACTGACTGTATTACTGCAACACCATGCACATAAATGTCAGTACAATATAGTGTCCAAACACGGAAAAATAATTCCACAGCTCTCCTTATATCATTTCTCCGAACCCTCAGACTTATTCTAGGGAAAAAAACAACCTGAGCTTCACCCCAAACCTCATTCAATTTTGAAGCTGTGTGAGCTAGTCCTGGCTCTTGGTGTCCTGTGGCTCTCTTTCAACCAAGCAGGCGACACTCATCCCTTTCCTTTTCATCTGAGAAGCAGTTGCAGAAACCAGATTTACAGGCAGAGCGGGCACACAAATGCTTATGCAGACTCAGAGTGCCATTTTCTCAGTCTCCCTTACCAGAGGGAAGCAGAAGCATGTGTATCCTCCACATTCAGTATGGATAAGCTGCCCTAAAGGCATGGCACTTGCTGAAACTACAGCTTTACTTAAAACTGGGCAGTTTATATTGATTTAGCAAGATTTGCAGCTTCCCATCACAAAGGGCGAGACATTTTTGAGTTTTTTTTAAAAAGTTTGCAAAATTACCTGACTTAGCACATGAAAAGCATTTCCAAGTAAATCAGGGCTGTTCCAACTCCAAAGCAGTGGTGGGCTTTCTGACTAGATGTTGCTGTTGCAGGAGCAGTGAATCTCTTCTCCTTGATCTACAAAGCAGGCTGCCTGCTTTCTGAGCTCCTGCTTGGTAACACCACTACTCCCCCCAACTTCAGCACCCAGTACTCGTTCAGTGCAGCAGTGGCTTGTTTGAGTTTCTTTGATCTATAGTATAAACCTCCTGGGCCCCATCCCCAACTGTATACACTTATATAGCTCTAAGGAAGTCAGCAGTGCTGCACATCTCCACAGTAGATGAAGATCCTGCCATATCACTCTTAAATCTGGCAGAAAATTCAATATGACATATTGTACCAATTCTGAGTGCAGCTTGAAATCTACCACGACATAATTTGTTTTCCTAAAGTATATACTGGCACTGTCAGACTCCGCTAGAGCCATACCATGCTGGGATCAGCAGAGATTTCTTTCCTAGGGCTAAGGCACAGTTGCTGTCATCTCAGCGATGTCTCAAAGCAGCGAGTTCAGTGCAAATCCTCAGTTCTCACACTGAGCACCAGATTGGCACGCAGCTCTCGGCCTCCCTGCATCCAAAACAGTGAATTCTACCTTCCAAAAGCAACATTTATACTGGGATCTAAGGAACTAGGAAGTCATATGTATTGGGTTTGTGTGGCAAGGTTCTGGTAGCAGGGGGGGATACAGGGGTGGCTTCTGTGAGAAGCTGCTAGAAGCTTCACCTATGTCTGACAGCACCGATGCCAGCCAGTTCCAAGACAGACCCGCTGCTGGCCAAGGCCGAGCCCACCAACAACAGTGGTAATGCCTCTGGGATAACGTATTTAAGAAAGAGGAAAAAATTGCAGCCAGGAGAGAGGAGTGAGAATATGTGAGAAACAACCCTGCAGACACCCAGGTCAGTGGAGAAGGAGGGGGAGGAGGTGCTCCATGTGCCAGAGCAGAGATTCCCCTGCAGCCCATGGTGCAGACCATGGTGAGGCTTGATTGACAGCCGGCTGAACATGAGCCAGCAGTGTGCCCAGGTGGCCAAGAAGGCCAATGGCATCCTGGCTTGTATCAGAAATAGCGTGGCCAGCAGGGACAGGGAAGTGATCTTACCCCTGTACTCGGCACTGGTGAGGCCGCACCTCGATTACTGTGTTCAGTTTTGGGCCCCTCACTACAAAAAGGACATTGAATGACTCGAGCGTGTCCAGAGAAGGGCAACGAAGCTGGTGAAGGGTCTGGAGCACATGTCGTACGAGGAGCGGCTGAGGGAACTGGGGTTGTTCAGTCTGGAGAAGAGGAGGCTGAGGGGAGACCTCATCGCCCTCTACAACTACCTGAAAGGAGGTTGCAGAGAGCTGGGGATGAGTCTCTTTAACCGAGTAACAAGTGATAGGACAAGAGGGAATGGCCTCAAGTTGCACCAGGGAAGGTTTAGGCTGGATATTAGGAAGTATTTCTTTACAGAACGGGTTGTTAGGCGTTGGAATGGGCTGCCCAGGGAGTTGGTGGAATCCCCATCCCTGGAGGTGTTTAAGAGTAGGGTCGACATAGCACTGCGGGATATGGTGTAGTTGGGAACTGTGTAATGTTAGGTTAATGGTTGGACTGGATGATCTTCAAAGGTCTTTTCCAACTTAGATGATTCTGTGATTCTGTGAGGCAGGTTGTGCCCTTCAGGTTAACAGTGGAGCAGATATCCATCTGCAGCCCATGGAGGACCCCACGCTGGAACAGTTAGATGCCCAGAGTCTGTGACCCTACGGGAAGCCCACGCTGGAGCAGGCTCCTGGCAGGACCTGTGGACCCATGGAGAGAGGAGCCCACGCTGGAGCAGGTTTGCTGGCAGGACTTGTGACCCTGTGGGGGACCCACACTGGAGCAGTCTGTTCCTGAAGGACTGCACCGTACCCCATGGGAGGGACCCCATGCTGGAGCAAGGGAAGAGTGTGAGGAGTCCTCCCCCTGGGGAGGAAGGAGCAGCAGAGACAACAGGTGATCAACTGACCACAATTCCACATTCCCCATCCCCCTGCACCGGAAGAAAGGAGGGGTGGGGTGTTTTTAAGATTTGGTTTTATTCCTCTTTATCCTATGCTGATTTGATTGGTAAGAAATTAAACTAATTTCCCCAAGTTAAATTTGTTTTGCCCATGACAGTAATTGGTGAGTGATTTCTCCCTGTTCTTATTTGAACCCATGAGCCTTTAGTTGATTTTCTCTGTCCAGCTGAAGAGGGGAGTGATGGAGCAGCTTTGGTGGGCATCTGGCATCCAGCCAGGGTCAACCCACCACAGAATATTTGGTGGTTAATTTATTGAGAGTTTATAATGAGATCCTCACCTCTTAAATGCTTAAAACTAAAAGAGTTTAAAAATATTATTGGGGTAAATGCTGCTATTGTAATTTTTTTTCAAAGTCCTTACACTGGTCCTGTGAAAAGCTTCCAATGACTTCTGTGTTATGCTTCAGTGTTGACAAAAGCAACAATCTAATTAAAATGCAAATTTTGTTATCTGGGAAGAAAACAGCCGTTACTAATTATCAGCAGAGAATGCCCAAGCCACTCACCTACAGAAGCAATAGCACCTGTAACCTTGACAACCTCACAAGAGGCTCTCTGAAGCTTCTCCTCCTCTCCTTCCACAAAACCACAGCTGTACGCTACAGAGTTGTGCCGGTTTCCTCTGCAGCCTGCCCTTGCTTTTGCATGAGCACGTGTTCTGATCAGTTCAAAAATGTAAGATACAGCAATTTGGTAAATCGTGTTTTAATCAACTGTTTTCATCATGTGTTAAACCAAATTATGGACAAAGAAATCTGTTCAACTGCAAGTTAATGTGTTTGCCTGGAGAGTAAGTCACGGCAAATTTTCGCCAATTAGAAGTACAGTGATAACCTCTGTAATACAGCACTTTGATGTGAGACTGCTTTGGGCTCTGCTTTATACTAAACTCCCTAATAGCTGCCCTTTTAATAGCTTCTTGCAGCAGTCAAACAGGTCACTTCCAAGGTACCCGACAGCAGTCCCATCTACCCTGACACTTTTATGGTATTCATCATTGTGGTATTTGAGCACTTCATAAATGACATAACCTCAACATTTAGCTTAACCTCTATTTTTTTTCTACTTTTTTTTTTTTTTTCAAATTTCATGGAGAGATTTCCAATGGTTACAACATGAAAAGACAGATCCTACACTTCATCCTGGGTATCTTCAGAACCATGATATTATATAAGAAACAGCTGTGCTGGGTGAGATCGGAGGTCCACCTGCACCTGCAGCAGCCAAAAGGAGATGCACAGGGAAGTATATAGGGACAGAGCAAGCACACGTACCCCGCTTCCAGCACTTTCTGAATCAGAGACTTTGTAAATGGCTCCTGTGTGCTGAGTTAATGGATGGAGTTAATAGGCTTGTTTATGATTAACCTTTCCAACATCCTCCTGAACTCCTATAAACAGCACTTGGTGGTAAGGAGGTCCACAGGTCTTGCACACAGGGTAGAACAGTTTTCACTTGCTGTCTCATGCTTTCCACCTGCTACCTAGATTTGGTATTCCCTAATCCTCACCGTGGAAGCGGCAGTAACAACCATCTCCCCTTTGCTGTGCCATTCATGAGCTTATAGACCTGTGTGATGTTCCCTTCCCTCCCATCACCTCACCTGCAGCCTGAGGAGGCTGGTTCTGCACCCCCTTTGTCCCTGCTGACCTCCCCAGACCTTCCCCACTTCTCCTACCTCCTTTTTGGGCTGTGAGGACCGCACCTGTGCACCACATGCAAGTTGTAGAAGCACAATGGGCTTGTACGGTAGCACAGTGATATTCCCTGTTTTGTTTCCCATTTTCCTCCTAATTCCTGACATATGCCTTTCTGTGGTGACCACTGATGAAAAAGTTGAACTGACGTTTTCATGACACTATGAATTTTATACTAGATAGAAATCTTATAGAAAAACATACGTTTCATTACACTGAAATCAAATCTTCTGCTGCCTTTCTGCATTTCAGTAAAGTTTCACTTTACAGCAATGCTACTTGACAATCTTCCATGTACAGCAAGAGTGTTCCTGTTGTTCAGTAATTTCAGGAACATGCCAGGGAAAGTGAAGCCTTCCCTCCCACCTTTCAGATCTTTCTTCTTTCTGACGTTTCAAGACTTCCTCCAGGATCTATTGCAGATGCCAGAGAGACTAATGAAACACGGAGCTGGAAGAAGAGATGTCAACAAGCTCCCTGCCTGCATTTCAAGCTGCCTGTTGATGCAGATGACCTGGAATGCCACAGCACAAAACCAAGGACTCCTCCACACCCCAGCAGGAAGTCACACCGGGGAGCGAGGACAGCCAAGGACCAAGCCATGGATAAAGGGTGGCTGCGCCTGCCTCCCTCCCAGTGCAGAGCACCTGCTGGGATATTGAGATGAGTTTCGAAAGGTGCTAATGCAGCATGGCAAGGCAAAATAAGGCTGCTCTGCCACATAGCACCGCAGCAGCAAGATTTTCGAGATACAGGCATTACCTCCCTCATCCCTCTCACATCTAATCACTTCCTCCAGAGATGGTATCGGTACCTACTTTGTGCCCTTCCAATCGCTAATCTCATCTAAAGGCTCTGTATCTCCCTGACTTGATTTTGCTTCCCTCTCATGCGTATATATATAAAATATGTCTATCTCCTGTGAAACGTCAGCTCAGAAGATAAAGCACAACAAGCAGCTGGCAAAAGTAGTCTGTGACTAGGATTACAGCAGACTCTCATTCTCTCACAAAAATAAGTTCATCACCCCTGCTGCCGTCATGAATCTGACTGCTCCCAATCCAGTGCAACCTTTTACTCGCCTCAGTACCTTTGGACGCTACCGAACCACGTCCAAAAGAGAGTTTTCAATTACAGAAGAAGGATTCAGGTAGATGCAATTTTAAGAGTAATTTGGGACCCTGAAGAACCATGTACTGTTTCTGTGGTTTATCAATGCCTCAATATACTGTCAGCCAGAGAACCATGGTAAATAGCCTAACAGACTTCCAGTAAATGTGTATATATATATTACAGGGAGAAGAAAAATAAAGGTATTCATCCATTTTGCGATTTTACTTAGCTGCTGTGGGAAGTAACAAAAAGGCAGTGTGTGCAATGTGCTACCTTTCATGAAAGCAGTGTTTTGTTCATGCTAGATAGAGCCTTGGTGCTTTTAAGAATAATAAAACCCCTCCCTTTGTTAGGGTCATGTTTTGTTAGATGCACTGGGAACGGACAGATTGGAAGAAAATCTGCCAAGGGCAAAACAATTAAAAATAACATTTTGCCACCTAATTTAGAAGGACGGATATAGCAGCATCTGCTGTGAGCAGACAGACAGAAGAAAGCTCAGTGAAGTTCTCCCATAACTAAAAGGGGTGATCATGTCCTCCGCGGCACTGCTGTGACAATGTGGGTATCAAAGCTCCGGTACCTGCTGTAGTCTAAGTGTGCCTCTGTGTGCGCGCATGTGTGTGTGAATGTGCTTTAATCTGGAAGATAAAACGAGCTATAATCTTACTTTGAGTTGGGTTTTAATATTCTGCTTATGAGACTCAAAAGCCCTGTTTATGATTAAGTTCTGTTGTTTTATTTTTTCATTTAGCATGTGTGACAGCACTATTGATTAATGTTTTGTTCCGGCTCCGTCCTAGAAATTGGACAAGTGTCCAAAAATCCCACAGAACACAAAACGAAGCCACCACAGCCACTGGACCAATCCTATCCACCACTGCTTCCTCCCAGCTCTGCTTCTCCATCACCTTGCATTTTGCCGTGATGTTAGCATCCCTGAAATGACAATGCCAAATGCTACCAAAACCAGGGCTGCACAGTTACTTTTGCACAGGTAGAAATTGCTTGCAGGAAGGGAACAGTCCATAATCCTGCTGCTGCCGCCGCTGTCCCCTTGGATTTTCATGTGTATTCAGAGAGCAGAATTTCAGATATCTGCTTTTTGTGTACTGAACAAAAAGAAGCAAAGGAACATCGAACACTACACAATCCAATACCGTATGAGCCAAACAGCCTCAGAGCATAAAAAGGCCCAATTAAATAGGAGGATCAAGTGCCATAAAAAATAAGATACATCAAACAACTTCCTTTATCGGAGAAAATACAGAAAGACTTGAGTACTCTACTTAAAATGATTTTCAAAACTCCTGTGACTTGTAAAGGGATATTGTGTTCCACCCAGAAACAGCATCCATTAGATATGAGCTGAACATTGTGTGTATCTTACAGAAAATTATATAAACACTTAGAAGCCAGCAAGCCGTGCATCAATTTTGCGCTCAGCTTTCTTGCAGCTCAGTCACCACCCAGGTGATTAGGAAATTAGAGACACCGGGCTTGAATGCATTGGGAAAACTCTCATCAGATGCCTCAGACAACAGAAACACTGCGGGGCTGGTGCTGCTCACCTGCAGCCCATCTCACCGCCAGCCCTGCCCACTGGTACCAGGATTTCACCTGTGTCACATTTGCAGAAAGCCGCTCGTCTGTGCTCCCCGCAGCTCTCCACACCCCCCTGCACCAGCCAGGGCAGAGATGGTGAACCAGCCTGGGCTAAAGCCAGCTTGGAAGAGAAGAGGTCCAGGACATGTCCTGCAGTGCAGCATCCTGCAGAGATGCTCCTGGTGGAGCAGAGCCCAGCAGCTTCATGGGAGCAGGGGTATGCAACAAAAGCATTGGCTACTTGCTTGGAAACTATTTCTGAAGCCCAGAGAGGGCGGTCATGTCTACGAAAACAAAGCAATGCCTTGCTAAATTTTCTCTCGGTTACAGAAACTGCAGAAGCATTGCCAGGCACTGCGGGGACAGACGGACTGACAACGGTGGTGGGACATTATGTGGGCTTCAGCGGGGTGAGCTGCTGCCTGCCCCAGCACTTGCAGCATGGGGGCTTAAAAGCTCTGCTGCTGAGGTTAACGGGGCTAATCCTTTCCTTTCTTAAGATGTTTATTCATCCCAGTGACCCTGCTGGGCTCAGTGGGTTTACTGGGGGCCTGGTGAAAGACCTGCTCAGCAATAAGTCATATTCTTCACACTGGGAAACATCAGGTTACTCTTCAGACTAAGCAAGCCACGTGAAATGCCTCAACAAGTTATCCTAAAAACTATTATGTAAATTTAAATAGACTCTGCAATTCCAAAAGCATGCGCTACAGGTCGGTAATTTAATGCATCAGAGACCTGCTTGCAAATACTGGAACTAAAAGCACATTTTAATTAGCCAAAACACTGCAGCACTGGTGGGCTGTAGCGTCTATCAGGCAGGTTAGTTAGGTTGCTGAGAAGTGTACAGTAACTCAGGCAGTAATGTACAGGATTCTATGCATCCTGAAACCCATACTAAATGCAGGACGCTAATGAAAGAAGAGATTTTGAGAATTACGATGGAAAAATCCCTGAAGACTTCAACTAAATTGAAAGCTAGTGGCACAAAAGTACAGTATAACGCTGCTTTGGCAATGAAGTGGAATCTAAATCAGTATATTTTTCCAGTCAGTATAAAACACGGGGTAGTGAGAATATGGTACACAAGGATGGCCAGTGGCTACTTACTGCTACAAGGGATTATTCAATCAAACCAACAAAAAATTACCAGTTAAACATCAGCCATTTTTTCACCCCATTTTAGAATAAATACACTGAATACAGTTAAATCAGGGATTATCTTTCTTACTGAGAACGACATATCAAAATACTGAATGTAGCACCATTCAATTCCAGAAAGACTGTCACAGCAGACAGTGACAACTCTTCCAATTAAATAGTCCCCTTGCAAAATTAAGTGTTTTATTAAGGGCTTTTTTGTTGTTATTTTGGGTTTTGTCATCATAACCAATGCTTTGGGGTTTTTTGTTTTAGGGGCTTGCCTACACAGACAGATTTCTAGCCCCTCATCCAAATTCACTAGAGTTGCTTTGCTCTGGTTGCAGTTGTACAGATGTACCTAACATGTCTCTCTAGGTAATCTGCTGCTGAAGTGATAACACGCTAACCTAGAAAAAAGCATCTCCACCAAAGGAGCAGCGGTATAGGGTCTCAGACACCCTCTCATACAGACAAGCTGTGAACAATGTTGTCAGCTGCAGAAAAGGGGAACAGAAGTTGAGACTCTGAAAGGGAATAAAGTTTGTGCAGTAACAGAAGTGGTCTGTCACATCTGAACTGCTCAGCTTCACACCCGGAGACTTTGGTCCTGTGGCAGTTTCTGGACTGTATCTGTGATGTTGTGCTCATTTTATCCATTTCCTTTGAGTTACATGACAAAAGGTAAGAACACAGCCAAAACCAATCCCAGCACAACTGTTACTTAAAACATAAAAAAACCTGATCCACAAAGGACTTTCTTTAATATATACTGAAGACTGACGACCACCTCTCCCCGTTCTACCTTTGTCAATTAGAATGTTTCCAAAAATCTGCCTCTTAAAAATAGATAAATAGTACCCTTTATTACAGGGATAGAAGTGACAGGGATCTATGCCAAAAAAAAAATTATAATTGTCAGTATGTCATACATCACTTTAAAATATAATGAATTCTAAAAGCATCCTTTGCCATGAATTGTTAGCTTCTTTGAAATAAAAAGCTGTACTTCTAAAAAACAGGTGTAGTGCATGGGACTCAGAATGGAAATCAAAGAACCTGTTTATTCACTAGTCCTAATGAACTACTAGTATCTTTAGGTGTGAAAAGTTACAAAATATACAGTTGTAATTGCTGGTTATTTTAACATGATAGTAATACTATGTGAATTATACCTTTAAAGAACAGAGATATTAAGTTCTCCTAAGAAAAAATTCTTTATCAACTTTAAGATGCACCTAGGTTACTCCACAACTGAGAAAAATCATGGTATTTTTATGAGCAAAAGAGAGGTGTTATGCTTTGCCCTCCATGCTGCTGAATCAGTAATTCTACCTTTTCTTCCCCTTTAATGATTCTTCCCTGGTGGTTATGAAACACAGCACTGAGACAGCTTGCTTTGGAAAGACTGTATTTTGTACCTGTTCAGGAAGCTGAAGAGAAAAATGTGGCTGTGAGAGCACACCCTTCCTGCCCCTGGTGCCCTGAGCAGCTCTGCTCCGATGGCCTGTCAGGATGTGACCCAGGGAAAGTCTGATGTCGGTCCCCACTCCAGTGCTGTCCTCCCACACAGCCGCAGCCCTGGGGATAAGTCACTCGGCACCCAACTTTGCCAGCTAAAACCAAGGGATCAGGTCTAAGCCAGCCACCTGTGGCCTCTGTGTATGGAGGGAAAGGACGAGGCAAGTCATCGCACCTCCTTCAGGCAGGTGCTGCCACAACGAGTCATGAGCCTGGCCTACAGGTCATCCCCTTCACCAGTACACAGATGCCCTCCTTGTGTTTCAGCCCAATTTCTGACATGGGCTCCTACCACTTTCTTACCTTATTAAGGTCTTGCACAGAATAAAGACTGAGATGATAATAGCTATTATTCTGTTGATCAGAAACTGTCAGCAAGTCAGAGTTGCAAATTTAAGACCCGGTTCCTCCACATATTCAATTTAGGACCATATCTAAAGACAGTTGTTTAGAAATGCAGCCAGGTACTAAGTAAATCTAAATATTTTAAGTTGCAACATGGAAATCCATCACTGAGTATCATAAGTTAATTCCCTCTCATTTCCGTTTGCATGACCCTTAGTCAGTTGTTGATTCATGACTTGTGTAAGGGTGATGCAAACGGAGATGCTTTGGGGTAGGAAGAGTAAGAAACCAGAAGATGGAAGGGTGATTCACTGCGAAGGCAAAAGAGTAGGAAGCCACTGGTGTTGGAAGAGACCAAATTACTGGGATTGCAAGCAGGAAGTAGAAAAGCAGGAAAGCAGGCAGGGTGACTGGCAAAATGACTTTAAGGGATCATCTCTTTGTGGAGATGGAAAGACAGGTGATTTGAAGTGAGAGACATGAATTATGAAAGATATGGGAACCAGTTTTGTTAAATGCAAAGATTCTGTGAGTTACACAAATTCTTTCATTTCAGGGAAGTGCAGCAGCACAGAAATTGCATGTCACTCAGAGGGGCAGACATAAAAGGGTATGCACTACCCAAAAGAAATCTTCCACACAGTATCGCCTAACTTCTTCATTTCTGGTGTCTGAATCCAGCACTTATTTTCCCATGTGCTGCAAAGTTAAGACCACCGTTTGATACTGCAGCACTCTTCTCCTGCAACGTTATTAGTGCACACTCTTTCTTTCCATTACACAGGCGTGTGAATTGGGAAGAGCACAGCAAAGGAGTCAATCCCCTTAGAGCAGCCAGATTTGTATGTAAGTGGATGTATGTCAGCTGGGTCAGGGTCTAGTGAAAGAAATGTAAGGTGGTGGTTATAAGCTGAATGTTTCCTTCAGCATTCCCACTGCAACTTCTAAAGAGGTATCAATGGATCCAGTTTTTGTATTTAGCTATCAACTGTAATGTCAGAGGACGGGCTGTTTTGGCTAGGAAGATGCAACAGTTCATCCCAGTCAGGTAGCAGGATACAGACACACCTTCAAAAGAAGTCAGGGCTTGTTTTGAGCCTGCTGTTTTTAGCCAACACAAGCTCACAATCTAAACAGCCAAAATTCATATAATGGAGGTTGCAAAGATGTCTGCTCCTCTAAGAAAGAAGAGACAACATATTCTCAGTCAGTGGCTGAACTACCTAAATGTCCTACCACTAAGCCAAAAGCACGTGAGGATGCAGGCACTACCAACACTGCTGAAGATCCTGTTCACAGAAGTAGCCAGCAAGCTCCAGCAAAGACGCTCTGGGAAAAGCAAGAAATCAGATCAGGCCTTTCATTAAATTAACAGTCCGGAAAACTGTCCTGACAAAAACCAAATTGGCTTCCAGGCAATGGCCCCCAAGATGGCCAAGCTGGCACTGGGAGGCTGGGCTGCTTCCTACATCTCTCTTCTCTTTTCCCAACACATCAGACCCCTGGAACAGTTACCGAGGCATGAAAGCTAGTCTTTGTATTTACAGTAATAGAATTATTGTAAACCTGGTCTTAAATATTTCCACGTTATATGTTTCTTCTTGTAAAATTATCTCCAAAGGCAAGTATTATGGAAATAAAAATTATGGGGGAAAAACAGCTGGTGCTTTTATGTTTATCTGAAAGCTATGTTTGTTTTCTCCTAGGCAAAACCAGAGCCTCACAAAATTGTAAATGATTCCCAAGACACTTTGAACTGATTTTTGTAAAACTCAGATTAGTGCACTAGAAAAAGAGTAGTAAATGAAATGAAAGTGGCAAGACTAAAAATTACATTTTACTTTTCTAATGAAGTTATTACTCTAAGATGTCCTACAACCAACAATTAAGTGCTTGATTTATGATTACAGTATTAGCTACTTCATTTGTCTTTGGAGTATTCTTCTACTCTACGGTGATAAAAATTATCACTGCTCACCTGCCACATACACAGCATAAGCATAAGACCTGGGAAGCTGGTGTGGACTATAAGTTAGTAGTTTACAGAAACCTCCTAGAAGACAAAACTAAATTAAAAGGAGGAGCTCTTAATTACAGAGTGGATCAAAGTAAAATATGTGGGATTCAGAGACGTGGAAAGGGAATGTTTCCCGTAGAAGAATCGATGTCCTAGCAAAGCCCAAGAGGAACAAACCACCAGCTCCTCTGACTTGTTCCCTTTTGCAAGGTGTGGTTTATTCTTGCCTTGCTCAGGGGCTTAACTTGCAAATATTCCCTTTGCACTTGATACCAGAAGCTTTAGTAGCACAATAGGTACTTGTAAAGTCTACAGCCAGCAATGGATTAGTAATTTCTTTTCTCATTCTTTATTCCAAGCATGTGTGTAATTTATGCATGTGCCATTGAAATCCGTGTATTAACGTGCAGAAAAAATGAGTTCTGTAAGGATCTTTGCAGAGCAAAAGCTTTGGATGTGTTTTCAAGAGAGCATGGAGAAGTGGTCAGGAGATGAGGAGTTCTAAGAATGTGCTAGAGAATGCATGAAGACCAGAGGACAGAAGATCCAGTTCACAAAAAGCAAACAGCTTAATAGTCATACGATATCTACACTGACTCCCTTCCCTCTTTATCTTTACCTTTTCTTGCTTACTGCATTGTAAACTCTTCAGAGCTGAGACTGTTTCCTGCATTTTTTTTTTTTTTTGCATAGGACCTTGCCAGTAAGAGCCCCAATCCTAATTTGGAAATTAATTACAATAATTATGATCAACATTTTTCTTTCTACAGGACCATTTAGGGCTTCGCCTTGCAGTCCAAATACTAAGTGTTAGTTATTTGACATCAGCATTGAACAGTGAGGAAAAGTTAAAACATAGATGAATTCTCTCACAGATGTGTTAGAGATGAAGGAAACAAAGACTAACCACAGTCAGAAGAGCTTTCAGGGATCTAACATTAGTAATACAAACATATCCACACATGGTAGCACTCAAATTAACAAGGTGGTTCTGCAGTGATTAAGTTGCATACATATCTGTACACACCAAACACTAAAAAGCCACACGTTGTAGTGCAGTGGTAGGTGGCAAATACTTCAGCTTCTCCACAGACTCTGTAACTCTATAATAACCTTGCTCATGCGCACCCTCCTCCGTCTTCTTTCCAAAAGGGAGAGTGGCAGACTCAGTCTCTTCTCATCAGCCAGCCCTATCCCCCACAGTGTGTTAGCTGCTTGTCTCCGCACCCTCTCTACTTCTGCTACAGCCTTCCTCAGGTGCAGAGACCAAGACTACACACGGTGCTCACACATGGGTGCATCAGTGGGGAAAAACTGGCACCCTCTATCTTATTCTTATTATCCTTCTTGATTATGGACAGTATTTCTGATTACGGGCATTAATTTGTTGGCTTTGTTGCCTGCCACAGCACATCGAGCTGGTGATTTCAGAAACCTCTCAGTAACCACTCCTGAGCTGCAACCACAGCTTCTCAGTCTAGCACAGGGGCACCATCTAGATTATTAACCCTACGGACATCACCATATACTGAGCCTTCTCTGTCAACTTTTTACCCACCCCATTTTGTAAGCTACTTTTGGAGATGTTTGCCGCCGGCACAGCATCCAACTATGCAAAAGAGCTTCACACCATCCAAAACTGTGAAAATCAACCGCACACTCCCTGTTACCAGTTCACTGATGAAGATGTCAATTACCCCAGGAATCAACACAAGAACTCCCTGGCCCCCACGCTCCTTGCATTTTGCTTTATTTGACTTTCTTTTTCATGACTGTATCTAACCATTTCTCAAATCCATGCAAACTTTTGTCAGCCAGGGGAAACTGTGGCACTGACTTCCAGAGTCGCACTCTGCCATGTACGAAAAAGTACCTTTGCTTGCTTTGAGCCTTCACCTAATTAATTTCATTGAGCAAGACTAGTTCTTTTAATGTGAGAGACAGCAGAGGTGTTATGCAGAGGATAAACAGCTGAAGCTCTTGATAATAAGGATTTTCTCCTTTACGATGCCTTCCAGACAAGGATTTCAAACCATATCTTGGGACTTACATGCTCTAAGATTAGCCAAAGGTCTATGAATTTATATTTTGAGGATCTGTTCACTTTCTTAAGCATGAGAATAGCAATGATTTTTAATATATTTTTCCCCTTGTATTTTGAAAAGGCAAAGTCACCTAAATCCTTTAGATGAAAGTGACAGTTTTTCTTAAAATTGCAGTACAAAGACACTAACCAATTTCTAACAACCATTAAATATACTTTTGCTGTCTAAAGTGCGAGTGGAAATAATGTTTCCAGTATTATTATGTTACAAGCTAACAAGGGATCATTTTATTTCTAAATTGCAATCACAAAAAAAACCCAGAATAATTTTTAAGGGAAGTCTTGACCATAATGCTGTGAATAAGACCACTTAAATGCTTTAAAATAGATTAAAGCACTTTGGAATGGAAAATTTTATATAGAATTTGTATAATTCTGGGCAAATGACATCAAGGAATAAAACACATCAAGGAGTCTCTTCCCTCAAGCATGAGTGTCAATTTATTTCTACTGTATTAGGAACAGTGCTCCAGGTAAAAACATCCCAGCAGCAGGGCAAAATAATCCAGTTGCAAAAATAAGATTCTCTGAGGGAATCATATGCAAACAGAAGCAATGGCTCTTCAAAATGCCAGCAATAAAAAATACAGTTAAATGGATTTTCATCTGCGGCTAGTGCTGCAAACACCAGAACTGTTAAAGGATACTGTAACTAAGTCAAAATACCCTAATCATGGTTAAATATTCAGATTGATAAATTTAGATTGCAGATTTTAAGCCTTCTTGGCATGTTGTGTCACCTTCCCTGGGCACAAATTCTTAGCAAATAAAACAATTCTACACCTGTAATTACGAGACTCGTGTTTTAGCTAATTATGGCATATTTATTCATATTAAATAAAACTATGTTTTCAAGTAATGAATGAGTGCAGATCCTGACAAGTCAGAAAGGGGCAAACTCTTAAAATAGGATAAAATGTCAGATATAATGGAAGGCAGCAAGAAAAACTTTGCTTTTTATCTCTTTGGCACTTCCTCTCCTTACCCTTCATTTCTTTTCAAAGTGGAGCTTTTAAAAGCCGCACTCAGTTGCTTATTTCTCCTAATAACTAATCTATTCCAAGTTCTTTCTGCACATGACATTGCTTTTAAAAGACCATTTCTAACATAGGTTTCTGGTTAAAAGCCAGATTCCACTTCTAGGCTGTTAAGAAGTGAGACAAAACGTCTAAAGAAGAGGGCTAGCCTGCCTAGTCGTGTTTGACCACATTCAACTCTCTTTACAGACTTCCTACAGCTTGGGTTCTTAATTATTTGCTTTCTACTAAAAGAATGATTTTAAGAAATGCTTCCACACACACACCCCACCCCCCCACCCCCCATTTATTTTTTCTCCTTAAGATGCTCCTTTGCCCTGGATTCAATTTTCAAATGTGAGCTTCATGAAAAGACTGCAGGAAGAGTGTGCAGAGCATTCAGCCATACAGACTTAGAAGAACAGAGTGCCTTGGCCACACAGCAATAGAGGAGGGATGGGGATGGTAAAAGAAAACATGGAAAAGTAAGAGAGCAAGGAAATTAAACAAACAAGAAAGCAAGGTTCCCATGCAAAAATGTGCATGTCCGCATGTTCAGGAAACTAGGTCCGAGGCATTAGAAAGATTTCAAAAGAGCTCATGTAACATAAATCAAACTTAAGAGCACCCTTTCTTCCTCCAGCTACCAGGGCACGAGCACCTCACATCTAAACGAGTTTCCTCAAATCTACTCCATTGCCAAGTGTACGTGCATTGCGGTCCCCAGCGTCACCCACGGCACATTATTCTTCTTACTACCTAAGTCCCCCACCTTCCACATACACACAAGAAGCAACATTTTGCATGCAATTTTCCTAACTTTTAATACCTGCGTTCTGTAAAATAAAATTACTGTAATCAAAAAGCTCCAATTTCTCATTCCATTTTTCTTTCTGTCTTCACTTCTAGTCTTTCCATATCTTCCTACTCTTCTTTCTTGCCCTTAACACCTCCTGATTTCTGAGACAGCTGCAGGACTCCATCTGTTCACAACTTCATGCTGCCTGTTCAAGTACAGACAGTAGACTTGACCAGGAAGGCATCATGTTCTCGCAGACAGGCATCGCAAGCGTACTGAGCTGCACATCGACTTCAGGAATACCACGTCCTGGCGAGGGATTTGCCTTCTCATCATGGGTGTTGCAATTTTCATTAGAGGAGTGCATGTTGCATGAATTCACCCACACATCTCCTGAACTCCTCCAGAACATTGATAAAAAAGCTAGTCCTGACATCTTGGCTGTCCTGAACATATGCAGGTATGTTGAAGGCAAGACTCAAAAACACTGCTACCACTTTGGTGCTTTCCAACAGCAACATGTAAGTGTGAATCTCACAGAGGGGGGTTTTTTTTTGGTCTTTTTTACCCCCAGCATAAATCAAAGAGTCATATTAAGATTCTAATGGAAATCTGGAAAAATATACAGTATATACTGTCTATTGTTTTTTTCAGGAAAGCTTTGGGTTCTTTAAATTTCCATATTTCTAACTTGGGCTAGACATTGGCTCCATTTGATAGCACTGGGGTAAAACAGAGTTTCTTCATATCATTTATTTTTGATCATTAATGTTTTATTTTAAAGGCTGACCCAATATGTATATTGAATACCAAAAACAGTTTAAATTATTTTTTCTCCATCCAATATGCTGTGTCACAGCACAGTTGTGAGTGTCCCTTGCTCTTTGACTTTGTGCCCTATGTTTTTTTGAGAGTGAGCTGCTAATTTTGGCACTAAATCTCTGGTGACCATCCCCATTTTGCTTATGTTTCTCCTCTTCTGAGAGACTTTTATAAACCATCCAAAGCCTAAAGATTCCCCATACGTTTTACATGCAACCTCCAATGCAATGATGTCACATTGCTGAAAATGGCTATATTCATTCATCTGTGCACATACTCATATAAACTAGTAACTCCAAAGAAGTTCAGCCAATTGAGGAGGACTCAAATCTCCTCTCCCAAAAAGAATGACACTGAGGAAACACAGTGAATAATTATTGGCATTTTGGCATTGCTAATCTATGATTTTAGTATATTATATTTATTTGGATGTTCCCCAATTCATTCCTGTAGAGTAATGGTACTTGCAGAAATCATAGACCAAGCAGATTGTAAGGCATTTTTCAGAGCAGTTTTGCAGTAATTGTAACCTGTGAACGTTTAAGGAGGAGACAGATACCTGTAATTTTTTAATAGACATGCTTTAAGTTTCTTTTGGCATAGATTTAATGCACATAAGAAAGCAAAATGTACGATCAGTCAGAACACCAAAAACCAACTGGAGGATGAACTCGGGTAAGAATTGAGTTTACCCATCTAAATTTGGATGGGGAACCATCCTTCTGTCTGAAGGATCTTTCCTAAATGGATCTGCAGGACACAGTTGGGGCTCGCTCTTTCCTTCCAGTCTAACCAGGGGATGGGAAGGTTAATCCTTCTGATAATGGAATTAACTCCCTTTGCCTATATCCCAAACTGCCACATACCACAAAGCTATTACAGAACCGTTGCAGAACTATCTAAATGTGTGATAAGGATAGCTCCCGGGCGCAGGAATACGTCACAACATACTTAGTAGCAAGTTCTTAGGGCTGTGGAGAACCCACCCTGGCTATTTTCCCAATTTTTGGTTTGTAAAAGCTTTACTGAGCTGTTGAAGGATTTCGAAAGTTCTTTAATCAAAAAAAGACCAGGTTTTCAGGCTACTTCTATTCCAGAGATTTAAAGAAGGTAGGTTTATGTATCCAAACTTTTGCTTTTACTCTAAAAAACAAGGATGTGCAAGCAGAGGACTGTGGTCAGAACAGATTCATCTCCCTCCCCGTGGGCTTTTATGACCCACAGGTTGGACCAAGGACATCAGTTTTACACCTCAGCTCTGCAAAACGGGAAGGACTGCTGTGGGTTGGGTGGGGGCAGACTCAGCTGGAGAGGTGAACCAGGTGCACACAGGATCGGGGGCTCTGCAGCTTCCCGCAGCAAGCAGCTAAGCAGACTGCAGATGTGTTTTTTGAGTGGGTCTGAAACATTTAGCAGTAACTAGATGACTATGGAGAAGTGTGCTTTCGTTCCTGAAAGTGAGGCAGTAGTACCAGAACTGATTTTTTTTTTGTTTTGTTTTGTTTTTCATAAGGTCCTGAGATGAGACTTCACTATCAGTTCCTTCTAGGAGTAAATAGTGAATATCAACTATTGTTGCAAAGCTTCAGCCTAGAGGAGCAGTCATCTCACCATTTTTGCCTCTTAAAATCTGAGTTTTGCAGGGTTTTTATTAAGTCTATTAAATACTCCACCATGAGTTTATATCTGAGATTCACTGACCTGCAAAAGGGCAAAGAAAAGTGAAAAAGTGAAAATTTAGCTCATCATGGAGTCTAAACCAATTTCACCCAAGCATTAATTCTTTGCAACAAGGTTCATCTTTCATTTGCAGGAAAACATTTTCATTGTCAGAATAATATTTCCATTTTCTTTCTGCCAAAACCTCAAAAAATGAATTAATGAAGCTACAGGTTGCCCTGTATTTCAGACCACCAGAAGCCAATGTGAGCACAAAACAGGGTTTGTTACATACTCAAAGCCATGGACTATCCTAAGCTCCACAGGGAGACATTTGACACAAAGAAGCCTAGAGCTGTTATGAAAACACACAGATCTTTCTCAACCTGTACCACATTTAATGTCATAAATCATTGTAACACTGTTATCATATGTCAATCTATACATGATATTCTTGTTGCAATGTCACTTGCAGAACTTTGTAACATTTAAGTAACTTCAGACTATAATTGTGAGTACAAGACCAGAAATGGTATCTTAAAGCATCAACTTTCAGACATGATCTGATGAAATTTTATACTGGGGATGATTAAAAATATGTTGAAAATATATAGGAAAATTGTTCTTTTTCTACAGTTGAAAATATAGAAGAAAATTGTTCTTTGTCTACATAGAATATGAGAGAAAATATATTTTATATTTGTTTACTTCTAAGCAGCCCTGCTTTCAAAAAAGATTTTTGAAAAACTTAAAGAGAATTTAAGCTTTTTTGGTTTTGAAAATTAAGGTCGTTCTGCTTCCCCATACTTCTTTTTCAGTTCTTCCTCTCTGCTTTTACTGAACAAGGGAGGTTAGGTAAAGGGAAAAAAAGAAGTGGGAAAGGAAAAAATATGTAGGAAGTAGTTTTAGGAGGAAAACTTTTAAATCTCAAAAAATAAAAAAGCACATTTGCAATAAAACAAGTATTATATGAGAAAGATTTGTAAAAAAATAGCCAGCAGACAAATGCTTCTTTCCTACTTAATACTGACAAATCTACAGAACATCTTCCATGGACCTAAGAGTCCTGTCACTTCTGTATCAGCCTGTAAATATAAGCCTAATAACTTTATTTCATCCGATACTGAAATACAGGTGTAAAGGGTAGAGCAAAGCAGATACAATGACATCAGCAAGACTATGTCAACACTTTAGGAACAAAAACTGCTCAAGATGAAATTTGGCCAACAAACTGGGATGAACACACCAAGGCCCAAAGAAAGGGCCCATGGCCATCCAAATGCTTCCTAAATCCCCCCTTCTTGTGAGCTTCTTCAATGAGAGGGATCCCACTGCAGAACCAGTATCTTTCTGCATCACCTCCACTCACCCGGCATGCCTCTCGGGTGAGTTGGCCCTCCAACTTTTGCTGCCATGCAGGATCTTCTGACATTCTTATGCAGAAAGGCTTTGTACTGTAAAATGACAAAGGACTATGACAGAGGTCACTTTGACAGGAGTTACAGCAATTTCATGTATGTTTAACCACAGGTTGGAAAACCATCACATCATGTCAAGTATGAATTCTCTGGTACTCTGAACTTCCAGAGAGGCCTCAAAGGGCATGTTATTCTCTGTGTAGGATTTTGCTTAGCTGTTTTAACAGTATGAAGGATGAAACCTTTTGCTCTGCGAGCCATTTCGGGTAGCTGTGGCTTATGGCACCGCTGTGCAGCATGCTGTATCCCAAGGACGCCACTCCCTACGCATCCAGCACAGGCTTACACCTGGGGTGTGCCATGGACTCTATCACCACGCACCGAGGCATATGTTCCTCCCCATGAACCCCGGGCACTGGGCTTCTCCTGCCAAGACCATGTGGCACAAGCAGCCCGTCCTCCTGCTGACCATGGTGCAGTGTGGGCAGTGTTGGTGATTCCGAAGACCAAACAAGATGTCAGACTCAGCGTGCATCTACACATTCAGTCAAATAAGACACAGGACAAATGGAGGGAAGTTTTTTTTTTAACGAGGGTGGGAAGAAGGGCAGAACAGAATAACCTGGCTTCCCAAACTCACACTATCAAAGCTTTTTTAACTTCACTAATATGTTATATATGGCTATGATAATTCAAAAACTGATCATGTGCAAACAGAAACATATACGGCTGCTTGATATAATAATTTCTATATGTATTTGAAACTTGCATTTTCAATGAACACATCAAGTCAATAAAATTCTACCTAGGCTTTGCATTGGTGAGAATATACCAGAGTCACCTTCAAATGTGCCACTCAGAGAGATCATCCACCTCCCCCAAACTTCTGTTCAATAAATAGATTAGTCTTAGATAATACACATAACTTATTGTTTCTGTGTTAAGGTGGCATGGACATAGACACACACGCTCAGATTGTTACGAAATTTAAAATTATCTATCTGTGTAAGACAAAATGAAGCACCTATGCACACATATAGATGGACAGAGGACCACCATGGAAAGCAACTGAAAAGCAAGAATGGTTGCTTAACTGGAAATTATACAGAATAGTAACATTTAATGCCCTATCAGAGACCCTAATCATGATACAATGTACTACTGTATAATAAAACTTGTTCTGCCATAATTCACTGTCAAGGAAGAAAAAACAGATGAGGGAAGAGAAAAAGATTTCCATTCCCACCCTTTTAAACATAAGGAAGTTCTAAAATCTCTTTTTTTTCAAGGTCACAGGAAAACTCTGTGGCAAAGCAGAGGTTTGTATGAACATGTTTAGCAGTGTCCATAGCATGTGAAAAATGAGCCAGATCCATGGGTGTTACACACCAGATTGTCTCCACTGACTTTCAAGTATGAGCTTGAATGACTTGCATTAATAGACCCCTGCTGAGAATGTAGACCAGTGCTATTTTGCTGTATAGTTGTTAACTATGCGATTATGAATGAGGGCAAGCATTTTCTTTTTGAAGGCAAACTTAAACTTTTGGCATATAACCAGCACCTTTTGCAAACAGAAAAGAAGTAAAGCTGTCCAGCCTGAGGGAGATAAACCTGCTAGGTGCAATGATGCCTAACTGGTACAGGGGGTGCGTATTTCTGAATACACAGACACACAGCCTGGCACAGCAGGAAATGTCTGATGCAGAGATACTTGTTTTGTGTTATGAGATAATTTGGGGAGAACAATTGGATCAGCTTTGAAATGGATCAGGGTGAGACACATGGTGGCCAGGTCTGTGGTTCAAGAAATTTCTGGAACATCTTCTGAAATCGACTCAAATGTGAACCTGCACCAGGCCCACCTGCAAGCTCTTCAGGGACCCATGTGTGCCAAGGACATCCTCCAGTCCTTCCCAGTGCCCCTGAAAAGGAAAAGCCAACCTGGGGCTCATGGTAGGCACCTTGCAAGGCACAGCTGGAGGAATCCACACTAAAAAATGGAAACGTGCAGGGGCCCCAGAGAGTTCTCCCAGGACAAAGGGGGTAGCTATGACACAGAGTATGCACAGACCAGCTTCTGCATCTCTCTCATCTTTCCGCACAGGACAAACATCAGGTACCAGCAGCCTGAAAAGCTGTCCTAGTCTCAGGGTGAAGTTTTCAGACACTTTGGACCATCTGCAGAAATGAGAGCGGCTCGTAGGCTCGTAGGCTAACCTCAGCTCTGCTCACAGCAGCTGCAGACAGGATTTGCAAAGCATTCTTCTAGTATCTGCAGCTGACAATTTTTATGGTATATGTATCTGTGATTGTTGTCTCACTAGTATCTATATATTTCAAGATAGTAAACCTCTGAGGCCCTGGTTTTATTATTAGAATGATTTTCTGCAGAAGTATATATTTATTCTTTTTTAAAAGAACCTCTAAAAAAATCACTCCCCTCTCCCCATCAGAGCTTTACACTGCCTGCAGAGATTACATTAATTAGGACCAGCTTCTACAAAGATGGATGGGAGTTTAGGGGAAAAGTAGTAATCAATCAGGACCACATCTCTGGACATGCTGGACTAGACTTGCATTTGTTTCTCACTTACTGCTCTCTCAGTAGGTGATGCAAATAGGCACAGATGCCAAATTGTTCTAACAGCTGACTATAAACAAAAAGGCTTTTGAAAATATGTTTGTTTGAAGGATTAAAAGAGAAAGCTTCTTTGAAGGATTAGAAGACAAACAGTAGGAAGTCTGAAGTAGTGTCACATCCCTTACACTGCATGAGTCCAGGTATGGGCCAGGGACTTTTAAAACTTGAGGGAAGTTTTACCCAGCTAGAGGTGTAATTAAACATGGCTGGAGAGTGCACTTAAAAAATGCCTCAAGGACTGCTCTCGGCCATATGAGTTTTTTCTGTCTTGCTCAAAATATGGAACTTGTTCAAGCACTTTCAGGAAAACACAACCAGCGATCAGTCTGCTCCTCACGCCCAGCTGGTACTCGTGGGTCTCCTCAACGTGCCAGTTTGTAACTTCCTGAATTGCTGCTGTGTGCTGGATCATGCTCTCACAACAGAAATACACACAGTGAAGTATCTTGCAGTGGAAAAAACTTGTACTGAAAGCCAACATCCCTCGGCCTCATGATCTTCTACTGATACCTAGGTACTTGGTCCTGCTACCACTATACAGGCTGTTGAGAAACCAGAGAAAGAAAGAATCTGCCTGTGTCTAGGGCAAAATTTTCAGAGCACCATAGATTCTTGTAACAAAAGCATACAAAAGATATCTGATGTGAGAATGTAGTGTCCATCAGTTAGATATCCCATTCTCTCATTTACTGGAGAATAAATCACTCGGCATGGATGTCTTACCTTTGCAAAATCAGATATTACTGGTTCGTTCATTATGGGGCAATTCTGAGTTCAATACTAAGAGAAAATTCCAAAACAAGTTAAAAAAAAGACAGCAATAAAAGTCAGGTTTTGGTTCCAAACCACCAAAATCATTGGGAGCTATGAGCAACCATCAGTCACAATAGCAACAGTATTTAAAATACAGTAACAGGAGTATAAAAAACAACCTCAAACCATTCATGCAATATGATGACAACCCTACTTTTTCTCCCACTGAGCATCACTAACTCTGTGTGATAGCCACATGCTTATTCCATGTCCCCACCTCTCAGTCATGGAGGAGAGAGGAACTGTTACGATCTGAGCTGGAAAACCTAAATCAGGCAAGTTTCAGTTGTACAGTAGGATTTTCTTTCTATACAGGATTGACTTGCCACAAGGGTACCTTTTCAAGATGGCCACCAAGATTAAAGTTGAATGCTGTAGTGTCCAATTCATTTGTCAGTTTTGTTTGTACTTCAGTTACTACCAGTCCACAGGGTGTTGGAAAGTTTTCATGCTATTTAAAATATAAGACCTGCTTGAAGTGTATCACATATTTGTTCTGCAGGTACATACTCAACCTATCATCTCATCAACATTTACTGAAGACTTGTGAACCTGTGAGTCAGTGAAAGCCAGCCCAACCTATCTAACCACAGAGAGGAGCTGCAGAACAAGTTTCTCCATGTCTTTGATGAGTTCTTCTTCCAGCTGACCAAAGACCCCTGCAAGAAAATCCCTCTTCTCAAATCACCTCTAAACCACAAACGACTTTGCTTGTGCTTCATCCTACAGTCAATAGACCCAAGACAGTCCTAATATTAGTACTACATGCGTACACACATGGCATTCTGCTCGGACTCTGCAATGTTGTACATGTCCAGTATACCAGAAATTTAGAATATGCAACACAAATATAACCAAAGATTAATCACGTTGTTAATACACAGGCTCAAAAGCTGCAAAGCACTGACAGATCAGAATGCCTTTTTGGTCTGATAAGAGATTAGTGCACTTGCAGGCAAAGAAAACTGGGAAATCTACACATTTGGACAAATGTTTGTTGGGGAATATACTCCTTTTCATGTGTTTGAATGCACACAGTGCTTTCACTGTTCTCTTGCAGAAACTTCAGGAATTCATATGCCGCCTCCACATCTCTAAAAGCACAATACTGTTATCAACTAACGCTGCTACAAACTCTCCCTTGCCAAAACAAAACCTGATTCACTCTCTATTCATCCAGCATTATAGGAGAAGGAAAGTATCAGTTGGAGACGGCTCCTGCAATGCAAATGCCTTCTGCCAGGATCAACAAGTTACGGATGGATAGCCAATACTAAAAGGAAGACTGGAAATTCAGTGGACCCCAAAGTAGCCTGGAGCTTTTAAAATGATTTTGCATCCCTTCTTGCCTCTGGTATTTCCATGGATACTTATAATAAACTTTTTGGTTTAAAATAAAAATGTCTCTAGCATATATATATATATAGTTGAGTGCAATCATTAAGAATGTATTCATAACTTCTAGGCTACCACTGAGACGTGGTCATCAAGGCCAAACCAGAACCTACCAACAGGCTGTCCTGGTTTAACCAGGATAGGGTTAAGTGTCCCCAGCAGTGGGGGGGAGCTCTAGCGGGGTTATTCAGATACCATGCAGATGTCACATCCTGGCAGGTCACATTTTTCCTGGCGGGAGCGCGGTGCACTCGTGGTTTTGTACATCGTGCTTCAAACTGCTGTGTTTGGTAGCTATTTTGCTCTGTTAATTGCCATCACTATTACTGTTATTGTTATTGTTGTTGTTTGTTGTGTTGCTATTGCACTGTTGTATTAAACCTTTCCTTATTTCAGTCTTGGGGCTTTGTATTTCACTCCCTTTGTGGGGGAGGGGCAGCGGCCGCGTGGTCTCAGACCCCGGCAGGGGCTAAACCATCACACAGGCACAACCCAAAAAACAACCCAAAAATCTGTCACCTCAGGATGTAAAAAGTTGAAATTTCTGATTACAGCTCAATGAGTAAAACAGACTGGTAGAGGACACCTACCAGTTTAGAAGTATGGACTGAAACATATTTACCATGTATTAAAATTAAAATCCAGTGGCATTTTCTGCTCTGGAAAGCTAGGAAATGGAGCAATTAAAGCAATTACAGAATTCGTACCAGGGGACATTACTAATGGGACTACACTGTGATCCTGCCATTAGTTTGTTATAAGTATATGATTTTATATACAACTTACACCCTGTTCTTGTCAATGAGGTATTGAAATTACACCAAAACTCACTGCAGGAGCAGGGTTTTCAAAATTAAGAATATATTTATGCACACATATACATATGTGTATACACACATATACCTATAACTATGCTGTGTGTATTATATAGTATGTTATTATAGAATGTATTGTACATATAATTATTATATATTACACTGTATGTCTACATTGCAGAAAGTGTAGAGAGAAAGACAGTATTCTACTTTATATTCTAAATCAGAGAAAAGAATTCTATGTATATGGTTAAAATATTACAATATAGTAGGAAACAGAAGACCATCAAAGACAGTTTGCTGTGCTATGCTTCTTTACAAACTGAAATTTTTTCTAACGCTAAAGCAGTGTACAAGTTGCAGGGATATACACGTACTCTAGCTGTCCACTAATCAGCCCGAGAAGAGGAACATCAAACTCTGTGGGAAGGGCTTTCAGGCCCGTGGCTCTGCATGGTCCACTTTAAAGCTGTTATTGCAAGAGAGCTCAGCTCTGTCAGCGTTCACCTGTCCAGGGTGCAAGCTGAATATTTGATCCCAGGAGTAAACAGCCTTAGTTCACCTGGCATGAAAACAAAGACTGACAAAGTCTTTGTTCTGCAAGACAAAATTTAAAGTTTTAGGCTTAATCATGACTCATTGGGTTTTTTGGTTTGTTTTTTAGGAAACACTATGCTATCCAGAAAACACCAAAGAAGAGTTCAGCCTCCCTTACAACACAAAATAAGCGAGCAGTGCAGACTTCTTTTTCCATGTAGCTACCATGTAGCTAGCACAGCCCTCTCTCACACGGTGTTGGGTACCTCTGTTTCAACAGTGCTGTACTGGAGCAAAAACAGGAGCAAAACCAGGAGAGAACAGGAGGACAATTTAGATGAACTCATTCTTAGTTCTTTAGCCTCTTCTCTTGAACCTTTGCCTAAAAGAGAAACTGCAGCTGTTTTAAGGAGCATCTATTTTAAGTCCACCTGGTTCAAGAGAATATCTTACAGGTCTGACTGAGGCTCAGGACTTTTCCTGGTCTGTCATGCCAGGCAGCCAGGGGCAACAGTGGAGTCTGATCCCTGAAATGAATAGAGCTGTTTGCTCCTCAAAACTCAAAAAAAGGGGTAAACTACTTCAGAGTATTATTACTATTGGGCGTGTGCTTATGGGCAATTATTACAGAAGAGATGATGTCTGTAATACCACCTGTCCAAAATCACTATCATCCCCAAAAGACTATTAGCAGAGTCTGTGGTCATCTTACCCTAATTGTAAAATATCCATTTTAATTCCCTCCCTCCCCTTTTACAGAAGTATCAGAAACTCTAATAATCAAATTAAAGAAAATAAAGAATAGTGCAAGTGTGACAGCATCCTGTATAGGAAAACACCAGTTTGTAGTTACTCGCCTCTGAGAGACTGAGAACTATTCACTGACATTTAAACCACCTTAACCATGACCTTCACATAGGATTTGAATGTAATAATGGCATTCAAAGAAAACTGCAAGGAAAGAAATAATTATGAGCTTCCAATTTTAATTAATGCTTCTTGTTGTAACAAGAACAGGGTATGATTAAAGCGCGCCTGGCCAATGGAATTTCATATGGCATGCTTATTTCTTACAGTAGCTTCTACAAAGTTGTAAAACTGAAATAATTAATTTAAACCCTTAAAATATCAACATATGTTTACTACCAAGTCTTAAAAATAATTGGGTCATTATCATTAAAAGCTCATTAACTGACTGCAACTTTAAAGTGCTTGCAATGGTGGAAATATCATGTATAAAATGAACATGTTTTTGATCCCATTTTTAATGTTAAGTGATCTATAAACAACCACGACATCACAGACTGCACACTTTCTAACAGAGAGTTTTTCAGTGTAACAACACCCAGTTTTCCATTGCATTCTCTTCTTTGTCCCACGCCCTTCAATCTTCCCATTTATTTTAAATTACATTAAACCTATATCAAAGACAGATGTGCAGTCCTAAACCTACGGCTGGGTGCACAATTCCTGCAGTGGCAACCCTGTTCAGAGCAACTGCCTTGCTCAGAGGTCACTTTATTTCCTTTTCAAATAATCATTAGCTTCAAAGCACAGGCAAATGAGTCAACATATCCTCTAATTATCAATAATCCAAAGATGACTTCCACAGAAAGCGAATAACAACTCTGACGCGCCAACTCTCTGCTGCCAGTTTTCTCCCGATTTCCACTGGAGCTTAACAAAGTTGTCACCGACTGGTCTGACAGCACACATGACTACCACACTGCCACATACTAATAGATATCCTTTAAACCGCAAGGTGGTTTATAGATGATTCGCTTCTGCCCTGCACAGCATGACAGCGGCTTCCTGGTGCCGCAGCCACTCCTTGGCGAGTGTTTCCAGCCAGCTCAGCTCCCGCTGGCACCACAGCCGCTCATGCCTTCAGCTCTAGCCATACCTGCAGACACCCTCTGCAGTCCTGTTAGACTTTTCTCGGGTGTTGGTTTTCCATTGCCAGCTGTTTCATGCTACATGGGCTGCTGGGACTAAGGTTCATCCAGTTTTGCTAGCCGGGACACCTAGAAGCCAGAAGAGGAGGTAGCACCAGTCCATGTGTGAAGAGCTGAAAGGAAAGGGGTTCCTACCCCAAAAGTTCCACCGCATCTTCGTGGGTGAGCAGCAGCTTGAAAAGTGCAGAAAACTGCAGGCCAAAGATAGGCAACAGAGAGGCCTCGATGTCTTGGAGAAGACCAGGCAGCACCGCAGGGAACCTGAAGCCTTGCTCAAAAGAAGGGTGCAGGGACCTCTCCACAGTTAAACCACTCCAAGCCATCCACGTCTCAGCTTGGGACACACAGAAAGACACTGCTACCTCCTATGGTGGGACACACTCCAAGTCAGCTGTTGTACGTAGAACAGCTCGGTAGAGAGTTAAGCTCACAGGTTGCAGATGTGAAAAACAGTTCTGAACAGTTCAATACCTTGAACACCTTCAGCAGTAAGCAGTACTGAGTTACAGAGCACCTTCACACACCAAGATGGTGTGTGCGCAAACTCAGTGTCACTCTCTTCCTTCTCCCATTCTCCTTGTGCTTGCACAATTATTTATTTAAGATGTGAGTTGTTCAGATCAGGGACTGTCTGCTTTCTCACCTCACAGCTGCCTTTCTGTTATCAGTAAACACAAAATAAAATAAGACAACTCTGCCTTTACTGTAAAGTAGATGCAATACAGTAATGTGGGTCATTTAAATTTTTTTCTGTGGTGAAATGAAACTGCTGATGTTCATTATGGGTAGTAATGGAAGAGCTTGTCCTAGATCAGGATCCTGCTGCAGTGCTTGTTCTGTCTTGGTGTTTTCTTCTTTAGTTTTGGTGTTTTGTTTGTTTGTTTGTTTCCTTTTCCTCCAGAAATAAGTTTAGAAAACAGTCTGTCCTAATTTCAATCTGTTAGGACTGCATGACCACAAGCTGTGCAGAACAGCCAAATCAGACTTTGTATCTCAAATCTCTATCATTGTATCTACATGTCTATATATAGGACAAGGAACTCCTTCCTCGCAGTTGTGCTAAATAAAATCTGTAAAATTGTTACAACGGCAATCTGAATTCTCCGGTTCTGCACAACTGCATATAGCAGAAGCCCACAGGAAACATTTATAAACGTACACACAACTCAACACCTGCACTGTCTATTTTGAAAATGCTATAAATAGGCAATGACCCAAATCTAACCTGACTACAGTCCAAACCAGTGAGTCAGAAGGTTGGCAATTAAAATTATACTAAACAAGAAAACAACCTGAGAGACACTTCACCTTCATTTAGATGTAAATCCTTATCTGAGAATACCTCTTATACTTTTCTTTCCCCCCCCAAATAAACCAGGCAGCAAGGCAATATTGATGGTACTAATAAATGTCTGAGTACACATATTCGTAATAAATAGATTGGACAAAGAAGTGGAAAGTTCCTCATTTACTTAAACATTGACACCTTTGTGGCTTAATGAAAGCAATTAAAGACTGAAGTCAGGGTCAAATAAGCAAGCTTATTAAACTGGAATAAGTATGTTAGTGAATAATAATTAGTTTTAAAGGTATCCTGAAGGTTCCTTGCTTCACTCACTGGCCAAGTTTCCAGATAAATGATTGATGCTATACTCTATTTTTTCAGTACTTTCAAACTTCATGTTGGCACAGGATTACCAATATACTGTACTGATTTGTCCCATTCATGAATAATAATAATGATTGGAATTTCCCTCCATATTTGATTCATATCCTTCAACGTTAGCCAAATCCCCTATGTTTTGTGGCTATAAAACGTGACTTACCGGGGTGAGAAAACCACTGTGTGTACAGGATAGGCAATTGATAGTTTAGGAGTTGACAGTTTGGGGACTGTGGCATTAAGAATTGTATTTACAAAAATAACAATGTAACAACAAAAATAACAAGACTGTAAACTTGTTAAAGGAGGGATTTATTTTCTATTCTTCACTCACATAACATGTACTAATTAACCTAGTCCTGGCTCACAGGTTCAGAGACTTCAGTGCTATTGCCAACATAAACAAGCCAATCGCAAACACAGTGAAAGCTGCCCCGAGACTCTAAGCAAGCGACGTTTTTGACCATGTGGTATGAGGAAGGAGGCATTGATACATTACTTCATCTGATCAGGAAATCTATGCTAGAAATCCTTTTTGAGTGACTTATGTGAGCAAACATAAAACCACACAAAGGCAGCACGGAGGGAGTAATTGCATCCAAGCAATGAATCCATTATCACTGCCAGAAACTTCACGTGAGCTACAGGTGACAACAGACAGATCAGAAACGCTTGTTTCAGCACTTCCCATTTGAAATGGATGTCATCTCCTTAAAATGAAAGGGGAAGAAAAAGCAAATTGTTCCCCAAACCTCAAATACTTTTTTTCCAGCCAACACCAGCTTTGATGTGACAAACATAACTGGTAGGGACATCACGGACTCATAATGGATGAGACGTCCTTGGGTCCCTATTCCCTGAGTTTCTCATGCTCAGGATGTTTGCCCTAGACACTGAAAATCTGAGAGTCCCTAAAGTACCTCACACAGAATTTGAGTATGATGTTGAACTTAAAGGATACTTCACATGTAGGGCTGCATCTTACAGCTTCTGCTCTTTCCTCCACTCTCCTAAAAATAAAACAATGTCCTTGTGATTTTTGTGCTTGCAAAAACCAAAATGGTACCTTTACAACCTGCAGCACTGAAACCTTTTTGCCAATAACAAAAACCATCCTGTCTGTTTACCCAGGAAAAAACAACTCAGAGTTAAATCACTCAATCTTTCCTTAAGTTCCTCTGTTGCTCACAATTAGTTCCATGGTCATGAAAAATCTATTCTGACTAAAGGCAGTAACTAATTAAAAAAACCCAAACAACCCAAAACAAAAAAACCCTATGAATTTTCAGCTAATAGTTCTATTTCTTGAATACCCCAGTGCCACTACTGACTACAGATCTCTGCCACTAACTTCCTTTTTTTTTAAAAAACATTTAGCTGTGCCAAGCCCCCGCTTTGTTTCATACATTTTAGATAAAATTCTCCTGCCAAAGCAACAGAACCATGCTGTGATGAAAGCCACTGTCAGATGCATATAAAATCTCAATAAGCTCATCAATAAAATGGCTGCTTAGCTCCTATCCTAGGAGGAAATTTTTAAGATGCTGATGGATGACTTTGTTGAGGATGATTAAAACAATGAAATAAATCTGGTGCTCGCAGGAGTGCAGGATGGATTCAGGGAAGACAGAGACACATGCACCATGCAGTTTTCTTCTGTCTGCCTTGCAGGGTTACAGCCAGTGAAGCAGATGCAGGGTCTGTACAGGATATATGGCCACCACAGCTCTGCTTTCCATGCCTCACACTCCCTCATTCTTCACTTGCAAACATTTGGACTTGACCCTGCGTCTGGGTATATTATTCTCTCCCAAACACAGATAACAAGAACATACATCAGACTGCAAGTAAAAGCGCCTCTTGCGTACCTCACTATGGGTACACAACCTTTTTCTTCAGCATGTCATAGTCTAATCCTCCCTCTCCCATCTTCCTTGACTCCTTCTCCACCATTTCTTCCTCTTCATTCTTCTCTTATTTCTTCCTCATTCCTATACATTCCATCCCCTTTCCTTAAATTACTTAAGTACTATTTGAACTAAGATGTTGGCAGAATTAAAGATCAGCTTAGATGATTGAGAAGTATCAGCAATTATAATTGCTTTGAACAGTTACAGTGTACCAAATCAAATTTATCAGGAAAGGAAACAATGTTACTCTGTTCCATACAGCCAAGGTACCCCAGACTTCCAAACAAAGGATTGATACGCTTTTTCTTGAAACATTTCATATTTCCATGATCATACTAGAAAAAGCACCCAGATTTTCATTGCAGCACCAGAAGAGATGGGTTTACTCTCTCTACAAGTCTTCATGTTTACAAACACAGACGTAACAAGGGCTAGCACACTCTGTTTTACTCATTTATGAAATTCTAGACAGAGGTGGGGAAAATAAAAAAAAGTAAGCTTTTCTTTTGAGTTTTCCCTCCCTTATTACAGTTTTTCAAAACCTCTATATATCAGCACGTTCCTGGGATAAAATAGTATTTTGTTTTCTTTTATCATTCTAGGGCATATAATCTTTACCACAGTTTGGCATGGCTTTTCTCTGTGCCTCCGCTAATAAGTATAGTACATACTAGTGGGAAAATGGCCAGTGACAGAATTCAAGCCGCAAACCTGATAGCTACAGACCTATCTCAATCCCGTCAGCAGTCTCAAAGCTCATAGAGAAAATACACAGGCTGCACACCTGTTCCTGGTTAAACAAAGAAAATTGGATTTTTATCAGTTTGACTGTCACCTTTTACATAGCACTGTTTTGTCAAGAGCGACTAATGAAAGAGCTTAGCAGCAGATAAAGGATATACAGCTTTGACTGAATTCATAGATTTATCTAAAACATTTTCCACCAAGAATTATATTACATTCTTTTCAGAACTGAAATAAGATTACAAAGCATGGAAATGGTGTCTTAAAATATATATCTATATTATTGCATATGACTGAGCAGCTTCATTAATAATGATGTCTCTGAAGATTTCGGTTTTGCACACAGTCTTGGTGAAAGTTTAAATATACTGACTGCCTGTAATCCATATTAATTTTGGCTGGTATTTTGAATGGATGCCCCAGGAAAGAAGGGCGGGTTTTAGCAGTTTGTATGCTAATATACAACACAAGAGTTAACGTGTACATTTCCTTTTTTGTCCATGTCTTGTGTGTGCATGACCATGGACATGGTACTTGCTGCACTAACATTCGTTACCAACACTAATTCTACGCATTACAGAGGCACTGTGTGGCTGAACTGCGTTGGAGATGGTTGAGCTGACTATATACTGTACTCGTGGAGGTCTGTATAAAGCCTTAAAATAGACAATGCTAGCTGTATGATGCTGCAGCGTGAAGACCTGGAGTTCTTTCTGAAAAATACACCTAACATTTCAGTGGTACCAGAAAAATAAAATAAACTTCTGAAAAATTGAAAAGAAGCTCTGAATCAACATACAGCTTTTAACTGTCCTCTGAGACCATTAAAAGAATGAGTTAAAAAAACTAGGGTGAAACAAGAGTCCCAATAGCTGAACAGTAGAGTAAGCTCTCCCCGAAGCTCTCCCCATAAAGCTGGAGATGCAAACTTAAGTCCTTTCACTGAGTCACATCTAAGGCTACCCTGGGCAATGCAGCTGGAAGCAGATACCTTTCCATTCAGCTGAGTTGTCAGAGCTGAATAAATAACGTGCTAACCACATCACTTCTTTGTGCACATGAACTGCAGGAAACTTGTGTGCCTCCAGCACACTCGCCAGATGGGATAATTAGGCTCAGACAGATCACTGACCTTCCTAATAAAAATACCCCAGAAATGGAACTTGAATAAATCTGTGTCATGTTATCAAACTCCCGAACAATCCATGGAAATCCATCTATACTGACACATCCAGCAGCTTGGTATTCCTGTGGGTGCATCTCGTGAGGGCCGAAATCATTGGGATTTGGGTATTTTTAAGTATTTCTTCTATTTTCTTAATGGAAAATAGGCACTGAGAGTTCACTGCTGGGAACTACTCAGCTGTCTTTCTATGAAAATGATGAAAGCACATATATATGCATTTATGCTAAGCTATTCTCTCTTTAATTATCACTGAGGCTGGTTTGTCACACTAAAACAATTTTGGGGAAGTCAAGGCTTTGAGACAGCACAAAATGCAAATGCCATTTTGCCTTCCATAAATGGAAGGCATGACACCCATTTAAATAACACTATTTTATCTGAAATTATAAAGGTAAATATAATCAAATAATCTTATGTTTGAAAATAAGTTCATTATTTTAGAGTTACAAAGGCAACATGAGACACCGCATTCTCCCTGAAATCAGGGAGGTTTCCTTCCTTTGCCCACCAAGTCAATTTCTCCTTCCTCGATGTGTACCACAATGTTCAAACCCATACTGATGAATAATCACATTCACACGAAGCTACTCAGTTATTTACCAGGTATTATTATGACATATAATTCTTTTCCATGCCAATATGCGCTAAACCAGAAAGGATTAGACACAATGCCAATTATTGCAAAGTGCAATCTGCTATGAACAAAGGACACATCACAACTCCAAAGACAAGCAACTCTGGAAGTTCACAGGCAGAAGATAAGAGCAACTCCTCAAGAGTCCCATCACTCCCATGGAGATTAGGGCTGGCTCAGTGATCTGCAGTGACTGGAAGCATCTTTTCCTGTACTCCCATGGCCTGGCACTCCCAGGCAGCTAGAAAGTAAAGTTTATCCAGAAGCCCTCTACGAGCACAGCCTCCAAACATGTTACATACCCCAACACAGGCATGCAGCTCCACTTGGTCACACACTGGACGTTCTTGCATGAACGGATTCAACTTGCTATTTCAGACTTACATCTCTAAGCATTACTTCCACAAGGAAAAACTGGGTGTCAAAAGCTAGTCCTGATTTTAACAAAACACACATATTCTAAAAATCAAAATAACTAAATACTCAAATTCAACTCACAGCAAGATCTGACTTTTACATAGTTCTTCTTTGGCTGGGATATTCACAAGTGATTGAAGGGACCTATGCCAAAGTTAGAGAGAGGGCTTTGGTGAGGAAGTTTTATGTTTCCACACAAGATACACTCATACACATGGACACCACCTCCTATATATCCAGCTGCTGATGTGCAAAAACCGGCAAATCACAACAGAATCATAACAGTAACTGCGTATCTAACTTCTGCTCCCAATCCCCAGCTGAAAATTATTTTAACAGTTATTCAGTTGGAACTCTGCTAATGAACTAACCCACAAATTCAAAAAGAGACACAGATTTTTAATTATAAAGCAAACAAGTAAGCAGGGAGGGAAAACAAAAGGTAATAGATCAAATCATTTTGTCATTGATCTGGAGGTAAATCAGCAGTCACTCCCTCAAAACAAGGGGGTTACAAGAATGTATGAAATGACTCAACCCAACTATTTAAACTCAGTATTTTACACATTTCATACAAGTCCCACCTGTGCCACAACCACTGCGTGGTAAGAAGAGATTTGACCTTAAAATTATTTTAACACTGACCTCTAGTGACAATAGGTGTGAGTTTACCTTTTCATGGGGCTGCCCAGTTGGGAATGCATCTTCAGGCCACTCTTGCTCTTGCATCTCCAATCCATAGCTACCCCCACCACAAGGAGCATGCAGCCAAGGAGGGACCTCCAGCTCGTGTATATTCACCAGTTACAGTCACAGGTGAATTACGGGTGACAGACCATGGTCTGTAGAAATTTTATGATTAAATCCAAATCTCTGATTTCACTTATTAAAAAAGAGGAAAAGGCAACAAAAAGGAAATACAAACACTAGATTTTGAGCCTTGTAACTGTAATAAATATACTACAGCAGTGGTTCTCAACCTGTGGTCTGAGGACCCCTGGGGGGCTGCGATGTCGTCACAGGGGGTCCACGAAGGCTTAAAGCAGGGGTGGGGAACATCCAGCTCAGAAACATTTGGTCTGGCCCACAGCAAGCACTGCGTCTCCTTTTCCCACAGCCCACTCCCCTCAATGCTCCTCTCATACTCAAGCCCCCACCCCCAACCCCAACCTGCCCTGACATGCTAGTATAGTCAGTGCTAGTATGGTTGGTGGGACCCACTTTCACTAGGCAGTTTTTCTCTTAAAGACATTTTCTTAACCCAACGGCCCTCTTTAGGACCACAACGAGGCTGAAGTCTGTTCCTCCAAGTGGTGGCCCTGGACCCATAAACAAAAATATATGGTGACTGAGCACAGACAAACAAGAGGGGAAGTGAGAAGAATTGTAAAAACTTTTCATCATATTTTAATGTAAAAATTGGCATCAAATTCAGAATTAGCATGTTAAAATACCATAAAATAGGCCATTTGAGCAAAAAGAGTGTTGATACTCGTATTTTAAATTCATATGGAATCATTGCAATAAAGATATTATAATAGGAGTGTGTGCATTAACAGATTAATTTATTTCCCCTTCTCTCCAAATCTGAAGACCCTTCGTGAGAAAACTGAAATAAACATTTGATGCAGTCTAGTGATTTAAATCTTGAATTAAGTCTTGGTGGTCCACAGACACAAAAGGTATTTAAAGGGCGTCCGCGGTGAAGGAAAGGTTGAGAACCCCTGCACTACAGCATAAGCTAGGCACAACTAATGACTTGACAACTGCCCACATCTTCAGGCAACCAGCCAAAACGTCATCTTTCATCTCGGGGACTGTAATACCAAGGGAACCTCTTCTCTAATGCTCTGTAGCAAAAGTAGCCTTGCAGCTCCTGGTACAGTGCTCCTGCAGCTTTCTCTGCAAAATGTGAGTGTGATGGTTTGTACACCCATGGGAGCAGGTATTTTGCCCATGTATCCATTTCAATATAGTCCATACAGAAGGATGAGCATGTTACAGCAAGTTGCCAACTGCCTTGTCTCAAAAAAGTGGTGAGGAAGGTACAGCTGCCACTCCAGTACACAGCCCACTTAACCGTCTTTGCACGTAGAGTCACAGAATAGTTTGGGTTGTGAGGGACCTTAAAGATCATCTAGTTTCAACCCTGCTACCATAAGCAGGGACATCTTCCACTAGGTCAGGTTGCTCAGAGCCCCATTTAACCTGGTGTCTGATGATCCCTGTAGCATATGTATACACACACACACACGTATAAAGAACATGCTTAGTCAGGAGGCTAGAAATTTGCCAGCTGGACTTCAAAGGGTGAGCACTACCTTTGGAGCTGATCCCAGCTTGGGGTAAATATGAGTGGGTTTTATGTCATCTGAATCTATAAAGGTGCCCTTTGCATCATCCAGATGTTGTAATCTGTGTATTTAATTTACATTAACATGACTTATGTCAGGGGAGATTTTCACTTTCTGTCAACTATCCATCCCAATTGTCTCTGGTAGCAGTCCTCAAAACCAGAGTCCAGAAAACTTCTCCTGCTCTCCCCAAAACTTGCTTCAAGGACTGTATAGGTTGCCAGACTGCTTGTTCACTTAGCTGATACCACAAGGAATTTCATGGAAGCATCTGCTGGTGCACAGCTGTAGCCAGGTGACTGCACAGACAGCAGCACAGCCAGGGGAAGAGCACCAGGGGCCTGAGGGACTGTGCACCACAACAGACTTCAGAGCTAAAGCCAAATCAGTCATACCTAGGCACAAATACAAACCCATGTATTTCAAGATAATTGACTTCACTCTCCAATCGTTTTGACTGGAGAGAATCAGCTGTCAGAACAAACTTAACTGAAAAGACTGAAGATTAAAACACACAACTGATGTGAAATTAACAAGTCCTCTCATACTGACAAATACATCACCTGCTCATAATGAAAATTGCACAACAGATAAAACTTCTCTGCTGAACGAGCTGCCAGCAAGAAAAATCAAAGTGGTTATTTTTCAGTACCACAGTCATATACATGGTGCACTCAAAAAACGCCTGCTTGCCAGCAAGCCAGGCAGCCTTTGGCAACACACCTGGACCTTGCTTCCCCCAAAGCTTAGACCTGATGATTCTTCCATGTTTTAGCAGCTTACCCAATCACAGCAAAACACAAGTCATGGGAGAAGGAAAACATACCTTATTTAAACACACTGAAATCAAAACCCAACCTGCAGATTTAATGTTTAGGTTACAAACTAGGTAATGAGACTTCCCCAAGTATCCCAGCTGTATGTACGAGTGCTTTGGGATGTACATGTACAATTAGATTTATGTATCTATGGAAAAAGAGAGAGAGATAGATACACTAAATAATGGATGCAGAATTGCCTCTAAGTTGTCATAATCATTACCTGGCTTGGACCTCAGCATCAGCATGAACTGGTCTTAAAAACAATCATTCGCTCATGTTAGTGGCTGCCAAACCCCCATCTAATCCGTTCATTAGCAATATATCAGGTTAGCAAGCTGCCATGGCAGGAAAATAATTAGCTTTCCATTGTGGGGTGGCACATTCTCTATCGCATTGACATAACAAATAACTCGATAAACTGCTATAATTTATTTGCTTCTGAGCCTTTTTCTTCCCCCTCAATTAGCCCTTCAGTAGGTTGTATTAAACACACACGAACTGTAACTACAGAGTCCTTTGACCAATCTCAGAAGTCTTAGGCAGTACAGATAGCTATTACACAAGCAATTTATGAGTGACCTACCTTTAGGTCATTTAAATAAAGCTTGATAGAATAGCTGAAAGAAGACTATGCCAAAAGGCATCCTCATTAGGTCTCGTCTGTATCATCTGCATGTACCAAGTAACGTGCTATTGTGTCCCAGCACACAACACAATGATTGTGCAATGGTTGTGTGGGAAAAGGATTGCTGCTGTTTTAAAGATTTCTTAATTAGGTCTGTCTTCTTGCCTTAACAAGAAGGTACATGTACTTCCAGGATGGGTTTGGCTGGGATGAAGTCAAGACAGCCTAATCATTTTTCTGCAAAGTGCTTTAAGAAGAGGCAGTTCAAAAACAAAATTCGAAGATGTGGGCAGTAGGAGACAGTAACATTACATTCTGCTCATGTGAAAATGAACTCCTATAAGCAGAATTCTACTAGGCTGTACAGCATGTCACCCCAAGCAGTTTCACCATAGCTAGGTTAAGGTAATTCATTCCTTCTATCAAAGAAATGATATTTATTTTAATCCTAGGGAACTGTGTATCAGCACTATCTTCTGTGGTGTGTTCATGGGTTAATTACGTGGTGCATTAGAGAACTTATGATGTACAATGTTTTTTTATTTTCTTGCTTCTCCCTCAACTTTGTACTGTGAACACAGGGAAGATTTTCATTGGTACTATCCCTCTTACCCAGTACCGCACTTTATCACATGATTTTTAATTCATGTGCTATCACTACTAGAGACCTCATCTACTCTCACAGGGAAATATTCAGCTTTCTTGCTGCTTTTCTCTGTACTTCTGCAACCTCTTCTTGCTGAGTGCTCAGCAAACATAGAAGATTACACAGATCAGGTGGGAGGAACCAGTCTTTATATAATAGCATGCTTCTAATAAATGCAAACCTTTCTTAATGAAGTCTGACAGATGTTTACATACAGCATCTCACATTGATATTTAACTAAAACAACTTGGCAGAAATCTTAACAAGAGGTCATCAAAATACCCAAGCAATTTCTTTCACTACCTGCCATATGGTTCTGCTGAATTTCATTTACCATTGTGCTGTCTTGTTACTTGGCTTCATAAGATATCATTAGCAGCCACTACTTCTTTCTGTTCAGTCTTTAATAGGACTCACTAACTGCATTATCTCCCTCAAAATTGCCCAGCTTAACCAGTGATTTCCCTTTTGAACTCAAAATGTTTGAGAGGGTTTGAGATCATAGTATCAGAAAGGAACTATTTTGGATCATAAGAAGTAATACCTTTACTTTTTCTGGGAAAAGCAATTAACACCACACTCTTGTGGAACTACCTTTGAGAAAGAAGATAACATTGTGAGTAAGTATTTTGAACACAAGAGGCCCCAAATGAATTGCTTGGATATAGATATTCTTTATTCAGTGCTATTCACCAAATAGTATTTTGAGTCCTGTTACAATGCATTGTTTGTTCTGTTCTTCTTGCCACTGCTCCATCTGATCAATTCCATTGGAAAAGAAAAAGAAATTAAATCACATGTTGGGTGAGCATGCAGTGAAGATACACTTTTTTGCAGGTGATGAACAGCGTATGACTTGTTGCTTGCAAGTACTTCAAAGAAAGGTCCTCAGTAACCAGCATGCAATAGCAATGTATTGCAACACAAGAAAAAATAATGCAGGACAAAAACACTCATCATCTACAAGACTGTAAGGTAAGTTGGATTTATTTGTGTCTTAACAGGCCTGCCCATTCAAGGGCTACAGGCACAGAAACAAGCAAACAGAACTGAAGATTCAGCAAAAGAATGGAGCACTTAGAAGAATGTGATGTTTTCCTGTAGGAAGTCATTCCCCAATGAAAATTTAACTAGCATCAGTGTAGGCAGCAAAAAACCAAAAACATTAGAGTTTTCCTAAATGAAAATAGCAATCAAAGTTTTTGGTTGCCAATCGGCTTTGGAATGCTAATCATTATGGTAACTGTGCTGGTGAAGGTAAGGAATTACTTAAAAACCGTTATTTTCTTTTCCATTTTTTTTCTTTAATCACTGCTGTACAGCTGAACATGCTCAAGGAAGCAAAACTGCACGGATAATTACCCCCATGGAAGCAATCCAAAGGTTCACAAAGTAAAAGCTGCTTCCAACTTAAAAGATCAAGGTTTTAAATTAGGAAAGCACTTGAGTCTCCAGCTGATAAAGATGTTTGACCTGCTGGGCAAAGGTAATTGTCAGGGACTTAATTCAGGACTCTCACTGCACACAGTGTAGGGGAGTTCCCCAGTGCAGTAGTTTAAAGCAGTAAGATGCTATTTAGAGCAACAAGAGAAACAAGCACTGCAATTTTACAAATAATAAAAAATACCAGAGGCTTTTAGGCTCTCCCCTAAGAACCCACTGCTCTTCTTCCTTCAGAACCCTTTTCCAAACACTGGCAGAGGTGTACAAGTCAGCCTCTGGTCAAACTCATGTCGGGAAAGGAAACAGGTTTTCTTGTTCTTCATCAGATCTGTACTTCCTTTACAAATGCAGTTCAAACAGGAGTGGAAGAAAACTTCTGAAATTGCTGTCATGCTCATAAGAGACCTAAGACATATCCCAGAGAATGAGGAGTTACAAGGAGTGAAGGCAGACCTCACATTAGCAATCCTGCACTGCGTGGAAAGGCCACTGTGGTTGCAAAGCACAAATCATAGAAGAGCAATATGTTAAGAAATGAAGTTTAATGAAATCAGCCAATTCCCTGCTTCCATCAATCAGTAAGTCACCTGAATCAATTCACATCTTCCTTAACACCTAAACCTTAACTTCCTGTGAAAAATAAGCAGAGAAAATTACACTGCACTTAGAAGTAAAAGGAGATTTTGAATATATCATTTATCATCAGAGGGATGTACTTTAATATACTAACATACCACAACACTTTAGTATAAGCCTCCACCTCCCCTCAAAGCCAAGCAAACTCTTGGATGCCTCATTTAGCATAATGAAATAGCAATGAAAAAACCCAAAAGAATCTAAAGAAAAACACACAAGGTATGTATCTTTCTTCATTGCTCCTTTTAATCACACTGCAAAATACTAATCAGCCATGTAGTCCTATTACTGTATTTCTGTAGTACATAGCTAGTAAATACTTGCTGTTTGCAAACAGGACTATCTGCAAAGAATATAACAGATCTCACATGGACAGTGACAGTGGCTCAGCTAGCATGGGGTAATGCATTAACCTATGATAACTCAATCTGGAGCAACATGGGGTTTCAGAATCTAAGAGCTATAATTTAATCAAATAGTACTGATAGCGAATATTATTCCGAGGATATAGCATACAGCAAGATGCACACAAGTATTTCAGACCTTGGAATCATACATGCCCCCCAAATCTATGACACAATTTCAATTAGTGACACATACAAAATTAAAATAGACATCCAGTAGCAGAATGGGGGAGCAAAATTAACACGGGCAATACTTTCTCTAATGAACAGTATAAAGAACAAGACTGGATGTAGGAAAAACTTCAACTCCCTTAATCTTCGTTTTCTGAATTTCTTCAAATGGCAAAGAACAAACGCTGGGGGCAGCACGTGGAGGAGGAAGAGGACACAATGTGAGCTCCAGGATTTTTTTTTAACATCTTACCTATCTCCATATATCTGTGTAAATAAAACTGCAATACAAACTCAGAAAATTCTTATATAACTTAAAAAACAAACCCAAAAACCAAAAGAACCCCAAAGCTTCAGTTTGAGGAGCATGGGTTAGCTGTTTCACTAGAAAACAAGCAAATCCCCAAATCCGTCTCTATGTAAAAGAGAAGCTGTCAGGGAAGAAAAATCAAGCAATAGCACACTGTTTACTCCAATACCCTGGTGGATATTAGCATGAAGGCACTTTCTTGTCTGAACCAGAACCAGCATCCAGGAATGCCAGATATGTGAAACTGCCGTGGTGAGCATCATATGGTACATCAGACCCTTCTCTCTCTCTCTCTCTATCTCCCCCTCCCCCCTTTTTTTTTGTAAAATACACGACAGTTGCCAGAAAAGTTATTCTCCTCCATCCAAGCATTTCAGTGTTTCTTTTTTTCTATCAGCACAAAGAGCATTTTCATTTTTCTGCTTCTGGGGCTGAAGCAAGAAATCTTTGAAGAGCCCAGGAGCCACAACACACTGAATTTTTGACTCCACCATGAGGAGCTGGTAGCTTGTTTCCCACACGCATGACGTCAACTGCTACACAACTGTTTGGGGCACATCATCGACTTTTGCTTCAACCCACAGTAAAGTGACACCCCCTGCAAGCAGTTGCCATGAAAGTGACTGATACAACAGAATTTAGCTGTGATATATGAGTTAAAGCCTGTAGTATCAGGTAAGAGGAGAAAAACTGACTGCCAAAGAAATGCTTCTCAGGCTCACTGTAGCAGCCTGTAATGAGAAGATATTGCAAAGTAAGTTCTGGAAAGCTTATAAGATACACTGCTTTTATATTTTAATAGGCTCTTCTACATTCTCCTATAAAGTACTACTCTAAATACCGAACACTAGTATAACTTCTGATGGTCCTCACGTGTCTGAGCAAAACGACTGGATGCTATACACTCAGGGACACTTACTGCTGCCTTTTGACAGAACTCCCAACTGAAAGCATTCTGGCTTCATGGTGGAAAAAAAAAAAAAATATATATATATACACAATATGTATATGCAATAAATACACATACACTATATAAATAGATCTGTCCTGGTAACCAATTTAGACTCAGTATAACTGGGTACTTTCGCAACATCTTCAGACAGATCCTGCTCATTCTCTGACAGCTTTCTACCATTAGGGAAAAAAAACCATATACCCTGAAAGTCAGCATAACTTATACACTGGATAAATACCCTTAGAGGAAATAATAACACCTACCACTACTTAACCAGCTCAATATGAAAATAACAAGTCAATACTGGATCCCATATGTGCATGCATGCATGCACACGTATGTGAGTTGGAAATGACAAAGCCTATGTGGTTTTGGCTCAAGTTTTTGCTCAGCCCAGTCTGCAGTGGTAATCCATGCACATTTAAACAGGTTCTGATCTAAGTGGAATAAGTGGAACAAGAAGAAAATTCTGTGATTTCTCCACAGGAAGCACATTGTAGCTTGTGTAGCCATCAACTTTCCCAAAGTAGAGAGAGAAAATGAGGTGAGCAGAGAGATGAAATAGGGTTAAAGGAAATCCTTGAATTAAGACAACACAGACTGAACTTCATCACAGCAGAAACACCAAAAACTACTGCAACTAGTTTACTGACTTCACCTACCAGATTTAGAAGCCACTTTAAATGCCCAGTGCAGCCTAAAAGAAGCAAGTCTGGTATTCCTTTGTTTTCAATAAACAGTTGCCAAAATATCTGCTACAGTTTTTCAGCCTACCTGCATATTCACTGGGCAATTTTAATCACATACAGCTGTTCATGCAACTTTAATGGTGTTTTTCCCCCTGAAACATTAATTCCACCTGAAACATTAATATTTCCTGGTTAACGGTCCTATGTTATAAATCATTTTGTAAAATACAGGCTATTAAAGTAAGAAGTTTATGTAAAAGTTTTTGCTAAGCAACTCATGCACACAGAAACATGGAACAAATTCTACCCAGCATACAAATACCTGAACTAAACACATCAGAAGGGAACAAATCGCATTGGCGTATCCAGTATGGGTGGAACTGGGATTAGTTTGAAATGATTTCTTGTTCATTAGGTTATTTTTTTTAATGTAAATTCCTTTTTTTAATAAATGAAATACTGTTTCAATCTTATAAACCAGATTTTACAATCATTTTATGATTTTTATATTTTAGACCTACAAGAGAACACCATGACCACGTAATTTGATCCCTTCCTTAATGTAGACTGAAGAACCACTTTCAGGCTTTAAAACTTCTGGGTCTTCTTTGCTATGTATAAATTAGCTGCAAAAGCGTGACTGAAAAAAGGTGTTTAAAATTAAAATAGAAAGAGGAGGAAAGGACAGTGAAAGGCACTGTTTATTTAAATTTCACAGCAACTAAATGCCTGATGTTTGCAACAGTCCTGCCTTGACCTCTACCTGGACAGCATTATGACACTTTCTTCATTGCTGAGATAAAGGCATATACGGTCAAGGGCATATCATATTTTATTTAAACACACTGCAGAAGAACATTAAATTTTACAGGTCAGATTCTCCATGGTGAGCAAAGCTGGGGCTGCAGGGAAGAGCAAACAGCCAGCTCATGTGAGAGCTGCCAAGGTGCAGCTGCCATTATCTGCCCTGAATAAACATCCTCAGCCTTGGCATGGCCTGACAGGTCCCTCAGCCCAACATACCCTCTCTCCACCTGGATTTTAGAGGGACAACAGCTTACAGGGCTACGGTACTACCTCAACCAGGACCATTTTTTAATAGATTTGAGTCCCGCAGTGAGACGAAGTCCCATTGTTGCAAAAGGGGAGAGCAGCTCTGTCAGCCTTTATCAGGTTTTTGCCCTGCTTGAGACCTCCTTCATACAGATGAAGGTCCTCACTTGCCATTCAGAGGCACTCTCAAGTCACCTCATGCCTGAACGTTGTAATTGTACATAAAGGTACTAAAGCAAGTTTCAGTCAGTCAACCTCACAGTACAGGTATACAAAACCATAACCATTTACCCTCTCTAGCCACATCATGTTAGACCTGCACCTTACTAGTGGCAACCATTTCAACGACATGACACACATATTTCAACCACAACTATGAACCCAAACATGAAATGAGGTCCTGACTCATCCCACCTAAAGCAACCAAGATGACTGCATCCAGAGTGAAGTCTCCCTCTTTCACAGCCAGTGAGAACAGACAAGACACCTCCTGTGGATGTTACAGCCCTGAGAACACACCTGACCCCCTGGGCATCTGCACTTGTATTTTTGACTGCACAGCTACGAGCCTTCGCTGACAGGAGAAGCTCAGCTCTCCCTGCTGCAGACAGAGAAATAACACTGACGCACAGATAAATGCCAGGAAGGCACCAGGATCAGCTTCATCTTATCTGGGGCAATCTTTCAGCCAATGAAAAAAAAAATCTCTTGGGGCCTTTGAACAAAATGGCTTTTGGTCTAGCAACCACATCTCCCCCTCCAGGCTCCACATGGGCTGTGGGTTTAATCTCATCCTCCTGCAAAGACACTGACAGGAGCAGGGCCACCCTTAACTCCATCGACTGCTCCGCGACTGCACGCTTCAGGCAAAGTGGCATTCAGCTGCATATGCCTATTAGGGCTCTCATACTGGAAACAGAAGTGGAACAGACAACCAAGGTAATTTAATCTAGCAAGATAATTCACTTTCAGTATTACCCCCACCCCCTTCCACTGCCCCAAATGAATCAGTAACAAGTGCCCAGACTTTTCCTAATGGAAAGGGAATTGTATGCCTATTATCTTTACCCTTCACTCCATACGAACTGTAGAAATGTCTGTACCAGATTCTGAGCTTACAAATATCACTGTGAACAGGGATGGCTTCCACAGAAGTAACTATGTTGCTAGTAGCATAAAGCAGGATGGAGATCTGAATTGGGCGTCTGTTACTTAATGAAACTCTCTGAAGTCAGATTTAACTTTCTGGACATTTTTTCTCGTTGCTGCTGCTGTTGGTTTCAGAAAGCATGGAGCTCAACATAGCAACCCACACAAGAAGAAAGTCTCTCCTCCATTTCCCTCTGTCCCCAACCTTTTCTCAGTGAGGTGTCACCTTTTATCCCTTCTACAGACTACTCTTCAGAGCAGATACTTCTTTAAAGTACTACCCGTCCCTGACCACAAAGAAGAAAATAACATCTTCAGCTATGGAAGTATCTAAGATCCTTCTTGGAAGCTGTGATAGAAGATTATTAAATCCTACACGTAAGACTTCTTTGCTCTGCAAGTCTTCCATTCACTACTTCTTACATTCAAAGTAAGTCTGTACCGACACATGCGTGCAGTTGTGTAAGCCTGATGTGCAGTTACCTCTCCAACCCTCATCTGAAGGGTTGCCAGCACTTTTGTAGAATCAGGCTGGGGAAGTCAACTACACTCCCTCCTTCCCACAAGGGATAATGCACAATGTCTCACACCTGCCAAGTAACTGAATTCATTAATTTCTAATAATGGCAGGCTTTCACTAGATGTCTTCCATAATTCTTGATCAGGCATTTGTATGTGGTCTTACCCGTGACAGATGCAGTTGCTTAGCTCTTACTCTGGTGGTTCACTGCCAGCAATCCACAGGCCAGGAAAATTGGGAAAGTGTTGTATGTTACAAAGCGTCAGGAAAGGGAGGGAAAGCAGAGTTGGATTGTGTGCATTTTTAACACACAAATATTAGTAGATGTAGAGAACCCGAACTTCACCTCTCACCCCTTTTTGCTCTACCAAGGGTAGCATGCAGATCATGACAGCAGTCACCTCACCTGTATGCTTTCCACAGCTCCACCTTTCCCACCACTCAGGTTATGCAGCTGAGCTCCCTGTACATCACCCAAGCTCTTTTGGGTCACTAACATGATGTTGTTGATGTCATTGCTGCAACGATCAACCCTGAAGCACAATGCGACGATTATTTCCCTGCTCACATTCATAGCGCATTTGTTCCAGTAGGCTTGAAAATGAGGGGATGAGGCAGGCTAGGTTTTCCTGCTCAGTAGGTTTTTGCTCCAATCTAATTAAAAACATTCAGCAATTCACTGAAGTTCCTTACAAACTGCACGTGTCCCAAGCTTTAAAATAAGCTCTGGAAGCAAACGGCCTGGCACATTTTTTTTAAATACACTCCCCAGATGGAGAGGATTCCTCAGAAATTTCTTTGTGATACTATACCAAAGCTGCTGAACCAGAACAGTTGAGCTTCTGAACTACGTTCTTTTGTTGTTATTGTTAATGGCTTTTTTCCTTGTCTAAAAACTGACAAGGAAAGCCACTCTTGGTTCTCTGACATGCAGAGAAGTGACAGTACAGCTCACTGGAAACAGGCAGCTCTGGTCACCTCGGTCTGAAACTGGGTCAGGGGATGCCAGCTTGTGGTTATACCCAGTGGGATATGCAAGTAATACTGGGGATTCAGAAGCTGAGTACAAGACCACTCTTTTCTTGCAGGCAGAACTCGGGTAATTCAGCTTTAGCGCTCTGAGAGAAGGCAGCTTGCTCACAACCAAGGCATGTTTTAGCTACCATTTTTTTAAAAGGCCCCACTTCGGGGAAACGTGCCAGGGAATCTGTGCAAACAGCCAAGCCAAGCCCCACACGGCTGTACCACCTTAATCCAAAGGCAAGCCACCACTGGGAGGTGGCCACTGAAGTGCATTATGTTGATGTTTGTGGGAGAACGTGCACTGACAGAAAGTCAATCCAGCTCCAAACAGTGTCAACACTGCTGGTGGAATTCAGAGGGAAAGACTACATAGACTTGACACGTTATGCTTGTAACTCCATCCCTGAAACTGAAAACAGACTTTTCCCTGCCAAGAGTCACTCCGACCTGAGAAGCTGCAGCAGAGAGTGGTGCACACAAAAAGCCTGCGAGCACCTCGGGAAGGCTGCTGCCATCAAACAAGCGCTAAAGGATCCTCTGGACCGGCCAGCTATCACACCACCAGCTCCCAAATTTAGCCCTTCTCGCTGTCCCTAAATGCCTCAAAAAATGCCTGTTCTCATCTCCAAAAGCACAGTGCCCTTAAGCTGAACAGCCGAGAACAAATTCCTTCAGGGTTTTAACAACCAATTAAGGGATGTGAAGCAATTACTTTTATACCCATACAAATGAAACTCCTCCAATGCAATTAACTATCCCTTATCATCTACTGTTGAATTTGCAGGAAGCATATGCTGTACACTTTCTCCTCCCCTAGCTTTTCCACAATTTTAATCAGTTTGTTTTAGCTAATGTAATGGAACCTACCTATTCTAGAGAAATAATATATGGCTACAAATTATCTGAATATTTTTAAATGTCTTTTTTCATTTCAAATATAATTTCATTTGAGATTTTGCAGCTTTCATTTCTATTAATAAATTATCATTTCTTCTTTATAAGTGATGAGCTAGAGTGTCATGTAATTTTTTCCTCTAAATAGACCAAGACTTTGATCTAATGCAAGCCCTTGCTGGGAGTAGAGAGACTTTCTGTCTAATTTAGTTACAAAAAATATTCAATTAAACTTGGGAGTTTAATTCATTTAGTTATGAAAATTAAATGAGCTCAATAAGGTACATTTGATTTGCCTCAGGAAAAAAAAAAAAAAAAAAAAAAGAGAAGAATCTCTGAAAGGGGAACAAATAAGAAGGGAGAACAAAAGTAACTTTTCCTGCTCATGATGAAAGGTGGATAACATGAAGAGCCTGAGTTCCATTTTGTGTACCTATATAAAACATAACCACAATGATTTCATGCAAAATGTATATCCAAAAGCCACATGAATATCCGGTATTAACACCTGATTTGTCTCCTGGGTAACAAAAATCCCTGTAGGTCATAACTGAGTCCATCCCAGTCAAGGGAAGATGTGACTCCTCACACCAGGAAGACACCATCCACACACAACTCTTCTCCATTTGGGGAAAAAGGAAAATACCGGAATTATTTTTCAAAACTAGAATGGAGCAACATGGATCTCTCTGACAGAAGCCCCCTTCTAGTTTTGCAGCTGTTACTTACCATTTTTGCAGATAGGACAGCACTGATCGGGTTCATACACCGGATCCACGCACTCGGTCTGGGGACAAGCTGAGACAGTGCACAGCACTTCACCATTGGCTTCACAGCGACACTTCTCACACGGAGAAACCTGAAAGACAAATCCAGTCACTTTTTAACTTAATGCCCTTCTGAAGCATGCAATGTCTACCTTCCTATCTGCATGGTTCTTTCCGTCACCTCTTTTTCCTCCCCACTTTAAAACAAATGCTTTTTATGGTCTGAATAATGCAGAGAGCGAGGCTGGGCACCTGCAAAATTACAGAACCACAGCAGAAAAATAACAGGTTCTGCTCTGAACCTGTGCACCAAATGGGAAGGTCAAAGGGATCCTGTGAACAAGAACACTTTAGACTTTTAACACAAGTAAAGCAAAAATTTCCCTACCACATTTCTAATGAACTTCCAGCAAATTAAGGTTGTAATTTAAATGAAAGCCATTTTAATTCTATTAGGGGTTCGAAAAGTAATTTAGCAGAAGATACTGTATTTAAAGAAGAAAAATTTTGCTAAACGAAATATGAACTTTCTTTTAATGGAAATCCTTATTGCAATTTTTCCAGGTTTGAAAGCTTTTTGGTAGCAGGAAGTTGCATTTCATTGAAAATTATCATTTTCAAAGAGAAGTCATAAAAAAACCTCCTTTGAATTCAAGTATTTCCCAAAGGTTAACTGTATTTGTATTCATTCTTGTGACACGTGTAGCTTTCTGAAAAGAAATTGCAATTCAAAGAAAGGGGTAAAGCAAAATACAGGTCACCCTTTTTACCTACTGAAATGTTACCGGCTTTGAAGAACTCTACAGAACAGGAGTACCATGAGATAATTACTTGAATGACCTACTTCAATGAAATGAATTCCAAACAAAACAGCATCAAGGCCCTATTTAGGAAAAAATGGACTTTCAAATGTCTGCATCTAGCACATGTACAATTCCAGCTGTCCTCTTAATTGTCCCTGACCAGGCACTGCACACTGCATCGCTGAAGTCCTCGTACCACACAAGGAGCTGGATGTAGAGGGAAGCAAGGGTGCTAAAGAGCAATAAATGGTATACTGTAAATCTCATTGCTGTACTCCAAAAAAACCACGCTGGCATCCATGCTTAGAGCGCAGGATGAAAATGCAGCTGAATGTTATTATTAGTGATCCTCTAAATCTATAATATATGCAGATTCTTGGTTTATTAAGGATGAGGCAGTTTTTTTATGGACCCTTCTTCATTCCAGATTCCAGTTGATGCAAACAACCACCTGTTGCATTTCTCCAACAAAAGCAGAGTAACCTCAAATCTAAAAAAAAACCCCAACTACTCTCTGTGAAGAATCGTCCAGATGTCTAACTTGCAGATCATCTGTTCCTCCTCCCTATTTCTTAGGCAGCCCATCACATTTTTTTGTCAAATCCATTCTCTGCTTGCTTGCCTCTTTCACATCCTTCTCACTTCCAAAGTTCAAACATGCTGATGCTTGCACAGCATCATCTCCAAGTAAATGCTCATCCATGCTTTGCTACTTCTCTTCCCACCTGCCAGGTCTGTTATTTGCTTATGCACTCACATATCTTTCACGCTGTCCCCTCTGCTTAGAAAGCCTAAACAGGGTCTCCTGCTGTGTTGCTTTCTGCTTGTATTACTATTATTCATTTCCTTTCCTTCCTTTGCTAGCTACTCACTTTCAGTTTGCTCTACTCTCTACCAAGGATAACACCACACCATACATTTATAAAATGCTGCAAGAAGGCTGACAGCCCAGTACTGCAGATTCTTATTACAGTCTCTGGGACAAGAACTTTGTCCTGTAATGGTTTATAAACTGCCACATTCACTTGCAGAGCTGGAGTGCCAGCAGATGAGGAGGTTTCTGATCCAGTGTTCAGGGTCAAGAGGCTCAGGTATTCCAGGTAATCACTTGAACTGCACATGAAATTGAGTGTCAGCAAACCTGAGCTCCTAACTATCCACAAGTCAATAGGAAGAATCCGTCCTGCTGGAGTTATATCCAGAAACAATACTTACTAAAATATGAAAATATGTTTTTAAGGAGAACTGATTATTTTTTATTATTATTTTTAAGGAATCCTACTTGACCAGAGCTATCAGAACTCAATTCCAAGGATCAGGCTCAACAAGGCAAACCTATAGCTTTCAATCGGTTTTAACATTTTTTGCCATGGCTCGAAAAAGATGAAAATTTGCCAATCATCACAGTTCAACATGACCACTAATTACCACAACAGATACTCCCTCTCCCAGGACACTGCTTAGTAGCTGTGTCATTCAATATTAGAAGCAATATAAAAACTAGAGTATCTTATGATAATCAGGAAACAAGACAGCACACAGATGTTATTCCTAAAATCTCTCATCTGTAAAATTTAAACATATTCTAATTAAGTAGGTTGTTTACTAGAATTCCAAACTTGACAGAAGCCTAAAATTCCTAGAACAAGAAGCCATTTAATGAAGCATTCAAAACACTACTGAATGAGAAACAAAATTGATCTAATCTTTATCTAATGATGATTCAGAATAATGCACTTCCGTCCTACACAGCACATACAGTTGAAAGACTACATCTTTCATGAACGGAGTACACTGTTAATGTGATGCTGAATGTGATTCATGAATATCCTTTCTGTGTAACAGATCATGGGATTTCAGAGGAATATAGTACACCTTTAATAAGTACAGTCATCTGTACAACCCACCAATATGAGTAATGGTAGCAGAGTTAAGGAAGGTCTCCATGTACTTATTTCTACAAAGCTCTTTTCAGGCATGTAAGTAAACCACAGTGGCTGCTAAAATGGTATGAGTGTCAACCTTTATCTGTTCATCTTTGGACTAAATGGTAGTCCATTGCTTTTTATATATCATCGGGAGGTAGCAGGAACTGTAGAAGAACCCCACTTCTTTCTGCATGTTAATGGCAGCTTAATACTTGGGAGACATAATCATCACTAGAGACAGAGACAGTAAGACAGGCTGTACATGTAACAACAGTTAAATAAATCAGAATGAAAAGACACATTTGGCCCTTTGTTTCGTCTCTTCTACTCTCACAAGGTAAGCACGATCCCTGCAGCGCAGTTCCTAGTGGCAGCCAATGCAACGAGCATCCCAGTTGTTCATCTGGGAAACGACCAGCCTGACAGCACTCATGTGTAGCACATCTGACATAACCAGGCTGGACTGGAAATAATACCACCCATCAACCTCTCTCTGAAGACTAATGATACCACATCTCTGTGGTCTACTGATGAAGCTATTAACTCTATAGCAGCAGTAGTTCCGCCCATGCAAAAAACTGTGGGAAGACAATGAGAGGCACAGAAGTCTTACGTATTCACCAGGCAGCCATAAAACCTGTAGAAAATAGAGTACAGATGGCAACCCCCCCACCCCAACTTCTTTAGAACCGTTTAAAAGGAATTTTATGAGCAGATGTATAGATGGAGTTGCAGATGTTGTTAAAAAGCAAACACACCATTGTGTAAACAGGTAGATTTCCCACTAGCGGGGCATGAAGAAGCCTGTAGCTTAATAAGGGTAGCAGATTTATCCAGCAACTTCATGTAAATTGTCATCATTAAGAAGCGTCAAATCATTTGCACGCATTGAAGTTGTGGCCCAAAGTAATTTGAGCTTTCTCTTCCCCCTTTCCACATGACAAACTTTAATTAAAAAACAAAACCAAACCAAACTAACAAAAAATCTGAATTGAAAAATACATAATCTACATTTGGTTCCTTGAGCCTTGAAAACATCTACATTAAAAAAAAAAAAATCTATCATAATCCCAAACTTATTTGCTATTGTGCTGGAATTTTTTTAGTATTTCCTTGCCACTTATACAACTCAGGAGAACATGAATGAGGTTAGGCTGACAAGAATAAACATACCAGCCTTGGTCTTACTTCTGTGTGCCTTCAAAATACCACAGATGTTTCAAAATCCATTTGGGTTTGTTGACTTCCAGATTTCCAAGTAACTTATTCACAAATAAATACAGTTATTGGTAGCAAAGAAATTCTAAAAAAGATGCACAAAGCAACAACTTTCAAAAATGTAGGTCCTTCCCAAACATTACACTTCTGAAGATAATTCATGGTCCTTGTAAGGCTATAAGTCAGCCTGCATTTTCAAATCTTACTGTAAGATTGAAAAACCTCTCTAGGAACACTTGTTCAGCAATCTCCAGCTCCAATGCCGAATTTTATCCTCACTGCATTTCACCAACTAAGGCTTTTGCTCCCAGTTTCATTCGTATGGATGCTGTGATCCCTCTGCCACCCTGCCTCATGATACTCCCAGGAGAGGAGAGTGGTACTGATGGAAACAGCTTTAACCTCATCTTTCCCCCACACTCACGGTGTGCTTTGTGTCAACATCCATGTGTCCATTTTGAAAACAGAAAAAAGCATGCATACACACACATGAGCAAAGTCTGCAGGAAGGACTGTGAATTAAAGAAGAAATGCATCAAACCTCCCATTCCCTGGCACACTCAGCTTCCCAGCTAGCACTGGCTCTGGTCAGGGCAATTTTTTGCCATGCCAAGCCATATATGAATTTTATATAAGCAAACTCCCAAACTTGCATGCATATTTATACATCTATACATAAATGTTTGTGCAGATAACTTCACTTAAAGGTTAGAAGGTGTCCTCTTTTTTCCTTCAGTGATGTCTGGTACTCTTTGCCACAAATGCTAAGTGCAGACAGAGAAAAATCAGATCTCTATCCATTTATAACTCCTTCCCCGACCTTAATCAAGAGATAGTATATTAGTAACCTCTCTAAGACCATCAACTTTAAACTTGTAAAATGACCTTTGAAACTGCGTGCAATTACTTGCATTTACCACTGCTTCCAGTGAGCAGCAGCAATCTGACTACAGCTGTACCTTACCTCGCCAGACATCTCCACTGATTGCAGTGGCATGGGCAAACAGCTGCGTTTACAGTTTTGTGCTCACAGTACTGGAACAAACGTCAAAGCTCAACTGAAAACCAAGGTCCTCACATGTCAGAATAAACAGGCTGCAGTTCCACTGCCTAACTGGATCGGTAACTTCCCTTGTGCACCCCAAGCAGGCACCCCTTCTCACAGGCATCCCTTCTCACTCGTGTTTCCAAAGCTGGCTAACACAAAGCCGTAAGGGAACCTATGTTTCATTACAGGAAGGTATTAACACGAGGGCTATAGGTTGAATGGGGTTAAAAAGAAAGCTGAAAGCCAAAGTCTTCTCAGAACGTTTCTGTAAATGTCACCATTCAGCACTCCCCTTTTACCAAGGCTGCCAGACATGTTCAAATGTAACAGGGACCCCTAAGGTTTTATTCTCTCACTACACGCTTAACACTATAAGGTATTTTAGGCTTGCTTTACAGCCATTAACAGGACACCACTATATAAAAAGACAAAGAAATGCAACTCGTTAGAAAAGCTTGAATGAAGAGTGGGGAGAACCCTTTAAAACTGACCCACAGAGAACATGTGCAGAAGCATCACTGTTTTGGTCACCCCTCAGAACTAACTTTGCTGGAAAAGGAAGGATCTCACAATCCATCACTGAAAGGGTCACACCAACTAGCCACTGTTAAAAGTACCTTCTTCCTCTTAGAAAACTGCCACCCCACAGCTGAATATGAGCCTTGAGGGTGACATGGAAAAGGGAGGATGATTCAACGCTTTCTGCCATGCTTTGAAATCCACCAGTGCTCTACACATTACTGCCTAAAGAGAGCAAGGGGAAACAATGTGATTTATTCTGGAGAGAGTAATTCTGCTCCTTTATTTATTTATTTATTTAGTAAATTGGATAACATGGAAAGACATTATGAATCAAAGTTAAGTTTCCAAGAACATGCAAATACCACAGAGAACAGAGCTGGCAACTTATTCACAGCCTTCACAAATACATTTTCTTTTTCTCCACCCTGAGAGGGGCTCAACCTTCCAGAAGCCTGAACTGGATTTTGTGCTCGCTCTCAACATACTCAGCTCATAAATCTTGCATGTATTCAGAAATGGGTTTTGGACCAGCCCTGTATCTAACAGTCACCTGCAAGCAAATTCTTAGAGCCTGCTTGCAGATCTCAGCCACAAGAAAATACTAAAGGGAAAAAGGCAAAGTAAGCGACCAGGAAATTGGCTCCAACTCCAAAACTTTTCAGCACACTCTAATAAGTTGCATTTTCAATGATAATGACCTTGCACAATAACGCTAAAAAGGCCCTAGTCTAAAAGGATTTCCCTAAACATAAAGCTTTTCAAGTCCTTTGTTTAGGTGTCAATGTAATTCAGATTGTGAACTGTGCTCTTACTAAAAAGAAGGCCCAAAGTCATTCCCAGAAAACAAAAATTATGCAACCTTGGCAGCACAGTTTAAATGGTTAAAAAGTTAAAGACAAATGATTGTTATGAAAGAGGTATCATCACAGACTGATTACTAGGAATAGAAGTCAGTCCACAAAACCCTGCTCGATCCCTGCAAGGTAGAAGTTTCACAGTTAACAGTTAAATAAGAAAACAAATGTATTGCTGAAAAATTTCATAAAAGCCACATCACCACCGAGTAGCATCCCTTTAAGAAGCAATTTTTACTGCAAATACCAAAGGAATTAATAAAGATCAGCCCCTTCATTTAAAAATGTTACAGTATCATAGAGCAAGAAAGGTCATGTTTAAGGGGAATATTTTACATCATGGCAGAAGAAGTATTAACACAGAAATGAAAAGGGGAGGGGGGGACCCAGCGCTGAGAAGGCACTTGAGGAACGCAACGTCACTTTCAAGGAGAGAAGGACCCACAAAACGACCTTTGGCTTCAGCCCTTACCATGAACTCCTCTAGGGTCTGGTAGGTCTTCCCTCGAAACTCGCAGTAGTTCTTCCTCTCCTTGCACTGCGGGCAGCACTGCGTGGTGTCCACCTGGACGCAGCGAGGGTGGAGCCTGGGGCACTCGGGCTGTATGCACAGTGGGCCCTCCTCGGTGCAGAGGCAGGGGCAGGCCGAGGGGCCCGGTGCAAACTTCTCCCCGATGGCGTAGACGAAGCCGCTCTCGTCCACACAGCCTTTCCCACGGTAGTCCGGGTAGGCATATTCCTCTGGAGGCTCGGGAGTGACACTCGCAACAGCTTCTGGGAGAGACAAATCTTCAGCCACCTGAGGTTCCTCGGGAGCGGCATCCCTTTGCTCTTGCACTTGAATGCTCCCCGATTTACTGCTCGTGCCCTGGCTGCTCCAAGCCTGCTTTTGCTTAGTCCAAGACTCCTTGTTCGAGTAGTTCCTGTTCCCTTTGCTCTTCCAGTCCCTGCCACCCTCCTCCCTCCCGCTCCGGCTGATCTCATTCATTTTTCCCGGGCCTGTCTGGCTGTCCCTTGTAGATGTGTGATCTCTCTTTTCCTGGCTCGCCTTTATCTCCTGTTTGTCTTGAGCCTTGGCCAGTTTTTGTACAGGTATGGTGGAGCTACAGAGGGCAACCATGAGGCAGCAGGTTACGAGAAGAGAACTAGAGAGAGCTCCAATTGCCATTGCAGTAGAGCTGGGCATCACCTACTGCATCCCACAGGGGACACTGCATTCACATCGGAGGGAAGCACTTCACAGATCCACAGTCCCTAGGAAGAGAAGGATTAGCAACACTTCAGCTTCGGCACTTCTTCCCCCCCCTCCGCCCCCCACCTCCCGCCTCCACCGATGCAACATCTCTAACAATATGCAACCTGCCTCGGTAGTTTATGCAAAAGGCAAACAACAGCCTGCTGCTGCATCCCTCCTCCTCCTCCTCCCCCGCTCTGCCAAGTCTTATAAATAGCCGGGCTCTGGACACGGACCGGGCATCTTCGGCCCCCTGAGAGCATCACACAGAACCGCGGGGAGTTGGGGTTTGCAAAGGCGAGTGCATGCAAAAACCTGCACGTTTGGGGGTTATTTTTCCTGTCAAACGACAACACGTGAAGAGGACGGCTGCACGCTGAATTAAATGGAGCTCCCCAAAACACAGCAGAGTCCGGAATAGAAATCACCCAATGGAGTCCTTATTCGCTGACTGCACGCACGATGATTTCCATTAACCTCTTATTCAGTCAGAACTACGCTGGTTTTGTTTGGTTGGCTTATTGGTTGTTGGTTTTTGGTTTTTGGTTTTTTGGTTTTTTTTTTTTTTGTTGTTAAATACCTACCAGTGAGCACATTTCTGCTAAAGACAACTAAACCCAAGCACATTAAAGCGAGCAGAGCCAAACTACCTCTCTTCCGAACTACCTAAACGCGCACACGCCACCTCTTTCTCCCCGCGCTTTAAAGGCAAAGCAGAGCCGTTAAGAGTTTCCGCAGCAGAGGCTGGTTTAACCCACACCCTCCAGGAGTTCAGCAACACTCCCGGCTCCTCTCCTTAAACCACTGCGCGTTAAATCGGAAAAAAAAACAAACCAAACAAACCAAACCCCAAACCAAAATACGTACATTCCTCCGGCCGCGATAAGCAAAGGCGCTCCAGCCTCCCGGCACGGCCCCACCTCCGAGGTACCGCTCCTCGAAGCCATTTAAAAGCCACCCCTCTCTGCCCGCCCGCCCGCCTCCCCCGGCCCTCACCGGCAGCACCGGCACCGCGGGGCACAGCCGGAACCGGAGCCGCAGCCAGGCCGCCGCGCCCACCGCCCAAACTTTCCGGCGGGCCGGGCAGCGCCGCCCGAGCCCCCTCCCGGGGGGTGCAGCCCCTTCCCCAGCCCGGCAGTCCCCACGACCCCCCCCCCGCCCCGCCGTGGCCCGGCACCTCTCTACCTGCGCGGGTGCCGGGCTCAGCCCCGCCGGCGGCTCGGGGCGGCGACCCTCGCGCCCCGCCCGGCTCCCATGGCGGGGCCGCGGGCGGGCGGCCGGTGGCGGCTTGTTGCTGCCCGCCCGCCGCCTCCGCCGACCTGCCGAGCCTGCAGCGCGGCGCGGCGGCCAGCCGATCCGGCCCCGCCGCCCCAGGGGCGGGCTCCGCCGCGGGCCCCGTCTCTCTCACATGGCGGCCGTGCGCCCCCGTCCCCAGTGGGGGCAGGACGGGGCGCCCCCTCCCTCTCTCCCGCCGGCAGCGGGGCGCGGCGTGGGGAGGGGACGGGCCGCTCGCCGTGGGGCGGCAGCGCCTGCCCGCCCCTTCCCGCCGCGGTGTGTGGGGGGTGCAGACCCGCTCGTCCCGCAGGGCCCCGCGGCAGCGCCGGGGGAGGGCGGGGGCTGCCCCCGCAGCCGGCGGGAAAGCGGGGCGACGCGGGCGCGTTTGGGGTCAGCCCCGCACCCCGCCGGTGGAACTTTTCGCCGGCGGGAGGGCGCCGGCCAGAGGCGCGAGCGTGGCGCGGGGCCCGCGGCGGGGACGCGCAACCTTGCGCGGGGGCCCGGCGGGTCACGGTGGCGCAGGGCTGCGGGGCCCGGCTGCGGAGCCGCGCTATAGCCGAGCCGCGGCGGCCGCTAAGCAGCGTTGAAGAGGGGCAGCGCCGGCCGGCCGCGCTGCAGCGCCGGGTTACTCTGCTTTAACTCCCTCCTGCCGCCCTTCTCCAGCAGTGGAGCGGTGCAGGATTTACTAGTTGAAATAGTCAGGCTTTTGAATGGCGAACGGACACTTTTGCACTTAAATATAATTGCGTTTTTCTCCTCTGTACTTTTTGATATGGAAAAAGGGACAGAACGGTCTGTTATAAAGATGACTACTGAAACACAGACAGACTGTTGGGACAGAAACGCGAAAGAAAAGCTAGAGGTGCCTTTGTTCTGGAGCTGAGCAAGAGCTTGGAACCCAAAAGGTTATTTATTTATGTATTTATTTATTTTTAAGCCGCATTAGATGACATACCAATATAATCTTCTATGAGTTTTGCATTACAGATGTTCCAGAGCACTCCCAGCTGCACTAACCTGCTGCAGTAGCTCTGTAGCAGCCTGCTGTGCCCTACTGGTGGCTAGGGCTGAATCTCCCAAAGAACTTGGCTCTATAACTGAAATTTTTAGGCTAGGTAAAATTTTCAGATTTTGTTTCATTAAAATGGTAGTGCTGCAGTATCAGTACTCAGGAGACCAATGAAAATCTGCTGGATACTAATGTTTCACTGTTAAGTACCTTCATGAGCGCCTGTTATTTGTGAAAACCCAGACACTTAAACTCCTCCTCAGGAGGATGCAGGTGCTAAACTCTTTTGGCTGCTGGGTTCTCTCTATAAACATCTATGAGTCCTGTCTATTTTACAAAGTTATTTGTGTTGACACCATCTCATGTCTGTGTCAGGTATTCACCAGCTAAATACTGGTTTAATCTTCTGAAGCTTTAAAATACAAGACTGAAGTTCTGAAGGATACAAAGAAGTCAAATGTTTCCATGGGTTGCACTAATAAAATGAAATTCCAGATTGCTGTGGGGTTTCTAGGCAAAGTCTTAGAGAGTTAAGCCAGACCTTTCTCATTACCTGACTAATAATCCTTAAGAAGTATTTGCCTTCAAATTATTATCTCATTACCTCTGAATAAAGAATTGAATCTTTGCCTTTTCTAAAACCTGTAATTTTATGCCTTTTATAGCTTAAATCCTGCCATGGGGTGAGCAATGAGTACACCACATCGCTAATTCTAGAAGAACAACTTAAATAACCGTCCTTGCTGTGCGTTCACAAACCTATAAGCTTTGCTGTCAAGCAGCAGCTAGTCACAGCTAGAGCAAGGCAGAAGGAATTAGGGGACTGGGGAAGGCAATGCTATGTCTGTGAAAAGGAGCACAGGGAAGCCAATTTATGGTTCTGACATTTTCACATGTTCCCAGGTGGAACTTTGGTACAAAATCTGAGACATTCAGCATCCAGGGCTCTCTTTGTAGGAGCTCTGCCTCTCCCAGCCCTCGTTACATGGCACACAGATCAGCTGGGACTGAAGGTTCCAGATACTGCTGTGTTACAAGAAGGGCAAAGCCTCACAGCGCTTTCATAGCAACAAACTGCAGCTCATCCTAGCCTTCTTGGCAAAGTAAGAGGTAAATACCCTTGTTTCTTTTTCTAAAAGATTTCTCATTGGACTTCCGCCTCTTTATTCAGATTCATAGGTATATTAAGTGATGGATTGTACCTGACGTTAGGACCCTTGCAGAACTGACACTTGACTGCTTCATTAGTGTCATAGTATCAAATTGCAATATATTATAGTCCAAATGGTCAAACAGCAGACAGGTAAGGAACCTTTGGTGTTCTCTTCAGTGTGAATTCTGAACTAGAAGAGAGAAACATGAAAATCTGTTATTTGAAGGCTGCTTTGAACAATGTTTTTAATGTGAGTTTTATGCTTCTGGTATAACATATAAGGCCCTGGAGACTGAAGTCCTTCTGTTTATTCACAGGATAGTCATGGCAGAAAAACACAGGTCCAAGTTTCCCCACTCTGCTCTCCCCCTAGGCAACAGTAGCAAGGACAACTGTGTCTCTGGATGAGAATCAAATTCTGCATCCCATTCAAGACACTTTCCCTTCTGCTGGGTTTTATCTGCATGAAGAGAACTTCACATTAGCTAAATCAGAGCTGTCATGTGCATGAAACAGTCTACACTGTTTTTAGCTTAATTGTACTAGGAAGCGGTTGAATGGAAAACAAAAAGGAACTCAGTAGCTGAAATAAAAATGGTGCTGGTGAGGAATGCCTTAAGATAAACTGGTGTGATGAGCATCTCCATTAGACCAAGCTCAAGACAGGGGGAGTGGGCGTCTGTGCTGAAGGTAGCTGGCTATTAGTCGGAAAAACTTAATTAAACATCTACTCCATGACATTAGGGGGACGGAAATTTTGAAAAATATTTTTAAGAGTGGCCTTAGTGTGAATGAGAAGAACTCAAATATAGGATTATATCTTTTACCAAGCTAAAATTGCTTATCTGCCTGGTTAATAACAATATAAAAACAGAACCTCACAGCTATGCAGACGCTATCTGGACAGCTAAGAGCACTGAAGACAACCACTTTTAGCCTAATATATGGGTAAAGTGAGGCCCAGGATATGCACATACTCACCCCAGCATAGACACGCAGCCCGCACACGCCAGGGGATCACCTAACACATGCATCCCGTCACATGATCTCATGCAGGCAGCGTGCCATGTCTTTCCTAATTTATTAAAAAAGGCTCTCACAGTGTCCCCTCTCTTCAGTGAGAAGACAGGGAGAGAAAAGAAGAGAAAGCTCCATGAGAGCCTGGAGAGCTGAGCAGGGCGGGTGGGTGGAGAAGGAGCTCCAGTGTAATTGGAGAGCGGGGGGGGCGTTTAGAAACCCCCCCACAATAGTGAGATTGGCTTCAGTGTCAGGGTGTCTGCTGAGCCCTGGGAGAGGGTAGGGCATGGTCAGAGGGAACAGTGCAGCGGGAGGTGTGTGTCACCTGTGCCCAGCTCAGCTCAGCAGCTCTGAAACTCCTCCAGACATTGAGAGGGGAGAAAACGTCCCCAAAGCGTGACTCCTCTGGGGAAATGGATGGTTGTGTCTTTTTATTTTGCCTTGTTTCATTATACCTCCTGAAAGGAAGAGAGTTGTTATATGAAAGGTATTTTTTATTGTGGTGCTAAAGTGGCAGTTGCTCAGGCAGGTTCACATCACCACCTTCAAAAGGTAGCAATTTGTGCAATAGTATTAGTCCAGCCATATAAAATAAGGCCTTCAAATACCAGTCAGTCTGAAGACAGAAAGAGAGAGACAAAGCAAAGGTACATATTACCGTAACAAATCATGTGTATTTGAAAGACTCAATTATAAATAAGCAGTTTAAACAACCCTTTTTTTTTTTTTTGTAAAAAAAAAAAAAAAGCAAGCTTCCATAACTATTTTTAAACTAGGTTAGCTTTTATCTTTTCATTTTTATTTCTTCTATTTTCTTTATGCCGCTTGTCAGAGAATACTGAACATGTACTGTTCCAGTTCTTTTTTTTTCATTACTCTGACATCTCTTTCGATGACTGATAAGTACTTATTGAAGAAGTATTACACAAGCTATAGTTACAATTGTGTCTTCATTAATTGTTTTTAAATTATTCAGTTTTTCGTAGATAATGATATGTTACAACATCATTTTTTTATGCTTTGCATGCATGAAAACAAAAAAAACCCTCTCATTTGGAGTTTAGGGTCTTCAGTACAAGGGCTCTCTACACTTCTGTAAATCACAGTTTGCATGCTGGGAAATAAATAATGATTTCTTTATTTTAAATTTTGCTTATTACTTGTAATACAAAAAAATTTCTATGTAGACCAGTGGGAGACTTAAACTTTAGAATTCATAAGTTTATGAAACATCTTGTAAAGGAGATTTTTGCTGTTACTGGTTGATGTTCTAAGAACTCCCCCTTTAAATTGTGATTTCTCTCATTATTAAGGAAAATGTAAATATAACGGTGTGCTGATTTTGGCTGGGATAGAGTTAATTCCCTTCATAGTAGCTAGTATGGGGCTATGTTTTGGATTTGTGTTGGAAACTGTTGATAACACAGGGAGGTTCTGGTTATTGCTGAACAGAGCTTATACAGCATCAAGGCCTTTTCTGCTTCTCACCCCACCCCACCAGCGAGTAGGCTGGGGGTGCACAAGAAGTTGGGAGGCGACACAGCTGGGACAGCTGACCCCAACTGACCAAAGGGATATCCCAGACCATATGATGTCATGCTCAGCATATAGAGCTGGGGGAAGAAGAAGAAGGAAGGGGGGACATTTGGAGTGATGGCGTTTGTCTTCCCAAGTCACTGTTACACGTGACAGAGCCCTGCTGTCCTGGAGATGGCTGAGCACCTGCCTGCCCATGGGGAGTGGTGAATGAATTTCTTGCTTTGCTTTGCTTGAGCGCACAGCTTTTGCTTTACCTATGAAATTGTCTTTATCTCAACCCATGAGTTTTCTGACTTTTAGCTTCCAATTCTCTTCCCCATCCCACCAGGGGGTGGGGAGTGAGAGAGCAGCTGTGTGGTGCTTAATTGCTGGCTGGGGTTAAACCACAACAAACAGGAATAAGATACTTAATATTTTTTTTAGTTTAAAATATCCTAATTAAAAGTATTCATAACAAAGTTTGTTCCAAAATGGGGGAAGGATGACTGGTTTTGTTGAAAACAACTCAGAAAACCTCTCTTTCTGTGACGAGATCAATTTCTCTTCCCTGTAAGCCCTGAGGAGACTCTAATGCACATATTCCACCTCAGTAACAGTTCCCTTCTAGGTCCATGAAACAGAGAGGGAATTACAGTCTTTTTGTATACAAGATATTTACAAGTTCTACTGCTTTAAATCACTTTTCTATTCTTACACATCTGTTGCATCTCTAATGGAGGTTTTGCCAATATAAACTTCAGAAAAGTGTTATTACTGTCTTAACCACAATAGTTAAATAATATTAAAAACTGCATAGTGAAACCTTTGGAGAGTGAGGAGGATTCAGTTCAGGACCTGTATGTATGGGCTCGTTCTGAGGAAAAAATAATTGTCTTTTCATAGCGCAGTATTTTGTGCTTGTAATTACAGGACACGAGAGTGGTTATAAATGGATTTTGATGCATCCATTTTCACCACAATTTCAGTAGTCTGGGAAACTGGATGTTAATCATGGCTCACAGTGTTATTTGATACTTGTGCCTTTTTGCTCACAAAGAGGTAACAAAACGTTTTTGCATGTACATACACATGGGCATGCACAAAATAGCATGAAACATCTAAATACACAATCTTTCATATAAACAAGTCTTAATACTATACCTTGTTCCTCCCTTTTGCAAAGCCAAAGGATGCACTAGCAGCATTTTTAGTTTTTACTTTATCATTGTTTTGGAAAACTGAACAAAATATTTCCTAAGCTTGCGTTTAGCTCTCTTCAGATGGAAACTGAAATTCAGTTCAAAGAACAGATCAGTATTACTTTTCCCTTTCTTATTTATAATTACATTATTGTTTTATTTATAATATTTAAGCTTCTCTAGATATATTTGTTTTTACAGTAAATTTCTTCAATAAAGGTAAACATCTGCTATCGCAAGGTTTATGGAAAAAAAAAAAAATCTGTTCCTGTATTGTTTCACATGTTAAGTCAATAGATCTCATCCTTTCACTGCCCTTTAATAGTACTGGAGGAACCCCCCCATCAGACAACACCCAAACTTTGCTCTCTCTTCAGTTCTCACAGGATTTCTTGACTTTTATTGCATTAAACATTGAACTAAACCTAATGAATAAATGGAATTGAAGAAAAAAATTCTCATGTATCTTACAGGAAGATAGGGAAAAATAAAAGCTATTATCATCAAAACTGATTTAGCACTGTAACTCACACCAATAGTTACTTCCATTCTCTAACTTTCTTTAAAAATTCCATAACAGGAATTGTATTGTTTAGTATTTGGTTTTCTTTAAATTATTTGAAAACAACATATGTTGTTTTCTGAATGATATATGTATATGAAAATAAAGTTTTAAAAGACATTGTTCTTATTCAAATACTCTGTTAATATTATTGGTGTAAAAACATTTATTGTATGGTTGGTAATTGTAAACTCTTGTCTCCCACAAAGATAAGCCCTTAAAAATAATTTTTAAAATGTATTCTACAGTTTTTGCATCGTCAAACATGTAAAACGCTTTATATCACAACTGAACCTTTTTTTTTTTCATTTTTGTTGAAGAAAGTGATGAAATATATATTGAAATTAAGTTTGACAAGTCAAGAATTCAAAAGTTAAGGAATTCGCAGTATGCGTGCAAAAGCCTGCATTCTTCCCGTGGTTTATAGAATTAGAGTATAACCACCAGACATCTGATTCTGTGATATAACTGTTTGCAGACTCAGACAACCATCATGCCTCTTAGGGAATATTCTCCAAAACTTTACTGAGCATAAAGGCCTAGATATGAAGCCTTCAGTGATATTCTTTCCAGAAGACATCTTCAAACCTTTCCTATTCTTTGCTCTCATTTTCTCTCATTGTTACTCTCCAGTGTGTAACAACTGAAGCTTTTGCAATGACACATCACGCATAATGCATACACATCTTATCCTGCTGCCCCCATACTTTTTGAACCTGCTGGCTAAATTCAACTAAACTCAATGAAGGAATTGAATTCTTAAAGCTTCACAAAAAAAAAAAAAAAAAAAAAAAAAACCAAAAAAGTGGATTGATAGAGAAGAGCAACTTTGTACTGGTTGTCACTGAAGATGTGTTGTGACCTCATGCCTTATTACACACCAGTGACCCTTCATGACACAGTACCCATATAAATGCCCAGACTACTAGAGATGTAGAGCTTACACTTTCTTGGAGGCTGGAGTTAACTGATTTAAAGACACCAATCTATAAGGAAATTCTGCTAATTCTGGTGTTCAAATCCTTTTGCTTTCATGTCATTACCCTTCCCTACATTACTGTAGAAGTCCCTGTGTCCCTTAGCACGTGCCTCTGGTACAGTACCAGGTAAGCAATGGATTATTTTGTTGCTCTTTTTAAATTAAAGGCCCAGTGAGACCTTTAATTCATATACATTTGATAATGTCATCATTTTAAAAACTGGGCAAATTATGATTTGTAACATATTGAAAGTTTCATGAATTGCAGATTCCCAAGTGTTCTGTCTTTAGATCTAATTACTGGAGATGATTACATTCAGGACCTTCTGCAATCACAGAGGCTGGTGATACAGTTTTCTCTCTAATGAAAAAAGTTACATGGCTCAGAAATCATGATTTAGGCTATAAGCTGTCAGAGTAGAGCAAAAAAAAAAAAATCAGCGTAAACAACCTTTGGGCTAGAACTTGAGTTGGGAAACAGACAAACAGGAGAATTATTTGCCTGTGTTCACACACAGGACCTAGACACCCCAGATGCAACTGGGTCTCCTGTATGTAGGCACTGCACAAGTGCTGAATAAATTGACTGGTATCCCTAGAACCATACATCCTCCAGTAACCAGCAAAGAAGGGAAAGAAGAGCAGAAATGAGTCTCCTGAAGTCATACAACAGGTCAGTAACTGAGCTAAGAAGTTAATGTAAAGCTGCTGGTTCTCTCTCGTCTTCCCTTTTCCATGCACCATTCGTTAGTCCATGTTGACTTTATTCCCTAGTTAGGTATCGAATGCGTAGTTGAATAGGTGGTATACTACATTCCTTATACGTGTACAAAAATTTAGGCACTCATTTGCACAAAATACTAGGTGCCTTGTTTGATTGTTACAACCAGGCCTTGACATACTGGTGTCCTTAGGACCTCTGTAGCAAGCAGGGTGCTCAAGCACCCTGTACATTTTTTTAAGTACAATGTAATTTTTTAAGTACCTTTTTTACGTACTTAAGGTAATTTTTAAAGTTCTGTACAAGGTCTAGCATGAAAGAAATAGAGGTGTTCTGTAATTATGATAACGAATGCAAGTTGGTCATACTGGTTGAGTTTACTATTTGTTGGAGAAGGTAAAAGGGAACAATGACATGTCCCTGGCTACCTGCAGTACTACTCGAGAGTTATTACAGGCAAGGCCTGGTAATAATTGACTTTTTGGATTAGGTGCTTGCAAGATCAATGAAGAAAATGACAGCTTAGATGCTCACAAAAACTCCCCTGTGACACTAGTGACCAGTAAATCAGGGACCAAACAACATGCAGAGCTACAGTTTTCCTCCCTCCCCTGCTTAACATTTAACCCCATAGTCCTACCGTCCCTAGCCACTAGGCTACTGGCAACTAATTCTTCACTTAATGCAGTTCTGTTTTACACATATGAAACATTTTGTTGGAGAAGAGACCTGGACTCAGCCATCACCACTGTCAAGGCAGAACAACTCCAGCAGGAAAACGTAAGCAAACCTCATCTAACGTTGGTCTACAGCTTCGTTCAGAGCTTAGAAACAGATTGGATTTGAGTCATGTTTTCTTCTAATAGTTCTGTGAAATCTAACCCTAACCAGAAAATATTCCATAATCACGACCCAAATAAATTTTCATGTGAAGAGGGCCTTGTGCTCTAAGGTGTCAGTCCCTACTTCTGCAAAGCCTGTTCAACTTGTTTTTAGAACAGAGGTCATAGACCAAGAACTGCCAAAAACTCTGGCTAAAAAAAATTAGAAGTTGCATCTTGCTCTAGGGGTAAAATGTTTTTTGGAGACATATAAGGATATTAAACCAAATCAGCCATAAATTGGTTTGCCTGAACCAACCAACTTGGTAATCCTCACAGAGTGTTAAACTCTTGCCTTCAAAGGTTTTCAAAACATATCCTTCCTTCCCCCCATTATTAAAATTAATGCGGCTTTAACACGATTAGTGACTCCTAAAGCAGATTCAGTCTGCTGAACCAGTGTGGTAATTTTATAGAGAGCTATACCTCAGCTTCTGCCTAAGAACAGCAGCAGCAGTAGAGAAGAAGAAAAAGGAGATCAATGCATCTGGTACCATCAAGACTCAGGAAGCCTCTCCACAGTCCTAGTTAGCTTCGAAAGTAACTGCAATAACAAGGAACCTGTTTGTCAAAGGACCTCAGCCTACTGGGCACTGAACTGCTCTGAAAAATGTGGCAATTAGTATCACAGTGGAAACAAATGAATGTCCAGGACTTCTGAAAATTTAGCCCTTAGCATGCCCTAAAAACACTGCCCAGTTCTTTTACTTGGTTACTAACCACAGTTCAGCCCCCATCACTGTTTTCTCCAAAACAGCTATCAGCTAAGAAAGCAATCTATGTGTTGACATTAAAATGAGCTTTGTTTCGCTACCTTTTTGATTTCTGAAACTTATGTAATTACAATTATTTTTTTCTCATGACATCTTTTGTCTTCCTTTTATTACAAGGCTCCATGTAAATTTATTTTTCCTGGCAGATTCAAGAACAGGTGTTTATTTGCACATTTACAATTTTCATGGACTATTGGGATGAATTCTAGAACTTTTCTTCAAGAAATTATTTTTTGTTTTACACCAGTAACTTCTACATAAAGATCATTCAAAGAACTGGGAACCTAAGTTACTCCTTAGCACTAGAGCTATCATACCATTCACTCTTTTATGCACGATATTCTGTTGGGGTTTCATTTTCCTTCTGTATCTGTTGGAAATCAATCACTTCCAGTTGTGGGTTTGTTTGTGGTTTTGTTTGTTTGTTTGTTTGTTTGATTAAGGAGACTAACAATTGATATGAGTTGTAGCCACAATAATAGATGCCCTTGCCACTACTCCATCAAACACTGGCTGGATCCTTTGGAGACATCCTTACATAGCAGCCTTGCAACCACCCTAAGCAGTCACATTTCTCTCTGTAAATGAAATTTCTTTAAAAAGTCTCATTTTATCCTGGGGCTGAATTTCTGTTCCAGTAAATTCTGATCTACAGAGACAGCTACTGCCCATTGAAGTTGATCAGAGCTGCAGGTGACTGCTGCCTCTATAGCTCAGACCCCTAGGCTGGATTTCTCCCAAAGTACGAATACGTTATTAATACGAGCTAGTTATCTTTGGCTAAAAGCCTAGTGAAAAACACTTTTGTGCTTTTTACAGAAGTGAGATGGTTGATTATGGCACAAACTCCCAACTCTCTTTCTCAAAGATTTTTGCCTGGAGTTTATTTTAAAAAACTTTTTTTTTTTTTTTTTCCTAGTGAAGCCTTAAATAAGGAGTAAACATATAAGACCAGGCTCTCAGCACTTTTCTAATTTTTTAATTAAACAGAATTGAATGAGATAAAGGGAAAAAAAACCTCACTCCTTCCTTCTCCAATGCTTTTTTCTCAGTTGGGATTAATTTTTCTTTAGAAAAATAGAGGTTATAACTGCTTTTGGAAAAAGAAAATATCAAGCACACCTGAGATTTTAAACAAACAGTTCCAGCTGTTAAACAAATCCATGGTGAATTGTAGATGGAAGAAAGATCCCTGAAGCAGAAGCAAAAATCCAGTAGTAGTTCACTGGGTCTGTATCTAGGCTCTTGCTTTGGTACTAATGGGATTTCTTTGATAGGTTGACTCAGGCTTTTGATAGAAGCAAGATTTAATGAAAATATGTTTGCATCTTCCTTTGCTGCCTTAATTCATATGTTTGGTTTCCAGGTTTGGTGTTACACATTGCTTTTTAGAGTCTGCATTGCACAGATCACAAGTGTAACTTAATTTCTGTGCTCTTTTGCACTGCAGTGCTCAGATTACACAAGAAAAAGCTACTCTGTTCTGATGTGTACCTGACAGAGATAAATTTTCCAGGAAGTTGGGTTCAAATTAAAGAATAACATTTTGCCCTTATTCTTAACGACTCAAGATTGCCAAACATACCACAGGATAAAAGAAGCTGTGTGGATAGATATGTTACTCTTTTTACTTTCCAGTTGGCAGCTGGATGATCAAGGGCTCTTGAATTATTAGAAATGTTTTATTATTTGGTTGTTGAGTTATGGCAAATGGGTCCCACAATTCTTCTTCATTTTAAACAGAGGTTTCAGTAGGTGATTCAGGAAGAAACCTGCTTTAGATGATCCATTAAGTTCTTGTCTAGAGGAGAGAAATTTAGTGTTGTGCTGGTATGAGGAGCCCTCAGTCCCCAGGGTTAATTGATACAATTGCTGAAAAGGGCTGTCGAAGCCAAACAGTCAATTATATCAAGACTGTAGGAGCTTGATGACAAGCCTCAGGTCAAATCTCTCAGCACAGATATGTGCAATATTTTATCGGATGCATTGATGCTGCATCAGGGAGAGAAAGGAGGAGTAATACAGGCAAAGCTGGAGCGCCTTGTTTAACTTGCTGGGGCATCACAGCTTGGATTTTTCATAGTCAGAATAGAACTAGCATAAAGAAATAATGAATTATTTTAGCTCTAGTCATCTAAGAAGAATTTGAAAAATAGACCTGAAAATGTCATCCCAGAATTACATACTTTGAACATTAAAACAAACCAAAATAAAACCCCCCCAAAAAAACCCCCAACCAAAACAAAAAACCTCTTCCTTCCTCCAATCTTTTTCCTCCCCCACACAATAAAACCTCACTGGAATGAAAACATAGAAGATGTCTCAACTCTGCCTGTAGAATTGCTCTGGCAATGCAGCAAGCAGTCTGCCTGGGAGAAAGGCAAGGAGAAGCGAGAAGGTGGCAGAGGGCCAGCATCAGGTTTTGTGGGGAGGATTGGCCTGAAACTTCAGCATCATCACACTGTGTGTGCAAAAGCCTTTGATTTTTGACAGGTATGTAAATTCATAGAAAAGTATGGTTAGAAAGTTTATTGAACTAGCCCAGTCTTCTGGTTTACTGTCTCTATTTATGGTTTTGTTTGAGATCATCACACCATGAAAGGTAGAATATGAAAGGGTGTATTCAGGAAGGAGAATACATCTGAGAGAGACTTCTGCAGTGTTTCTGGATCACTGACGTATAATAAGTAAAGTGATTCCCCATTCTTTTTAAGAAGTAGAAAATTGGATTGTGATCAAATTAAATAATTCATATTAAGTTGTATTTGGTGGTAAAGGGCTGAATGACATCCCAGAATATCTAATTTTCATTCTCAAAAGCCACAGTTACTTCAGTAACACTCTCAGTGCTACATCTTCATATTGTCCAGCCCCGCATCTCTGATTTATAGACCTCAAAGTCTCTCTCCAGATTAAGGATTTTTTACATAAGGGTGGAGAAGGAAATACATGAATCAAAGATCATCCAATAGGACTGACTCACTAGCAACTTGTAAGGGCATTAAAGCATAAATATCAAGATTTCCTGCATCCTATGCAATTGCCCCAACCACCAAATAACCGTTATTCTACTGCCACCCAAATACCTCCTGATGAAAATACCAGTGAGGTAGCTACACTTCCATGGCTGCATTCAGTCTGACTCTATCAATCAGGACTGTTTGACAGAAACTTCTCACTAAAAGCCCTCCTTCCAGCAGAGTGCAGACCTCTTTGTAAGGTTTTCATTTGTGGGACAAAAGAATCACTTCTGTCTCTTTCTTTCCCTTCTAACTCAAGATAGACGTATTAGACCTTTTCTCCTCCACTATTCTTTGAGGGTCTGGGCTTAGTTACAATATTGGTTTAATTCAGCTGCTTCGACAGATTTCCTTTTGTGTGCATGTAAAGTAAAGTGAGAATAGAATGAATCTTCCCATTTTCCCCCTTTTATGCCATACACCCTTCTCCTCCACAGTATCTAAAATGTAGGTACACCCCAAGAGTGTATGTATGTGTCGATTCTTGTATGTTCTTGGTACTGACCATAACAGGATGGCCCAGCGTATTCTATTCCTTGATTTCTCTCACTGGAGAATAAAATATTTTAGTTTTGCAAAGGAAATAGAAACCCAGATATCTCTTTGAAACAAAGTACATCAGGAGCTCTTGGAGGAAACAAGGCCATAACAGAGAAACTAAATGAATTTTTCATATCTGTTCACTGTGGGAGAATCTTTCTTTACAGGGGTGCATCAAAGGTTGTATCTTAAACTCAAGTTTTCAGAAAGATGTTGATATAAAGTAGAACAACCATTTCTCAGGATTCAGGCAAGAGTTCTAGCCTAATACTGAACTATAACAGCAACATGCAATTTCTCACATCAGTCTTGATATCAGAAGAATATAATGTGAACTTCTTTAAGAGTTTCATGGGGTTCCAGAGATAGCACTTACCAGAAAAGCCTGACATAATGTAAAAATCTGTAGAAGAAAATCTGACATATCTACTGGCTAAAACAAAATTGAAGAATAAAAATAGTAGGCACATAAGCAAAATAATACACTATGGGAGAGTCAAGCAGGATATTTGTGCCTCACAGATCTATTGGAATTCTTTGAGGATACTGAGAAGGATGTAGATGAATGTTATCGAGGTGATAACATTACTCTGGAGGGGAGAAAACTTTTAAAAGTCTTTCCCAAAAGACTTTAACTAAGATGGGCAAAAGGGAAGTCATTCTCGTGAACTAATAATGGACTAAAGCATAGGAAAAAAAGGCTGGAATAAAGCGATAGTTTTCACAGTGGAAATAAGCATCTGTGCTGGGCCCTATGCAACCTACTGTATTCACAAATGATCTAGAAAAGGTATTGGATAGGAAGAAAGTAGTCTAAGGGGTAAAAACAGAAGCTGACTGAGAGACATTGCAGAGGATGTCTTATACCGAAAAAAATCAGCAATGGCAGATGAAATTCTACATTGTAAAGCAAAGCATGAGGAGAAAAAAAGGAATTCCAGCTAGTCCATACTGATGAACTGTAAAGTAGCTACTACCACTCAGAAGAGACATTTTGGAGTTATAATAGATAGCTCTAAGAAAAATATCAGCTTGATGCTAATCAAAAAGGGACTAGGATGTTAGGCATTATTTTGAAAAGTGTGGAGAACTGTCATACATGCAGTTTTGATTCCCATCATCTCCTAATGAATGCAGTTGGCTGCGGAAAGGAACAGAAAAATGTGACAAGCATGAACAAAGAACTCAATGAACAAGGAAAGACTGCATATACCAAGACTCCTCAGCCTTTAGAAGAGATGACTCTGTGAAAACATGATAGTCAGGACTGACATGAAGAATTTGAATGGAGAATGATGATTCACCCTTTTTCATAATATCAGAATTAGAAGAAAGCAAATGAAGACATATTTTGACCATACCTTCCATTTCGAACTGTGAAATTGATTGCCAAAATATCTTGTGGATGGAAATGGGTTCAGGAAACAAATTCTCTTAGGTATAGACATACAACTATACAGTGTGCTAGCTCTAGTCTCTTCTTGTCATTTACTACTGTCCCCTTTCAGAGGGAAGATACCCAACTTTGGAGTTGTAGTCTAGCACACAACAGCAGTTTTTGTGTCCTTTACTGCACTGTCAAGGAGTCGTGTATTTCCCATCTCCTCTGGGAGGCCAGTGAAGTGCTATTTCAGGAATTATTCTGCATTTCCTGAACTTCTTTCCTAACACTGCCTAGTTCCTCTGAAGTTAATCTTATGTTCAGAGTGGTAGGAGGCTTCCAGTTTCAATGCAACTTCTGGCACAATGCAGTACTTCACCTCCAATTTTCTACAAGATACTGTCTTGTCATATTTTGCATGTTTTATGATTTAAACATCAGAAATGTTTACAGTGTTGAGCCAGATATTAATGTTTATTATTGCATTTTTTCTAATGATTTTTGAAAGTTAGTTTAGTGCTTATGACCAATTTTGGTTTATTTAAATTTGGAAACAGATTATGATTGCCAAGAAGAAGAAGGATATGCCTTTTAGGACTGTTTTTCCTAAATATGGGAAAGAAAAAAAGAACAAGGTGGAATGGAGCAAAAGGATAGGGATAAAACATGAAAGAACTGGGAGACTTTGACCATACAGAATCATTACTTATTAAATTCCATACCTAAATGCAATCAATATCTATTACATGTGTTACATAAGGTATAAGTTACCACCCAACCTGAACGGTGGTAAAGACTGCATAATGCTGAAAACTGTTCCATATACCGTAAGTATAGAAAATTCAATAATAGAAGAACTCATTTATCTCCACTGGTAAGCATTTGGATACATTTCACAAGAAGTAGTGAAGCAGAGACTAAATTTTTAGACATTATAATGGATTTGCATATTATGTTAAACTATTTCTTGAAACTATAAGAATTTACAAAGGGAAAATTTAATCCCAGGCAACACAGAACCTGGTAAATGTGTATCTGACAATGATTCACTCTGTCACAGTAGTTAAAAAGCTAAAACATCCACTACATAACGTTTAGGTTCAAAACCAGGAATTATCTAAAAAGCTATGAAAAGTACTGAAAGAAGCATTGGAAAGGGTAAAAGGCTTTCAGATATCAGGAAGACTGTTTAGAGACCTGTTGGTGGCCCAGACTAAACCAAGATTGCCTATCAAGAAGAAATTACTTGAACAACAAGAAAAAGATGGCATAGTTTTAATAGCAAAGTAGAGGAGGTTAACAGAATTAGTAGACTACTTCGAAGTTGGAAATTGTGTTCAAATGAAGGAAATATGAAACTGGTGGTAGAAATGTAGAACTTCAGAAAAATATAAAATATGTTGTATACAAGTATACAATACAGAATGTATTATAGGGATATAGTAATAAAATATTAACACAGAGATGTTATACTATATAAAAATACAGAATCAGCAAGTTAGATGTAAACCCAGAACATGACAGACCAAAAAAAGGATTTTTGAGGAACACTTAATAAAACAATTAAAATCTGTTAAGAAAATTTTTCAAAACTTTAGAAAAGACAAAACTAGTAAAATGCCAAATAGAAAATGAGATACAACAGAAGTAGGCAGGGGGCATAAGACTATAGGGGAAAAAAAATCAAAGTAATCTTATTTTATTGCCACGAAACAGACAACCTTAGGTAGATTTCTGTGCCAGTCTTTCTTTACAGGATGCTAATTGATGAAACTATGGCCAAAACTGAAATATCAACAAAAGAGCATTTACAACAAATAAATAAAAGTCTTAGTAAACCATCAGAACAGAGTTCTAAGATTTCTAATGGAATTCCAAGAATTCTAAGGGAACTTAAATATGAAATTGGCAACAGTTAAGTACTGTGAGCAGTATAACACTTATATTGGCCTTGTTGGCAGAGAAATAGAAGATATTTTTATTATGCCAGTTACATATTTTTTTAAAAGGCATCCAAAAGTACTTATTGGTCAGCAATTTTGATTCGTCTGACATGCAAATTATGTGAGGCTGTAATACATACATGAATGTATAAACAGATGGCAAAGGTGTTATAATGAGGAATAAATCATGCCTCACATATTTCTTAAAATTCTCTGAAAAAAGATCCATGGAAATATGGCAAAGAATTAGTGAAGTGGACTAAATTGAAATTTTCTGTAAAACTTTAGACAAAGTCTTTCACCAAAAGGTGCTGAAAGATTAAACTAGTGTGGTACAGGAGAAAGATCTGCTCAGGTACAGATAACTAGCTAAAAGGTGGGGAAAAACACAGAGAGGAGTGGCAGCATTCCCCAGGGCCAACTCTTTTTTTTTCCACCATAATAAGAGAGATCTGGAGAAGGGGTGAAAAAAAGGAGTGACAAAGTTTCATGTAATATGACAATCAACATTAAAACAAAAGGCAAAGACTGATGAACTCAACATCAGGTATATTATCACTTAGGAAAGACTCCTGAGGCACTGTTGGTGGGTATTTGAAATCTACTGTACAAAACTCACTGGCAGTCAAAAAGAAAAACATAAATATTAGGAACTATAAAGAAACAGAAAACAAATAGGAGACCATCATTATGACACTGCAGAAATTCATATCCCAAATGTTATGTATGGTACCAAAGGTACCTATGAGGATAAACAGAAGAGCAAAATTATATTTAGAGGTATCAAATGATTTATATTTCAGAGAAAATAAATATCAAAGACCACAACAGTTCAACAAAGAAATTACTTTTGGGCACAGGGAGCAAGGGGAAACAGAAATCTGTTGGATAACTATGAGGCTATATGAGGAAGGAGTTAAGGGAACAGTTTTTCAGCATTTGTCATGCTATAGGAAGTAGGGGTACCCAATGATAAGTAACAAGTGTAAAGCAGACCAAAGCCAGTGATTTTTAATATAATACATACTTAAATGGTGGGATTTCTTTTGACAGAATAATGTCTATAAAGAGCAGTGAAAAAATTATGAAAGTAATGTCAAAGATTATTAAATAGGATGGTCCAGATGCAACCTCTGGTTCAGGATGTCTCTAAACTGCAGACTGCCAAGAGCAAGAGTCAACACCATGAAAACTTTATTCCATTTTTGGCCTGTTTCTACTTTTATTCCCTAGCCATCTGCTATGGGCTACTGTAAGAGACAGAAAATATTAGAAATGGACCTCTGGCAGTTTTGTTATGTAAACCTGCCTTGTGTTTTTTGGGATTACATGTAGCCTTTCATTTGCTGTACGTGTTTATTTTTTAATTTTATTTGTTAACATCTTTTCTGTAATTTTCACAGATTCACTGCAACTGTCTGCCAGTTTAATTTAAAAAACAAACAAACAAACAAACAAACAACAACCAGCCTCTACTTATTATTTCCTTCTCACAACTTTGTAATTTTGGATTTTACTCAGGTTTTTATTACAGAATGATAGCTCTAGACCATTGTTCTCTAAAAGGACACAAGCAACTTATATTAAACAGTTTTAATTCCCTCTAACTATTCCCCATTGTCCAACATGTTTTCTGGGATCCTAGAAAATACCATTTCTTTCCTTATTGATTTTTTCTTTACTATAAAACAAAACATTGATTTTCTTCCTTCTGTCTTGTGTTTCTAAGGGTACTTAAATTAACATGGTTCATTTGTATGCCACCTTACCAGGACTAATACATCCTTCTTGTCAGACCAGCATCACTGATAATAGAATGTAGGACCCTCCACTTAATCAGCAACCTGATAAATGGTGTGCCAGTTGACAAGAGCAATGGTTGGATTCAGTCTTTCTCTATGCCCTTGGGCAAGTCTCTTAATCTAGCCAACCCTTCAATTCTCCGTGCACAGAATAACGAAACTGTTTATCTATCCCATACATGTTTGAGGATGATAAAGACCCGTTAGTGAATGTTACATGTGCTCAAATACCTCTTGCAGAGGCACAACACATGATCCCATTATTTGGATTCAGAAGAATGGATGTATCACAGTTTTACTGGTACAACCTCTCTCATTGCTGCAGTAATCAATACATTCTTGAAGCTGTAATATTCATCCTCTCTTGCTGAAGTCTTCTACTTTACAGGTGCTATTCAGCCTCACTGAATAAAATTTGTTTTTACAGAATAGGCAGGATTCTTAAACTCTTTTGAAAAGAATTTGCTACCACTTATTTTGCTTCTTGTGAGTTTCTTTCAGCTTCCTTGCACTGTAATAGCTGTTAAATAGACCAACATTACCATTACGCCTTGCAAAATTATTAGATATAATCACGCTGTCCCTGTTTGCCTAACATTTCTGTGACTCCCTGTCGTGCTTTAACCCCAGTCCGTACCACACAGCCACTTGCTCACTCCCCCTCCTGGTGAGATGGGGAGGAGAGAATTGGAAGAGTAAAAGTCAGAAAACTCATGGGTTGAGATAAAGACAGTTTAATAGGTAAAGCAAAAGCCACGCACACAAGCAAAACAAGCCAAGGAATTCATTCACCGCTTCCCATGGGCAGGCAGGTGCTCAGTCATCTCCAGGACAGCAGGGCTCTATCACGTGCAACAGTGACTTGGGAAGACAAACGCCATCACTCCCAATGTCCCCCCTTCTTTCTTCTTCCCCCAGCTCTATATGCTGAGCATGACATCATATGGTCTGGGATCTCCCTTTGGTCAGTTGGGGTCAGCTGTCCCAGCTGTGTCCCCTCCCAACTTCTTGTGCACCCCCAGCCTACTCGCTGGTGGGGTGGGGTGAGAAGCAGAAAAGGCCTTGACTCTGTGTAAGCTCTGCTCAGCAGTAACTAAAACATCCCTGTGTTATCAACACTGTTTCCAGCACAAATCCAGAACATAGGCCCATCCCAGCCAAGTCCAGCAGACTCCCCAATACAAAGTAATGCTTAACTAGCATTTATTCATTTGCGCTGTTTTCTTTACCTCTTGGAGTATCTTCAGGTTTTTGAAGGTGTTTTTGTTTGTTTTGAAGTTTTGAGGTTTTTTGAGTTTAATTTCAGTTTTGGCTTGTATTTTTTTCTTCCTTAATGTAAGGTGATGTGGATGCATCCAGATGCTGAGCGGGCCAAAAGAACACAAATGTGAAGGGATTTTGAAAGAGTTATAAAAACTACCCATTGCTCAGTGATTTGGCAATAAAGTGAGGACCTTTTATACATCAGGACAGGGTTCCACAGACTAGTAACTCAGAACTGAGTTCTGGAAGAAGCGTTCCCAATAATCAAAGTCCTGGTTTTGTCAATATGAGCCCTGCCAAAAGAAAACATCTGTGGAGCTGGATTTCCCTCTAGCCAGTGCTTAGATCCTGAAAGAAGACCTAATGCTGTAGGATTTGTTCATTTGTTACAACTCAAAACCACATGGTAAGATCATGAAACAATAGAATTCATTGACAGTGGCACTAGAGATTGCTCCTTTAAAAAGACTAGTTTCCTCGCTGGAGGAAAACAGGTGTAGAACTACATGGTCTAGTAATAAAAGCACTTGGAAATATATCAGCAAACAGGACCTCTATGAAGCACCACTGGCCCGAAACAGTTTCTGAGCAAAATGCCAGGACCAGATTTTACAGACCAGGCTCCAGTAAGTAACTCACTTGAAATTATTTGTTCTTAAAGTTAAATGTTTCTAGATCTGCGTTTTCCTTATGCTTATGTTATACAATACTGCTATGGCTGATGTTTATAAGCTTAGAGGTGAGAAAAGAAAGTCATTCCTATGAACGAGATATGAAGAGAATAAACTGCTCTAAGTGATGGACGAAAACTTGTTAATTTTTTTTTTTCATTAAATTCTTTATCAATTCAGGAAAGAATATATTTAAGTGAGATTGAATATAGTGAAGAAAACCAAATTTAGAAGAAATCTATGTTAGAAGTAGACTAATCCATCCATGCAAAGTTGCAATACAAAGCGTGTTGTACATCCAGGTAGTAGCTCATTTGTACACTTCAAAGTCAATTTTACCAGTAAAACTGAGCATCTGAAGAAATGAGCACCACACAATAGAAAAACACAGTGTAAGTGAATCATTCATACTTGTCAGAGTTTGCTGATTCTGTGGAATGTCTTCTGAGCCTGAAATGTGTTCTTAAAAAACTGGAAAGAAGTCTTCAGTACTGTACTCAAATTGACAGTCGACACATTTTTTTTTTTTTTCTTGAGCAACAAAAAAAGTTTAGAGCTCACTACAAGTATTTATTAAATGGCTAATGAAAAAGGGCAGGCCTAAAAGTGAAAGAATCTCCAAATACGCAGTCTACAGCTTAAAAAAGAGTTGCCTCTCTTTCCTGTGCACTACAGCACTGACCATCTAAGTTACATGAGACCCTTTAGCAGCTATGGCAATGGCACACAAAGACAATTAACTTACAGGCAAGTGTTCCAGAGAGATATGTGATCTTCAGGGGTACCTACCATGCGCAAGGGAGTGGGCAGCATCTAATGAAATTTTTCTCAGGATGAGAACCATTCGGCTGAAAAACTATTTATTGAATTGCATAAGGCTGATACTGAACTGTGAAACATTTACAGTCCTCTTAATTTTTCCAGAGTAGATTCAAACCCAGGAAAAAACCCTATTGATAAACTGTTGTGAAACAGGTTAGTGATTCCCTTCGTGGGATTTAAAATCCCCATAGTGTATAAACCACCATTCATATAAACCATTGCTGACATTAACTGGCATCCTTAATTATTGTGCTAGTAAGGACAGTGGGGATTAAACTGGCACCAAAAGCTGAACAAACTTCTAATTTTTTGTGTCAGCTCCAGCCAGCCAGAAGTACAGGGGTGAGCAGTGTAGTGGCATGTTGATCTGTTATGCAGTTTAAAAGGATTTTTCCATATTAGACTGAAATGTTGCACCAAGACTAAATCCCTATCAATATTTAATTAAAGGCAAGCCGTATATGACAGCTTTGTTAATGGGCCATGAAGCACCTCTTACAAGTGGCTCTGGCTGCTATGCATAAGACTTAGGTTTTCAGATGTTTGTAGCTGCATAAAAAGCAGCTGTGTTGATGGAAATCTCTCAGCTAAAACCCAGTGAAATTGTTTGAAAATACACAACCTTGTGTCTGCAATGAATGAAGAAATAATGTAGGATGCTACAGAATTTAACTGTTTGCAGCAGCAAATAAACCACATCTCAGGATAGTAGCATATAAACTTGATAGATAGTGTGTGTGGGGGTGTAATATTAAAATGACAGAGGAAAAAATGCAGATGAGTAAAGAAAGTGATGTTCCACATGTCATCAAGCTTACCTAAGGAAGTCTCAGTCCTGGGAGTGGAGACAGCTCAGGCTAAATGATCTCCTCTGATCTCTCCCAAGCAATAAGAGTTTTTCTCCTTCATACTATAGGTAAACAACCCACAATCACAACTTGAATCTGGTTAATGTTGAAAGCAGTCAATTTGTTTAAAATGAATGAAGTTCACTTAGAACAAACTTCAAGAGCTAAAGTGAGAGATTGATGTAGCACAGAGAAAGGATCAGATTAAAGTGGTAGAGCTGTGTAATAAAAGTGAGGAAGCCAGCAGCTGGTAAGCCAGCTAAAAGAAAATGATCAACACTTTTTCATCTGGAGAAAAAAAAAAAAAAAGGAAGTTACATAACACACTGCATCAGGTTTGATTTTTTCCTCTTCCTGTCCAGAAAGTCTTGACTGGAAAAAAAAAAAATCATAGTGAGCTTCATCCTGCTGTCCACAGGTAGGCAGAACAACAGGGCTCTGAAACTGAGATCAGGTCATTAAAACAGAGCATAAACACTTGGGCGTTTCAGTCTGCCCTGGAGGCCATGTAATTTAGACAGCTCTGGGAATGTTTGAACTCCAGACATCTCCCTGTGGTTGTCTCATGTAATAGAGACTTGCCCTAAAATACCGTATAATCTCTGATACCCGTCTGCCAGGTCCTACGCATCATTTCTATGTTTAAACTTGCATGAAGTACTCAAAGGGCAATTTCATGTCTGCTTTCTGCTGTGTATGGTCAGAGGAGTCCCCCTGTTGCTATTGCCAGGGATTTTGAACATCTTCATACCTTTTCTTCACTTTGATTTTGTGTAAAGGGGCCGGAGCAAAGCTGCAGATTAGCATGGGAGCTCTAACAGAATGGCATCTCCTTGAATTAGGTAGAGTGCATGTATTTGCATTAATGTTCAGTATAAAAAGCACACATCTTGCTATGTGAATATGTTTGTGAAATCAAATAACTTCCACCTGACTGACAAACTCTATCCCAAAGAAAGTGCTCTGAATAATCCATTACATAAAAGGAAACAAAAGTGCAGCATCTAAAAAACAATGTATTAAAAGTTTGTTCATTTAAGAGACATTGGAACAAGAGCAGACATCTAATACTCTAGTTTCACATCCAGTCAAAGGCATTTTTTCTTTAATGGCAGTAAACCACTTCTGAAATGTCATTGATTTTGGTTTGTAGTCCTCAGAACTACAGCTGTCTTTTACTGCCTGGCTGGTGCTGGAAACTTGACTTTATTCATTTACATTTTCATTTTAAGTGTCCACCCTTTAAGTTCACTGTGTAGAAACTGTGAAGATAGCATGCATGGAACAACAAGTTATAGCCGTTCATTTAACCGGCAAGGCTTGAAGCAAATTAGCAAGGTACTGACTATTTTCCTCTAATACTGGGACCACAGATTTGCATAATAGTGGGATATTTCAGTTATTGAGCTTTAGTTTAATGACAACAGATTTTACAATACAGCACTTCCCATTTCTGATAGCCTTAGAAATTCCTGGGGAAACACTTATTTTCTTGACTTTGTGATACAAGTCCTCAGTTTGGAAGAAAAGCAGAAATGAAGTAATTATTGAAGTTAACCTAAGTAGACAGGAATTTTATTCTTTCTTATTATTTGTAAACTGTCACTCTCTTAATACAACATGCAGCAGCAGGGTTAGTGATGTTTAGTGGATGGCTTGATCTGTACCTATTCCAGCAAACAGCAGAGCTCCCTTTCACTTTTGCAGTGTACAGAGACACTAAATACTCTTAAAAAAATTTCCAGATATCAAGTTGAAAATCCCTAGAGTTTCAATTGTTTATCTATACTTGTTACATTCTCCAGTCTGAAAATATCACAGTTACAGCCACTGGTGGATAAGAGGTGGAAGAGAAAGTATTTCCTTATGTTAAAAAAATAAATTGTGGCCTTTTTTTGACCAGCATCACACATAAATTGTGGCTTGAAGCCCAATCCTCATAAAGGTGAACATTTGTTTTTCTGCTGAAGACCATTTTTTAGACTAGAGAATTAAGAAATTGTGAGAATTGCTCACTAACAATCCACAACAGATCAATACAGCCCCTTCTGCAGCACATTTTGAAAGCATACGGCTATGACTTCCAAAAAGATGATGACAGTGTTTAGTACCGAAATCTGAGTGCTGTCTTCCCAAATGAAATATCCGACTCCTTCAGCTTTCTTTGAAGGTATTCTTCCTGTGCTAGACACATATGTGTGAGTGACTTGCCTGTGTTTTGTGCTGCTCCTGTCCTCATTACAGCTGACACAGTCCAGGATGAAGAGCTGGATTTTCCAAAGCCATATGTTCATTTCCTGAAAACTCAGTGAAATGGGAGGACTTGGGGATCATGTGTGTGAACCAAAACAACGTTGTTCTCCTCCCCATGCCCAAACAAAACCCCAAACAGCCCAGCACTTCAGGCCATATGCAGCATATGAGTTGGCACCAGAGTCTTGCCTGGCAAGATTTCTATGGATGCTACTGAAAATAAAACTGAAAAAAAACCCCCCAGCCTCAGCAGGCAGGGTCTTACACACAGCCTGGCTGCACAATCTGCCGTAGAGGAATATATACCCTGAAGAAATTCTTATACATGTATTCACTTTCAGCATTTTTCGGTTCATCTTCCGCTCTGAAATAGAAATTAACCCTCTGTAATCTTGTTCTCTGTAGAAAAGTTAATCTAGATTTACTTTTACATCAAGAAAAAACCCAAATTTGCCACACAAAACCTTCAGAAAGAGGGCAAAGGAGGCCTTGCTTTGTGGGAAACATCATTCTTCTGATGTCTAGCCAAAGGTTTGTTAAACTGAAGCACTGACAACTTATTTTCCTTGTCAGCGGGGCTCTGAAGTCACTAAATGAGAAGTCATTTTTCCCTCTTTTTGCTCTGCTGAGCAGAGGGCAGAGAGGAAGCTGTACTTCTCTCGGGACTGCTCCAGGGTGTAGTTCATACAGGTTTAGGTACAGAGCACATCTCCCTCTTCCCGTGCTTGCAGGGCAGCCCAGCTGCAACATGTGGCAGAGGCACAAATCTCTCCTCTGCTACCATCACAGCCAGGTTATCAGATTTACTCTTCCAGGAATCCCAGTTTGTCATTATATTTTTATTCTATCTGTGGTAGGCTATAAAACCAAGCAGGCTGGCCAGTATCTCTGCAGTGGCCCCCAAGGAGCTGAAGGGTGCCAAGAATTTCCTCATGAGTCTTGGGAACCAGGGCTAGAGGAGCAGAGAAGAGCACTGCTTAGCTCCTGACTCCCAGCACTGCAAAGAGCATCAATAATGATATTGGAAGACATCCTTTTCTGCACGTGGGAAAATCCCTGTATTCAGTAAACAAAGAGCACCATGAGAAACACTTTTTTGCCTTTTTTATACAAGGAAAGAATAAAAACTTTTACATTTTCCTTCTCATAAATGTAATCTTGTTGTAATCTGTGTGTTTTTTAGTATAGAGAGAAATCCCACCCTCTAGGAAATGCAGCTCATTTGCTCAGGGCAAATTAGCTACATAATAATTTGCTCTCCATGTGCTGAAATGCTTTGGCCCCCATTTCCTCTTAACTAGAATATTCTCTCAGGTTTGGAAGACCGAATGCTATATTTTGCTCTTATTTGTGCTTTCAATAATATAAATGAATAAATAATACAAATGAATAAATATGTTCCAAACCAACATGAGACTGTGAACGTTAATTTATTCAATACTAGCCATGCTGTTCCACTGTTTATGTATGTAGATTGGCATCTGTGTAATTTGTTTTAGAAAACATTGACTGTGATCGTACCTATACCCCAACAATTACTACCAGAACAGTGAGATAGATGACATTTTAGGTGGTGAAAGTAAGCGCACTACAGCTACATTTGTCCCCTGATACAGTGTACTGAAGCAAATCTCTTTCAGGACTTCCTGATCATGATTTCACCAAAATGCAGAAGTTTTTCAGAATTTTCTAGAAGCAATGGAGCTCATCTTGTTCTTTAGCATGTTCTCTTAGACTTTGCTAGAAATGACGAATAAAACATTTTTGTCTCGGCAGCTGCGAGCCCAGAGTACACAGATATTTCTCCACTCTGTTCAGGAGCATTCAACACATGAGACATCATGTCTTATACCTGAAGCACAGGGTTCATTTAGCTGTCCCTGCCTTACATCTCACCTTCCCTGACACAGATTCTCACAGCTGCTCTTGTGGTCCCCAAGCAATAAAGGAGTTACAGCTCTGCATCCAAGGGAGGACGTTTCTCCTCATGGGTCTTCCTACCCAGGAAGCACAGGTAGCTGATATTTTTAGCAATGGCTTCACATCATATATCCCACACTGTAGCATGCCTCACTGCAAAGATGTGTACCATGGTGCTAAGGGCTTAGGAAGGCCTAAGCTGACACTTAAAAATCATTTAGCCAGCCCTGCTTGGTGACATCAGGGCTGCAATTGTTGAATCAAGGGTTGAAAGCATTCAAAAGATGGAGAGGAAAAGGACACTTATAGAGGTTTGGTACATAACTGTCTCTGGGGTGATCTGGGGCCAGGAACACAGAGCTGTCAGTTATGTTTTTCTTATTTCTTTCTTTTGTGATTGCAAATTGCTTATGAACAAATGGTTGATTCTGAGTAGCAATCATGTGTAACAGAAAAAGATACTGGTATTAGTTGAGGCTACCGATCTGCTAGCTCACCTGTAGGAAACTGGTGAAAGTTCATCATATGTTATATGTCATTACCTGTGGCAGTAGTCGGTAGTCATTAGAGAGTCTCTAATGACTAATGACAGAAGGAATACGAAGAGGACACATACACAGGATAATTCAAAGACACTAAACTATTAATTTTCAAGGGCTGTGATATTATCAAGACCTTCAAGTGAAAGAGAAAAATTAGGTCTAATTGGTGGCTCTAATATATCATACTTTATTTATATCAGTAATCAGTATAGAGTCTGAGGAGCTTTATAAATATGCACCCAAAGAGAAACACAGCACTATGGACCAAAACAAATTGCTGATGAGTTGGTGCAAGATGTACTGGCATAAGGCTGACAGGGCTGGATAACTCTGATCTTTATGAACAAGCCTCAGCTGTTGGGATATCCTGCTTGGGTGCTCTGAGTTGCATGAGCTCTTGCTCCATCAACCCGTGGTTGTATGTCGTTCTTCATTGACCCCCACCTTGTCCCATCCCCTCTCTTGTCATTCCTCCTGACCTGGAAGTGACCTGCATTGTGCCACACCAATGCCATAGCACAGAGTGACCCCTTCACTTGGGCCTAGCCTGCAAGGAACGAGGGAAGCAAGGAAATTTATTCAACTCATCCTGATGATGCTGCAGACCAGGGAAGCAAGCCAAGGTTTAAAGCAACAGCTGTCATGGCCAACTTGCCAGCCCAGAGCATCCATCTGTGACTGACCAGCTGCCACGTACCCTAAGAACATGAACACAAAAACATGCTTACCTACTTTTTGCTGCACTGTCCCTTTCTCTTTGGTGTCTGTTTTGTCAAGTGCAAGGAATTTACCTACGTTCTCACAGCAGCGAACTTGAAAAGTCAACAATACTTCTTTCTGGCTTTATTTGACAGCCTAGGAGACTACCTGGAAGCCTCTTTGGGCCAAAGGGGCTTGCATAAGCTTCAGTAGTTTGTCTTCTCAGCCCCAGTTTCAGAATTCATTGTGATTTGATTTTGACTTTGTCTTTCTTGTGTTGTACTTTAAATATTTCCAAAATGGGATGTGTGTTTTCTAGCATCTTCTGGTGGAAAAAATAATTTGAAAAATTTATACTCAAAGGCTGAACCATGTTGATTAATATGGCAGAAAAACAGGATTTTACAATGAAAATAGACTTTAGCTCTCTGCATTTGTTATTTCTTTGAAATTAACTCCTGATTAGTTTCTAGAGCATCCAGGAATAATCTGTTATGGAAGATGCAGCCTCAACTTGCAGAAACACAGTAACTAGTCATATGAAAAATAAAGCACACCACTTACCAGAAGCAACTTTAGCAGCAATTAATTCCTTCTTCCCCCTTTGCAGCTTGGCTTTCAGCAAGTGTTTCCTTGCCATATAATTTCTCTCTTACCTTGTCCGATGATGTCTGCTGACATGTCTCCATCAACTGGTAATTGCTGCACAGCTACTCAGAAAAGGAGAGTTGTTCTACAAGGTTTACTGCATTAGTTTAAAGGTGTTACAAAAACATAGTATGACCTATCTGTGAATAGGAAAGGTATGAACTCAAGCACAGAAAGAGAGGTTCACAGGGGGTTACTGATAAAAGGCAAAACAGACACCTTTGGACTGATTTCTTACCTCTAAGCAACTAAACAGTGCATCCTACTGGCCTCTATCAGTTCTCCAGGACCACAGTTGTCTTCTCCAAATCTCAGGTGTCTCCAGGCAAAACTGTCTCCAGCCCCTTAGGAAAAGGTTAGTCCAGCTCTCATGATTTCAACTTTCTGTAGCAACTGAGTTTGGAAGACTGTCCCTGAATGTCAAGGACAATAAGACAGTGGTATTGCATGTTGTCACACAGAGGCACCAGCTTGGTGTCATTTCTCCTTTAGTGATAGAAGACTGAGGCTGGAGTGCAGGAGGTACTGCTGGCAGTAGCTGTACTGCCAAAAACGGGATCCCTGTTTTGTGCATCTTGTATATTCACTTCCCCTATCCAAGTGTCATGGGAGGAATTCTGGGTAGAAACCTCAGGCAAATTAAGCTTTTTATATATATATATATATATATATTTTTTTTTTTAAGCTCAGCATTTTGTTTTTCAGTAGCAGAGAAAACAGTGATTTCCTTCTCTTTGGAGAGTCAGTTTATCTGGAGTTTTAGATGAACAGTTCAATTAATTAAAGCAGCTCTGTTGTTGTTCTTCCCTTGTTGACTAACATCACACAGCTACAAGCCCTTCTCAGATGGATTGGCTCAAGCACAGTAGCACATCACTTTACTTCACGGTGTTTCTTTCTTTTTTTTTTTTTCTTTTTTAATAAGCAAAGATAGTATATAAAATGTGGGAAGGACTGATATCAGTCTAAGCTACCAGGATTAATATATCTACACTACTGAAACAATTAATGAAAACTTTTTTTTTTTTCTTTTTTGCTTACAGGTGAATATTTGGTGCTTGTGTGCTTGTCTGGAGAATGCTTTCTTCTGGAAAACATGCTATGCCATTGAAAGAAAATGAAAGAGATTTGCCAGATGCCCTGCCCCTCTCCAGACAATGCCAGCCCCTCTCCTCTCTCCTGCTGTCAGTCCCCAGGGGGCCATGTCCACAAGGCAGTGCCATGGCATGCAGGGAAGGGGCAGCTGCACAAAGCCAGGTGCTGGCAGATACGAGCATCATCTACCACCCACAGAGGTGCTGCCCTATACAGTCTCATCCTTATTTGTCCTTCACTAAGCTCCTTCTCAATCAAACGGCACTAGGTGTTTAAGAAGTTAAGGGCCTGCAGGATTATTATTAATATGAAAAAAACCCAAGGAACATTCACAAGAATTCTTTTAGCCTATGGGAAGGTTTTATGGCTAGCAGAGACCAGAGACTAGATTCCCTAGAGATGTAGCCTTCTTGTAGTACCACTGGCGTAGCCTTTATGCTTTGTAATCATGGTAAGATGGATAGAGATCAACACTCAGGATCCACTCCCGAAACTTTTATTTGGCTCTAATATCATTGCAGACTTTGCTTTTCCCAATATTTTCATACTGCTCATAGCAAACTGATAAAACAACCATAAAATGACAACATTTAAGTATATGCCTATACTGTGTTTGCCAGATAGGAGACCAAAACCACCCTAATCAGGTTTTAAGGTCAAGGGCTTTACCCTAATAGAGGTTGTTTGGTGCCCAAGTAGGGCATCTTCCATACTGACATTTACAACAATTGTACTGACAGGACCTCACCTGGAGTTAGGCCACCTAGATTTTGGTCCAGGCAGATTTTGCTAATCCTGCTTATTATTCATCATAGAAGGATTAATTAATTATTTGATGGTCATTTTTACAACCAGGACAAAAGTTTCAGCATATTAATCACATTATTAATGAAGGTACTGACACGAGTTTTAGGTGAATTTGGTATTAATTACTTATGTTACATCTCTTTTCCTGTTCATTGTAAATAAGCTATTTCTAGAGGAACATGGTAACTTAGAAAGACCCTGCTTCTGGTATATCTTATTTTTTATTCTCTCATAATTCTGTGCTTTCTCCTCTGATAAACCTTACCCAAGACAGTTTGCACTCTCTACTACAGATATATTTCCTTTCTAGCCAGGCTATTTTTCAAACTCTAATTTTTATGCATTTGGAGAGAGGGTGAATTAAAGTAAAAAATAAAAATAAAAAGAACAATTTTGATAAAGCCTTAATAGAAAGCTGAGAGAATGTGAAACAAATGAGAACCATTAGAAATGAGTTATTAGCCTAGCAGCTGAAAAACTAGTCAGCTAGAATGTGGGGGAACAAGATTTCAAATACCTTCTTATTTTGTTTTCCCAGTGACTCTTCATGTTAAAGCAGTAATAGAAATGGCACTGGGGCTTGATTAATAGAACATCTGAGAGGGCAAGAGCTCACATTCAACTCTCCATTTTTAAAGTATAAATTGTTTTTTCTTTTTGTTCCACACCTTGAATTAAAACAAATTCTTTAACAATAACATTTCCTATAAATTTGAATTGTTATTTTTAATTCAATGGAGCCTACAGCTCTATCTTTTCTACACTCTGTGTGTGAGCATTTGCATACTTTATTGCACATGTTTGTAACATTTATGACAATATTTTGGCTCAATATCAATGATAGTTCCACCTATGTAGAAGGGACATAACCAATTTGTTTGCTTTGGTAGTTTTGATAGAAACTTAGTAATTTTAAAGGTCTGTGAAAATTGGGGATAAAAGACACTATATTGCATTTAAAGTAATTGCATCGTAAGCATTTGTTGAAAATCTGATAATTCAGCATATCTTCAGGGTAGAATATGTGAAGAAAGGATACAGCCATAATCATCTAGATAATATAATAGATGTGTTCTGACAAGACGAATGTCCCATGGCATTATATTTGTTAGAAATATCAGCTAAAGGATGACCCAGCTAAAGCCATTTGCATACCTTCTGAATACAAGTGATCCAAATGTTGTAAAGTGATAATAGAAATATGCCTGGAAATATACTTAGCATTTTTTACAGGATTTAATCAAGGTATAAGCATTTAACAGAGAAGGTTTCTTCATAAATATACTGCACAATACTCACATACAAATATTATGGTATTTATTCAAATATGTCCTATATATACTATCTTCAAGGCCTTCAGTAGCTACTGTTATTCCAGAACATACTGTTTTTCTATGTGGGAATGCACTAATAGGATTTTCTTCTTGCCTGAGAGTCATGATCATACCATTGGTAGTTTCAGGAAACTGTGAAGACACTTCATGCACTAAAATTAGATGTGTGTTTATGCAAGTGTTTGACATGTACAAATAACCAAAACATACTATTTTATCACAGACTTCACTGGAAATTACTGAGGACACTATCAGACTGAACATGTATGCATTTTCTATCAATGCTTTTGATAGAAGTTCAGGTCTGTACTCTTCTGCCAACAATTTCTAAAAGCATATGACTTGTAGAAGTAGTTCATAGCTGTAGAACCACACGTGAACCCTAGCGAAGACATGGATTTGTATCAAAATGAGATGAATAACTTCCAGCATATATAGTATTTATTAGGCACTGTATGCCAAACACTTTAGTTGATCTGTTCACAAAAACATTTATAGTGTTTATGAGAGTGAGCTGGGACACTCTGCTCTCTGGCTCAGGTGCAAGACTTCATTTAAATTTTATTTAATGGAGGGGCATTCTTCTGTAGCTTCATGAATAGCCTCTACTAAACATATTATTTCCCTCATTTGTTAATTATTATATAGTTTCAAGGCTGCCTTCTGTGCCTGAAGTTTTTGTTCTACATTTCATGGCTCACATATTCCCTCATGCTAGGATTATAGTGTTTCACTGTGCAGCCATGATGAGCAGAACTATTAATAGCTCTCTCCCTTGTGCTCACTTACTGGGGAACTTGTGAACAGACAGAACTGCAGCGATGTAGCACTATGTGTCCTTCTGCTATGGCCGTTAAGCTTGTCTCTGCTACTCAGTATATTTGATTACACAGTGCAAAGCACATACCTGGTGAGGCCTCATGAGAAGAGGCACACTACTCTGAAGACCACCTCAGGAATTCAAAGCTCTGGTCTCACCTCTAGTCTCTGGACCTAGCTGTATCAGACTGCTTCATTTACAAAAGAATTATTTACTTTTTCTTTCCTGCAACCAGAGCTGTTTCCAGGCACAATCAGAACTGGCAGCAAGCTCTGAAGAGCAGCTAAATGTCCACAACCTTGTTCTTCCCGTTGCTCATGCACCCTACAAAGCCAGAGCCACCGCTGCTTTGTTCAGTTAAAGGGCAGAAGCAGAGCTGGCTAATGGGATGACAGCCTCCCTCCAGCGCTTCCTAGCAGCAATTGCAACCTGTCTCCCACCCTCATGTTGGCAGGAGAGGCAGCAGACTCTGCTGCTCAGGAGTTCCCCCAAACCTTGGTTGTTCTGCCCAGCTCATCCTCCTCCTCAGATGATGACTGAATCTGTCCTGCAACCAGGATCCCGTGTCGCCTACCTTCCTGAACACATCTGAGCCCGATCTGCAGCAGACTCAGAAGATCTGCTGCAGAAGACTGGGTCTTCCCTTTCTTTGTGCCAGTGCTGGCTTTGCAGACCAATGTGCACACATGGGGAAACTTGCTGAAATCCACTTTCTTTGGCTGGCTTGTTCAAGGAATGAGAATGTAATTAACCTCTTGTTACTGATCTACAGGGAACACCAGAGTCCAGTTAACTATCCCTAACAAGCATTCCTCTCAAGATCATTTTGCTTCAAAGCTGAAGTTTAACAGTAGGTCACTTAATAGGAGAACAGATGATTTTTGAAGACTGGTACTGAGGGGTGCCCTTTTGCTCACTCTCACTACCTCTCAGCTGCAATCTTCTTGCAGCACATGCAGCTGGATAACAGGCAAATGGATTCACCAACCTGTTTCATAAAGTGAGGAAATGATATAGGAAAAGGTGTTAAAGGATGTGTAACTCTGGAGGTGGGAAAGCAGGAGTGGAATGTGCAGATTGCCCTCCCTTGATGGGATATAACTGGCCTAAATTTGAGAGTGAGAAAACCTCAGGTTCTCTCATTACTGTGAGCTGATGCAATTTGAAGCTTACAAGGAATATCTTTGTGAGACTATTTCCACAAGCATCTGAAGAACAAAACCCTCTTTAAAAAAGAAAAAAAAAATCATGATGGCATAGATGCTAAAGAATCAGGGATGTAGAGAGAAGAATTTCCCTTCAGCCCTTTTAAGTCCTTCCTATCCTTATCTATCCTTTCTGATTCCCTCCTTTTTCATACATCCTTCCTATCAATTTTACTATTTATTTTGTTTGCAGAGGGATAGGGAGCTTTCTGAAACTCAGGAAACAGCTGAGAAATCCCAGGGATTTCCCTTTTCTAGAAAAGTCTGCCTTACTTTGAAGAAGCCAGGTGTGCACAACAGCCTCATTGACACCTTTTATTTGTTGTTTTTTTTTTTGTTTTGTTTTGTTTTGGTTTTTTTTTTTTTTTTTCACAGACAAGCCAGGCAGGTTCCACTCTGCGTAGCTGGCTTTGAAGCTGTGGCTTTTCGTGCCTCCTCTGCTGAGGGATGCAGTGAGAGTACCTGAGCAGCAGCTTCTGATGAGAAAGGACAAAGTGCAAGCATTTGCAGTAGCTGTCATGGTCAGGGTAAGAACTTGGCAGATAAAGTCCTCCTTCTGTCTCAATCCAAAGCACCAGCTCCCACACATGTTGAGAGCAGAAACACAAGTCTGTGGTCCTTCCTCAGGTGAATCACAGCATGCAGCCTGCAGGTGCTTTAGTAGGAGTAATAGTGCCAGAAAAGAGAGTTTACAATTCATCCTTCGATGAGTTCAAAGCCCTATGCCATCCACCAAGACATGGGCAGAAATTGTTAATGCCAGGTTTCAACCCAGGCAGTAAACGATTCCTTGCTTTTGACTTACAAATGTGAGAAATGAGGCATCAGTGACTCTAACCAAACCAGACACTTTTTATAACTTATTTTCAATGAATATCTCTCACTCTTTCCCCTCCTCCTCATGTTAGAATCTTACTGCAGTTCATTTACAATGTTCAGCATATAATAAATGTGATTAGCCTCAGAAAAAGAGCTGAGGCTGCTCATTGAAAGAAGAATATTCTGCACTTTGGGGAGAGAAAAGGAGCTTGTGTGCAGGACTGGGGTAGAAGATTCAGGGGAGGTTTCAAGACTGTTAATATTTTTTTCCCTGTTCTTATTCAACGCTTTTCTATTCACAGGGGAAATATTCAATTAGGAAACCCCTATGGAGCAGAGGGGGAACCCAGCAGGCGAGAAGTCAAAATCTCTGCAATCAGCACTGATAAAGGGCTGTTATTTTGACAAACGGGATAAAAATAAAAAGCATAAAAGGCTGCAGCAGGAGGCCTGAAACGGACGCTGAGCACTCTCCTCACTCAGCGAGGATGTGTTTGCCGTGGTAAGTCATGCATGATTGTTGGAGGCGATATTCTCTGATTTGTCAGTGCTTTTTATCTTATTAGCAGTTACTGTAGTTTGAAATGTGTTAAGCAGAGCAATGCTCTGTGCGTGAAATGCTTTCAAGGGTTTGAGTGCAGTGTTTTGATTCATTTCACAGGCCCTTTGCATTGAAAGAATGGTTCGGATGGTGGTGACAAATGGATCTGTTGTTTGAGATTCGATGTCTGCTCAACTCTAAAAGAGCATCCAAGCCAGGTACAGAGGTTACAGGCTCAGTTCAGCACTCGTTGACCAATGTTTCATGGGCCTCATCGTTATTTGCCAGGTGCATCAGGGGGCTACAGGGCATCATACCTGACATTTGACTCTCTACCCTCTACCATATTTCAGAGTGTGTAGGATGGCCACCAGGTTGCCCAAAGCTATTTTCTATGGCCCATTGAAGCACAGTGACTGAAAAAGCAAACTGCTGGGATGTTGTGAGGCCACACTCAGCAAGATCATCACTTTGCAGCATCAGCCCCGCAACATGCAAACCTAGCACCATCTGCCACAGAAGAGAAATTGTACATGCCCTAGGAGTTTTTATAAGCCAACACAAACTAGTACTGTATAGGCACAAAGAGCAATGGAGAAAATCCAGGAGGGTGGATGTAGTGAGTTAACTCTGAGACACTTGCAGCTATTAGCATGCTGAAATAAACTGTATTAATTTTTCAGCCAGAAATTCTTAGAAGCGGAATCTGGATAGTTAAATAAATTGCAGACCCATATTTATCCAACTTTTCCAGGACGGCCACATGCTTCTAATGGTTAGGACATCAGAGTATCCTATAGCTACTATTTTTGTTTCACTTGGCCTGCACTGTGATGTCTGATAAACCTGTTCAGCTCTCATTGTTGAGTTTTTATATCTGTAGAGCAGGATTAAAATACTTGCTACCATTCCCTGAAGCACACGATGGATGTATACACCTCGGAATGGAGACAATGATGAATTGTCTTTGTGAGCCAATTTAGAACTGAAACAGCTTCACGTGGATTTACTGTGCCCAGTAACAGCAGAGTAACATTATGTACAATCAAAGACTGTCCTAATCTGCACAATCTAATTGTTTGGAAAACACTGGATTTTTCCAGTCAATGCAAATACCTTTTAAAACTACCTACATACATTTTAATCCTAAAGAAGTTAGTAACGTTGATACTAGTCTACTTAGCATGCGGTGATACAATATTCATTACAAAGTGATCAAAACCAATCATACAGATATAATCTGCTGAAGAGACAAAAGCCCTGAAAAACAGTAAGAGATTAGCAGCTCTGCTACATATGGAGTATGATGCTGACCTAAGCCAGCTAATTATTGCAGTTATGCCTCAATAATTTATAAAGCCAGCCATTTCCCCAAAAGATCTATAGATCTCATTTGACTCCTCAAGGGGAAGAATAAATGTATCAGAAATAAAGTGCCTAGATTCTCCACAAAGGTGTTCAAATTGCAGATCTCCAGTCCTTTGAGATAGATTAACTGAAAATGTACATGGCTGTTTGAACAAGCATCCTGAATTTTGGGGTATGTTTGTGAGCTCTGAAAGGCTGACTGTGGAAAACAGATAATCTTATGTGTCCCAAAATAGTTTTCCCCAATTCACCTATAGGCCATAGACACAATAATAATAAAAATACATCATACAAATATGCCCTGAAATTTTTAGAACTATTTAGTGTTTAAATATCTAGATAACAAATTTTAACCTTTCAGAAGGTCCTAGCCACTTGTTCCTGAAACTTTGTTCCTGTCCTTATCTCCAGTTATTCATATAAAATTACTAGCTTTTTTTTTTTCTCCATAGTCTGAGGGTTTGTTTGCCTCAAAATAAAAATTCATTTCTTATACACTTATATAAATTTAGCAATAAAGTATGTTTTTAATTTGTCTTTCTTTCCTGTTTTAAATCCCGTTTCTGCCTCCTCCTTCCAAATTAACTTGTTGGTTGCCTGCTAGTCTTGTGAATTTTTAAATTTTACGGTGTTTGTTTATACTATGTATTCTATTGGAACAGGGGCAAGTACAGTTGAAAAAATAATCAGAAAGAATGAACACAAACCCATTGATGGTGCAGGAAAGAACTAGAGGAAATCACAAGCTAATTTGAATACGAAGATAAGCCAGTCTACAAGATCTCTAGGTTTTAATATGATCGCACAGTTTAATTTCATACTAATCAGTCATCTTTGCTATCTTAGAAAGCAGGCAAGAGAGTTCACTGATCAGTTACCAGTTCCTCTCTCTGCCTCAGCTTTTAGGAGAATATTGAAGCAATTAAAATCTTGCACCAGTGAAATGTGTGTGCAGACATTTAGGTGAATGCAGTTTGAGACATTAAAGTGTTATAAAACCCCAAGAGACAAAGGCATTAAATTTCAACAGTGTTTTTAACAGAGTTGCTTCCAGGCTCTACCTGGTGCCAGATTAGGCTTTTTGTCTCCCATGATGCTTGTGCGCAGTTGGCTGATAACTGTATGTGCATGCGATGCTCCAAAGAGGCATCAGGGATGCCAAGAACGAGAGTTCACGTCATTTTCTGTGTGCAGTTAAGGCCCCCTTGCAGTGGTGTGGTTGGTCGTGGCGCTTTCCCCCTTCTCCCCACCACTGCTTTCCAGTCTGATAAGGAAAGGCCTCTCTGGCCAGTTTACACTTCCCTTCACCCTAGAGGCATCGTTACAGCCTGTTCACCACTGGAAAAGGATTTATTAGCTTTGGATGAAGAGACTTTCTTCAAAGCTGAGGCTGAAGTTTTCACTGCGTTTACTGATAATATTCCACTACTTTGGGCCCAAATAATTGTGGAGCATCATTTAAAAAACAGTTTCAAATCTCCCTTTTCCAGCTAAAAGCTTCTGTAGGAGATGGGCATCTTTTCATTCTCTAATGGAAGCCTCCTCTTCCTTTCCCATGGAGGGGACTAATAAATAAATTTCCTCTTTCAGTTGTCACAGCTAAGGAGCTACAAGAAAGAATACCTTTTTTATCTTCTGTTCTAAGAATACTATATTTCAATCATAGAAAATAATAAATTAATTGTAAGTCTTTTTTCCTGCAAAATCTAAGGTTATGTACATGATTTGTTGCTCCAAGAATTCAAGTGACAAAATTGTGATGATCACTATGAGGAAGAGGACAAACTAATAAAATATGGGTGATGGGTGCCAGAACTGATGGTAGCAAACAAATACATAGACATGAAGCTGGACAGCCTGAAAATTCAAAATTGTTCGCAAATGCAGCAATACATCCTATTAGTAAAAAAAAGTCACTAGGAGAAGGACTTCAGGTTATGGAAAGCACCCTCAGGTGAAATGAACATTCACAGATTGCCCTTTTTTCAGCTCTGCTACAGCTCTCCTTTGATAATTTATTCCCACCCAGTCTCCAGCACACTGTGCCCAGTCATCCATACAAACATAAAGCAAACAAAAACCTATAATAAATTAATCAAGCCATTTCTCCTGTCTCCAAGGAAGAAGAAAGGGGAGTAGTTATTATCTCTATTTCAAACACTTGGGTGACAGCCACATACGTATTTTAAGGTAAATAAGTGAAGTTCAGCTTCATTAAAGGAATGAAACTCTATTGAAATGCATGGTGCAGTCCAGGACTTTGACTGCACACTAAGCAGAGTTTTGTTCAAAGTTTGCTGTAAGGAACTTTTGCTGCAGCTAATGCAGGCATGCTTATATATTGCTTCTCTTTTGTTGTGTCACATTTAACTGTCTCCTTTCTACCAAGCAGCATTCGTAGCATTGATGTTCTACCAGTGAAAGAGGGTAAGCTGCTGGTCCCTAAGGATGCCATACCATCCCATACACTGAAAACCAGCCTAGCAAAACAGAAAATGCAATCAGCACAAACACAAAATAAACTAACTTAGGTTTTTGCCATTATCACAATGCAAAAACCAGTGAGAAAGGCAGTTATAAAAGACCCCAAATAATATTTGCCCCAAATATTCAACTGAGCACATTTTTCAATGCTGCACTAATGAGAGGACAATTATGGTCTGGGTTGTGCCTCCACCTGGTTCTCAGGCATGCAAAAGCTGGTTTTATGACTGCAGCCTACGTAGCCCCTGCAGAGGGAGCAGGAACACCTCATTATCAGAGATGGGAGATTTGCAAGAGGGAATCTTGGATGAGACGTACCTAATTAGACAAGTCTCTTCTCTCCCTCCATCATCAGTAAGTGAGAACAAACCCAACGATATCTACCGCAGGCAATATCTTCTGAATGAAAAGCACCTAAACGTGAATTTTATTGCAGTATTTTCTTCAGGAAGTTCATATGAAAACCACTGCTGGCAGCCAGTTCTGCCTGTGCAGCAATTGCATAATCAAGGCCAGAAGCCCTAGGGGCCTGACAATCAGTGGCTTTCACAAAATCCTGCAGACTCAATGCAATTTAGAGAGGATTTTTGTAACTTTTGCTTTGATTACTTTCCTAAGGAAAATCCCGTATTATTTTTTCCATTTTTCCTGATCTTGTTTGGTTTTTTTGCCGCTGAACATGGTTTAGAAAGTAGACATTCATTTTAAATAATTCAATTACTCCTACTGCTGTGCAGTTTGCCTTAAACTGCCTGTTTCTATGCCCAGAGCTATGCTCAGGGCAAGAGAAAACTTCTAATTAGTTGGACAGTTTTGCTCTTTAATTATAGAAGATCTTCAGCTAGAATGACATTTTCAAGCAACAAGGAGAGGCTTATTAAAGAAAGATAACAAAAAACCCCACAAAAGCCAAAAGCCTAAAATCTTCATGTGTTCCTTGTTCTGATATAATGCAACCCATTATAATAGTGTTGAAGCAGATTTAAAGCCTGGGGGGTGGGAGGGAGAACAGATAACATGGCATATTGGAGAGTGTGAGAAGTACAGCTACAGTCAATACTGATTTTTCTAATCTCCAGGCTCAATGTTTATCCTAAGAACTGTTCTCAGTTTGCTTAATGTCCTTGCAGGTTTGGCCAAATCCTTAAAAAACAGAATAACAGAGATCAGTGGAAACGGGATGATAACATATTTTACATGTCAGCCCTGCTCTCTTGTTTCTCATGCAAAGGTGCTTGAATTTCCCAGGAAGGTTCCCTGCTGATTTACACTCTCCATCTCCATATCTAGCTTTTGGGCATCCTTCCCTTCTTCTTCCTTCTCCCTCTCTTTAATTTAACTCCCAGTGGCCTGCCATTGTCTGTTCTGCTCCACCCAGTGCCCTGCCTACTGTGACTTCCCTCATATAGGGTCCATTCAGGTTCTTTGCTCTTCCTCACAGTTTGTTTTGCAGGACCACAGCTCTGCGCTCTTAAAAATGGTTAGTTAGTTCCATTTTGAACAGAGATGTAGCAAATGCTCCCAACCACAGCTCAGCACTGACAGCATCACAGACAGCTTCCTACTTCTTAAACCAAAGATAGCACTGGAAAGGGAATCTCGTGCTATGAAATGATGAATTATCTCATTGTCTTCAGAATTAATCAGCTCTACTGGAAATGCTTGCTCCAGATTGAAGTCTGTAGCAGTAACTCCTTGCAGGTCAAATGTGTGCTGCTGGGAATGTGGCAGCAGCTGCTGGCTCTCTGGGAGGTTTTTCAGGCAGAAGCAAGCATCATGCACACACACACAGGTGTGATGTGAAAGCTTCCCAGCCACAGCAGCTTTGGCACGAACACTGACACCACTTTTCATGCCACTGTAAGCACTGGTTATGAGAAAAGGAGCAAGGTGCATGGAGCACATATCTCTGAAAAGATGATACAAGTGCAAAAGTATCTGACCTGAAAGAATCATCAAGCTCAGTCACTACAGAAATATTCTGCCACATAATGTGTGCACATAAGGAAACAAATATTCCACTCCCTGAATTAAATAGAATGCAATTGAATATTGGTAGATTCTATCAGTTTTGGGAAACTATTAGGACTGAAGCTTCTAATAACCAAGAGGAGGAATTTAATGATTTGGATCAAGTATCACTGGAATAAAAAGAAATCATTAAAATAGAAAATACTTCAGGTTCACCCACTGCATATGTTTTGCACAATGAAGCCAGGTCTTAATTTTAACTCCACAAATTATGTTTCAGAGTAGTATTACAATATGCTTTAGTGTTCAAATATGCAGTAAGAAAAAAATATTAGAAAATCAAATGCAGAAGGGTAGATGATCAATAAGAGGGCAAAATTCTGATAGATAATGAGCATATTTTTTTCCCTAGTGAATTAAATGAGGGCTTTAAGTGCCCACACCACACAGAACCTGACTGACTTACAAGAGTAACTGAATTTCTGTTTAGGTTATGAGGCTAGAGAAAGTCAGACTGCTCAATCGCTACCATGCCATGACAGCAAAATTGATGTAAACAAAGAAGTACAACACAGGACAAACACTGCTACAAATGTAAAGTGTTTAACATTCTCCAGGTACCTATGCACACAGAACTGAAGGCTGTGTTGCAACATGTAGTCACGGCTCTGAAGACAGTGACAAAGCAGCTGCAGAGTCCTGGCGTTAGTACCTCCGTGAGTTCAGTAAATTCTTACTATGTACCATTTTGTACAGGTTCGTGAGAACCAGATCTGTAAGTGGGTCCAGAGGCTCGTTGCATTTAATCTAGCTGCTATGAGCATTGTGCTGCTGCACCCACCGCTGACACGGTCCTAAGAGGCCTGTGCCTCCCTGCAGACTCTGGCCAGGATGATGCTAATTACATCTGCTGCCTAGGAGATGCACTCACCCCATGCTGTCCCTAGGGGTTTTGTTTACAATCTCATTTTGGCTCATATTTCTTAAATTACAATCTCCATCTCTAAATCAAAGACTGTGATCAGTTCGGAGAGAGTGTCTGTAATTTCCCTTCCCCCACAGATGTATTCTTTTCTCATCTAGAAACTTTTCCTCCCAGACTTTGCACACTTATCCTTCTAATCACTTGTTGACTTTGTTGTCTATACCTAGGGACTGTGCTGATTCCCAAATACATCACTTTGCTGACATTAAGCATGGCTGGAATTTTGCCTGACTACATGTCATGAATCCTTTACTGCTGTTTTTGCCACAGTGTATGCTAGGTGCTGATTATATTAAACAGGCAACCACAAAGCGAGTGGAGTAAAGGCAGCAGTTCTCTAGAGGCTGCCTTCAGAGTTTTCAGCTGAGTGTTAAATTCCAAGAGTAAATAATTGACTCAAAATAATTCATGTAATAAAACTGTGCTACAAATGGTACCGTTTCATATATGCATAAAGCATCCTGTAATGGATCGGGCATTCTTCTCCTAGCACAGTGCTGGATTCACAGTCCCCAGATCAAAGCACCTGTGTTTTCTGCTGGTTTAAAGCTACAGTTTTAAAGAAAAAGTTTTAAAATGTTTGTTTTGCATTATTGATAAATTAACACAGAAATAATTAAATTTAACTGGAATCAAGCAAAGCTGATATCATACATAAAACTATAAATGTAGGCAAACAGGTTGTCTGCTCACCCCCAACTTAGTTCAGGAACACTGGCTATTCTTATCCTCAATAGTAGGTCGTTATCTTTCCACAGGCTTTTCAGTTGAGATTTTCTTGGTTTTAAATCTAAGAGATTCTTCTTAACAGAGACTAAGAAAAAGAATAGGGAATGGGATAAAATAAGGTGAGGCAACTCCCCTAAGATTCGGGATTAAGGAGTCTTGATAACAATTGCTCTCCTCTCCTCTCTCCTCCCCCTCATCATCAGGTGGAGAAAAGACAGTAAGAAGAGAAGGAAGAGGATAGTTTCTTTGCTCCTAGGGCCAAATCAGTACTTGCTGGTACAGCTCCTTGGGGATTAGAAATGGATCAACAACTTTGCTGATTATTTTAGAGTCGGGTTTTGCCAAACTGCCATGCTGTTTTCCCATGCCGCTGTTCTCCATAAAATCCTCACATTTCCCTTCCTTGGAGAGCTGCTTTTGGAAAATCATGACTCAGCCAAAATACTTTAGAAAATTAAAAACTAAAGACCTTGCACTGTTTTGACTATGGACTAAGCCTTATGGAGGACACTTTAAATAGCAGTCCTGCTCCCCAGCATATCAGACCCCCTCCTCGACCTCCTCTTCCCCCCATTTTAGTGTCATTCTCAGACTTGAAAAATTATGCAGGTCATTAATAAAGACATTAAATGTTATTGGCCTCAGTATTTATCCCTGAGGGATGCCACTCGTAACAGGGTACCAGTTGAATTTTGTGACACTGATGATCACCCGTTGAGACTGATGGTTCAGACAATTTTCCATGCACATAATTGTCCACTTATCCAGACAAAAATTTATCACTTTGGCTACAAGGATACTGTGGAAGACCATGGCCTTACTAAAGTCAAGGTATACAATATCTACTGTTTCCCTTATTCACAGAGCCATTCACTTCAGTGCAGAAGGCAATAAGGTTAGCCAGATTTGATATGCCCTCAGTGAACCCATGCTAGCCATTCACAATAGTCTTGCCCTTCGTGTAGCTAAAATGGCTTTGAGAAGGGTTTGTTCCATGACCTTCCCAGGAACTGAGGTGATGCTGACCTGGGTCTCCTTTTTTGTTCTTCTTGGAGATGGTCATAGCAGTTGTTTTCTTTCAGTCATTGGGAACTTCCCCAATTGCCATGACTTCTGAAAGGTGATAGGCAACAGCCTTGTGATGACATTGTCCACCTCCCACAGCTGCATGCCACCTGCCCTGTGTGCTAAGGCAATGTTCCTGTATTGCTTCTGGGCAGCCTGCCGCTGTTCCCACCTTCTGTGTACTTCCATTTTGCATACAAGTTCAGCAAGGAATTCCCTATTTCAAACACAATAGCTTCTTGTGGAGAAAGGATGAGTTAACCCCATGCAAAAGAAATTAACTTAGGCTCATAAAGCACGACAGAAGCACTCATACATTTCTCATGGCGTTAAAGGTACTACAGTTCCATTTATAGGACTAAAGAGAAGTCAATATTTCTTGAACTACTGGAAGAGTAAATAGTCTGTGAGACTTGAGTTACAGATATTGGCATAGATGTATACTGATTTTCTGTATCATATGAGTTTATGTGTCATATCTAGGCCTGGGTTCACAGAGTTAAACTACTTTTAGGGAGTACGGCTTCCTTTAAAATATTCTTTCAGCTTTCTCTCCCTGGCTCCCTGAACTAGGGTCACTTGGTCAGTGCATGATAGATCTGCTAATGACCTTCATCTAGTTTACAGACACCCAGAGCAAGAAGGGGCAGAGACAGTGCACCAGAAGCCACAGGGTGGGGGAGCACAAGGCAACAGGTGGAAGAGTGAGTCTCCTGCTTAAAACTTGAGACACAACATGTTGTGCTCTGGAGTTCAAGACCACTGCTGTAAGACTGAACTCAGACTTTTAGCTCATACATAGTCCTAGCAAATGGAATGCTCAAGAACTGGAACCATTGCTATAGCAGTAGGTTACAGGTATTTGGAGAGAGTTGATATCCAAATGGAAGGGATGGTGAAAGGTTTAAAACAAAAGTCACAAAAGTAGACTGTGAGAGATGGAGGCCAAGATCTAGATGTTTATTAAGAAAATTCATGTGAAATCTGGAATTATTCATGTGGAAGATTTGAGCAGACCACAAAACACCAAGAGCACTTTGTTGGCAGCTTAAGATGTGCCTAAAATGTAGGAGGCAATTTGGCATCTATTTGACTGCATTGCAGTTTTGAAAGGATTGTAGTAAGAGAGGTTTCTATTAGAAGCTAATGAACTTGGACCATGAAGCACACACAGGAAAGAAAGTCAAAACGAAAGGTGGAAAAGAGCAACTCACATCATAGAGCTTTTACGTAGTATTGCTCCTTGTTGACAGCCACGAAGGGTATGAACCTGCACTGAATGTCAAGGTGAGTCACAAGAATGCCAACTCAGTTTTCCTGCTGCCATTTGCAAGCAGACAGAGTATGGAGGTACAGCTTCCTTACAGAAATATCGCTCATTTTTGCAGAATAAGAGAAAGTCTCACAAGCCCATGAAGGACCTGTGAGTTTACAGAGGCTAATGAGATTAAATCAGTGTTCCCATTCAGATCCTCTTTTGATTTCATTTTGGCTGACTACGATTGGTCTCTCTATTGCTTTCCCAGTGCTCTCTGGTTTTGTAAAGGCCATAGAAGACCAGTCTTTCTTTGCAGGATATAAACCTATAAACACGGTCAAGTGCAGAGAAGTGCAATGTATTTATTTCATTATTCTCTGAAACACAGATGGGGTTGAGTTCTGTTTCACCTCAAACATTTTAGCAGTGCTAATGCAAAACACAAAATCATTAAATCACATCCAGAGAGACTTAAGAAAGATCATGACTTGCAGTAAGGAGTTAATCAACTGTAATAATAACTATAGGGTCAGAATTACATGCATCAGTTTAAGACTTCACGTTTACCATTAACAGGAAGTAAAATTACATATCGAAACATTAATCTGTTAATTTAATTTATTAAGGAGTCAGTAGTCCTTTTGTGTTCTCCTGTTAAACTTCACCCATTAGTATGATTACTTTACATATGTAACTGGCTAGGCTTGTAATACAGTAGTGCCAGTACTTTGTAGTGAGTTTGCAAGGCCTCAAGACTGAGACTTGTCAGGTCTGCTGTGTCAGAGGGGTTCTTGACCTGCCTGCAGCTTTGTTTTAGTTGCTTTAGCCCTGAAAATAATACTTCTCATTGACCAGGTGTCTATGGCTAATCTGTTTTACTTCTGTTTTTCTTTCTGTGTTACAGCCATAGTTTTATATAGATAGCAATAACAAGCAGTTACTCTATGTAGAATGAGATATTTATGAGTCTGCAGTGAAATTCCCTTGCTCAGTTTACATCCTTTCCAGGTGATTGTTTCATAATGCATGTAACCTTGGGATACTTTGTTAACAGCAACATCTGCTATCGAGGCATTTAAAAAGCCTTGTTTTTGTGAAAATGAAATCTCTAACACAAGCATGTTGAGGGGGGAGGAATTTTTTTATTGTTGAAATAAGAAAATTTTAATTATAATCATATATTCTGGCTATAATCCTGAAGCAAGGCACTCAATTCAGAATCCTGGATGTTCGTACGAAAGCTCTATTAAATTCCTTAGCCCTGAGAACATTTACATGAGAGCATGGTTTTTCATTAAATTAATACAGATCATGTTAACAGGCTGGAATTAAGTGGATAATTCTTTCCCATGCTTGTACCACTCCCATCTATACAGAGCAGTTTGGTAACTGTATTTGAAAAATGAAAGCAAATGTATTCATACATGTATTCAATACCGGACCAAATCGAATTTCAGATATAAGCACTTCAATCTATTTCCCAATCAGTAGTGTTTCAAATGAAGGGGGTGTGTGGAAGTGCATTCTGCTCTGAGCTCTTGTCTCAAAAGCATCATCAATGAAATACCAATTACCGTCTTGTAATTGCTACACTTCTAAAGGTTCAGTTCATATGGTCGATACAAGAACTCTCCATCTCTCCAGCTTCATCCATGTTTTAAGGAATTTCGTAGGACTACATTTTAGCAGATGACTTCTACTGGACCCAAGGTGTCCACGTGCAGACATAGTTAGAAACAAACTGTAAGTATGGATTGCTTACACCAGTGATAGGATCACAAAATTATCGGTGTCAAAAGACACATCAAAGGTATGACATCTCAGATCATGTACTGCTTTTGCACAGCACCTCCTATTCGCAGACTGAAAAGTGCTCACTGATTTTAGCTTTGCAGCACCACAGAATATCTTCACTGTAGTCTAGGAGAACAGGCTAATATCCAGTAGCCATGCATCATTTGTTATTTTTTAAGCTACTATATAAGCTTTTGTGTGAATAAACATTGATTAAAACTGATTGATATATTAAGATTTCCTTGTTTGTTTTGACCCTGCCTCAAACTTTTCAAGTATCAGCAATTCTGTATGTATGTACTGTGCTACCTGCCCTTCTTTTCAGTGTGGCTATGTTAAAAAGAAGAAAGAATGTGCAATGTAATAAAGACAATATGGGATACTATCTTTTGATATGAAAACCAAAGATATATCGTTAACCATCAGTTCTACAAGATAAGTGGAAAAAGCATTTACTTTCATATATTTCATGCTATAATTTCATTGACTATGTCACAAGTAACCATGAGAAAGGGAAGTACATATGTATGTAGAGACAATCAGAAACATTTAACTGTTCATAGTGCTGTAAATAAAGAAGGAAAATGATGAAAATACACTTAAGATGTTACTGGTTTGTGCAGAAACAGTAATGAAAGGCTGTCCCATGGCTAGCAAAAGCAACACACCGCATGCTGGAACAGAATTGCATTTTTATGTTAGAGCCATAACTAGGCACTGTAATGCCAGTAAGCATGAGCTGGGAGATGCTGGCACAGAGAAGAACTATGTGCATTTCACCCTTCCTCACCATACACAAAATTTAACTTAAACACGTTCATACTGACAACGCCTCCACCCTGAGCACAGCCAGAAGGGTGTTCTCCCTGCAAGACTTACAAGAAACCTCTAGTTGGAATACGGGGCACAGAAGCACACAAATTTACTTCTGAGTCAGAATATGTTGTGTTGACATCAGCTACTGTCATAAGGTAATGGCTCTTGTTACACATTAGATTAAATACTGACCACAACATGTGGCAAGTGCAATCTATATTGAGTCTTTCTTATGTTGCTTGAGTTTTGGAACAGGCCTATTAAATGTTGTTTGTGTATTTCCACTCATGCATCATAGACAATAAATCACTCAAGACCAGCACTATAACTGAAAAAAAAAAACCTCACAAGGGATTTTCATGTGTAGTGAGCAGACATTTATCTTTGTTCTTATAAATCACCAAGGTAGAAGATAAAGGGAGTACTTTTTAATGTATGGAACAGTACATTTTTATACTACTTCTGCAGGGTCTTTGAAATTATGTTTTTCTAAAGTCAGGGGACCAAAACAACCCAAAAATTGGAGAGAGGAATAGGATTATGATTTAGAAAATGGACACACATTAATTCAGTCTAAATGTAAAAAAACTCCAACCAAACAAAACTTCAAAATATTTGTCAAAGGAAGATGCCTGTAATTTGTAAAGGATTTAGAGCTAAAATTCAGTTATACTCATTTTGAGAAGAATAACCACAGTGGGCAGAGACAGTGTTATCTCAAACTAGAGTCCCAAACACATTAGGACACACAATCTTCACTGTTTCATGAAGATTCACAGTAATGTTAGCTGTAGTTCTTCAGACCTTCCCTTTATTTGGACTGTTAAATTATATGTTTAGTTTGCCAAGAAACAAAACTGACATGGTCTGAAATCACTTAAATTAATGAAAATCACATAGAGCACTGTTTTCTAGGTCACAAGCAAAACCAGCCTATGGGTTTGGGGAATATACTGTGCTACATCAAGTTTTCCATTTTATTTTTCCACCAGAGAAATTGCTTCTTGGCCAGGTGCTGTTTGTTTTCATGTTTAAGTGGGTCAGTACAAAGAAGCTTAGTCACATCTCTGAGGCAGAGGAATAGATGTGTAACATAGAACAGGCTATGGCAACAGAGGATTAAATGCCATCTTTTAGTGTCTCAGGTTTAAATCTGGCAGAGGCTGGTGCCCAAAGGAGCAGTCACAGGCATTGTGTCTTACAGCTCCTTCCCCATGTTCCCACATGCCAGGATTGTCGTTCATGCAGCCACACAGCAAAGTTCTTCAGAAAACTGCTGCTCATCCCCACAAACTTCCCCCCACCTCTCCCCTGCCTTAGTTTTCACCTTACACCATTTTAACCAGTTCATGCTGAGGCCACGTGAACATTAGCTCCAGCATAAAGACAAGAGTAGAAATGACCTTTTCAGTAGCAGCACAAACATAGGCTAGATTAAACTGACTGTGGAATTTAAGTCAATTCTTCAGACACTTTCCAATTATTTGTAATGGCTTAATAAATATATAATCCTCAATGAAAAAACACTATAGCTGGGCCTCTCATAGGGTAGTAAGTAGAACTCTGCCAACTAAAATTCCTGTTTATATATGTTTTGAAAATCAAGATTCCTATTAATTTCAAAAAGAAAATTACACTGAATTTCAGAACACTGCTCCCCCTGGTTATAGAGTCTGCTACCAGGGGATTTAAAAGCAGCCTTTTTCTGGGCATTTACTACTTAAAAACATACAGGGCATGTGCGTATTCTGTTGTTTCCTGTGTTGATGTTTTTTTTTTTTTCTACTTCCTTCTGACTGCTTATTGTATATATTACAGGGTATTTGTAAAGTCACAAAACCAAACACTATCAATATTGTATTAGGACAATAACTGAGAACCTGCCAAATCAAGACAAAACTTAGGAATTAGTTCCAAGCCAACCTGGTAAACCATACTAAACTGAAAGAGAAAATACCAAGGAGGTGCAGTCAACAGAAGGAATCATACCAAACACATCTCGTTTAACCCTACTCTTCTGTACAGCACCAACAGAGTTTAGTCATAAATATTCAGCCATCAGAATGTAAACACTTCTACAGAGTTTGTGAAGTAGTAACTTCAGACCAGATACAGTTTATGTCCTTATTTTGAATTTGTAGAAAGTCCCGCAGAGGCCTGTGGGCAGTGAAATACTTCCCCTTCCAATTGCAGGATCATGAGCTAACCTGGAGTTTACTTTAACCCAAGGTAAATGATACACAAATGTCCTGGTTTAACCAGGATAGGGTTAAGTTTCCCCAGCAGTGGGGGGGAGCTCTAGCCGGGTTATTCAGATACCATGCAGATGTCACATCCTGGCAGGTCACATTTTCCTGGCGTGGAGCGCGGTGCACTCGTGGTTTTGTACATCGTGCTTCAAACTGCTGTATTTGGTAGCTATTTTGCTCTGTTCATTGCTATCACTATTACTGTTATTGTTATTGCTGTTGTTTGTTGTGTTGCTATTGCACTGTTGTATTAAACCTTTCCTTATTTCAGTCTTGGGGCTTTGTATTTTCACTCCCTTTGTGGGGGAGGGGCAGCAGCCACGTGGTCTCAGACCCCGGCAGGGGCTAAACCACCACAACAAAATAAAGAGCATACATCCAACCCCTCTAGGAAGAACAGCTATACACATACAGGTCAGGAGGACATTCCCTGCTACCTCCAGTACCAGCTTCAGGGTAGCAGAGGCAAAATGAACACTTGGGGAAAAGCTTCTTGTCAAACTCACCCTGAACACATCAGAGTACCAAAGTCCTCAAACCACCCCAGGGAAAAATGAATCCTTTTCCAAAACATCCAAGCAACTACATCAAGACGCAAATAGTTACTAGCAGTTGGAGATAAGAACCAACTACCAATGACAAAAGTCCAAACATTTAGTGGATAGAGAGAAAAGAAATCACAGGTTCCACCACTAAATTACAAGAATACATTATGGCTCCCTGGGGGCTGCAACTAGTGGGCTTTTCCAGGTTTAAAGACTCAGCAAATATAACTAAAAGGAGAGGTGGAAAAGAAAGAGTCAGTGGTAATCTGTCAAAGGAAAGAGAGTCCTTTTTTATAAGCCCTGTAATACCTGATTGTGGAGAGAGTTTGGTATACTATAACCGCAAAAAACTACCAAACCTGTTTGTTTTAACTTGGGTTGTGCTTGTCTGCTGACTCATAGGAGACATAGTTTGAGTTTCATCAAATTCATCAGAACAGCTTCAAAAAGCTATTTCAGATTTCTTCATGTAATTTTGTGGCAGGTGCACCCACCCTAATGGCAAGACCATTGAGCCACACTATTTGCTAACTCTGGTGAAATATAAAAACATCTGCTGACTTTGGTCTCTGGTGAAATATAAAAATATCTGCTAGTTCTGGCAAATATCTGCTGACTTTGGTCTGACTAGGGTATCCACAACATCTGCTGAATTTGGGCACAATAGGGTTTCACAACTGGCTATTGTTAGACCCACATTTCGATCTCAGCCAATGAGGACAAACATGACCATATTTTGACCACAGATCAGATTTGACTGGGGTATAAATGGGGTCCCACCAGAGGTAAAATGGAGTTGGTCCTCCCTGGAGCAGCGGATCTGCAGTGAGGGACTCTTCCCTTGGGTTGGGGCACCACCCAAGGTAACTCCTCGAGTTTGAGAGCCCTCATCTTTTAGGTGAGTGATTTGCGCAGTTTGGGTCATAATTTCTAAAGCTTAAGAATTCTTAAGCTGGTTGTGCAGTAATTAACCCCTCTTATATCCTGAACCTGTGTTTTGCTAATGTTGTCAAAGTATTAAATTATTTTTTATTAGAACAAGTTTCCTTAAGTATAACCTACTTAAGTTAATTTTGTGAGCCTCCATGACATTAATTGGTGTAGTAACTTAATGGAAGATTTTCCTTACCCTTTGTACCTTTCCATTAGACATAAAACATTGACCAAGTCTGGTACTAGGAGTGGATCCAGCCACACCTAGACTCCTCTCTGAGAAGGATGATAGAAAGCAAGGGGGTCTATTCTGAACTTTGTGACTCAAAAGGAGGGTCTCCCTGACAGTTTTGTCTGACCCTCCATGACCTCCATGCAATAAATATCAGGTGAACCTTGCCATCGAATCTTGTTAAACCACTGTCACATTTACTATCAAACTTTGTTAAGTCACACTTTTACAAATTCACATTAAAATCACTTTTGCTAATACCTTTGATGGTGATTAAGTGATCTAAACCACTCATTTGCAACAAATATAAAATAATATTGCACACATACTTGCATATTTTGGATCCTGTTTTCTGTTCTGCACACCTGCAGGTCATATAAATATACCTAGACTAACTTTAAACTTGGTTAGCTGTGTTTTTGCAGAAAACAGAGATGAGCATGTATTACTCACATGGGAGTCTACTCAGGTTTTGCAAATGGATTTCATAAATGGTCTGGTGTCCTACAGTGCCATCACTGAACTGTTGATATCACCTGTGCTATCCTGAGAAAAAGTGATCCACTTTAAAGGATTACCTATACTGTCCTTGCTTGCTAGAGTGCTCAAGGGAAGCATGTGACTTCACTTCTAGCCACAGTTACGAAAACGCATATTTGTAACAAAGTAAATCAAAGAGATATTTTTCTTTTCCTGCAGACATTCATAGTTACTATTCTCAGAAATCTAATTCAATTGAGCTCAGTCAGTGCATTCACCTATTTAAAGGCTGTCTCTTTGTAGAATCTGGTCTTATATAATGCAAAAAGCCTTAAATTAGATTACCAAAATAACATAGGCAGACAGGTTTAGAACTTGGAATTGGTATTCATGGAGTATACTGAGAAATTCTTGAAACTTTCAAGGAACTTTAGCCTTCTTTCCTGCAAAATTTTTGCTTGCATGTAGAGATCACACACAAAATATACTCATCATGTGCATGTTTTTTTCCTCAAATTTTATGCTCAAGAACTGCAGCCTGACTGCTGTATGAATCTATTCTAAAGACACTGAAAACTGCTTGCTTGCTACAGACAATAGTGTGAGGTTGTTAGATGAATAACTATGATAGTATGTTGCCTGGTAAACAAAAGGAAAGCAGTACTGGTTTTTATTCATGTAATATATATAGATCTAGACTGCAAAGCCCAGATGGCAGGTCAAATTGTCTTCTCATTTACGTGTGTACAGTCTCAGTGACGCTGGGCCACTGAGTGACTCACTCCAGCAATTGTGGAAGAGTAAATCTGTCCATTATTTAAAGTAGAAATGAGAAAATCTCAGTAGGTTACTAGTAGCCTCATATTTCATACATTGCAAACTAAAATTCTGGTCGTAATAATTAACCTTAAATGGAGAAGCTGTTGGCTATTTTAAAAAATGTTAGCCAGGTAATGAGATGTTGCATGAATGGCCTAATAGAATTCAAGGCATTATTTCACAACGTGGCCCTAAAAACCAATAAAAGAGTTCCTCTTCAAGTCTTATTCTCAGTATTATATGAAAAGACAATGTAAGCACTTTCTGGCTGTATATGAGCTACAATAGCACAAGTATTAGCACATATACAAACCATCCATTCCTTTTCTTTTGAGCAGTATCCATCCCGATCACTTTCAGATAATGTAGATCTTTATTAAAAATGTTCACGGGTTTTGTTTTGTTTTTCTGAACTCCTAACCTCATAAGAGGCAAATCATTTACATTTTAAAGAGAAAGCTCTACTAGGTGAAGTTTCTGGTTGAATATTTGCATACACTTTAATAAGTCTGTTGTAAGGTTTTTTTCAGTTGTTAGAAAAACCACCATTTACTGAAATAGTTTGAAGCTTTGGCAAGGCCTATCAGTTTTTAAGAACTCTCTAAGGTGTGGAGGTGCTTCATCCTGTATAATAGTTAGTGTAAAAAAATATTTTTTTTCTTCTTATTCTTTTGTGGTTAAAAGCAGTGATGTTTTTTATTTAGAGAGGTTAAGCATATTATTATCTTTTCCATAGCTTAGGAAAGTATTCTTTACTATTTGCATGTCACACTGTGTGTCTGTCTCATTATGTCAGTGGCACACAAATAACCAAGGAAGCGCCAAACATCATAAATGCTACACTCTAAAATAGCACAATGACTGCAACTGCACTGAAAATCCTTTTTGAATCGAAGAATGACAGTGAGAATGTGCTCTGTCATGACAGTACAGGGTGCATTTTGATCTCACTAGTCCATTTTAAAATGGACTATTAGAAAGCTTGGAAAAAAGGAAAAGCACCCATCTAATGAAGCAGATGGAAACACTCCTATTGATTTAACTAAAATTGAAGTGGACCATCTTTACTCATTATCAATTCATAGTAGACGCTCTTGTTTGCATCGAATACTACTGCAAACCACAAGTACTTTCATTGGGATCTCTATAGGACTATTTATGTTGTGCAATAATCTACTCCACATGAGTAAAGGTGTCAGAACCATCTTGATCATTTGATCAAAGGCTGTGTATACTTGGGAACATTTATAGAAGTTCTGGAATAGAGAATTTTTCATATTCTTTTGATCCCAGTGACTGAAATTTAAGACTTCTACTTCTTAGAACTTTGCAAACACTAATTACTAAAATGCCTTTTCATCCTCCCTCAAAGAAGCAGACAAGAGCTCTTTGTTTCATAGGATGGAAGTGAAAACAGAGCAAAAGAGGGCCATAATTTTTTACTTGTATAAGGTGATTAAAAGTATGCCCTTCTTAACAATTTAGACAAAAAGGAAACTGAACTGTTGGGAACTTGATATTTCCATTATAATCTATGTGAGTTACAAAAAATAAGCACCTACAGGCTAGGTGTGTGTTACTGCAGCAGAGCTGGCTATGGTAAGCCACCATCCTTGTGGTCATTCTCCTTCTCTCACCAGAGCTTTCATGGACTGCTCAATGAAGATCTTGCAACAATGGTGTTAACTGAGCAATATTGAAACCAGCAGTTGTGAAAGATTTGGAATTTTTCCTAAAATGAAGGTTAATGGATATTCTGAATCTCAGAGAGAAGTCCTGAACAATCAAGAGTGAAGCATAAAATGATCGAGATCTTCAAAAAGAGCCTATGGCACACTATCAATAATTTCTTTTCACTGCACTCTACAGTTTCTGGGCAAGTCTATGTTTTTAGGTCTATCTTGACATGGCAGGATCATGCCATTTTCTTTTGCACAAGACCACACAGTAGTCAAAACAGTTTAAATGGGTCTGATAGCTTTATACTTGAAACTGCAAATTGCACAAATTACCTTGCAAACAGGGAGACCATGGTTTTAATAAACAATGTGGTATTAAAGAAGGTGAATATCTTAGTGGTTGTTATAATGGGCAACACTTTAAAGGGATAACATTTCCTAGTTAACCTGATGATTACATTAGAGAAGAATAATTGATTCAATGTTTTACTAGCAATTTCTGAGACTGGTGGAGCTAAATCTTTTCCATGCCTAGCTCTAGCTAACCACATCATCCATAACTCCCAAGTACCAGCTGATAACTCGGTGTTTTTTGCATGCCCTCCTTAAGTGCTGTGTATGGTGGGGTAAGAAGCTCTTCTCTTATCAGCCTGTGTTTGATGCCCAATAAAAGTCTACTTCCCATTTACCTCGAGGATTCTGCAGCTTTTGTTTTCTCCAGCTATGGATAGGAATATTCAGTTTTTTTGAAATCAGACTCAAACAACACACTGAAAATCTGAGACAGATATAAAAATTGGAGGTTGCTCTGGAAAAATTTTAATATGTAATTGAGCCACATGGCACAGTTCTGGACCAGAGGATAGGTTAGTACACAATATGTTGTATTATCTTTGTAGATGATGTTTGACAAGATAATAAGCAATACCCAGAGAATAAAACAAGTAGAAGGATATGTTTGTGTGTGTGTGTGTCTGTGTATACATGTTTTATATCTATGTACGTCCTGCTATGTCAGTAAAGATGTGTTTGGCTTGCTTATTTCCTTCTTTTTTTTCCCATGACTATTATGTCTACATCCCTGCATCCACTACTCTATTTTCTGTGTGAAAGTAATCAATTTGATTTTTTTTTTTTTAATAAGAGGTATTTTCAATACAAATTCTTTCATCAATGTCGCTTTCCATGGGCAGGTTTATAAAACAGTTGTTCCTGGAAACCAACCAGGGCTATAACTTATATACAAGAACTGCCTCAGGATACTTTCTTATTTTTCTGCACTGCAAACAAGGCATTTGTTTTTTGGGCAAATGTTCATTTATTTGGGATCAGAATAGAATGTGGGAATACTAGGAGAGGCTGCAGAGATTAACTTGGGCCAGATAAATTTTAATACATAAGAAACCTAAACCAAAAAGGGAAAAGGATTTGTAAAATTTTTTTTTTTGAATATTCTGGAAAAAAGTACACTTTCATTTTATTATTTGGTAAACCATTCTATGTCATTTACTGAGAAAATGTGCTGGTAGGTGGTGGTGGGATATTTCTCACATGTAAAATTTACAATTATATTTTTAAAATTACTATTTACAGACAGAAATCAAGAGAAATGTTAAAATATTGCAAAGCATTTTTCTAGAAAAAAAAAAAAAACAGTGATGTTTGTGCTTACACAGGAATGACTACAACAGAGCAGAGAGAGCATTTTCACAGTCCAGTGACAAATCTCTGGTACTAAAATGTAGCTGATATTTTAGGGGAAGATTCTGAAATCATTCAATAATCAGTTACAGAGAAATCTGCTTTAAGATTAAAATATTTCTACCTTTAGAAGTATTTCTTAAAAATATCTTCAAACATAAAATAATAATATTCTAAACATGATTCTGAAAGACATTCTTTTATCAATTTAAATGTCCATTTAAAATGGCAATAACATCAGCAACGACTTTACTTAGTATCCTACTAAGCTTCTGACCTCAGTTATCTTTTGAGAATGAGTTAAACAAGCAATCATATTTTCCTGTAGTTAATACAGACCTAAGATAATTCATATCTCTTTGTAGGTACTGGAACTTGAAAATAAATTCTTAGCAAACCCATAGCCTCTGATAACCTCTTTGCCTAATTTCACATATAAAATGGCAGGAAGAAACAAAGATTCAGTAAGTAGGAATTCTTACATAAATTTCTTTTCATCTTATCTGCACACGCATACCACTCCTACTCACGTGGGATTGCAGGATGAAAGTAAATATATATGTATGTGTCTATATAGCTGTATCTGTATATCTATCTATGCAAGTTATCTGTCTCTATATATACACCTTCCTCCCTCTCTCCCCATTCTCTTTTTTACAATGAGGATTGTCAAACACTGGAACAGGTCACCTGGAGAGGTTGTGGAGGCTCCATCTATGGAGATATTTAAAACCTGACTGGATGTGGTCCTAGGAAACCTGCTCTAGCTGACCCTGCTTGAGTAGGGGTCTTGACTGATGATTCCAAAGGTCCCTTCAACCTAAACTATTCTTCGATACTCTGTGATATATGTTTAAATGGATAGCTTGTATGAATCAGCCTCCCAAGTTACACAATCTTGATCTCATAATGTCTCTTCATAAAATTTTTCTCTATGCCATACACCTAATAATTCTCATTGTTTGTTTCTGAACACTCTCTGTTTCTTCATCCTTTTCAGAATCAAATCTGAAGAGAGTGTTCCATTGATTTCCAATGTGATACTTGTGTGCTTTATATCCTGTTCATTATCCATCTTACCAAGTTTGCTTTCTTTAATTGCTGCTGTGAAGTGCAGAGTTCTCTTCAGCTTGAGCTGTCTGCAATGATAATTACTATTTATTCTTTCTGTGAATCTTTACATGTAGCTACCTTAAAGCAATTTATATGGAATGATGTCTTAAGCAGCAGCTTTGCCAATTTGTAGATTTCAAACTAGAAGGAAAAAGAAGTGAAATAATTTGCCATCGTGTTGGTAACACATCTCTAGAGCATGTCAAGATCTCTTATTTTAAATTAAATATTTGCTTTTGTTTGTTACTCCCTTCATCAAAAATCAGGACAAATCTTAGAAACATATGGTTAAAATATGACTTCTTTTATATCATACTTTACCCTGATGTTCTTGCCCTCAGAAAGACAGAAATCCATGGATCTCAGTTAGTTTCAGAAAGTCTAGAACTGTCTGATTTGATTCTCTATTTACAAGGCAAGGACAGGAGAGATTTTGGTTAACAAAACTTTGATGCCAAGTGAAGCTGTCATTACATAACTGAAAAGTGCTTCCTGATACCTCAAAGGTGACATTCTTGACACCACTGAAAGTGCCAACAAAAGTTTCACATACTAATTGAGGGCAACATGATCCTAAAATTGGAAAATATCTTTGCAGTGAAATTATACAGGAGGTTATTACAGTATAATGTTCAGCTTTGAGCTCTTCTACTCTTTCTCCATTTGTACAAGGGTTGCTTTGTGAATGTCATAGAGGCCTCTGCTGCCTTGCTAAAATTGCTACTCAGAACCTGTGTTGAAGACAAATCACCTCTGGAACTATACCAGGCAGGAGGAATATATGCAAATTGACTCTAAAAAGAATATAAGCACCTCTGTGTATACACTGGCTCTAATGGTGAAATAATGGAATCTTATAATATAATTTATTCTGCAGAAACCTTGATGTCTATTGGACAGATTCTGTGTGATGCCAAGTGCACAATAGTCATTAACAACAGCAGAAGCAACCCCTCCTACAACACAGAATTCCACCGTAAATCCTAAGGTCTTTCCTGTGCTCGAAAAAAGCTATACTTTTACTAAACCATTTCTAACATTGGTAAAGTGGTCTGAACACCTTCCGCAAAACCATAAAACTTAATTCACTTTTGTTGAGATTCACTGAAGGGTTGAACTTAAAAGTACAGAGTTGAACATCTTACTCAGCACCTAACCTCCAGCTAGTAAGGATGATGTGGATGCTAAAAGTTTACAGAAGTTTAGAGTGATTGAATATCATAGAAAATTCCATTGAGGGTTATTAAACAGACAGTTATGGTATCTAGCTGAAGAAATCCCCAAGTACAAATTTCTAAAGGCTGCAGAGTATTTTCAAGAAATATTACTGCTTACTTGTCCTGTTCTTATACTTTATCTTCGGTATTGTCTATTGACCATGGCCATAGCTGTTCAGCTCAATAAACCTTTGGTGTGATCAATTCTTATATTAGGAAAAAGATATTGACAGTTTTCAAGACAATGATTTGCTTGTCTTTGTTTTCCTCTTCAAACAAAAAGATAAAACCATTCTAAGTAGTGGAAATCTCAGGGTACAACTCTTCCAAGCAATACCAGAGAGAATAAGACCTGAGTTAGTGAACTTACTAGCAGGGTGCCCTCTCTAGGTTAATTAGTCTTCTTCTATTGTGAATTAAAGCCATAACATCAATATTACTCTTTAGGAATACTTGAATTTTCTTATATTGGTAAGGCTTCTATTTTCAGTAGAATTCTTAGATTAGCCACTCGATCCTGTTCATAATAAGAATTTTACTCTTTAAAAAGCTCTGCAAAATATTTAGAGAATTAAGGCCTAAGTCTGTACCTAGCAGATTAGTTGAAATAATGCTTACCAAGGTAGAAAAATAAAGTGTCTGGGAGATCATGAAGTAGAATAAAACCAGCATGATTTCTGCAAAGGAAAATCTTAATATATTTATTTTTTTTTTTAGTTCTTTAAACATATCTATAAGTGAATAGATGAAGGAAAACTGGTTCACATAATTTAATAAAACTACTGAAGAGCCTTTGACATGGTCCTGAATAAGATTCTATAGAAGAAACAAGCCAAAAGGGTCAACCATGTCCTGGGGTGCATCAAGCACAGCATATCTAGCTGGTCAAGGGAGGTGATTATCTCACTCTACCCTGCACTGGTGCAGCCCCGTCTTGAGTACTGTGTGTAGTTTTGGGTGCCTCAATACAAGAAGGACATCAAAATATTAGGGTGTGTCCAGAGAAGGACAACCAAGATGGTGAAAGGCCTCAAGGTCGAGACTTATGAGGAGCATCTGTAGTAATTTGGTTTGTTCAGCTTGGAGAAGAGAAGGCCTCATCACAGTCTACAACTTCCTCAAGGGAGGCAGTGGAGGGGGAGGTGCTGATCTCCTCTCTCTGGTGACCAGCAGCAGGACATGAGGAAATGGCATGAAGCTGTGTCAGGGGAAGTTCAGATGGGACATTAGGAAAGGAGAGGGTGGTTGGTCACTGGAACAGGCTCCCCAGGGTCATGACACCAAGCCTGTCAGAGGTCAAGGAGCATCTGGATGATGCTCTTAGTCGTATGGTTTAGTTTTAGGTAGTTCTGCAAGGAGCAGGGAGTGGACCTCCATGATCCTTATGGGTCCCCTCCAACTTGAGAAATTCTATGATTCTATGAAACAAAATAATCTTGAGAGGAGTGGCAACATTGTCATGAAGAAAAGGCCAAAGAGCACAATTAAATGACCAGTTAAAAACCAAACCAAACCAACCAACCAACCACAGCAAGCACTTTACTGCACTCAAACTTTTGTTGTTTAATGTCTATCAATAGTTTCAAAAGAACTGTAGGACAGTAGTGATTCTGCTTATTAAGGTTTGCAGATATTGCTAAGTCATTTAAGTCAGAAAAGGTCACAGAGGTTGAAAGAAATTTTGGGGAGGCCTAATTCAAGTAGTTTACTCATCAACATAATAAATGTTTCATTTCACATTGAAAAAGAAAGTTCATACTTCTCCAGCATCTCAGAGGGCTCTAAATTTATGGAAGTAACTCCTACAGCAGACCTGGAAATTGTTATAGATTGCTTGATATGTAGCTGTAGCTGGGAGTCTAAGAAGAAGTTAGGTTACATGAAGAATAATAGGGTAATTAACATTGGCATATAATGACTTTTTATAATTAATGATATGACCTCATTTGGAGTGTGCAGTGCTGATCACCTATCTCAAAAGGGACATTGCAGAAGTTAGGTTAGTTCTTAGGGTATTGAATAGTATGACCAGTGGACTGGAAGTGCTTGCATATGAAAAGAAACTGAGCAGTTAGGACTGATCACTGAAGAAACAGAAGAAAGAGGTATGATAAAAGTACATTATATAAGAAAAGCATTAGAAATTAGAAAATTCTGCTCCTTTGTCTCATAATGCAAATGCAAAGAAATATGTGATGACATTAAAAAGCTGTCAATTAAAAACTAATTCTAGGATACTTCCATTCATTAACTGTAAAGTGTGGAATTTACTGCCACAGGAAATTACCAAAACCATAAATACAAAAGATCAACTCATTTGATGGTTATCAACAACTAATTAGGCAAATTATCACCATGGTTGCCAGAAATAGAAGGATGCTGGATTCATTGAACTTGGAAGTCTCTTTTGCCTTATTTTTCTAACTTATTCTTATCAACACGCTGGAGTACAAGCCTGTAATACTTGCAGCACAGATCACCTTCAAACACATAGTGGGTGTAGTATTACATTTAACCAGTACTAACCAGTTGAAGGGGACACACCCCACTTTCCTAATCATGTACAAATTACTGGCTAAAGAGCAAAGATACACTGGAAAGTGGGTATATTTCATTTGTGGAAGGAATGAACTAGGTTACTCCACAGTCAAGTTCCAAACTGTTTCCCATTCATCCCAAAAGGCACTGAGGCTATGTAAGACCTAGATTTTCTAAGCTGAAAAGTATAATTGTGCACAAACTACTGATGGTCTTACTTTCATATTAATTTTCAACCTTCTTTCTAACATATAAATTACATTCTCATTTGTTTTATAAGGTAGCAATGTGAAGTCTTGCTCACTAGAAAAAGGGCAATCAAGTTCACAAAGTAAAGAAAGAATGGTTACTGTACAAGTTGAGACTAACAGGTCTCCTCAAGGCTTGCAACCAAGTACAACTGCAAAACAAAGTGTTTTTTGCTGTTATATGCCCTGAACTGGTGCTTTCATAAAGAAAAGTTACTGGGGATGGGAACTCCCCTGCTATGCTTCCACTAGTAAATAAAACATGTCCAAACCCATTCTTTGCTCTTGAGGCTAATTGGCATGGTGCATCTGATAGCTCACACCTGGGCTGTTAAACTCATTACTCCCTGGATTAACTGGCCTGTCATAACTCTGTTAGTTGTCATTGCCTTGGCACCTACTTTCTATACATCTTAAGGGTATATATTCCTTTCTTGTTTGTCCCTTTTATGACACATCAACCCACCTGTAAGGTTTAGGAGTCTTCCCTTTGAGAATCCTGCTTGCTGTCAATACCAACACATCTCAGGGCACCTCTAAATTCCTGCTACTCCCAGACATCCACTGGGGCCATTGAAAGGGCTGTTCTTCTATAGATGACCATGAACACCATGATTCATGAGAAAGTGAGGGTGCAGAGGAGACTCCAGGTGGTGGTTAATGGAAGAGTCTCAGATTTACCTCAAGTTTACCTCTCCTGCTCAGATTTACCTCTCCTGCTCTTCATTTCTGGATCCTGAACCTTCCATATCTGAGGATCTGAGAACTTGGCCTCTAAATGACAGATGAGGCACAGGCCTGCTTCCTAATGTACAAGTATGGACTCCACAGAGCCCTGATAGAGAGTGGTAACTGAGGCAGGTGCCAGAAAAAAAGAGGAACTGGGCATAGGGGAAGGCATGCATCAGGTAAGGAAGCAGGCAATGAGAGTTGCATTTTTGTGGTAGACTCTGAAAAAAATTGGGCTGCAGACCATTGAAAACACATGAATGAAAGAGGTGGGTAGGTTGCTATAGCAATTTCTTTGTGTAAATTATGTCCTGCAAATCAAGAAGAATCTGGGTTTACCAGCTGTACTTCTTGCTTCTGGGATTATGTGGAAAAGTCAGGGGTTTTCTGAGTGGTTTTGGGACCATGCTGAAAGCAGCAGTGTGTTCTTTTACTGGGGATGGACAAGTCAGTGGACATCTTCAGCCATAGCCATTTATAGATGTCTGCAAGGATCATTCATGTTTGGTAGGCCTGTGTACCTGACTATGTTTACTTCAGTTGTGGCATAGATGTTCCTAGATGGGTGCCGTGAGATGTGATGTAGCTGGTTGCTGTGCAGAGGTACACCTCTATGGCTACGTTTCATCTAAGATATGGTCAATGGGATGTTGTTGCATAAGATGAAGGCAGATTAATTCACTGTCTTCCCAAACCCAGTCCCACTGGATGTGCTGCCTGCTGGGTATGATGCCCACTGCCACCCAGTGGTTAACCCTGACCCTGATCCTTCTGGTAAAAGGCCACTCAGCAGCGTGTTGCCCTGGCCTTGCTTTTGCCATAGGGATAGGTGATCAAGAGATGGTAATGAACAGAGATGTCCAAGGGTACAATCCTCCTGGGCATCCTCACTTCCTCCCATGGTCAAATGAGGCCCAGTTCAGATGTGGGTCAGGGGACCCACTAAATTGAAACCCCAGGGCATGGATCACTAGATGATATCCCTTTGGCCAGACATCCAGTAGAGTTAAGCAGCTCAAAAGGGTATCTATACCAGCCTGTACAGTAGCAATGGTTCCTGATATGGATCCAAGGAACAAAATACAAACTGGGAGCTGACTGCCTGGAAAGCAATTTTGCAGAATAAGAACAAGGGGTAATGGTGGAGAGCAAGCTGGGCAGGAGTCATCAGTGCTCCTTCACACGGAAAAGGACAGCCAGCAGGTGGTGGGAAGATACTCTTACCTCTCTGCTTGGCATTTGTGAGACTGGCTTGGTGGGCAAGAAAAAAGCTAAGGTAGGCAAGGTAAAGAGTACTGTTTACTTTGACGTTAGCAAGAGAAATGGGTGAGACATGGACTTGAGGAATGGAGTACAAGTGGCTTACTTCCTGGCTGGATCACGAGGCACCAAGGGCTGTGATTAGCAGTTAAAAACTGAGAGGTGACCACTAGTGGTGCCATCATGGGACAACACTAGGACCAATACTGGGTAATGTCATCACTAACAACCCTTAACAAATTTGTGGGTGACACCAAATGGGGCATGGGAGGATACTTTGGAGAGCAGGGCTGTCATTCAAAAGAACCCCCACAAACTGGAGAATTGGGCTAACAGAAACCTCATAAAAATTAACAAAGGCAAGAGCAGGGTCCTGCACCTGGGATGGAGCAACCCCATGCAGCAGTGTGGGCTGGGGACAGACTGGGTGGAGATCAGCCTTGCAGAAAATGACCTTTGGGTCCTGGTGTAGAAGCAACTGACCACGAGTTGACAGTACACCTCTATGATGATGGAGGATACTCACACAGAGGGTTGACTCCAGAGTGTAGCCATCAACTTGAGGGAGCTGATTCCTCCCCTCTCTTTGGCCCATGTGAGACCTTGCTGGGAGGACTGTATCCAGTTTGGACTCCCCAGCCAGTGCATGCCAGGCAGTGACTTCCTGGAGCAAGCCCAGTGGAGGGCCCCCAGGATGAGGAGAATCTCTCTTCTGATCATAACTCCTCCCTGTCTGCTTGGGTGGGGAAAATAATGAGGGCATGTCCATTGCTCCCACAGGAGGATTGGGATTGCATGTAGTGTGAACAGGCAAGGCTTGCTAAGATATGTCTGGGGAAACAGTCCAGAGAAGACTACCAGAGTATCACCGACTTTTCTATATATCTGGGAGTCATCCCTGACGTGTGCTAAACTGAGGCATTCCTAGGAATTGCTTGGAAGAGAGTGTGAGTTATCAGAGGACACAGCTGGTGCTTAGATGTAGTCTGGTACTGTTTTAAATATAGGTGAGATCATGCAGATTGTCTGACTGGTTTAACCTGAAGAAAACTTTAGCAAGGACATGTTGCCCAGTATTGAACTTGTGCAAATGGATGCTTTTCCTAGAAGTGCAGCCTGACCCAATCTTGTTTGATTATCTTGCCATTCTCTCTAGGATTATGCTTGTGCCAGCTTCAAAAACACATCTTCCAAAGGATGTTGCTTTTCTTCTTCAAAGAAACAGCTAAGGAAATCTTAAACAGAACTGTATTGTTGTATACTTCAAAATGGACAGATTACTTTCAAGAAAATAATTTAAAAAACCCCCAAACAAACTTGATGCAATCATGACAAGTTCTCATTTCAAATAGTTACTATGCACATTATAAGCAATTCAGAAAGAGGTTATATCATAAAAAAGTGTTTAACGTTACTGGCTTTCTTTCAGTGGTAAGACTAACTGCCTAATTTATTCTGTAGACAGAATATTATTCCTAACAGTGGAAAAACTTCTATATAAAATTCATCAGATATAACATGATATTTGAAAGCTTAGCTTGAGCTACATATTATCTACAGAATGCTGTTGGAAACTTAACTTACTAAAGCAAAATTTAAATGATTTTTTAAATATCATAATACAAAACACAAACAAACAAACTGAAAAGGGATTTATACTGCACGTGAGGGATTTGACCAAAGAATGAGAAGAAACAGCTGAAGTATTTGTACTAATCAGGGAGGAATTGGACTTAACTAACTCACGTAGAGCATCTGCAATTTTCAGTGAGTGACTTTCATGTCTGTGATACACTTGACTGAATCTCACTGGATTTTGTGCTTGAAATGTTTTACTAACAGTCCACAGAGGTGTGAAAGTACAATAAGTTCTTACTGTGGGAGGAAAGGTGCCTTTCTTAGGAGCACAGCTGAAGTAAAAGTAGATTGTTATTTCTCCCACATGAAATATGCTACTTCATACAACAGGGCCAAATTTATTTCTAGGTACTAAGGTCCTATCAATGTTCCTTCTTATCAGCTGTGGCAAGACTTTATCACAAATATATTTTATAAAAGAAATCACCAAAACTTTGACCTCCTACTGTCAGATACAGTTTAAGGAACAATTTTGCGTAACACTTAAATCACAGTCTAAAATAAATAAATAATCAATAAATATACATTTTGTATGTTTGCTTTTTCCAATTTGCAACTCATTTTGAGGACTGATCATGTTCTGCGGCGTGGCTTCATAATTATGATTATAAATTATTTGCTTCTATGGAATTGCTTTTCAGGCTCTATGCAATTTTAGACAAACAGTATTGTGCCTAAAGAATACCCATACCAAATAATCTGCCATTGTTTAAGTCGATGAAAGATTTCACGGCTTGTTGACAAATCCATGATGCTGTAATGCACATCATTTCAGTATTTTCTATTTTTAGTAAGGAAAGCAATACAGGGTCTTACATCAAATTATGAAAACTGGGAAAAGCTGAAGCTTTATGTTTTCTGTTCCACATTTCAAATGTTAATGTGAATGGGAAATATTTGGAGCTGTTTAAGCAATAGAAATAAGTGAGCTTATATATATTTTTAAAGAATTAGATACTGTGCACATCAAATGCTTTTCCATCTAGTCTTGCCAGCAGCAGGTCATCTGGTTCAATGAACAGATTTTCAAAAGCAAAGTACATTTTGCCAAGTAAAGATAATGTTTCTGTGACTTCAGAGAAGGCACATTAGAAACTAACACAATTCTTTGTTGTCTCAATTAGAGCTCAGAGAACTTGGAGGAAGCCCAGATGGAGACCAAAGCTGTCTGAGTAGCTTTATCTGTTTATCTGGGGTTTTTTTAGAGTATGTCTGAAGCTGGTAGCAACAGATATGTTAAGTGGCCAACACTTTCCGTTACTACCCTTCTTTCAGTTGCTTGTAACTTTAGCGCAGTACACCTGCTTAATTTTGATTTTTCAAATTTTCTCTTTATCGGTTGTTCTCAGCCCCAGCCAAGTTTGATCAAAACCTGTTCTGTTTTTCCTGGAGCTAAGTTACTTAGGGGTGAGAAAATGCAGTTCTGTCACTTTCAGGAATATCAGTCTTTTTTCTGAATAAATCCTCAGCTTTACAATATTGGTGATATTGGGTGTGCTTCAATTCCCTCCTGACTTGCAGACAGTGTGTGTGCAACACCAAGTCATTTAAATATTGTTCATCTTAATTTACCAGCACCAATATATAGTGGAGCCATCAGGTAGAAAGTCCAAGGTCTGAAACACAGGGGAGTCCTGCAGTCAGTCAGGGTCTGCGAACAACCCTACAGAAGCTTATCTAGGTTTGATGGAAACAGAAGCAAAAGAATATTCCTCTTGGAGAATACACAGGAGAATCTGAACAGCACTGTGGATTTACTGGAAATATCTAAAATCATGCAGGATGCACACACAAGATCTAAAGGCTGCAACTACCTTGGTTCCTTGACCATGTAATAGCCAAATCATACCCAGTTTCAAACAGCAGAATTCATCCTCTTTCTCTGAGCTTTCTGCACCAACATCCCATCGAGACTGGAAAACCAAGACTTCATGAGTGGGAGACTCTTTTTTACTTTTTGAAGGCCCTCAAAAAGCTTTTTTTAAAGCATTTTATGACCCCCATTACTGAGAAAAGCCTGGGGGTCTTGCCACAGTACTCAGGCAAGTACCGTGCGCTCATGTGTGTGCATTCTGGGTAGATGCATGGCGGCGCAGGAGCAACTGTAACAGCGTCTTCTTACTCCTACTACCTGCCCACTGAGCTACATCCTGGCTGCAATGCACTTTGAAACCTATAGTTGCATCACCAGGAGGTAAATACAAAACATTAATCATAAATAGTCATCAGGAATCCGTATTCATAACTCCGATATTACCAGTGGTACTGTTCTCTATGAATGAGAAATAAAATCCAAGCCTACCTCAAAAATACTATCATCACATGCCCAGAAAAAATTTCTAGAAGCTGCCAGTCAGAATATTGGAAAGAAGTGAGTAGAGACAGCATAACAATAACAAGGACTGAATGAACAGAAAAGCATCCATTTTCTACTGACAAGACATAGCTTTTACTCTGGATATTCTTTGTTCCATCAACACCCTTGTTCCAGTTCTCTCCTTCAAGGTCTCTTGTCCTTAGCTGAAGCCACTTACCATTTAAAGCCCTTCTTCGTTTGGTCTCAGCTGAAAGCAAAAAAACCCAAACTATCAAGTATAACAACGTTTGAGTTAGACTTGCAGAACACCATATTTTTCACTCTGTTCATGACTTATATACCTTTTCCAAAACCCAATACAGTTCTTGTCTGTCTTTTATGAATGGAAACAGTCAGTTCAGGTTTATGAAACCTGAAGTGCCTGAAACCAGTGATGTCCCAACCCAGCTGGAGCTTGCTGGTAGGACATAATACAAAAATAATGACATAAATAACAATAATAAAATAGTAACATAACCATATTTTAAAATATCTATTTTAAAGAATACATAAGAATACAAAGAGATAGAGAAATTCCATAGAAAAATCTTGCATAGAAAGAATTCGTATAGTAAACCCCATACGTCATCATGTCATGACATTCTTCATTGACCTCCTTTGGTACAGGCCTACTGCAAAGGAGTTTCATTAGTTTAGCCCCATCAAGAATCAGACCTGTGCATCCCTTCTTTCCACTTTGTTTCATCTCACAGCCCCAAATTTCAGATTACATGTCTAATTCTTTCACTGAAATTAAAGTTCCTTTTTCACCTGCTGTGAGTTACTTCCAGAAGATGCATTTCACATATTTAGTTGACATTAAAAGAAAAAAGACATTGATTTCTTTGAGTATTCACATTTTTCCCTACCTGACACTTTGTAAGCTTTGTATGCATAAATGCCAGACCCAGTGAAAATAAAAAAGGATTCACAGTTTTGTTTTTTGCTTATTTTGACTTTAATTGAAAAAGCACTGACAAATTGTATGATTTCACTTTAGCAGAGGGTGTGGCTGTCTCTTGTCAGGGTGGTGCTCTGAGGTCTATGGAAATGTACTGGTTTAGAACAAAAACTTTCACAGAACACAGACATAAACAAAACCTAAATCTGTCTCAATACTGCAAGATGACAACCAACTAAGGAGAAGTAAATAAATAAATCACATTTGAATCAGCAAACTACCAACAATAACAAGAACAAAAACATTTATGTAACCAAGTCAGTTAATAGATTTGTGTAAAGCAAGTGATTAAATGTCTTCTACAGAGGTTTGTGGTGATGGTGGGTTAACTGAGTCACAGCTGTATCATGATGTGGTGGCCTTTAAGTGGTCTACTTCAGACTAAATTGGAGTTACAATGACATATGTTTGTTTCTATTTATACAAAAGTACTATAGGATATACATGCAGAAGATATGCTATGCTAGCCACAAGCCATCATCTGTGTTGGTATTCTCACTATGACTGTTTTTCTACTTTTGTATTTAGATCAATGAGAACATATTTATGTCCTTATAATAAAAATTTCACTCATCATCAGCACTTTTCTAGTTTTAATGTTATTTTTTATAACTCAGTAACTACTGAAAGGGAGAAATTATTGCCATTTTTAGTTATCAGATAGTCTGACAGACAGCAGCCATTAGGGCCTAAATCTGTATTCAGGTATGCTGCTGACACTGAGAGCAGAACTTGACCTTTTTAAAGTATATGTGCATCGTTTTTTTTGTCTGGTCTTAGTTTAAAACTGGGGTAGGGGGACAGGAGCATACAGAACACTTGCCAAGAGGCTGGTATCATTTTGGTTATGCAGAGAAGGTGTCCAGATTTGAGAGTAATAAAATTTGGATGACATTTGGATTATCAGATAGAATGAATTGTTGGATTCATGCAAAATGGAGATATATTGAACAGAACAAACACGATTATCTATCTCACCTACTTATGTACTGGTGGACTGTTAAACAGTAAGCTAATAAACAGTCAACATCCTTGTTTGCTTGTTGGGGTTTTTTGTTGTTGTTTTTCACTTTTAGTTACCTTGGAACTTTCAACCACTTCCTCAGAATATGAGAGCTTTCCTTAGGTTAATCGGTTTTGGTGAGGACCCGGTATTAAAACAAAGAAGGATACTTTCCTTCTCCTAACCTGGAGAAAATCCAAATCAATTGTCATGTTTCTAAATTGAGAAGAATCCAGATCACTCCTTTAGTTTCACAGTTTGCTTTCTTTTTCCCTTTTTTTAATCTGTACTGTATTAATACTGTAATAAAATTTGTATTGTCTCTTCCTGGTTAGCACACATTTTAATAGAACAGCAGTAACTTAATATAAATCTTCCCTTCTGTCACTGTCTGAGAGAGTCGTTCAAGTTTTTATAAATCAATACTACAAACTGATTACCAGTATATCATTTAACACTCTAATTCAAATTCTGATGATAGAACAGATAATTAATATTTTAAGTAAAAGAGATGTCTACTTTTATTGTGACAGCATCTCAGAGAATGTCTCTGTACACTTTTGGATCTATAGTCCTTTGAGTACTCTAAATTATAAGAAAGTATTTTAGAAATCAGCACAGAATTTAGGTTTATTGAAAGACTGGAGGAACTTTAGAGGCATGTTTGTGCTTTGGATATACTTGGAAAGAAAAAATACAGTTGTTGAGTGGGCATCAGAAAGTGCTTTACTGTAAGCCTTCATTGGTACTTAGGCCACAAATATTCATATTTTTTCTGCCTCTCTCTCTGTTAGAGACCATTATTATTTCATATGGTGAGTTTGGACTAGACTTCATATGTGCTTATGTGAACCCACTTAATGACTACCAAAGTTGTTCTACATTACTAATCGTATAAAGGACAGAAGACTCTAAACCAGACTGGGGTTTTGATATGGTAAGCATGCTATCTGTAAAAGTGCTTGTAGCCCTTAGGTACCAAGTTGCTGTGTTGTACCTTATATCTATGGAGGCCATTAATGAAGGTGGGACACGTATAACCATTGTACAATTTTTTACAGGCCTGCTTTGCATGATAAGAAATTCTCTGGAAGAACACACCTGACAACCAAATCTTAAATGAAATTCTGAGCATGTGGAGTGAAGTGCAATCAGTTCTAAATTCCCATCACTTTCCTTCTCCATTATTTTGCAGTCACTATAACCACACACAACTCTTTGTACTCTGTTTCCTCTGCCTCTGTAGGGCAGGCGTCACTGTGGGACTATTTCACTGGAGTTGAAAGAGTTTAAAAATACGTTAACATCTTAGGTCTTGAGATATTTTCAATCCAGAATTTTCCGGTTACTTGTGGGCCACACAAAACCCCTACAATTTGGGCCCCCTGAGAAATGCATTATTCAAGTTGCATATCCCTTCCAGAAATGCGGCAAGGCTTAATTAATTAGTGATTATCAACTGCTCAGGGTCTTGAGATGGAGTACTGTATAATTCCTTGGATTTACTGTTGTGTTTATTGATGATAACTATGTTTTTCCTCTCTCTTATGGGAGAGGAAACACAGAATAATGATTCCAGACTCGAATTTCTGACTATGAAGATGGGGGATTTCTTTGCTTCTTTTTCATTTCCTCCTGTCTATCTTTGAATTTAAAAATCTATTTTTCTTCACTAAGGGCATATGAAGGATTTTATTACTGATAGTCACACACAGAGTAGCTTTTCTTTAATCATCTGAGCTGTCTACCTACAGTGAAAGTGAATACCCCAAAGTAGGCTGTCAAGAGTGCAAGCTGGTGTCATACCTGATGACAAAGTAACCTTCGCTGTTGAAAATGCAGAGACATGTGTCCATCACAAGTCTGTAAAATATGACTGCACATACAGTGCTTCAACTGAAAGGAGTTCAGGGATGCATCCACATAAGCAAATGAGTTGGAAGCTGTTTTTATAACCTGGAGATCATAGTTCACTTATATCTAAGGAAAGTTAAATTTTGTTCATCACTGTGATGGATTAGATACCGAGGGGGGGTGGGGGGGGGGGTGGGGGGAAGGGGGAGAGAGGGAGAGGGAGAGAGGGGGAGAGGGAGGGAGGGAGGGAGGGGGAGAGAGAGAGAGAGAGAGCGCACAAGAGAGAGAGAGCCAGCCTAAATCCCTGGGCATGACATCACATAATATGAAATACTCCAATGAAAATTTACTCCATCCTGGTCAAAACCAGGACACAGTTGCTCACCAAAGCTGCTCTATCATTCCTCTGCTCAGATGGACAGGGAAAAGAAACTATAATGAAAGGCTCATGGATTGAGATAAGAACAGGGAGAGATCCCTCACCAATTACCATCATCGGCAAACTGACTTGACTTGGATCAAATCACAGTAGGATAATGAGGAATAAAACCGAATCTTAAACACCTTCCCCCCACCCTTCTCTTCTTCCTGGGTTCAACTTCACTCCCAATTTTCTCTACCTCCTCCTCCTCAGCCATGCAGGGGGATGGGGAATGGGGGTTGCAGTCAGTTCATCACCTGTTGTGTCTGCTGCTCCTTCCTCCTCAGGGGGAGGACTCCTCACACTCTTCCCCTGCTCCAGCGTGGGGTCCTCCACAGGCTGCAGGTGGATTTCTGCTCCACCATTAACCTCCATGGGCTGCAGGGGCACAGCCTGCCTCACCATGGTCTTCACTGTGAGCTGCAGGGAATCTCTGCTCTGGCGCCTGAAGAACCTTCTCCCCCTCCTTCACTGACCTTGGTGTCTGCAGGGTTGTTTCTCTCTTATTCTCATGCCTCTCTCTGGCTACAATTGCTGTCATGCAGCAACTTTTCCCCCTTCTTAAACATGTTATCCCAGAGGTGCTACCACCATCACTTGATGGGCTCAGCCTTGGCCAGCAGTGGGTCTGTCCTGGAGCTGGCTGGCATTGGCTCTGTTGGACTCAGGTGAAACTTCTAGCAGCTTCTCACAGAAGCCACCCCTGTAGCCTCCCTGCTACCAGAACCTTGCCATGCAAACCCAATACAATCACAAAAAAAAACAGAAGTCACATAATGTTTTTAGATTGATTTGTTTTTTTTTTTAAAAAAAAGATAAAGGAAAAAAGTTTCACAGTTAAAGCTATCAACTTAATTAAAATGAATCTCATAACTTTTTTATAGTTATTGTCCATCTAAAATTCAGCATTGAATCCCATTAAAAGCAAATCCCCTCAATAAAGGAAAAAAAGGAATAATTTCTTTGATTCACAACAAAGACATCCTTACCTGAAAGCAAGTATCCCTGTTAGTTACTTTGTTCTGAACAATGTATTACATTGCTGCTTTGTGACATATACACAGTTTACCAGCTTCTTTCCATGGTCCAAAATGTTCTGAGAAAACATAATGAAAAGGATTATATTTTGAATTACCTTTTCTGCCTATAAATGAACCTTAATGTTCTTCAGGAGATGTTTAATTTTATTTTCATGAAGTAAAAATCCACATTAAAAGTGCATTTTTTCCCCAAAGGTTTAGTGCATGAACTAGCTACCTAATCTGCTTATTGCAGGATACTGTGGATAATAATATTTATATGGTTTCAAAGGGAATTGTCAAATTATTAAAAAAATAAAAAGGATTATTAAATAGAGAGATACCACCTTTGGCTCAAATATGAGCTGCAAATTGTTGGAGACTGGGAGAACGTCAGCATGTGGTTTACCTGATCTTACACTCTTTCCCAAGTGTCTGATCTTGGGTGTTGTCTGAGACAGGCTGCTGGATGACAGGGATTTTCTACTGGAATAGATAGCTGTTCTTCTGGCCTTATGGTTAATCTAGGCAGGGTCCATACAGATACTTCCCTTGCTACAGGAGAGAAAAGCTGAAGTCTAGTGCTCAGCATTATTTAGAAGATCTGTTTCAACAAATTTTTCAACACAATATTTAAGCTGCCTGTCCCTAGCTTAACCCAAGCATAATCATTCCTAGAATAGCATCTCACCTCTCACTACTTTATTTGCTTAAAGGAAATACCAGGTCAGCTTAATTTTCTGGGCTCCACCTTGCATAGCGCTGAGCAAGCATGGTTTGTGCAAGTACAGCGCCATAGATAGAAATGAATGTAAAATAACAATATTTCATTGTTAGTTCCCAGAGAAGATATACTTGAAGTGTGGAAGAAGGAAATTTAAAATCAATGTGCCATTTAATTTCTTTTATTTCCTCAAATGACTGACCAATGAAAAAGCCATTTTGTTTTAAATGTGGGTTTTGGTGAACCATATCCTCAAACAGAAAGAAAGAAAAATCATAGGCCTTTAATTTTCTCTCCCTCTGGCTTTGTATTGCTCTGGGACTACTAAGTCTTGTTGCATCCAAATTGTCAAAGTGACTGTATGAAATGTAACATTTAAAACCCCTTAAGTAGTTGTAAATCAAAGCTATCCCATAATTTACAGTACATTTATTTTAAAAAATCATATTTATATAACATCTTTCAACCCAAATGATCTCACTCACTGCATTTTACAAACTGGATTCACTTCCATCAGCAATTGAGATTCAGCCACCTCTGAGAGGTTAAGAAGCTGGCAAAACAGCAACTTCAGCTATCACAACAAACTAACATATTGGCTGACTGTTAAGGCAAATTCCCTCATGAGAGCAACTGTCACATCATTTTAATACACTAAGACTGCTGCTTTTTCAGTATCTTGGCTCCATGAGTCTCTTCTTTCCTTATGTCATAAGATTATATCATATAATCTGTTATTTGTCTACAGAAGATAAAGTGATGAACAGAATCTCCTTCCAAGCAAGTGATTTTGCCAAACTGTGTCATGACCTAGTGGCAAAGGAGACTCTTGGAGAGATGTTGCTCTATCAAAGTACATTCCTTCCAATGCCTTACTCTTTGGCGCTGTGACATGCACAGAAGAAACAAATTTCCTCATCTTTGATTCTCTGAGCTCGAGAGAATGGGTTCTCCTAGGAGTATACGCCAGTAGGAGTATACCCCAGTCATGTGCATCTCCCACTGGATTTTTCAGAGCTTCCCTATTTCAGGATCTGCCCTGTGTACATGCAGAAACTGAAATCCATGTTTCATCCCTATTGCTTCTCTCCTCTTTGGGGTAAACAGAGTCAAATGGGACAACACACAGACCAAAACTGTCCCTTTTTATAACATCGATTAAATGATATAATTATAAATAGAGACCAAACAATTACAATGCTTATACTAAAGAACATGGTTAGACATGTCAAGTAGTTCATTCATCTTATCCTTTGATGTGAAAAAATGGAGTAGTTTTAAAGAGTGAAATGTGATTATGAAATGAAACTTGAGATTACCAGATCTGATTAGTCATGTATGTGCTTCCACTTATTTAGAGACCCTCACTCAACAACACTGATTTATATAAGCTGCACAACAGAAGACATTATATTTAAAATTAGAGCTTTTCAATGTCTTAAGAAACATTCTTCCAAAAGGTGTTGCAATCAACAGGCGGTGAATTTACCTTGCTAAGTCCAGCATGTTTCAAGAATAATAGAACAAATAATTGTTCACCTATTAAAGTTTGTGTTGAAGAAGGGTATTTCATTGTCTGATATTTGCATTCAATATTCGTTGTGCTCCTGTTTAAGACATTTCAGACTCTCTAATAGGAGCAGAAAAAAACTGTCAGATTTAAAGGATCGCACTATGCATAGCAATTAGTGGAAATATAAAGTATAAATAACTCATAGACATAACTTGCATGAAATGTGTAACAAATGCAGTAACAGAAATAAGTATATTTTCTCCTTGCTATAACAATTCATCAAATGTTAAAGATGCTAAAATTATTCATATACAATGGACTGCTGGAAAGGTGGTTGGCCCAAAACGTATGGCCAAGTATAATTTCAAATATTGTTTATAATCAATATGATTGAAGGAAAAGTTTCTAAGAAAGTGTAAGACAGTGCATCCCCATTTCTTAAATGGAGACAATTATATACTCTCTAGGGTTTTGGTCTAGCTTTCATGTATACACATCTGTGCTGGGTTTGTGTGGTGGGGTTTTTAGTAGTGGTGAAGGGGGCTACAGTTGTTGCCCCTGTGAGAAGCTTCTCAAAGCTCCCCCGGCTCCAAGTTGGACCCACCTCTGGCCAAGGCCGAGCCAATGAGTGACAGTGGCTGCACCTCTGTGATAACGTATTTAAGAAGGGGAACCTGGGAGGAGGAGTGGGAGTTGTGAGAAGAAGTTGTGAGGAGGACACTTATTCAAACTCTGAGGCCAGTGAAAGGAAGGAAGAGGAAGCAGGGGAGGTGCTAGAGTAGAGACCCCCCTGCAGCCTGTGGTGAGAGGTCAGCTGTGGCCCTGCAGCCCATAGAGGCCCACAGTGGAGCAGATGCTCACCTGCAGCCCTTGGAGGACCCCACGCTGGAGCAGGTGACTGTGCCTGAAGAGGGCTGAGACTCTGTGGGAAGAGGCCCCTGCTGTTGTATTTTGACACAGGGAGGACTGCAACATGCATGGGATGGACCCATGACAGAGCAGCTTGGGAAGGGTTGTGGCCTGTGGGAAGGACTCATGTCAGAGAAAGTTTGTGGAGGAATTGTCTCCTGTGAGAGGCACCCCACGCTGGAGCAGGGGAAGAATGTGAGAAGTCTTTCCCCTGAGGAGGAAGGAGGATCGGGACTGACCGGAAACCCCATTCCCAGCCCCCTGCACTGCTGGTGGGGAAGAGATGGAGAAATTTGCCTCAGTCTTTAGCAGTGGAACTGGCTGTTCCCTGGACATCCAGCCTCATGAGCTGGGAGATGGGGAGGGCAAGCAGACTGATATCAGCACAGTTGAAGAGGAGGTGGTCAGAGACCTGCTATACCACTTGGATGCACACAATTCTGTGGGACTGGATGGGTTACACCCAATGGTGCTGAGGGAGTTGGCAGATGTGCTCGCCAAGCCGCTGTCCATGATCTACCTGAAGTCATGGCTAACTGGGGAGGTCCCATTGGACTGGAGGGTGGCAAATGTGACAGCCATCTACAACACAAACAAAAAGGAGGATCCAGGAAACTACAGAACTGTCAGTCTGACTTTGGTGCCAGGGAAGGTCATGGAGCAGGTCATCTCGAATGCCATTAAAACTCATATAATGGACAACCAAGGGATCAGGCCTAGTCAGCATGGGTTTATGAAAGACAGGTCCTGCCTGACAAACCTGATCTCCTTCTACAACGGACGACCCGCTTATTGGATGAGGGAAAGGCTGTGGATGTTGTCTACCTTGATTTTAGTAAGGTCTTTGACACAGTTTCCCACAGCATTCTCCTGGCAAAACTGACTACTCGCGGCTTGGATGGGCACACGCTTCGCTGGGTAAAAAAATGGCTGGATGGATGGCCCAAAGAGTTGTGGTGAACGGAGTTAAATCCGGTTGGCGACCGGTCATGAGTGGTGTCCCCCAGGGCTCGGTTTTGGGGCCACTTCTCTTTAATACCTTTATTGATGATCTAGACGAGGGGATCGAATGCACCGTCAGTAAGTTTGCAGACGACACCAAGTTGGGTGGGAGTGTTGATCTGCTCGAGGGTAGGGAGGCTCTGCAGAGAGATCTGGACAGGCTGGAGCGATGGGCTAAGGCCAACTGTAGGAGTTTCAATAAGGCCAAATGCCGAGTGCTGCACTTCGGCCACAACAACCCCCAGCAGTGCTACAGGCTTGGGGAGCAGTGGCTGGAGAGCTGCCAGTCAGAGAGAGACCTGGGGGTGTTGATTGACAGCTGGCTGAACAGGAGCCAGCAGTGTGCCCAGGTGGCCAAGAAGGCCAATGGCATCCAGGCTTGCATCAGAAATAGTGTGGCCAGCAGGGACAGGGAAGTGATCTTACCCCTGTACTCGGCACTGGTGAGGCCGCACCTCGATTACTGTGTTCAGTTTTGGGCCCTCGAGTGTGTCCAGAGAAGGGCAATGAAGCTGGTGAAGGGTCTGGAGCACATGTTGTATGAGGAGCGGCTGAGGGAACTGGGATTGTTTAGTCTGGAGAAGAGGAGGCGGAGGGGAGACCTCATCGCCCTCTACAACTACCTGAAAGGAGGCTGCAGAGAGCTGGGGATGAGTCTCTTTAACCAAGTAATAAGTGATAGGACAAGAGGTAATGGCCTCAAATTGCACCAGGGAAGGTTTAGACTAGATATTAGGAAGTATTTCTTTACAGAATGGGTTGTTAGGCGTTGGAATGGGCTGCCCAGGGAGGTGGTGGAGTCCCCATCCCTGGAGGTGTTTAAGGGTAAAGTTGACTTAGCGCTTAGGGATATGGTGTAGTTGGGAACGGTGTAATATTAGGTCAATGGTTGGTCTGGATGATCTTCAAGGTCTTTTCCAACCTAGACGATTCTGTGATTCTGTGAAATTGGGAGCAGAACTGAGCCCGGGAAGAAGGGAAGGGTGGGGGGAAAGTGTTTTCAAGATGTGGTAATATTTCTCGTTGTCCTACTCTCTCTGTTAAGTGGTGGTGTTGTTAGTGTCTGAATTAAATTAATGTTCTTTTTCTTCCCCTAAGTCTGTCTTTTGCTCATGATCATAATGAGTGAGTCATCCCTCTCTGTCCTTATCTTTATTCCTGAACCTTTTTTTTTACTTTTTCCTTCCCATTCCTGAGGGGGAAAGGGTAGGTGAGCAGCTGCGTGTTGCTCAGTTACCCTCTGGGCTCAAACCATGACAAGATCTTCACACCAATAAAGTAAAATTTACTTCTGTGTCCTGATACTAATAGGGGATTGTGTCAATTTAAGAAAGTTTATAGCATGCAGAACTATTGAAATGTTGCTTTATGAAGAGGCCATTAACATATTAGGAGATATTCAACACTACAGCTGAGAGATGACTTTCAAAAATTTTCTTAGACTGGAACACCAGGTAACGGAGACTTTCAAACTAAACCTCATTTTGCTTGGTGTTCAGTAATATAAGCTTGCTCAGCATTCCTCAGCTCAGATTAAAGGACTCTGAATGTGACTCTCCCTGGAGATGTTTGTGTGACAGATGTTTGTATGTTCTACTGAACCCTCAGGGTCTTCCCCAGGTCATCTCTTGTGACTCTGTGTCTCCCATATCATCTGGACAGCATCAGTAATTAGCCTCCTGCATTCAGCCTTCTGGCGCTGATGATGAGCACTGCTTGCAATGACTGCAGTGGATGTGACAGCTTGCCTTCTCCAAAGTTATTTGTAAGTCCTCTGTCTCAGCACTACAGCTTCTCAGGTTAAAGTAAAATTTTAATAGAGGAACAACTGTGTTGCTCCTCATCCTGCACAGTGAGTGGCACCTTGCTGACTCTTAAACTTTTAGACCACTGTCTGTAAACAAATAACGCTGCTTACTATTACAGACAATACCTGTTTACTATTTTAAACAACCTTACATACTTATATGCCTTATAGCATCTCTCCGGCCTTGTACTGTAGGGTTCATTCTATCTTTCAGAATAACTGGAAAATAAAGTAACTAAGTTTGGACACTTTCCCATTCCAAACCAGCATTAATTAATGCAATTTTTTAGTTTATGTTTTTTTTACTCATGCAATGACTCACATTTCACTTTTTCTCAGCACTTACATTCTCTCTCAGGCTAATTTTTTCTAATACTCTTAGTGTGTAACTGTGCCTCCTCCTTCAGATGGTTCAATTTTCTAATAACACACATTTCTTAAAAAATATTAATCCACAGATTAACTCTTTGTGGTTGAGATTTCTGTATCATCTGTAGTTATGTACTTTCTCAGATTACTTAAGGTTTGGTTTTTTTCTGAGATCTCACCCATATTTTCAATCTGTTGTTTATCACTTTGTAATTCTGTGTGTCTTTCACCTGAATTTTTTCTATTGATTTTCTAAATCACAACACTCTTGAATTGTAGTCTTGCTTCCTGTCAGGAGCTTGTTTGAGCAAATTCTGTACACTCTGTGAAGAATATTTCTTTCAAACTAGCAACATTTTTCATACCCTTGAGGACATTTTTAAATGTGGATCTTGTGACTGAACATATGAGCACAGGAAACCAAATTTTTCAAACTGAGCATATTGTGAATATTTTAGGTGAGATGTAGAAAATATTTTCCAGTGCTTACAATATTATAAATGAATGCATTTGTAATTTAAAGAAAAAATCTGTACAGAAAATACACAAAAAGAGGATTAAATTCATGAAGGAAGTTAATAAATAAATGCAAGTATTTTCATTTGCCACGAGGGGAAACGTTTCTGTTTACAGAAACCTAAATATCTTTAAAAAAATATTTCTTCATAAGACTTATCATTTTTATATTAAAGATCTGGTATTTTGGAACAGTAGCTCACATCTTTATTTTCCTTCCAGAGTGGCTTAATTTTATAGCTAATTATTATTCTCAGTGTTTTGTTAGGGAATGGTGCTGAGAATATTGCTATTTCTCTTTTTCTCCCTCCTCATTTTTAGTTTCCCCGACTTGTTCCTTTATTTCTGCTGTGTTCAATGAATCACTCTCAGTGTTGATGCTCAGCAGGAGAGGGTACTTTGCAAGGTGGGACAGGAGATGGCTGATGCTGTAAGCACCAGGAAGCCCTGAGGGCTGCTGCTGTCACAAAGCTCTCTACTGCCTTGATCAATGGGTCCCTTTCCATGATGGGAGGATTTCTTGGAAAGATCATTTTATTTTGATTTTTAAGTGGAAATTAGTGTTCGCAGAATACATTAGATAGAAAAGAATGGGGCAGAAGTTCAGCCTCTGTGCTGTTGTTGTAATCCTTTGTGTCTCTGTTAAACATGCTGTCCAGCATGGGAGTTATGACAAGGATCTCTATCTGCAAGGAACTGCTTGGAGAACAAGAGCATCAAAGATGTGTCGGATGTTACCCAACTAGGGAGATTTGAACCAAAGACCTTAAAGAAGGCAGGTTGTCTACCCTCCCAGAATGCCAATGGAACTCTGTGCATTCAGTTGTGTGTGGCTTAATGTCACAGATTAATATGACTGTGGCCAGACGTGGACAGCAAAAACAATTGACCATAATGTTACCAAAGAAAAAAAAAAAAAAGTGGCTTTCAAAATATAACGAAATTCCTATTCCACACAGAACAGTGCAGATGGAATCACTCTCAGTCTGGTGCATGGTCCTTGGACCAGTGCTGAGAAAAATAGTGAAATCTGTCCTTTTCACCATTCTTGCATGTGGAACAAATTATTGGAAGAAAAAACAAGGCATCAATGCTGTACTTTTGCTGTACTTGACATAAATCATAAACTAATTTGTATCATAAAGCATCTAAAAAGGCTACTTTCTTTGTTATTTAACGTTTTCGCATGTATTTCTTTATGGCATATGGTGCTAATCTGATAGTTTTTAGAAGATGAAACCTTGCTCATGTTCACACAATGCACCTGGTATCAGCTCTGACCTTGCAGAAAACTTCCACCACATGCATCCAATAATTCTCACCTTCTCAAATAAGTAGATATTTCAGAGGTAGAGAGTGGAGAAAAATGTGACATAATAGAAAATAAACAACGGTCTCTCTTTTTTGTCTCATCTATTTTATGTTGTTGTTAGTCCAGTGATTTATAAAGCACTAATCTTGATCTATGCCAGTTCAATATGGAAAGGAATGAGCTCCTCACTCTCCAACTTTACTTTCAGACTTTGATCTCACTCCTGAACACAGCATACTAACTGAGGCAGTGAGTCTTGCTATGAGGAGGCCAGACACAGCACTGTGTGCGGTACCAACTTTCAGCCTTGATAATCTGAGCAGGTCTGGCAACTCAACACAGCTCTGTGTTTTCTAATTTCAGCAGAACTTGACAGTCACTTTATCCCTGCAGTCCCCTGATCCTCTAGCATTTCATGATAAGCCTTAAGTCCTGCATAGTACATGAGCTCATTGACAGGATGAGTGAAGAACGAGGAGGATTATTCATTGTTCCCATTAAATGTAAATCCTTTCAACAATAACTTAGCAGGAAAGCAGTGTTACTTCACAGGGAAGTTTACTTTGGACAGATGTGTTTTAAAAACACTGCACTTTATTCTTGAACTATGCTGAACAATCCCATTTCCTTCTTTTCCCATCTCCTTCCCACTGTAAGGACCTCATTTATTCTAGGGAAAATGATGTTGCGCCATGATAACTAAAACTGCCAAGACTGCCAAGGCTTTACATCAGGAGACGTCATTGACAAAGTTGGGCAGATTGTGTGACACTGGCACAGGTACCAGTAACTCTGCAACCATGGTGTGAGGGGCTGCTCCCACATGCATAGCCCCATGAAGAACTCAACTGTCGTGGTTCTGCTCTGCAAGTATGACAAGCACCCAGAACTAGATTATAAGCAGGTTTCAGCTCAATCTGGTCACATACTGAAGGGTAGATCATTCAGTCTGAAGTCAGATTCTGGAAATACTTTCAAATCCATTTCACGTTGGTCTTCAAATCTCCAAAAGTAAGTCTGATAGGAAAAGAATATCATATCTGAAGGAGAGATGATTTCTATCAGAAGCTGGAAAATCACGTACACATTAGGTGGAAAACAAGACAGAAACCCTACAAATCTCTGAAATTCCCTGTCATTATGGTTAGGAGAGTGACTACTGTATGTTACACGTGGACTTGCTTTGCCTACAGTTTTCTGCATCATTCTTGCTGACTATTTATAAAAATGTTAGCTTATATTTATTAACCTTTCCCCTTGATGGGAGATGGCCTGTGTGATCTAATAGGCTGTTTTCCATTTATGACTTCTGATTCCATGAATAACACTTTTTCAGATGGAAAAATAAGAACATCAAAAGATGCCTATACAGAAATTCAGAATAGCATTTTATATTAATAATTAATTTTATAATAACGATATATGAAATGTAACATTAGAATATTTTCAGAAGAAATTTCTGCTAGTGTATTTCAGAAGGACAGCTTATCAGTTGGTTACAATTTAGAACAGATCCAAACACTAACTGAGATGTAGTGCTCTGCTTTCTTTCATTAGCAGGTGGGAGGGGAGGTAACGATAGAAGGCGCCCTGAACTTGGTTTCCTGGCTCAGATACAGACTTGTTCTATTGCTGTTTTACATAACCTCTCAGACATTTCCTACACCCTTTAAAAAAGTGGGCTAAAGGAGTGAGTAATGAAAGCAGTTATTTCATCTCTATTCAATGCGATTGACAGCTTCTGTAAAACCCCATAATTATCAACATTTTGCTGAACCATGCTTTCTATCAGAGTTATGACATTCTCCACCATCATTATATATTTCCAAATCTGTTTCAAAACCCTGTGTGCATCTATGCTTGAAGAAATGCGAAGTGTAACTCTTAGACTCTCAAAGTCTAAAGAAGACTTTGCAAGATATTCCCCACAAGAAGTTACAAACAGACCTGTACAAACTTGAACAGCTTTCCAGGTTTGAAAACATAGGCTGAAATTAACTGCAGCTCGGGAGAAGGAGATGGCAGTGCCCAGCAACCTGAAATAAATCAAAATGAACATCATAGAATTGTAGATAAGGCCCTGTTAGTTACTTTCCTCTCTTTGTAAATGTGCTGCCTCTTTCTATCCCTCTGATCTACTTTTTTGTCATCTTCTCTTGCTCTTTTTTTTTTTTTTTTTTTTTTTTTTCCCTTGATGGGAAAAGCTGATTTGTACTGGGCTACTGAAGTGCTAAGGCTTGGACAACAGGCCCAAGCCAGAGTTGACCTATAGATGAATCCTGTATATTTTATAACTGATAACCATTGTGCTAGCAGGTATTGTACTAAGTTATAACAACCCACTTATGCTGGTGTAAAAAGTGCTAAAGTATTGAAATACTGCAGCCTGAACAACAGGCCCCAAGCTGAAGCTGCTAACTTAGCATGTAGTCATTAATAAAATATGTAAACTCGCTAGTGAAAGATGCAGCTTAGACAAAATATAATCAGTAGTGAGGAGAGAATGTATCAACTTTCTTTTCGCAGCCTTGTTCAAGGCTGAGAACCCAAGTATTTGGCCTTGTTAGAAACTCCCTTGGTTTCTCCCCCCAAGCCCTGGCCAGGCTTTGGGTGGAATCCAACAGGAGAATGAAACCAGATATTTTCAGCTCAAAACAAAGGTGCCAGCTATTCTGGCTTGTCGATCTCTGGTATATAAGGCTGGGCCCGTTTGCAGAGACTTTGGAAGCCTCACCTACGGGTGGACGCACCGTGTAGGATTTCCCACTTGCCAGGACAGGCTCTCCAAACCCTCACTGTAACCGGGGCTCCCCAGCGACTGCGGATCTGGATGATGATGATATATGCAAGTGGTGATGTATCTTTCCTAATCACTATTATCTCTCTCATGTAGTAATGATTTGATGCATTACCCTGTATTTTCCTATTTGTTGCTTTAGGTGCACTATTCTGCCTTTTCTTACTGCATGTTTTCTGTATTACTCTGTTACATTATTTGGTTATCACCAGTAAAATATGCCTACTCTTTTCACTCTGGTGTCTGAGTTTAACTGGTATCCTTAATCAGCAAAACAGCTACCTCTGTACTTATTTTCAGCAGGATTACACAGATCAGACAGATTAAATATTCTGTTCAGACACTGGTTGTTATGAGATCCAGGTGCTCCTCAACACCACATCTATATTTCAAGCCTCTCAAGGTCTCCCCACCTCCTTTTGCTCAGAAAAAGGTTTGCAAAGAGCACAGTGGAGCAAGCACAACTGCCTTCTCTAGTTTGTGCTATGCACAATTTTCACAGCAGAGGAGTTTCACAGCTTTCTCATGACTTGGGGCACATTAGAATGGTTACAACTCTCCGGTCAACTTGCATACAGAAACAAATGCAAAAGACACACACACACAAAATAGCAGTGAAATGTGAAGCCATGTAAAACTACTGTGTCATGGATTTGAAACTCAATCTCATAATTATATTCATGAAAAGAACTGATTTCCTTGTTTCCTTGTGTACCTTTATCCTGTAGGATGATTTTCTTACATGCACCAAATGTCACAGTGTTTTGAAAGACCAGAAACAGTCTTCATTCACAAAGGTACTTAAACACACATCTTTTAATGGGACTGCGCACCTGTTTCAGGCTATACATGTGCCTAAATACTGAGCTGAATCAAGGCCTTCAGTAGGAAGAGAAACCCCAACCAGTCAGACCCTAATTTTCTTTCTTTATTTTGAAAGTTGAGCAATTGAGAATTGATAAAGTAGCATTTAAAGAGAAAAAGCCTGCATATGATTTATAAGGTATTCTAGAAGATACATTAGAAAACATTATGGGATGCAATCAATCAGTGCCTGGACTACTCAAGATTACTAAATGCTTTTCGCTTTTCTACTTTCAGCAAGAAAGAGGAGAGATCAGGTATTAGTATGGCACATTTTTCTAACTGATGGCATCATTTTCTAGCACCTTTTCTTGATTTATGGCTCAGTGTTTATCCAATTTCCTTTATAACACCATCCAAAGCAGAAACATTAGGTATTTGTTATTTAACTTCTATGATACCTTCAGAAATTGGCAGAACAAACTGGACTCATATTCTTATTGTTGCTTGAGATGACAATTTGGCAAAACTGAAGAACTGCAACATTAAATTTATTTACTGTTGTTATCATAAATATATGGAGTTGTTAGTGCATTTTTGGCCTTAGAAGAAATTTGATTTTCCTTGCTAGCAAGCAAGGTTGAGTGAAAAAGACCTTCTCCTGTTCCCAGTAAAATAAATAGGAATTTTGGCAGCAACATACAGTTGGAGGAATTCTAGTTCTTAATTATTCATGAATTTCCTAGTATCAGACTGAGCTGTACAAGAGTCTGGAAACTGTGGGCCAATGTAGCTCATAATTTATTTAGCAAACTATGGAAATTTATACCCGAGGAAAAGAATTCTATTCCCTGGCTGAGGGGTTTCTGGCTATCTTACAGGCAACTCAGATATAGTGATTTCACTGGAGTCTGTCCCCCACGACTTCAATTTGCAATCAAAAACATAACCCACTGACAAAAAGCCCACTGTTCTATAAGTAACTGAAGGAAGTAATGCCTCAAACATTCATCGACACAAAACCTCAAGTACAAGCTGTGGCCTTTGTGATTAGTCTAAGGAATGCCACCCAAGGAAGCATGGAATGTGTCAAAGGATTCACTCCCCACTCCCTTACGGTTGTATTGACAAATTCCTTAGATAAACCTCAAAGGAGGGAAATGTGGACTGCATGGAACCAAATGTTTCTCATTAAGCACAAGGACCACTAGTCACTGGCTCCATTGTGTAAGCCCAAAGAGGTGATAAGAACTGATAAGAAGTGAGCATTTCTGCCCCAGAAGCTGGATGATTGTTCAAGAAGCATGAAGTCAGCAAAAATCTGTGGGAACTGAGCAAAAAATAAAGGTGGAGGGGTGAGCACAACCCCTGACTCAACTGGACAAGGGGATTGATGCACCCTATTCCCCCTCAATGCATGTGCAGAAGCCATACTCCACCTTTTTCCTCATCTCTCATGGAAATGAGTTTGTGGAATGCTTGCCTCTCTTGGACTAGTATGCTAATCAGCTGATAAAATGAGCTTAAAAGGTGACAGAAAATCTTGCTGTGTGTCCAACCAGCACCCAAGATTACTGGACCTGAGACAATGCTAGATCCAGGGGTGGTGACTGGATTTCTTTGACTCTCATTCTCTCCTTTCTTTTTCTTTCCTTTCTTTTCTTTCTTGTAGGTTTATAAAAGACCACGCTGCTTATTACTATTTTCCAAGTTTAAGTCATTTCTACCACAAGTAAAATATTTTAACTGGTCATTTGGTGTCATTTCAACTTAATTTAACCTGAGGGGATCACAGAACCTTTATGACTCCCTGGGCTCCCAGTTGGGGTCATAACATGTGTGCACTGAAGAGCTGGGATTTCCACAGAATCAGCCAAATACTCATGCTTGTTTCCCAAACTAATTTTTTCCTTCCTTGTCAATATAATATATTTGATGGCAACATTGCATAATATATAACATGCCAGAAACCCCCCCGCCACTCACTTGAACCAGGACACTTGCAAACTTTGGGAGTCTAGCAATATAAATAACTTGATCTCTCCAACTAACTTGACCATTTCCAAGTCTTTGCTTTAAAGATGACTCAAGATACAGCTTGGGGAATGGTCCTAGCTAGAGTCCATGCACCCTTTAAAATGTGAGCATATTGTGGCTGTCTTACTCTGCTTGCTGGCCTGTCCAGGGATAAAAGCTGAATTTTGATCTCATCATAGTTTAAAAAGACCACAGTGCTGTGTCAGTGCAGATGAAAGTTACCAAATTCTGTCAGACTCCTAATGCCTTCTCATGACTCCCACATGTATACAATAGGACAGAAAATTTTCTTCATCATATTAGTAAAAAGGAATTTCTAATGTAGATCATATTATTGCAGCAATAAAAATGATGATGTGTCAGTAAAAGGCCATAGAGCTGTAAATAAACTAGTGACACTACTTTGGACATTAGTTCAAATATTATTTCACTGTGGTGCAGCCATTCAGACTAGATTACCTTAATGTAACCTAACTTGGCAAAGACATAACCTCAGAGACATATTTTGAGATGTGAGAAGCCCTCCCTATGTTGAACTTTACTGTCACATTTTGCAGCAGTGGTGGCTCTACAGAAGTGGTACGTAGGAAACACAAATATGTTAAACCTAGGCTGTACCTGACCAAACTCCAAAGCAGGAATGATATGAAATTGCTATCTCTCACTCCCTTTATGGTTATACACAAGGCTTAATGAGTCTAAGCCAAACCCCATAGAAGTCAAAGAGAATCCCTTTGATACAAGGGAGGTGTGTTGGGGGGCCCAAAAGAACACTTTGTTGGGAATCCACTGGGGCTGATATTTATTTTTTTCAGAATCTATTTGTCTGTCTCACTAAAGTCACAACTGGAATAAAAGTTATATGATTTTAAAAAAATCAATAAATGCTAGATATTTCTTTGCCTTTGGTATTTTGACTATATCTAAATTTTTTTTCTTCGGACTATGAGGGCTAAAACCACCAATATTTATAAGATTCACAATAAAACTGACATTTGCATAGGGAATCCCCAATTAGAATTACTCAAAGGGGTTGACAGAGCTATGGTGTACAGGTGGCCAGTATTTTGGACTGACCTATAGGAAATTCAGTTTTCTGTTATTAAATACAGTGCAGGCAATCTTCTGGCTCTCAGAGTTAGATGGAGCCACTCCTAGGGAATCCCATAAACTGTCTTTTAAACAAGTTCCCAGCATCAGATTCACAACAGCAGTTAAATGTAATTTACTCTAGAGCATCAATAAAAGCCCAATACAAAAAAGGCAATGTATTACACTGTGTACCACTGTGGTGGCGAGGAGGCTCATTAGGACAAGACATATGGGAAAGGAATAGTAAGATCATACACACTGGATAAGGTGTCATTCTCACCAAGTGAATTGCTTGAGCAAATAGAAACTACTGGCTAAGATGACATTGTTGCCCTTCACTGTGGAAGAACTTTCAGGAACATATCTTGGTTTTTTTTCTCCCTCAATGAGCTGTTAATTGCAGCCTGAAAGTTTTTCTAATCTCAGTCCCAAAAGGATATTGAATGATTTAAGGGATTTATGCAAATTAAGCCTGGCGCAACAGTAGCTAGCCTTCAGGGTGTGGAAGAAAAAAATTAGGCTTGTCCCTTCAAAGCTCTTCCTTCCTCATGAGAAAATCTAGGGCAGTGCATGAAATCTCCTGCCAGATCTTTTCAATCATTCACAAAATGCTAAAAAAAGGAATTAAGCAGTCTTCTCTGAAAGATATGAACTTTGCCAGGAAAAGCCATAGCACACTTCAAGAAACAGGCCAATTCTTCTTTGGTTCTGACAGACTTAGTCTCTGTGCTTCACTAGTCCAGGGATGAAATGAGAAAGGTTCATTCTCTGTGTGCCTAGGCTTGTCCAAACTCTAGAGGCGCCTGAGTATAACAGTAGCAGCAGCATATGATAATATACATTTTTCTGATAGACTGTCTTTTGTTGTGTACTACAAATGCAGAAATGGAAAGGCACTCTGCCTGGTTTAGCTGCATCTATGCCAGAAGATTTGCTGGTAGATAGAGCTCGTGCAGCCAGAGGATGCAATTTTGTTACGTTCCTAGCATTATAGCTAGGGCAGCAATATCTTGTAACATATTTAACTTCAGGGAGTGTTTTTTAATTTCCTGTTTCAGTATTTGGCTCTTTTCTTGGGCCAGAATGAAAGCTATCTCTACCTCATTACCGTCTTTCTTTGGAGAAAAAGAATCCTTCCCCTAGCAGGGGTTACAAATACCCCTATAAAATTAAGCTCAGTGTTCTGTACATTTTTTTTGTAAAGCATAGGCTACTGAAAATTTCAGATTATGATGGTACAACAAAAAATCATATTGTGTGAACATTCAATAAATTATTGCATCTCTTATAGTACTTCTGTGATGATGATAAAGCTATTTGTCTTCCAACAACCTTCAAGCCATGCTTTTCCTATAGCGTTCTTATCAGAAGCCCAGGACACAGTTTGGATTGATAATTTGACATGGTTCTGATGAGATTCTGGGAATTTAATATGACAAACAGACATGAACAACACAAACCTTCTAGATAACAAGTTTAGAAAAGAACTAACTAAAGAAAAGAGATATCTTGGAAGAGAAATGATACATTAAAAAATAGAAGTCCTAGCTCAAAAACATCTCCATTAAGTAATGCAAAATAAAGTCTGAGAATTTCAGTTTCAAAAATGCTAATGAGATAATATGAATCCTCTTAGTTGTGACTATATCTTATTAATCAATATTCATATAAGGATTAGCACCAAGTTAAAACAACAAGCTGACAACATGTTAGTTAGGTATGTATATAAATGCAGAATCTTACCACTGCTTTGGACAGATACCTATCACAGAGAATAACACCAAACTTTGAAACTGCTATTTTCTTTAAAATAGTGACATCAACATGATACAAACAATTTCGTATAATAAAGAAATATTTGTCCTTAAATGGAATTGCTATTGAATATTTTGGAAGTATTCACTAAAAAGATCTCTTGAGGGAAAGGGACTTAAATTACAATTTTGCACATATACACAGTAACATTACCCTTATTTAAATTATCACTAAATTATCACTTGTAAATGTAAGTGGTAGTGCATCTCTATCCCCTTAATCTCCAGCAAAAAAATATTATTGTATTAAGTGTGTCCTAGAGTCTCAGCTTTCTGAAACAAAAAATGTTCTTACTGATTATGATAACATAGATAACCTTAAAAATAAGAACTGAGTATAAATTATGACAACATTTTCATCCAGAAAGAAGCCATTCATCTCAAGAAGCGGTTAACTCTGCAGCTATATTGGTGACAGTTTAGATGTCTCTATTTTTAACTGACTACAGAAGGATTCAAGTATAGTGCATTATTTTCTATCTAATAGTATCTGTGTCCTTTCCAAATTAATTTTTGAATACTCGGGTACAATGAACAGCCCTGTTGTTCTTAAATTCTGTCTCTTAATCTTTTGTATTGCTGTTATTCATTGCTGAAGAAAATCTGTAATACTTTGAAAACAGGAGACACTGGATTAAGAACTAGAGTGAAATAAAATACAGCAAAGAACAGAGTGCTGCTTCTACTATCTCCTCTTGTTTGAAGCCCTACACATACTACATATGTATGTGTATATATATGCACACCTACATATATATACACATACATATATATACACATATAAAAACAGACAAATAAATGTGGATCATTGCAAGCAAGGCTGTAACTCTAGAATTAAAAAGATCTAAAGAAACTGCCACAAAAGATTAATTTCACTACAGTATAGTGTGCCTAATACAGGGTTTAAGCCACAACTTAGTTTACTCAAAAGGACAAGGAAGTGTGGAGCTCAGTATGCTTTCTGAAGAGCTCTTCATCTTCCTCTTTACTGGTCACTCCACATACTCTTGTGAGAGGGCCATGACTATCCTATTTTAAAAATATGAAATGGAACCTTTGTGTCTTAATGAAACCATTCAGCTTCTGAATAGCCCAGGAAGTAAACCAACCAAGTTTCATTTATTGTACAAGTTGTAATTAATTTTCTCATTTGGGATATATCAGATTTTTTGCAGGACTAAAACTGTATTGATAGGACAGATAGATCAACATAGTGGCATGACTAGAAGAAGTAAATCAAAAACAGTATTTATCCCTCCTGTTAACCAGTGGTTCATCTGATGGGATGAGAGACAATAAGCAATAGTGGAGTAAAATGAAACAAAGGACTCTGATGAAAGGAAAGACAAAGTCTAGGTGAATTTTATTATAGGTAGCACTACCAACAAAACTTACCCATAAGCTATACAACATTTCCCAAGATTACAGATTTGTTTATTCCCTTTTATGCCAGTTTTCCACAACTGACCACTTGTATGAAATTTTTTTATTCTCAAACCATTTCTGTCCATTAAAGACACCAAAAAGAACAAAAGACACATGCTTCTCAATATTTAAAGACTGATGAAGATTCAGAAAATTTAATCTTTGAGAGAGTGCACCACCATGTTTCCACTTTTCTTTTCCTACTTCAGTTGGTAACAACCACTGGCAAAAACCAGAAAAGGTGTAGCTAAGATTAAACTATAGTTCAAACTGGATATTTTTGGAGGGCTCATAGTGAAGAAATTTCAAGATGTAAAAATCACTATTGTTTTTATATAAAGAAATAACTTGCTACTACAAAGTTAAGAATAGTAGTTAGATTTTCTTGGGTTTTTCAGGGGGTTTTTTTGAGTGGCAGCAAATACTAGTTTTAAGACAGGATTTTTTTTTTCTCCTACTTTTCTTTAAATGGTTCTGCCACAGTACTTGATAGTGATAGTTATGCTTATAAAGATAAAATGAAAGTGGTGATCAGAATGTATAGTGTTGACAGGCAGACAGACCTAACAGAAATATTCTGCTGTAGAAGTGAAATTATAATATTTCCAGTTGGTAAGCAATCATCTTATTCGATACATTTTAAATAAGACTGAAACGAGTTATCTTCTCTCAAGAGCACCTGGTGTGCAGTAAACTTCCAAAACTTCCCTGAGCGTAACACCTACAGCAAAAACGTTTATTCAGGAATGACAGAAAATGTATGTAACCTTTAAAAGAGGCATATTAAAAACATTATGACTTTAAAACATGCATTATTCAAAAAAAAAAAAAAAATCCAGCCCTCCAAAGGCAAAAAACCGCTGTCCACTGTGTAGCTGAAATACATTTCATTTACATGCTTAGTGAAATTGTTAAAATATCTGTTTTTCTTATCAAAATTATGCACTGGAGGTCAAAATGTTTCCAGAAACTATTTTTAGAATCCAGAATGACATGTTCTAAATTTGGGACCACTGCATACATAATTTGACAAAAAAAATCTAAAGCAATGATCAGATTATTCTACCTATTTTTTTTTTTTTTTTAACTTTGTGTGTGTGTATGTGGGTGGGGAGGTAATGCCACCTTTAAGGGTTATAAAATTGAATATAATCTTCTGGATGGATACAATCCTATAATCACCTAGCTCTGGGGTTTTTTTTGAGTGATTCATACATTTCAATGCATGAACATGGAAGCAATTATTTCAGGGGAAAATTCTTAGTTATAAAGAATTTTGTGCTTACAGAAACTTATCAGCCTGCTTGGTTCTATTACATTAGGTCTGCATTGGCAGACTTCTAGTCTGCCCTCTGACAGCTTCATGTTTATGATGCTCTGTTTATGCAACTCCCAGCATGAGCATAGACTTAATCACCTATTCAACTCAATCTTCATGGAAGCTTTTGCCTCAGGGTGCAAAGTGCTAGAGTTTAGGGTTGGCCCTTCTGTGTGGGAACGGTAAGGAATATTTCTTGTTCAGGTTGTCTGTTGTTAGATCTCTAGGAAAAAGTGATAGACTAGTACCATCAGATGCGAAGGTTTTTAAACACAGGCCAGTTTCTAAAGCTGCTGGTCAAACATAGTTCATCTCATAAATAACTTATTGATCTCAATAAGAATGTTTTTAGAGTCAGTAAAAAATTCCATATGCGGAAAAAACATCCAAGTCTGGCTCTTCAGAGCAGTGTTCTACCACAATGAATGAAAATTAGTGAAAAGAAAATTAGTGTTCATTTCACAGGATGATACTAGAAAAAAACTGTGAAATTAGCAGATCTGGAAGGGAAATGGAAATCACACTCAGGTACATAAACGTCCACTAACAAATAAACATGGAATGTATTTCATAAAATAATAGAATCATAGAATGGTTTGGGTTGGAAGGGACCTTCAAGTTCACCTAGCTTCAACCCCCCTGCCATGGGCAGGGATATCTTCCACTAGACCAGGTTGCTCAAAGCCCCGTCCAACCTGAAGTTGAACACTTCCAGGGAGGGGGCAGCCACAAGTTCTCTGGGCAACCTGTTCCAGTGTCTCACCACCCCCACAGGAAAGAATTTATTCTTTAAAGAATTTGATTGCGTAGAGCTCGGGAGTAAAGCAAATCTCAGAATAAGGGACTCCTGGGTAGCTGTTGGGCTGAAGAAACAGATTGTAACCAAAACTTATTATCAGTGGTGTTAGTAGGACTGCCTGTTAATCTTTTCTAATGTTTCTCATAAGATCTTATTGACATCAATTATAATATTGCCAAGACTAGAGCCATTAGCACAAACATTTCCTATGTTAAATGTGTCCTGTTCAGTGTTGTAAATTGTATAACAGTATTATATAAATAGTATGTACTAATAGTAATATTATTACGTAAACACAATTTGAATAGAATGTATTCAAGTACTCAAAAAAATGAAACAACCTGAAGGAAAAATAAAAAGAAAACCCACAATGTTTTTTTGACTGTGCCTATAAATTTCATCCATCTTAGAATCACATTGAAAAAAAACAGTTTATTCACACATGTTGAGTAGAGTCTTATCAGTTAGGCAAGCTCATTAAAGATGAATTTTGGACTAAGAAAGCCTAATTGTTTGCCTGCTGAAGAGCAGAACTTTCTTTGCAGATCCCAAGTCTGGCAGTGGGCATATCAGGCACCTCTTTCAATCTGTATTTCCCTCCTGGCTTGAGAGGCAATGAGGTAGAAGTCCCTAAACAAAATGCAAAACCAAGGTTTATTAGAACACTAGACATTGAAAACCCCTGCCTAGACATGGAAAACAAATGGAAAGACTGGTTGAGAAAGCTGGGGTAGGAGTCCAGTGGAGGAACCCTCGAAATGAGTCTATCACGCAATTAATAAAAAGCTTCTTATTGCATGTGTATAAGGAGATAAATTTATACTGCTCTAACAATCCTAATTCTATCACTGCCTAACTCTAAGACTTTGTCTCTGCTTGTCTCTCTTTTTTGGTCTTATTATTAAGTGGAGTCTGGAATAAACTAAACTGATATCTTTGCACATGACTGCAATTCTTTGTTGACTGTAGAGACAGAAACCTTTTGTTTAGGGCTGAAGATGCGGAGTTATCTGCTGCTAACTGAACTTTCAGGAGGCTGTGGAAATTGTCACTGATGTCAGGCAAGCACAGAGTAACAGCAAGCTCCTGAACTTTCTGACAAGAACTACAATGAAATGACTGCACATCAATGAGTTTATAACAATGAAATGAGCCACAACAGGCAACTTTTTTCAGGAAGGAAAACTACCTTTTGTTTATGAATATCTAAAGTGACACTGTTTGAACACATCCTGTGCTTTTAGTATGGAAATGTTATTGATAACAGATTTCTTTCTGCTGACACCTTGATTTCCTTTAAACACTGGCAGTTCTTTGGCAGTTCTTATTTTTTATGTCATGGTATTTCAGATAAACAAAGAATTCAGCTCAAGGCATTTTTCTGAAATTTGACAGCTCTTCCAGATTTCATTTCTTTGACAATTTTTAAACTAGTAACCCAGTAATAAGAGGGACTACAAAACAAGGCAGTTCTGACAAAGTACACATGGTGTTTGAACCTTCTGTAAAAGCCATTTTGAAATAATATATTGTGTTGCAGTTGATTTTGAAGCATTTTATAAATGTATCTGCAAATGCAAACCTACTCCATCTGACTTGAGCAACCACATATACTAGACTGGGTAAATGAAGTTTCTGCTTTTTCTTGTCCTTTACTTTCTCACAGGATCCACACTTTAGAAAGAGATGTGAATGTACTAGATATTGAAATTTCTGAATTTGAAATTGAAATATATAAGGTATAAGTGTTTATATGACTGCTTTTTTCTTTTAAACAGGCATTTTAGCTGTAATGAGATGACCGTGAGCTTTTTTTTTTTTTAATATATGATTTTGCACCTAAGTCCCCATTTTCTACAAAGAAGAATGTTAGAGGTTTTCAATTAACATGCTCCTTGTCTTAGGGTCTGGTCCATGACAATCATGAGCCATTTTTCATCCATTTCACCTTATGAATTGCATGTCAGCTGCTTTGATGAGGTATGTGCTGGCAAAGTATGACCAGAATTTTATCTGACCTCAAAGAACAGAAAATGTCTTAGTCACACTTGGTATATAGACCTTGGATTTAGATAAAATGAGCTTCAGTCTTTCTTGAAATCTACAGAAGTTGTATAAAGGCAGGCAAAGAATAAACCCAATTATAGATGAAAAATGTGAGGTAAAAATGGAGGAAAGGTTACAGGAAAATTAATGAAAACTGCTTTCTAAATGAGAAATGATTGGTAAAACAACTGTGGGAATTTATAACCCAGATCTTGCAAGGAAGCTGGAGCCAGTGTAGTGCTGTTAAAGCATCATGAGATAGACACTTCAGTTTTTCCTAAAATGACAAATCTTCCCGAGGTCCCTAAAGGAATAATTTAGTCCTTTAATGCCTTTCCTCTATAACAATTGAAAACAGGGCACTAAACCTAAAAACATTAACAGGATTTCTGCTTTTTAACTAGGGATGCATTTTAGCATCCTAAATGTCTTTTTACCTCCCATCCAATGAGGATAAACAAACCCAACCATGTTCTATGCTGTATTTGTTTATGTCTCACTCCAAAAAATGAAAAAAAACCCCATGCCCTGACAAACCAAAGACCTTTAACCATTTTGATTTTTTTTCAAGAGCTGAAGCTCTGTTATGAAAATCTTTAGCTTAGGACTCCTTTCTCAGACATTATTTCAAGAGATTCTCAGTATTTCCATACTCTGCTCTGAGATAGCCTTATGGCTATTCCTTGTTTTCAAGCTTCTGGACACATGACTGCCTGATCCTCAAAGCTATAGGACTGATTGGAAGGCAAATGCTGTATTTCCCTTGAATGCTGATTTACCCTTTCATGAGAGACACAGATATCCACAGTCTTTTCAGTTACATTGGATGTGCTAGTCTCAGACACATAAAAAGATAGAACAAAACACCAGTATTTTATTAAATGCCATGGTTCATGTTACACCCTTTTCAGAGTAACAAGATCTATTCTATGCCAGGAGAAAGCCAATTTTGACATCTTTTTTAGAACATTACTTGATTTCTATAAAGATTTTCATGTCTGTTCATTTACATACCCTGAAGTGAACTTCATTATCCTTCATTGTGTTTACTTGACCAAATAGTGAAAGAATTGTAGAGATATGGAAGAAAAAAAAAGAGCAGGTCTCTTACAGGAAGGGATCAAATCTATCTGCTCTCCAACAGATTTCAGTGGTATTTGGGCTATCTATTTGAGTAGATTTGTTATTTTTTTTTTTTTTCAAAAAACATCACTCTTTTCTTGTCATTATTTGGACATCTAGGGAAAAAAAAAAAAAAAAAAAAAAAAAAGGCTGAGATTCAAACCCACATCATTTGTACCTGAGAAGCAAAACTACTGCATCCTATGATTGAACGTGCGTGAGTGATCAGTGTGTGCTCAATAGCCACTTTCTGGATGGCTTTTGCAATGTTTTCTTGCAGAATTTTTATTAAAAGAAACAGGTGGGAGGCAACAAGAAAACCTTCTGTGGCAAGAATGTGTTGGTTTCAGCACTCTGTCCTCTGCAAAAGGATGTTCTGCAAGCTCCATTCTGTCTCTCTGTACTTCACATTTGGACGTTAAAGCTTTCAGAACACTGATGTATCACCTCTGTGAACATTAAATAAAAACATTTAATACAATTTTGCATTTGTTGTAGCTGATGTGTCAAACCAAGTGTAAACTGATGCACAACTCTTACATTTTCAATACTTCTGATGAAATGCCATATTTCATTCTAGAAGAAGAGAGATAGCATGACACCAACACAGTTGGTAGCAATCTGTTTGTTGAATAAGTGCAACTTCATACATTTACAAGAGCCAATAATGGAACACCTACACCAAGAAAAATGTCCAATGTCACCTTTAAGTCAACAGGTGTGAGATATCAATATTAAAAGGTTTCTTCCTTTATTTCTGCCAAGAACCTGAAGTAGTTAAATTATTACATTAACTAATGTCAATAAATCACCCCACACTTCAATACATAGAAATTATTCCATTATGTTGCCTGTTGTGAATTCTTATAACTATGAATTCAAAATTTTAATTCCAAAACTTCACTATTTCTTCTTAGGCAGAGGCTGTTTTAATAAACAGAATAGGGAAAAAGACATTTGCTAACATATCTGTGATAAATGACTATCAACAAAGCAACAGGAGGCTAAATGGAACTGAGGTCAATTTCTTTAAAACTGCTACTGAATATTCACAGCAAACATCTTGCAGCACGTACCCAGCTCTCAAAAGCATAACAACAAAGTTCTCACATTGTCACTCCTGTAGCAAATAATTTTCTGGGTATTGAACTATCTTGAAAAAAATAGTTTATCTTTTTAAATAATTAAACTTTTTAGTACTTTAAGATGAAGTGGCATTGTTGATAGCTGCTTCTTACCACTGTTTTATTTAAGTAAATGGAAAATTAAAGTAAATTCAGGTATGAATGGGCTTTCTTTTTGGCAGCTTCTGTTCAGCTGTGGAAGTAGTTGGTTACAGACTTCAGATAGTCACTCCAGCTATCAAATTGAACTAGAAAAGAAACATAGAAGGAGACCAACTATGACCCCTGTAGTGAATAATTTTATATGAGGAGAAATTAAACACTGGTATTCCTCTTTCTGGAAAAAAATGAACCGAAAAGGAATATGATACAGGTTTGTAAAATCATGGTTGGCTCAGGGATTACCTGTGATATCATAGCTCACTCATAATATGAGAAGTTGGAAGAACACAATGACCCTCTTATCAGGTTTAAGGCATATATTTAATGGCAAAGGGACATATATTTTCATACAGATTGTACTGTGGAACTCAGTGCCACAGAATGTTTTAGAGGGAAAATATAAAAAAAGGTTCAAAGAGGGAGGCTGGAGAAATTAGATTTAAAGTTATTGATGCTTTTAAACAGAACTATCCAGCAGTGTTCTCTGATTCAGAAGTCCTCATACTGATGCATCATAGAAGATAGAAATATGCTACATTGGGGAAGGACTGAATATTAAACTTCTCTCCAAACATCTGCTTCTCATCACTGTTAAAGGAAATCCACTTATATAGGTAGGTCTTTGGTCTCATCTGTCAGGAAGGGTAAAATATGTTCATACTTAGTGCCATGCAACAAGAAGTTGAAAACTGCACACTATTTTCCTGGCATAGGAATGTGTTTTAAGATGGGTAAGAATTTTTTCTTAATAGGAAGAAACATTTTCAGCTTCCCTCCTGACAGGAGGGAGTAAAACAAGTTTAACAGTAGAGATTTTGCTCTTTATTAGGCAACTGGTATTCTTAATCTTTATCTTACCTAAAAATGAGACAGGAGCTGCACCAGAGAAAATTTGCTTCTTAAGCCCTCCAAGTCAATTATTAGTTCCTCAAGAAGCCATACCTATAACCAATTTCTGTTCCAAGAACACAAAAAACAATGCAAATTTATTCTTACACCTCTTTTCATGTTGTAATCACTTGAGGAAGGGCAGTGATGATACATGAGTTTTAAACTGCATTTCATATCAGTTCTGTGTTTTTCTTTGCCTGATGATAGAATTTCATTATATTACAATAAAGCTTTAGTACTCTTACAACTTGTTCCTGCTGTAATTTTCTTGTTTCAGTTTGTTTCTTCTGTTAGGAGTGTCAAAGAAGCAATTTTTAAATTTAGACAGCATAAGCCAACTACCTGGTGAAGGAAAAGGTTTTCAGTCAGTAGGAAGAGTATGTGTGACTGATTAGCCTCATTGAGAGATGGGCTATAGAGTGAAAATATAGTGTTGTTGCCTGGTGCAAGATAGCTACATCATAAAAATCATGGGGAAAAAAACCCTGACATTTTTCAAGCAACCTGAAGCATTTATAAAATGTGCCTGATCACACTGCATTATTATGAATATCTTCTTGTACTAATGGAACAAAAGAAAATTTGTACAAAAATGTCTCAGCATGGGATGATTAAAGCTTTTCATGGGTTGGACTTTTTTATCAACTAGTGAGCTTTAGGACTATTGGGACTTCAGCAGAATCACGATTCCAAGTCAAACAAGGAGACTCCAAAATAACATCATACAAGGTTGTTTAAGCATCTGTAATATATGGCTAAGAGGCCCTCCAGCATTGTATGGGTGATCAGTAAGCGGGCTGTGATCACTGGCAAAACAGGGACTGGACACATCCTCCTTCATCAGAATACCCCTTACCACTTCCCCGATAATTTTCAGGGTATGTTTGTATATCTTATACCATTGGATAAGTATTTATATCTTAGATGAAATACTCAGTGAAAATGAGTATTCAACTTCTATAGAAGTTGTTTGTACTGTTATTTCATTATCAGGAGTTTGTTCAATGGCCTCAAAATTCCACACTCATTTGCACATTTGCTGAAAAACTGATTAGCACCTAATTTTGGAAGCACAACCAGCTCTCAAAAACACATTGGTCTGTCAGATTCAGTGGGCTGATTTAACTCATTTTAATATCATACATATTGCAAATTACCTTATTAGAGTACACAACTGGGACAAAAACTGAATTAAGTGGCTCTTTTCAAGTTGTGTCTCCTGTCTTTAATACATAGACATGGCCTTTTTGTAAGATATCAGCTAATCAATGATGAAATCAGAGAGTCAGGGGAGCTCAATTCAGTAAAAATGCAGAAAGAAATGTCTTAAAGCATTGGGTAAAAAGCTTAATTCCATAATGACCAATAAGAAAACAATCCTTCAGATTTTGTATTCCTTAATATTATTAAAAAGATTATGCTAATCAAAAGTGAGAACTGAAGTTTTACAAACCAAATATGTACATTTTCATGTTTCTAATAGGTAATTATGTCTTTCTTCATAAGCACACTTCCATTTGCTCCTTTATTTCAATTAAAGCTAAGCTCAGGCAGCTGAACAGCAAGTATTTTCAAAAGCCTACAGTCCAAAGTGAGTGGCTGGTGAGACTATAAAACAAAATACAATAGTAGTTATCAGCCCATCCCTCACATTAAGTATTTTAAAATAAGACTGCTCATCAGCACTGTTTTTTTTCCAGCCACCAAAACATAAGTAAATCTCACAATCAACATAGTTAGCTATCACCACAAGACCTGAGCACTTCTGGAATGACTGTATGTATCTTACTTAGTATATGTGTCTCACATTGAGGTATTTATCTTCAGCAATAACTAGATTCATTTTGAGTTCATAATTTTCTTCACTTGATATGCAAGCACGAAGATGGCTCCACATAAGGCTTAATTTAAAATACAGTAATGAATATATATATCTTTTTTTAAATTTTGCCTTTGCTGCATGTAAAACTTTTGTTATGTCAAAGATACTGACAAAGTTACCAGCAGATAACCTAGCCTTACTTCTTTTTTCCTGGAGGACAGGCTGGGTGAGGATTCTGCACTTTCTGTACAAAGTCCAGCACTGCAAATCTCCTGTTGCAATGTTTTGGCTAGAGAAAACCTGAAAACAAACCATATAAATTAGAGGCAAGACCACAGAGAGCATGCACTGAAGATAAGCCAAGCTACCACAAAAGACTGGACTGTTTCCTCTAACCCATTTTTATATAGTTTTCATCATTTCAAACAAAAACAAACCCCACAAGATGATTTGCTGAAGAAATCAATTATATGTGGAGATTTAAGCAGGAAAAACAACTGTTACCCTGCAATAAGTAGTAGTTAATTCTAAATAAATATTGCTGTTAAAGAAAACGTAGCAGCCTGCAGCAACATCCTCTAGGAGGCAAAAATTGAGACAGTGCATGGAAGTACAGGAATAGAAGTAAATACAAAGTTTGAGATTTCAAGGACTAAACAAATGAAGCTTACAATGGGAGGCAGATGGACAAGAAGCCATAAATGGTTATGAAGAACACAGAAAAAAACCCCACCAACCCAAAATTATAACAATGTCATTACAAATTCATTGGAGAACTATAGCCTTTTTTTCCCAGCTACCCAGGTTCCTCTTATCAATCACGTCAATTACTGTATTTATGAAGTCATTCTAACGTGCATGATGACTAAGCTTGATCAGAGCTGCACCAAGTCACTAAAATCACCCAAAAGAAAAGTTTAATTTAACAGGAATTGATTGTGTTTCTTTGCTATACACTCAGGAAGCAGTGCATCGTCTCAACAACAATCAATTTAAGAGGAGAGAAGGAAAACTTTTGAAAGAAGGCATTATTTAACTCACAAATAGTTAAACCCGTAGTTTGACTAACGTCACTAACAAAAAATTAATCTGTCTTCCATCAAATTCCAGTTTTGGATTAGTGTTATGTGATGATTGCTAGAATTGGCATGAAAACAAATGAAATTAATATTTTAACCCAAAGTTAAATTAGAGAGGGATGGTTTTAGGTGTTGCATAATATTTGCTCGGTGCTCAGACTGTGTCATTTTGATTTTAAAATTGCACACCTACATTTAATTCTCTCCTGATCTTCTGTCCATATATAATGATGTTTAGTTCACTTTGGTAATGCTTTCCTCTGCAAGAAATATTACTTGGGAAGCACAGCACATGTGTAAAACAAGAACTGTAACAATAAGAGATGTGCATCTATCTTAAATAATGAGTCTAAAAATATAAAATGTTAACATAGTTTCATATACTAAGGAGAAAGGCACATTTCAATTGTGTGTGAAAGGTTAGAATAAACTGCATAGCTAGTGTAAGCAATACATTAAAAGCAGATTATAAAGTGTTATTATCAGGTTCTCCTTTTGTAGAGGAAAGCTCAAGTGCTGTAAGTCCTCAGCCAGACACCTTGGTTCATCCTGCTTAACTTAAGGCACTTAACCAAAACACCTTGTTAAGAATGCACTTGTCTGTAGATTCTTTTATAATCAGTGGTGAGAGCCCAACACCTCCAGAGTGAAATTTTGTCCAATTAAAGGTTTTGATCATCCTCTGAAGGCACCTGTTCCTTTTCATTGACCAGAGTGACAGCTTTCAACTTAGATGCCTCAATTAAGTGCTTAAAGTTAAGTAGGATTAATCTAGGTGGTAAAAGATCACAGAAAATGTTTCCACTGTGTTTCGTATAGCAAGTGCAAGAAATAATTCTATTCACGTTACTGGTTCTCCTAGGAAGACATAAGCTTTATCTTCCTGCAAAGATGTTTGAAGGAACATGAGTTGACCCTCCTGTAGTGGGTTGAACTTGACTAAAAGCCAGATGCCTACCCAGCCTCTCACTTGCTTACCTTCCCCAGAATGGGCAGTGGGAGAAAATAACATAAAAAGGCTCATGGGTGAAGATAAAGATAGGAAGATTACTTAACCAGTTACTGTCACAAGCAAACCAGACTTGACTTGGGGAAAATTAACTTAATTTATTGCCAACTAAAATATATGTAGATGGTGAGAAACAAATATACAAGACAATTCATCCACCCCCTTTTTCCCAGGCTCAACTTAATTCCTTCATTCCTGACTCCTCTTCCTCCCCAACCCTGCCCAGCATCACAGAGGCAATGGGGTATTGGGGTTGCAGTCAGTACATGACAGCTCCTCTCTGCCACTCCTTCTCACTCTTCTCCTCTGCTCCAATGTGGGTTTTCCATGGGCTGCAGCTTCCTTCAGGCCACGTCCACTTGCTGCAGCGTGGGCTGCAGTGTGGATATCTGCTCCAGTATGGAGCACCTCCTCCTCCTTCTCTGACCTTGGTGTTCCCTCTGCTGCTTCTCACACTTTTTTGTTCCCTCCTCCTCTGTCTTTGCAGAATTTTTGCCCTTTCTTAGAGACGTTTTACCTGAGGCGCCTGCCCGGGGCTGAGGGGCTCAGCTGTGCCCTGTGGTGGGGCTGCTGGAACCATCTGGAACCATCTGTGTCCGGCGCGAGGCAGCCCCAGCCACTCCTCATGGAGTACACTCCTACAGCACCCCTCTTTTCCCAAGCAGACACAAATGTATTTTGTGAGTCACAATGAGGTTGTAGATAAAAACTTTGTATTATTCTAGAAAGGAAATTAATGAGTCAGGTGTAAGACTTTTCTCATTAATTTTCTCACTCATAGTTCAGTTTATTGTAAAGGTAAGACTTTTAATTCTTGCCAGTGGGACTTTTTAGTTCTGGATGAAATAACTATCTAATTTCCCCAAAGGACAGCTCTCAGGATGTAGCACTGAGCTGGGGGTATTCTCTGTGCTGTTAAACAGGCAATTACTTCCATCCTGTGCTTCCAGAACTGATGAGCCTGTTTCTTTCAAAAGGCAGCTCAGATACTCCAGGGATCCAGTCAGATGCGGATACTGAACCACAACTTCACCATGTTGCATGTAGGGGTGATTTTGCCTACAGAAATATTAACTTTAATCTGGAATGTGTCTGATGTCTAGAGAAGGAGGTGCTGCATAATGTTTTGCATCTGTAAATATAAAGTTCAAGTAAGTTGACTAAAAATTGTTTTAGGAAATGACCTGAAATGTCTTAGGTAACTCAGTTTATACAAAGGAAAAACAGGTAAATTCCTCTCCAAGATAAAGTACACAGCTATACAGGTAAAGTGTAAACAAATAAGTACCTGGTCCATAAATACCACCACTGATTTTGTTGTTGTTTTCTTTTGGCTTTTTTTGAAAATTTGGGTGAAGAGTTGGAAACAAGTCCCTCGCTCCTCCCTCCTATTAAAAAAAATATATCTGTCCAGCCTTTCTGCTGTTTCTCCAGAGCACCTGTTGGTCTCAAGTCATCTGGAAGAATCTAAAATTCAGTCTTTCTTGATGTTGAGCTGGACAAACTCTAGGATCTTTATCTAGTGCCTTTCTCAGATTACATGGGCCTTCTGAAGTGTCACAGGGCGCATTTCATCATACTAGAACACATCTCTGAAGATGTCTGACCTATATACCCTGAAGCACAGACCAACTTTAAAAGTGGTCATGAAAAACCTTACACTCTTAAACTGTCACACTGCCAGTACTGACAAGAAAAAGTGACTTTTCTTTGCATTTGTGTCTTAACTCTGTGAGGGCTGTATTCCAAAAGAGTGAGATGAGACTAATGGAGTCTAATTTCAAAAACACCGATAGTTTAGTTTATGCCTAGTTGTTAAATATTATGTAATTAATGCAGCATAATCAAAGACATACCTCTAGGAAAGAGCCAGTTCTAGTTTTACATGAAAAGTTTTTTGTGATCCTTACCTTATTACAAAGAGATTCCCTTGGTATCCTGGCTTGTATCAGCAATAGCGTGGCCAGCAGGGACAGGGAAGTGATCTTACCCCTGTACTCGGCACTGGTGAGGCCGCACCTCGATTACTGTGTTCAGTTTTGGGCCCCTCACTACAAAAAGGACATTGAATGACTCAAGCGTGTCCAAAGAAGGGTCTGGAGCACATGTCATATGAGGAGTGGCTGAGGGAACTGGGGTTGTTTAGTCTGGAGAAGAGGAGGCGGAGGGGAGACCTCATCACCCTCTACAACTACCTGAAAGGAGGTTGCAGAGAGCTGGGGATGAGTCTCTTTAACCAAGTAACAAGTGATAGGACAAGAGGTAATGGCCTCAAGTTGCGCCAGGGAAGGTTTAGACTGGATATTAGGAAGTATTTCTTTACAGAACGGGTTGTTAGGTGTTGGAATGGGCTGCCCAGGGAGGTGGTGGAGTCCCCATCCCTGGAGGTGTTTAAGAGTAGGGTTGACATAGCGCTTAGGGATATGGTGTAGTTGAGAAGGGTCAGTGTTAGGTTAATGGTTGGACTAGGTGATCTTCAAGGTCTTTGCCAACCTAGATGATTCTGTGATTCTGTACTGCAGATGCATAGATTTCATAGAATTAATAAACACTCTTCTTAGATGCTGCACTACAGTAATGACTAAGCCTCTTTTACAAGAGTTAGCTGCTATCAAGTGCCTCAGTTGAAAGACTTGGCTGATAAGCTCCTGCTTTTAGGTATGGAACTGGTAGAAACAATGGCAAAATACATACCAGACAAACATGACTATATGATTAAACAAGCTGTAGGTCTGGTGCTCTGACTGATACCTCTTTCAGAGCAGTCCTTGATTCTGCTAGTTTTTACCAGATGCAATGGGAGTTGCTAGGAACTTTCCACTTCTGAAAACATTGTTTAACTTTGACTTCTTTAGAGGTCATAGATGGGATGATGAGAATGATGAAGATATTCTGCCTAGCTAGTCCACTGATTCTTTGATTGTCACTGTTAGCTACATTGACACTAGGTTCTTGACAAAATGGTCTGATTTTATTCCTCTCTGAAAGTTTATGTTTAACATTGGTTTCTTATTGCAATTCTATGCTATAGCTCTTTTATGTGATTTTTCAGCATCCAGCAGAAATCATTAGGTACATAACTAATGGTGATCCAAAGGAGTTTCACACATATTCACTCAAACTACCAGGTCTTTGAAGCACCAGATACTGGGATAGAAAACAGAACTATTTGGCATGCATTTTGCAAACCTGTGTATCACTGAAGAGAGAAAAATGTACATTCCAGAGCTCATTCCAAGGCTCATCCTCTGCCAGCTGGGCTTGTAAACAGGTTACAGACTTCTTGAATAAATAGTGTTGAGAAAATCTGTGAACCAAATGTCCAAATAACCTGAGGCTCAGTTTGACCAATGACCAAAGATAAGTACTGAAGCTCTGTTCTCAGCTGAAAGATGATATGAAACAATTTTCCTGTGGCTTTAGCCACCTGTGAGCCTAGAATGAACTCCTATTAATTCCACCGACTGAGACAGAGTAAGATCAGATTTATTAATGTTGTTCCTTAGAAAACAGCTGAGAAAAACGGTTGGCAACTGACTGCATCACCCAAAAGCTGTGACAACTTTTTTCTGAATTAATCAGTCACTAATCAGTTGTTGAAATAAGCCTGTACATAACCTGCTTTTGTAGCTATGCTCAACCAGTGAAAACTATTTTCTGAGGACTCTTTTATTGTTTCCTTACTCCTTACTAATCTTCTGAAATAAGACGCACTCTACAAACCTTGATTCTATGACAGCAAGAATCTTGCTGGATTATTTCTTAACCTTAGTTACCTAGAGAAAAATAATTTTATGTACCATTGTCACAGAGGGGGAAAAAAAAAAAAGATAAAAAAATCCTCATTAAAAATCCCTCATCTAAATGGGGTGAAATCAAAGTACCAAATGAAAAAGAACAGTGGGTAAAACTACATGCAAAACCTAGGTCTCATGATTTAATGGAGTCTGGGTCATTCCTCATGTTGTCAGAAGCAACAAAAATGAACTGGTTAGCAACAGGGATTATTCTCTGCTTTATGATTCTTGGGAGGGGAAGAGCAGGCAGACTGAATGCACATGGTTCAAAAGAAATGACGGATGAAAACATTCAAAATTTCACTGGTCTATGATTAGGATCCACATAGGCAGATATTCTAAAGAGAAACAGCATTTGTCCTTCAAGAAGGGTCATCCCTTTGGAAAGCTGAGCCTCAATTTTTTTCTACTGGCTTGGTTTTAATTTCCAAATTAAAACCCTTAGTAAGAGAAAATGTATTTTCCTCTTGGATGTCTGAATGCTGAAATTTCCCACTGTCATACAAAATACCTTTTTCTGCAACCTGAAGTCAGGTTAAGGTAACAATTATATGCCACAGCGACTAATTTTCTTGAGGGCAGGATGCTAGAAAATAGCGAACCCAATGCTTGTTAAAGTAACTTATATTCTGTGCCTCAAGACAGTGCTGAATACCTTAGCAGTACCTCAAGACATTATTGAATGAACAGCGTTTTCCCTCTTTGTTGCCTTTTGACAGGACAACAGTTCTATATTTGACATTTCACTATTTAAAAAAAATAATTCAGTGTTATCAAGCCAAGTAGCATTTGTTCCTTAGCCTCTGCTATCCATGACTGTATTTGTCTGAGTGTTTTAATTTGTACATGAGAGCTTTAAGACCAAAATTTGATTTAAAAAAATAGCTTTTGAGATCTCAGGTGTTATGGTTTTCATGTGTGTGTGTTTAAGGTTTTTTTAAAATGGCATTTCTGAGTTTTGGATATCTTAGAAAGCTTTTTTAAAAAGCAAGGGGTTCAGGAACAAGTTCTCAGACAGAAAAAAACCCAAGACAAAATCAGCTGTGTTAGCATGAGAAGTTAAGCATATTCCATGTAATGTACCAGAGCAGTTGGCTTTTGTGCTTCGAGCAGCTTCAGCTGTGGTAGCAACGATCTTGCAGTACTTCATCACCTTGGAAAAAATGCTACTGCTCTGAGAAGTCAAGTTAGCTCTAAACAAGCAGTCTAGCTAGGCCTTGAGTGCTGGATAGGTTTCCTAGATAGGATATCCCTTATAAGGAGGGGGAAAAAAAAAATCTCTAAAAGACTGGAAATGTCTCCTTTTCTCAGAAATATGGAAAGTACTTTGGATGACATTATTACCTAATAATGTCAAGTCAAAGGAGGGGTTAGAGTGTCTACACATGTTTGAGGTTCATTTTAGCCTACATATAAATATGAATTTGTATTACTACACAATTTATACCTAGACAGATCAACATTACCATCTTGTTCTTGTCTGATATGCAGTCATTACCCTGAAGAAGAAAATCACAACTTTCCAAGCTAATAAAATGCAGGTATCCTTGGCAGAGAAAAGCACTCAGATTTAGTCCTGTGGGTACTTTAATCAACTTTTAATCAAAATTTTAATCAATTTTTTTCTGCACCATCATTCAGATTTTGTGATATCCCCAGAACAAGATTTGCTTCTGCACTGATGTTGTTCAGATCCCATAATGCTAATGTCTTTGATTAGGGAGACCAACAGCCTTAGATCAGAGATCGGTTTGTTCTTTTGCTGCTAAACAGGAACTCACCACAGAGATCCACCATTCCAGATTCTCTCATATCAATTCTCAAGGTTAAAAATGAGGAGAGAGGACGTTTGTTTTATTATTGCTCAACTTCTCCGGCATTATGCAAAAGTGCTGAATTGTAAATGACAACTGATTTGGTGATGTTTACATATGAGAAAGAATTATTCTGGGAAATCAGATTATGAATATTATTGATCCCAAGGTCCCTAGGATGTGTCAGTGTTAAAATCACAGAGCAGTGAACTGAATTTGACACGTAATATTTTCTATTCTATCTTTTCCCGGCAGATGAGCCCTTTCCCTGTTTACTAAAAAATGTCAATATCTGAAATGCCTTTTCCTTCATGTGGTATAAGCATCTCCTTATAATGTGACATTCAAGTCTTCCCTCAGAAAAAAATAATAATAACCCATGCAATTTTAAGGACAAGCATGAATGTCAATCACACAAGAATTTGGCAAAAAGCTTTACATCCAGGAAACTTCTAGTGATAAAAGGGAAGAGGAATCACTGAGAGACACTCTCAGCAGACTGTCCTGAGTGTACCATGCCCATTCAAACAGGTGCAGGAAGGTATTCTCTTCATTGCCTATTCAGGAGCAGTTGGGGAAAACATGGATGATCTTGAGTTACACATATAATGAAAATATATCATTCTCCTTCCTGAAGCAATAACCATTCATTTTATCCTGTACTCATTTACACTGCAGAATTGATTGGTCTATTGTTAAAATCCTTGTCAAATCAGTATCATATCTGTATTTTCTGTTCACAAAACTGCATGTGAAGTATATTTCAGTGGTTCAGTGGAGATTCTGTGACTGTCAGAAACAAAAATCAGAACATCAAACACTAACAGGAAAGTCGAGACCAGGTCTAGTTACTTTGTCTTGTTGTTGTTATTCAAGTATTATGCTGGCAATATGACAAAATAAATAGCAGAGCAGAGAATAAAAAAAAAAAATTGGTCTTTACATTTGCAAGGTGTGAACTAAGTGCTTTCCCACTCTTTTTTTAGCATGTAGTCACAAAGGCTACTTCTTTCCTTTTTCTGAGGACCATGAAAGAACATCTTATTTCAATCAGGACATAGAAAATAAGAAAAATGAGACTATTTAATGTAGAAGAATATTTCAAAGAAAGGCAAAAAGTACTGCTACACATTCTGGGGCAGCCTGAATTTGGTAGTAAAAGAGAATTAGTCACAAATTCCAGGTAAACAGAGTTTAGTTACTTATGAGCCTTTCATTGCTGAATGTAGACAGTAGATAAGAGCCCCAACTCCCAACATAATTATTTTGTAAATATTTTTAATATGAATTGGGTAGACTATGGTTATTCATGGCTGATGCAGAAAATACAGAACTGTTCTCAGATTTTAGGAGAAAGCTAGATTTAATTTAATATTTTGAGTCATGCAAAGGTAGTTATGGGTGCCTAAAGCAAAGTGTTGTATAATCTAAACTCTCAGATTAATCTAGCAAATCTAACTGCTCTCCAGTTTTATATCTTGGAAAAACCCTTCAAAAACACCTTTAAACAGCTTTTAAAAGACAATTCAAACTGGTATATAAGGAACTTAGCTTAAACTTTAAGGAGGTATGTCTTCAGAAAGTGTTACCTTAAGCCTTCTTCCAAAAAAATGTTTATTCAACCAATTCCAGACATGCAATTGTGTACATAGACATCAAATAATTATGTATTAATAATCATGCAATAACAATGTGTTTATTTTTCAAATATATTTTTGATGCTTCAGAGACCACTTGTCAAGAATATTAGAGATTTTTTTTCAGTATTGGGCAGGCACTAGAGTAAAAGAAAAAAAGGTTAGAAAACCTTGTAACTTCTCAGATAAACAAATGGTCCATCCTGGAGACCTTAGTGATGACATATTTCCTCTGTTCCTCTGTTCAATGTATGTACTGCACTTAAGCATCCATAGATTGTCTCCAGATTTCATTACACCAGGTAAAAGCCAAAGCATGTAGGTAAACAGAAAATTTTTACCCTTGACCTTAAGATTATCTCAGAAGTGTGTGCAATACCTGACAACTCAGTCTTAAGTCATAACTTTTCCAGCAGAACTGTGTTTGTACTCTATGAAATATGTGGCACAGGGGTTTAGCTGCCCATGGCCCAGTTTTGGATGGCACAGTTATGTGGCCTTGGCTCAGCTTTACTGAAAAATTGTTGAGCTGTGAAAGAGGATATAGTCTAAAGCCAAGATTTTCTTCTTGAGAAAAATAAAAACAAAGACAGAAGGGAAAATGTTTAAATGTTAGTAGCAACTCAGGGACTTAGAGAAAAATACTGATCTGAAAAGGTGCGAAATGCTGAAAAAAAGCAACAAGTCAAAAAATGAGAACTCAGAAAGATCGAGCCTATTCTAAGGACCAAGGAGGGTTTGACACTTTCCTACCTGAATAATGATTTTCTGGGCAGCAGACTCATCAGATGCCTGTACTGGAGATGCTGAGCATACTCATGTTTAGTCTAGTTATCCCTAGCTACCTGCACTGTATATTTAGCCAGTGAATAATTGCTGTATAGTTACAAACTGTGTGTAGTACACTACAGTGCTACTATAGAGCCTCTGCAAATGGTGAAAAGCATCCTCATTAAAGGGACCCAATAAATGAAGAGTTACATTTGCATGGTAACTTGAATGCTCAATGTGACAATAGTGACATACCTAAAAAAAGTACACTGGCTTCCGGAAGAAAAAAACTCACTTTTTCTGTTAACAAATAGTAACAAAGTTGGAGCATTAGTATTACATGTAATGAAGATATTAAGTTTACACTCTAAACCTTGGTCTCTAAACACTTCATTTTAAGTCTATATATTGATACACATTATCCATGAGTTGTAAGAATTTAATTGACATATAAATTTCATAAGAAAGTCCTACAATATTAAAAACAAATAAATGTAGGGAAAAACCCCAATTGAAAACAAAAACAACTATGAATGTATATCAGGTTATACAAAGTTAAACCACAGAGCAAGCGTTTGGAACTTGCAAATATCAACTAATCCCCTTTCGAGAGCCTCCAACAAGAATTCACTAAGACATAAATTGGTTTAATCAAAGTTTGGTTTGCTTCTCAGGTCATTTTTAAACAGAGGGATGCCAAATAAATACACAGTAGTTGAGTGAAGATTCCCTGCACCTTTCCGAAACCATTGTTAACACAGCATAATATTGAGTTCTAACAGCTGCTAGTCATTAGCCTCAACTCAGTGTAGTGTCTTTGGGGCAGAAGTCTTCAGAGTCCTGAACATAGTCCTCTCTGCTACTTAATCATTAGAAACTGTAATGGAAACCCATAGGTACATCTGTAACCTATTCCAGTCTTTGAACTAGTCTTTACAAATTTTTGAAAGTCATGTGGATGGGAAAGTGTGTTTTTCCCCACTACTATTCTAGGTAAGGCTGCCCATATATTGTTCACTACTAAACTCAACAGTGTTTGAAAAACACCATGAGATTCTCCAATAGAAGGTGGGCCTTTGTTAGCAACTGTTTTCAGGTGGAACAGGAATGCATTGCTGGTATTTTTGGGATCATGACATAAGGTCTGAGGGCTGGAGGGAAAGTGCTCAATTTTAATGAAATCTTCATCTTTATTTATGCTTATGTTTAAGAAAGAGAAACAAGCAAACAAAGAAACATATTAAAGAGACTGATACTTTGCCTGATCAGATAGTAACAATTTTATCATTATTTTTTTAAATGCAGGAAAAAAGCTGTTGAATTCTGAGACTTTTCTTCCTCCTGAAGGAATATGGCCAATAAGCATCTTTTTTTCTGGCATAATTTTATGAACAGGTATAATCACTACACAGATATTATAAAGTTTGTTTCTTTGACATTTATCAGTCCACAGTGACCAGACGGGGCCAGAACACTGGACCACCCTTGGCCTGTGTTTTCTGTGTCTTCATCTTGGGCCCAGTAGAGTGACATTATTTTGGTACTTTCATTTCCATGCTAGGATCCTTCCTTGTTTGAAACACTGTCTGTTATTCTTTCTCAGAAATTCTCAGAAATTAAGACTTTAACTTCAAGACCCTCAGAACCATCACCAGTTTCCTCTTTTTCCAAGATTCCTAGGGACAAAAATACTAGTCCCCTAGTTTCATTGTAAATTCCTAGTTTCTTGTCTCAAAGACAGACAGTCTTTGAAGTTGAACAGACACACAGATTAGGAAGATTTGGAAAAAAAGAAAACAAACCACTTCGTGATCTATAATGCATTTCTTTTTATTAGGTTCCTCATCTTTCCTAAGTAACCTGAACCTTGTTGAGGTTGCCTTAGGTCAGAATCTATTTAGGGCAGTTTCCTCCCTCTTTAAGAGAACAGAATGAAGTCTGATAACTCTCTAAATTTACTACTACAAAGTGTCCCAAGACTCTTATTTTGAAGACCAGACAGAATATCCAGTCCATCATCCATTCACTTTTTTTTTTTTTTCCATTGAGTATAAATTGAGGACAACTGAAGTTTTTCACAAGCCACTTAGAAGGTACCATCTAGCCTTTTGAAACTACTCCAGTCCTGCATATTTCATAAGTCTCTGTGTACTAGCAACTGTTGATCTATTGAACATTTTAAAATATAATTAGTATGAAGAATATGCCTACTTCAGGAGGGGAAAAAAAAGGCACACACTCCTCCCCCCCCACCCAGTATCTTTTTTTATTATGAGCCTCCAGGGCTTTGCTGGAAATCTAAGGCTTCTTTGATACTGTCAGATCAAAATCTTTTCATCTCATGTGCAGCAATATTAAATTTTTTTTTATTTAAACAAGACCCTGAGCGCTCCAGCAGCACTGATCTAAAATTTATATAATGGATTAGGTTATGTTCTGTATGGATTTTTTGTGAAGGATGCAGTAGACCAATCTGTCTAGGCTGAGAAATCATAAGCTGACTAAGTAAAAAATTATGGCAATCATTTTTTTTTGTGAACAAATGGAAAACCAAAGGCAAACAAACCTATTTTTACTCAGAGAAAAAGGTGCTAGATGAAATTCATACACATGGTACTCAGTATTCACATTTACAGAGTCATAACTTCATGTGGCATCATCACTCTTCAGTCACAAGAGTGGGAAAGTGTTTACCAGGTATTATAAGTGAGAAAAACAGACGGAAAGAAAATATTATATTGGTTTCTGTGTGCATGGTGGGGAGCATGGAAACATAATAACAGTTATGAAAAATATTTTTCCTTGAGGCTAAAATAGACCAGAATTCATCATTCTTTGGTTTTCCACATGTGACTGTGTTTCATGGTAAAAAAAAAAAAAAAAAAATTATCTACTCTTCTTTCATTCCCTTTCACTGAGATTATTTTTTCTAATGTGTGGTGCCATACATAGACAGCTTTTTTTACATGCTTTAATTTATACCCCTACCTGTATAAAGTATTCAGTCAGCGCTGCTCAATATCTCAGAATTTTAGGACTTCAGGAAGCAACCATCTGTTACAATAGCAACAGCAATGTGCCAAGACCCAAAGTTGCAAGACACAGTAACTCTAGTTACATGCTTATATTAAATTTAGGTGCCTGAAAAAAAAAACATTTTAAAGTGGGAGCAGTAAGGCTCCTTTATCCATGGATCCACAGGTCCTGTCAGGAGCCTGTTCCAGAGTGGGCTTCCCATGGGGTCACAGCCCCCTTCGGGCATCCACCTGCTCCAGCGTGGGGTCCTCCATGGGAGACAGTCATACACAAACTTCTCCAATGTGAGTCCTTCCCATGAGCTGCAGTGCTTCATGAACTGCTCCAGTGTGGGTCCCCCACAGGGTCACAAGTCCTGCCAGAAGACCTGCTCCGGTGTGGGCTCCTCTCTCCACAGGTCCACAGGTCCTGCCAGGAACCTGCTCCAGTGCAGACTTCCCACGGGGTCACAGCCTCCTTTCGGCACCCACCTGCTTCAGTGTGGAGTCCTCCACGGGCTGCAGGTGGATCTCTGCTCCACCATTAACCTCCATGGGCTGCAGGGGCACAGCCTGCCTCACCATGGTCTGCACCACGGGCTGCAGGGGAATCTCTGAGATTCTCTGAGAGTTGTTCCTCTTACCTATTCTCGCTCCTTTCCTCCAGCTGCTGTTGCTCAGGGCTTTTTTCCCCTTCTTAAATACGCTATCCCAGAGGTGTTACCACTGTTGCCAATGGGCTCAGCCTTGGCCAGTGGTGGGTCTGTCCTGGAGCTGGCTGGCATTGGCTCTACTGGTCACAGGGGAAGCTTCTAGCAGCTTCTCACAGAAGCCACCCCTGTAGCCCCCCTGCTACCAAAACCTTGCCACGCTAATCCAATACACATTGCAATAATATTTTTTTTAAATTTCAATGCAGTTTAAAATTTTCTCTCCTGCTAAACTGTCTTTATCTTGATGCATAAGTTTTACTTTTTTTTTCTGATTCTCTCCCCTATCCTGCTGGGGGTGAGGAGTGAACAAGCAGCTGTGTGGTCCTTAGTTGCCGGCTGGGGTTAAACCATGACAAGTAGATAAGCAGTGGGTGAACACCTGTACAGAAACTATACATGTGACGGGCCTTGAAAAACCATAAAGCTGTTTTCAAGGTCTCCCTCAGCTCATAATGTAGACAAAACTAGACTGCTTTCCCATGGACTGTGAAGAAATGCTTTATGAAGCAAATCACTAGTGTTTTATGAAGTACTTTACGAAGGAGTCGAATGGGAAAGTGCTACATTCCTAAATACACATTATTTTTCAGATGCAAGAGGACTCAAGAATTGCATGTTGTGGTCATGTTTACTGAGTGTGGAGAACTATTTAATGATGTAAATTTAGATCTTATTAATTAATTGGGGAAGGTAACAACTTGAGAAATTAATGTGGATATTGTTCTGAGCACCTCCTTCAGTAATTCAGAATAAACTCATCCATTACTCTATTAACTTATCTTTACAAAGGAAATTTCTCCAAAAATGTCAACAAACATTAAAACATTCCTGAAACAATGTTATAATTTATAATGTTAACCTGACTATAGAGATGTTATAGTCTATACTATAATCTATAGAGATTTATTAATAAAACAGAACAATGTTAATACAGGATTACAAAACAGCCCCCAAAAATGTATTACATGTCTGTTGATTTTAAAAAATTAAAAAGAAGAAAAAAACATTCTAGAATTTTAATAATACATTGACATATGAAGCAATCTCCTTCTGTGACAAATCTGTTATGTTCCTAGCATGCTAACAATGTCCAGAATGTGGACTTTTGGGGAATGAATCTCACAGAACCACAGGAATGTACAAAGCAAAACCAATGCTTTGTCATAGAGACTAGGTAAATCAAATAGTCCCCCAGCAAAGTGCTGGTCATACAGTTGAAGTTATCTAAATTAAGCCATCAAGAAGAAAGGTATCTTAAAGCTAATTGCGAAGTCCTGATTGTCTTAAATATACCTGAATTTTAAGAGACATTATGTATGTTTGTGCATACATACTTTCTGCTCCAGTCTCCCACATGAGAAATGGCATCACAACACTGACCCCGAGTGAACACAGATGCAGAGTAGGATAGATATATTTAAACCAAGTTCAGTGCTATCCACAGCCACTTGATATTTTTCACTGAGAATATAGCAACCATTAAGCAAACAAGATGGATCAGCATTATTGAATATAGCAGCCTTTAGGCAAATGAGATGGATCAGCATTATTTTCTTACTGACCCTACATTCAGAGTGATTCTCTTGAAGGACATAGGCTTGAGGGCCTTACATCTTCTGCAGGGTCATGAGACAGTGAGCAAAGTTGTTTATACTATCCAGTTTGTAGATGATCCTGCAAGAGTATTACAGAAATACACTGAATGTTTCCATCGCCCCAGTGATGACAGGAACATCCACCACAGTGAAACAATGAAGATGCATTAGTGAGTACTCCCTCATGGCTATTCCCAAAGCCTTTTGGAAGATTTGTGAGTAATCCCAACAAGGACAGTTTGGAATTATGTGAAACATATAGGTGACACAATGTGCTTAATGAACAGATAATTGTAGCTAGTCTAACTAAACTGTTTCTAGTCCAGTTCTAGAAATACTTTACCAATACAAATTTTGTCATGGTTCATACAGGACCAGGATTTCTCCTCCCAAAACAACATGCTAAACAACAGGCAGACTACATTGACGCAGTAGAGAATTTATCTAAATGTATTTAAAAAGGGACTTGATTCACTGTTACGTTGTGCTTTATTAGTGGCCTATTCAGACAAAAAGGCAATGCTGCAGCAGAGTTATAGCAGAGCTGCATCAGAGTTAAATCAGAAATAACACTAGTTTCAGTGAAATTGCTGCTCATTTATAATGAGGTAACGAGATTTAAGCATCTCTGCTGCTAAAGATCTTTATTATTATATGATAAATTCCACAAATGAAATATATCTTAACTTCAGATGATCAGTATAGGGGTTTTTTTTAAGTAATGCAAGTAAAAATAGGCTTCCTTCTCATCAGGGACACAGTTACTTGTGCTTGTAGATGAGACAGAGTAAAGGATCCAGGGCTGTCAGGCAATGACAGTTTGAATAAAAGATTTCAAAGAAATAAGAGCATGGAAAAATGTCTGAGGGACACAGAAAAGTAAGATGCTTAAGAAACAACTTCAAATTCATGCAAAATAAAAGCTTCTCCTGCCAAATGAGTGAAACTTGTCAAGTCTACTAGATCTCTTAATTAACTGGGAACATGAAAGAAGTTCCCTTTGAGGGATTCAAGCTTACAGGCATTGTGGCTAGTTCCTTTTGCAGAGAATATAAAATGAACAATGCATTTATTAAGCTCATAAAGCTATTTGGATGAGCTGAAAATCTATGTGACTAATCAGGGGAGAAACTATTCATGATGTGGAAACAGTGTCTTTCAGACTGGGGGGAGGGAAGGTTTAAAAAGATCTGACAAAATTCACATTTTTAATATACTGGAGGGTGAAAAAGGACTCGGACTTTGTCATATTCAAACCCCTCAAAATCCCTTTCTTTCAAAATTTGCAGGTGTATATTATCTTTAAGAGAGTTTTGTAAACATTTTTAATAGGAATCAGAAACCTAGGAAGCTTACTTATAACAAAATAAAACCAACAGTTCTGCAGATGATTTGACTCTCTCCTAACAGTCCAATGTTGTTCCACACACTTTTGAGCTAGTAAACAATAACAGAATTAACACACTTCTAGCAGCATTAGTTTGTAATCTATTGCAATTTGAGGGGATTATGATGGATAAACACATACAAAAAAACTGCACAGCTCCCTAACTAGGACATTTCTTTTCCTGTGTTATCCTATGGACCTGACAGAAGCTGCTGGCCAAAAAAATGTGTTTTATTTTTTTTTAAAAAAAAACCCAACAAAACAAGTACGCAGCAATTCCATTTGCATAATTTTGGCAATCCATTTGTGCCCTTGAAAAAATTCCCCAATTTCCAGAGTTCATATTTTCAGCACTTTCTAAAAAATGGACTTCTTTTAAACCACTGATCTGAACATCTAAACCACTAATCTGATCAAAATTATTAAACTTGAAAAATTCAGTTCTCAGTGAGTGAAGGATTGAAAAGTAAGTCCTTCCTCAAATGAGATGTTTCTCAGGTAGCAAACACACAAGTGCATTGCTGTTCCTTAGATGAACAAATGACAATATCAATGTGAGCAAATACTGCAAGAACAGACTCAATCAAGAGCAGAGGGCACCTGTTAAGAACAGTCAATCAGCAGAGCCAGTCAAGGACAGAGGGTGCATGACAACAAGGTTTGTTTTGCTCTTTGGGTATCTTTCCTTTTTTTAAAAAATTAAGTTCAGTTCCCATCCACACCAACTGTTAAATGTTAATTGAAATATATTTATTAAAGCAAATATTGTGCTCTGGGTCCTGCAGTCACAAAAACAAAAAATAAAATTTGGAAGTCAAGGCTGATATTTTAATGTAAAATATTATTTTAAACTATACTGTAGAGCCCAATATTCCCCTTACAAGCAAAGGAATTGGACTACAAACAATTTCAGTGGAGCACTTCAGTGAACAGAAAATATCTTTGTAGTGTCTGATGAATCCATTTATTAATAGTGTCTCAGCTGAGCTAAAAAGATGCAAGCAATTGCTAGACTTGCAAAAAAATATCTTCACTCCTATCTTAACATTAAAGGCTTTGTGAATGCACACACTTAATATTTTTGTATTTTAAAGACCTAGAACTGAAATCTATTTTTATTTCATCCCTGAAGTAGAGCATGTGAAGTCACTACAGGGCACTTAAAGTCTAGATGTTGGAAACTTTATTAAAGTTCTCCTAATCCCTCTTTTTTTTTTCAAACTGAAACAAAAAGCTTGGAGAGCATGTAAAGTCCAGACAAGAGCAACACACTTTGAATGAAGTTAAATAAGATGTTATGAGTAGCAAGCCAGAAAGGAAAGTACCCCAGTCCAGGAGGCCATGCGAACTGTATGAGTAGCCCTTTAACTTCAGTGTACTTCTCAGTGCTCATGGATATTACATACAAATAAACCGCATCAGTATTTTATCAAATAAAAATCTATGCAACAGCTAATGCTGTTGAGAATGGCTAAAATCCTCTTCTCAACTTCTATTGCTGATGGACAGTGAGACAGCAATTGGCTTACAGGGAGAATTAAAACTTTGAATATCAGTAGATTGGTTTGGTTTTGTAGAAGCCCTGCATCCACATTTGGATCTGATCCAGCCCAGTCAGGCAGTTTGGTGGGATTAACTCAGTTTTCCCTCCATTACTATGGTATTACTGCTGGTGATTTACTAAATGTCACCTCTACTCTGCAGTAGGTAGAGGATGGACAACACACACACATAACACACATCCCTGTGCCATCTCACTCACTAACATTGCTTCTAATTCGCCTATTTCTACACCTGGACAGCAGAGGCCATCAATTAAACACAGCAGCTCCTGATCTGAACTTGTTTTGAAGCCTAAACTCCTAGAATTGGCAAGTCTAGTAGGAAGTTCAATAAAAATAAAGATGAAATAATGTGAATTATTTATACTTAAGGTATTTAGGCAAACATATGAAATTTTCACTGCATTTCGTAACTGGACACAGTCACTTCCAAATGAATAAGTGAGGAGAATCTCACTTCCTAAACTCAGAAGACTCATTAAATAAAATATGCATAAACTGCATGAGTAGATGAAGTCTTTACAGTAAGGAAAAACTGCCTGATCTTCTAGTTTTAGGGATTTGGGAAGTTCTGTGTATTTATGTATTATATTTTGATGTGGTATTTGTAGTTTTTATATTACATTACCGTTATCAATCAAGGAATTGCTTTACTGTCTTAATGATATGCCAAAAATGGAAAACATAAATCCCATCATTTATGTGAAAGGATGGTTGACATCATTCAATCTGACCTTGAGAGAGAGTTTCCCTCTCTCTGCTTTGTCTTAGGACCCTTGCTAAATTTCTCTGCTAAAGACAACTTGACTCTGAGCAAAGTTTCATGGGAATTTTCCAGTTTATTTTCCATCAGAAAATGTCATACCTTTAAAAAAGTCCCTTAGCTCCATAATAAAGCAACTCATGCAGGGTAAAATAACCCTTATCCTGTAGATAGATGTCATGCCAGAGACTATATGGTGCTTCTGTTGCCCTGGGGATTGCTCCTGCATGTAGAGAATTCCTGGGTGACTTGGTAAACTGAGGTTTCAGTGGCTCCATACACCACATAGAATGCAACAGCTGAAGCAAGTCTTGACATCTTTGACTTGTGAGATGGTGCTACCTCTTGTATGGGCTAGAGTAACAAAGAACAGTTTCTCGTTTGGCAGACACTAACAGTCCTTCACTATGGCTCACTTTTTTGGTTTGCTCTTTCTTCCTTCCTTCAAGCACACCCAATATACTCTGTATTTTTATTTTAGTGGAAAGGGGAATTTTAGAGGATGTCTTTGTTAAAATAGAACTATCTAACCTCTACTCAGTACTTAAAGATCTGAAACCGAGAAATGGGCATAAGGATTGATATAATGTATCACCAACATAAAGGTAAGAAAAGAGAAATTTGGAAGAAGATTCAAGAATTGTTCAAAGATATATGCTTATATCCTACATGGAAACTTCAGACTTAGCAAAGGACAAAACCAAATGAACAGCACTTGAATACACAGAAAACCTCTTACAGCCTCATTAATCGAAAACATAAAGAATTGTTTTTAATTGCTGTTATAACTTTAAAACATAAACACTTCCTCTCAAATTTTCCTATTCATTTACATATTATATATGCATTTAGAAAGTAATAGGTAAAATCACATTTAGCTAGGATTAAATAAACAAGATCTAGGCTAACAACTTTTATCTAGTTCAGCTACTAGAGTAGGAAATTCCTACTTGCCACTTCAGACATTTGAGAAAATGTTTAGTAAATTTCGGTAAATTTGTTCAGGACTATGTCCCTTCACAATTTTGTCCTTCCAAAACTGTGCTGGGAATTTAGGCCCCAATTCCCACGAAAGTGGTAATCCTGTACCACTCAGGAAAAATCAGAATGTTCCAGGTTCTTGTTTCAGCAGCAGAAATACCCATTAGAGACTGCTTCTTGCTGGAAGCAGTTCATCTTAAAGAGGAATGGCTTCAAGCATGTGCCAACATCTTTTCTTGTTAGAGCCTCCCATTTCATAATGATAGAATTTAACTTGAACAAGTGTCCAAAAGCTTTTAGAGGCTTATGAAAATTAAACCAAATAATTTAGTGCTTGTCCATTACTAAATCACATAATCAACAACTATTTTACTTACACGAATTTAAATCAAATAAACAAGATAATACTAAACTTTGCAGAAGGCATTTAAAGGCCCTTCTAATCCCAAAAAATAAAGCATCAACAGGATTAACAAGTTTTTTGGTGTCCCAAAGTACAAACATATCAACTTCAGTAATACAAAAACATTTGGTAGAGGAAAAAAAAAGAAGAATTAAAGTTTGATATCAAAGTACTTTATCACACTGGGAGGTAGGGATGGAAATTGTTGAATGAAATCAGAATAGTCCTTCCCGCATTCATTTTTGCAATGCATGTGTCAGGGGGATTCCTGTTATTCAAAAAAAACCCAGACCAAAATCATTTGATGTGACAGGTGCATGAGCTTCTGCAGATCTGAAAGGATCTTTGCAGATTAAAGTATTTGGAAAAAACACAGATTAAAAGAAAGTATGGAGCTTTCATTTATATACAGTAAAAAAATTGCAATGACTTTGCCTACAATACACAGAGGTAATGCATGAAATTATGCAGCATTTCTGGCAAAACTGAAAAATTCACTCCTCTAAAATAGTAATTAAGCACTGTTAAACAAGAAGATACAGAATTTTATTGGGGTCTTAATAATGGACATGCATTAAAAATCTTCTCAGATTCCTAAACTGGTTCTGAATAAGCTTGAAAAATCATATCTTAATGCAGCAAAATGTGATAATACCCTCCATAGAACCAAACTTGGCTTTATATAACTGTGCATGACAAACAATGGACCAAATAGATTTAACACAAGGGAGTTTCGTTGGGTTTTTGGAGGCATTACAATAACATGCATCTTTTCTCATTACTATTTTTTCAATATTGGCAAAAAAAAAAAAGGTATAGGTTCTACTACTAAAGACATCTCAGCCATAAGATTATGGCCGCAATGTAAAGTAATTCATATGCAATAACTCTTCAACATGAAACATTCCTAGCAATATGAGGACATATGTAAGTAATATTAATACACATATTCAGAAATATAAAGGTTACAGAATAAAAAATAAAAACAATCATGTTGATACTGTGCCATTGCTAGAGGGCATGCTCCTAGGAATAACCAAAAATTACACAGGAGATGACAGAACAATGAGAATTTCTTATAAAGTGCAAGATTCATGACAACACCTGGGAAGTTAATGAGATTTGTCTGCAGTCCTCAGCTGACTAAAATTATGGTAAAATGGGAATAAGTCATCCAATTTAAGTATTTATAGAAGTTCATAAATGGATGATGACATAGACTACTGTATTACACAGTATAATGTCATTGATTTTTAACCAGAAATACTGTGGCTTACTATCCTGCCTGGAAAAAGATCTTCAATTGGAGCTACTTCAGCCTGTTCCCTTAGTTAAGTCTAACTACCATTCTTCCATACTTTCATAAGAACAGGTAAGAAACACTGCAAAACAAGTTGGCCAAAAACTACAGTATCTGTTGATAGAAAATTTTCTATTCTGGTCTCTCACTGACTACATTTAGACAGGAATTTTATAGTTTCTTACATGTTTCATTAAAATCATGTGCTGTCTCTTAACTTCACTGTTTGTCCAGTACTGATTCTCCAGATTTCTTTGTATAGTTAATATATTACGCCAGGACTAAGTTTGAAGGGTAACTGTTCTTTTAAAGCACTTACACCTAATAATGCTCTGGCAACCATTTTCTGTTCAGACAGTAGTGCTGTCTTAAATTGCCTAAAAGCTAGAGGTTAGCAGTCCTTGAGAGATTAGAAATAAAAGTTTTACTAGCTCTTTTTTTGTGTGTTTTGCTTTCACAGTACACTTTATGCAAAAGAAAGCTGCTGCAAATAGTGGTTGAGAAGCAGAACTGTGACAAGAGACAGCGAACTGGGACCTTCCTTCCCTTCTCTCAGGCCACAGGTCTGCAGCTCAGGAGTGCTCTCTGCTCACTGAAATCCAAATGTATTATGTGGGAATAAGCCCAGTGGCCTGCAACTCCTCTCAATACGTTTGGTGCCAGCCTGTTAATTTGTAGCTTTCCATAGTGGCTGAGGGTGGAAAAATGTTTCTGAGATGTGGCAGGAGAATACATTTCCATTTTCCATGTTTCAACTCATGCATTTTGGGGAACATAAGGTAGATTTCCTTCATGAAACAATAGAATGATTCTTATTGCAATTTATGATGTTGAGACCTGGTACAACATGAATACTAAAATCCTTAGTTATACAAGATATTATGAAGAGCAACTGTAAGGAAAATCTTAATCCTTCAGTTCTGATTCCCTTTTCCTGCCTTTTCAAGTTTCAAACCTACCATCTATTCCTTTTCTCTTTGTTTGCTCTTTAAACTCCATGTTAATAATATCTCCCTCTTCTGTCAAAATCCAGGTCATGGGGGTTTGAATCAACTATAAACTCTCTTATAATGTAATTTCTGTTAGGAATTGGGAGGCAAACATATAATGCATAGCAAGAATTTGAACTATATATGGAAAACATGTAAAACTATGGCTGAACAGCGGTACATAATATAAAGATGCTGCTCAATCCATTTGAGGACTACTAGCAGAATCGCTTCTGCTCTTCTGTCTCCAGACCACTTTACCATGGTATTCATTTCCTTAGTATTTTACATATTTATTTTTTATAGTCATATTATTAGCCCTTTCTTTCTAGCTCCATGGACCATGGGAGTTTCATTAGAGATAACTAGGAGAAAACTGTAAAGCCAAACCGTGGCTTATCATTCTGTTAGTAACAGCACAGAAGAAAAGCACAGAACACCCTATCAAATCAGCCAGTGGTTTTTATCCATTTCCACTTTCCTAGACTGTCTACTGCTTTGATTTGGCAGAAGACATTGAGCAGATCTAGGAAACATCAGCCTGGGAAAAGTAATTTGAGAGAATTACCCTTAAATATGTCTTGCTCCTTTACTCGTTCATTTTCCATGCATTTTATTATCTGTATTTGGTAATATATAATTGTGCATCTATTTAGATTACCATCATTCACACCAACCATATTACTCATTTGACTTAAGTCCATCATAGTTACATTTTTATTACAGCTTAACCTAATTGATCCTTCTCAAAACCCTGATTTTGAAACACTGTTAATATACAGTTTCCACCTGCTATCATATTTTCTCTTCCCATGTTAAATACAAGGTTGCTATTAGGAGGTAGCTATTGTATATCATCATATCCAGACATTATCTACTTCAGTCAAGGTAAAATCCTCAGGGTCTGTTTTTCCCTGCTTACACTTTTTACAAAACTAAAAATCTCTTAATATGCGTAATGGTAGCTAAAAGTAATTGCCAACTTGAAGAGAGGGAGCTGTACCTTGCAGCACTAATAAAACATCACGCTCCAGGCCTCCATTTCGTTGTCCATTTCAAACAATGCAGACATTTTCAGATCATTTTATTACAGACTCCTGTAAACAGTGGATCCATACTGAGGAGTTCAGAAGCTGCTTGGCCACCTATCCTGAAAACACACACTTGTTTAACCACAAAACTATGCTTAATTTCTGTAAATGCAAAGCATGTTCTTTGCTGATTACAGATGAAATCAGTGAAGCTTGAGAAGTGACTTTATCAATAAAGTTTAAGCTAAAGTAAGTTTCCAAGTATGAATGGCTGTTTTCTTAATCCACTCATGCTGCCACCTGTCCTTATTTTAACCCCTCTGCTAACAGGAAGACTAAAAAAAAAAGTAAACTTTAATTATCTTAAATATGCGATTTCCTTACAAGCTCTCATTGTCTACAACAGAAAGGTGATTTTACCACTATAGCATATAGGTTATGTAGTAAAATTGATGTTAGGTAGTTTAAAAAAAAAAAAAATTATGTGTAAAGACTACCTGTTATATATTGATTTACTTAAGGGAGTTTTAACATATTTAGTGGAAGTAGGGGTGGGAGTTATGTTATATATCTCCCCACATTTCATATCCCCACAGCTATTTGATATGAGAAAAGCACTACAAATCTGATTGATGAAAACATTCAAGTTCCATTCCTCAGCGTAACTGGAACCAAAACTTACTGTAAAACAGTAAGTCAGAGCAACTGTCACTGATCACGTCCTTCAGCTATCTTCTCTGGGATATCACTCCTGTCTATGCTTTGAAATCAGTCTGATTTTTCCTAGATCTTTTATTAAGGTGTAAGCTGAGCATGTTTTATATTTTCAGGAACTACCCCTCAACAATATACTTTTTTGTTAGCTTTTTTTTTTTTTTTTTGGAGAGCAGCTTTACTCCTGCATGCTGAATTTAACTATGAGCTCTGAGAGCCATATGTCCTTTCTGTTTCCTTGCCTCCTCTCATGAAGGCTAATGATCAAGGTGGTTTCTCTTTATTTTTTGCAAGATGAGAAATTATCTATAATTAAACAAAGATATTAGGGTTTAAGTTATAATAAATATTTTGCATGAATAATACCTTAGAATGCAGTCTAACTATACTCATGATCTAATGTCTTTATTGCTATCAGTAGAAAAGAGGAAATGTACTTGTTAGAGGAAAATATATCATGATGGGTCCAACAGCCCAAGAGGAGCAAGGCTGCTGCTGCTTCATGTCCCCAGGTCTACCAGTATTGATACTGAAGATGTGTTCCCAAGAAGCACACGCACAAAAACATACATATATACTATGTATGTACATGTAGACATGGCTGTCCACACAGATGACAGAGAGAAACTCGGAGTACCCACATGGACATAGACAACACCAACAGCCTCACCCTGTTCCCCTCTGTGGCTAGGCAAGATGGAGGTCCACCAGTGAGAATATATATATCTATATAGGCAGCAACACCCTTAGTCGAAAAGGTGACTGCACAGATGCTCCCCATGACTCATGGAGATGGGTTTCACACCTGGATGCTGGAGCTGATGTCTCTACTGGAACAGCCCTGGGAGGTGCCTGGTCAAGGCAGTCATTCCTTGGGACTCCTTCATTTGCGCTTCCCCCTGCCATTGTGTGTCCCTGTGCTCCTCTGGGTTTCTGTAAATGGGCCTTTGCTGGGCTAATGGCCCCTGTGACGTGTCTGGGAGTAGCCCAGCATGGGATTATTTGGGCTCCCCCTCCTGCCGTTGTCTGTCTGCTCCTCTATGGGTGTGCAGATGAGCTTTATCACATAATCCAACAGTACTGAAATGCACCATATCCAGGTGAAAAGTTCTGCCTAAATCCTGGTTTTAAATTTTTTCTACCTCTTGTGTTAACTAAAAATATAAACATCTCTTTCATGTCCATTATGATTTATAACTGGTGTATATGATTGATTTCAGTCCTTTCTTTCTTTAATTGTAACATCTCTGGATTGACTTTTACCCCAAAACCCACTCAGTGCTTTTCAGTTTTGTTCTGCATCTAAAATTCTTGACTTCATTCTGTCAGGTACTCCAATTTCCTTCTGACCATGTTTTATCATGACTTGCTGGGGAGGGGTGAGGACACTTCCCTTCAGCAACAAAGATTTCTCTAAAGCTGGTCATTCCTGTTTCAGTAAACAACCACACTAGAGCATCAAATGAGGGAAGCAGTTGCAGACCCCCTGCGCATTGCCAGCTGGAGCAGCCAGAGAAGCTTAGTCAATGCAGGGGATATCAGACCGCAATGACAGTAAACCTGTAGCAGGATCTCTGAGGAAGATCCAGGCATTAACTAACATTTCTTTACAGCTTTAGAAAAGATCTGTCTGTATGTCTGAGATGTGATTAAGATCCAATATTGTGAGCAGATTTGGAAGTATGACAGAGTAATAATGAAAATTAAGTCCTTCATGTTCATTAGATACCGACAAAGCCCACTGAATCACACAAATAATCTTCAGTAGCTGGGATTTCTAATAATGCAAGACGGCAGATAAGTCCCACGTATTTTTTCAAGGTGCTGAAAGGCATTAACAAACTCTCATATTTGATCTGGAAGAGGAAACAACATATAAGGTTAGGTTAACTCAGACGATATCATAAAAGGTGCATAAGTGATTATGTCATGACTAAGACAGAGACTGACTTATGCAAATTTATGCCTAATCCATTTTCTCTCTTAAGGTAAAACACTATTTCATGTAATGAATTCCAAAAGTTTTTGCTGATGAGTTGACTCTTTTCTAGGAAACCTCTAATTTTGCCATCCACTGATGTGCAGGGCAGAAGCATGGAAACATATACAAGAGTTTGTATACCCAATGAAATCAGAGTTGTGAAATATGTAAATAAATATATGGAAACCATCAAGTGACTTGCTGTTTCAGATCTGTCATTCCTTAAATTTCTTTCCCTTGAAAACATATTTAATGTTGAGAAGTGAACACCATACTATTACTTGCTTCTTCAGTAAATGTCATTCAGAACACTTTCAGCTCCCACCTTTATGTCCAGTACATATTGGTGCTCTTTATTTTGTGTTTAAATCTTTTTAAATTGTAAAATTGTGGTTTTTGTGACTACAGTCCTGTTGTCATGGAGAAGAATTTCTTTATCTCCCTGTTAAGGAAATCCCTTCTAGACAGTAAAGGTTTCATACTGATGTAAATGTTAAGTGCCCAGAGGTAGAAATATTCCACTTGTAGGAATTTTTTATTTAAACAAACTCTGGTTATATCTACATTAGCTGTATGGTCTGTACATTGTAGCCCAACTCAAACAGTTCTGTAGAACAAAGCAGCTGGTGCAGACATCCTCTTCATATGCGTGTTAGCAGATTTTATTTCAGAGTAGCTCTAGTGCGGTGTCAAATTAAACTTCTCTTAATAGTTAGAGTGCATTAAGTGTACATCTTCTGGTTTAGTCATCACTTAAAGGAATACAGTACATGTAGCATCAAAGCACAGCAAGCAGGGGCAGTTGGTGAATTCACTTCAAAAGTAAGCTCCTGATCTGAGCTAAAATGATAATATAAACACATAGCATATAAGAACCAATTTTAAGAAAAAAAGCCCGCAAAACTGCCCATATTAGAACGTGTAAACCAGATTATGATCTGCAGAGAGAGAAGTACAGGATGGTCTGTACTATCAGCATTTAACTAGGTATAAAAATTTACCAAAGTCAACAATTCATGGAAGTTTCAAACAAATTCAAGATTTTTTATTTTTTCTCTTTATTTATGTCTGTCTTCCATGTTTCTTACTCAGGTCTCTCTGGTAAATGTATAAGAAATAAGGTGGAGACCTTTTAACCTTACCCCAAAACCAAAATTACTAGGAAAGGTTTAATGATTTGGTGAAAACAGTCTTACCATGGATTTCAAATTGAGTGTTTTGTAATGACTTTAAACCAAGATCAGTGTCTACAGAAAACAGGATAAAAGAAAAACAGGTCTAAAGATCACTTTAGAAGTAATGTGATTGCTCTGCAGTGACTGTACAGATATTTTTATGTGGATGATTTAATATATGCTGTTAAAAGGTTAAATTATGTATAACTCATATAATGTGCCAAAGGCTCCAGTTTCCTAAATAGGGCAGCTCTGTCTTTTGTGCGTGTAGGCAAATCTTGGGGCAATAGATGCTCCTTTACAAGCTGCCTTATTTAAATCATGAAGTATCTAAAAAAGTACCTCCCAAGGGCCTATTTTTCAAAACTAATTTTGGAAAATATTCTGTTTTGAGGCACAGTTGCCTCTAGCTAAATGCTTGTTGACTGGAATACCTCAGCTAGAACAGCACAGTTAAAATACAGCTTTTCAGCTGGCTGGATTATGTCCTGTAATTGCTCTACTTGCATTATTTGAATTCATGTTTGCATAATGTGAAACAGTTCTAGTTCTTTTGTTATGTCCCTGTTCTTCTAACACAGTCTTCAAAAAGCCAGGAGCAATTTTGCTCATCACATGCTGTCCTTCTGCTGTCAAGTGCAAAACCAACAGAAGCAACAGTAATGGTTGGGGTTGGTGTTTGCAAAAAGCAACATTTGCCCTGTTAGCACCACTGCCGTGATTGTGTCCTTTTGCACCTCTTCATTATAATCAGAACTTACACTTTTATTATATATGTTCTAGGACAAATGATTTTCCTTCAAGAAAGGTACTTCATGTTGTCTAAAATACTGACTTGTAGACCAAAAATTTTTAGGGTAAGAGTTATTCTTGGAATTGGAATATTTAAGGGTTGTCTTAGTTCCAAAATTTGGGATGAAATTTTTTCCTTTGAAGACTTATGAGCTATTTGTGTTCCATCTACACATCTGTTCTCTTTGCTTCTCTTGAGGTAGACTCCCACAGACACAGCCTCCCATACGGTGGAGAATTCTTGAGTATTTGAAATAATACTATCTATCTGACACTTTAGTCTGGTCTTTGAAAATAATACTCATGAAACCAAAATCCCAAAACAAAACAGCAAACCCAGGAAATTCCATCAACATAAGAAAACACGTTTTTACTGTGAAGGCAGTGAAACACTGGAACAGGTTGCCCAGAGGGGCTGTGGAATCTCCATTCCTGGAGATATTCAGAAACCTGAATGGGTTTCCCAAATACCTGGGGAAACCAAACAGTCCTGGGCAACCTGCTCTAGCTGACTTGGCTTAAGCACTAGATGATTTCCAGGGGTTCCCTCCAACCTAAACTATTCTCTGATTCAGTTAGTAGTTACTATTGGTAACCATCTCCTGGACAGAGCTGGCAGTGCATGTTTGCTTACTCAGGGTAGGCCTCCTATCAAATGTCCGAGGAGATGACTAGGAAAGTGGCTTTATGTCCAGAGCAATGCTGTCAAGCACTCAGCCTGTCAGGCCTGCAGCACTTTTAGCTTCCTCTGTTCAGTGGTGCTTGGTAGAGCCCTGAAACATCAGTTTATAAATGGGGCCACTTGAGGATACTCAGGAAATAACATCTGCTTAGATTAAGCTGCAGCCATCGTAGCACCCAGGAACACCCTTCTTCACAGTTCACTCCATGACTTGAGATATATTTGCAGAAACTTGTTTAATCAAAACAGTGTGAAGAGTGCAGCACTGACTGATATTTCCTCTACACTACCTGTTGGCACTCTGTAAATGGCACCATAAAGTAGCAAGATGGATGTTACACTAAAGAGGGAAGAGTTATAGGAATTAAGCTTAAAAATAATTAAACTCTGTGATTTCAGTGCTTTCCATGGAAGATTACCTGTACAGCAAGAAAAAGAATTGATCTCCAGACACAGGGAGATTAACATCTGAGCAATGCTTTGTGGGATCTCTGCTCAAAATTCTGAATGTTAATTTGAAATACAGCATTCTACAGGTACAGTTATAAAGGGAAGTGGCTTAATGAGGAATAACAAGGCTGAATTGATGGACTGTTTTATTCTGTACTGCATGAACACACAGAGAACTTTCGAGAGTAGTCATGCTGCAGGTGGCTTGTTTCGATTTAAAGTTAACTCCAGGTAATAAGACCCCAAAGAGTGTGACTTTTTCCTCAAGCAAAACTACCCCAGGGTGTCATTGCTGCTTGGAGTGGGAAAAAAAGCTATAAAAATGAGCATAATGCAAGCATCCTTGAATTCAACCATACAATATTTCGAAGCAATGTTTTCTCTTGCAGCTGGCTGTCAAATAAACTTTACTCCAATGTTCAATGCAGTGGCTGCATGTTATTCATAACTCCAGGCATTGTGATAGGAAAAGAGTGTGTTTTCACCAATAAGTTTTTGGCAGATTTAAGAGGAAAGATTATTAATGTCCTGAAAATAGCTACTATTTCTAGACCTCATCTACATAGATGTATAAGTTCACATTATATCCACCAAGCTAGAAGCATCTTGGTATACCCCATTGAAAGCTGAGTAATTCTGTTAAGCTAGAACAGAAATTTGTATACAAGTCAAACATGCTCCCCTGAAGTTTAAAAGTCACCAAACTGTTACTGTCTGCCCACAAACAACTCTGTATTGCATTATGTGGGTATGACAAGCCTCTGAACTGGCCACAACTTTGTGGTGGATCTGCCTAAGCCTTTCTCATTGCAAGTCCTCTAAAGAAAAAACTTTTCAACTCAAAAGCCAAGTCTTATTAGAGTATGAAATGAAGGAAAAAATATATGGGGGGGGGGGGGGGGGGGGGGGAAGCCAGCAAGTCTAAAGATAACAGAAATAAATAAAATTTATAACCATCTCTCTTGCACACTGGAGCAAGAGAGCTCCTTTCTCTCAGGTTTGTGTTTTGCCCACGCAGCAGCTGCGTTGGAGAAAACTCTGCCTTGGCCTCCACTTCCCAGGGAGTTTCCTCAGCACTGTGGCTTCTACTCTCCCTGCTGCCACATTTTGTAGGTTACAGCTTTTCCTCTCCTGGGAGTACTCAGAATGGGAGTTCACCTGATCTGTTCCCTCTCTTACTCAGAGGAGTATGACCAACAAACACACTATCACTGCACACCCAGCCTCCCCAGGGAAGCTAACAGAGGTCCATCCTCTTCCCTAATCCACAACTTTGCCACCACACCACAAACTGTGAACTCCCAACATTCCACAATTTCACTGACCCGGTGGCAGATGCAGGGGTCCAGAGGAAACCTGAGCCTTACAAGAAATGTGACTGCTGCCCCCCTTTCAACTTTGAAATTTGCTCTTTGAGGTAACTAGATAAACTACCAAATAAAGGCAGTATAGAACACAGTTGTATTAACAAGCACTTACGATGTGAATTATTTGTGTGACTGAACTACTCACATTTGAAAACTTAATTTAGACAACACAATTTTTCCAAGGTGAAATGTGTCATCTCCTGGAGCTTCCAAACTTTTTTTTCAGGGAAAACAGTTCAGGCCTCAACTTCTGTAGCTTGTGAAATCTTTTTACTTTATAAGCAGTGATAGAAAAACAGCCAAGAACAAAGCAGTCAGAAAACAAAAGCAACAAAATTACCGTTCTTATCAACATACTTATTAGTTAATATCTTTCTGAAAAAAATTGATCCCAGTGGCTACCATTCGTTCAACAAGGAAAGTACTGAAAAATGTTGGCTACTTAATCCTTAGTTTTTACAACTATTTTAATATAGATTAAGATTGCTGTAGAAGTAGTATAGTCAGATGGATCATAGCAATCTAGGTACATCCTTACAAAGACCTGTAACACCGAACATGCCTGTTCAGTTTCCTGGGATATTACAGAAAGTGTATTTCAGGCATCTAAATCCAAATACTTGCTTTAGGAACAGAAACATCAGGAAAGCTAAATCCCTTTCTTATTAAATCAAGAAATGACTGGTTGTTTGCCAGAGTAGAAATTTAACCTGAAAATGACAGCTGAAGTTTAAAATAATATGGTTTATTAGGCTGAAAATTAGAGTTTAAACCTAAGATTTATTAGTTTTGAGAGACATTAGACATTAAAGAGGTTAGAAAACTTAAAATTTTACTAGATATCATAAGGAGCAAATTTGGTTGCCTTATAAAATCATGCTTTTTATCTAAAAAAGTTATATATTATTTGGGAACAAGCTTTTCTGTTTCTTGCCCTCTAATGATATTTAAAACAATATGTATGAAACTTAATGAACAGAATAATATAAAGGAGAATCTTAATATACTGTAACTAAAGCAGCACCTGAACTGTAAGTGTACCTATTTTCAGTTCCATATACCTACATGATACTGTGTCAGTTAACAATACTGATTACTAGCGGTCTGTGTCTGCAAAGCCCAATCCCATTATCTGCCCAAACCTTCCTTTGAAATTTATGTTCAAATATTTTCTGTTCTACAGAGCAGTTTTATTCAAAGAAATCTCCCTCCACACTTTTCTGTGTTACACACACCTCAGTTGCTTAGATCGAGCACATATTAAATCTGTCATTTTTCCAAAGGAGGTGGTAAAAAGGTGATTCACATGTATAAGAGGCAAGCAGAGATGGAAATTTTTTTAATGCAGCTTCTAGAAGTTTCTTTGTCTCATGACTCCCTAGGTGGTTTTCATTATCTCCTTCATGAAACGTTAACTCCCCTTTCCAATACGAAACAGAAAGTGATAAAAATTCTCTTACTTCAGAAGAATAAATCCAGTGCAAGGCCAACTACTTTCCAAGTGACCAAATGCGACTTGCTTTAAATGGGAGCTTTGTATCAGCATTTTATTACACCTGCAACTTTATACTATGCCTCTCAGGATAATAGTTGAACCACTAGTGCAGGGGTTGTTGTGACCCATGTGTTTTCAATCCTTCCAAACTGCCAGCTTTGTTCACACTAGACAAAGGAAACCTTTTTCAAGCACAGAGTGCCCTTGACAAGCACTTATAACCCTTTTAAAACAATTTTTGTATTCTGCGCATATAAAAGAAATAAGAACATGGCCAATTCAATTAGTTTTCAATGCCTGCCATAACAGCCACAGGTTATAGTTCCATAATCTTTGCTTTTAGAAGGATTTAGGTGAGGATTTTAACATACTTCAGAAATTAGGATGTTCCATGTTGCTGAAATTCAGTGGGAGGGTGAAACGAAAACAATCCCCCCCCAACCTCCCCTCAGCATGAACACAGTGCAACTGTGTAAGAATATGTGACACACATTAGTGACATGGAGTCTCTGCACTTACCTGTCTTGTGCCCCGGTGCTGTGAGATGGGATCAGTTCTATTCACAAGGTCAGGTCAGGTTAAGTTCTGGTTAAAGTTCTTCTTCTTCGGTCATTTCCATATGTGGCAGACTTCAGGGAATAGAAAGCACATCTAAATGCGCTACCTAAACGTGAAAAGAAAGAGTTATTAGGTAAATATTATGGACTTGCTGATCTCTAGCCAGTAACAAAGAGAAGGGAGAAGCAATATATTCCTAACACATAGATAATACCTTTTGCACTTGTTTCATTATAATCATGAAATGATTTAGGTTCGAAGGGATCTTTGGAGCTCATGTGGTCCAACCTTGCCACTCAGAGCAGGACTAGCTTAGAATTGGTTGCTGAGGTTTTGAATATATCTAAGTATACAGCAGACAAAAACTGAATATATGAACTCTTCTTTTTTTGCATGTTCTTTATTATTTGACCTTCATTCTTTTTGTCTGAACTCCCTCTCCCTTGGGTCTTTTTTTCTTTATGCCTTTTTACTGCAATCATAAATCAAATATGACACCACTGACCCTAGTGTTCCTTCACAATCCCTCTCCCACGTCACTTCCATCACTGAGCTTCATCTGCTTTGTCTTTTTCTTTTCCTAACATGTAAACATTGTGGAGTTTTGCTGTTTCTTGTGACAGAGGGTATATATGTTTTATTGTATGAATCCTATTCATAGGCACTTGCTCTACTGCAAGTTTTCTCTGTTTGCCTTGTCCAGGCTATTATGCTGTGAGTTTTGCTGAAAATTTTAGAAGGAAGAGAAGATTGTACATCTAGCTGAGCAATTACAGACTGACAGAGTCAGAGAAGCTGCAGCAGGAATGAAGACTGAGAGACTCTTGAAACAGTTGGATTCATGCACACCAAAAGCAAAAGTTCACCTCTTCTCTTAATTCCAACAAAATGCCATCACCAGCTCTCTGTCAGGTGGACAATCCTTTCCTCTTTGACAAATTCTCCAGACTTGTGTTTCTTTGTTTGCTTGCCGCTCACCCCCTTAGCTCCCATATCTTTCTAAGTCTCATAAATGTTGCACATTGTGAAAGATCTGTCCCTCCTTCATGTCAAATCTGTTAGCACCACTTAAGCCTTGCTTTCACTTTTATTCTCTCTCTTACTGGGGGAATGGATGTAGTCTTTGTTTTGCAGAGATAAAGCAATGAATACTCCCCAAATTTTCAGTTTATGACTTGTTTATAAAAGATGATCAATAAGAGAGCAATACTTTTTTTTTTTTTTTGTCCAACTGTTGAAAGGGACAATTGTAATCTGTGACATCCCAGATTTTCTCTCCAACTGTGACAGGTTGGTTTCTGCTGTAAGGCAGACATAAGGTTGCAGCCTGCAATAGTAATCAGCTGTGCATGAAGAGAAGCAGCATAAAGGGAAGCAAGAAAAACTGGGTTCAAGGAATCTCAACTGGTCAGCAAGTCCATTCTAGGTCAGCAGTATTTCTGGCAGACTTCTGTGTAAACTGCTGTTAGAGACCTTGAGTGACAGGAGCTCTGCAGCCTTCCATGGTAATGGGTCCCCCTTTAGACTAACCCACTGCCCAACCTACATCCCCAGACATGGCCAAAGCCCTTTGCTTCTTGCCTGATTTAAAGCGAACAAAAAGGAGCCTGATCTTTACCTATTTGGAGCAGCCTTTCTGTATTTCATTCCTCTTTCAGTGATCTCCTTTTTGTGTCAAAAATGCCCCAGAATGAACAATAGAGATGCTAAGTGATGCCAGGTAGAATTAAAAGATGACTTTAATTTCCCTAGGGCTCTAGTCACATGAGGAAAAAAAACCCCACCCCAAAACACTTTCTTCTCATTGTTTTTCTTTTCTTGAACACATAATTGCATAAATATTAATGATTATACATTTTATACTGTTTTTATTTATAATAGTAATTTTCAAAGATGATTAGTATGTTAATACTTGAAAGATGGTTTCAAGTTTGTCTCTTAAAGAGAACTAAACTTGCATGTTCTACCTTACCATCATAAAAGAGAGGTTGTTTACATCGAAGTAGCATGATCAGGTGTGGAAGTCAATACACTAAGATTCAGTCAAGCTCAGTCTTTCTCTTAGAAATATTGATCTACTACATTATTTAGATTTATTTGCCTAAGGTAAACTAAAAAAGTCAAAGTACAAGACGAAACTGAGTCAAGGTTCGATTTAAGTTATTTGGGGAAAGGACTGTCCCTTGTAACATCTGCAAAAAGTCTCTAGAATGAAAGAAATCCCTTTCTTCAGATCTTACAGCAAGATAAATAAAAATATACCACTGGGAGAATGCTGCATTACTCCTTTAAAAGTTGGAGATTGCTTGGAATCACTCATCCTCCTGAGGAACCTAAATCCCAGAGACTGTTCAGAAAGTAGTTTGTGAATCCTGTGAAGTTTGATACTTTTGACTTCAAACGAGAGGTTTCATTTTAATACAGTTCTGTGAAACCTTTTGATATCTATATTTGCTGTTGTTGCCTTCTTTCCTCTGACTAGAGATAACATTCCAAAATCTGCTGTGGAATTGCAGGCTGGGCTGCTTGAGACACAAAGATCAGCATGTATCATATCTGGATTATGTGGCACTGTTTGTAGAGAAGATTGGAGCTAAGTACCTTCAGAACCACAGTATAATAATTTCAGGCAGCTGTGCTTTAGCTAGCTCAACAAGTTAGATCTGTTTTTATAGTTTGCTCTGAAGCCTGCATCCCATGAGATTCTAAGTGCTTTCAAGACTGAAAAGTCAACAAAATTCAAAGCATTTTGTAATTGATGGAATGTGTTGAGAACATCACAGGGAAAAGCCCAAGAAGAGACATCCATAAATAAGGTCATAATTTGTAAAGAAGGAGGGAAATACAGTTCAATTAATATAGGCGTCAGAGAGGCTAACAACACATCCTAATTATCTCCTATTTAACAAAATTTTGCAACATGTCCGATTAACATCAGGATGAAGAAACTTAAACCTGTTTTACTAGAAAATGGTTAGTTATTAGTATAATGACATGAATGTGTACAAAAAAGAAATACTAAAAATAAAGCAAGGCCAGAATTAATATCCTGTATATGCCATAGGTACAGTTCAGGCTTACAGGAAGTTAGACTTTCAGTGGGGGCAGAGTTATTGTACAAACTTTACGGGGTTCATGGGAAGTAAAACACAACCCAAACCCAAGTTTGTTTGGCTTCTGAATTCAGATTACCAGTTTACCAAAACTCATAGAATTGGATTAATACTAAACTCAATTCTCATTAACATTTCTGTTAGTAAACAATCCCCAACTGTATTTTTTTCACTAAAATAATCAGCTTTATTAGCTGACACATATTAGAGAGATATATGCCATAATTTGTTCAACTGTAGAGTTTGCAAAAAAATTAAAATTTTGTCAAGAGACTTGACTACTTTGAACATAGCTTTCTTCATGGGAGAATACCAGTAGTAATCAATTTAAACTCACTTAAATAAGAAGAAAGTTCTTCATCTTAGATTAGCCAGTAACTTGCAGATGAGGCCATTTAAGTACACAAGATTGAGATTAGAGATCTTGATGGTGTCAGACAGAGGTGAGACTTACATGGAGCTATCTAAAATCCTGAGAGTGCTATTAGCTGTGATCAGTGAATTGTCTGTCTACCTACTACATGCTACTTGTCATCCTACTCCTGATCACCACCTTTCTTTGGTGCTTCTCTCCCTGGCTCCTAGGAGAACTGCTGGAGGTACCATCAATTTAATTAACAAAAGACGTTTAACTCATTGATTATGCAGAATATGATCACTTGGAGTAGGGACTACATGTGTTGAGCTACACAGAAAGAGCCTATCTTGCACAGAGTAAATTAGAACACACTTTAGACAGAAGATGCAATCATGAGTCAGCGGAGGAGTCAAGACATCATATTTATTAAAGTTATCCCCATAAAGAACTGATTTTTTTTTGAAGTTATCAGTTTTCACAGGTTCAGTGCAACTCCACCTTCCCACTCTAGCCATAGCTTTACACTGAAAGGACAATGAAACAGGAATAACATCTTTTTTAAAAAAAGTTTTAAATAAAACTAAGAATTCTTCATTCTAAGCTTTTACTGCTTTCCCTACTCTGTTTATTTCAGCAAATGAACTGCCTCCTCTCCCTTAAATATCTGCACTCCCTTTTTGTTGTCATGTTTGAAGCTGGCAGGGGACTTTTCTGATGGGAAAAATAAGATCAAGGAGACACATGTTTTCTTTATCCTCTTATGATGTCTTCATACCCCTCTGCTTCATGAAGAGCATATGTTCCAGAGACCCTGTAATGTTGCAAATGAACACTTTTACACAAGCAATACTACAGACTGCTAAACCACTGTTTCCTCTCATTTCTTCAGTGGCTAGAACAAGTAAGGTCTCAGTCCTTCAGTGATCTTTACATAGCAGTTCTACTTTCCCCACACCTCTGATCCTATAGCTCCTAGGGTGCAAAGTGCCCTAAAAGGGGCAAGATGAAAGAATTGTTTAGGCACTGATGGCAACCTTTGAAGGAAAAACCATGCCTCAGTAAGCTACACAGACCATCCTGTAAACAGTAACACCCTAGTACCATGATACACATATTGGATGATACTGCTAATACATAACTTTTATGCATACATATACACAAATATACACAAGCTGAAACACAGTTACATCATTAATTCATTTTCCTTGTGTTTAAAGAGACAGTATTAATGTACAGTGGGCAGGACAGGAAAATAAACAAGCGAGCTTGAAACTGGAGAAGGAACAAAAACATGGGAAGAGAAGAAAATAGAATAGTAGCAGAAAAAAAGCAGGAAAAAAAGTGCTGAAGAGCAAGAACTTGGGGGAGAAGGGTGAGGGGGGAAGTAAAAGCTGTCAAGGAAAAAAGGATTAAATAGAATATCCAGACAACCACAAGGCTAACAAGATGAAAACAAAAAACAAGCAAACAAGTCTTATCCATATGTGAAAGAGCAGCCAAAGCTTGATTCAAGGAGAGAGCTGACACAGAGAAAGTAAACAGTCCACAAGAAACTCCTGAACACCACTGAAGGTAGCCTGTGTTACCTATTAAAGACAGTAGTAGGCTGTCCCCTAATCTGACATGTGTTTTTTATTTCTCAAAAAAAAGACATAAAAGATCCCAGAAGATGTTTCTTCTGATATGCAATACCCCGAATAGTGCAGAACCAAAAACTTTCAAAAAAGAGGACGCTGGAAGATAAAGCTTCCCAGTTACCATAGGCAGGTATCTACCTGAGACAGGGAAGGAACCTCAGTTTCAGCAAATATCCTGTCTCTCCTGAGACAGACAAGGAAATAGCAATTCCATCTGGTTATTTTCCTGATATCCTAAAAATCTCCTCAGTGTCTTCACCTATCAGTGACTTGTCACATAAAATAAGGTGTTAGAGAAGGCTATTGAGAACAAACTACCTTACAAGCAGGTGTTTGCTGTTGCTTTGATGCTTGCTTAGAGCTAATGTAAGAAGGAGTTACTCTTTTCCTCAGCTTCAAAGGATCTTAGAGTCTTTATTTTTAAATTGACCATAACCCACCTGTGGAAATAACAGCTTGTCAGTGCTCATAGAAAGAAGACTTATAAAGGTAATCCATTTGAAGCAAATAAAATGACAATCTTAAGCAGTGTTTTCTGAATAAAAGCAGTAAAAAAAGTCATAAAAGTCTTACATACAGCAGTGACAAGCATTAACAAGATCACATTGTAGAAGACAAGAAATACATCATGCTGAATCTTTTTGCTATGACCAAGAATAATTATTTCCAATAGAAACAGTTAGAGACAGTCCAAGGTCTTGTGGCAAATGAAAATTGTTGCCAGACTATGAGTATATGTTTTAATTGCTCTGGTTTTGTTAGTGCTGTTAAGACATACTGTATAATCTGTACCTAGAACAATTTTTCTGTGAGCTTTCTGGGAATTAGGCACTCACAAGTCCCTTTGACTTGAATGGAAACTGTGCAGTGAAATCTCGTACGACTCTGAAAAATGTATGCAGCCCTGCTATACAGAGCAGAACAATTTCTATGCAGACTTTTTCACTTACTTTAGATATTATTGAATAAATACATTTTTAATAGCCTTCAGCATTTAGAGGTTTTTCCTGATACGTGCCAAAATTACTGTGTGCCTGAGAAAAACATGTAAGGCTCATTCTGAGATCTGGTCAGCAAAGAGTCCACCAGCGTCGCAAGATATATACTAAGCCTTCATGAAAAACTATACCTTTCCTTCAGAAGATACTGAGCCCTTCTCAATTTCATTCTTGCATACATAAGCACTGCCTCTAGCTGAGTGCATAAACCTCCATTTTAGCTGTAGTATTTTTTCAAGGATTTTAAGATTCCTTATTGAAATACCCATGAACCTAGAATTAAATTAAAAGGTAATTTAAGGACCATCCCAGAACTGTTTGCAGGCCAGATATCTCAGTACTCAGGTATGTCACAAATCAGACCAACGAAGTAAACCTGATCAGAGGGCAGAGCTACGGCCAAGGGCAGGAGTCATACTGTGCTGCACAAGCGCTCTGTGATACCTGCACATTGGACAGCATAATTTAGCACTGTGGGTTTTCTACACTTAGAGAACTTTAGAGAACTAAGTATCTCTAATGGTCTTCAGTTAACATAAAGACATTGCAGTCTACTGAGCAACACTACAAAAATTTAAAATGATGGAAATCACTTGAGAAAATATTTTTATATGGATATTCTAGTTATTACAGCCAAAAAACCTGCTGACAAGCTGTCTTCATTAAGAAATAATGGAAAAAAAATCCTACTGTCTCTCTTTTTTTAAACTGCCCTCATCTTCTTCCATTAGCAAAATGATTCTCATACTCTCTTCCACTAAACGTTTTAGGAAAAAAGATAGTGAAGAAATAATAATATGTCATATTCACGTTTCATTTTTTGCCTCTGTAAAAGTGGAAAATCTGGGTGGGTTTTGAGTGAAAGACAATGTTTATCTTCCTGTTCCTAAACCTCTTCTCACTCACTTATCCTACAGGAATAAGAATATTACAGAATCACAGAATTGTCTAGGTTGGAAAAGACCTAGAAGATCATCCAGTCCAACCACTGACCTAACACTGACAGTTCCCAACTACAGCATATCTCTAAGCGCTAAGTCAACTTTACTCTTAAACACCTCCAGGGATGGGGACTCCACCACCTCCCTGGGCAGCCCATTCCAACGCCTAACAACCTGTTCTGTAAAGAAACGTTTCCTAATATCCAGTCTAAACCTTCCCTGGCGCAACTTGAGGCCATTACCTCTTGTCCTATCACCTATTACTTGGTTAAAGAGACTCATCCCCATCTCTCTGCAACCTCCTTTCAGGTAGCTGTAGAGGGCGATGAGGTCTCCCCTCAGCCTCCTCCAGACTAAACAACCCCAGTTCCCTCAGCTGCTCCTCGTACCACATGTGCTCCAGACCCTTCACCAGCTTTGCTGCCCTTCTCTGGACACGCTTGAGTCATTCAATGTCCTTTTTGTAGTGAGGGGCCCAAAACTGAACACAGTAATCGAGGTGCAGCCTCAAGTTCAGAGTACTCAGAAAAAAAATTAAAGAAAAATAAAGAATACCAACATTTTCAGAACTTCATACCAAATATTAGACTCCTAAATTAATAATTATTTATTTTCATAAAAACGGTTGGATTTTCTCTTGAACTGGTCACATGGATCTTGTAAATATGAAACTATTGTTTTGAAACTGAGGTACAAGCATATTTACTAATTCTAGGTTATTGGTTCTTATTAATCTACTGTTCTCCTTGTTTTTAATTCAAGTAGCACTGATACACAGGAGCAATACTTTATCAACAAATGTGCTTAGCAGTGCTCATAGCTAAAAGAGCTAGTAATTTCACTAAATATATTTACTTTATATATTAATGTTAACATATCTGGAAACTTTAATAAAAAGAAATGGTGGGTGTTAGTTTTTGAGAGTAATATTTTTGAAGAACATAACATTTTCATTAAGCTAACATCTTAAAATCAAAGCTTGGATGTTTAACTAATAATTAGGAACTGAACATTATGAAAATAGCATGTTTCTGTCTGAATAAAAAAGTTTGGAAATGGCTTTGTGACTGATGGACAAGACTTCCAAATGTCAGGTTTTAACAAGAGTCCTGAAGACATCCGCAAGGACATTTTTATTACAAGGAAAATAAAAAGTCTGTGTCTTCTTTTCAAAGGTAGGAAGGAAGAAGTGTTTGATTTTTCTGACCACCTCACATAATTTAAAGAAATGGGTTCAAGTCATGAATTTCAGATTTAAGGTACTTTCAAATGTAGTTCAAATAACCTTGAGGCTGTGAAGCCACGTGCCTTGTTATAGTCTTAGATTGATTTTACCATGTACAGGACTTCAGTCTGTTGTTCCAGGTCATGCCCTTTTAATTTAATCTATTCTGCCTTACAGGACAAGTGGTGGCTGGTGTCTCAAAATTCCACACACTTACTGAGTCTTGTTTGTTCGTTCTGACTATCTGTCTGTCTGTCTATTTATCTTTCTCATAAAATACATCATTACACTTAGAGATAAACGCCTGGCATTCCTTTTGGAATGCAGCATCTATATATCAATGCATGGATGTGCCCTTATCTCCAGAAATGGGCTGTTTATTTAGATGGTGTGCAAGACAATGTAAATTTCTTGTGAATGGAACATATTTCTCCCTTTCTTCTAACAGTCAGAACATCTTGTGTGTGGAAACAGAACTGTGTGGCTGTTGAATGTGAGACAGCAGTACTTTGACACATGCGGTAAGTCTTGTAGTGATTGGAAAGGCTGGTCACATGTATTTTGAAACAGGGACATGATGACACATCCCAACTGACAGGCCAAGTTGTGGTTTTGCTCATTTCAGTGAAGATCATATTACAAAATGATACAATTTCCACTACAAAAAAAATGTACAAATATGTTGCCTAACTGTGCAGCTTTACAGAAGTTCAGGAATTTTGAAATTGTGCTGCAATCAAGCAAAGTTTGCAAAGTAGAGACCAACAGGTATAAGGTTCAGATAACTGTTGACATAGAATCATTGGTATTTTATCTAAATAACCTGATCAACTTAACAACCATTTTTAAAAGTGTTTAAGTATGACAAATTCTTGTAATAGTCTGACTAATTTCTACAGTTGCTACTGTTTTTTTGTGGGACAGAGTCAAAATTTACCTACAGCGTGCCTGTAACTGGTGTTGCAGATCGGGTTTTAGCTCATGCAATAATAAAGAGTACCTGTGCTGGCTATTAACCATCATATGGCTATAAACCCATGATTTTTTCATGTAGCAACCATGATTTTCTTCAAAGTCATAAAGTTTATATTAAAATTAAAACTATTCTTTGGAGGGGGGAATGAAGGGAAAGGAATGAGAAAATTGAAGTGAAAGGTATAAAGGTGGATGATTTATTTGAGGGACTACTCCAAGGACTGATCTGGCTACCAAACCTTCAACACTTTTTAAAATATATATATATATGGAGAAGTACAGTCAAACACTGACTGCAACTTTAAATTCATCTCAATGAAGCTTGTTGTCTTTAAATCCCATTATTGTTATTAGTAGCATAAATGTTATTTATACAAGTTCTCTTGAGCAAGAATCTTCCTGGCAGGACATTTTTACTTTTTTTTTTTCCTTTTTTTTTAAACTTTATTTTAAATAATATACTTTGCTTAGTGTCTTAAAAAGGAATTGTCATGGATTTGCATTGTACTGCTGGAAATAACAAAATGTTGTAACATTTCAAAACAGGATTTCTAGAATAAGCATCTTAACCTTGAGAGAGCTGTAATACACAACATTGTTGTGTTGTTATTGCTGGTCCTGGGGCAAAAAGAAAGTCTAAACAACAGAAGTCTCAAATTACCTTCCTGCAGCACAGAAGTAATGTGTTTGATTCTGATGAAGAAAATAAAAATACAGGTAGTTGTTAATGGGTAGGGAGGACTTTTAAAGCATCACCTTCCGTTAGTAAAGCGTCATTCTCCCAAGAGTCAATGAAAGAAAGAGCACACTTCTGGGAAGTACAGTGTTTGGTGCATGTCAAGCAGATATAACACAGAAACCTTAAGAGACATGACTTCTGCCCAGATGGCAGGAGGGAAGAAGAGAGCACTTATCCCACAGCTTTGACTCTGGAAGAGACAATATTTTCTTTTCTACTTACTCCAGATTGGTGCTTGAAGGGAAGAGGAATAAATAGAGAGGGGAAAAGGCCAATGAAAAGAAAGGTCAATTTTACCTCCCAACTGCAGCTGTATACAACAGTAACAGCAGGCTTAATCCTCTCCCCTCTGTGGAAGTACTAGGAATTGGCAAACTGAAAGGCAGAGGAAAGTAGCAGCAGGGGATTAGAGAGAGAAGGACAGATTCCTCCAGCTAACCACATCAGGAAAAGTGGGAAAAACTCTCTGCATAAGTCTGGGGTAGTTGGGAGGAGCAGAGGACACACACCAGGACACACACTAGTTCTGATCTCAGCTGTAAAAAGAAAAGTGGCCATGTTAGACAACAGTTAAATAATCTAAAACATTTTCTGCTGAAATTAAACTGGGACAACTCAGGAAAGAAGCTGAGGAGTCACCATGGATTCTTCTCTGAAATGATCACATCCACGTGCAGCAGCAGCCAACAGAAGATGACAAAGTGTTGAGCACTGTCAGGAAGGACTTTGAGAACAAGGCAGAGGGTTCTGTTTTGCCTCTGTAAAAATTTTGGCACCCATGTCTTGAATATTTTATGCATTCTTGCTCTCCATATCCCAAGACAGAGGTAGCAGAGTTGGAAGCAGAGAAGGGCAACAAATACAATCAAGGGATGAAGCATTCAACATATGTGAAGAGACTGAGGTCTGGGATCTTAAATTTGATGAGGAAAAGGTGTGTAGGCAGGTTGACTAAGGTTTACAAGAAGATGAAAGTGGTGGATCAGGTGGCTGCAAGACTGTTATTCACCCCATCTTGCAGTATTGGGGATACTTGTTAAAACTAGTAGGACATCAGTTTAAAACAGATAAATAAAATACCTCTCTACAGAACAACTGATGAACTTTAGGAGTTGCTGCCACAGGAGGCTGTAGAGGCAGAAGAATGAGTGGTTGAGGGGCAGGTCTCTCATGAAGACTATAAAGATGTAGTGAAGTTATGCAGGGAGAACATTAGGAGAGCCAAAGCGCAGCTAGAGCTCAACCTGGCTACAGCTGTTAAGGATAATAAAAAATGTTTCTATAAATTCATTAACAACAAAAGGAGGGTTAGGGAAAATCTCCCTCCTTTATTGGATGCAGAGGGAAACATGGTAAGGATGAGGAAAAGGCTGAGGTGCTCAACGCCTACTTTGCCTCAGTCTTTAGCAGTGGAACTGGCTGTTCCCTGGACATCCAGCCTCATGAGCTGGGAGATGGGGAGGGCAAGCAGAATGAGGTCAGCACAGTTGAAGAGGAGGTGGTCAGATACCTGCTACACCACTTGGATGCACACAAGTCTGTGGGACCGGATGGGTTACACCCAAGGGTGCTGAAAGAGTTGGCAGATGTGCTTGCCAAGCCACTTGCCATGATTTACCTGAAGTCAAGGCTAACTAGGGAGGTCCCATTGGACTGGAGAGTAGCAAATGCAACACCCATCTACAAGAGAGGCAGAAAGGAGGATCCAGGAAACTATAGAACTGTCAGTCTGACCTCGGTGCCAGGGAAGGTCATGGAGCAGGCCATTAGAAGTCATATAATGGACAACCAGGGGATCAGGCCTAGTCAGCATGGGTTTATGAAAGGCAGGTCCTGCCTGACAAACCTGATCTCCTTCTATGACAAGATGACCCAACTATTGGACGAGGGAAAAGCTGTGGATATTGTCTACCTGGATTTTCAAAAAACATTCAACACAGTTCCCCATAGCATTCTCATCGAAAAACTGGCTGCCCATGGCCTGGATGAGCGAACGTCTGCTGGGTCAAGCACTGGCTGGATGGACGGTCCCAGAGAGGGGTGGTCAATGGAGCTAAATCCAGCTGATGGCCAGTCACAAGTGGTGTTCCTTAGGGCTTGGTGTTGGGACCATTTCTGTTCAACATCTTTATTGATGATCTTGATAAGGACATAGAGCATATCATCAGTAAGTCTGCAGATGACACCAAGTTAAGCGGGAGTGTTGATCTGCATGAAGATAGGGAGGCACTACAGAGAGACTTGGATAGGTTGGATCAGTGGCCAATGTTAATGGGATGAGCTTCAACAAGGCCAAGTGTCAGGTCCTACACTTGGGCCACAACAACCCCATGCATCGTTACAGGCTTGGGGAGGTGTAGCTGGAGAACTGTGTGGAAGAGAAGGATCTGGGTGTTCTAATTGACAAGCAACTGAACATGAGCTGGCAGTGTGCCCAGGTGGCCAAGAAAGCCAACGGCATCCTGGCTTGTATTAGAAATAGTGTGACCAACAGAAGCAGGGAGGTGATAGTCCCCCTGTACTCTGCACTGGTGAGGCCACACCTTGAGTATTGTGTCCAGTTTTGGGCACCTCAATACGAGAGAGATATCGAGGTGCTGGAGCGAGTGCAGAGGAGGGCAACGAAGCTGGTGAAGGGCCTGGAGAACTAATCCTATGAGGAGTGATTGAAGGAGCTGGGACTGTTTAGTTTGAGGAAGAGAAGGCTAAGGGGAGACCTCATCACTCTCTACAGCTACCTGAAAGGACGTCGTAGAGAGGTTGGTGCTGGTCTCTTCTCACAGGTAATTAGTGACAGAACAAGAGGGAATGATTTTAAACTACAACAGGGAAGGTTCAGACTGGACATTAGGAAAAAATTTTTCACAGAAAGAGAGGTCAGACAGTGGAATAGGTTGCCCAGGGAGGTGGTGGAACCACCATCCCTGGATGTGTTTAAGGGTCATTTAGATGAGATGCTGGGGGATATGGTGTAGGGGAGAACTTTGTAGAGTAGGGCTGATGGTTGGACTTGGTGATCCCAAGGGTCTTTTCCAACCTGAATTATTCTGTGATTCTGTGAAAAGAGTTTGAACAAACTCATGAACAGATCTGTAAAGAGGTACTAAAGGGAATATGGAGGCATGTACTTACTGTCTGACGTGCCTAATACAATGATTGTGGATGTCAGGAAGAACAGGTGAATGGATTTGAAAAACTGTCCAGGCTCATATGTTTCCCACTGTTGACTAATGACTCTTTTTGCTACATCAGGGCAGAATGCTGGGCTAGATGAATCATTGTAGTACCATCCAGCAGGGATTTTCTTGCCAACTTTCATATATAGACTATAAAAGTAGTGATATACTTGTTTTTAACGCAAGTCATTTCTTCAGGCATGAACTTGAAAGTTTAACCCGTTTAAAAATCCTAATGATCTTTTGTTATTATTTTAATCTTTTAGCTAATTTGGATAGTAAAAGACTCACCTTTTAGATAGACATGCCCTTCCAAATATACACAGGACTTAATTAGTCCATGCTTACTTTATCTCATATGTATAGTAATCTCTGTATGTCTAAATAAATTCATGAGCACACATGCTTTTAAAAAGTAACTTTGGAGGTGATACAGTGGGCACTAAAAAGCAGGAGAGTCTGTGAATTTTGTGCCTACCACAATTCGCTCTTCAGTTTTTGTCTGGTCTTTAACACCCCAGTCATGCTTGTGTAGTTGCCTCTGTGCAACTCCAGAATGATAGAGCTGGATCTACCTCATAGGAACTACCAACTCTGCAGAGCTCCCCCACGGGCTCTGCCTCCTCAGAAAACTTGAATGTCAAAGATATAACACTTAGAATGAGACAATGGTTGCAGTCCTTTCATATTGTGCCCTGTTTTAAGAGAAAGTCTGACTTGCACAATGTCACAATCTGTCTCTATTTCAAGAAAGCATGGTCATTAATAGATAAAATGAAAGCACAATAGAACTGGTGATAGTACCTTAATCACATTTTGTTCTTATTATCTTTCCTGAAAGTTACAGCTTATGTGGTTTTATAACTATTCTGTGAGATAAAGAAGAGGGATATTCATATTCTCATTTTACATGCAAATACACTACCATTAATGGTCTTGAGGCTATATCATACATCTAGATTGCACAACAGGTGATTGGATGAGCTGAAACTTCAGTTTATCAATTCCCTATATTTTTTTATATCCCCTGGTAGATGTTATTTTCACTGGTAATTATGATAAAGTAAGGAATTGCTTATGCTTAAACAATACTCCTACTTGTTTTTTGACTGCAGTCTGGCTATCTTGTGACTATCCTCAGCAGTTATCATGTGAAGGTCTGTTCTAATTTCTTTTACTGTGAGTATATCTGCCTGGAAATTTCCATCCAGCTTGCTATAAAAACAAAGAGGACTTTGTTCACAGAAAATATGTTCTTTATATTGTTGGAAAAAGTTTCCCTTGGTGTTAATGTGCCCATATCCTCTACTCCTTTTTAGCTTCATTGTATTCTATGCAGGTTCTTATACTGCACCCAAGACTGTGGTGTCTGAACACCTCGTACAGCTAAGCGCCTATCAAGGTGAGCTATGTCGACCAAGTTTCCACTCCATTCCCTCTCCTCACATATAAGTATGTTATATTGGAACTGGGTGCACATATTCCTCAGCTACTAATTGGTTTTGAGCTGCTGCGAGGAAAAGTAAGGTCAAACAAAGAAGCTTTACAGTAACGCTGGAGAGTTGATATTTTTGGTCATTCTTATACCAAACAGGAATTAATTTCAAAGTTTTGGATCCATAGATGAAAATGGAGATGGTTATATGCATCCTGAACTCTTAAGCAGCACCCCTCAGGAGAGGGAGTGCTCAAAAAGCACTACTTTCCAGATTGATAGTAATTGGAAGTTCCAAAAGATGTGGCACTACTTGATCTTATTGTACTGAATACTTATTTGCAAATACTTGTCATAAATACTGGTTTTTATATGATTTAAATCTGTGCCAGAGTAAGTAAATTGCTGCTACCAAAAAATCTCAGCTTCTGCTTTCTACCCATAGAAGCGTAACTGTGCACTGTTATTTGGGTAATATTTCTCCAATTAAGTTTGGGGGCTACGGCTTGCAAGTACTTGCAGATTTTATTATTTGTGGCCACATAATATAACTAGTTATAGGTGACTTCACAGCGGTGAAACTTTATCAGGGGAATTCAGCAACAAACATTGCCAAAGAAATATCAGCCAGCAGGTCCTTACCAGTTTTTCTGCAAACTGCTAGAGAACTGCTTTACCGCAGTCTGCTTACTCTGATGGTCAGAAAAGATAATGCCATTTATGACGTCTGTAGAGCTGTGTCTTCCCTATAGCTTCAATTGCTAGTGCTGCTGCACAAACGAAGCTGATGGAGCACATTATGGATTTTTCACTTGCCTGGAAGAGGAAAATCAATTTCCATTTAATAGAGCAGGAGGTCACTAAATACTACCAGCTGCTCTGTGACACTGTAGACTTAAGCAGTGGTCCTATGAGACAGACAAGAGTAGGGAACAGTATCCTGGAGTGCATTAGTACACAGATAAATAGAGAGGAAAATTAGACACTGAAAAAAAATGAGCTGAGAAAAGAGAGTAAGCTGCAATTTCTTAAAGAATATCTGGACAGAAACTCTGCACACAGAAACTGGAGCAACTGCATCTGAGTCAGACTTGTTACATAATTTTCTTATGATAGAGAGTTTGAACTTGCATGCACACAGTAAATCTACCTCAGGTGAGACTGTGGGTCATTCTGTAAAAGACAGCTAGGACAGTTGCAACTCTGAGTGACGCATAATCTTTTGCAATTGCGAGAAAGTTTGAAATTAAATGTAGGCGGCTCACTGTTGGGATATATTTAGGATACATGGGCATGAATAAATAAACAAATAAATAAAACCAATCCACATAATATCCTAGAACCAAACTGAACGGAGCTGTGCCATTACCCTTTTCTCTGGTCATTTTCCTATTGAGGGGAATGACCGAAGGAGCTGTTGGGACAGGAAGAACCTGCATACCTCTCTGAACAAAAGATGAATATTGTGTCAAACTGTGATAAAATAATCAGTTTGTATCTGTGTAAAAAGTGGACTTTTTTTCCTATGAGAACATGACTGGATGTCCTGTTCTTGTTCGTAACTTCCAGGTGACAAGTTCATTATAAGGAAGATGCACACACCTCAGCTTTAGCATTCAGCTGTGTTGTTTCCTCACACAGGCTAGTGTTCAAAGCTAACAAGGTTTGCTGCTGATAGGGGTGTGTGTGTGTGGTATCCCTTATCATGCCATAAACAGAGAAGAGGACAGGCTGAAGCAACCTGGTGAGACTGCTCACACAGGTTCCTGGACAGGTGGTGATGACAATGTACATTCAGTAGCTGAGAGAGGAGGGACCCAAAGACAAAATGATGTAATAAGGAAATATCAGTGCCTTAGGAAGTGTTTCTGGGGGATGCGTATTATCTGGAAGAGAAACATTGCATTGGGAATTCTAGGAAGTTTGCAGGAAGACACCGAGGAGAAGCTGAAGGACTTTGTTTGCTTGTTTGCAGGTGCAGGACAAGCAGCCAGTGAGAAGGCAGAGAAGTAGGCCCAAATAGTTGAGAAGAAAAATTACTGTAGAGGCGTACATGTCCATGATGCACACCTGTACATTGCATAAGACCAGCAAACACTAAGAACAGAGAAAAAAAACAAAACCCAAAAAGCCATTGATCTTATCCTCCACTTATTTTCCAGATGACCACAATGAACAAAGATCATTGTACTCCACAGCAAGGTATGTAAGAAAGAAACTGATAGATAAGCGATGGATCCTGAGGTGACTGCTCAATTCAGACACTCCCTTATTTTGCAAATACTTCAGCTAACTTCATCAAGGATACTGCTCCCAGTCAGTGATGTCAGAATAAAGCCTTAAATAGATTGTCAGTGGATAAGCCAGAGTTATGGTGCTGTCATTCCAGCTCAGGCTCAATTAGAACATGTTATGGTTTTACTAAAAGGAGTTTACTCAGTATTAGCACTTAACAGCGGTCGATTGTCATGGAAGGAAACACTTGCCAAAATAGAGTCAGTAAATCAAAGCGAGATGTTCTGCAGGAAAGAGGCTTTGGGTTTTCTTTCTACCTAGAAGTATCACACAGTAACAAAAGAACAAAAGTTTTTTTAAAAAAAGGACTCCCTTAATTCAATTGCATTTGCTCCAGATAATTTATGAGGCCAAGACATATATATCTACTAAGCATTTATTCCATCTTGAATTATATTCTCTTGGGTCAAATTTTTTGGAGTTTCACTGCACGGGCAATGAAGCAAAGAATGGATCCAAATTGGTTTTAAATTAATCAGACTCACAGTTAAAAAGCAGAGCATCATCACTTAGGTTAAATGTCAGTTGTTCATCTACAGATTCATGTATTTTTTTAAACTTACCATAATTGACCTTTTCAAGTGTAACACCCAGTTAAAACCTGGAGAAAATGACAATATGATAAGAGAAGGACAAGTTCAGTTATGACAAAGTCATTATATAAAATATGAGATATGAAGATATTCATTAATCTCTTCTCACCATTTTCCACAGTAGGGCAATTACACTTTTGGATTGATGCTACTTGTAATGGATGTGATTTCACACCTCAATTAGAGGTGGGCAAAGAAGATAAGGAGTTCAAAAAGAGTGAGAAAGGTTTCACTCAAAGCTGCACAAGTCAGTGGAAAGACTATAATGGATTTCTTTGAACTTTATATCAGGCCCTTAGCACACAAGTGGAAGTTTGTTCAGGTTTAAACAACTTGAATAAAATAGCTACCACTTTGGCTATTGCATTCCCTTTGAATTTCCCTCTTTGGTCCTCTTTTTCCAGTCACAGACTGTCCCTTGTAGAACTAGTGCAAACCTTCTTTAGGAAGAAGAATGAAAGCATCTTGTTTCAGGGCATCCCTGAGTGACTATATCAGCTGAGGGAGTTTCTTATATATCACTCCCATCCAGCTGACTTTCAGCAAAGGCCAATGCAGTCTGGTCCCCTCTTCCTTTGTCACTGAATACAATTAGCACCCAACAGCAGACTTATTTTTATCTCAGCTTATGAGAAATTCATTTTTTCAATTAAGCTGTGAGTATTTAGGACAAAATAATAGCCCGGCTTACTTCAGTGCACCAGAGCATGTTGGAAAGTAAGCTGTGTGCTCACTGGGAGCCAGGAAGCCCATGCGTGGAGAAGGTTTGTAGCAAGATGGAATTGTTCCTCTTATTTTTTGCAGTTGAACAGTGTCAGTGAAGTCAACAGGTTTATTCACAAACTTACACACTTTGACAATTTGGGGCCAGCCTGCTTGGTAACTGGATGAAGAAACTGAGCTTTGGCTTGCTCCAGTTAAACCAAATGACAAAAATCTCACTGGCTTTAGAGGGACAAAACACTAATAAATGAAAGATGCTAGATTGTCCTTATAAATACAGTGTTGATCAGAAGTCTTATTTCCAACAATTTGTTGTGGGCTTGGGCCCATGCAAGTCATTCTGAGATGGAACTTGTATTTCTAGCACAGACAAATCCAGTTGATTCACAAGCAGTTTTGCTGAAAGTAGCGCTCAGTAAATCTAGGTTTGGGCTGCATCATTATCTCAGCCTTCCCCAGTGAGCTATGGTATTGTGTTTTAATTGGCATCATGTGTGTCAATCTCTCAGTCACATCTGCTACTTAACAGGTCTTCCTAGATCATTCATCATTTGTTCCTGAATTTTCAATGATTTAATAAAATCCTTTGAACCGAATAATGACATTAGCACTACAAATAAACTGAGTGATTTCATTACACTTCACATATTTTATTTTGGCTTTCACTGTTATGACAATCAAGCAGCTCTGTACATGTGGGAAACAAAACCAGTTTTATCTGGAAGACTATTTAATGTTTTATGAAACTAAAATGAATCTGTGCTTAATAATGTGTGGACTCAAAATGAAAGCACACAAGCCTTCTTGGGGGGGAGATTACAGGCTGTTTCAACAAAGAAAAACAGATTTAAAACCCCCTAGTTTTCAAAAAAGCACACTTTAAAAAAATCTCATGTCTAACACAAAGTATATAATGCAAAACCTAACCAAAGCTCACTAATGATGATATAAATCTGTTCACTGATTTCAATGGGTGTTGACTCAATGCTTTTAATGGCAATTAGTGATTTCACAAGAATATGCATTCTACAGAATTGGGTTTAATACCCACCCCTCACCAGTAACATGATCCTCAGCAACACAGTCCTTTGCCCCATACACACTGAAGGGTCCTCTGTAAGCTCTGTTATTCATATGGAGGGGACGGTAGGAGAGATTTGGGCTTGTGACTATTCCTGGACATGGCATGGTCCCCAGATAGCCTTCCAAAAATTTACCATGTACATTTATTTCCTTTGGCCTTTAATAAGGAGACTTCAAGCAGCTTTTGACTGCAGATATAATGCCATACATTTAGGCTACCAGACAGCTTAATATGCAAGAGCTTGTGTGGGGTAAGTCCTGAGGGGCCACAACTGTAAGCCACCAACACCTCCATTAGGCATCCCCAAATTCTCTTACATGTAAAGATTTAAGAGAAATGTTTTTGAGTTGCAAGCATGGGGGGCAGAATGTAGCAAAAGACGAAGAGTGGTCAGTTCTTCCAGATCAGCTAATTTTCATTGGATTGAATAGAATCACAACTTAATTCTCCATCAACTTTTTTTCCTCTCTCCGCAACCATCAGAAATTACTTCAGTAGTGATGGAACTGACTTGGCAATGGTGGAACAGCAATAGGATAAAGGAAAACAGCAAACACTCCATACACATACCTGAAAACAAGATGGAATTTCTATTCTCTACATTAATGGAAAAGACAGGAAAAACCATGTAAGAGTCAAAACAAGAAATATGCGCACATACAAGCTAGTTGCCAGGGTCAGGAAGGATAAAATGAAAGCAAAGCCCTTTCATTCCCTGACTGGAACCCACAGCAGGAGGCTGGGAATTTCTCTGTACTTCTGGAGATCATGCCACAAGCAAATGTGAAAGGAATTTGATGAGCCCAGTGACCCTAAAATGAGTGAGAAAGTAGAAAGTTAGTGTTCTCTCTTTTTAAAATTTTAAGTCAGAAAGTAGAAGAAAGGGTTAGATGAATATGACAAAGAGTGGGGAAATCTTCTGTTCATGTACACCTTCATGATCAGAAAAGATAAAAAAAATTACTCATAATAGGAAACATTTATGAGTCACTGATCCTATTACTGAATAGCCTTAAAGTCTGGACAAATGAATTTCAGGGGTAAAGAATGGAAACTCTACAGTAGTGAGTCCAGTGCAGAAGAAGAAAGCAAGCAAAGGTTATCTGAGTAGACAAAGCTTACTGTTCTCTGCTATGATATGCTGTCCTATACTCCAGATGTACAATAACGATTTTTTCCCCCCTTGGCTCACTTCCCTTCATCTTGAAGGGATCATGTTTATGATAGTCTTAACAGAATTTAAAAAATATAAGTATTTTTTAGACTGATGTTCAATTTAATTTCTGGTGTTTACTTTTTTTTTTTTTAAATAATTGCATTTTCAAAACTAAAAAAGGTTTCTAAAGTTCACTTTAAAAATATCAAAGTGCAACATTGAAAGTTGTGGGGATTTTGCAGTTTTTTTAATATTTCCTCAAATTTGGAGTATTCACATATCATTTTGATAAGTCTGTACTTGTGGTTTTCAATACACAATATATTTCACCAATTTTTGAGGAGAAAAAGAAAAAAAAAAAAAAAAAACAAAAGAAAAAGAGAAAACTATTAGCTGCAATGAGATTGGTTCAGGAAGTAAAATCACATCTGACTTGAGTTCTCCATTAGGCCAGAAAGAAAGCAAAAAAGGGCTTTAGTGACTGATGTTGAGATACTGATGGGTATGAGAAAGGCTAGGGATAACCATAAGAAGTTCAAGATCTCTTAGTTCTGCTACCCAGTCACCTGAAAATGTACTCCCTGTTGTCCTGGGGACCAGCTAATGTGTAACACAAGTGACAATTTAAAGTAACATCACAATCATGGATAAAAGCAAGTTAAATGTGAGTAGGTCAATACATGCTGTATACAGAAATCCACTGAATAAAAAATTAGATTGCCTTTAATTTGCAGCTGCTGGCTTGTAGAAACTCTACTTAGAGCTGAACAGTAAAGCTTTATAGGTAATGGAGTTGATTATGGTCCAGTACTTATCTCTCTCACACAGAGCTGTTTGGAGTTTAATGTTTGCAAAGAGCTTTGAGACAGTAGCAGGAAAAGTATTATTTTGTTGTGTAGAGGTAAAGGCTTTTTGGATGCTTGGGAAACTTGAAGTGATCATTTCCTGACTTAGTACAGTGAAGTTCATTTAAAGAAATAACAGGAGAGAAACTACTCCCCACGCAGCAATTCAAAATATTTTTAAGAAGCCTAGAAAATTGCTTTCAGGTGGTGGCATAGTGAAGTAAAAAGGCAGATTTTAAATCTGTTTTTCAAGAATTTCTTTAAATTGTCACTTTAAAAAAAGTGAAATCATGGAATGGCAGCTCCAATGCACTAAGTTTGTCAATAGGTTTCACAACACAGATCCCAAAGACTGTGGAAGGTGGTATGAATGTTGCCCTTGTGTTGTGAAGGATTTATTTTCTTTTACTCTCCCATCTTGTGACACTGAGGACTTTATTTAATTTTAATTAGCTTTAGGTTTTCATAAAATAAGAATAAAATTACTTAGCTTTAGTCAATACCCCACATGGGGATCAGCAGGTGACAAGTGACAAAGATTTTAAGATTGTATTTTTGACAACTCAGTGAAGAAGACAAAAAGAATTCCTCAACAAGTTTCGTTTAAAAAACCAGCTATACATACAATAGCTTCTTGAGGGAAAAACCCATACCGTTTAGTAGCCATAATATTAATTGCTTGTGAAAACAACTATTATGATGGACTGACTATAAGAGATAATTTTTCTTTTAGCAAATACTACAGACTATGCCTTTCTCATGTATCTTTACTGCAATATGCACAATAAAGAAACATGTAAATGTAATATTGGCGGGAGTGGACATGATATGTTCAATAGATTGTGCACCAAGTATTATGAACTATGAAGGGAATGTGTAAATTTTATGGTTTTTTCATTCCTTTTTCCTCTCCGACATCTCTAATGCACAGCTTTCACGGCATTGAATAACCAGAGGAACAGCTCTGAAATTCAAGTGTAGCTGAACGAGCATCTCCAAAATTGGATATGGGAAGAATGTCAATATTTAAGCCTGAATCTGCATCCTTCCCTTGTGTTCAGTAACTCCCACAAAGTGAAAAAAATGTGTATAAGTATTGCTAAAACAGATTTTACATGGTACAGGAATTGACTTTGTAAATACAAGCAAAAACATGAAGTAAAAAAAGCAAGAGAGAATAGGGTGACAATCTTTAATGTTAATCAAATCTCAGCTAGACTAACTTGCAGAATTCAGGATAAATGTATGTAATCTAAAGGTCACTCATCTTCATCAATTTTTGTTGGATATCTGATCCAGAAGATCAAAATATCAGACCTAAGAGAATGTTTTTTGGACGTAATTATTAAAAGAAAAAACTTGAAATTATTATATGTTATTAAAATGGGCCAATAAGAAATAAACTCTACATACACAGTTAATTTCAACATTAGACTACCTAAGAATTTAAGAAGGTACAACTTTGTCCTCCAAAATAAAATGTCACCCAAAAAAGTATGCACAGAGATTACCTACCTGTAATCTCTGACACAGCATGGGGATCTACAGAGAAGATCAAATTTATTTTTTTAAGTAAATGTTAGTCAACAATCAATTTCATTTTCAAGAGTAACAAAAATCAAGTTTCGCCGAAAAAAATCCCATACTCAGATTTTATGTCAAAATAAGGAGAACAATAGTAATTCATTGCTTATAAACTTTGCTTTCCACTTAACTTTTCTGGTCAGCTTTTTCACCTTATATTCAGCACTCAACACTGTGACTATCTTGCGTCTAACCTAGCGTCCTTTTTTCTCTTACCCTTCCAACATCTAGCAGTTCCATTTAAAGCAAGTGGCACATTGCAGTGCCATATATAGAAACGTGAGTTAGTGCTCAAAGGCCCAGCTTAAGCCAGCTTGCTGAACTGGAAGCAAAATGATTATGAGTTATGGCATTCTGCCCAGGGAGCGCTATTAGCACTGTTATAACAGACTCTAGCTCAAGCATTGCTGTGTTGTCCTGCACCTTAAATTCATACCCCATCTCTCCTAAAGTACATGCAAAAACTGCACTGACCATGTACATTTACAGCATAACATCCTGATAGTGTTTTTAATCCTAAGCAGATAACACTTATTTTTACATGACATGTCAAACAGGAACAGTTATAAAATATCAAATTAAAATATATGTTAAAGTTTCCTGTTAAATGTAATAATCCCCTCTATAATTTACACATGGTAAAACACAGGAGTAAATAAATATACAAGCTTCTTCCTTTTGTTTGTTTATCCTGTAATTATTGCTTCCATATTTGAAGGCATTGCATTCATAATGTTTATTGTATATCTGTAATGGATCTCATACAACTCTTCAAAAACTTCCTCTGAGAATTACTTTTCCTCAAAATAATAAAAATTATGACTAAGGATTTTTCCTTCCCTAGGCAGAAAGGACTTCACGATTTTATGGAATTTTTCATTTTTTCCTCTACTTCTCTTAAATTCCTGAAAAAATATATCTACAGGCTAACACAACTTAAGTGGCAGTAAGAGAATTATGCCAGACTTTAAAGATGTCCTGATGGCCTATCAGTTGGTATCGGTTTTCTGTCTCTTGAGTGCTGTAGAGTGTGTAATCTGTTCTGATAGGCAGATGAATGTGCGAGTTTGAGGTACTGACACAGTACTAATAACACCATTAGACCCAAAGATTAATGATGTATTGTGTTTTGTGCATGCCTGCCTCGTCCATCATGTACCTGGCAATCAGGGAGAAAAAAAAAAACAGACCTTTTATGTAATCAGTCAATAACTTTGTTAATCTAATTGCCAGTAATAATAGTCTTACTGGCAGAAAGGATTCCGTTCACAAGCATCCTACATTTTCTAATGATGTTCCTTCACATTGTTCCTAGCCAGCACCTACAGAAATGCTTATTTTGGTCTATTATTTCAAGCATTTGCTTTTGCCTTGAAGGGCTATTTTGTTCTATAAAAACCACTTCAAAACTTCACAGAACAGCATATGATATGAACTGTGAGATAAAAGTCAAGAGCAAACTAACTATTGGGAAGTTTTAATCTGGATCTCAAGTGAAGTTACCAGAAAGTCAGTAAACTTAATGGGCATGCTTCATTTTTAATAGTAACATAATTTCAAAAGTTCTGAGGTAAAATTTATTCCATTACAAGCTATTTATATGAGGTCCAATGAAACACTCTTATCTTCACCAACATCTTCACATATATCTTAGTGAGGGGAGAGGAAGAGGGTGAAAGTCATGTAAAAGGAATGAGTTGTAATGGGCAATGCATACAGGCAATCAGCTTCTGTAGTGGTTAAGAGGCATACAAATGTCACTTTGTAATTTAGTAGATAAGCAATCACCAAATATAGTTAGGCGATATTAAGCCATTGGAGCCAACAGCACAAACAGCAAACATTTACGCGTTCATGAAATAAAATCCTGCTCCCACAGAAAGCAGGGTGAAAATTGCTGTTGACTTCATCAGGGCAGCAATTCCATTTACAGATGTTAGCACCGGAGAGAAACATTTATGATCGCTTGATTTCAAGCTCGTAAAGACATGGCATAAAATTTCTTTGAATGAGTCCTGCATTCTGCCTAATGGCAATGCACTTGAATGACATCACATCTCATAGAAAGACAGGGTTCTTAGATTTAAAGAATTCAAGAGCTGGGTAAACTGTCATGTACCTCAAGATCTCTTCCAATACTAGACTAGCATGAAAAACATGCACACATTTTCATTTTAAGTTTGTCTCATTTTCATTTTATCTACCTTATCTGTTAAATCAAAGTGCTGTCTGGCACGAGAGGTCTTCTCTCCTTGCATATATCTGTAAGCTGTGATCAAATCACTTCTTAACTTTCTCTTTGCTAAATTAAGCTCTCTGCATCTCTGTGTTTTCTAGGTCTCACAGAGCTATATAAGTTTCACAATGGCAGCTGGCTTTAGTTAAGCCTTTGTGGTTTTATCATTATTTATTATGAAGAGCTGTCATTTGTTATGGTTCAGTGACGTTGTAGAAGCAGATATGGGTATCCGTCTGGGGAGTATTTGGAGGGGTGCTGGCTCCTGTTGGGGAGTTTTTGTTTGGCAAAAGCCAGAAGCTCAGCAGGATTTTCAGGTGGTTTCTAAACTCTTGGTTTAATCAGATGCCAAACCATATTACCAGCATGTTTGCTTGCCAAGGCTTAACCCCAGCAGATGTCCTGTAGAGCACCTTTCCACTGGGTTCACATAAGACTGCTCTCTGCCTTGGTGTTGTGCACACACAGGAGGTGATCATGGAGCGGAGGTCTCAGAATGAGCTGCGTGTACGTAACATACAGTTTTTTATTTCTTCCTCCACTCAGCAGAGGGGTAAAAGATGATTCTGAATATTTGTTTTCTGTTCAGAAGCCTTATCTTCTTATTCATGTTTTAAAAATAATACATTCATGAAGGAGGGAAGCAATGGTGTTAAAGAGAATACTGTGAGAAGGAATCCAGCTGGCTTCTTAGTTAATTTTAATAACACCTTGTTTAAAGAAATAGACTATTTTTACAATATTTGTGTGAAAGGGAAAAAGATTCTTTTCAGCCTTTAATTAAACAACTATGCAGGACTGGCACAAGGTTTCATCATCTTGTTCGTGCTTTCTTGTGCACTGAGATGTATTATAATTTTAATAAAGCTGCATCAATAAAGTTTCATGATTCACACATTTACCTTACTATTATAGTTGTATCTTCTAGCTTAATTTCGACCAGCCACCTTACCATTATTATATAAAATCAAAGGCTTAGTTAAGTAGAAACTGAGAGAGAGGGAGAGTTAGCTTTTTTCTATTGCTAAAAATCAAAATAACTTGCCTTTTTAGCTAAACACAATCAGAAAAAAATATAATGAATTCACATACTGGAAACCATAGTGACAAATGGTTGGAAGAATTTCTCCTTTCAGTATCTTTTCATATCTTATTTTGTATCTTGTTCACTCCTATAACCTGTAATAACCACATCACTTAATACAATCATTTACAATTATTTGCTGTCTCAAGCACTTTACTCAAACTTACATCAACACTTATTCTATTCCCCTCAATATTTTTTGCTATAACTAAACAAAATAAATTTCCAGCAAACAACGCAAACATAATTTTACAAAAGTGCATGTTTATTTTCCCTTTAAAACAACAAGGAACCCCAATAATAGGCAACAAAATAAACGTCTGTGTTAACAATGCTGCAGTGCATCAAGCAAACTTCTTTGGCATTTGTTTGAAGGCCTTGCTCACAATTCTGCACAGCCATAGCACCTTAATATGGTCAGCAAGATAGTAATTAACAATTGTGTATTCCTTTTCAAAAGACTCCATGTCTCTCATATTTGCCAGCATCTCTGCTGAGGGTAGTGTTAGATTAGGACTTCAGTGCTCACAGGGTGGCTGTCTTTTAATCATGCCGGTGCAGGAAAATCTTGTCTCACCTTACAGTTATGCAATGACTGACTTCAATGGAGCTGCTTCAATTTACAACACTCTAATATGTGGCTATATATATAAAACCTGCTGCTCTGTCTCACTAATAGCTCCACTGAAGTCAGGCACTGCATGTCTGCGGAGAAAGACATCAGCTGTGTGTCTATAATTGCCTGTTTTTGCATTTCATTGTGCTCAGTGTTCTGGGTTTTGAATCAAATAATGTAATTCCTTCTTGATTAATAAAGCTCTGAATGTTAGGTAGGCTTGGGCCAGGTGGCCGGAATGCAAAGCGTTCAGTACAATTCCAGGAGATTCCAGCTGAAATACTTTGCAGAACTTGCTAAGATTTTTGTATTTTCAGCCAAAATCTTCAAGACTTCTAGCCACACCTAGCTTTACTTTTGCAAGTAGGCAGTCTGGATTCTTCACGTGAAGACTCTAAAAAAAAAAAAAAAAAAGAGAGATACCATGAGTTTCTTTCCTTGTAATGATTCCTGAAAATGGGAAGTGACTCTTTCTCCCTCTTTTCCCTTGCAATATTCCAAGAACATTATGCTATTTATTATTATTTTAATTCTTTTAGAAACTCTCCTGTTTCCTGTTTGCTTCTGAGACAGCAGCACTTTTATATGGGTAGTGCCACACTAAATGGCATTTGAGCAGTTCCTATTGTGATCGTCTACAAGGCATTAAGAATTTCAAATAGGATTTGGCTGATCAAGAAGCTTGCCTTCGGTTTGACACAAAGATATCTCTAAGCTAATTTCTACAAGTTGCCCTTATATGAGTAGTCTGATTTCCACTGAATTATGCCAGCACCCAGAGTTAAGTCTCTGTGAAAAATGTTTTGCTGTGTTGGAATAAAGTAGTCATTAAGCTGCTCAAAGAAGAGAAGCCAAAGAGGCAGTCTTGATGTTAGCCTTTTTTCTAGGAGAGTTAGGAGGGGTTTTTCATCGCCTTCCTACCGTTCTTGTTACCTGCTGTTGCTCTCATATGAGGCACAAGCGTAGGGCAGATGTCCCCAGTGGTGAGACCAGAGGAGGGTTGTCCATGCAACCATAGAAACCAGTGACAGGAATCCTAATGGTTCTTTAATGTGCTAGGCCCAGCTCAGAAAAGGGGGAAAAAACAACTTTATCGTCCTAGAGCTTCCCAGGAGAACTGTGACAGCTGGAATCACTTGTACCTCTGCTCTCCGTTCCTGCCAGCAGGTAGTAATTTTCTGTGAAATTGGCAATATCCAAAGTTCCGTCAAATGCAAAGTAAACAAACTGAAACAACAGAGATAAATGTTTGCTTCCTAATCCATTTGAGTGACAGGAAACTTCAGTAACACTTGTAATGGATTAAAAAACAATTCAGGCTACTAAAACTCCTTCCCGAAATAAGCAAAAAAGTCCTAACCTCTTAAACTTTGTTCCTCATCCCAAGTGAGCTCTGAGGAGATAAAGGGGCATTTCTTGTGACTTTATAATCTTATGACAATAGTGCATCTGTTAACCATGCACTGACTTTGTTAGCTGTCTCCTGATGCTCTGTGCTACAAACAGGTCAGAAGGAAGTGCTGTAAAGGAGAAGATAGAAGCAGACAGCTCCTTTGTCACAGGTTTGTTACAGTGGAACTATCTCTGGCAGAAATACAAGAAGATCTGATAAGAAGTTAGAAAACTGAGTAAGCTTTTAATTTATTATTGCATGGTCACACTCCTACGGTCCACAGTTTTACTCTGAAGGAAGAGATTTCCCACAATGAGTTTCATGCTTCACCATTTTCCCATAGAAGTAGGAGATTCATCTTCCAGGTCTCTTCCACACTCTGCTTATAGCAGCAAACCAGGTCTTTTAGGTTTGTAAATGACTTTCACACAACAATAAATTTTGATTTTCCATGTGATTACTCTCACACACACATTTTCTGGATATAGAAAGGGAGGGCAGGTTTTCATGCATCTCAGCCAAGGAAGAAGGGATAGCTTATCTATGAGGTGATGGGAAGGTGAGCTTTCTGATTCTGTTTCATCATGGCATGCAAAGACCACCATGACAATGTAGTCTGTAGTGCATGGCTTCTTCATACTGCCTGTGGCAAATGCTTATTAAGCGTCTGAATGATTCAGGCTGTATGTTGCAGCTAATATATACGTATGCAGTAACAGCTGGCACGTTACTGAAACTAAAACTGCTGACTGTTTATTAAAGTATTTTTCATTGATTTTGTTTAAGCCATAAAGAGCTGCTTTTGATTATCTGGCAAATCCACATTCTAGTACTTCAACTTTCCAATATAAGTTTGTAACTCTCAGTGCTATGCAGTTTAAATGAACTTGGGATTTATTAGAGAGAAAAAAATCTCTTGGAAAGGAAAAGATGAAATATCCCATTGCTACTGACTTTTCCTAGAACCATCATTTTATATTCTGGCTTCATGCAAGGTTGAATTCTCATCCAGATGAATAGAGTTGCCCTTCTGAAATTTGTGGACGAATCTATCCCATGTATCCCTTCATCATTCATACTGGAGTTATATGAGAGACGTTTTTGTCCTTCAACAAACAAACAGACTTTAGTCCACAATTTTGTTCGAGGAATTCTCTAACACTGAAAACAGAGCATCGCATTCTTAGATTGGCACCTTGCAAAAGGAGCATCTTAATTTGCTTTTTGTGCTTTTTTGTCTCAAGAATATCTAAAAGATATTGGATCACCCTTTTTCTGTACAGTTCTGTACACTATTTTCCTTAAAATACCCACATATTTTTTGTGTCCTCTACAAATATGTCGTATCTGAGAGGAAAGTAAAGTATGTTGCAACCAAATCAGCTTTCGGGGTTTTTTTCCCCATAAAATAGAAAGCCCAAGTTAAGAAAACACAGCCAAAACTGAAGTCAAATACTTCCTGACCAGACTTGTTAAATACTTCTCCAACTTCTTTTCAATTTGAACTTGAGGTTATAGAACATACAGGTTCTAACTGTGTTAAAAATCAGCCATTCTCTTTCACAAGGTTGCTTAAGGCATTGTATTAAAAGGAATGTGTCATTCTCCAGCAGAAAAATTGAGCTGAAAGGTTAGTAAAATCAGTTAACTATAGGTCCACCCCTCTAATTAAGTTTGTTCTGTGTCTACAGTTTTAAGCTTTTGCACAGTTTTTCCAGTTATGGTTAAATGCCTTTGGATTTACATTTAATTCCTCCTCCCCATTAATCTTTGTTAATAATGGATCTACCTTCCTTCAGTGCTCTCCCTTGACGCTGGCAACAGGGAGATATGACAGAAACCCACTGGTGGTCAAAGTGTTATGACTATTGACCTCGTAGGACTGCAGAGGTTTGCAGAAAGGAAATAGCCTGTTTGCTCTGAACTCTGAAACAGCAAAAAGAGCCAATGACTTTGTTGGACAAGGAACTGAACACCAGTGAATTTTCATCTGCTGTCACCTGTTTGACGAGGTGACTCAGGCTAAAGAGCATACTTTGGGAAGATGAATTTGCTGTTTTGCTAAGAAATTTTGAACTGTCACCCTTGGGCACTGCATAAACTTACACAAATGGTTTCCAGACACTACCCTTAGAGCATGATATCCATCACACTAATAGAACATATAACCCAGCTTTAATTCAGCCAGGCACAAAATCTTTTTGGATAAGAAAATAAAACCTTCTTCACCACAGAATTTAACTGTGATGCATATAAAGCATTTTAAAGCCAAAATATGTATACTACACAAGAAAATTTTGTGCAAATCCTGAAGGTGTTTTATTGCACTGAGTGATGTATTTATTTGGCTAGTATGGAAAAAAGATCTCAAGTAACTTTATACAGGTGGTCTAGCTAACAACTGTTTCCATAATGGTATCTCAAACTAAGCCAGTCTTCATTGGTTCTGCTTAAACACCTCAGATTTGAAAATTAGTCATAAATGTATACACATTCCCATGTGTGTCTGTAAAACAAAGTACATGCATAATGATTAATGTATGATTGAATTAAAAAAAAAAATTAAAAAGGTAACTATTTGGCATGAAAGATATTCAGAAAAAATGTGCTACACAAAATAATATCTTGAGTAAGACTTGCTTTTGTCCTTCAGGAACACACAGAGTAGCAACAGGAAATAAGATGAAAAACTGTGTGTTTTGTGTTCTGCTTGAACCTGAAGAAAAGGTAGAACGAGCCTACCAATCCTCCCTTGATTTTTCCAGCCCATTAAGTACCAGTTACAGCATAGAGTCACTGATGACTGTGATGATTCAGATTAGGTGACAGACAGCAGCGATACTGCTGAATGGTTTTCACAGTGCCTTCAGGTAAAAAGCCTTTGTATCTCAAAATAAAGGCAGCTGCATTAAGTGGCTTCTAAACATGTTACATTCCTTGCTGCACTCTCATCTGTTGCCTGCGCTGCCAAGCCTTGCTGCTGGAGAGCTGCATGGATCATGGAATGCTCTCAGGCATGGGTTGTTGTTGCACTTGGTGACTTCTCAAACTTATTTGCAAACTTTCTCTTGCCTTCAAACCTATTTGAACCCTATGGTGTCTCTTGTCTGGCAGTGGGTATTGCTGCTTTCATGGAAACATGGTGAGCTTGTAATCATACAACCAAGAAGTGAGAAAACTGAGGGGGAAAATCCTAGTTTATTTTCCCCACCCTTCTTAAGATTTCTGTCTATATAGGTCACACCCTTACTTCAGGATGTATTCACACATACGTTGGAAGGCAGATCATTGCACAGGGTCTTTCCGAGGAGGCTTTACAAACCTAGGTTCTTTACGGATATTGATATTCTAATTTCTGATCGCTTTTACCCATACTATCCTTGTCCTAATCTAGTAGTGGCTGGAATTACACTCCTTTAACACCACTTAATGAAAAAAATAAGAGTCAGTATTCATCATTCCTTAGTAGTTCTACAAAAGGAGGAAAAGAGAACAGATCCTATATGTGGTGATGTAAACCTGGCATGGCTATTTCCTGGTGAGCAATTGCTCTTGATTTATACATATGTGCAAAGGATCAGAATCTTTCTTCTGTTAGAGAGAACTCTTGTTTCCTAAACAGAAACAACAGTAGTCATATTTGAAAATAATAAATTACTACCTACTACTGCTTTAAGCAGTGTTTTCTCTAAAAAGAAAAAAAAATTGATACCTGCCGGAATTTAATGTGATGTATTTTTTCCTGAGTTTCAATTTGTTCCCCACTATCATACTTTTTTCCCTTTCTTTCTCTTCAGGATGGTAAGTTTTTATTCTTGTGTCTCAGAAATAACTGGATACAGCATATGTTCCTTAAATAGAGCCTCTGAATTATTCCTGCATGACCTGTGTTGGAACTCTCTAGATTGTGTAGCTTTTTTCTGGGAACGTGCCAAGGTCAGGGGAAGACAGGAATTATTTCAAGCCTGGTACAGTTCTTTGGAGATAAATATAATCGGAGGGATTTAGATTTTTGCTCATTAGTGTGAACTTTTCACTTAAGGCTCAGTTTTCATGATGTTTTCTCACCCTACTCCCCCTTTCTTGTAAACAAAAAATGTTTTGTTTCCCTTTTTTTTTTTTTAAAAAAAAAAAAAAAGGAGACAAAAGCATTATTAAAATGAAGCAGGAGAAAACACAGAAATGAGATGTAGGGCCCAGGAATCTCTTCGAGACTTGTCTCACATATTTCTTTGTGCTTGACCATTCTTAAGGTTTGAAAGGACTATGCAACAGAAAAGATCCTGGGTGACACGTTCAAAGTCTACTAACCAATCTAGATATTGAACTGCTACAAAACTAGCTCTTAGGAATCTCAGCTTTACTAAAGGTCAATGGCATACAAGGGTGTAAGTCAAATCAAAACCAGACCTTTAGGCAGTCAAGTTATTTGGTGTCTAGGAAAGCTTTACCTATTACTCAGAGACTGAAAAAGGAAAAATAAAACTAGCATAACTGGTTTTGGCTCCTCTTACTGTCCCATTTCTCAGTGTGATATTTGTACCTATTAAATCATCCTTTTTTTCAAGGGGAAAGCAGCACAAAGAGACAGTTAATGATAAAGAACAAAGTCCTGATCAATTTCTGCTGAAAATAAACTGCAACCACCATGGGAAGCAATGCAATAGCACAGCAGCTGTCCTATTTTTCAGTCCATGACACCCCTGAAGCATATACTCACAAGGCAGGGTATCAGCTTTCCCAGTAATATTCCTGAGTCAAGCAGGCAGACATTCCAATTTAAACCCGTTACACCTGAAATCCTTTTTGCTTAACACTTGTTCACCCACCTTTTAGCTAAAGGGCTATCAATTCCTGTAATAAGTCATGAGGAACTTCCTACAGTTTGAACACAGCTTTTCTTTGGCCTGAATAGAAAACTCCCTTAGATATCTGCTGCAGCACTGCAGGAGGATTACAGTGTGCAGATGACCACACCATATGTGACTAAACTCAGGTATAGAGAACTATGGTCAAGAACTCCAGAACAAGCTCTGAAGCCACTGATTTGTATCAGCAGGTTATCACACCTTCCTCCCATGGACTAATTAACTACAAGCAAGAATAACTGCTGTTGCCAGAACCAAGGATTGCAGCTTTCCCTTCAAATGCTTATCTGTGGAAGTAGCTGCCCTCCATTAGGCCTATTAAGCAGCACTATGAGGCTGAAAAAAATGGGGGTTTTTGTTCTTTATCCCATCCAGCTCCTGGACATTTTTAGGATTTTTTCCAGTTGAATTTGTCTGTTGGCAGAATGGATACTGTGCTCAAGCATGCAACTTAGCTGAAAAGGCTCTGCCCTTGTCTACCTTTGTTAAGAAGATTGCTAGGTAAACTGGGTCTAAATAGTTGGGGTGTGCATCTTTTGGTGTCAGGGGAGTGGAGACGTGGCCTTGCCAGTCAGCACTGCCCCTGCAAAAGCAGTGTGGAAGTCTGGAGGTCTGGCTGACATGTCCATGAGAATCTCACCAAACACAGAGCAAGCATATACATTCATCAGTCTCTGTCTGAAAAGAATATACAACCCTCCAAGCACATTTTTATAGAAGGAGGTTTTTGCTTCTATGAACTAGGAAGGAAGGCATCACAGAGGGTAAGCATATGTCTAAATCTACCTATTACTTTCACTATTCACACTGCATGATATATACCCCAAATGCCTTTCTGTCTCCCTGTTTAGTGGTGAAACCTAGCAACAGCCATGGTAACTAGGTTGCCAATCTAGAGTTTTTCCTATTTTGTTTGGTTTACTTATGGAGCTAATCCATTCGTCCTTTCTCTACTCCTTTTGGAACACTGGACTCCATTTAAAAAATTTTACTGAATTTCCTTAAAGAACAGATTTATTTTCAGACATCACTTGTTCAATAAAATGGAGAGTCTATGTGGCTCTATGAAGAGGATATAGTGTTGCAGAGAAGTTGTATTGACTACTCTGTAGTTAAGCACTTTTTATTTCAACTCAGTGTGGACACAGTTTCTCATCCTAATGTATATGAAGACCATGCAGTTGAGATAACTGACTTTTGGGGATAAGCTTTATGAACAGCTGCATATTGAAAAAAATCCTACTGTACTCTTTCAGGAGTTCATGATGTATCGACACCGTCAGTATGGGCAATTAATTTCTCCAAGGTATGAAAGAATTCCTCTAATCCTGTTTAAGATTTTTTGCATCCATAATATTACTATTTACCACAAAACTGTTTCCACTTAACCAGGACTGTTGGTTGTTTTTTTATCTTTTAACTCCTATATAAGGAGTTAAATAAAACTTAAAATATGTTCTAGATTTGCTGATTATGAAACACAGAAATGAAATAATTTTCTGTGAATAATTAGACTTTTCTTCATATTTTCAAGCAATTCTAATTCTTCTCCCTTTGCTACTTGTAGACTCTTGTAGAACAAGATCTAAGCCCAGCTTTCAGTGTGGCTTTGGTTGTGCTCCAAGGTATGTTCTCCTCCTACAAATTCTGAGGTATCCAAATCAATGAAAAGGAAATATCCCGCAATCTGTCCTGTACTTCTATTTCAGTAATGCAGAATATTACAGATTTTTATACAACTGTTTTGGTTTATCCACTGCCGTGTCTCGCTTACTGTTCTGTATTTTACAACTGCTGAAAGCATAATTAAACAGATTAACTCAAATTATCTGCTAGAAGAAATATTTTAGTTGCCATTTTAAATCAAGCCAATGCAGTGAGGAAAGAATGCCATTAAAATTAATGTCTATGCTGTATTGGAGATAAATCTCCATATATAGCTGAAGAAATTTTCAAAAGACCAGCAGTTGTGATATGATTGAATTCCATTGTTTATTTCCACCAGCCTCATCACTTTGTAGCCTAGTGTAGAGAATGGCATAGACTACTGGTTTGGACCACATTTCTGCATAGTTGAGCCAGAAATCATTCTGAATTGCATTTAACCTGGACTTTACAACACACGAAAACCAAAATTACTTCTATAACGATATTTCTTGTATCATTTACCATCAATTTCCTGTCCTGTCAGGCTGCTTTGTTTCTCTGTACTACTCATTTTAAACCCAGTAGTGCAGGTGTTGGACTGGAAGCTGACATTCAGAAAACCTATTTTTTGTTTTGCTGCTAACTCACTTGTGTGACCTTTGGTGTGTTCATAAATCTACCTTTGTTTCAGTTTACTTGTCTCTAAAATTGCTGTGATAAATAAATGTTGTGTTTTGTTGAGCTGAATTTCAAGATATATTGACCCAATAATCAATAATTTACCAACTAATAATAAATCCTAATATTCAGTCACTGAAATAAGTCAGCTGGATTGCTCAGTGCACTCCTTGTTACTGTTAGATGGACATACCTTTGCTCAAATGTCATGCAAGGTCCAGAAGTATCTGAAGAGATGTTTTCAAGTTAGCACTAAACCTGATATACGTGGACTTCATGAAATCACGAGTTAAAATCTTAATGACTTCAAATAAACCCTTTATCCTTTCAAGTGCCAATCAGGATATATTCATTTGCAAATACAGTCTAATTGTTTAACCTTATTCCAAACCTTTGGGACCCAATTACCCTACTGCTTGTAGGAGTGAAAACTAATTAGCATTTTTTTAAAATAAGATTAGGCAATTCTTGTAATTTATGTCAGGAATTTAATTTTTTTAACAGATCTTCAGCTGGCACAGTTCTACTGAACCAACAGCATGCTGCTTCACGCACACTATCTTGAGGTGTTCGCCAGTTATTTTCCCTGATAAGACCTTTAGATAGGGGGTTGTTTTATTATTAGTGATACAATTTTCAAAATAATAAGCCCATTCAGCTTCCACAGATTGTAATGGAATTCACCAAATTATGTTGATACAATCTAGTGTCTGGTTACTGCATGCTACTGCACTGTGTACCTGAGCTAGTGCTAGCCAAACCAGTTTGAGCATGGGAAGACATCTAATCACCAGCAGTCAGACTTTTGTACAGTCCATACCAAGTAACTGGAGAGCCCAAATGAATTATCCCCCGTGAAATTTCATGTTTCCTCAGCATGACTCTTTCTGGTACTTCTACTCTGTTTGTTCTGCCTCTCTCCAAAATAAACCATAGTAGTCAGGGAAGGCACAGAGTAGAGCATTATAATCCAGTTACAATTAATGACCTTATTCTCCACCTCCTTCTCTTGAGATGAGCTAAACATTGAACTGTCACAAGACTCAGACATGTCTTGCCCTTGGGAAACTGCACAATCATTGACATTGCTCCTGACACAGTGTTCCAAATAACACATTAAGCCTAAGCTCAGTCCATTTTTCAGTTTGCTTATGAAGCTTCTTGAAACTCCAAAGGCTCACAGAAAACCAACCTCACGTCACCTCTTTACTCTGACACAAAATAAGCTGTAGCTGTGACATTCTTTATAGATGTCTGTCTAAGGTTTTTTGCCACGACCAAGTACTAGGGACTCCAAAGCCACTTTGGCTGCTCCAGTATTGGAGAAGAGATTTGCCCCTTCTTTGCACCAGCCCTTTGATATTATTGTGTTCCTGCTGTAATCCTCCACGTAATGGGCTGCTTTTGCTTGACATCTCTTACTGTGCCCAGGAGGACTTTGCAAGTAAGATATACGATATGTAATGGGCCAGAAAAAGTGTTTATTTGTTGGTATATGCAGTATCAACAAAGGACATAGAATGACTCGAGCGTGTCCAGAGAAGGGCAGCAAAGCTGGTGAAGGGTCTGGAGCACATGTCGTAAGAGGAGCGGCTGAGGGAACCGGGGTTGTTTAGTCTGGAGAAGAGGAGGCTGAGGGGAGACCTCATCGCCCTCTACAACTACCTGAAAGGAGGTTGCAGAGAGCTGGGGATGAGTCTCTTTAACTAAGTAATAAGTGATAGGGCAAGAGGTAATGGCCTCAAGTTGTGCCAGGGAAGGTTTAGACTAGATATTAGGAAGCATTTCTTTACAGAACAGGTTGTTAGGTGTTGGAATGGGCTGCCCAGGGAGGTGGTGGAGTCCCCATCCCTGGAGGTGTTCAAGAGGCGGGTTGACATAGCGCTGACGGATATGGTGTAGTTGGGAACTGTTAATGTTGGGTTGATGGTTAGACTAGATGATCTTCAAGGTCCTTTCCAACCTAGATGATTCTGTGATTCTGACTCTGTTACCAAGCTAAGCATTAATATCCTCATCATGCCTAACAAATTCGTGTCAGCTAGGCAGTTATCAGTCAGGTGGGAAAGTATTAACCTCCATTGCTTCTTGGAACAGCCTGGGTTGCTTTTTCGTAATTCTCTACCTTTTTCTCAGGTTTATGTCATTAGTTTCCCCTTTGAGTCCTTGAGTTACTGGTCACTACCATCTCAGCAATTTCACTTCTGTATAGTCACATTTCTTATCTTACATGGTTTTAACTTATGTACTTTCACAGTTTAACAACTATCTTTTTAGTAAAACAGAACCGAAGTTGCAGACATGTTACACAAAGCTAGACCTTGGGTCACATGTGGCTGAACCACTGAGCTATTGTTAACACTACATTCCTCCTATCTCCACCCCATTTCTTTCGCTCTTTCTCCATAGGTCCCGTTTTCTAACCTCTGGTCATTCTAGTTACTATTTTACCAGAGGTGAATAAAGGAGTAGGATGACTTCCCACGCATTCAGGACTGCATTCCCGCTTACTTAAACAGTTGTCACTCCTGTGTTTTTCACAGTAAATATCTGGTATTGTTACCACATGCTGAAATTTGGGATATAACCACATTTATGAAAAGCTGCTCCTGAACTAGTCTTCTGCATACTGTAGTACATGCAATTCTTCCTACCTAAACATAAACTTTACAAGTGTGTGAATTTCATTATGTTTTTCCAGACCATTTTTCTATTTTTGGCAAGATTCTTTCAAATTCTTGTCCTGCTCTCCAAAGTTTTTGGAGCCCTTCATTTGTGCCATGTGCAAACTACATACACTTTCTCAGTACTCTGTCATTTCTAATGAAAATATGAATAGCTTCATACTTGATACATCCTTCCATTCTGGTGTACCATTGATCCTTATACTTCAGGTATAGTTATTTAGGGATATTTGCACACTCCTTAGAGAAGCTCCATGAAAGACATGCTTTGTAAATATGTTTTGGAAAGTATTGCTTAACACAGTATGAAAAACCTTAATACAATCAACATGTATATGATTCAATCTGTTCCTGCTCTATGCAACATCCCTGTTAACATTTCATAGATAATAGACCGATTTGACATGATTTGGTATACATAGCTATATCCTGACCACTCTGCCATTTCTCTATTATTTTTCAAATTCTTGTAAGTAGATGAATTGATTGTTTCAGAATTTTACCAGAAGGTGAAGTTAAGCTGATTTGTCTAAAATTCCTTATGTCTTAATTTCTTCTTAAGAATAAGCACTATATTTGCCTTTTCCAGTCTTTCAGTATCACACCCTTAAAGACAGAATTTAAAAATTCTCTGATTGCTTCAGCCAGTTATCTAACTATCCTACAGTGCTTTCACAAATGCCAAAACCTGCCCTACATAACACTCTCTGCATAAAAATCCTTTATTCATAGCACCCACTCCCTCACTCTAGAACATATGCCCTGAATACATATTCACTCTTTATTTCAAGACAAGTATTAGCAGTCCCAGTAAAGCTCCTAATTAAATCAGGGTTTTCTCATCCTGGGAAATGTACAATAAGGAAAAAAACTTAACTGTGGCAGTTAATATGTTTAATATAGCTAGTAAGAAATTACTTCTATGGATTTTGTGTTATTTCCTACACATTCATAGGGTTATTTCTTTAAATTCAGATTTTGATCCAAAGCTAACCAAAACCACCGATGAACATCAGTGAATTTGGTATCTACGTTCTTACATAATGTTTTAACACCAGTTAAAGACCAAACAAGACCAAACTTGTAAGCAAGTGTATTGTGATATGTGAATTTTCAGACTCTCAGTGCTGGATATCTATAAAACATGGGCAAAAAACATTCTGCAGATAGGAAAACAGAATTGGACTTTGGGTAGTAGGAATTTAGATAAGTTTGTTTCCTTCTTCCCTAAAGTCCTTCTAAAAAAGGTCACAGTGATAAAAATAGAGCTGCCTTCTTTTTTGCTTGAGAGCTCAATTTATTCAGAAATCAAGACAGATTGATGCTGTTCCCTGGGAATGCAGATAGGCATATTTTAGACAATAAACCAGGAGCCCTTATCTGCTGAATTTTGTCTTTTCTATGTAGCTATCCTATGCTAATTTTAGGTCTGCATCCTCTATATCCTGCCATGTTTTGTTTTTCCTCCCATTCAGCTCTGATTTCCCATTACGGCATGTCCTTTTAGCACATATTTTGTACTTATGACGCATCTGTTCTCATTTTGCTCCTGCAAGTGCCTAAACGATAGCTAAATGCATCTGTAAGGACAAGTGTTGAACAGGTGCAAAACAAGACCACAAGTAATGAAAGGAGAGGAAGAAATCAGAGAATAATTTTTGCTCTGTCAGGGTTTGCCTAATATATGTATAGCCATTACACAGGCAATACAAATGTCTCATTTTCACAGTTCTTAATCTTCTTTAAAAAAGGATCTTTCTGAAGTTAATTTAGTGTAAGAAAATTTGGTAGGAGAAGATACTCGTTCTCTGTTGCTGATTTGACAGACATTTCATAGTATAGCTTAAGGAATTTATAGAGGATCCAGCTCTTCTGTGCTAGTAAGAGAGAAAATGCAAAAAGTATGAAAGTACATATATTATTTAAAACCAAATATCACCCTATTTTTGTTTTATGTTTATTTTACACATATGTCCAAAGCAGTTTTGCCTGTTACTCTTGAGAAAAACACATGCAGAGATATTAATTTCACACATGCCATAAATGAATATGCTTGTTCTTATCTCAGTGATACAGACTGGATAATTGAGCAATGCTACGTTCCTTTCATATTGTTTCAGCAACATAAAATGTCAATTGACTCTCATTCTCTACCCAACGTTACGGCTTCAAAATGCCTCTGAGTTCAGTCTCCAGAACAGCAGGATTTTCAGGATTGTGACTACACCACCCTAGTAATCTATTTTGAGAACAGGCCAAAAGAAAATCTCTGTTTGTCCAGTGGCCAAATGATAGATGGGAGGGAAGAGTTGGAGTCAGTTCAAATAGACAAAACCTGACTATTTCTTGCTGAAAAGAAGCATCCAGAAAAAAAAAAAAAATCTATTTTGAGTAGAACAAACCTTTTGCTTCAAATGTTCCCTTTCATGCACTTCTTAGAGGAAGCACAGATAACTAAGAGATCAACTTGCAAAACACAGAGAGACACCAATGCTTTTCTGCCCCATAACCCAGTCAGTTAGGCACTTCACCTGCATAAGAGAGACAATTCTCTTCTCTGCCTGAGATGAATAAAGTTCACATCACCCATCTCACAGGAGCACGTCCAGACTATTATGCTATGGGCTGTCCAGTGTTCCCAGTCCTATGAACAGCACACCAAAATTTGATACGGCAAATTAGCAATTTATGTATTGCTGTGCATGCTGTAAACTCCAGGTGACCTATTGAATCAAGACTTAGTGGCTGTCGCTGGCTGGCTTTCTCTTGTTGCTGGGATTTTGGATCATCTGGCAGCTCCCACAACAGAATCCCTCTGCTGCTAGCTGTGTGGCAGATTTATTTGATCTACCTCTGAATCACATGCAGCTCAAGATTAAAAGGTTGGCCACCCTGCATAGAGTTCCCTGGGCTAATCTCAGTCCCTTTTGATGATAATGTTCCACCTTGTATTTCAAATAGTTAAGTGGTCAATGGAAGCAAAGCAAATCTTCCAACCTCTAGGCAAGGGAATCACTGAGTCACACTCTGGTTTAGTATTTCACTATATTAAGGATTATTTAGGTGTTTTGAACAAAGAGGAACTATCTTAGGAGGAGAATCCATCCTCTCCCATCCTTGGCTATTAGGTAAATGTTTTGCAACTAAACACATGACTAGTAATTTTATAAATCTCATGTGGAAAGGGTTTTTTAAAATTTTTTTTTCTTAGATTTTTTTCTTTTTTACAAACAATCAACATTTGCAAATACTTTGGGGGCAGTTACATTGGATAAGAAACTGCCTCACACTATCATCTAAAGTCGAAACAGAATACTCAGGGGTAGATTGAGTGAAGTTGTTCTGTGGCAGTTGTATAACAGAAGACACAGAAGTGTTTTATCTTTCTCCTCACATATGAAGTCATGACAGTTCCTCCTGAGATTAAAAAATTCTAATATCTGGTGAAACCAGACCAGGTACGGGGCTGCTTTGAACGATGCTGGAAACCATAGCCGAAGAAGCAAAGTTGCTTACAGCTCCTCCTTGCTTCTCTTCTTGCACTTGGTTCATGAAACTACTCCCAGGGAGGAATGACCCACCTCAGGGATCACTGTTCCATAGTCATCACACCAACGTACACAAGAGCAGAGCCAGACTTCTTATTTTAAACAGGAATAGCTTGGAAGGTTTCTGTGGACTCCAAGCTCTTTTGTCCTTTTTGTTAACACAGGAAAGAAAGTAAGGAGGGAAAAAAAAAGTACATGCAATAATGCTTCTGGAAATACAGAATTTTTATTAAGATCATACCCTGAGTTAAGTGGCTCCTTCGTTGACAGCAGCCACACCGCTGCTCTCTGAAGGGCAAGAAGCTGAACTTTCAGGGAGCCAATTAGGAAATGCTTCAGAAGGAGTGCTGGTGACAGCAACAGTCTGAGAGATTAACTACAGCAAAGGATCCTCAAAGCATTGGCCTCCAAGTATTTTCAGCATAGCTATGATCTTTCTTTTGCATTACTTAAAAACTGCTTTTACAAAAAGTAAAGTAGCAAAATTATTTGAGGCTTTTAAACTTATTTCTTTGCTAGGTCTTGGAGCTTTACAAGCAAACAGTTCCACAGCAAACATCACTTACCAATGGAGCTTTACCTCTTCAGAGAAAAATAAGTTTCTTTAAGACAAATAATAAATACCCCTCATATTATTGTGACTGATAAGACAAAGCAAGTTTGAAAGGTGCATTATGTTTTGCCTTTGTGGTCCTTTTGCTTTTCAGAGTCAGAAAGGATTGACCTTTCTCCTGGGTCATTGCAGAATACCTAGCTGTACAGAAATACTGAATTTTGGCATGTCACTGAGAGCAATAAGGTAAGAACTAAACAGCAACAAGAATTAACTACACTTACATGAATTTTCTTTGATTCTCTAGTGCTAAAGAGAACAGAATAATAAGTTTCTGATGATCACACCTGTGATCTCACAGAATAACACCCAAAATTCATAACATATAATGTATTTGATGTCTATCTTCTTATTATAAGAGTTGTTCCTACTTGAGACAATAGTGACATTCTTGCTCCAGCTGAACTGGGCTGTAATCTTTCTGTTCTCATTAGCACATAGGGGAAAAAGCAGTGTGTAAAAAATAATAGCCAAGTTTTGAGAAATTTAGTATAATATCATAAATCTCAGCATAAATAAGAAGAACTCAAGAAGGGATCATGGTTTGTCATGTGTTAGAAAAGAAATGCAGGCTGATGTTTTTAACAAGACTGCTGTTCATGATTGATGATATCTGTTTGTCAGTGCACTTTAGATATATTCACTGCAGACTCACATTGTGTTACATCTCTTGCACAAAGGTGAACTTCACCTGGCAACTTCACTGTATAATAGCATTAGGATTCGCTAATCAGCACAGCTCTGTCCTTATATGCTGATTAAAAATAGTCATCAGTATCTGGTCATGCAAGTTCTGACCCCAAGGTGTGTTGGGAGGAGATGTATCTGTAGCCCTCCACAATACAGAGAAGACTGCTACAGCAAGACTGAATGCTAAAAAGAGTGGAGCAATTTTTATAAAAATAAATATTTATTTACTTGTTTTTATCAAGCACTAACACTCCTGGACTGTGTTCACAGAAATTCTGTGTTGTTCAGACTTAGTTCAATTAGACTTATTGCTGATTAATAATGTGGTGTTCTGTATTCACTGGTGGAACGCTGTGTTTTCCCATTTTGATGCAGAGAAATCAGATATTATTCATTATTAGTGGTTTTCTACACTTCTCTTTTGCTTACTATTCTATCTTATTTTGCAGTAGTATGCACATTTAAAATATGACTCTATGTAATCTGCCGGGTAGAAATTAAAATTATTACACATCTTCTATATGATATGCTTTGAGGGACAAAGAAATTAAGATCAAATTTTCAATTTTCGTACCTATTTTTATCACACCTTTTTCAGATATGCTGACTTTTCCAGTGTTTTCTGAAGTCAGCAGTTCTTCAGTAAGATTATCACCTTCAAAAAAATAAGATGGCTTAGTAATTTGTGTCTCTACTGTAAAATAATTTATATGCGCAAGACACTTTCCTTTCCCTTCCCTGGTTAAACACCTTTGTTTTGTTCATCTTTTATATGTGAATCACTGCCGGAATGTTCTCTTGGAAGCTGCTTTGTAATCTACAAGTAGTGATTTGGCCATTTTGTTTCTGACCACTTCTAAACTCCTTGTATGCTGAATGTAAGCTCCAACTCCTGCCAGATTTCCTTTCAGATTTTTCTTTTTTTTTTTTTTTTTTTTTTTTGTGTCTGATAAATCAGATCACCTCAACAGATTAAAAAAAAATTAAATCACATATAATTAAAACAATACCTTTGAGTATTGTGAATGTTTTAGAGCTAAATGTCACAGTGATTTATGCATATATAAATAGAAACATATCCATCAGCTACCTGAAATACATGTCTCATTTAATGAATATAATCTGGTAACTGTGATTAAAAAAATATAAAAGAGAGAAATTCTTCTCTACTTTGTCTCCTTTTTCAGAGGGAGATTTCTTCACAGGGCTTGTTTAGTGTAAAACCTATCACCATTGATTGCTGTTGAAATGTATAGTCTATGGTTATCCCTATGCGACTTTAGTGTGGTTAGGACTGTTTAATGGTTAAAAAATCTGCAGAATTGTTATGCTTGTCTCTGCTGCTTACATGGTACAGTACAAGAAAGGGTTTCATGAAATGAAGAAAACAAGAGTATGTTGCCAACAGACCTCAGTATTTCACCGATATAGCTGAATGATATATAGGTCATGGCCTTTACAATGTGAAACACCAGGTTAAATAATTCTTTTCATGTTAATAGCTATGGCAGTCTTAGTTTAGTTTTCCAGCCTGATCTTCACAAAGGTCAGTCTAGAGAATCATGGTGGTCCCTTCCTGCTTTAAAATCTACCAGACAGACTTTTTTGCTGAAAATGGAGAGGACTTCAGCTGAACTCCACAAGAAAATAGCTTGCTCACAAGAATATAAATTTGAACACCAAAACCTGATGATTAGTATTTTCCTTAACTCATGAGCTTTCTGTGGTCAATACTAAAAGAGTTTAAAAGTGGAAAGGTATAAACATTAGCAACATTTTATTTTCTTCAATATCATTCTTTCATCGCTAATTTTGAAATTAGTAAAACAGTAGTGTCCATCAACAGATTGCTTCTATGCTTGCTCATTTTGCAGTAGTTCTGAATGTGCTTTAAAGGAATTTACAGCAGAAATGTACAGTTTATAGAGCAGAAAGAATATGAGGTTTAAATTAAGTTCAGTAGCTAAATACAGGAACAGAAAATGATCTTAACAAAATACTTGAAACACAGAGGAATTTCAACTTATTATATGGTGACTGTTTAAAGGTGCTTCAAACATCTTCAACAAGTTTTTCATTTGCCCAGTATTTTAGACTTTGTGTCTGATACTAGCTGATACTAGATGCATTTAACTTTGAACTAGGAAGACAAAATCTGATAGCTGAGGAAATGTCATTATGTAGATCCAGTGGAAGAGTAGTAAGTCACCTGCTCTGGTCCTTTCTCTTGAGCCTGTCAAAGACAAACCCAGAATTTCTGTGAGGACAAGTGAAAGGGAGATTATATTTGTAGGCTGCAATAAAGTATCAGTCACTACTTAGAGGACCTTGTTTCAGCAGTTCAGCTGATGCAGAATTCAACAATTTCTTTAAACAATTACCTTGGATGATGGTGATGAACTTCTGTTTCCACTTAATTTCAGCTCTCTTCAGTGGCCTGTATTTAGAAGAACTGATGGTTCCAGTTAGACAAGAATTCATATTAAAAAAACATACAACATGGAACATGATTGCATGGACCTAGTGAGAGGACTTTCTAATTGCTGCTCATTAAGTTGAAGGCTCTGTCTCAGGCCTCATCACAGCTAAAGTAAAACAGACTAATTAGTGTTTTGCAATTTTCCAGTAGTACACATTGAAAGAGTTGCTCTATCTTGGCTGACCTCCACATATACAGACCTTGTGACAGAAGCTCTTGTTGTGCAGGAAGAGCGTGCCACTTCTGCTTCTGCTTTCACTTGACAAATATGTTCCTCTCACTAAAAATCGAGGGGTATTTGTACATACAATTGGACAATGTGATGCCTCTTTTTTCAAAAAGAGTCAAACCAGTTTGAAGATGACAGCCTTACAGGTCTCTCTCCATGTGCAGGGTCTTTCTGCTAGTGTCCCTTGTCCCCACCTCCTTATTTGACCCCTGTGGGTAAATTATGGGGGATTTCTCAGCAACTTTTTCCCTAAGTCAGGGATTGTGGTTACTTGGCTGCTTACCAGGGTCAGCCCACCAAAACTGGGGACCAGGTTGACCTGACTGGGACCAATGTTGGGCACAGGCATAGAAAAGTGACTGGGAAGAGGCCTGGCTGGGATGCCAACTTAATGGGTTGGGGCGGGGGGGGAGATGGCCAGGCATGATGTGGCCATGACATGGTGTGAGCTTAGAGCAACCCCAAGTGAGGGTGGAAGCCCAGGGGGTGTCTTGAAGCCCATTCCTACACAGCTCCACCCTGGCCATCTACCTCAGGCTCTGTGACTGCCCTCAGCAGGGCTGGATGGTCACCCACAGCCATACCACCCCACCCCAAGTGTTTGGGGCAGGCTGCAGAGCCCACAGGGGCACACAGAGAGGGCCATGACACATCTACTCCTTCTACCCTTGTTACTGTACATGCAAACATCTCTTCTTGAAAGCACATCCTCTCCTAATAAAAATCTATAGTACATTCGTAACACTCTTATCATCATGAGATGCCTTTTAGTCAGGGTTGAAAGGCTGTGACATTTAGAGCAGGAATGCACTGTTCTGGGTTGCCCACAAAGGAACAATAAATCCCATCTGTCAGGACAGAGATTGCAACCTGTAGTCTCCATCTCTCTAGGCTGCAAAGGGTGAAGGTGACTAAGAAAAGCAAATTCTACCAAATTCTTTCCTCCATAATATTACCTGTGAGTTTCTGTGATGCTTGACTACTTAGTGGGGTCCACAACCCCCTAGAGAAATCTGTATTCACACATTGAAAAAAATCCACTGATAGACATCTTGCTTAGTCAAGTACAGAGGATGAAAGTATTAAATCATGCTCTCTGGTATATACTTTATAGTTTTTGCTAAACATTATAACTGTTTAGACCACTTTATTGAAATACTAAATGAAAAGATTAAGTAGAAAATGAATAATGCAACTTAAATATTTTTACCTGAAGCACAACTAGTATATACATTTTTTTCTGCTGGAGATACATTGTATCTGAGAACTTCCTCTGCATGGTTATGAATACAGAATAGTTTTGTGATTCACATTGTTTTCCCATACATTTTTGTGAAAATTACAGAAAAAGTTCCTTCATACATTCATTTTGCAGTGCTTTAAATATGACATGCCACACAGAGAACTTTATTAAAAAAAAACCAAAATTGCAAAGTCAGACTTCAGCATATAGAAATTTCCATGTTCTCTTTGTGAATACAAATAATTTCTGTAAGGAGTTCAAAAAGTTAAAAGGAGATATTATTTTAAAAAAAGGTTTTGTAGAATCACCATCAATGTTAAACATGGGTAACTAACATTGGGTTTTTAAATCTAACCCAGGTAATTAACATTGGCTTCTTAAATTTATCTAGGCTCTTAAGAGTGAGACCGCATTTAAAATGTGCTGGATGCTCAGGACTTTAGAAAATCAGGGATTGTTTAGGTAATTGTGGATTTAAAAGCCTATGGTTACGCATTCATGTTTAAAAATCTTGGCTTGTGATTAAACCATTCTAAATAATTTAATTATTAGTCACAAGTGATAAATCCTTAAGATGGAGGTATTAAGCAGGTTTGTATTGCCTGTTCCTGAACCAGCTGAAGCCCTGTGAGGTGGGAACTGAAAATTATTTTTGGACAGTGTGTTGTTTGCTCCCCACAGAGAGATATGGTGGCAGAAACACGAGTCAATAGAACAAAATCTGACAAAAGCAGGAAGAGAAAGAAAATAGAAGGGACAGAGGGGAAAACAAATTCAGAGAGTGCAGGAAAAAGTAGGGAGTGGAAGATACAGAGTGAAATTCTGTTGAAAGAGAAGTACATTAAATAGCTGTCTTTGGGTAGCTCTGTGTGTGCAGAGCTTTCGTCAGTAATAGAGGGCACAGACTTCCATTTCAAGTCTGATGCAGCACTCAGAAGTCTTTCCATTAACTTCAATGAGCTTTGGATTAAACACTTAGGGGGTAAGAAAGGGTATGCTTAAACTGAATGCTTTTTTTGAAGAAAGGATTTTAAATTAAGGAAGAAAGTTTTAGTAAACTCAGAAAACTTGCCGAGCTCACAAGCCCTCAGAATCCCTAGTATTTACAGTGTCTCCTTTAGACCCTATGCTTAAAAAGGGAGAAAAGTAGCTTATCTTAGAATTTAAATTAGTTCAGTAATTGCTCAGGCTGCAGAATGTAACACAAGATGTATTACAAACAAGCCAGCAAAGCAGTTTATTATACCAAAAATGTGCAGGGGATTAAAAAAATACAAGGGAATCCCTGATTGCTATTGTGCTTTGGGATTAATAGAGTTCAAAATAAAGCGTCTGTGTTTTCATTCTCTGAATCCTGCATTTTAGCACTGAAATACATTGTATTTATAATTTCTGTTGGAAACACAAAAAATAACTAAAAAAGACTTTGAAGATAATAGGAATTTTAAAACTTTTTTTAAAAATGTTTTTTCCTTTCTTTCTGTTACTGTTGTTATCATTTTCCTTTCTTTACCAACCTTTTAATGTGGGCGGTCAGTGCTTCTGAGATTTCCAACCATACTTCTTAATAGTGCTGCTTGGTCTCATTACCTGCCCACATCCTATTTCCAATGGAGTCTTGAAGCTCAGCTGCATATTCTCCTATTTACCTATCACCAATGAGCCTTCTCATTCCTTTCCCTAGTCACACCCTCCTCCACAGTTGTCATTTAATGACTACCTGTATTGGGTGTAGGTGTTGGCAGTGGGGAGGGAAAAATTGTGAGAAACAGCCCTGTGAATACTAGGAAGGAGTGGGCAGGAGGTGCTCCAAGTGCTGGAAGAGAGATTTCCCTGCAGCCCCTGGAGAGGACCCAGTGGAGCAGGTGGTTCCCTTCAGCCAGTGGAGAAGACTGTCCCAGAGTGGATATCTACACTGCAAACCGTGGAATACCATGTCAAAACAGGTAGCCTCCCTGCAGCCTGTGGAGGAGCCATGCTGGAGAAGGTGGATAGGGCCTGAAGGAAGCTGCAGCCTGTGGAAGGCCTTGACTGGAGCACGGAAAAAGTGTGAGGAGGAAGGATGGGCAGAGAGGACCTCTTATGTATTGACTGAAACTCCCATTCCATACATCCTCTGCACCACTTGGAGGAAGAGAAGAGTTGGGAATGAAGGGGTGAAGTTGAGCCTAGGAAAAAGGGTGAGAAGGCAGGGAGAAGGTGTTGTTTTAATTTTTTCTTTGTTTCTCACCATCCAAATCTATTTTAATTGACAAAATTTTTTTTCCCCAAGTCAAGTTTGTTTTGCCTGTGATGGTAATTGGTAAGTGATCCCCCCTGTCTTTATCTTGACCCATGAGCTTTCTCATCTTGTTTTCTCCTCTTGTTCTGTTGAGGAGAAGGAATGAGAGAGTGGAAGGAATGAGAGTGGTTGGGTGGGTATCTGGCAGTTGGCCAAGATCAACCCACCATACCATTTTATAACCAAACCAATAAGCAATGTATTTGGAAAAAAGTAAGGGTATACACACTGCAGAAAAACTTCTGTGCCCTATCTTAGTCATGGATAAAGTGCAGAAGATACACAGGTTTTAAAAAAGAAAGTGTATATTGCAGTGACCATCAGCAAAAGATGTATGGTATGGGCTCTTGCAGTGTGTCACATTTTTGCATTGTCCTGTAGCTCCCTGACTTTAAAGATCAAGGCCAAACCTGGTATTGGAAAGAATTGTGGTGTTCTCCTTCTCCGAGTCTTTTTTAAACTTGATCATTCTTTAGATTTTCAACAAAGAATAGAAGCATGCCAGTTCCTCCTTCTTGCATCCAATGACCTCTGTACAGTCATATTTTTCTAGTCATAAGTTATCTGCTGGCTCTTACAATATACTCCCATGAGCTTACCAATGTCCAGCATTCATAATATTTCCATCTTTCAGAGAACAGTGTTTTGCTACCCATGGGCTCCAGAGTCTGCAAGAACCAGTTTTTGACACTCTAGTTTCTTTGTTCCCTCATTTCTGCTGGGGATTTTCAGCTAATCACTTCAAACTCCAACAGTGAGTGAGTAGATGATGTTTTCCTTAGGCAGCAGCTATTCCATTGTTTCAAAGTGCTCTTGCTTAACTGGAAAAATATTCTAGTTACTGAGACTCAAATACTCCTTGTCTGGAATATACGTGACCAACAGGCCTCATAGCAGAACCAGATTTCCTGTTTGCTGGAACCTATTATTATATGGAAATTGCATAAAATGCAAACAGAATTAATAAATTTCTCAAGAAATGTAACTGTGCCAGAACTGTTTCAGAAAACGTCAGAGTTTTTATATGGCCTCATATTCATAGCTATAAGATAGACATATTCTTTTTGAAATTAATCTAGAAGAGTGAAGCTAAAGTTATGCTATAACAAAGAGAGAAAAAATAACCCTTAAAATTAGATTTTGCTTAGCAAATACATTGGCTGTTAACAGTTTCTTCTTCTGTTTAAAAATCATGCAGCTGCTCCTACTATCTTTAGAATGTTGTTACTCATCAGTAGGGATGTGGACACATTCAGTGAGAACAGACAGAGTACATGACCTTGAATATTTGTCCTCTCAGACAGTTTCATGGTAAAAATTGTTAACAGATTTTAGTTCTAAGCCCTAAGATCTGAAGCTAATTGCATTAACTTGTTCTTCATATTTTATCTTCTTGCATCTCCCAAATAATTTCAGATTGAGCATTTCTTTCAAAAATATTTATATTAAATGGCAGGCGAATAGAAAAGTTTGATAGTATTCCACCACGTTTTTCCAGTTCCTAATGATCTGCCTTTCCCAGCTGTTAGGATACATTCCATCAGTAGGCTGAGTACTTCCATAATATCTCAGTGTTTATGTTTCCCAAAGAGGCTGTAAATATGCCTAGCTGGAGTATTCTGATGAATTTTGCCATAGCACTTTATTGGAAATGATCAAAACCTATAGTTTGTGAGAAAAATTACAGCTTCTTTTCCCATCCCCCAAAATATACTTTGCCAGGCCCCCCAAACAATTCTTAATTACTAAAAATTTCAGTCATGGTTAAATATTTCATCTTGAAGCTTTTTTTCTGAATGGAAACTTTCAGTACTTGTGCATTAAAACATTTCATTTGGATGTATTGAGATGAACTCTGTTACAAGATCATTCAATCTTGAACTTAATTTTTTACTGTGAGCTGTATATCTTCACTAGAATTCAGGTAGAGGTTGGCGGGTACCTGATCCATTGACATTCATGAGCCTCTTATGATGGCACTCAGTAGGAAACCTGCACTGCATCATGAGTAGTATAGGCCTGACCTGACTGAAGAGCAGGGAAAGCCTGAACTATTATTTTTACTAGGCAACGTGTCACACTGAGAAAATACAGTTCAACAGTCGCCTGAACAAAGAAGTACTATTTCAGTTTTGATGATAGGTTGTTGTGGGTTTTTTTCTAAATTTATACTCCTCACCCCCCTGAAAGTTTAATCATAATTAAGTAATTCCTATAGAAAATTCTCAGCAGCCTATATTGTTTACATTACTATTCACCTAGATACTACCAACTGCAAATATTATCTAAGTTTTTATTCTGAAAATGTGACAAATAATAGCAATTGGGATCCCACACAGAATTTCATGGAACCAAAATCACTCAGGATAACCTTGTGAAATAATATTTTTCTCATATGCCAGGTTCCTGGACCATATTTCTGAATATTTTTCTTTGGGAAAGACAGTATTTATTAGGGAACAGGAGTTATCTATTTATTAAGTTAGATTCTTCATTCACAGTTTAGAACTGTTTTAAATTTAGTTCTCTGCTAATTACATGTTTTTCTTCCCCCTTGCTCCTCTATTTCTGTGTTTCCAATCAGTTTTCATTGTCTTGGGTAGGCAGAGTCAGCAGTTTGGCCCAGACTAACTCCAGTGGAAGTCCTGCAAGGTCTCATCTGTGAGTGTTCCCATTTCTCATGGTATAAGGATTACAGCTTGTATTTTGTATTGTCTTGGGAGGCCTTCTCTGTGAAATTTCACCCAAAAGCTCTGTGTTACATTACATTACTGGTATCACAACCAGCTGCATCTCTGTATCACTTCATTGAAAAAAAACCCCTGCATTTGTATCTCCGGTGTAAAAAGAAATCAGTATCATATGAGTCCTCAAAGAGAATTGATACTATCACGTTCAGTATGGGGACCTGGAGCACTGGTCCTGCCAGCTCACCTGTCACATAATGTGGGACCAAAATTTGTACCAGAACAACCTAAATGCATATTCCACTCCCTTTTCCTGCTCCTCCCATGGCTAAGTCATTGTTTTATTATCTCTCAAGTTGAAATATAAACCAAATCTTCACTGATCTTTTCCAAAAATTGTAATCCAGCTGAAAGGTGGGTGCACACCAGCCCACTCAGTTATATACTTTTTCCCATCTAAATGCTACCAGAAGTTTCTTGGTTTATGGAACCTCAGACAGACACGGTTCTGGGCCACTCTTCTCTCTGCATGCCAGGAAGAATTATTATTGAAGCCTCTGAGCTTCAAGGTACAAGACATTACTAGTGGACATAAATTGAAAGCTTATACTTTCACCTTGGATCTAAATCAGATATAGGCAAAGAGACAAGACAGGAAGTATAAATAGAGTTTCTCACACACGTGCTCTATGCCATTTGTACTCTGTATCTGACACTGACCTCTGAAATATTTTGAACTGGCTATAGCTGGATGGATCAGTTGTCTCCTACAGTTTTGCAGCTGATGTTTTCATATTATATATGATCCATTTCCTTAATGCTTAAAACCTGATGTAATATTTAGTTTTCTTTCATATCATGCTTGCAAAATTACTACTTTTCACTCTAGAAAGAAGTGTTAAAAGCCTTCATGCTGCAGACCTTTATGGCTTTAGTTCTCCTGGCCTAAATGCTGCAGCCCTTTTCATCTACTTCCTCATTTCTTCAGATTTTCTTCTTTTTTTCCACTGTTAAAAATTGTTACATCTCTCAGCAGTTTTCAAGGTTTCAAAATTTGGATTCTTGTTCTGCTCTGCCTGAATAATATGCTGTAATTACCACTTTATCAAGAATATTGAGTTTAACTGTTAGATGCTGTTATACTACAAGGATCAAGTTTCCATCTAAGCAGAAATTAAAATAAAAAACCCTTTTCTTTTCAGTCTGTAGGAAAATTGACTAATGGCAAGAGAATTGTGCTTTTCCTAAAGCAACTCACTCTCATTTTATTAAAATATTTTTCCATAGTTGATTTCTGAGAACATACTTTGGAAAGAATATATACATTCCTATGGACAATACTATGTATTTGCTGTAATTAATAGAGTCATCTGATATTATTAAAAAGAGAACAACAATATGATCAAAATTTTATGAAAATGCACAGTCCTACTGAATGTGAGTAGGAAATGGGTTTGTACTTGGTATTTAAATATTTCCTCATTCATTTTGCATTTATCCCACTCTAGTACAGATGCAAATTCAACTCATAAAAAAGCTTAAAAAAAAAAAAAAAGAGAGAGAGGAAAATCAGATCTAATTAACTTATAAGCCTTTTGGGGGAAGTTATTGTAGTGTGTTACATGGTAACTAAGGTGGGACTTGCAAATCCAGTAAACATGATCTTGTGTATTTTCTGATGCAGATAAATGAATCTGATATTTTTTCCACATATGTAATAAAATACTTCCATTAATTCATGTTGTCATACATTACTGGGAACAAAAGAAAAGCTTAATCTTGTGGGAAATAGGCACACATTTCTCACAACATGTCTGCAAGCTTTAATCTAATTTTAATTCAATCTTTGTTAATAGTCCCTTGGGGCACACAATTTCAAACTACCCATTCTGGGTTAAAATGAATAGGGCTAGGTTTTGAATCATGTTCTCTGTATTTCTGCTTGCCACCTATAGATGAAAATGTCTTAGAGATCAGTTTATGTGGGGTAGTATCTGAGAACACAGTTGTGTGTTCAATTCAAGAAATTAAATATGAAGGACACATTCCATGAATAGCTCTGCATGAAGGAGCAGTTTCAGCTCATGCAACAACTAATTCTAGCATTATAGCTATGGAAAACTGCAGATGTCAGAATTATTTACTCTTACTCAAAGCTTTCCGGTAAACTACCCCTGAAGCCAACCCATCCAACTTTCAGAGTCAAACTCAGGTAGAGCAAGAAACTCAGGTCATTAAAGAAAATTGCAGAAAAACACAGAGAATTGCAGAACAGTGCTGAAAGGACCTCAGATGTTCCCCTTATTCATCCAAGGCATAATCAACTCTGCCAGTGTCATTCCTGAAAAATGATTTTCTAATCTCTTAAAGACCTTCACTGACCACAGCCTTCCTAGGTAATCTCTGTTTATGATAACGGTAAGAGATCTTTGCTACCACATACCTCACAATATCCAATTTGAATCTTCTTTGCTGCATTTAAACTCATTACTTTGTGACCTACTGTGACCTCTGGATTATTTCCAATTAGTGCCCATCCCTTTTCTGAAACACAGTGCTCTACTTCAGCTGAAGCATTATCAGTGATAAGCAAAATAGGATTACTTCATGATGTGCTCTGGTTTATACTTCCTGATAAGGTGTTTGCCTTTTAAACAACAGTGTGAAACTCCTTGAGTTTATGATGCTCTATAACCTTTTTAGACCTATTTTTGAGAAGGAGTCATGTGGGTAATTGTCTTCCATCATACATTTGTAACAGTTTATTGTTCCTGCTCAGATGCTGGACTTTGTATTTGCCCATATTGTTCTTTCAGATCGTATCTTCACATCATTTACAAATTTAATGAGCGCGTTTTCCATTGTAACATTCAGGTGTTAATAAAACTATTAAAGAGGAGATAAACAATGGGAGAACTTGCATAACTCCACTTAACGTATCCTTCCATACCACTTAGTCAAGTGGTTTTGCATCCTCCTTATAAGAATTTCATCAAGACTCTTGTAGAATTTATGGGAAGATCATGTGAGAATATTGAAAGTATTATTAAAGCTGAGATAAATTACCTCAGTCACTTCTCTCCTCTCTGCCCAGCCTGCCATCCTGTCCAGAAGGAAATTAGGTTAGACAGACAAAATTTATTCTTAGAAAAAAAAAATCATGTTGGCTGCCATCTGCATGTCACTTCTTCCTTATTTTCCAGGTAGCTTCAAGCAGTTTATTTGATCATCTCCTTCAGAATATTTTGGGAAGATACCATCTTAATTCTATTAGTCACTTGATCACAGCTGGCTTGTTTAGTGAAGCTTGCTAGGAAAAAAAAGGCATAAAACACCTTCATGTTCAAATTAACTTACAAACTATTTTCCTCTCTTTTGAGTATAGTAGTCTTTGATCTTCCTTTTTACAATTAACAGAGCAAATTAAAGAACTATTTCAAAATATGAAATTATTATAGTAAATCAATAATAGAATGAATCCTTTTTTCTGAAGTTGTTGTTTGATAGTTGTACCTCATTTTGTGGCCTGGTTTTTTGTTGTTTCTTTCATGTGGTTACATGTTCCTGCTGGTTTTTTATTTTCATCTTTGGTAAATTATCTAGCATCCACAGTATTTATAACTCCTTCTTGTGGGTGGAGCCAATTATGATGTTATACTTTACCTAAATTAATCTCCTATAACACTCCTTACCTCTCTGCCTAGGGTTAATTTATGGCCCTAGTATTTTTCCTTTAGGTTTTGCTTTATCACTTCATCTTTGTTCTAATCAGATAGTGTCTACAAGTTCTCTTTGCATTGAAGTCTACCTAATTTTTATATAACCCTTTCCTTCTTTCAGGATTACAATAGACACAATTTGGTGGTGATTCTTTGTATTTCTGAACAAATTGTATTCTTTTAGTATTAGTCTTTCAGTCATTAATTATCCTGTCAAATCCCTTTTTTTTTTTTTTCCTGTATACTGTGCATTAGCATACGTAAATAAGCAGTCTGACCTTTTATTTCCTTTTTTCTCTTTCTTTGGATCTTATTCTGAATAATCAAGCAGTCATGATACCCTTATTCACATTTCTCTTTTTATGCTTACTTATGGACTTTGTCACTCACAGATCTCCTTGATCTCTTTTTCTTTCTTTCTAAATAAGTACATCCCCTTATAGAAAATAGACTGTTTTCCATGTTCAGGGGTATTCTTTCCATGTGGAAGAGTATGTGGAACATCATCTCAGTGATCAAGGGAGACAAAGCTGTCCTGGTTTCCTGGAATATGTATATTTCTCCAGAATACCTAGCTTCCTAATACTTTTTAATTTTCAACAGGAAAGTTAACATATATATCATGCCAGTCTCCTGCCTTCCCAGACTGATACTCATTTTTGATCAGTTTGAGGTTGTTCCTGACAGTAACTGCATGACACAAATAGAAGGACACATGGGGTTTTGATCACTGTGAGAGATGAACTTCATCCACTTTACGGTAATTTGTAAGAGCAGAGTTTTTTGGAAACAGCACATTCTAGGACGTCAACTGCAGTAGACAGATGAGGCCTTTAGGAGGAAATTACCAAACTCTGCTGCTTTTTTTCCTTTCTCTTAGTAATGGAGGCTGTGAATCTTAGAGATCTGAATGTCTTTTCTTCCTCTCCCAATGCTGTTTGGCCATCACTTGCTGCTAGGACACTGTCCTATTCTTAACCTTGATAATGAAACAGCATCAGTTTCCAGCTGAGACCAGCAGCCAGCTTCTCCCTAACAGAATGGCTATTTCATTGCTGGTGCTGTCATGGACCCCAACCTGCTCAGCTTCTATAGGTTCTGCTCACTGCTGTTGTGGCACAAGTGATGTCTCCATTTTGACAAACAAGCAAAAGAGATAACAAGATAACAAGAGCGAATGAATGGAACAGCTGTGTAGTTTTTTTTTTTTTTTTTTTTTTCCCCTAGAATTTTAATAAAAAAGGAAATCTAGAAAGACAAAAGCTCCAACAGTGAAAGAACTAGCTAACACCCCTCCCAACAAACACACACAAATTTCTGCATTTTTATTTCAATTGCTATTGAAGAGCAAATGACCATCCTGTCAGCTTATTTCATCTCTTCCAGGAGATAAAATAGCAGTTTTAGGAATGGTCAGCTGCTCTCCATTTCAGTTCAGTTGTTGGCCTTTAAGACTGCTGTAATGCTGACACAGCAGAAAAAGACAGTAAACGGGGGAAAATGTGGCCAGTTACAGAGTCTGAGTGCTTTGAGGAACCGAGGTGCAGTCTCCTAAAAGTGCTTTGTACCTTAATCTCATTGCTGGGAATTAGCATCTTTGAGGATCTGACCTTCATGACTCAAACTGTTATGTGCTCTAAATGAGACCAGGCTCAGTAGCAGGCAGAACTCGACTGCTGAAGTTTTTAAATCCAGTGTACTGCATCAAACTCAGATTTGAAAAATCTGGGAAACAGTGAGAACTGGAACCTGAGTAAATTAAATCTACCTCAATAATGTGATAATTCAAATCTTATTATTTGCATACCTTTGTGAAAATTTTGGTGAGGCTTTAAATCCTAACTTTGTAGTTCTTGGTACTTTCTGTGTATTTACAGGTTTAAGTTAAAGGAAAAAAAAATACTGGATCCTTTTCCAGTTGTGGCTATCAGTACAGCAACTGTAAAAAATTCCATCAAAATTTCAGTCTGTCTTCTAAATAATGCAAAATACCAGCTGTATGTTGTGCAATATTCTTCATCAGCTGTGAGATTGATTTTGCCTTTGAGTATTTTTCTTCCATGAACTTTTCCTTCAGAAATAGTCACAAATCAGTTCATATGCAGAATAAATCATTAAAGAAGACTTCTGAAAATGCAAGAAAACATGAATTCTGAAGATGAATGCACTCACAAAATTACATTTAACAATACATGAAGAGCCTAATAAAATCTCTTTCACATTCTAACTAACTCTGTGATAACATAGGTAAATTAAAGAGCTAAAGCAAGTGAATAGCTATATAAGAGAGAATCTTCCTTCAGTCTAATGTTTTTCTGAGGTTCAAAACAATTATCTGTTTGTTTGTTTATAAGAATTCTTTTTTTTTTTTTTTCCTGTATTAACATGCAGGTTTTGAGTGAAGCTAAAAGAAGACATGTAAAATTGCATATTGAAAATCTGTATAATTGTGACATTTTGAGCCTAATTTTTATGACATGCAGAAACCAGTCCAAAGTTTGGATGGTCATTTTGAATCTAACTTAATCCCCCAATATGATGAAATGATTGTGAGCACATCAACATTAATGTATAAGTGAAAGTTAACTTTTAGGGTTTGTTGCAACAATAGTTACTACATTGGTTGGTGTGTAAACAAGATAACCTGGGGTTTTTTTGCTATATTAGAGATATCATCTTTCTCACTTACTCAGACATAAAAGTTATGTATTGCATTCATTTTTCAAACAAAGTATATATGTCATAATTTGAAGGCTGAAGGGCTGTAGCTACAAAATCAGATGTTATCAAGTTACCAGACTAGGTATACATCATCTGCCTTTTCACATCAGTCTTCAGGATGTAGGAGTTGGGAATAATTCTGCCCTCCTAGAATGACGAGATCATAGCAAACTCAATGAAACTATGTGTTTATTAAAACAGGGCACAATTTAAAACATGGTTACCGTATGAGAGAAAGGGACCTGGGGGTGTTGATTGACAGCCGGCTGAACATGAGCCAGCAGTGTGCCCAGGTGGCCAAGAAGGCCAATGGCATCCTGGCTTGTATCAGAAATAGTGTGGCCAGCAGGGACAGGGAAGGGATCTTACCCCTGTACTCAGCACTGGTGAGGCTGCACCTCGATTACTGTGTTCAGTTTTGGGCCCCTCACTACAAAAAGGACATTGAATGACTCAAGCGTGTCCAGAGAAGGGCAGCAAAGCTGGTGAAGGGTCTGGAGCACATGTCGTAAGAGGAGCGGCTGAGGGAACTGGGGTTGTTTAGTCTGGAGAAGAGGAGGCTGAGGGGAGACCTCATCGCCCTCTACAACTACCTGAAAGGAGGTTGCAGAGAGCTGGGGATGAGTCTCTTTAACCAAGTAATAAGTGATAGGACAAGAGGTAATGGCCTCAAGTTGAGCCAGGGAAAGTTTAGACTGGATATTAGGAAGTATTTCTTTACAGAACGGGTTGTTAGGTGTTGGAATGGGCTGCCCAGGGAGGTGGTGGAGTCCCCTCCCTGGAGGTGTTCAAGAGGCGGGTTGACATAGCGCTTAGGGATATGGCGTAGTTGGGAACTGTTAATGTTGGGTTGATGGTCAGACTAGATGATCTTCAAGGTCCTTTCCAACCTAGATGATTCTGTGATTCTGTACACAACGAATTTACCATGAAAAGAAAAGTGAAATATCCTGCTTTACATTTTTTATATATTCAAGACAATTGTGAATGAAAATTAAGTAGTTACTGTATGTGATCTTGGCATTTGCATGAGTTTATGCCTAAAAGCTGAACAGTAACATCTTCAAAATCCAGCCTGTAATTTAAAAAGTATTACTATAGAGCTAATTTGAATCATACCTTTCCCACAAATGAATTTTCTAAGCTCTTGAGGGGCAAAATTAAATTTCTAGCCACTGTTTCATTTGCATTTCCATACTCCAACAGTTTCCACAATTGGATTATTTCTAAAATAAAAAAGGCAATCATATTTTATTTAAACAATGGGAAGTAGAAAGACCTCTCAAGGAAATATTTACTTTAGAAAGCCTACAGTAGCAAACTGAAAAAAACCCCAATTTACAATTCCAATTTTCCAAGAATATTCTCTCCAGATATATGTTGTCTATTTAGTGGGATTTGCTTCAAAAGATGTTTCCACTGTAGTAAGCTCACTTTGGAGCAGGGTCTCTCAAAGTGTTCAGCCATTCCAGGTCTCTTCCAAGTACATGCCATAAAAAATAGAAATGTTTGACAATGGGTGGTCAGAAAGCCATATCAGGGCATTTTGGTATGTGGGTCTCCAGGGCTCATTGCACAACTAATTCCAACTAGTTTCTTCCTTCCCATTTAGTCTGCTGCTTATCACAGTCATCCTGCAGTTCTGAACACTCGAACACCTTAAGCACAGGTAATCTTAAGAGCTGGTTTCTCTTCCCCACATTTTCACTGATTTCTGATATGATATTAAGTCTTTTGGTTCATCTAATTTCCTTGTGCAGACCTTAATTGCCATCTCAATCAAGCTAACTGAGTAGACCTATTTTGTGAGTCTTTTTTAATGAGCAAATGAATTTTTTTAACATTACATTATTTTCCAAATGAAAACATTTTTTTAAAAAGTGAGTTCAGATAAAAGAAAAAGTGAAAAAAACCAACAAACAAAAAAAGAAGCTAAGTGTTACAATGATGGGGATATCACAGCACTTAATTTTAGCACCTAACAGGCTTTGAAGCTAGTCTCACTAGGTTCTCCATATAACCAGTGAAGAGCAAAATACTCAACTATACCTGGACCATTCCAGAAGGATGTCTGGCTAGTCTGATTTTAAAACCCTCAGTGATGGAAACTATAAACTCCTTAACTAACCTATTCTAACTAGTAGTGTTGCCATAATGGTGGCATAATTGCTGTTTTACCTCTTAAGTTTTCAAGTGCTGAGGACCATCATCATTTAAACATAGTTGGAAAGAAATTTAATTGAATAAGAAGCTTGATTTCTTCCATTTGCTCATTAATTCTACATGTTAAATTGTGTCCTTATTCAATCATTCAGTGAGCTCACTCTGACCAGAGGATATTCTGAAGACCTTTAACTGGAATGTGCCTGAAATTTGCAACTCCGTGTTACTCAAAACCATACAGATTTATATACAAGAAGAATATAGACTTATATGGGCTACTTGTTTGGGAAAGGAGCACCTCACTGACTGTAGTGACACTTGTTTAATGTCAAGAATGGGAATAACTGTCATAAAGAGACTTGTTTTCTTCCAGAGCCTTACTATTGATTTCCATTCTTAGCACAAACATAATAACTACAGGAGGATGTTACATTTTGTTCTTGTTCTTCTCTCAGCACTTTAATCATATAAATGATTAAATTATCTCTTACTGATGATATTTTACTAGCAATACTGTAGTACTGGACAATCATTAAAGTAGGAGGCACTGCTATAACATTTAAGAGCTGAATTCTGTCCAGCTTCTCTCTGTCATAAACATACTTATTTAATGTTATGTCTAAAATGATGGAAGTCCAAACACTACAGCAGTCATGACAGAAATCACCAGCATTTCTGTCACTGTGCAACATTACCCCATCAATTCTAGCCTGGGATCACACCCAGCAGAAAGACAATTATGCTGGAGATTCACAGGACTGATTATAAGGTGCATGGTGGGGTGGAGGATCAGAGAAGGAAACTTTGTGAGTACCTGGTATGACATGGGAAAGTGTATGATGGTTAATGGTGTGAGATTCACAAAGAATGAATGAATGAAATCTAATTGACATGTAGATGATAAGTTTCAGTTGTGTTTCTATGTTTATATTAAGAAATATGTTGCAAAGAATATTCCCACCATGGCAGGTGGAAGAAGAAAATAATCTGTCATGAAATGATCCAGAGTTCTTGAGATCAACAGGGACTGTGGAATCCTTTAACCCTTTGATATGAAGCCGATCAGATGTTACACCTCACTCAACTACCCCTAGCTGAAGTGAGTAAATTAGTCTTAATTGGGTATAATTTTCTTGTTAAACTAAACAGACTGGGTTCTTTAATTCTCTCTGTGGAACATTTTCTCCAGCCCTAGAATAATTTTTCTTCCTTTTTTTTTTTTTTTTTTTTTTTTCCCGCACAATTTTCTTTCAGTTTTGAAAGTAGGGCCAACTGGAAAAGAACCCCAACAATACAGATTTCAGAAGAGGTTGGAGGGGAATCAAGTTGCTATTGTACATTAGTGAACTGCAGTGTGCCAGTACCAGTAGTCTGCTGACTACGCCATTTTTGGAGAGAACAAGCTGACATTTCTGTTTCATTCTTTCAATGACCAATTAATTCTCTTGATTACTAGATAAGGATTTGCTAACAGTGGAGAGGTGGTGGGAGAGAAGGGCTTACTGCTAGAAGTCCTCTCATAAGGATAAGCATACTTGCCTCTGCAGCATACGCATCCCCTGTGGGATGTGCTGCCCAACTGCAGCTCATCCCAGTTAGATCTGGACAAGAGATAAACTGAAAAGCTAGGTCTTCACATCTATACTTGAACATTGAGGGTTGTATACTCAGAGCTACTCAAATTATATTTGTGTTCAGTTTCCTGAGGAAAATAATGAAAATTAAGTGGTGTCATCACCCGTTTTAATGTCTTTTTAATTCCACTGTGAAATTAATTTCTGCATTTTCAAATAGTGAGAATCAAAAGTTCCCAACAAGATTGCACTTTAAAATTAGTTTATTGATTTTAGTGCCCAAATATGAGAGCAGTTTTTAGTTTGTATCTTGAAAATTTTCTCTCTCATTTGCATCTTTGTCTAAAGCTTCTTGTGGAAAATTTATTTTGTTTTGTCTCAGAGCATGATAATAGATCAATGAAAAATAATATAGGAATTATTATTTTAAAGAAAGAAGGATAATAATATTTTTTCCATATCAACACTGATGATTTTAAGATACTTCATTACTATGCCATGTCATCCCTGCATACTTTTGTAAATAATGTTTCTTGAAATAGTCTTGATGTTAATCAAAACACTTGTCTTGTTCATATCTTTTTGGGGAATGAAATTTTAGCAGGAAGTATTCATTGGAAATAGCTTTAAATTTTCACAATACCTCTTTTTATTCCCCTCTTATTTTCCTCTAATTTCTTCCTGTCCATCTCAACACACACAGAAAAAAAGGAGTTGTACTGAATTTTGTGATTCAAAGACAGAAACATGAGCAAAGTGGACTAGACAAGTTTCATATATCATTAAAAAAGACACAGTTATGGTTGCAAAATAAATGCCTGTATTCACACATGTTTTACCCAAGCAAAATATGAATTCAAGGTTTGACAGACCCAGTGAAATAATTAAGGAGATACATATGACACTTAAAGAATGGAGCAGTCTGGTGTTCAGCTAGTGTTTCAGAAAGAAGGAATTGAAATATAACAGATCAGATCAGCTTATTTAAATACTGCTCATGGTAATTAGCAGTTTGACATTATTTTCTCAGAGATACAGTGGCTGCCAGCCACTGTACAATGAAAAAATTCATGTAAACCTCCAGGGCAGTAACATACTGTCAAAAAGGAAAAAGGGCATATAGATAATATTAATTCCTTTTCATGGAAAGAAGACATTAACATTGAATTCCTACATCTCCTAAAAACAAAAACATAAAAGAGAAAATGTTCTGGATTTTTTTTTTACTCTTAACTGATATGACTTATCTTCACACTTTGAAATACTATTTTATTACATTTATATATAAAAAACCTTACATACTTCTTATAAAGAAAATGTTGACTTTCTTTTACCCATCTTTTATCTTTACACACTTTAGAGCTGTAATCTTTTTAGTGATTTCTTATGGAATTATTTTACAGCATTGCTCAGCAAAACAGGATGCACAGCTAAAGTTACTTATGAGGGAGATAAGAAAATCATAAATCAATTGATGCAAGAAGTTATTGACTTAATGTGGTCTCCTACTGTTGATTTTTTTTTTTATTCCATGTCACCAGTGCCTCACATACCGAATGACAGTTCCCAATTTATACAAGACAGGAGTGCATGTTGGTCAGATGGTCAGCATGCTAAAGCAAGAAAAAGATTACTTCTCTCGTTACTCCCTGATTTAGTTTTTCCTTTTAAAATGTACCTTTCTCCAGTCAACATTCCCGGGTTCTGTAGCTGAAAAGTCAATACAGGAATAAAACTTTTTAGTTTAATGGAAATTCTATTTCTTGGCAATTTTTTGAAATTTTGCTTGGAATTCCAATACTGATGTGGGATAGAAATTCCATTTTCTAGCTGGTTTTAAAACCGTTCATTTGACATTCATTCAGAGCAAGGAGGTAACAGGGAGAAAATTCTGTCTTGTAGTTAGGCATCCAAACAACAATGTATTTTGAATCTAAATATACTGAAATGTGTACAACACCTCTTTCTTAACCTTTTCTTACAGTTCTACCTAGCCCACAGTGATTTGAAAAAAAGACTACTCATCATGCTGTATTTACAGTGAACCTCTAGGAAAGGCATTCCTCCATTTCTTTCCAGTTATCCACAATGAAAAGTGGTGATAATCAGATCTATAATATTCCGAGAAAGTAGTTACTTGGCAACTGTGACCATGAATCTAGACTCCAGGATGTATGTACATTTTAGGTGATTTCCCCAGGTGTCCAACAATATGTTTTTATTTTCTGAGTGAGAACTGGGATTGCAAAAGTATTCCCCATTGAAATAAATTCAATTCATCCCATTCTTTTGCCAAAGTATATCAGAAATCGCTTATACGGTTTTGTGTTCTCAAGTGCCATATATAGATCAATTTATGCAGTATTTCACTTTAAATGTGAACTTAGCACCAAAAAAGTGCCCACTGCTATCTCTATTAGGCAGAAAGTTATTGACAGTTGAGTTGGAGTACTGATTATACACTGAATATAAAATTCTACAAACCTTTTTCTGAAAATAATGTACCCTTGATTCTGCCACCCTTCCTCCACTGTGTTGTATCTTGTACAATAAGTAGCACCACTGAAAGATATAGAAAAACACACTGGGACAAATATTTCTCAATCTGTTTAAGTGTGGCAGAACTGCAACTTCAATAAATAGCAATGAATTATGGAACATATATTTTTGTTAAAAAATAATAATTCAGGTGACTGTACTTTTGTTTACTCTATTCAACCTCTTTTATACCATGTATTTGTGGCTAGGGAGAAGGACGATCGAGAGAGTGTGCAGAGATATTGTCAAACTTTCGCTAACTGTAGCCCAGACTGTAATTTTATTATTATAATAGCACTAAAAGTATTTGGCTGGAGCTATTTAGTGTACTTTTTGTTTAAAATCATTATAAACCATGTAATTGCCTATATCAATATCATACTGAACACTTTGTTTTCATTTTCATCATACCATTTATCTTTGTTCCTTAGTTCTCATATAGAAGATGTGCAGATGCCTAAGCATGTCAAAAGCATATCTATTTTAAAACTACATACATGTTCATACTTTCATACAGATGGGACATATGGAGGCACTTAAGATTCTGAATGTCCAGTATCAAGAAGAAAATGGGACATAAGGAAATCATCATGCATTAATTGCTTCAGGGCAAGTGTGTTTCAAATGATCCTAGTCAACAAGCTGTGATGAAAATTATCACCAGCCCTCTAATAAACATGTCACTTACAATCCTATTACTTAGACAAACGTCTCAGGAGAAACTAGGGGAAAATGTTTTCAGGAATTTTTCATTTACAGTGGAATGGAGTGACTACTTAGCCGTTATTATTTGACCATTCTGTTTCAAATTGCCCAGAGAAGCAGCCATCTTATATTGTAGTATATTACACCACCATAAAACTCCTAGCATGTGTGTATATATATATTCTAAACAAATAGCAATAATAAATTAGTAGTTTAAAAAGCTATCTATTTTGGGCAGGTAAATATATCTTCCACAGTTTAACCCTGGTGCTCACAAAAGTTATCACATGGTTTGAGTTGATTTGCCTTGTTTCCTATAAACTTGATTTTTGCTAGTGGTTACAGCAAAGGTTTGGATTTTCTGTCATATTTTTGTCAGTGTCAGTCACGTGGTCTTGACCACATCAATTCATTTACTGAACTTCAGTTTTCTTATCTGTAAAGTATGTCCATCAAATATCTCAAAGGATACAGTGTAGTTTCACTGCAGTTTTTAAAGCTTATTCTTAGTCTTGAAAGTATATACAAGTGCAAAACATTATTTTTATTTAAAAATTTTGAAGTTAAGCATGTATTCACTTATTAATAAAGTCAGAATAACTAGTAGAACTTTTTTCTCGTATAATACAAGGTATAAGGTTTCATCTAGTTACTTTCTGATTGTGCCCCTTGACTTAAATTTGACTACACTTTCCCGTGCTGCATTGAATCTCTACTTTTTCCATTTTAACATCCAGGTTTTGTTTCTTATCACATTTTTGCTTTACTGGCTTAAAGGGCTAATAGGTTCTGTGTTTTCTCCCTGTGACTTACCTACCTACTTTGGTCACCTTTTGTATATAAGATGTTCTGTTTGATAAATCCCCTGGAGGTAATCCTAATATAATAAATGATAAAACAGAAAACAGTTGATGGTGTGATACAGTTTAGAGGTTTTCATGATGTGATGTTGATCAGAGGGACCGAACCAAGAGATAGATTAGGACAATAGGAGGTTGGCCGAAGTTTTTATCACATTCCATACTGCTTTCCATTCTGCCCATCTACCTCTCAGGGTCACAAAACATCTCAGAGATGTTCAGAAAAGGTTTTACTTGGTTGGGTTTGTGTTTGTTTTTTTTAACTGAGATTGGAATGATTTCATTTATTCCTTCCCTTGCAAAGTTGGTGCCTTTGGCACAATGGATAAAATTGTGAGTATGTTAAAATTTGTGTCAAAATTTCAGGATTGGACGAGGATTTTGCCAAGGATCCTAACTGTGCATAACTCTGAGGGAACCTTAAGAATTAATGAATATGAAACACCTTTAAATAAGTGGCTTATCTTTAAATATGGAAGGAATCTAGATCACTGAGATATCTTCAGCATTAGTCATGTAATGAAAGGGAGAAATTCTACTTAATATTTTTTATAAAATGAGTACTTTTTAAAATTTCCCAGGTTATTTGAATAAGTCCTGGGATAAAATGGGTAAGATAACAAGATACAGATCATATGCACATTCATTGTGCAATATTTCATGACTTGTGTAATGAATGTATTGCACGGATACGTATGTGTGTGTATACACCTGTGTCTACACCACTGTATATCTGACTGTTAGTCATTTGAGCTGAAGGATGAAAACAACTGAAGATTGCTAAGTTCTTCACTTGTATAAAGATGCCCTTTCTTTAATGCAAAATGGATGTTATGCAAAGAAGCCAATGCTAGTCCCAATTTCCTATAGAGTGTAAAAAAGTCCATCAATGTGTCAAAATGATTGTTTAAATCTGTGAAGCTAAATAATGTGAACCATCCAAAATTTATTGTCCATGTTTCTAAAGTACCATGGGCAGCTGACAGATATGTTCAAATGCTGAGCAGGAAGAGGAGGATTTGGTGCAGGTTTAATGATAGACATGTTTTACAACACAATCCAGAAACATTCCACTTTGCAATATGATCAAAACCCTCACTCCTCCCTGAATTGCTTTCAGGCAGAAGAATCAAGTCTTGTTCTCTATGATAAAATCCCCTTTTGACAAGTGTCTGAAGTGTAGACAAGGTCAGCAGGTAACACAGCATGATTCTAAGACATGGACAATGAAACTTTATAAATCCTATACTGAGGACAATAAATCTTTGAATTGGTGGGGAGGAAAGTAGTAAAAAAATTTACAAAATAAAAGTGATACATCCAAAAAATGATTTAATTTATTTTTTTACATTGCCTACCAGATACAAGACAGCCTGTTTGGTTGTGACAATATAAACACAAAATATGTAACAGTCACATAGATAACTTCTCCTTCACCAAAGGAATATTTCTAACCTTCTTCACTCCTTAACCTCTCCCAGCTGCCCATCAGTACTGCCTCTTAACAATTTAAGTCTATGTCTTCTCCTGTCACTCTCTCCTCAAAAATATTGAATTTAAGTGGTCAGAGTGCCGCATGTATAATCAACAACGCATTGCTTTTCTATCTGCTATTTGTTGTAGTAGTACAGAGCAGAAGGATGGAAAAGCAGAGCGCTTTATGTAACTTGTGTTCACTGACATGACTTACTGAAGACAGTAACTGCTGTCACCTTTTTAGCCTTGATAATCCTGGCCCCACCCAAGATGTAGTAAACAGGTTTTATGCCTTTACTGACGGGACTATTTGATTGTTTCTTCCTGCTGGAAGCATTCCTAGTGATTCTGTGTGGTGATTTCTGATCAGCAGAGGTTTAGTAGAAGAGCTGGGTGATCAGACATGATGGATTGGGTTTCTCTGCCTCTGTGCTGGCCCTAGCCCTTATCTGTCTGTTTGAGATACCTGTTTTCAAACAAATCCTACAGACACTGAAAGAATGCAGTTCCCCCAAAAGGAGAAAACCAGACTTAGGAAATTAAAAATTTTCAGTAAATAGATACTCATATGCCAAAAGAACAACGTGCCAGTCTGCCAGTCAAACCATCTCAAGGCAGTTTGTAAAGTAGGGTTTTTGCAGGAACTTGTTGGGCTGTAAGGTTCATGGATCTACTGAAAGCAATGGTAGCTGCAGCTCTCATTTCACAGGCAGAAGTTATTCCCTTTGTATTTTCTGGAGTAAAGAATGTGTTGGTTTCTCCACAAGAACTTAGGTAACAAGATGTTCTCCATTTACTTTTCATTTTATATAGCTTTCCTCTAAATAAAAGATTTAAATGCAAAATCTATCATTCAAGGACATTGTGTGGATTAGCAATGTTCTCTGGAGGCTTGTGTGTTAATAAAACCATGAATGGATGTACTCCTCTATACTAGCTTTTTTCATCTGTGGAAAATATGAAAACAACAATTTTTTTTTTCATTAAATAAATCACCCAACTATAATCTGTTGAAAGCTGTCTCCAGATTCTTCGTTTGACTAAACAGGAGAAACTGGGATGCTTAGAGAAAAGAAAGGTAAGCTGGAGGTGAGCTGTGGAAGCATTAGGAACTTGTATTAATGCAGTGTCAACTGTTTATGAGGATAGTGCTAGAAAGTATGAAAAGGGAGGAGGTACAGATTGTAGGTGAAAGCAGAAGAGAAAACAAGGCTGTAGAAAAAACATTATCAAAGAAGGCAAATAAGAAGTACAGTTTAAGAAACAGCAATCTAAATCAAATGAAAAAGAATAAAAAAGCCAGTAAGTGGATTAAAATACAAGATGGGAAGACGGGAGGGGAAGAATGGAGGAAACACTGGGTGCATTATTCAGTTATTCAGCTGTTTTGGACCCATTCATTCAGTATCTTCTTTGACATCGTTCTGCACCTGAACATTGTGACAGAATAGGATAAAAGAACAAAGAAAAAATGAAAAATGAACTCTGACAATGTTCCTTAATGATAACCTTGGCAAACATCCCTGTCTTCTAAAATTTCAACATGCCTAATAAGGTTTCTTGCCCATCATCCTTTGTTTTCTCACCTATTGAACTAACTTTATTTTCTTTTCTTGAATTTTTTCCTTGCTGTAACTTTCTTAGCTTTGAGCTTTTTTCTCTAACTACCTTTGAGATTCAGTCAGCTAAGCACAGCTATTTTCAATAATTTCAATATATATTCACTATCAGACATCTGTTTTAACTTGCACTCATAGTATGAAGGTAATAACAGGTGTGCTGTTTATTTTCTCAGCCAAAATCCAGTTTCTTCACTGGTAGGATAAGCTACTCATTTTTCATTCTGATAGATCATCCACTTAGAGGCGGAATTATTTTTCTAATAAGAAACTAAGAACTAGGTTCACTGCCATAGCTGTATAAAAATACCTCCTTTGAAAAATCTGCCAAATGTACTACAAGGTCAACTTGTACAAACATGATTTGGAATTGTACTGCAGAATGTTAAATATCCTTTATGAATTCTTCTCCATGGACAATCAGCTTTCAGAGAAAGACACAAAGGAGGAGAAAAGGCAAAAAAGAGAGAGAGTCAAAGAGAGAGAGGAAAAAGAGAAAAAATGGAGAGAGAAAAGGAGAGGGGGGAGAGAGGAAGAAAAAGGAAATAAAATTAAAGAGGTTTGTTTGAAATACCACAATTTTAGCCTCAGAATCTTTGGTAACCAGAAGTGGTTTATTTTATGCTGCCTACAAAATATGCTTCTTTGCTTATCACTATACAATATTATTGTTTTACAAAACAGGGTCTCTCTCCCATTGCTTCTTAATCATTGGAGCACACAGTGATTTGATGCTACTTGGAAGGGATTGAACCAAACTAGTATGCGTATTTTCATACAATTTTATAGGGTTTTTTTATGATAATAGTATGTTAGAGCTAACAACTGTACACTGATATAACCATAAAATATATTCACTATGAGTTACTAAAATAATGAGTGGATTAATTATCTGTGTAACAGAATGTTAGCGATTTACTCTCTTTTTTCCCCAAAATTTTCCATGAATGCATACATCATAATGGAAAAAAAAAAAAAGGTTGACATCAGCAAGCAATCTTCAGTTATTAAAAAACATTCACTTGATAGTTTATTTACTCTAAACCTGCATTTAAAATGCTACCAGTACAGGCAGTCAGCAAATTAAATTAGAATGACAACCCGCTGGGGCCAGATTCTGACACCACTGTTCCCACTGAGTAAATATACTTTATCCAGTGAATTATCTTGTGGAAATTAACAGCAGTATTAACAGAGCCAATCATTTACTTAAGACAAAGGTAATTAAAAATAGTTTCTGCATTGTTATTATTAGTTGCTTCACATTTCTGTATATTGCTTTACATTGCTGTTATTATAAATGTTAATTTTATTACTGTAGTTGCTTGTTGGAATATTTTGAGTTGAAGCCGGGATGGGGGGGGGTGCATTTTTCCTGAAAAATGTTTCTGTTTTCCATTCAGCTCTAATTATTCACTGTGTATCAGAGCACCCAAGTGGGAGATCTATTTTGCATTATGCTAGAAAATGGGTAAAAATAGCTAGCAAGAGAGCTTACAGAAAAAGGTTTTGACTTGGCAAGGCATTTAAGTGTATGCCTCATTTAAAATATGTAATTAGGCCCCTGGAAGCCCCAGATTTATTGCAGGAACAGTCTGGAAAGAAACTGTGGCTTTAAATTTCTGTTCTGTGCATCGTATATTTGTGGTATCCAGCCGCTTGGCATACATTAGAAAAATATCAAAATATCACAGCAGATCTTTATGTTCTGTGTATCAGCTGATAACTACCAGCATTCAGCATGCTTTTAGTACAACCTGTATGCAGGAAGAAAACACAACATAATTTAAGAGAATCACTTATGGCAAAGGTATTTCTTATATTTTATGAGGCCAAAATACCCTTTTAAACTGATGAAGGTATTAGAGAGCTTTGGGTAGGTATGAATCATACTCAGATATGGTATATTCTATGCAGAGGGGAAATATGAATCTGATCTTTCTATACAGTCCATAAATGTAATCAAAACCATATATATGTATATACATATACCTATCTTTACTGGTTTTCTGAAGCTGTTGCTGAAGGCAGTTATCACTATGTGTGTCAGCTGAATTCAAGGTGCTTAGAATTCAGTAGGTATTGATTGAAGAAAACTTATCTATGTGACTGGAATAATCTTCCTGGGTACACAGCCCACTTCTAGAGACTAAGGTAAGCCACTCATTACTGAAGCTTTGAGGTGTGTACAGGTTATCTCATTGTATTTCATGGAACAGTTACACCACATTGGAAGTCAGTGGTTCTTTACCCACATTCAGGGTAAGCCTTAGATCATAAAGTCAAAACTCCAGAGCTGTCCCTAGCAGTCCCCTGCTCCAGCACCGCTACCATTGGTGTATATATTTTGGCCTTGTGGTCCGCAGCAGCAATAGGCCAGGTGGTTATCTCATGGGCATCCAGTGGATTAGTGGAGTTAATGGCACAAATTGAGTTAGGAGCTCCTGCTTTCGGAAGGATGTCAGCACTTGCTTCTCCCTCCCCTCCCTCACTCCTTCCTCTCTGCTTCTGTAGGCACAGCCCGTTCCCCTGAGTAAGTCAGGATCTTCCTCACTGCTCCCCATACTCATCAGCAGTGGAATATAATTTGAAGAGACAAATCAGCTCACTGTTAATATCATATCCTAGTACCCTCTTTAGGGAACCTCAAGTTCAATCTTGCAGGCCGTTTATTGAAGCCTGCACGTGGAAAGTTTTTTGGCATGGATGAGTTTTCACTCCAGCGGGTGTTGGAGAGTTTCAGATTATTCTTGTGTAAAGAAGTGGATGAATTGGTGAGCAGCTTGTAACTCTCACAGCTTTAGTTTTCCCTTGGCTGTCCATGAATTCAGGAAAACAGCTGCTAGAGTCCTGACAAGTCATTCACATAGTTGATATAATTTAGTTTCCCTGCCAAAAAACTCTTACTTTTAGTTTTCTATTTAACTGAATCACGGACTGAGAGTTTTAAAGTGTCTATCAGCTGCAATGGGTAGGATGAGTGCTGTAAAAATAATTTTTTCAAGACTGCGTATAACTTCCTTCACTGGCCTATTAACATGTTGTAATAGACTTTAAAATAGTTTTAAAAACTTCTGTTAGGCTACTTTTCCCCTCCCTTGCCTTGCAAAAAGGTCTAAAACAAATGCACTATTCTCAAAGATCAGTAGAATAAAGGCAGTTCACTTTCAGGGTCACCTAAATTCCTCTCAAGAAAGTATACTGCAGTTTTCTTCTTTCTATTTTACAATTATAGGATCACAGGAGAGCAGTTTGGTCACTTTTTTTTTTTTAATCTAAAGATGTAAATTACTACAATTGGCTCCACCTACCCCCACTCAATATTTACTAATGGTAAACAACCTGTCACAGATCTCTTTTCCTCTATGTGACACCATTCATACTGTGAGTATTTGCTCTTTCGTTGGCTTTAGGGTATAAACACTGGTTAAGCAAGCCTGAATTGCTGTGCTCTTTTACTTTTTCATTTGCTTCTGTTTACCTCCTAAATATTTTTTTTCTTCAACATTGGGACAGAAGGTTGTATCAAATATGCAAGTAATGCAGCTGTATCAGGAGCATTAGATAACCCCATTGGCCTCCATCAGCAAGTTTCTGCAGTACAGTATGCAATAGGCTTGGTGTTAATTAAAAAACATTGCTGTGGCTTTGGCAAGGAAGAATTATCAACTCCAAAGATTCCTGTGTTACCTCTGGATCTAGTTTATGCTCCTATTTGAAAAACAACTGCAGTGAAGCACAAGATATACACCAGGTTTTTCCCCACCACCGTATCCTGGTAAAGACCATGCCAGAGAATCCTCTGTCAAAAAAAGTGTGTGTGAGCAAATAGATCCATCTTCAGGCTTTCCAGCTTCCCCACAGCAGTTTTTGACACAGCTGTGGAGAATGGTGGTTCATTCACAATTGTGATTTTTGCAAAGCTGTAGTGTGTTCCTTTATATTTGGAAAGTAGTGGCCTCTTCTTGATGTTTAACAGTTTATCTGAACTCTGGAAAGCCCCTGAATTGTTTTTTGATTTTCTTTTTTTTTTTTTTCTTTTTCCTTCTTGCCCAGTTTAATAGTCATCTAGGAACATCTAACATCATCTTCCTTTGAAGTTATTTTGTTGGAAGTACTGGGTGATTTGGAACAATACTGCCTGCTGGGAAGTTTATTGGCAGCTATGATAAACCCTGAGCGCCTCTTTTTTTTTTTTTTTTCCTGTTTTATATTAAATAGAATTAATTTAGGTAGATGGCCAGCTTCATAGACTTGTCATAATTTCAGACTCCTGGAAATTGAAGAGAATGATTAAAAAGTGGTTTGGATTAAAATGTTAGTTACTCTTTGGTTATTTATTCAGTCACTCAAAGAAATATTAGGAATTACTTCAAAGAAATAGGATTTCTGGATACAGAAATCCTTAAAGCAACAGAAGTGAGGTAGAAGTCAAACCTCATCAAATTAATTTCAAATACGCCACACAATAGAACAGCAGTCAACTCTCTGTATTTGTGCCCAACAGATTATACAGGCTGCAGAGGAAAATCAAATGGGACCTTCCAGGCTGTGAGTAACTGTTGTCCAGACCTTTCCGACAGTTTCTGAACTTGCAGTGTGTCCTCTGCTCCCAAGGGAGATCCTTTGTCTCCTACTTCTCCATTCATCTCTGGGGGAGCTGGTGCAGGAGGTTCCAGAAGCTCTCAGAAAGTCAAGGACAGGCAAGGCAAAGCATTGGGATAGCCCAGGTAAACCATCTCCCAAAAGAATTCTTGTCAAAGTTACTCAGAGGGCTTTGGTAAATCTAAATCAAGTAGACCTTTTCAATAATATGATCAATGGCACTAAAAGTAAGTTGGTTCTTGAACTTAGCCAAAAATTTTAGGCAAATGTTCAAGATGATAAGCCTTCTCATCAGTTTTCATACTGAAGAGAAGCAGGAATGCATGCCTGTCTAAAGCAGAGCTCCTGAGTAGTAAGGAAAAGTAGCACAGTTACCATCTGAGGATCCCCTTCACTCCCCCCATCACAACTCCTGTACATGTTGTCTTCTTTCAGGATGGGAGACTTCTTGGCGGAGCACTTGGAGTATATAACCTAGGAAGCAAACTTGCTTGACTTTCTGATGTGGGAAGGAAAATCCATAGGGCCAGCTTCAGTTTTGTTTTGATTTTTCACCTCTCAAACCTGGAAATGTGTTATTTTCCTGCTTGGGAAGCAATACCTGCATTTCTATAGTGTCTTAGGATGACAAGCTTCTCTAAGGACTGATGGAACTGTGCAAACCACCCCCATCTGCAAAGCAAAACCTCTCACTGTGCTGCTATTCAACTTGTTTGGACTGCTTGTTTTTAAAATAGCTATGTTGCTACAGGAAAATAAGAAAATTGCAACAGGATCAAGTTGTCCCAGCAGTAAAGTTTTATTTTAATGTAATGGTTTCCATCAATAGATTAAAAAAATAAAAAAGATAAGAGAGTCAGCACCAATCTGAGAGTCATCAAAACCCAAGCATTGCCATAGTCTCTTGTCAAGAGAGTAATTGTAAAAAAAGGGCAGCCAAAATAGAGTTACCTGCCTTATTAAAACAAGAGCTGGTTAAACGATTTGCTCTTTAAAAGGTGCTAGTATTAATCCAGATAGAATCAGGAGCTGCAGGAATAATCTGTATAGCCACTGTCATGTATTTAGATGAGCAAAGGGCTCAAAGCATAAATTTCTTAAAAACTAGATCCTTTAACTTTTAAATATACAGAATATACTTCTCCCTGGAAGACTGCAACCCTAACAAAAGAAAAAATAAGAAATATTTTGAAGGAAGAAAATTAAGAGAGAAAGGGATGGAGAGCAGAACAATGATTAATGCATATAGTTTTTTCTCCTCCTTTGCTCCATAGTACGGAGACATCTGATGCTGATCTCCAAAACATAGCATAATTTATTTGGAACCCTGTATAGAAAGATGACTACATTTGCATGTCAATGAAGAAAAGACGACTTAACAAAAGGTCTTCACACCACTTTGTGGCATTTAATGCAAGGCTAACCTAATCAACCTAATTGATTCACTTGGGTTAGGAGCATGGTTGCCCCACACTGTTACCCACAGAGACTAGACTCTGATGCAATTCAGCCTGTTTAAAATAAACACATCCCAGATCAGAAGCATTAGTTAAGAGATCCAAATTGAATGGAAATAATGCGATTAAGGTGCTTAAGGTAGGAGTCAAGGCTTAAATCAATTTCAGTCATTAGAAAGGAATAGGCTTCATCAAATGAAAAGAGTGCAGACCAAGATGAGCCCACCTGCCTACAAACACAAGGAGGAAAGGATGTCAGGCACCTGTAGTGAATGGATTGACCATATAATGATAGCGTGCTCTTTGTTTTACTTCTTCGCTGGAAAGAATACTTTTCATAATGAAATACATCTCAAAAAAAGATTGTATTGTGCTACACAAACAAATATCTCTGAAGGAGTCCCTGTGGGATCAGAAGACCGTGAACACATGAAATCCAGATCTGATTAAGGGAGATAATGTGTTCTTTGCTTCTGTATGCAAGAGAATTTTACTTATCATCCCTTTGTGATTACATATGTCTTATCCTTAGAAAATAAGGTACCAAGCTTCCTGGAAACATCAGAGGAAGATGAATCATGTCTTCAGAGAAGTTTTAATCTGTATTCCAGTTCTATCAAAGGATGCAAAATGATAAAATCATATTACATTGAAAGGTCAGTTCTCCTTCAAGATGGATATGTGGGAGCTGATTAACAGGTTAAAGTCATATGTGATAAAGGAAAAGAAATACACTATTTGGCTGACATATCTACTCAAAATAATGTGAAAGGTTAAATGAAGCATTTCTCAACAGCTGATACACTAAGGTTTTTACATTTAAGTTATCATAAATAAAGCAATACAGTAGTGGTTGTGACCAGTCAAGAGTAGAAATATTGGAAAAATTCACTGATTATGGCATTGAATTTTTTTTATCCATCTGTACTCCTGATGTGAGTTAAATACATATCAAACAATTCAATTGTCCAAATTATTCACCATAAAGAAGACAAAGAGGATAACAGACATGTGTCAAATATTAATTCAGTTGATTATTTAGTTAAAAAATTGTTTCATCCCTGCTAGCTCCAGCAGTCATAATTCTTTATTTAACATTGGTCCAAGATCACTAATGTAAAGCTCTGGCTGTTTGCCAGATGAAATAAGATCGAAGGATGCTTCACTAATAATGTCCACTTTGCAGTCCCTCAACATAGCTGACAAGTGCCTGTGAGAATTACTTCATATGTGTATTCCATTACTTCAACAGGGTTTCTGGCTGTTCGATGTGCAAACAGGGTTAAACATGAGGTAGCCTGCTTATATAAGAGCAACACGTGGGGTGAGGTTTGGAGGGGACAGAGGACAGACCTTTTTCACACTACTGGAGTAGTAGAAAGGATGGGTCTTAAAAGAGGGGACAGACTCATTTTGCTCTCTGTTTGTTCTATGGAAAACTATAGCATAACAGTATTTGAAAACTTCCTCTAGCATTAGAAATACAGTGCATTTAATTGGAATAAAATTAACAGCTCCTATCTAGTGCAAATTTCTCTGAGTTTCCTTAACTTCTGCAGAAGAGGAATGCTGATTTACACCACCTAAAGTCCCAGTGCAAAGAATCTCGGCTATATGCATGCTACAGACTGCCTATGTCTGTTTCTCTCTGGACAGAAAAGAACAGGAAAAACGTTTGGCTCTAGCTGAAGGGTTTAGAACAAACTTTTGGTTCAAAAGTTCAAAGCTCAAGTATTATTGGATTACCTGTGCATTTAGGATGATTTGGGGAAAAAAAGGAAAACAGGCAGCATGATAAAAAAAAAAAAAAGAGCAAAAATGGCATGAAGATGCAAGGCAAGGTAAACAGAGACAAGGAGACTGAAAAGAGAATAGGAAAAGGGTGAAATAAAAATTCTAATGAATTCTACCCAGCAATAACAATAGAGAAGATACTAACAGTTCTTTTCTACCCAGGGTTTAGGAAAAGGTAGGGGTTCATTTGATGGCATGTGAAAGAATAGCCTTAGATAAATTATAAAGGAGTTCTTAATGTACAAAAATAGGTATGCCATCACTGAGATCCTCAACCTGTGTAAATTATTTTAGCTCTACAAGTCAATCCATTCACTAAACAAACACAGAAATACCACTACTGAAGTTGCAGTATGTTACTCTCGTTAAAAAATGGCCATTACTTGGAAATTTCATTTAGGCTGGTAAAGCACAAAATCTTTTTCGGCATCCTTCTCCCTCTCACTGGAAAAATCTGGCTTGCAAGTAAAACTCTAAGGAAAGTGTTGTTGCAGTTAGAGGACACTTTTTAATCACAATTTATCATGCACACTGATCACCGACAGCAGTGGAGAGGAAAATCTCCATAAAGAACGTTCTTGACTCCACAAGATTAAGAAACACAAATCACACCATTTATTGTTACAGTTCTCAGGACCTAAACCACAGAACAAGTATTTTTCAATGGCTACAGAAAAGACACCATACTTTGCCACAGTGGATTTTTCAGTAACAAATACATCTACTGGATCAGTCTTCCCTATACAGATCTGGTGTCCTCTACTCTTTCCTAGGCATCTGTTATGGTCAGATGTAGGACATCAGGTTACCTGAATCATTTAGGCTACTCCAGTATTGACAGTTTTACATTCTAACACCTTAGAAAGGCAAGGGTGGGAGGTGGGGGGGCATCAATTCTAATATGGTATGGGAGAAAACTTAAAAATGTGTTAAAACTTAGATTCTGAACGTTCACAATTTCTCACAGATGCCAGAATTATGCAGTAATCAAGGAAATGTCCAGTCAGCAGGTTTGCAACAAAGGAGAAGAAAATTATTTTCATAGGATGTATTTAATGCACCCACCATTTAAATGCTGAAGTGCTCTAAATATTTCAGAGAAGATAAAGGCTTCGGCTTGCATTCATTTCCCATTGCTTTCCTATGCCAATCAAGAGAATAGCTATTTGATACATAGCTTTTTGAACAAACTTGCAGGAGAGCAGACTTTTTGATTTCCTGCTGTCAGTCAGGGCAGAAGTCCCCTTCCTGGGATACAATATATTTCATGTTCCTTCCCCCTTGATGCGTGGTCAAACAACTAGGAAAAAAGAAAAAGTTAAAATTGGTAATTATTCTAGAAAGAACGTCTTAGAAAAATGGAAAGGCTCTGTCCTTATGACGCCTCATTATGAGACATACTATCACTTAGATACTGTAAAAAGTTTCACAGCTTCATACAAAATGGGAAGATAATTTATAAGCACAATTAGAATCCAGAAAAAGAATGCACATTGAATTGCAACATCTTTAGAACTAGGTTTTATGCCAGAAAATAACACACTTTCCATTTAACTGTAATTTCAAATGCAAATACCAGTGTCCATAGAATGAAGCAGATGTTGGGCTTTTTTTCAGTGGAATGAGCAGTTGTTCATCTCTGAATCCTTGTCTTCTGGGGAAATATTTCAATGCCTTAGTGAATGAAGGCCAGACATAGCTGGGTTTTGCAACACATTCCCAGGCAAGCTAATTTTAGCTCTGTGTTTGGAGTAATTATCAAAAAGTTGTAGACTGTTCTAGTGATAATTCCAGATTAGGGTCAAGTTAGGGGAGGGTGGCTTTTTTTTATTGTTCTGGGAGAAAATTTTGCTACACTTGACTGTAAACTGTTCTGACAGTGAATAGAGGACAGACAGATGCTTCCACACATAGGTTGAAAGTTGCTTTGGCAACTAGCTGGAAAATAAAATCCTCTGGGGTGAAAAACCTACTTTATTAATCCAACTGTAAAGGCAGCTACAACTGGTTGGTTTTCAGGTATCACTGGAGAAACAATAGACAGCTGACAGAACATCCTACTCTTCTCCAGATTTAGGCTTTGTTTTCCATCCTCCCTCACCTCATAGAACATATATATGTATATATATCATGTGACCCCCACCACAGGGCAAACTTCCTACCATGCCCAAATGGGGCCAGGGTTGTGATAGCAACAGGGTTCATGTTAATAATAACTAAAAATACCAAAGAGTTTGCATAATGCAAAGGACCTGACATCCTGTTCTATTTGTGATTTGGGCATTTAGTTGGTTTTCTTCTTGTATATCCATTATAATGCTGCCTTGTTTGCTAAAGGGTATTTCATGTTATGGCACTTTCTGTGCATCTTTTTGCTGTGCCAGCTGCCACTTCAGGGTGACCGCTGATGGGTTTTACCCTGGGAGCTGACACCAGTAGCATCCCTTAACTGGCACAGCATCCAGGGGAGGTGAGCGCCGTGCTGGGGAGATGGCCATGCCCCCTGGGTGGCCCAGAATAGCTGGAGTGGGTTGCAATGCCTGGAATGGGAATGACACAGAGAAGCAAAGAATGAAATGACCAAAGCACAAGAGAACAGAGCAGAGAGTGTTTTATTAAGCACACTCAAGCAGTTAGTTTTAAAGACTTAGGGACTGAACATGAAGAGAGACTGCGTGGACTGTGTTGTAGAAACACGGGATGTTCAAAGATCATTTGGGCTGTACACAGGTACAGCAAGACCTCTTACCAAAGAAACACTCACAGCGCACAACAGTGAGGGTACCAAGTTCCATTCAGGGACTAATTCTGCTTTATTGAACAGCAATGATTTTGTTGTCTTAATTAGAACTGAGACTCAGTCTTTGATGTTCGATTAATAAAGCTGCTCCCCCCCGGCCCTTTAGTTTGATCATTTAGGAAAAAAAAATAGAAAAAAAAATGGCTTAATTTCCTCCTGGCCAAATTCTCTCCTGAAATACATTGGCACAACTTCACATGAGCCAGCATTTCTTTGTCTGAACTGTCACAGAAATTGGATCAGTAGGTTTTATGAAATTTCATAGGAAAGTTAAAATTATTTATGATGATCAAGACATATATAAAAAATCAAAACACCAGATTTATGCATAAGGGAAAACTATATAATAAAATTATGTTTAGAAACATAAAATGTCATGCAAAATCCTGTTAAGACAAAAAGAAAGGACACTTTATTCAACTGTCTTTTATAAATATTGAAAGCTGGCCAAATGTATATTTTATTATTTTTTTAATACAGCGCATAAACCATATTTGGATTATGTCATAATCTAAACTAAATGAATATAAAATGAAATTAAATAAAAACAAAATAGATTGTAGCTTTTCACTTTGCCGTTAAAATTGAGTATTTATTCCTGATTATTCAATATGAGCATCCAAATCCTCAGCAGCCATTTGGCAGTGTCCCTTTCACTTTTGTAAAATGAAAATGACATTGGCTTGGGGCAGGGAAAATAGGTTGAATCCTAGATAGGGAGTAAATTTAGTACTAAACTACATATTCTGGGCTTGAAATCAGAATTACATTTAGGTTTCAAGCATTCAAAGAAATACATTTCCTTTTCAGGTTTACACACCGAACAATACGCTTTTGTATCTTTTTGTAATGCATGTCTTGGAGCTGTACCATGATGATGAACCTAGACCTATCAAGTTTGCATCCCTGGATCCCTACTGACTCGCGCTTGTCCAGTCTATAAATCAGCGTTTTGATAGTCCACCAGTAGCAGAAAGAAAAAGTATGATAAGATAAGCTTTAATGTTATGCAGTTAAAAACAGAACAAAACTAAGGGCAAACCTTGGCTTCTGTAAAAGAAAACTATTTTAAGGAACTGGTGGACAAAGGGCTTGAACTGAAAATCTACTTTTAAACATAAATTAACAGCAGTTGTTTCACCTGACTTTGATATACTGAGAGGGATTTTTTTGTATTGTGTTTGATTATTTAACTATAATATTTTCTTCTCCATGGTGTGTTGTATTTGCTGCTTTTTATGAGAAATCCTTGAAAATAACAGTACCCTTTTTCATCACACACTGTAAATGCGTGATTGACAGTCCTCCTGGAAGGATCGGACTTCATGAGAGATAAAAGGCAATACAATATAAATAAAATACATAAGTCAAGAATGCATTTTCATCTCATTACAGCTAGGGTAAGCTTGAATGTACAGAGTCCATCTGTTAAAGATGCAACAGCCCCAGTTCAGACTGGCTAGTCATGAGGCCTGGGAAGAAAATCACAGAATCATAGAATGGTTTGGGTTGGAAGGCACCTTAAACATCATCTAGTTCCAACCCCCCTGCCATGGGCAGGGACACCTTCCACTAGATCAGGTTGCTCAAAGCCCTGTCTAACCTGGCCTTGAACACTTCCAGGGAGGGGGCATCAACAACTTCTCTGGGCAACCTGTTCCAGTGTTTCACCACCATCATGGTAAATAATTTCTTCCTTATATTTAACCTGAATCTACCATCTTTCAGTTTAAAACCATTACCCCTCATCCTTTCACTACGCTCCCTGATAAAGAGTCCCTCCCCATCTTTCCTGTAGGCCCCCTTTAAGTACTGGAAGGCCACCATAAGGTCTTCCCGGAACCTTCTCTTCTCCAGGCTGAACAACCCCAATGGTCTCAGCCTGTCCTCATAAAGGAGGTGCTCCAGCCCCCGCTTCATGGCCCTTCTCTGGACCCGCTATAATAGGTCTACGTCCTTCTGCATATTTTTCAGCTCATTCAGGGATAGGTGACTACCTCTGGTTCTGCCTCTTCCTCCTGTTCATGTGATGACCCTGGTTCATCTTCATCCCTCACCACATGAGCTGATTTTTTATATTTCTTCTTCTATATAGGGGTGACTGATACTGTGACATACAACATCTTCCTTGAAGGGATACCTTTACCTCTGGTTCTGCCTCTTCCTCCTGTTCTCCTTATGCTTTGTTAATGCCCCCTTCCCTAGACAGGGATCACAGCTGCTTGGCTTCCTTACCCTCTAATTCCAAGCTACTGGCCCTGTTATCCCAGTATCCAAGCAGCCAAGTGATAAGAAACCTGAGGCCAAAACTCACTTTTTCTCCTCTGTGCCCTTGCTACCATCACAGGGGAAAATGGCGGATACGATGCTGAGATACCTCCCGGGGGAAAAAAAAATGTTGTTTCATAACCTGAAGGAAAACTTATGCAGGCATTTTCTCTGCATCTGGGTTCTTGGAAGTATTGCTCATCATTTCCAATGGCAATGACTTTGATGCTCGGATTGACTGTGTGAATGCACACACGTGTGTGTGTGTGTCTACATGTGTGGCAGGTATCGGATCAGAGTTGCATACTCAGAGGTAAACTAATTTTCTTGATTGTATCCAAAAGTGGACCAGAGGTCTCTGAAGAGTATGTTTAATGCCAGACCTGCACAATGAGACAGTGCTGTGTTCCTTCCTTTTTTTCTTTCTCTTTTTCTCAGTTTTGTCACAATACTGACTGGCACAATGCATGGACAGAATTTCAGAAAAACACAACACGTCTCCATCAAAAACCGCAAAACAACCCTCAAAACTGGAGTGGATGATTGTCAGTGGGAAAAATTATCCTGTTCACATAGTTTAACCAAATCATTTTTAACATTGTTTGTCTACACTGCTACTCTCTGTTCCCATACACTTCACAGTTTCTTAAATAATTATATCAACTTGTATAACAGACAATGCACAATCATAACCTTAAGGGCACCGTGGGCCAAATAATTTCATTGTGTTGTGGTATGAGTGGTTTCAACCAGCACTGTTGGAGACTTAACTGCCTTTTTCCTGCACATCTTATTTTTCGGACCCATTCTGCAGCTGACACCTGCCTTGTTTCATAACTTTAGATAAGACGGGTGACTTACCCTTCCCTGGTTGTTGGTCCAATGCCTCCTGCCCCTGCCCTGTCTCTACTTGAGACATAAATAACTACATTCCCATACTGAGTTGTTCCTGTATTATATAACGTGATGAGTTCTTTAGGGAACTATGTATTGCTCCTTCCAAATAAAAAAACTGTTGTAGTGATGGCATCACAATTTTTGTTCTGATCCAAATTCTAATTTTATGGCTTGCACACTTCCTTGCATGACAACCCCACTTGATGCCCTATACCTATAAATTTTATTAAGTCTTGGAGCTGAGCCTGAGATTTCCCATTTGGAAGACCTCTACACTGAGGTCTTCTGAAACTCTAAGAGAACTTGACAGATCTCTTACTCTTCATAAGATCCCCCAGCCCTTCATTATTCCTCAGAATGATCTATTTTTGTGATCTTGACGTTATGGTACAACATCATGGTACAACATCATTCCTTACTGTGGTGGTGTTAAACTTGATTTGAATAATATATTCACTCTGAAGAGCCACGTGTAACTCACCTCTTTCCCTTTCCTATGGTGGTGATGGCCTGGTTTTGGGTTTTTTTTACATAGGTCTTGTTAATCACTGTTTCATGATCACAATATACCTTAAATCATACCAAGGTTTTGTGGCATTGGCTCAATCATCCTACTTCCTAAATCTAACCAAAACCACTGTTATTAAGCTGTTTTTTCCTAAAAGTGTTTCCTTTTGTCACTACTGATTGCTTCTCCTACATTGTCAAATTACTCCTGGTTTATTCTTGGTGTTTAATTCTGTTGCATTGGTAGCTCTTGCACTTAGGGAAATTTTGCCTTCCTTGCATGATTCCTGCACCAAACCTGTATCTTGCAGAAAGTAATCCCATTTTAACAGTTCCAGCTTTGCCATTGGAGACTGTGGTGATGGTGCTGGTTACTTTGGCTTCAGACTCGGTCATCCAAAGACAGTTACATTGCTCCGTTCAGTCATGGTGTGGGACTGCTCAGCCATATGTATCCCACAGGGGAAGCCAAAGGTGATGCTCTTGGCTTCTCCCTTATCTTGGTAAGGATGTGAACAAAAACGTGGCTTCCTCTTCTCTCCTTTCAAAGGTCACTATAATATCTATTATCATGGAGGTTGTATGAAGCCATTCAGACACCCCCTGATACAGACGTTACAGTTCCTGGGGTACCATTTGTGTCTGGATAGGTGCCATACTGCACTCTTCATTGTCAACCCTGCTTGATTTCCAGATGTGTCCACCCCAACTTCTGAATCCCAGTCCTTAGCAGGAAGTACCACTCAGGCTTCCTGGACCTGTTCCCATGTGCCTGTTTCCCCTTTTTTTCCTGCACTGGCCTCTCAGCCTGCCAGGCTTTCCCAGCCTCAGCTCACTCAGCAGCTGCTTGTAAACATGTCTGCCTTTCTTTATAATCAGCCACAAGTCCCTTCAGCTGCCAAATTTCACCCTCCCTTTCCATAATTGCCTTACTCCCCTCTGAGAGTGCAGTCACTAATAGCCACACAAATAGCTACACTGAGCACAAAAAGAGCATTTTCTAATACTGTTCTTCGCCTTAGCTAATTCAGAATACAATCCCTCCCCATCATACCGTACCAGTCTTATCTGGTCCTTGTCTCAAGGACTAGGATTATGATTTTCACAGCTACTTCAGCCAATTTTTCCCATGGTTGGGACCATCAGGAAGTCAGGTTGACCCCTTATTTTCTCCTGCCTTGCCCTTCTACCCTGTGCTGTTCTGCTAACACACCAGAGTTCCAGTAATACAGCCATGCACATCTTTTTTTTCCCTACATTACTGACCCAGAAGTCAAATTCTCTACCCAAACCTTTACTGACCCAAATCAGTTCAATAGATCTTGTACGTTCTTCAGAAAAATTTTGTCACAGGGAAAAATCTGCTCAGGTCACATAGTTTAACCAAACCATGATTATTGGTTTATTAACTGCACATAATTAGCTGGCAATCAGTGAACTACAATTTATGAAATGCTAATAAACACTTATAACTTTTGAAACACCTTTCTAGGACCAATCACTAAAAGCTCTAATCCCACACATGCACATGTTCTCACACTGCTGTGGACACACACCCCATCTTCATGCACCGGCACCCACCACAGCTGTGGGTGGCAGGTCCCCATCCTCTGTTTGGGGAGGGCATGTTGCCCCATTTCTCCCCTCTCTCCCACGGCTGCTGTGGGCTCTCCAGCCCTGTGTGTGCTCCTGCAGCTCCCCACACTCTGCCAACAAACGCAGAGGCTGGTGAGAAAGTCTCCATGGCCCCAGGTACCCTGAGGTGGGGGGTTCCCATGTGCTGCCCCATGCTGCCAGCCCCCCGTCACACATGATGTCCAAGGGGAGGCTCCTCCATCATGGGGCTGCTGCCACCTCAGGGTTTCTCCCCCTCCACTAATACTTTTCATGCCTCTTTTGTATTTCTTTTTAAGCTAACTCTACCTTTGTTTCAAAAGTCTCTTCTAATGCCCTGCAACCACCTCTGTGACGATATTAGCCCCAAATAGTTGCAAACATGTATGTGCATTGCAAAAATCCTAAATCTTTGGTCTACCGTGTTTCTGACCTGTCTCTCTCACACAGGTGTAAAACTGAATTTGCTCCTCTGAGGCCAAGAAACATTAATTATCGGTGGTCATTGGGTCTCTCAAGAAAAGACTTTCCATTCTGTATTTCAGAATAATTTTCCATATCATTATTGAGAACTTGTCCCTGACATTTAACAAGTGTAGTTCCTAATAGTCCCTGCAAGAGCCACTGGTTAAAGCATTAATTTTTTTTCTTTTCTTTTGGTGGCAAGGGATCCACTGTTTTAACAGTCTAGAAAAAACAGGCCAAATATTGAATATCTCCCTTGGCTGCAATTCCTAATAAAATCTAAAACCCAAAATGATAGACAATTTGGCTGGAGAAAAAACAGAAACAACAAAGTTGCCAGCTGTCATTCTGACAAGTGACAATTTATCCATGCCTGGACATTGGCTTCTTTCTCTTGGTCACAGCAATCATTTTTGTTTTCTCCAATTAGTCACGTCTGTTTATGCTGCTGTAACATCTGTTTGATTATTGCATTTAGGAATCTAACTTGAAATATTAGCTCTGGCAGACTCCATACTTTACTGACTAAATGTGCAAAGCCAGAATAAAATGCACTTTGAAAGATACAGAGAATGGTATTTTCCTAATTTATTTAAGAAAATTCCCTGCTTGTTCTTCTGCTAGCAAACTGAGGTACCTAGGTATAAAACATGAATATGCTCTCTCACTCAGATTTTAATTTGGTATATTATTGTTGTAAGTAGGGAGAAATATAGGATAGACACTTTCTTGTTTGGATAGTTTCATTAAACTCTCAGGCAAAATTTTGGAAAAATCCTAATTCCCCTTTTGAAGATGATATTAAAGGCATTGATATGTCATTAAAAGGTGCTGCCACTTCAACCCTAACATTCCAAAGGCATTTATTTCATGTTTTTACTCTTTACAATATACACCAATCCAGAATGTTATGATCATGGAAAGGTGTTGCCTCTTAATAGATATTTGATGTCTACCCTTTTTAGTCTCTTTGTAAGGCAGTTGCTCCATTTTCTTGATCATTTAGTTGTCCTTTCTGCACCTTCTCTTACTCTCTCGTGTCCTTCTTAGGCTGCAGTACTTGAGAGAGGGTGACTTGAGGTTTTATACAGTGGCAAAATGATTGCCCTTGTTTTTTCCCCATACTGTCCTAAAGATGTCCAGAATTGTTCTGGCCTTCTGGGCTGTCGTTGCACAATATGCTGAGGCATCTCCGAGAGCCTGATTTGTAACCACCAGTAGTGAGTTCAGCCCCAGATAAGCAGAGTTTAGGTTATTTTCCCTTTGCCTTACATTTGGCTACACTGAAGCTCATCTGACATTTTTTTATTGATGGAATCAGACTTTACTGAAGAGGGATTCTATGCAGTCCTGTTGAAGGAATTTGATTGCTTGAGAGATCTCAGCATCGTCTCAGATTCTGAGATTTCATCGCTGGTTTATTTTCCAAGTCATTGATGGTGTTATTCAATAAAGCCACTTCCAGCACTGATCCTTAGGGGACCCCATTGCTGATCCTTCACCATCATGAAAGATAATATTTAAGACCTACCTTTTGATTCCTACCTGTTAATAAACTTCAGTCAATAAAACAATTTTTCTTCCAGTCCAATGAAATTTTTTTTTCTTTAATAACCTTCAACAAAAAATGTGTTCAAAGGTTTTTTGAGAAGACTAATATATTAACTCCACCTGATCTCCTTTTGTCTCTGTGCTCAATGACACCTATCAGGATGCTGCCTGTGTACAAGGCCCACTAAACTGCTGGAGAGGAGGAGGGAAGCACCCAGGGCCCTCACAGTATCCTCCTGGGACTCCTGCGGATTATCAAGGGGGCATTTCTCTCTACAGAAGACTTGCAGATTCTTTCCTGACATACTGTGCTTATCCGTGATCTCAGCTCTTGGAGATAAAATCCATCTTACTACGAGGGATGGAAATCGGGCTCACATGTAATGCCCAGATTCTGGATATCATGTTTAATACTTGACTTTCAAAATGCTCACAAAATAAACTGTCATTTTGAATTCAGCCTGCTCTAATGTGCCTTTATCTGCATGACAAGCAAGATAAATTCTCCCTAAATATAGGAAAAAGACAGTTCCCTTGGGCATCTTCTAGAGATGGTACAATGTGTCCAGAAGACAGTTTCTCAAGCTGTGTTTGAAGTTTCTTCCCCACCTCCCCCTTTGCTAATGCCACCCTTTTTGATTTGAGGTTGCCAGAAGTACATCTCTTCTATCTGATCATTTTAGGATTATCTTTCTTAAGCTTCTATATGTTTTAGATATTGTGGCCAGAAATGTTTTTTGGTCACACTCAGTGTGAAGCCACTCCTTCCCGGGTTTTACCGTTAACCTCAATTTATAGCTAGGGTCTATGACTCACGATGAGGTGAAATAACTTGCCGCAGGGCCTTGCTGGAGCTGAGCTGCAAAACAAGTCTATAATCCCAAATGCTGGGTAAAGAATCCAGATTTGGTTTTTTTCTTATGCTGATGCTTTGAAAACAAGAAGTCAGCCTACAAATTCTGAACATGGACACTCCTGTTGTTTGACTCATTACCTCCACCTCTGAAAGGTCAGTTTGTTTTGCATCTCGCCCACCAAGTGCTCCCAGCACCATGAAAGCATCATGCTTACAACTATCATACTGCATTTCTGCATGTTATAAAAGCTCTCTGGATTAAGGCTGACTCCCCTGAACCTAGAAGCTGGTTTTCCATCCTTCCCCAAATATATTTCTGACTATATCAGAAACCCAAGAACTGAGGCTAGAGGCTCGGATGTAAAACAAACCTATTAGAAAATTGAGAGAATCCGCTGAAAGCAATGAAAATTCATGGCAGTTTTGCAACTAAACAGGCCACACTTGCTGGCATGGATTTCTGACCTTCCAGCTGTTAAATAGTTCCTGTGACTTTCTGAGCTCTGACATATCTCCTTACCTCACTGAGTTGTGTGGATTTCTTTAATAACCTCATATCAAGCCATATATTTAGATAGAAAAATCCTGTTTGTTTCTCCCTTTCTTGTATTGGTGTGATTTTTCTAAGGGCTTAAGTGGCAGACACATGAAGGATAACTGCCATTTGTATCCTTGAAAGCCTTCTGTCATGGTTTCAGTCATAATGTCCAGTGTGATCTGTCAGTATCTGGTTTGTAATTGTGCATCTTAGCACACTGAACACCAGGCTCCTTACTCACAACTGTTCCATCAAGTCACTGTCTATTTTGTGTGTTTGCACTAAAATTTTTTGTTTCTGTTTTCCCACATTGATGTATTTAGCTTCTGATATATTTAGAACAGACCAAGGTGTGTTTGCTTGCATGAAAGAATGAGTTGATATTGTAATTAATAATTTTACTTTACAGCTTTTCCTCCTAAAGGTAGCCACTCTTGGATAGTCGAAGTCTACAGAAAACACCTGTCTTGCCAATTTCTTCCTGTTTTTATTTCCAACTTTCTTGACACATTCACAAAATCTTTCACTCTCCAGCTCATTCGTAGTTCATTTGCAGCTCCAAAATTCTGTTGCAAGCTTTTATACATCATAAAAGAAACCTCATTGTAAAAATACCTGAGGCAACTAAAGGTAATGTAGTGATACATCCTAGTAATCCACACATTAATTCTTCTTCTGCAATAAAGCTGATAGGCAGGGGTTCAATTGCTCTACTGGATCCCGGGGATGCAGTATGAGAAGATACAAAACTCCAAAGAGAATGGAGCAAAATCTGTGTTTCAGGGAAAAAACAACCACTTTCAGTTAGCATCAAATACCACAGACAGCCACAGGCACAAATGTGCATGCCATAGAAATGCATGGCTATTCTTACCAGACTGAAAAAAAAATACTATTATCCATCCCTAGTTCAGTGCATGTTTTATTGATTGTTTTGTTCTGGGCAGGCATTTTATAGATTTTACATAGCAAAGGTAAAGTATTACTCTTAGGAAAGTCCTCCTGAATGAAAAAAGAATCTATTATTCTAACATTTAGGCACAAGTGAGCCAAAATAAGCAATGACAAAAGACTGTAGTGACAGATAATCTCATGACAAAATTGGAAAAAACCTTTTTTTTTTTCTAGATGGAACTCTATCATGGTTTGTCCAGTGCTGCTTTAATAGAAAAAGGGTAATTACAAGTGAAATATACACAAAGGTGGTACAGTAGAGGGATGTTTAACTTGTTGTAACTTGTAAGTTGTACATGAAGTGGGTTATTCTGTGACCCAGAGCAATTTCACATATTTCCCAGGCTAGATTATATTTCCATATAATTGAAATAAAAATTAATGTAGTGAATCACTTTAATTTAACTGCTATTCTCCTATCACTTAGAATTTGATGTATCATTTTACCTCTGGAAATCTGGCAGCCAGCACAAGTGTCTCTAAAAATGTCCAGAGAAAAAAAAGAACGGACCTACTCAAATAAGCATTTGTCTCATAAGAATACTTTGTCAGTCCTGGGGGGAAAAAACCCACCCTGCTCTCATACATTAAACCAGCTCACAGGCAGTATTGTTATTACCTTGCCTGGAATACATGCAACTTGCTGACATTAGCCCCATTTACAGGATCATATTTTCATGTGGATGACTTATACCTGAGCAATTTATCCAGCAAAGCAGATGAAAAAAAAACCAACATACACACACCCCAAACCAATTATTTTTTATTTTCTCTTCATGTCCAAATGCAACTTCTTTTCTGCCTTGCCAAAGGATGCTAACACACATTTTGTGGAAGTTTTTCTCAGTAGCCATATGATGGACATACAGGTGATGCACAGTGAGTTTTTTTTTCTTGCAGGCATAGCAGGAACAAGAATAGATTGTGTAGGGGCCAAGGGGCAGTCTAGGCATCAAAACTGACCATGCAAGATAATTTTGCTCAGCAGCTGATTACAGTGTATGAGCAAGCCCTGAAATTCTGATGCACTGTTAGACTCACCTGCAGCTCACAGAAATCAGTGTGGATCTTTCCATCAACCAAGAGCAAGCTGGATCACATCCCATGTGTTTTTTCCATTCCATACCTCTGCTGAGAATAAATCCAGTGGAGAGCTGAGGTTTTGCATGCATGCCACATAACATATTTTTAAATACAGATGTGTAATTGCACATGGATTATTTAACAGATGTAGTCTAATTACTTTTTACAGTGACAACTTCAAGGCCATGAGAGACCATTCATGACTTCAGTGGAATAGAAGCCAAGAGCCCCTACCTACAAACCCAGGAGTAAATTACATTGGGTGTCTGGCTAACACTGGTTAGAAATGGAACCAAAGTTGTGCTCTCCAACCCTTCACTGCCTTTTTTCTTGGAAGGCTTCTGCCTCTATTTTCCTGTTCCTGTCAGTCAGTGAGAGCTGAAACAAGGGGAAATTTGTTGTTTACAGACCTCCATCATTTTTCTGACTCCCCACCCAAAATCACCAGCTTCTCCTTGACCCATTTTTTTCCCCAAAGGTGAAACACAAAACTATCCCCTTCTTGCTTTATATCCTAAGCCATTCTGTTACTGTTATACTATTTCATCAAACTTCTCAGAGCTAGAATTCAGATGAAGAAAGATGTTTTTCAATACCTCTGGAACATGAAGCACGTGAAGAGTAATAAAATACTAGCTACATTTTTTTTTTTTATTGCTAGCTTTTGCTATAAGGAACCAAGAATTTGAAGCTAAATTTTTGTTTTTCTTCAGGAGCTAACGGTTTTAGTTGTTCCCTAAGAAAATATATTCACCTCAGGATAGGGTCTAATCAGTAACTGCATCATGCAGCTGTCCAGCTGTTAGATATGTGACAGTTATCCAGAAAATTTCTGATGATTTGGTCTGTTTCTGTCTTAGTGTTTTAAAGAAAGATTTTAAAAGCAGTCTCTGTGCATCTCTCATGTCAGACATAGTTCTGACTATAGGCAAGCACGTTTCCAGAAGCAGAAATAACTCGGAGCTTTGGTCTCTTTTAAAACCACTGGAGGTAGTTTATCTCAGGTTGCACAAACATGGATAATCTTCCTGACTTTAAATATGTTCCAGCTGAGATCCTTCTTATGTCTTTAATGGATGTCAGTAAGTCTTTAATAGCTGATGACTTAGTCTCCAAGTAACACAGAAAAAAGATCCAGTAGCTTTGTAGTGCTGAAACTATATAGCATGGTAGAAATAACCTTAAGCCATGAACGTCAGTTAAGAAATGGAGCTACCAGCAGCTCTGCCATGCTGCCTTTCATTTACATATGCAGGAGAAGAAAAGAAGTAAACGTTTCCCTAGGGTGAAAATTTCTGAGCACCTCTCAAGCACTTTTGTATCTTCAAGACTGCTGCCTTTATAAGCCATTTTCAGTCGTCTTTAAACTGTTTGTTCGAAACTGACTCACAAATGGCATGTTATTCCACACAGTCATCTGCTGCAGTAAAACCACTTTCAGCGACAAGTACCATTTAATCTGAATAAGGCTAGCAGAAATTGATCAGTGAGGTGAGTTGCACCCTCTGTGTAAACCCTTGCAGGGTCCTCTGCGAAAATTTTGAAGTGTGCTGCTACAGTGGTCTGTTCCATAGATTCAAGTGTCGTTGTGGTTTCCTGTATGGGTCTATATAATACCAACTTTGGAAAAGAATATGAAATCAATCTGGTACAAATATAATGCATTATTTACCATATTTGTGCCTTTGTTGTTCACCACTGTTGTATCTAAGCACTTTAATGCATCTGTCCTCATAAACCCTCTGTGTTATTTATGGTTCACTTTTAGTGAATCACTAGGAAAATTAATGTACTGCAAAATTAAAGGGTCACATCCTGCCAAATCCTAATGGAAGGCACATTGTGGGAGAAAAGGCCATAGAGAACCTTCAATCACTTTTCTTGTGAAGTCTACATAAGGCCAGGCCCTAAACATGGTGATGATTTTCCAGTTACACTTCCCCACTAGCAGACTCTCAAAGGAGCAGGGCAGTCAGTGGGCACTGGCTCTGCCTTTCTTCTCTCCCTGGGATGTGCCAGGGCAGTAATACATAAACACTGTGGGTGAGGCTCTCCAGATCAAGACAACTCTGTGTGGGCCAAAACTTGAGGGTAAAAATAAAAAGCATTCAAATATTCCCAAAGGCACCCAAGAGCTACATGGCAATGGAGCTCAACTCCTCAGGCCAGGGTATTGGGCATTCAAAGTGACACAGGTAGGTGTAGGCAAAAATAAAAGATAAAGGAAAAGAAATTATGACCGTTGGAGATCAGTGGGCTGAAGTGCCTCACAAAGAAGCCTAGCCCTGACTGACCAGGAGCATAGATATTTAATATATTATTTTGTGAAGTTTGGAATAAAGATGCATTAACCTGCACTAAAACAAGAAATTGAGCTTGTAAGCAAGGCACCACAGGAGCAGCACTGCTCTGTTTGCCTGTGGTCTCATCTCCATGCCCAGTGCAGGGTCAGGGACACAGCATTGCAATTTACAGGTTGGTGTCGTCGAACCACTGCAGAACTGGAAATAGCAGATGCAGTTCTGGAAAACAAACGCTTCTCTCCATAACAACAAAAATGAAACAACTTTGCATGTCCAGCCAAGCCCTCACAAAGCAAACCTGCCAGGAGACTCCATAGAATATTGTACAATAAAAATAAATTTCCTGTATGATGTCTGCTTTTTGTAACTGCTCATCTGTTTGTGTGGCATTTCCTACCACTTCCAAATGCACTGAAGGAACAATGTTCCTATGCTCCTTCACAACTCTTTCTGCAGTAAATCTAGCTCAAACAAACTAGTTCGCAAAAATTGATTATAGTGCAAAAGAAGAACATCTCTTGGAAAAATCATTGCAGTTCATGTGAATTAACAAAAAGACTGTGTAAGACCTCATTGCGTAGTCGTGTAAAGAACCTTACTATCACAAATGATTCTCCCTGATGGCCAAAAAGAAGAAAAACTCATAAACAATCAAGATTACTCTCTGCTTCTGCTGTTAGCTTTTAGTGAATCAGCAGCTGAAGCATCTGGATGTGTTTTTTATTTCTTCCTTTTCACTAACCTTTTCTGAGTTTCTCTTGACATCATATTTGTGTCTTTGTTGCTCACCACTGTTGAATCTAAACATTTTGATGCATTCTTCACATCAGGTTTCCTATAATTTCTCTCCCCAAATGCCCAGATAGCTGTGTTTCCCTTTCTCCAAATCTCTGGGAAGGAAAATACATAATGTCCTGAGGCAGCCTCTTACACCTTCTTAATGAATCTCTGCCTTCCCCCTCTACTTACTCAATCTAAATAGTTTTAGTTAAAAATTAAAATTATTTCTTCTTATATTTCTCCTAGTTCTCTTTAAGGACAGCTGATGCTAGTTTCTTATTAAATTTTGCTATATGGCTACCAAATTTATTAGTCCTCTGACTTTTGATTCTTTTTTAGTTCTGAGGATCTCATGTATGTCACACACAGAGTTACATAGATGTGAATTAATCAACAAAGAGAGTGATCTGATTTTGGGGAAGTCACACACTGGGTTTATGTAGTAATTAGAAGTGACTGATCATTACTTGAAAAGCATACAAGATTGCTATTGTAACATTTGACAAGTAATATTTGAGTAGCTGGCTGAAAAATAAAAGAAATGTTAACTAGCACATCCGAGGAGCCACAGAATTTGTTTTCCAAATGCATTATTCAAGAAGTAATTTTTTCAGCCAGTGTTAGAGGTGATATTTAGCAAAGCACAGGACAAAATGTTGTTCATTGTTGAAGTCTGGTATGGTATTTTTGCTGTTTTGCAAATTTGTCATTCTGCTGCATATTTGAAAAGTTCTGTGAACATGGCCTCAGGCTGTCAAACTTTGTTCTTGTACAGCTTCTCATTTTTTATCCAGTCTGAAGATGGTTTTATAATTCAAAAAAATGCCAAGAATATTACAGTTCCAAAAAGGTTATTTGCACACCAGCTGCAGAAATACTGTGCATTTTGTTTGTTTCTGAAAATACTTTCATTGTCAGGTAAGAAAAAGAAACCCTGAACATTTTGTGTTCAACTTAGTGTAAAATGTCAGAGCAAAAGTCAAGAAGTGCAAGGTGCTCCCCTAACACGTTCTGACATTAACAATTTTTGATTTTATGAATATGTGCCCTATGGCTTATAGATTTTATTTTCCATTTCTTTGTTTTCTTGTACTTATTTTTTTCTCTTATTTAACACTCATCCTTGTGAAGAGGATTGCATTTCTAGTCAATTTTATGAGCTGTTTTCATCAGAGAATCTGATTCTTGGAAGTTAAAGACTGGCATTCTTTTGGTGGTTGCTGGAAGAGCATAACGTCAGGCCCCCAGAAAATCTGAGATTGAACACCTGCTCTAAATGCTGATAACCAGCATGTTCCTGATTTAGTTGCTGGTAGAGCCAGCTCTGGGCTTCTCAGCACAGTGACATTTTGCTGCTTAAGGACCTGACTGCTATTAGGTGTAAGACATTCTGGCTATAAGAAAGGGTAGAGCTGAGATGGAAGAGTGGTGGGCAGAGTCTTGTCACTCTCTTCCACATTTGAGGGACAAGGGACACTAGAAAGGATGGTCCTCCCCTAACAGGTATCACTGACCTAAACATCTCTTCTATACCCTTTTGGAAGCAATAGCAATAGCCACCCTGAGTGTCCTAGGCTTTGATGAATTTAAGTAGTGGGAACACGGATTATTTTCTTCTTATAGTTATATGTTCTCCATATGAAGAAGTAGCACTGTTCAGTGCTGAGACTGAAATATCTGATTTGGACAAAATGCTTCCTTTTTGTGATCTTTTTCTGCCTTTGATAGTTACTAACCATCATGGATAGTTTTGATCTTCTTCCCTGAATCCATAAGCATCTTCTACATACCATTATATTTCTGGCAACCTTTGTTCTTGATATATTATGAGTTTTCTTGAGTATCGCTGCTGTACCAAGTCTCAGCTTTTACTAGGAAACCTAAAAGAATGCCCTTTGAAAACATAATGAAAGTGATTAACTGTATACAAGTGGCTGAAGACACAAACATTGAAAATAAATGCTCAGCAGATGACATACTTCATCTTCTCTCTGACAAATTATTTAACATGGTTGTCTGAGCATTCACCAGATTGACTTAACTCTGCCATTTCCCTCTCCCAAGCTTCATCACCTTCATATTAATATGATAGCTGACACTGGACAGAGGATTTCCCTGCAAGGTTTGAGACTTCTCACAAGGCAGAGGTATCACCTGGGGATGTCAGGTTGCTATAGGAAGCATCTTTTAGATGACAGGGGCTGTGGAGAGATTGCTTTGTGCATCAGTCCTTCACAGCTGGAATGATTCTGAAACAGCAATTCTGATCTATCCCTTCTTCACTTTGCTGCATTACCTCTTTGCTAAATGTAAATCGGCAGGATTTAAGAGATGTGGCCTATTTGTTCTGGTCAGGTCAACATATTTTGTTTAAACTAGCCCTTCTTCTTCTTCTACCGTTGGTGAAAATCTTGAGACTGAAATACAATGCAGTAAACCAAAAAATGTTCTGTGGTTTTATTACACACAACTTTTCTTAGCCAGACTGTAATCAGTAGTAACATACCACATCTGAAGAAATCCCACAGTTTATTAATATTAAGAGGATACTTTTATACTATAGTCTGTATTAGACGTAATAATTTTGTCAGCAACTGTCAGAATTGTAACTGTTTGATTTGATGACATGATAAACTGCAGATGACATGTAATATACACTCAGATTTCATGCAAGCATATATAAAACTATTAGCTTTGATAAATTTGTGATATCTTACATCACAGCTGTCTTTGCCTCATGTGACCAGTTAAAAAGAACAAAACATCTCCTTGTTGATCCCATAAAATAAGTCATAAACTATAAACATGCCAGATCAAATTTACAGCTAGGTGGTAGGACCATTTTGATTTTGCTGATGCTCAGCAGGTCTCTACTTTTTATAAATGAAGACAAAATGGAGAATATTTACAGTGTTTCTGACACTGTACTATATCTAATGTGAATTTACATTGATTTGCACTACACTTCCCTGCATATAAGTATAAACATTGTTACAACCATCAAAATATAGGAAGAATTTTGTATTCATCATTGTTCCATCAATTTGGTCCCTCATTTAGATCTGAATATTAATTATTTAGCACAATTTTTCATTCTCTGACCTTAGAATGTTATCATCAATGCTACTTGTAACTATAAACCAAGTCTAATCCAGCAGCATTTAACACTTTCTTTGAAATGTCAGCTTCTTCCATCATGTTAAGGGATGAAAGTTTTCATATTTAAAAGAAATACTTCAGGTACTTCTGGTTTCAAAGAAAAAAGTGTAAGATGAAAACTGAATAAATATATGATTTTGTATATGCAACTCATACCTTTTTTTAATACTAATTTGTGAGATTTGAATGCTATGCTTAGGGTAACCCACACAACATGTTTTTTTAGTAACACCATGTTTTCATTAAATCTGAATACATTTAACAGCATTTTGTGAATATCTTTTATTTCACACAAAAACATATTCTTGTTTCAATAGAAACTATTTTGTTTCATTATTCCAGTATGTTTTGTCTTTAAAAATGATCAAATTAGATTTTATTACAGTATCTGAACCATCGTTACATTTGCTTTCCTTTCCCTTCAGTTGATCTGCTAAACAGCCCTGTATTGTCACTATGTCTGCAAGTGACAACTCATCACTGTTCAAAAATTATTTGAAGAATATTGTTAAAAAGGATGAGTAGACTGGACACTTACTTTGCAAATTGACTCCAGCTGCTTTTCTGGGGTGATAACTTTTGTTAGTGGTTTTGGTTTTTGGTAGTGGGGGAAGGGGCTACAACAGTGTCCCACTGTGAGAAGCTTCTCAAAGATCCCCTGGCTGCAAGTCAGACCTGCCTCTGTTCCAAGGCCAAACCAATTAGTGACGGTGGTCATGATTCTGTGATAACGTATTTAAGAAGGGGAACCTGGGAGTTGTGAGGAGGAGTTTTGAGGAGGACATCTGTGCAATCACTGAAGTCAGTGGAAGAAAGGAGAAAGAGGGGGCAGGTGTACCGGAGCAGAGACCCCCCCCTGCAGCCTGTGGTGAGAGGGCAGGCTGTGGCCCTGCAGCCCATGGAGGTCCATGGTGGAGCAGAGATCTGTTTGCAGGCCATGGAGGACCCCATGCCAGAGCAGGTGGCAGCACCTGAAGAAGGACAGGACTCTGAGGGAAGACCCTGCTGTTGTAGTTCAGCACTGGGAGGACTGCAACATGTGGGAGGGACCCACACTGGAGCAGCTTGGGAAGGGCTGCACCCCATGGGAAGGAGACATGGAGGACTGTCTCCCATGAGAGGGACCCCACTCTGGAGCAGAGGAAGAATGCAAGGAGTCCTCCCCCTGAGGAGGAAGGAGTGGTGAACTGACAGCACCCTCCCATCCCCTGCCCCCTACGCTGCTGGAGGGGAGGAGATAGAGAAATCAGGAGCAGAGCCGAGCCTGGGAGGAAGGGAGGGGTGAGGGGAAGGTGTTTTTAAGATGTGATAATACTTTTCACTGTCCTACACTGTGTGTTAAGTGCTGGTGGTGGTAGTGTTTGAATTAAAGTGATGTTCTTTTTCTTCCCCTAATGAGCTTGTCTTTTGCCTGTGACCATAATGGGTAAGCCATTCTGCCCTGTCCTTGTCTTGATTCCCAAGGCCTTTGTTATATTTCCTCCTTCCCATTCTTGAGGGGGAAGGAGTGAATGAACAGCTGCATGGCATTTGGCTGCCGGCTGGGTTTAAACCATGACAGTTAGGTATTTATGTTTTCTTGTGAAGAATTCTCTTGTTCAGGCAACGAAAACAAGTCACTCAAATCTTTTCATTAGCACTTCCACAGCCACAGGTTTGGGCAAAATATATTTTGTACCTTCGATGGTAAATTTTTATTGCATCAATCTATGAGTTTTATACACAGATATGAAAGTTTAACAATGTGAAAATGTTAAGAGAATTTAAGATACATCCAAGAAAAATGAGGTTACTGCATTGTCGACTATTTCTGCTGTACACTGGCATTACAGGGGCTGGATACATCTGAAGTGAAATGCAGGGTCAACAACAAAGAGTCTTTACTGGAAATGTTCTGGTATTTGATGATCTGTGATGTTTCATTCCTGTGTCCATACAAGGTGGAAACAAAGCATAGCCAAAGCAGAACAGGACTACAGGTGTAGCTGCTCACTGGAAAATATCTAAGTGCCATAGGCTCTACCGACCTTTATTGTCCAGTTACAGACTGAGATGCATCTCATTCTTTACCCATAACTTCTGAAAGATACAAGTGAACAGGATCTGGGTACATCTATCCTCAGAAGTGCAGGAGGAGTCGAGAGAGATCCTTAAAGTTTCAAACTTGCTGCCGCATCTGAACCGTGAAAGATACAAAATGGGTTTGACTAAGTCATCATCACAATACACAGGTACTTAATAGTTTGTATGCTATCCATATAATAACCATGTTGATGTTTCAGGTACTCATTTTGTACATTTTATAAACAATGTTATCATGGGGTGCTCTGGAACAGCTGTCCTGTTCTCTCATAGTGTTTTAGGGTAAATATTTGCAGAGATGATGAGTATCCCAGTGCGAAGAATTTAAGAGAACTGTTCTTTTTTTGTTGTTGTTCTTTTTTTCCCCTTGGTTAAACAAAACTAGACAATTTAAAAGAATGCACCTGGTCTGGAAAGCTGTAATGCCATTAAACGCCTTATGTCTCAACACAGTGTACGACAAATAGGCATAACTTTTTTGTCCCATATTTGGGTGTATTTCATTCCCATCTGCTTATTTTCTTTGATGTTCCCAGTAATAACTGACAGTCACTTGGGTCTCTTAGCTATCATCTGCACAAATAAAACCTGACATTGCTTTCATAAACTAATGTCAATAGTATATCAAATTCTCAAACATATTCCCTGCACAGCTGCACCAAGTGACAGAAACAAAAACTGCCTTCAAACATAATTTATAAAATCATAAAAGGAGTGAACTGTTCTCCCTTTTAAAAGCAAAACTTAGCTAACCCGTAAACAAGATGACAAATCACGAGCAGGTTGGTTTAGGGTTTTTTTCCAGGACAGGAAAGGTCATTGGAAACATTTTTTTTCTCATCTGGTACCTCCTTACCAGAGGCAGCAATATAAAAAGCAAGAATAATCAATGAAAAGACTCATCATTAAAACCAAAAATAAGTTCTTATGCCTCCCACAATTTAGAAACAAAAAAATAGATGCAGAGGGAGAGAGATCCAAGTACTTTACAAATACAACAAGTTTTATTCTCCTTTCCATTTGAAATCTGCTGTTTGCAGCTTAGTACATGCACAACTTAGGCATCAGTCACAGTTGCATTTGGGATATTTTAATGCTTTATATTGATGTATGTTCCCTATTACTAGAGAACTAGCATATCAGTGTAGACTTCTTTCATAACTTTGCCCAGCACAAGGCCAGGTTTTTGTAACAAAAAATAAGAGAGTTACATAGCTTTTGATTTGCTCACTTTTATTTCAGATGGAATATCATCATGTTAAGTGGATGTTTCTAGCAGATATTTTAGAATTACAGTCTGATTTTTTGTCAGTCAGGTGTCTTTTCTCATCCAAATTCCTTTTTGTATAAAAAAGATGAGAAATTTCTACACTTAGTCCTTCTGAAGCAAACATCATTACAAGACCTGCACCAAAAGCAGCGATTCATTAAAGAACTATTAAATACTGCAAATGACTAGACCCTAGTTAACACTTTTGAAACCTAAGACATAGTTTGGTATATTGAAACTGAAGTAATTTTATGCCATGAACAAGTGACCTAATTAGCACACTGGAAAACATTAAATGCTTGGAAATTTTTGAAACTGACTGCACTTTCCAGCAAAGATGGTATAGTAAAGACATGCAACACAAGATCAAAAGGATGATGACCATTTGGTTTCCACCTGAACTTGAATTCTCACCTATCAACTACTATATTTTAAAGGAGTCTGAGAAAACAAATTTTTTAAACTAGATGTTACTACAGAGTATCAAAGTCCACAGTTTAGTGCCAAGTACTCACGTACAGACCAGCATCATTGTGCTAGAAGTGGAGGTAAGTGAGCAGTGCCTGCATCTTTCAGTACCACTGCACTTGTAATGGAAAGAAGCCTTACTATATTTTGGGCAAACCACTGGAAACGTCAAAATGTTTTCACAGCTTTTTGAAAGTTATACCTGCATGTTTATCTTAGAAGATATATGTAGTTGTATAGACATATAATGTACTAAAAAGATATGGAGTGGGACTCTTATGACTGCTGAATAACTACTCAAAGCAGTCTTGACTGGGAACTGTATGCTATAGCTATACCTAAATATTATTTATTTTTAACAGAAAATTACATTGCCATTTTCTTTATGATGCAACATTTCCTAAAAAGATCTGAAGGGTTGTAGGAAGACTAGAAAAATGTAGACTAAGTCCTGCCTGTGGTCTCCTCACTGGCTCACAAAACTAGCTAGGTGCTGAGGGGATTGTGACTTGCCCTCTCTTAAGGATCTGAAGATATGGCACTTACATCCCTGGTAGCTCCTAGAACATCCTTGATGTGGCTCCTGAACTGGCTCCATCTGCCTTTTAGTAAGATTTCACCAGTCACAGCGAGAGCCTGATCTTAGTTTGAGTTTCTGTACTCCACTGTAATGTAAATAATTAATGGGAATAATAATAAGCAACTTGTTTACTGCTATTCATGACAAAGACAGGATTTTAATTTAGATGAAAAAATAATATGCCAGCAGCCAGTTGCGAGCCTTTGAGAATAAGACACATCTTGCCTTTGATTTGTAAGACATGATACTTACACTGCAATGTGCCATATTTGTAAACTCAACTGTTAAGTAGTATTTACCATGACTAATGTAGAAGCGTACAAAGAATGCTTGTCTGTAGAAGCATCTTGCAATATTAAGATTTACTGACAGTTTGGAATTGTGAACATGAGGGAATTGAGTGAGCAGCCCTGATGAACTGTTTCTGTATGGACTGACAATTACACAGAGGCTTCAGCAGATGTTCTTTAGCTCTTAAACAATACTTTATGAGGTAGCAATGTGCGTGGTACATCACTGTCAGTTTGACTTTTCCCTGTTCTTTCTCCAAAATGGGGCAGAAAGTTCTTCATAAACTGCGTATTTCAACTACAAACATCGCATGTTCTTGCTTTCTCAGTGTGAGTGAGCTGGTGGAATTACAATTATCAATTATCTAGGAGTAATCTACATCCTGAAGCCCAGCAAATAGCATTAATCTTGATTGGTTGCCCCAGTTAGGGACTGTGACTCCAAAACATATTACCTTCCCTCCCTTCAAGGGATGAAGTAATTTTTCATCAATTTTGAGATGTTGACATATTTTTCCATGTAGCCAGTAGTTTTGGCAGTCATTCTATGCTTTCTTTTCCTCTCTCAAGGAAGAACAGGTATAAGACAGCCCCGTTATTAATTCAGAACGTACCAAAGAAGCTGGAGACTGCAACTTTGAATTGAGAAGGAAAAAACATACTTCTATAAAACAGTTTAAAATGCTGCAGCTTAGGCTTTAAAATCTTTCTCTCTGAGGTGTGACACATTCAGATCTTTAAAGCTAAAGAAGTGTATGGTTACATTTTGCTGATTTATATGGCAGCTAATTACTGTTACAGCACAGTGGATAAGTGACACTGAGATATTTCTTCATCTCTATAGTTTCTTACCAGCTTCAGCATCCTCGCAAGCCAGCACATGTGGTCCATGAGAGAATATCTCGATGAACTATAAAGGCTAGTAAGGTAGGACCTTTCTAGACTCTAGGATCATCATCACTGGAGATCTCTAAGGACAGGCCAGACAAGATCCTGTCAAGCATGCCATGAGATATGAATAGCAGATTCTGCCTATGGGCAGAAGATGAGGAATTGATGACCCTCGTTTCTGTGAGTCTCTGACTAGTATAACTCTGTTGCTTGAATGGTGTGATCTGTCTTCACTATTGTACCGGGTCTGGCTGAGCCAGAATTGGTTTTCCCCTGTAGCAGCCCTCATGGTGCTGTGTTTTATGTTGGGAGCTGGCAGGGTGTTGATAGCACACTGGTGTTGTGGCTACTGCTGAGTAGTGCTTACACAGCACCAAGGCTCTTTCTGACATTTCCTCCCCCCCACAGTGGGACGGGGTGGGCAAGATCTTGGGAGGGGACACAACCAGGACAGCTGACCCGAACTGACCAAAGGGATATTCCATACCATATGATGTCTGCTCAGTATAAAGCTGGGAGAAAGGAGGAAGGGGGGTGGGGTCACCCTTGGTCCTCCGAGGCAACCACTACACGTATTGGAGCCCTGTTTCCTGAGAAGGCCCGACATCGCCTGTTCATGGGAAGTAGAGAATAAATCTGTTTTCTTTTTTTTGCTTCCGTGCGTGGACCTTTGCTTCGTTTTGCTTATATTAAAACTGCTGTTGTTTTACCCACAAGGGTTGGTTATTTTCTTTCCCCTCTTTGCCCTGTTGAGAAAAAAGGGGAAGGGGGGGGAAATGATAGAGCGACTTGGTGGGTACCTGGCATTTAGCCAAGGTCAAACCACCACAACTATTTAATCAATGTATCTTAGGCTTTTGATACCAAACTACCGATAGAACGCGATATTTATTATGCTTTCCTTCCTCAAGAAAGCAATAGTAGTTCTCATACAGTATTAATGCAAGGAAAATAAAACAAGCCTGAAAATTTATATTGGGTGAACTACTGTCATTAAACATAAGATGGTTCATAAAAGCGGGGCAAAGTTTAGATATCAGAAAAAAGAAACATCTGAGCACTATAGATTCACAGGTTAGGTAGCAACTGGTGGGCATTTAATTAATACCTACCTGCTGGAACTGGACATGGTTAGATGAATTAAAGTACATGGCACTAAAACTATCCTTTTAAGCTCTCAACATCCTTTTGTACAATCATTCTGCCAATGCCTTTCAGTTGCGATGGTTTCTATCACAACGGTTCCTTTGCTATGTGAACTCTCTGGCTAGTCTTAAAAGGTTTTTTTTGAATAATTGCCGAGTTAACACATCTCATCATTATTATTTCTCTCACTGTAAGTCTAGCATAAAAGTCACATATGGAGCTGCTTTTTTTGTTTTTTGAACTTTTTTTTTTCCTTTTTTGTTCCATAACTTGTCAAATGTGGCCTGATTTTGCAAAAAGCTGAATGTCACAGGCAGCCTCCGAGGATTCAAAACTCCTTCTAGGCATCCACTTGCATCCTACAGAACATGGGTTAGCCAGTAGCAGATCTACCTATAAGCAAATTACTATAAACCATACCGTACAAATTGAAGATGTTTATTGACAGCTGTATAATTGTAAAACATCATCTAAGATTAGATACCTAATTAAAATGTATACATAACTTGGCTAGTCTCATTCTAGAACCAAGAAAGAGAACAGGAATAAGGATTCAGGACACCTCAGTTAGATGTTGAGAATATCCACCATACATTTATAAACCAACAAATTATTTATATCCCTTGTAAAATAATCAGGCATCCAGGATGAATTGTAGCACAGTAGCACATTTCATACTCATATTTAGCTGTACCCTGACTTAGTGCCTTACTAAAGATCATATATACCTTCTGGAATGCTTCATTTCACCTTATACTTGTACGTTATCATTCCTGCACGTTTTTTCTCTTCTTCACTGCAGTCAACTCCTTGCAGCCTAAGCATCAATTCTACCTACCTAAGACAGAGCTTTTCAATCTACTCAGTTACCAAGTTCTGTGGGTGCTCTCATATAAACTTCTCTATTGTGTGCACTTTAGATAATTTCTCTGAGTTTCACTGGTTTATGTAAATAAGTCAGATATGAAAATTAACCATCATTCATGTATTATTCTGTACATATACATGCATAAATACGTATGCCTAGGCTTAAAATACATCAGTTATTTCATGAATATAACTGATGGCATAACAGAAACTCATCAGTCATCTTGAACTCATTGATTTAGCATACCTTAATTTAAAGTAATTATTAGAGAAAGGAATCACTTTGTCCTTTCCCTCCTGCTCTGTATTATCTATTCACTGGAGATACGTTGTACAGTTGCTAGTATTGGCAATGTGCACTTTTTCTGTATATTTACATTTGCTGCATATAAGCCAGAAAAAAGATGTTCATTACCTCCTCTGCTCTTTCTTCTTCCCTTTCTTCCTCAGTCTTCCTATCTTCTGTTCTGACCTTGCTTCTTCTCCTGTTACAATTCTGGGGCTCACTGGATTCTTCATCCCTCAAAACCAGACTGGATAAAGCCCTGAGAAACCAGGTGTGATCTGACACCTGATCCTGCTTTGAGCAGTAGGTTGAATTAGATGACTTCAGGCTATCCCTTCCAACCTGAATTATCCTATGATGCTATGATCTGAGTCACTTCAATCCTTCATGCAAAACAAGCCATCCAGCTTTTTTAGTTGAGTTCGGGAGCTACAGCATTAAAGAGTACCTGTATACAAAGAACACAAGCTAAATGACAGTAGCAGCAGGGACTGGAGGAGGCCTTCTCTGCATCACCTGCCAGATGGTCTCTCTGCACCTAGTGGAACTGCAGTGTGATGTGCAAGCACTCTGGTATACAGGATGTCATCCTTGATCGCTCTTTAATATAATTCCTGTCTCATTCAGTGCCTTATACAAAGAGGGCTCTCTGCACTTCTTTTTTTGTCTTTCTATTATGCTGTATGTGGCTCCAGCCTCAGTTCAAGATTTCCCCTGGAGACAAAAATGATTGTCTAAGCTCCAGATTTTCTATGGTGCTCAAAAGCATACTATGTGCTAGACACTGTGATGTACCCTAACAATAAATCTTATATGTGGATTTCTATGGCATTCAACACTACACTGTATGCTAAAGGCAGCTTTGAGGCAATCCTTAGGAAGAAACCTGTGTATGGCTTTTGGGCAACGTTCAACACTACACTGTGCATTAACTCCCTCTGTGATAGATCCCTTCAGAATAAATTTGTCTCAAAATTTGATTCTTATATAAACAGAGAATACAGACAAGTAGATTTCTGGATGAACATAGACACGAACTGTGCCTTCCACCATCCAGTGAGGCTCTGCTCCCTGTCACCTACACAGAGGAAGAGAAGTGTTCTCCAGCTCTGCAACCCATATCACTGGTCTCTTGTTTTCTCTAGCATTTTCCAGAAAGCTGTCTTGTCCCTTTCACCTCCTCACTCTCTCACACTACAGGAAACACAGCCACCTGGGCACAATGCTGTTTAGTCCCTTAGAAGACCTGCCTTTCCATTCACCACACAGGAAAGAGGGTTCCTTTCTTGTCTTTCCTCAGACATGAGCAGAAAAGCAAATGGGAAAAGGGAACCAATCCATCCAATCCCTTGCAGTTACAGTTAGAGGTTTTATATGTATCCTAGTGACTGCAGCTACTTTATGATATAACACAATGACTAAAAACATTTTTCTTAACTGCCACAGTTCAATTTCATTACTTACCAGTTCTCAGAAATCTCTAGGTAATTTTCTTTACTAGAAAGCTGAAAAGTCTTCCATCATTCTCATATATCGCAGCATGCTATTTTACAATTCTAAGGCTCTAACTTTAAAATATTGGCCTACGGGGCTCTGACACTAACACTTGTAAGACCTGTAGAAACTCTGAAAGGAACACCACTTTCATGAGTAAAAAGGATGTTAACAAAAGGCTGTATTTTTATGATACTTTTTAACCAGTTTAAGAGTTGACTGATGCCAGAAGAACTGTGCACCATAGCATATCTCTTGCCTTTGGCAATTGGAGAGGGAGAGATGGATTCAGAGCTGAAACTGCTGTTTCAAAAAGTGGAATCTCAAAAGATTTGGTTATGCTTGGATAATGATCATCTTAACGATTCAATGGCTACTCTACTTCAGGCATGGCCATACGGCCAGATCCCTTTATTCTACCCCTTCACTTTTGCGGAAGGTGAATTGAAATAACCACTTCCCCCACCTTCAGAGACTTCCACTGTTTTTTGGTTTTTAGGGTGAAAGAACAAACTGATTAGTAACCCACTGATTTTCAAGTAAACCTTTGTGACTTATATTTCCCTGAACCGTTCTGTTAGAATTTGCTTCAAGTAAATTGAACATCAGAAAACAAATAAGCCCCAAGTTAACACTTTCTTGTGAAAATCAAAGCAAGCATCATTACAAAGCAGCTATTATTATCATCTTCCACTTGGTAAGACAAGATTATTTTAAAGACATCATCTTGGGAAGAAGCAGCGCTTACAAATGTCTATTCATATCTACTTCACATAGACATTTTTTCAACTAAGGTTAGTCTAACCCACATTTCAAAAGTTTTAGCCTCTTGTTAAATGTCAGTTCTATAAAATGGCATCAACCATACTACAGAGCTATTTCCATGATTTTGTTATTAATACAGTTTAGCTTTGCAGGTATCATGTATGTCTGTATACATGACAACTTAGAAAGTAAAAACATTTACATGTTCGATTCATAGATTAGCACAAGGCTATATTGTTTCTACTTTGATTAGCGTAATATTATATTAATGTCTTCTATTCAAGGATAAACTACTATATATCTTATACATGTTTAATAAACATAGTAAGCACTTGTATTACACAGGAACTATGTAGCATGTGTGACTTAAGGCATGGCTGTGTATCCTGCTTGTTACAGTGATTCAGGAAATAGAATGGAGGATGTTGTAAATAGCCTTGTTGTGCACACATTGGTTTTATTTCCATGAAAACTGTGAGTGCCTGTGTGTGAAGAGATAAGACCACCAGTGTTCATCAGTGGGTCTCCTCCCAGGAAGACCCTGGTTATTGTCAGAAGTTCAGGGATTTGGGAGCAGTCTCTGGGTGCATGAATTAGGATGTAGTCTCCTGTCCTCCCTCTGGTTCATACTTTAAAAGAAGGAAAAGATTTCTACTTAAGTTCATATTTCTCAGGACTTCTTTTTAAGCAATAGAGTCAGAAATCAAAATAATTGCCTAAGAGGGCATGGGGTTGGGGTGGGCTGTAAAGCTTAATTGGATTTTGATCTTTTCTACAACCTGAAATGGTCACCTCAGTCTGAAATCAGATGAAAGGTGAAGAGAGTTTTTTTCTAATTAGATAGTGTAAATTCTGAAAAGTCCTTCCTGGGGATATTTCTTTAGAAACTTGATCAGATGTGTTTAACTATAAACAAAATATTTGGAGATTTAAATACATTAAAAAAGAAAGACAACCTCCTGGTTTTTGTTTTATTTCAAAGAAAAACTGAAATGCATAATTATAAGAACTGATCTGCAAGTGATGAGGTTCACAATTATTTGAGTTGCTACTGAACTTGTAGCCCAGCTACTGAAAATAAGAGAGTTAAAAAAAAATGTATTTCATTTGCATATAAGAGCAAATAGACCAAGGATTAGGAAACCCTTTCAGAACCCAACAACCTTTTAAATAAGGATACAAGACTGCAATGGGATTGAACCAAGTTCAACACTGTTGTAGATCCTTTACCCAGGGTTACCAGATCTAATGAGCCAATAAATGGTAATAGATCAAAGTCTAGTTTGGCCTAAAAGGCCTAAGCAATTTGCTTAATGAAATAACAGACATCCCTAGATTTACGCTACAGTTGATGATGATGATGTATCTGGCTCAAAGTTTCAGCCAAATTCCATATATAAGGCAACCCCACAAAAAAAGTTGAACTAAGAGAAAATAGCAGTGAGCATCTGATAAACACAGATCATTTTGGGAAACAAACAAACTCCTAGGGCCATCAGACTCCAGAAACTGAGTAATTTTTTTCTGCCTTGATTGTCTGGGGGTTGTTGATGAGGTGAGACTTGTCACTGTGTTTCAAATAACAAGGCAGGTTCTGTGGAGCAAGTCTTTCTAACCTTATGGTTTTAAATTTGTATTTTAACTTCTCATCAACATTCTCAAGGTGCTCTTGTTCCTTGTCCGCATGCAAAAGGCAGGAATTGAAAGCTATATGTCTGGTCAAATGCCAGGGGTTCTTCACGCTCCTAAGCACTATGAGATTTTCTCCATTAGATGTCCAGGTGGCCACATCAATATGCAGTATACAGGAAAATTGGTCAGAGCAACAGAGAAGCCCATTCTCTCTTCCATACCTTCTCCTTTCTGCCCAAGAATCAAAGCAGTGCAGGTTATTGTGGGCTGCATTCACAGGGACTTCTGCAGCTTTCCCTCAACTCCAGGACCTGCAGCAATCCTTACACACTATCTTGTAAAATAGTTAAATACTTAAAATATTTAAGCTACTTGTTAAGGTAAATCAAAAACATGCAGATGGATCACAAAAGGATTTGGAGTTACTTACATGTTTTATAACAATTATTTCTGTTCAGTAGTCATTAATATGCTATACCTTACACAATAAAATAATGAGATTGGTCCTTGTTTAGGTATATGGCTCCATTTTATTTCAAGACATGACAGATTAATTTGAATCAGTTTCCTAAACTTATTTTCCTATTTCCTAGTTGGAAACAATTCATGGAACTATCCTATTTGGTTTTTTAGGATGCACAACATATATTTCTTTAGCTCTTTATCTTGATATACTCTTCAACTATAGTCCCTAAGAAAGCATATCACTTAAGCAGAAATAATTTAGGCTACTAAAGTTAGGCCAACTAGGTTTAGGACTAGTTTAGTTTTTTGCAGCCACTGCTCTTTATTTCTACCCTCACCCATCACAGCTACCAGCTATGCAATCAGATTTAACTTATATGTTCCTTTATTAGATTTATTGAGAACTGAATTATATCAGCCCCTGGTATATTTGCTTGATATAATTGAGCCACTGTTTCACATGCATGACATTCCCTTTTCACATTTTTTTCTGGAACACATCAACCTAAATATTTGTGTGTATTACAAATATTAGGTACTGCTGCCATCTAATTTTTTACAGACATAAAAAGCATAATTAAAAAAAAAAACCTTAACTCTAAAGTATATTTTAACATTCCTGCCCCTGATCTGAGTGAGAGGTTTAAAGTCTCTTAAGACATTATGTCCTGGTTTAACCAGGATAGGGTTAAGTTTCCCCAGCAGTGGGGGGGAGCTCTAGCCGGGTTATTCAGATACCATGCCGACGTCACATCCTGGCAGGTCACATTTTCCTGGCGCGGAGCGCGGTGCACTCGTGGTTTTGTACATCGTGCTTCAAACTGCTGTATTTGGTAGCTATTTTGCTCTGTTCATTGCTGTCACTATTACTGTTATTGTTATTGTTGTTGTTGGTTGTGTTGCTATTGCACTGTTGTATTAAACCTTTCCTTATTTCAGTCTTGGGGCTTTGTATTTCACTCCCTTTGTGGGGGAGGGGCAGCGGCCGCGTGGTCTCAGACCCCGGCAGGGGCTAAACCACCACACTATCACACTAGAGGTAAGATATCTCCTCTATCAAACATTATGTAAGTAACAAAACAACAAAAAGCTCCACAGAACCCACTGCTATTCCTAATATAATTTTAAATGCATATATATACAAATTATCCTGATACAGTAATACCTACACATACCTTGACATACACATGTCAAGAAGCAAAACCTTCATTTCATGTGCCCCTTTTTATTGAAAGGCAGCTTGTAGTAACCATCCCTTAAAAATTACAAATGCCAATCATTACGTTTCAGCTGAAATTATTTTAACAGGTAAGGTTATTCTAGTCCTACAGGGTCAACAACAGCAGGTGAAAATCATTTAGTGAAAGAACATCCTGTCTCTGATCCCTGAAGCAAATTCTAAGGGGGAAAAAAAGCAACATCAAAAATGTAGGCACCAAATGCAGTAAGAATGACAATTTTTCCTCATAAATGAACACTTCTGGTACTGCTGAATATTAGTTTGCTGAAGAAACAATGCTTATTAAGGAAAACCTGGTAAACAATTTTTTTTTTTTTTTTTTACTAATGTATTTAAGAAACCTATTGCTATTTCTTTGTTATCTGTCAGCACAGGGAACTGTCAATGACAGTTCCACATGGCTGCTACTTCCTGACTTGTGTTCTATTGCACAAAGCCAAAGCAGGTCAGGAAAGAAAAGAAAAAAACAAAGGTCAACCAAGAAAGAAGTAATTTTAGTACTTCTAAGGTAATTTTCCATTGTGAAAATCTAAATTTACCCTGATCAACATCTCACTTCTTTGAAAGGAAGCTGGTATTTGCAGGCATGAATAAAAGGTCAACAGAAACCACAGAGTCAGAAGAATCAAAGAGATTGCAACTTGGAGTGAAGTGAGCTATGTAGAGATGAAAAAACATAAGCTACCATAGTTGGAGTTACCATTCCTGGTTTTCCTTTTTCCAAAGTGAGAAGTAACTGTACTGATTGTGCCACTAGAGATTGCTTTTTTTTCTCCACTGATTCAGTTGTATGGTATCACTCTCACCAGCATAAAGGATGAAGCCACCTTATTCAACCAGTTTACATTATGTCACAAGGTCCAATAATCAGCCTAAATATTGTCCAAGTGTACAAAGAGTGCTGACGATCACTTGTTTCACTAGGTCTGAAAGAACAGTCTGTAGGACTCAATAAGGCACAAAGCAGAGATCTTCTAAAATCAGCCATGAGAAATACTAGTCAGACACTTAAATGGAATTTTTGCAATCTAAACAGTCTAAGTTATCTTTTGTCATCTTTCCCCTTATTATCACAATAGATCACAATGTTTGCAAAACTGACTTTGGCTCTTATGTGCTTTTCTTAGACTCATGCATCTGTGAATATTTAAAAGATTATTTAAGTGGAAGTGTGAGAGCTTTAATTTCTTTTAAATATTTTGTTGATTAGTAAGTTTTACTATATGAGCAGTGGCAATGTTGAATTTTGCATGATATCATTTCTGTAACTCCAAGATAGACAGGACTTATTTGAAGTTGAAAAGACTGTTATTTCATTTGGGGAAAGATAAATACCCAAGAAAGTGCTGAGCTATCAAAACAATTCTGAGATACAAATTACATCCTGAGCTAATCATTCGCATTCACTGCCAAAAGCATCTTCCTTCCTTGCTTACAGTATTAGAAGTAGCAGCTGCTGTTGAAATCTCCCCTGGAGATTGTCAGGATCTGCATGAAAAAAAGCTGTGTGCTGGAGGCCAATTTCGATAAATAACAACTGCAACATTATTGTACATGATAATTTGTAGATAATGATGCAAAAAGGTGGCACCTATTTTCATACATGTCAGCTGATGGCGATCTTTCTAATTATGATGTATCTACCCCCCTATCTAGACAAATCATTGTATGGAGTATTTTGCAATAACAAGAGGCTCCATTTCCCTGCTTCCATAGGTTAGCACCTAGGTACTCACTGCAAGACATACGGTATTGACTGTAAGACATTATTCTTACAGTGCTACTCTTGCTGAGGTCAGATTTCCTTCTATATGACTTTTAGAGACCTACCAAAGGAAATGAAGAACTCTTAATTCAGGTCTGTTGATGTGATTGTTTATAAATACACATTGCCTTTCCCAAGGCCACAAACACTGCGAAAGCAGATTAACGTGAGGAACCCTCTGATACGTGCAATACCACAATATACATAGTCCTTGGACTGCAGGAGTTGAAGCAATGACTTTTATTGCTGTAAGATATTTCCAACCAATCTTCACTCACTGAATTACAGGGGAAATGTATTTTAGATGCATTAATAGTGCAAAAAATAAAGGAAGTGTTGAGGCTTCCACTGAAATTAGGTTGTTTTACAGTATCTTAGTTGACCTCCTAAAATCAGACACTTGAGCAACAGTTTTGAAAAATGCTGCTCATGCTTATTTTGGTGCAGTTAGGGTCAGAACTACTTTAATCATTGCTTGTTTTGAGCAGAACATCCAAATAAATTTCTCTGCCTCTCTGGCAAAGAATAGGGTATTTCTAAGCAGGCATCAATAACAATAAGAAAAGCCTGCTTAAAAAATAAAACTAAAAAAGTGCCCAACAGAACAGCTTGAAAAAGTGTGTTTTCTTTTAAAACCAGGTTGTTTATCAAAGTTCCTGTGCCTTCTCCTTTGACTCTTTTATTTGTATTGACAGATTTCGTGAAGAGAAATGGCCAGTTTACCATTTCCTATGCTACTGATTTAAAATAAAAAAAAAGGACTCAAACATCAGCATTTTCTTTTCTATCTCCAAACTGTTGTCTATGGAAACCACACTGCATTCTAAGAAAAGCAGTTTATAGCTCAGCAACTTTTTTATGCAGTGAGTAATTATTAGTATACTTCTCGTGTTCCCTGCTTTAGACTATGATTATTATGGTTATCAATTCTTAAATTAGAGTATTGAGAACAGGTAATAAAAAAATCTCTGAATTACACAGTACATAAAGAAATGTAGCATAATAATAATAATTATGATAATAATAATCATCCCAATATATAAAGACCATAATATTAATAACATAAAATTTTACTGGTAATTTGTCATATTATTTGGCATATGGAGAAATAGGAAATTTTCCTCTTTTGTATTTATTCCTCAATACTGTATTTTGTAATAAAAAAGAAAAAAAAAAACCCAACAATTACCAAACTGTGAATATAATTATAGTGAAATATCTTTACAAAACCAAATATAATCAATTACCTAAACCTGAGTATTAAAGCACTGGAGAATCTGTCACAGGGAGGAGATGGAAAACATAACTTGTTTATCTTTTACTTGTCCAGTTACTGTATACTTTCTTTTACATAAATCCAAATCTTTGGATGAGATAATGGTCAGAAACTTCTCTTACTTCAGTTTGGCTCAGTTAATGTTGCCCTTTTATGCCATGTGTCTCATGAGGGAGAACAGAAGTGCTGTTCTGGGAATTAAGCTATTCAGATCTCTGTCTATCGGCATTGAAAATAATCTACTTTCACAGCCTCTCTGAGTATGCTATTTGAAAAGCGTAGTGACAGGAGCCAGGATTTGCAGAAGAAAACCCCAAGTGCTTTGCCTGAGTACTCTGCTTATGTTGACAGTGAAAATATTCACTTTCCATCCAGCACAATATCCGCTTAGTTGTTAGCATAGTCTTCCCCATATTAATAACATCTAGTTGGAGCTTGCTACTCATCTCACATTAGTTGAATCCTGAAACAAAGCCAAATGAAGTTAACAGATTTACTCTGGTGTAAATCCAGTGTAAAAGAAATTACTTTTGCATGTAGATTGACTTGTCTTCCTTTTCAAATTTCTTTGCCCATGTATGTAAAGTGAACCAGTTTATATGCTGCTCATGGATAAAAACCTACCATGCAGAAATTGAAATTTATATTCAATTTCTTTTACACAGTAGATCCTATGTGTCAAAAAAAGCAAAACATAAACAGTTGGTATTTCTTCCCAGATAGATCTTTTGAGTTCTACATTCTTCTAAGTCTGAAATTGTTTCTGTGTCTAACTCTCCACATCAATTTAGTAGAAATTCTAGTTATACCTTTGGTACAAATGTAATACCTTATTATACAAAATTATAGGTGACCTGTGTTTTTCCAAGCTGTGCTTTCACAGTAAAATAATGCTATCTGATACAAGAAGTTAAAACAAATGCCGCAAAGTTACAGCAATATAGTAAAGTTCCTACAAAAGATACAGTTATATATGTTAACCAAAACTGTTCAAATTAACTACCTGAACTGATTCACTGATATTTTAAGGCAGTGGAATCAACAGTTTAAAAAAAGAAGGGGTTAATGTCAACAAAAGAAGGATGTTTTCATAATATTTGAGAAAAAGATATATTTTTTATGTTTTATATTGGAAATTGTTGTAGTGATGGTGAAAAAAAAATGACAATGTCAAGCTATTTGAACAAGAATAGAAATATTCTAAGTCATATAAAGAAAAAGTGAAATAATTATCAAATAATGAATTTGACAGACACTAATTCATGGCTACCTAGAAGGCATAATGGATATTTAATGTTGCAAGAGTGTATATTTCTATGGAAGGAAGGAAAAGGAAGGCAATTCCTTTATTATGAGAACTTAGTATGAAAGAATCGCAAGAATAGCAAGTAATATGGGAATCCAATGCTTAAAAATTATATTGCTAAGAAGGTCTTTATGTTAATCTAATTGTGCTTCCTAAATAAAAATGACTGGGTTCAGCACAGTATTATGTAAACAACAATTTAGTAACCCAGTGGCTACTGTATCACTGCTTTCATATCAAACATTGTCTTAGCTCATATAATTCCTGGCTGTGCCCACATGTGAAAGGACTGGATTTTTGCCACGTGCAAAAACACTGGAATAGAAATCATGCCTTAAGTCAGCCAGAATTGTTGCAGTGGTACCCAGCACTGTGTGCACACTCTCAGCAAAATACAACTCCCTTTTCCAGTCCTGATGGATGTTTTCAAATATTAGAATAAATACCTGGAGAGAGTTTACCATCATTAAAAAGCTCATACTAGCGTAAGTTAGATATGAAAAGCAAGAGAGCTGCCATTATAGTTTCAAGCTGAATTTCTGATGGACTTCAGTGTAGCCGAGGTTTCACTTCAAGTATCTGGATACACAAATGACTCAGGTTAGAATCATGAGAATCTGTTTGCTAAAATAGATGGTTTGAGAAATCAAACAATGCAATAAAGGAAGTGTTCAGACCATTACATATTTATTCGCTGGACTGTAAAAAAATAAAAGATAATGAGATACAGTCAGAAGAGCACTACGTGCAATTAATAAAGTGGGACTAATCCCCAGATGACATCTGTTACAATTTGACTGTATTTATGAGCTATGCAGAGCTTCACTGATTTATGACACCTGAAGACATAGCTTAATTTGTATATATTTCCAAGTAGAAATTATTCCTACCAAACTGCCAACAGTATTCTGAATTTTCAGGTACAGTGCTTCCAAAAATGGAGAGTTTGTACCTCTATTCATTATTTCATGCCTGCTTTAGAAATTTTAAATTGAAAAGGATGAGTTAACTTAAAAACAATGCCATAATAATTGCAGTCCGAAGAGAGAACTTTTTAAAAATTAATTATAGGTACCTAGATGTAAAAACAGGCCACCAATCATACATGGCTGAAAGATACCCTAACATATAATATTAAAATTCCCAAATAAAAATTATTTCCTAGGTGAAGAATTTTAAATTCAAATTAATGAGGAGACAAATACATAGCAACTACTAAATTCAGAGAATTATAGCTGAAAAGGTTTTTGACGTTCATAATACTTCATTTTCTTTAAAATTAATTAAAAAATTTAAAAAGGTTAATTCAGTATCATTCTGGATGAAGGACTGACCTGCTTTTACTTTTCCAGTAGGTCCTATAGGCTTTCTTGTCTCTAATATAGCTGTACCAAGAATTTGACCTGTGAAGTCATGGGATCCAAGAAACCTGAATTAGTGCCACTTTCCACGTTCCACTTCATGACAGTCTATATAGTTCTCTTATACTCATCAGTTATTTTGAATCCAAGTACTGTATGGAATGTGCATTTTCCATTAGGCATTGTACCTTATGGACATGTGCATGACATGAAATAAACAAGATAAAGCAAGATGAATAAGGTGGCAGCTTTTGTGGGCAATCAAGTACATTTAATAAAAATGTCCTTGCTTTTCTGTTTATAGCAGATCTACTGAAAATCAGAGAAGATATATTATAAAATATAGAAATTAAACACTGAAAAAAAATTTGGAAGTTGTGACAGTAAACAAAGAGAAGAAAGGAGGCAAAAGTGAAGCTAAAAAACCTTACAAGTTGAAACTCAGAACTGAAAAAAACAAGTATTGCTATCTAAGTTTCAGTTTCCACTAACTGTTTTTATACTCTTACTTATGTGAACAGGTGCCCCAAGACTTAAGTAGTTTTTACAGTTTTATTTTTATTTACACCAAGTGATGCTTTTGCGTACCCTTTCCTCAACGGCAATGCCTGTTTATGTTACTGCACTGATTGCTCATGTTATTCTTTCTCAGTATCAGGCTCCCACCATTTTGCTAGGTCTTTCATATTGTTGTAGAAGATCATCAATAGTACTGTGCAACACTACTGCTGATGAGGCCTGCTTCACATTAAAAAAAAAATGAAGTTATTTGTAGTCCAGATCTCTTCCTCTATTGAACTTCTTTTGCATCACCATAAAACAAACAATCTGAAAAACCCAACTGGGCTGAGAAAAACAGAGACGGCAGGGTAGGGGTGGCAACGAATGACTGACAAAGATGAGGAGACAGGTGCAAATTGCTTTAATCCAGAATCGCTTCAAAGGAAATTACTTTGCTCTCTTAGACTTCAAGAAATGCTAAATGACACAAAACCTCTGAAGCGTAAGGAAAAAAAAAAGTCAGGACTGGGGAGACCAGAGGCAGAGTGCATTTGTAAACAGAAATAGTAAGTTATGTGAGGAGGTAAAAAAATCATATGAGTAAACAGCACTGTTCTCTTACAGTTCTGCTGCGTGTGACTTGGGGAGTGCCGCAAAGCCTGCAGTGACTCTGCAGAAAGAGTGTGGGATGAGTAAGCAGCTTATACAACTCAGAAGAGCAGAAGAAAATTAATAAATCTGTGAGACAAATAAAGAAATAGCCAGTCAAAGATCATAACCATAAAGCACAGAACAAGCTAAGGATTATAGGGTTAGTGGCTAGAATCAAATTCAACACAATGTGTAAAGGCAATAAGGCAAGGAAAATATAATTCCAGGAAGTGAGAAGAGAAATGCTGAGCAACTTGCTGGATATTTTTTTCCTGACACTAAACAAGGGCACTAATGAGGCCATATTTGAAATGTCGCATTGATTTTCTGTCTGATTCATTATCCTACAGATAAATATGACTTTATGGAAAAGCTACAGCTTTGGCAGACAGCTGGCTATATACATATCAGTAAAGTAAACAAGACCAGGAAATGGGCTACAGGCTAGTTGTGATTATCCACACATTAACCCCTAGCTTGCTTTCTGGCACTGTAATGTCCAGGAGTTCAGCATGGCTGTGTGGCTTTGCCTCTGTTTCACTAAGAAAACTGGTACAAACCTGTGAGAGAGTCTGTAGATTAAACCAATGCAGACCAGAAAAGCAAAAATGCAGAAGTGAAATAGTTTAGGTAATGATCCTCATTGACTCTTCTGAGGATGTGTTTCAACTTCCACTCATGCCAACTTATTTGTTCTCTCTCAATCTCTCTCTCTATATATATATATCTCCCTGATTTCCTGGGCAGTCTGCTAGTTATGTACAAGTTCCTTTCTGAGATCCTGTGAGCCCTATACAAACCTTGTACACATCTGTGCAGGGAGCACAGAGTTAGCCTTCATGGAGTAAAAGTGAAGTATTGTTTGAGCATCTGGCAACCAGGTTGTGAATACATCTGCTGGCATAAATTTCTGAACTATTGGTCCCTTTGCAGTTATTTATTGTTGGCTAAATGTACAGACAGACTTTTAGTTTCAGAAATGTTTTTGGATGGATACATTTTAAAGAATATAAGCATATGCCACGGCCTTTGTAAGGGTGTTCTGTGCTTGTACCGGGTATAAAGAAACTTGACAGAAACTAACTAGAAGAAACTTCGCAATCATATTAGCTGTAAGACAATAAAAATATGTTGGTTTTAAGATTTAGACCACATAAAGGAAGGACACATAACAGTATGAGAATGACTTAATAAAATATCAGTTCTATCTTCAGTCTATACACATGAATAATATTTATTTACCTCATTTTTCTGATAAGAAAACTGTGTTTTCATAATGTGAGAGCCTGTGCGATAGCACTGTGTGATACCACCTTAAGTGGGTAACATGGACTAGACAGTGAAACTGAAATGCATAAAATATTTGTCATGGACCATTCAAATGTGGACAGGTGTTTTTAAATGCCTTGTGAAGTTGAGGATAGGACTAATAAGATTAAAAAAAACCTGGAATTGCACTCTAGAAAGTCTGTTTAGGAATTTCTTGAGCACAAAATAAAGACCAATGAGATATTTCCCTGTGGAAACTGCTTTCGTGAAGGCAATTACACATTCCAGGTAAATTCTAATTAAATTCCACTTAGACATGCATGAACTAATGCTCTGTAATGGGTAAATATCATCCCAAAATTACTATAAAGAAAATATAATCTGATTATTCCATGTCTGGACTGATTGGTTTTCTGTGGTTTTCTCTGACTTTACTGTCCATATTTGAATGATCATACCTGAATGACATCTAACTTTTGTTAGTGGGAGAAAAATTGAGTCTCTTTAATAAGAATAATAACAATTTCTAGAAAAGAAAAGCTAATGCAAAAAGCATTTTCCTGTTTTTAAAATATTTTTAAATAATTTGAGGAGATTTCATTCTTTTGCTACACAACAGCTCCTCCAGTAATTTTGTATTAGTCTTGTTAATCCGTGACAAGCCAACAAACCATGAAATTCAGTGTTATTACCATGGTAAAGCCATGAAATCCTTCATCTGCTACCATGATCTATACAAGCCAGTGTATGGAAGAATTAATTAATTTTAGAGTAGTATGGAGTTATCTGAATCCCTGCCAGATTAGTTCCTGCAGGTATAAATAAGAGAAGACCAAGTTTATCCCTATCATCTGCCCAAAAGGTGCGCTACAGGGTCCCTGCACCCAGCTTTTAGCTAACTTTCTTCAGTGACCTTCAATGATAATGGCAAGCAACCCGTTCATTTCAGTCAAGCACCACCTGAAGTCCCTGGATCAGATGAACCTTTTGAAACTGCCATCTACTTTCTTGGCCCTGAAGTGTTTAGCATAGTAATATATCTGGCATAATAATATATCTGGCATATACTTACATTTTTTATGGGTATAATTCACAAATCATCTATAAAATAAGTTCTGATAATCAGTTACAATGCAAATTATTCTACCTGTGGACATACCTATCCAAGGAGGACCTCAGCTTTTGATTTCCAGCTGTTTTCCCTTATCTCCCCTGCTTCAACCTCCACAGCATCAGAAGTGGTGGAGTGGTGTAGACTATATGATGACTCACTCCCAACACCTGTGCTTTTAAACAGGGTCACTTCATACAAGTAAAGAAGTGTAGAAGAGTAATATGTAACACAAATTCACAACCTTAATTTCCTTTAAATTCTTACCACACTTAAATTTGGTGGAAAAGGGAGAAGGAAAGGAAAAGAAAAAAGATACAATTTAAAAAAAAAATGGGACTCTAAGGGGGAAATTTATATAGAAACACATTTCTAAATTAAAATGTTTCAGCTGCTTTTCCTCAAGAATGAAGGACCTGGTTTCAACTTTCTTCTTCACATGAGATATCTTACATATTTGTTAGCTCCTATACAAGATTTTCTTTAAGACTCTAACAAATCCCGAAAGCTTTGTGACTTCTCTGCAGAAGTTTGATTTTCACCTATGACATTCATGAGCAAATGCAGATGTTGCTCTAAATGAGATATAAATAAAGCTGGTCCATAGTATTTATTAGTTTTTTTCAATTGATGAGAACAATGAACAAACTGTGTACTATTTAATTTAAAATAATAGATGTCATAGATTCTTTTTTAAGAGGAACACAGTGTTTCTTTGTCCAGTAATGGTGGTTTAGACTTTAATTCATTAATGCCTGTAAGGGGATTTATATCTCCACTTGGAACATGCAGCATGTTACAACCGCTACAAGTCGCATACACATATTTAAGAACACAAACTAAACCAGCTGCTTATAATGTTTATCTGGTAGAAATAAAAACACCACCTGGCTCTTCCCCACTGTTAAAAGCATTGAAGGAATAGACATACCATAGGATATGTGACAGATTCACTTTTACAGCTTTTGAATTTATTGCTTGGTGTCCTTTATTCCATTAAGCAGTGGCTTAAAGGCATACGATTAACATAAACCAACCTCTGAAATACTATTTTAGGAAAGATAGCCTTGTGTCAGCCCAGAACAATACAGAGGTTTCATCACAGACATTTGCTGGTCTAAACTGCAATAGCACAATTTTCATTTAACAGTGAAGTCCTGCTCTGATACAAGACTAGGTAATCCTCAGGGCTACTTGTGATTTCTTGCTACTACCTTCCTCCCTCCCTTGCTAACTACCAGCAGGCTCTCTCATTTACCTAATTGTGTTCATGACCCCAGAAGAGGTCATTAGCCCCAAACTGACTATCACCATTTGGGTCCCTGATGGTACTTTCCAGCTTCCCTAAGACCATTAGATTTCCTAGTGCTAGAACCGAGGAGTCTACTATCTGCAGTGTGTGCAATTCCCTGCTTGCCTGGGAAATAAACAGGAGGTGTGTGCTGTTCAGTGTGATTAGTCTGCAACAAGGAAAGGCCCATAACTGATAGGTTTTCCTAAAAAGCAAAGAAAAAGGAACAGCAAAATATCCCATCTAGTCATTAAATTAGAGAAGGGGGGGAGGGGGGAAGGGGAGGGAGAGAATCCCAGCTAATGCTCTGTCTTTGACTTAATTTAGATTTTGAACTAAGTTTTATACATATTCCTGACTTGTTCATATCAGAATATATGGGCGAAACTAATGTCATAGCCCTGAAATTAAGATACTATACAAATGTGCCTCTTTATCTGATTCTTGTTAAAAAAAGTTGACATGACAATTCATAACTATAAATGTGATTTCAGTATCAACTTGCTAGTATCAAATCTACATCTCTTTCAGCCAGAAATGCCGGTGGTGTTGAGAACAATAGCTTTATCAGGAAAGACTAAATATTTTTTTACAATTAATATCTTACAAATATGGACACATACTTAGATTAACTTTTTTCATTGAATTTAAGAATAATAGCACAAATTCTAAACCAAGCACATCTCTGCAGCTCCAAGTGATTAAAATTAGTCATGAAATGCCAGGATGACTAATTTATCAGTACAACTACTCCAGTCATACTATAACAGCTAATGTTTTTTTTAATATGCTATTGCTGTTATAAAAATGCCAGCCACTCATTAACTGTCTGTAACAATTTTTATGGATTTATTGCTTAATTAGGTTTGTACCTTTATTTGACAGGGGTTATTGAACGTAGCATATACTCCTCTCAAGTCAGTGTAAAAGTCTAAGTCATTTTTTTATGGGAGCCTATATTAAAGCACAATTCAGTGATAAAATAAAATGTCTTAACTCACTTCAGGGAGTTTTAATATGACCTGTTATAACAAGTAGCTATTTACGTGTTTTCACCATTTTTTCAGACATTTTTTCTGATTAAAAAGTATACGTTTTTAAACACTAAATGATGATTTTTCTCTCAAAACCCATCTGCTCCTTCCCTATGATGCTGTGGTTAAGTAACGATGTTGAATTTATGGTACCTTCCACAGGGAAATACAACAGGTACCATGAATGTAACAATCCCATTTCTCTTCTGGGCCGAGCAGAAAGGGAGCACTCTATCAGCTGACTTCTAACCCAACCTCTGACTTCAGAGGTTAACCACAATGGAGCAAAATAAATATTTTTGCTAATACATAAAAAGAGCAGAGAGAATCATACAGACCAATCTCTGGAGTAGAATAAAATTATCCCTAATTAGTTGTGCTGACTTTTTCTTGTGTGGAATTTAACTATGTCTTGATAATTGAATGTCAAGCAGTATCAGCAGACATCAAGCCCAGTTCTGCTTGTCATGCTCAACATGTATTGCTACACTGAAGTAAACAGGGTGTGGATTTGACCTCTGATGATGGCACTCCTCTCCCACATGTGCAAATTCCCGCTTGACATGTGGTAAAACTCTGTTATTCAATCTCTCCAAAGATCCTGCGGCTAGTTTAGTGTCAACCCAGTGTATTGCCATGGGACAGTTGCTGGCATTTCTCACTCAGCAGACATGCCTGCAATGTGAACACAGAAACAGAGGTCTCATAAACATTTCCAAGCCTCATGGAATTATTCTAGCCAATGTGATATTTCTGGCTGGTAAAATAGTGTACTTCTCACATGATTTTTATTGACCCTGGCATATAGAAGGAAAAATACAGATAATAAAGTTACAGAGGATATAAAAACTATGAGGCAGAAACACAGGGATTAATGACAAATTGTGGCAAGTCTTCAAAGTGCTCTGAGGTCTCTGGTGCTTAGAATGAAATCCAGTCCTGCTGAGGGCACAACAAAACACTTATGCTTCACTGCAATGTTTTTCTGGAAAGCTTAGAACAGTTTCTTATGCTTCCCTTAGCATGGGCATGAATTTCCAACTTCAATGCATAGAATAAAAAGGCTTTCTTTTTTAAAGCCGAGTGAGAATAAAGAACCAAAGAAACCAATTTAAATAATTTTGCACTTAAAAAAAAAAAAAACAACCAAACAAAAAACCAACATTGAAAATGCTTTGAAATCTTCAGCCTAAAAGATAAATTCATATAAAGCAAATAGTTTCAGTGCAAAACAAATATGAATAGTTTTCAACACAGATCTAATATTTGGAAATAGGAATAGCTGAAAAGAGGGAAGAATGGTCATAACTACACCTAAACAAATATTTGTGGGAATAAATTTACGGGCCTACAAAAAAGGTAACCAGGATGAAAACTCATCAGTTTTCAAACAGATTGTTTCTTAAATTCCTTCAGAGAAAGGTCCTTGGGAAGCAGAAAAATTTATAAAATTGCTATTGGTGTGCAAACATTGGAACTTGCAAAGCACTAAGGAAACAAGAGTGAAAGGAGTCATATATTTCACCTCAGAAATTGTAAGAAATTGAAAAAATTGAATGAGAATGACTTGCAGGTAACAAGGATTTCAGAAGAACCTGCAACAGGTTAATGGTAGGCAATCTCACCTACAACAGGACAAAATTATTTCCATTATTGTACTGCTGGACTGGGCGTTATAAAGAGATATTCAACTGAAATTGTGACACTAGGCTAGACTGTCTCTCCCCTTGGAAACCAGGTTTGAGAGCAATATTTTCATTAATGTGTTGGTAAAGTTTTTCCAAAAGTAAGCCAGAACAATATAATTAATGATAGCCTGTTAGGGCTTAGGCTGAATTTCTGTCTCCATACGAAGAGGATCCTGAAATTATGAATGCAAAGACCTGGCTGTTTCGGTCCCTTGTAATTCCACTCCTGGAAGCTCCTAGTTCTCTTCTACAACCACATGTAACATGCAAGATATTTTTCCTCCCCCACCCCAGCCACTGTTCCCTCCGTGCATGCCATACTCTGCTTTCTATATGCAGCCCAATCACAGACAAGAAAGCATAAAGAAAAGAGAGATGTCGGCCAATGCATGGGCAGCAGTTGTCCCTGCATGCGCATGGAGTTTTGGGCTATCATCTCTCCCTTGACCCAGGATCTGCTATAACATAGACTGTTATTTGTGTTCAGTGAGATTATTCCAGTGCATGAATTTATTTACTCTATGAACTTTGATAGTCATGAAACTATGAAGGTGTTGCAGAAAAAATAGACCATGTTAGCATAATGACTGTACAAAACAGGATAAGCTTAGTGTGCTGCTGCTAAAGGTGACTCACACTCACTTTGGTTTCATCAGTAATTTTTTTTCCACCTTCACAATCTGGTATTCAGTATCCTTTATCATTTTGTGTGGAGCCCTTTGAAGATACAATAGATTGCAGAGCCTCAAACTGCGCTATGTCAGTTACAGTTACTTTTCTGAAAATAAAGTTCCAAAGGATTTTTTTTCTTTCTTAATAATGTCAGCTTCATTTACAACCTTGCAATTGACACTGATGCTTGATAATTATAAAGGCTTTTACGCAGAGGTGATTAAGTTTTGGCCTATATACAGGCATTAGAAAGCAATCATACCTGGAGCTTACTTCTGTCAGTCGTGTCAACTGACAGGGCATGGACTTGTAAGTCTATATCCACAGGACATAATCACATCAAGACTAATATCCTAATAAAATTAGATTTTAAAATTTTAAAAGGTCATGAACAACAAACATCTTTAAAGAGAAAACAGCAGCAATTTAAAATAGATGGAGCCTGCTTAGTACCCATTCAAACACAAAAATGCTTTCAAACCACATCTTAGTTGCTTATGCAGATGCTCCTCATGTTGTTTACAGCACAGGGACAAAAAAAAATATATACGAGAATAATTAGTGAAACTAGCACATGTTTTCTAATGATGAAATGTCCATGAGCAGATAGTTAATCCTTAGAATTTGTTTGTCAGGACATACATAACACATTTTTTATTTTTAATTTTTGATTTGCAGATTGTTGACAGTTTTATATGCCATCTGCCCGTTACAATTGCTCAGGTAGATACATAAAGTTGTGTAATATTAGTCCTAGTTCTTGACTGGACAAGTGCAATTATAGAGCTGATGAAACACTGAATCCTTTAAATGGAGAAAACAGATAAATGGCATTAGAAATTAAAAAAAATATGTATGTCTTTCTCACTGGGGTCCTTGCTTGAGGCAGGATTCCTTGAAAAATTAGACTATTGCAAAATTTATTGACCATGTTAGAAGTTTAAATTTAATTTTGTCTCATCTCATTCATATAAAGTAATTCTTCATGTCTGATCTTAACTGCAACAATGAAACTAGATGCTTGTGTGATTTATTTGGTTGTCTAAACTCTGGCATAGAGAACAAGGACTTTGGAGCCCTTGTGGCCTATGTGTTTTATATTGTTTCAGTATGCATGAGTTTAAAATAAAATACCAGATGCACATCAGAGTTTAAAATTTACCCTCTATGATCATATCTTTATTCAAAATTTATTGGACTGTATTTATAAATTTGGAGTAAATACACCTAGAGCACATGGATCATTTTTGTGAATATTCCCAGACAAGTTTTTATGTTAGGAGTTCAACACTGATTTATTCTTTAAGGGATACCCTTTCTGACCTGCCAGGTCCCAGCATTCTTCTTGCAAAAATCCCTCAGGATCTATCCTACACACTTGACCCAGCTTATTTGGGAAGCCATAATCTTTTATGTTCAACTTCTAGAGCTCTTTAAGCCAGAAGGGACTTCTCTGGCTGTTTCATCTGTCTGCCCACATAACACAAGCTCAGAAGCCTCCACCCGTAATTTCTGCCTTAAGCCCATCATTTTCATCTGAACGGTAGCTTCTCTTTTATAGAAGACACATAGTCCTGAAAGTCAAAATAGGCTGTAAAAGTGGGCATTTGTCAATGATGATTAAAGTTCCTGGTTCCCTTAAGCCTCAAGCAAATTATTTAATCAGAGGATCCCAGCACTGCAGCTGTTCTCTAGGAACAACCTTATTTTCTGTCACTACATAATCCAGAATTTGCTGTTCCTTCCTTCACACTGCTTGAATACTTTGCACTGGAGTCATTTTGATTCACCTCATGGCAAGCAATAAACGCCTTTGTACCACCTGTCATGGTGAGTTCTGCATAGTGTGGTAGGAAGTAACGTACAAGAAGAACCTTCTTACCATAATGCCCAGCACTTTCTCACAGGGCAGAAAGCTCCTCCTTATCTTCAAATACTCCCTTCAGTGTCAAGGTGGGAAGGGGTGAATAACTAGCAGGGGTTGCCCAGTATGTTTATGTGGTGTATCTCCACACAGTATAGTTGTGGGGATACTTTTTGTTTCGCTACCTGGCAGGAGCCTTTGTTTTGCCTTATGAAGCATTTCAGAACAAGTGGAAAGAGCAGGGCCACCAGGGAAAGGGGCTGGAACTGGCAGTAAGGCAAGTGTAGGTGGTTCATCCATACTGTCGGTAGCTGCTGCAAGAGAGAACAGAGGTTTTACTCTGCCATGTATTGAATGCTCTAGCTATTATGCTAGATTACTTTTAGATATGTAGACTTTAGACATCATCATGGCCTTCAGAAGGATAATGACTGTCCTAAATCTTCACCTTCTTTTTTTTCTACTCATGAGGTTATTTACATGATTATGGCATTCAGCATTTGACCCAGTTATAGACTAAAGCTACATGTCTTTGCTGTGTAACAGGAACAGAGAGAACACAGAGCAGTCTAGAGAATGAGTTTACACTAGCAAGAATGAGAGCACATACAAGCTCGGTAATGTGTATCTTCCCCCAGAGTATGGATTTATCTCACAGCTTTTCTACAATATACTTCAGCCACACCTGCAACTCTACACACCACCCTTACAGACTTGAAAGGTATCAAAGACAGCATTCTGTAAGACATTGCACTTTCTTCGGTTTGCATTTCTCATTCACGTAATGCACAAATTATCCTTCTAGAAAAGACAATTGTCTATAACCTGCATTATAAATTTCACCTCTTATGTCATCTACTAAGGTCATCTGTAATTCATAAAACTATACAAGATTCAACCAGGAAGCATGACCTACCTGTACCAAGTTCCTTAAAAGTATATTGCAAGTCCATATCTCCAAAGAGCTCATAGATAGAAGGGGTTATAAATCTAAACGCAGCGTGAGTAACACCTACAAAATGGGGGACCATCAGGGAAAAGAGTGAAGTGTACTTGTAATATGTTCACAAATAGATGTAACGTCAGGCATCATTAATTAATGACTGGATTTCAAAATATTTCTAGATTTTTGGATGAAATGAGCTATATATTTCAAGAACATGTTCATTACTATGTGTCAAAAATACATAAGCAACAAATAATAGTGCCATCTACAAGATAAGCAATTTTATCACTAATTAAAGGAAAGATAGGCAAACCTGTAAGCGTAGAACAGATGTCTATTTTATTCTATGCTTTAGAGAGATTATTTGATGAATAATAGAACTAGGAAAAGCATATCTTAGTGTTATCACTGCTTGTTATAAGTACAGCATTGATATTACCAGTCCTTGCTTACAGTTGTTGACATGTTTACACAGTTCATTGTAATATTCTGGAAAATCTCTCAAAAAGCAAACAAGAGCTTAAACAAACACACATCAGAGTCAAGGAAATTACAAGAACGTTTTGTGGTTGTGTTTTGGGGGCTTGGGGGTTATTTTTCTGCAGGAGAAATCATCTGGTTTTTGTCAGCTATGTAATGAGCAGATTCACAGTAAGAATAAGATAAAAATCTTTCTAATCTAACAACTAAAGAATACCCTTGATAATAACTGAACAACTGTTAATGAATTCATTAGCATAGAACAAAGAAAATAATAGCCTCATTTAAGAATTTCACATTTTATTTCTGTGCATTTCCAACAACCTTTTAAAATATATAAAAATGAAAAGAAGTAAATCTTGGATTTTAAGCAATATGATAGAATCATAGAATACCAGTTTGGAATATATGAATAAACAGCATGACATTTAAAAGTGTTAAAATATAACCTTATTCAAAGATGCATCCAGCTAGTCTCTTGCTGTGTTACTGAATAAATCAATAGTGATGGTAGAAGAGTCCCAAAGAGCCGACACTTGGCATTTGGAATACATTTTTTACAATCTGATTTTGTATTTGAAATGTTTTGTTTAGGTCATGGCATGGACAGTATCTAAGAGTTTTTTTAATGATGTAAGACTGAGGCCCTCTTGTAACTGAAATACACAATCTGATGATGGTGGAGTGGTATTTCTCTGAAGGGAATTGAGCAGTCTAGGCCAAATAATCCTGCATCATGTGGATACCACTCACTCATACAGGTTTGTCTAAGTAGAGAAGTACAGAATCCCATTTCACTTAATACATATAGCAATGAGGTGTGAGTGGACAATTCTGCCCTTTGTATTTCACAACAAACTGCATTTCATGTCCACTTACTTTATTTATCTTTCTGAAAATCTGACAAACCTCTACTTAATTATTGTTACTTATAATGTAGATTTATGAGAGCTAGGACCCCAGTTATCTGGAGTATCTAATGAAAGTGCTTTTGATTTGAAGCATCTTGAGATATGCCATTTTTTTGATGTTATTATGGAAGTTCCAGTTTGTTCCTGATGATCTTATTAGCAACATCCAATCAGTAGACATAGTTATTTGGGATCTTTCTCCAGCCCTCAAGTAGGAAACATCAATGTCAGAACTTTCCTGAATGCAGAAGCCAGTCATTATGATCAATAAAGAACAAAGCAAAATTGACTCCTTGTAAATGGTATATCTGAGCAATTTATGCCAAAGTTTAGAAGGTAAATAAAACATAAAGTGCCATGATCCTGCTGAAGAATACCAGAAAATATTTATATTTCACCTTTTACTCTAATTCATAGGCTATAAAAGGTCAGCAGCCTTTTTGCACATGGGAAGCACTTCTGTTTTGCAGGTATCTATTAAATATTACAGGCTCCTAAGGTGCCTTTTTCCGGTCAGTAATTTGCTATTTTTCTTCCCCAATAAAGATTAAGGATTAAATTATCTAAATGATTAAATTATCTAAAAGTTTAGATTTTAATTATCATTTAAACTCTAGGGAAAAACAGACTTCTCCTTTTAAATGTGATCTAATTAGGGATGACATTTTCAGTAGAATTTACAGATGTATTTGTATATGCACACATGTATACATATAAATATACACATATGCACTCCACACACAGGTGCTGTGCAAATCAAATTATGTTATATAAGTATACACAGATCACAGAATCAAAGAATCATCTAGGTTGGAAAAGACCTTGAAGATCATCTAGTCCAACCATTGACCTAACACTGACAGTTCCCAACTACACCATATCCCTCAGTGCTATGTCGAGTCTACTCTTAAACACCTCCAGGGATGGAGACTCCACCACCTCCCTGGGCAGCCCATTCCAATGCATAACAACCCATTCTGTAAAGAAATGCTTCCTAATATCCAGTCTAAACCTTCCCTGGCTCAACTTGAGGCCATTACTTCTTGTCCTATCGCTTATTACTTGGTTAAAGAGGCTCATCCCCGGCTCTCTGCAACCGCCTTTCCCTCAGCCTCCTCTTCTCCAGACTAAACAACCACAGTTCCCTCAGCCACTCCTCGTACGACATGTGCTCCAGACCCTTCACCAGCTTTACTGCCCTTCTCTGGACACGCTTGAGTCATTCAATGTCCTTTTTGTAGTGAGGGGCCCAAAACTGAACACAGTAATCGAGATGCGGCCTCACCAGTGCCGAGTACAGGGGTAAGATCACTTCCCTGTCCCTGCTGGCCACGTTATTTCTGATGCAAGCCAGGATGCCATTGGCCTTCTTGGCCACCTGGGCACACTGCTGGCTCATGTTCAGCAGGCTGTCAATCCCCCCCCCGCCCCGATCCTCTCTGACTGCAGCTCTCCAGCTACTCCTCCCCAAGCCTGTAGTGCTACTGGGGGTTGTTGTGGTCGAAGTGCAGTACCTGGCGTTTGGCCTTATTGAAACTCATGCAGTTGGCCTTCGCCCATGGTTCCAGCCTGTCCAAATCCCTCTGCAGAGCCTCCCTACCCTCAAGCAGATCAACACTCCCACCCAACTTGGTGTCATCTGCAAACTTACTGAGGGTGCACTCGATCCCCTCGTCTAGATCATCAATAAAGATGTTGAACAGGAGTGGCCCCAAAACCGAGCCCTGGCGGACATCACTCGTGACCGTCCGCCAACTGGATTTAACTCCGTTCACCACAACTCTTTGGGCCCGGCCATCCAGCCAGTTTTTTACCCAGCAAAGCGTGTGCCCATCCAAGCCGTGAGCAGCCAGTTTCACCAGGAGAATGCTGTGGGAAACGGTGTCAAAGGCCTTACTGAAGTCAAGGTAGACAACATCCACAGTCTTTCCCTCATCCAATAAGCAGGTCACCCTGTTGTAGAAGGAGATCATGTTTGTCAGGCAGGACCTGCCTTTCATAAACCCATGCTGACTGGGCCTGATCATCTGGTTGTCCCGCATATGTTGTATGATGGTACTCAGGTTGATCTGCTCCATTGGCTTCCCAGGCACCAATGACAAGCTGACAGGCCTGTAATTTCCCAGATCACCCTTCTGGCCCTTCTTATAGATGGGTGTCACAGTGGCCAATTTCCAATCTGTCGGGACTTCCCTGGTCAGCCAGGACTGCTGGTAAATGATGGAAAGCAGCTTGGCGAGCACCCCAGCCAGCTCCTTCAGCACCCTCAGGTGTATCCCATCCGGTCCCATAGACTTGTGTGTGTCTATGTGATGCAGTAGGTCACTGACTATCTCCTCCTGGATTGCGGGGGGGTGTCGTTCTCCCAGTCTCTGTCTTCTGGCTGAGGAAATGTACATGACAGTATCTTTTGCTTTGCACAACAAAGAGTATTAAAGACGTAGAGGTGTAAAGAGTGAAAGGGTGTGCCTAGTCATCTGGCAGCCAACATACATCCATCATTCCAGTAATTTAAAGAGCAAAAAAATAAAAATTTGTACTTCCCTCCAGGAGTAGCTATACAATTGGCCTGCGCTGAATGCAGAAACTTGGCAACACAGGTCAGCTGTAGAGGATGTATTCACTGTTCCGGAAGGCTACAAAGGTCAGAGAGATAGTAATTTCATCTGAATCAGCCAGTAGCTAGGAAATACGATCTTAGACTTGCCTTAAGTGAAGCAAGCTGTAATTTTCAAAACTCCCTCCGTCCGCGGAGGTGCGTGCTTGTGCGTAACAAGCAAGGCATAGAATTAAGTGATAAATTTTTTTTTTCCTAATGACGGAGCTGTGTCTCTTTCATGAATCCCTGATTTTTCCTATGTCGGACTGACTCTGTCATGAAGAAAGCCTACCATGGAAAAGTATTAGTCTTTTGTAACTTTTCATAATCTTAAGATGTGTTTTAGAAAAGATTACTCTGAAAAGCAAGTTTCTACTACCACGCTGAGAAACCCAAACTTTTAACACATTTGACCTTCAGATAAGGAATGTGAAAGGTGGGAATGAGAAAAACTTACCATGGAATACTGCCTTCACAGAAATGCATGGTGGTTTTACTTCCGACAGCACAATTGGAAAACCAGACTTCTTCTGCTGGCTTTGGAAAACCTCACCCAAAATGCAGATTCCTGTAAAACAAACCAGCAGCCAAATAAGTGAGAAGACACTGATTCCCTTGTACCGCTGAATGACTTCAATTCAATTTTGTGGCAAAGTGCTACTAGTGAATCAGGCAGATTGATTATATATGTATGTGCACACTGAGTTTATTGGCTGAGAAAAAGAATGTACAAATTATCTGAGACACATTCTTTTGCTTTGTATCTCTATGAAATACCAGTCTTCACAGAACTAAAATTTTGAGTGAAAACTGCCAGAATTCTTCACATAAATTATTCACAGTCGATAATTTCACTGGCTCTGATACCAAGAACAAACGACACACTTTAAATACCCTGCAGCATTATATGAGCCAAAAGAGTGACACTTCCAGCAACAAAATCACTGACAGTCTCCTAAAGACTGTTTGGCTAGGCCCTTAATGCTATTCCCACTAGTACATCCTTTGAGAGGGGATGCCAGCTTTGACTGGGCAGGTCACCTGGTTGGCGACAAGTCCTTGCACCTCAGCCCAACTTGCAGATTTTTTTCAACTCCGTTTTAAGCAGCCCTGTCCAGAAGGCCAGTGCTGGCATCCAACATGTGCAATGAAGCAAATGACAAGAGGATGGTATGACCAGACTGAGTGATGAGTAGAGGTCAATTTGTACCAATGGACAGTATTTGTGCAGACACTGGAAGCTTGTTTCTATCCCCCAGTAAATCAGAAGATATCACCGGAGGAACAAAATCTAATTCTCAACACAAAGATCATAGAAACAATGAAAAGGTCAGTCTTTTCCTCCACTAGGTACTTTTTCCTGTATTTCCTACCGTCCTTAAGATTTCAGTACAGAAGAATCAAACATTTTTCTTGTAATTTTGTACTTCCAAAAGTTCAGCTTTCTACATTCCCATAAGCAATGCTTCTGACTTGATCTCAGCTCTTGCTATCATTAGTAAGGACAGCAGTGTTTCGGCTAATAAAATGACTGCCAGTTTGCAGCCACATCTTAAGAAAAAGGTTTTTCTATTACTATTTTCTAATACAAGGTATATTTCAGGTCCAGAACAGAAGCCTGTCCTAGCCTCTTCAAGATTTCTTCTTCTGATGAAGTAAAATCCTGAAGTTGGTAATAAAACTCACACTTAATCTAATGGGACTAGGATTTCACTGATAATGAGTGCTGAAAGTATCATAAGTAATTACACTCTTCTAAGGTTTCCCATCAACTCATCGGCACATGAGGGTTAAGCAGCTCAGATAAGTATTCAAATGGTACTGGCTGCCTAGCTGGATGAAATCTGAATGTTAATTCTCTACAGGGAAAAAAAAAAAATAGGTTAAACTCATACACTTGTCTCTAGATTAAATTAGGTACAATATTACGATGAGGTGATATATAACAATTGAAACTCCACTCCTATGGGGTGCAAGGATAACAAAGATTGATGAAGTAACATTGTACTAAGTATTAATCAAGGTTAATAAAACTGATTCCACTGTACAGGTACAAATGATAAAGAAATTTAGGTGGAACATATTTTGTCCTCATTAGAGCTCACATTAATCTCTGCATTTTTTGAAAAAAAAAAAAAAAGAACGTGGATATCAATAAACTAGCTATATAAAAATTAACTGGAAGCAATTGTTCAGCGAACTTTCAAAGAATGATTTGCACAGTATTTATGTTTGGCAGATCACCAGACAGCTACAAGCATCAAGAAACACTGAGAAACTGCCAACATCAAGCTTAAAGAATTAAGCAGCCCAAATGCACTGAACTCTGTTCTTTGAAGGCTTATTAAACTTTACCTAAGTTCACTGAAAATTAGAAATGCCACTTGTTTTGATTTTTTCTGTGTCATGCTCCCAAACAAAAGTAAAACTCCACCTTTTAAAGCCAGGTTTATTAAACAGCTCTGCTCCACAAAGTTAGTTGCACAAATTTCATTCAACTGTGTGTCCATGCAGCAATCATGACTCTGATCCTGAAGAGCGTGCCTATGCCTAAATGCAGCTGCATGTCAGGGAGGCTGAACATGCTCTGTATCTCAGAGCATCAGTCCTTCTCTCTCTATCTCTCTCTTTCTTACTTGACTTTCTCTAGAGCTATGCAAACTTCCTCGGTGAAGTGGATAATCTCAAACAAGAGTTAATATCCTCTGTTGCATCTGTTTGTGTCCTATGTTCTGCCTGCCTCAAGAAAAAAACCCAACTCTGAATGTCTAACTGGTACATAAATCTAATGTGCTGAAATGAAAGCCTGTCATGATAGGACTCACCAAAAAAACTGATCCCACTGAAGTCAGTAAAGAGTGCCCTGCACTGCAACAAGAAAATCATAAGGGACATTTTGGTTTTGTGCAAGAAATATTGCTTTCTGCTGGTTTAAGGCTGGGTTTACCTTCAGGCAGGGCTGTCTGGAGGTAAACTGTATTCAGTCTGATAAGGCTCCAGCAATTCCATGGCTCTGGCATTGCTGAAGAACCTACTGTGTTGTTTTTTTTTTTTCCTGTGAACTGTCAGACTGCAGTTGCAGGGCACTCTTGATGCATTTCATGGATGAAAAGAGAGCATAGCAGAACCAAACCTGGCAACGCTAGAGGTAGCATCTTGCTTCCTACTGATCAGACTTTAGTAAAATTACCAGATCTCCATCAAATCACTCTGTGGCCTCAGTTCAAGTTAATTGCAAATCCTTGTCCAAGAATGCAGATTATGACCCAATGCTATCATAATGGTCTTGTACCAGCATCTAAAATTAATTATAATATATCATGTTCCGTGCCAGAAAATTTTAATATTACCATGGTAACAGTTAGAGGCCTTCTCAGAACTGCTAATTGCTACATCTACTTAGTTTATTATCTATTCTCTTGAATTTAATTTTTTCTTTATATTTTTCAGCACCTGAAAAATGTTTTTCAGCACCTGAAAACTATTTTTACAGATCCTGAGATCTGATTTAATTGCACAAAATTCATTTCTGAATGTGCAGTCATTGAAAAGTCCCTCCTTTTATTCCAGATGAAATCTTATTTCTGTATGAGTCAGTGCCAAAATTAATGATAAGTTCACTGTGACTTGGAATTTCAGTGCTGTTCTAATTATGCACAGAATGCTGGCCTTTCTGAAGTATGGCATAAACTACAGAGCTAAAAGTGGTAACTGACAAGACTTTGAATGAGGGCAAAAACAAAATCTAAAACATAAGAAAGCAAACACAGTGCTTTGGAAATTTGTTTGATCACTATAGCCCAGAATTTATTTCATCACCTGTACCTTAATATTGGTCAGTTATGCTACAAAAATGAAAACTTTTGTCTGTTTCTCAAATGAAGGGTGAATGTTCCAATGTTGATTTTCAGGCAATTTGGTCTGGGTCTCTTGGAGGTACAGAGGCTATCCAGGACTGTAAAATCTGTTTGCACTGAAGTAATATTCATGTTAACGAGAATCAGCCTAATCTGACTGGAGAAAATAACTTGAAAAATGTGCATAGTTTGGTAATGGTAAAGTAACACTGAAAAACTTTCCTTAAGAAAAACTAGGTTAGATCTCAGTAACAAAGTAAAGACTGTGTTAAGGAGCAGCTCCATACTGTAAGCTATATAGACTGTGTTACTAGATGCGAGAACAACTTCAGCTAAAAAAATTACTCTGTAAGATTCTGCCCCTCCAAGCAGTTCAGGTGTATGAATATATTAGAAATTTAAGACCTGTTGGCTTCAAGCCATCTCTTATTTTCAATAAATTGAATAGAAACAGAAGGAAGTTTTACCTTTTACTAAGCTTCTACGTTTCTTGCCCTCTCTTGCAACATCAGACAGTGCGCCTTCTACTGGCTACTGTAAATCATCCAAATTTCTGCATTCATTTCTAGAAGAACTTTTAAAGATCATACCTTTCATAAACCACTGTATCATCACACATGTTATTTGACTGATTAAGTACCCTTACAAATGAGAACATGTTACTAAAAGCCACTGGAGCATTTAAAAAGTGAGTAATTTGAAGGAAAGCTATAATAAGATAGTCACTCAAGAAAGACTTTATTCATTTAATTGGGAGATTTCCTTATTTTGCATGTTATTGAGTTACAGAAATCAAATTCAGTTTGAGAACAAGTTGTAAGTAAAGTGATAAAGGTAGTAATGAAAACAAAGCATTTCAAGTCACAATATTTAATAGCATTTTATCAGGTGGTTAGACAGACCTATGGATTTTATTACAGGTTGTGTTCCTAACCGTCATGTATCTTCAGAAGTGAGACGGGCTTGGTTCATTATTCTATACTCTGGCTATAATGGTTTGATCTTTATTGACATATACAATGGATACAGTGGCTCTCCTGATTTCATATCTAGTACTTCTTTTTTCCTAGGGACTTCCAGGGTGGTCATATGTTGCTTTCTATAAGCCTCAAACTTCTTAATTAAGCTCACATTTAGAAAACACTTCAGGTCTGATTGATTGTTCTTGTGGGGGACTTTAACCTCCCAGATATCTGCTGGGATCACAACACAGCGGAGAAGGAACAATCCAGGAAGTTCCTGGAATATATGGAGGATAACTTCCTCATACAGCTGGTGAGTGAACCGACCAGGGAAGGTGCCCTCCTGGACCTGCTTCTTGTGAACAGGGAAGAGCTTGTGGGGGAGGTAAAGGTTGGAGGCCGTCTGGGGTGCAGCGATCATGAAATGATTTGAGTTTTTGATCCTTCAAGAAACAAAGAGAGGGGTTAGTAAAACTGCCACCTTAGACTTCCGGAGGGCAAACTTTGACCTGTTCAAGAGACTGGTTAACCAAATCCCTTGGGAGGCTGCCTTGAAGGAAATGGGGGTCCAGGAAGGCTGGACATACTTCAAGAGCAAAGTCATAAAGGCACAGGAACAGGCTGTTCCCATCTGCCGAAAAACAAGCAGGAGGGGAAGGAGACCGGCCTGGCTAAACAGGGACCTTTGGCTGGATCTCAAGAACAAAAGGAGAATCTATTGCCTTTGAAAGAGGGGCCAAGCCTCTCATGAAGACTATAAAGTCATAGTGAAGTTATGCAGGGAGAACAGTAGGAGAGCCAAAGTGCAGCTAGAGCTCAACTTGGCTGCAGTTGTTAAGGATAAGAAAAAATCTTTCTATAAATTCGTCAACAACAAGAGAAGGATTAAAGAAAATCTCCCTCCCCTACTGGATGCAGAGGGAAACATGGTAACTAAGGATGAGGAAAAGGCTGAGGTGCTCAACGCCTACTTTGCCTCAGTCTTTAGCAGTGGAACTGGCTGTTCCCTGGACATCCAGCCTCATGAGCTGGGAGATGGGGAGGGCAAGCAGAATGATGTCAGCACAGTTGAAGAGGAGGTGGTCAGAGACCTGCTACACCACTTGAATGCACACAAGTCTGTGGGACTGAATGGGTTACACCCAAGGGTGCTGAGGGAGTTGGCAGATGTGCTCGCCAAGCCGCTGTCCATGATTTACCTGAAGTCATGGCTAACTGGGGAGGTCCCATTGGACTGGAGGGTGGCAAATGTGACACCCATCTACAAGAAAGGCAGGAAGGAGGATCCAGGAAACTATAGACCTGTCAGTCTGACCTCGGTGCCAGGGAAGGTCATGGAGCAGGTCATCTTGGGTGCCTTTAAAAGTCATATAATGGACAACCAGGGGATCAGGCCTAGTCAGCATGGGTTTATGAAAGGCAGGTCCTGCCTGACAAACCTGATCTCCTTCTACGACAGGGCGACCTCCTTATTGGATGAGGGAAAGGCTGTGTATGTTGTCTACCTTGACTTCAGTAAGGCCTTTGACACCGTTTCCCACAGCATTCTCCTGGTGAAACTGACTACTTGTGGCTTGGATGGGCACACGCTTCGCTGGGTAAAAAACTGGCTGGATGACCAGGCCCAAAGAGTGGTGGTGAACGGAGTTAAATCCAGTTGGCGGACGGTCACGAGTGGTGTCCGCCAGGGCTTGGTTTTGGGGCCACTCCTGTTTAACATCTTTATTGATGATCTAGACGAGGGGATCGAATGCACTGTCAGTAAGTTTGCAGACGACACCAAGTTGGGTGGGAGTGTTGATCTGCTTGAGGGTAGGGAGGCTCTGCAGAGGGATTTGGACAGGCTGGAACCATGGGCGAAGGCCAACTGTGTGAGTTTTAATAAGGCCAAACGCCGGGTGCTGCACTTCAACCACAACAACCCCCAGCAGCGCTACAGGCTTGGGGAGCAGTGGCTGGAGAGCTGCCAGTCAGAGAGGAACCTGGGGGTATTGATTGACAGCCGGCTGAACATGAGCCAGCAGTGTGTCCAGGTGGCCAAGAAGGCCAATGGCATCCTGGCTTGTATCAGAAATAGCGTGGCCAGCAGGGACAGGGAAGTGATCCTGCCCCTGTACTCGGCACTGGTGAGGCCACACCTCGATTACTGTGTTCAGTTTTGGGCCCCTCACTACAAAAAGGACATTGAATCACTTGAGCGTGTCCAAAGGGTAACGAAGCTGATGAAGGGTCTGGAGCACATGACGTATGAGGAGCAGCTGAGGGAACTGGGGTTGTTTAGTCTAGAGAAGTGAAGGCTGAGGTGAGACCTCATTGCCCTCTACAACTACCTGAAAGGAGGTTGCAGAGAGCTGGGGATGAGTCTCTTTAACCAAGTAATAAGTGATAGGACAAGAGGTAATGGCCTCAAGTTGCACCAGGGAAGGTTTAGACTGGATATTAGGAAGTATTTCTTTACAGAACGGGTGGTTAGGCGTTGGAATGGGCTGCCCAGGGAGGTGGTGGAGTCCCCATCCCTGGAGGTGTTTAAGAGTAAAGTTGACTTAGCGCTTAGAGATATGCTGTAGTTGGGAACTGTCAGTGTTAGGTCAATGGTTGGACTGGATATCTTCTAGGTCTTTTCCAACCTAGACAATTATTTGATTCTGCGATTCTGTGATTAGGAGTTTCACCTTTACAACAGTGTTGTGACTTGATAGAGTACATTGATGCAGAAATAAGAAGTGGATAGCTCATTAGATATTGATATCTGGCAAACAGAAGTTACCTCTTACACATATCAAATATTTAGCTTCTCACATTCTCATTAGATGGTCAACTTTTGCTAAATGCTAAAATGCTAAATGCTAAAAATGCTAAAATTTTTGTAAGTAAAATATCAAACAGGTAATTTTCATGTTTTATAGCTGTGTATTACCCACAAATGATTTAATTTGTTTATATTATTTAATCAATTAAATAATAATTTAAAAATAGCTACTGTGAGACAGTGTGGTTCATTGGACAGATGAGATGGGAACTGAGAGAAGAAAGTATAAAAAATAAATGAAACATAGGAAGCATGCCTCAAAGACACACGGAATCAAAAAGCATGATACATAAAGCTTGTGTGAGGGCGCTAAGCAAATTCAAGGTTAAGCTAAGAACAGACACTGTGTTAGACATATGAAAACAAGAAGGACAGTAAATAGAGAAAGATAAACAGTTTCTGAAGGGACTCACTGGTGTCTAGAAGGTGCTACTAAGGAACTAGTACTTATCTGTGATTGGAAATATGTTCAAGATACTACAGTTTAACATTGCCTTCTCCACTCCATCTCATATAGTTCTGCTTGTTGGTTCATATACCTGCAGCATATTTCCTTTTGGCCTTGGAAACACTGATTAATGGAAATGCTTCAAAAAGGAGCATACAGCACTAGACACTTCCATAAGATTACCCCTCTACAGAATAAGTTTCTTAATTTTTCTCCCCTCACAATCATACCCAACATCCTGGTCATTCAGCAATCTAATCCACCTCAGTAGTTTTCATGGAGGTTATGATTATATATTTAATTTCATATATAAAAATCATAAAGTGTCATGACTAAACTGGCTTATGTCAAGCACCAGTATAACCAGTGAGTTCTACCTGTCTTCTCTGCATTGGAAGGGTAGGCCTCTTTTGCTTGGCCCACAAATTTACACAGAGTTGTAAGAATTTTACCCTTCCTTCAGATTTGATAAAAACTAGCAAATAGGTCCCAAAGTTTTTCGAAAGAGAGCGAAAGATCATGAAACAGGTGGATGGATGAATGGACATCCTGCCAGTACTGCCACAATAAATATTACTTCTTTAGGAAATCAGGTTAAAAATACAAAAGAATACACAAAATTTCAGAGGAAGAAATCTCCCCAGTGTTTTTCTGCACCTGGTTTAAGGTTGAGTTGCTTACTTTGTTGAATAGGTGGGGAATATGGAGCTGAAGAGAAACACTCCTCACACACAAAGTTATCAGTCAAAATAACCTTTATGCTGAGTATGGCATTTTTTTCTTTACAGCTGCAATTTCTATTCCTGTTGGGTTAATCTGTTGTTTGGAAATATTTTTTACATGAACGAGCATTTTGCTAGTAGAGAATGATTGCGCCTTAGAGCTCTGCCTCTCTGTATTTCATCATATTATGTAACTACTTCATGTCTATAAAAGCTATCTTCTTGTGCACTGTGTACATACCTCTCCTCCTGAGGACACAGCTCCCTCCATTGCTGACAGATTTTTACCATTTGCACCATGTTTCCTTCCCCCTTTTCCACTGAAGCTGGGAATAAGACCTACCTTTTCCTTCTGTCGTCCCTTCAGAAAGTGAGCAGGCTTACTTGGAAAATTTCCTTGAATTCATTTAGTAGTTCTGTTGCTTCTGCCACCTTATTAAGGGAGAGAGATTTTCTTGGCAAGACAAGTATTTTGAGGACAACAATCAAGTCATGAAGTTAATGAGCAAAGACAGCATTAAGTCCAGCACTTATTATAAGGCATTACAAATAAAACAATGGTCATGCTTCAAAACTTCTAGCAAACATAGAAAAATTTTATCTTTCCTTCTCTCAAATTTCGAAGCCATCGAGGGGAAAAAGTGGATGTAAGAAGTTAATAAAATCTACCATTCAAAAGCAAGTGAAAATGTATATGCATTAAGGAAACAACATTGCCTGAAACATTCTAGGAACTAAACTATGATTCACTTGACAGTGCTGTCTCACAAATACATTAAGACAGTTAATGAATGGATTTAGCTGTCTGGTTTCAGGACATTTTTAACCACTAACTATTTGCTAATAACTCAATGCTGGAAGAGAGCACATTGCCAGTGGCATAAATCAAAGTCTAGTTATGAAGAATATTTACAATATGCTACCCTTTATGAGAAATCAAAATTTTTATTCTGCTTTCCTTAGATTAAATTTTGGTATTCAGCCACAAAATAGAAACACAGCCCAAAATTAAATTTTTTAAATTTATTGGGCTGCCAAGTTCCTATTTATGAGGACAACTTTTATGGACAGAATGAGAGGGAGCCTTTTGCCACAGCTAGATTTTTTTTCAGCCAAGAAAGAAGAACATGGAAGGGAAAACAATATTCATCTGTGAGTTTAGTTCATATGTGCTAGTCAGTTTTTACAAACAGGGGTGGTATTTGGATGAGAAAAGTAGTTTGCAGTAGCAGACTGTATATAAATGGCTGATACAGGCTCTCCTTTGGGATGCTGGAGGCAGCAGTGCAGTATTAGGAGATTCTCACAGTTGAAGCTAGGAAGAAAGCTGTTCTCAGCTCCAGGGATCTGCACAATCTGAGACACAAATCTGACTCCTCCACTCAAGTTGTTTTCATGGGTTAGAGCAGGAGTACAGACTGGTGTTTTTCAATGCCTCTAGTAGTTGCTCATTAAGACAGCAAATGTGATTATTTCCCTTCTCCCCTCCACAGCCATAGATGGGTCACAGTCTGAGGAAAATGTGCATAGGTGTGAAGACAGCCACTTATATGAGATTTTGTCTATGCAGGGCAAAAAATCAGAGCTTTATGTAATCCATACAGGGGGTAAAAATCAGATGATTTACAAATAATATTTGTGAAGAGTTTAGAAATTTGCTGGATGAACTGGAAATCTTGTAACACTATGTCTTTGCAGAAAAATTTTGTCATAAGGATCAAGAGAGCACAATCTGTATGAAAACATAAGTTTGGAGGAAAGGGATTGTTGGAAATGGAGACAAGCATACCACAGCTGTCAAACTAGATTAGGACTGCAGCTAGTCCAATATGCCTGCAGGAATAATCAGTATTGGTGGCCTCCCATAACTCCCCCTACAACTGTCCCTAGAAGATAGCTCTTGGCAATGTGCAACAGTTAAAGTTTGTCCTAGGACCTAACTGTCATTATGTTTGAAGATATTCACTTGCAAAGAATCCCTCCAACAGGCTTCTCATGTCATGCCGGCACCGCAGACCAAAGAACACCAGGACCTCTTCTCCCCTCTGCCTTGGGGCTCCATGCAGAAGAGATGGCACCTCTCCATGCTCCAGGGGCAGGGCTGGGAGGTGGGGAAGAACAGCCTACACAACATTTGGCAATCAACAATTCTTTTATGAACTGAAGGGAGACCTTGCACAGGATGGCTGATGTTGCTACCATCTTGTCCAGGGTAGCCCAGGCACAGGATGAGGATGGGGATGGAGCCCAGGGCTCACGAGGGGAGGTGGAGGGTGGTCCCTGTGCCCAAGGGGCAGCAGAAGGGCACAGGGGAGTGAGCCCCAGGAGAGGGGACCTCAGCCCCCCAACCCTCCTTCTCCCACAGTAGAACATTTTTCACGCCACAGGCCCCCAGCTCCCAGAACAGCCATATTTGGCCACATGCATCCACCACCATAGTGTCCTCCTGATGTCACAAGCCACCTCACTGCTTTCTGTTCAGGACCCTACAAATACAGGGCCCCCAACAGCTGGCCCACAATTCGCTGACCTTTGAGGCCCTTGGATTCCGAGGATGTTTGGTAGCAAGAGGTCACAGAACAGCAAGGTGGGTGGCTGCCCACCGTTGCATGGGAGAGCAGAAATGTGGCTGCAGGAACTGTGGAGGAAGAGGAGGTGGCGTCAGAGGGAGGGCACCATCAGCCTCATGGTAGTGATGGCCATCGCTCATGTGGCTGATGGTGTGGAGCCCACAGTGTTGTATCCACCTGAAGGTCAAGAAGAACTGGTGGAAGTGGATCCACCTCCAGCATGGTTCACCTGGTACCACTAGTCCGTACCAGGGCTCCCCTCCATGACACCAGGGCAGCGGCATCACAGGAGCGCCCAGCCAGAGCCCTACCATCAGCCCAGCCTCTGCCTCTGGCATCAGCTGGATGGCCCAGACTCTGTGTCTGTCCATCTTGGGGGGCCAACCTACAACATCTCCTGGCAATCAGCAATTATTTTCTTGATTGCCCCAGGTGGTGTGAGCCCTTCTTTCCTATCCCTGACCCCCTTCCCCTGCCCTACCCCTCCTGAAGGGGTGCCATGTCTGTGCCCTGAGCCCCAAGAAAAGGGAGTGAGACAACCTGGCTTGCAGCAGTCTGCTGCACCAGGGTGACAGCAGTCATCCCTCAGAAGACCACAGAGGTTGCTGGGGCCTGGAGGTGGGGTTTCTTCAGTCTAATGATGACAAGGCTGCCCAATGGGTGGTTGAAATGAAGCCAGACCCTCCATTGTGGTGCATGAAGACTAGCAACAGATGAAGCAAGGAAGTTAGAGAAACAGCTGTTCATTTGGAGAAGCAGAAGACTGCAGTTCTCCTAGGAAGAAGAGATGGCCTTCAGCATTAAGGTTCCTTCTAGCTGCTTCATCAGGACTTCTTTTTAAGATTAGAAAATAAACAATTTTAAACACAATAAAACAAGAAAAAGAAAAAAGAAAAACCAGTAAAATGCTTTCCTCCCCTCTTATTTGGTACTTTGGCAACTGCATCTTGACTCGTCTGCCCCCTCCTGGTCTCCCCAGTCCAGGAAGGACACTGATGTGTGGGGTGTGGGCCCAGCCAGAGCCTTTGAGATGGTGAGGGTCCAGAGCACACGGCACTTGAGGGCAGGCTGAGCATGGTGAGACACTGGAACAGGTTGCCCAGAGAAGTTGTGGATGCCCCCTCCTTGGAAGTGTCCAAGGTCAAGAGAGATGAGGCTTTCAGCAACCTGATCTAGTGAAAGGTGTCCCTGCCCATGGCAGAAGGGTTGGAACTAGATGATCTTTAAAGGTCTCTTCCAACCCAAGCCGTTCTGTGATTCCATGATTCTATGCTTCTACGATTCTTGGTTTAGTCAAGGGGTTTTTTTCCAACCCAGTTTATAACACCAGGAAGTGATTTCTGCCATAATGGTCTCATAATACTGATGTGTGCCCTCTGATAGCATTTCTAGATGAAGCTAAAGAAAGTCATTAGCCCCTTTCCAATGCTCACCTGTGAAAATAAATGTCCAAGGCACTAGATTTGGATTGATGCATAATCTAATGCAATTAATGTGCTGCACTGTGGATGCATTAGTGAATGTGGCACGAAGGGCAATGCATGCTGAAATCTTGTTGACTATCAGTCAGATTTGTTCAAGTTTCTCACTTCTGTTGCACTGCCTGAAATTGTCATGCTTCACTCAGGCATGGTAAAAGCTAAAAGAGTTGTGCTGTAATGTTTTGATTAGCTGACATGAGTAATGGTCTTCAATATAATGGCATGAGGTAAAGAACTCACAGTACGCTGAGATGTTATGGTATTGCTCTGCCTCTCATTTATCTACAGCTAGCTATGCTACTTATAGTGAGTATTACACTGTTGGCTCTTGACAAGCACACCTCACCAGAACCAATTTGCATGTCTATAAGCTTTTGCCATACATTAGCAGGGAATATGTAAAATACTGTTCAGAGGTCTGCACAGAGAGAGCCTTTCTCTGGAAAGCCCTGGGATTGCATTGCTATTTCTCTTTTTATTTTATTAAATGCAATAAATAGAAGCTCCTCTTCATGAACTCAGATGAACTAAAACTACATATTTCTCACCTTACAAGAAATATATAGTATCTGAACACAGATCCTTAAATCTTGCCATCAGCTAAACAACGCTTAACACATCAGTGTACTTCACAAGCATGATTCAACACACAAGAGTCTCAGTGGAATATTCCCACTTTAGAAACTCCAAATTTTTAATCAACTTTCAGTGTAAAACTGAATCTCTTGTTAAATCAGTGAATTTGAGAAAGATTTAACACTGGAGCCAGATAGGGTTCTGCAAAGTTAATAATCCAGGTTTGACTATAAAAGGTATGATGAAACTGGGATTTTGATGTTAGGGTTAAAAAATCCTATAGCCTTGGTTTTAGCTGTTACAACTCATGCCTGAATGCTGTGTTACAGTCCAGTTGCTCAGCACTAACAGCACACTTCCGATGTATATTTTTCTTTTTTTCCTAATTATAATCCACACATTAAATTGGACTCCTCTTCTTTTTAGACAAATCCTATGCACTCTGTGATCACAGATTTCCATACTGAAATGTTTTGCTTGATTTGTTTGCCAATTGTCTTTATGCATTTAGTTGAAGAGGATAGAACAAAAATAGAATAGAAATGATCTCTTGTATTAATTGATCATGCTTGCATCATGTTGCTTTCATTTCTGCATTTCTAAAAGAAGCTGTAATATGATGAATAAATGTCCTTTTTGTTCTTTACTCATTTCTTAAGCCTTTAAATACTTGTATTTTTAACAAGAGACATTATATTATTTAAGATAGTAATAACCTCTTTTGTCTAACAATATCATTGATCTATTGGTTCTATGCTAGAATTTTGTAGCTTTAAACAATATATAGCAAAATTAGATTGATAACCTACCAGCAATGCTCATGAAATAGAAGAGCTACTAGAAGTTGAATACAATAAGAACAACATGATAAATAATCTTGAGACTATACCTTATGATTGTTTGGGAGAGGGAAGTTGATTCTTTGAAGTTTTATGAAATGTCTTCCTTCTTCATTTTGCATTATGATCAAAACAACAATGTAAAAAAATATTTTTTCCCTCTCACCACATCCCAACTAGCCTTCTCCAAAGATTAATATTTTCCAGAGATTAATACTTAAATTCTTAAATATCTAAATTCTTATTAAGAAAGTGTAACAGTTTCAACTATGATACTCACTTAAGATGTAAGAGGCCTAGGTTTAGTTCCTCCCTCTACCCAGAGCAGATACCACAAACTCAGTTATCCCAAATGCCCAGTAAATGTATGTATCATTCAAGTGCTTTTCTCCTTAAATTTTGACCACAGATGGCACTCTAGATCTTAGAAACCTTTGTCTGTCAAATAGTTATGTTCTTGCAGAGTAAGTTTTGCATGCAGTAATTCAGCAGTCAAGGAAAAAAGTGCTAAAATTTTCAAATAAAGGATTTCTAGTCCTGCAAGTGGTCAAGGTTTGCTTGTTTTTTTGAAAATGTCCCTTGATCCAACTCTGTGATCATATGCATAGTGTCCAATAATGATATGCTGGGTTTTGTTCTCAATAATAATCTAAAAAAATTACCTAATACATAGTTGATTTGACTTTTTGTTGTACCCTGAATCTATTTTGGAAACCTTTCATTCCTGGGGTGAATGTATACATCAGGTATAACTTTTCAGTTTCCGAAATTCAAGAGGAACATAGCTCGAGCAGTCACAGGGATTTTAAAGCATTCTTCGAAGGTGAAAGGATTTTCCAGCTCATGAATGTAATAGACATCTTAACAAACTTGAAATTGAAGATCACATTCCTTTGACTGGTTTGACTGCTATTATCAAAGCCTGCATCCTGAAGTGTTTATAGTACATACCTCACAATGTGCCTGTCATCTAGGCCCAAGGAATTTAAATAAATGATTGAATTTACAAACACACGTGCATCTCCAAAAATATGAAGGTAAAAAATGTTTTCTGAACCTTTATCCAGATTACAGCTAGTAGGGCTTATCTGAAGGAAGCTTTTTGAGGTATGTTTGCTTGGTTTTTGCTTTGGAAACTACTGTCTCAAACTGAAAGTTTTTACTGTACTTGCATCATATTGTTTTCTCAGTTGGAGAGTGAGATTTCTCGTCAAATAAGAGGATAGTACTTGTTTATCTGTATCATAGTAGAAAATCCAGCTCAGTTCTTCAAAATTCCAAGAAGGAGCTGTAATCAATCTGCTGTAGAATTGTTTTTTTACAATGTTGTCTGTTGGAATAGCTCATCTTTATGCTAACAATTAAATATGCATTGATAGGAGTGTCAGTCTTAGAAGAAAAACCTCACTTGGTTCTCACTCAACACACAAAAGTATCCTAGTCTCTTGGTGTTTAGTTATTCCTCAGTATGGAAGAAGTTCTGTTTGTGGGGTTTGGTGCAGGAAAAGCAGTTGGAAAAGTCTAATGTACAGATTGATGTGGAGCCAAAACTAACACAAACACTAAGACCCTTGCAAGTGAAATTCAGGGAACTCTCTGGATTTGTTTGGCTTTTGTAGAGTAGAAAACAATGATAACACAAAACAAATGAACAAAAACCCCCATCTTCTCCTCCAGCAAAAGGAAAGAGAATCTCTAGATTAAGTGTGCTTGCAAATACCAGCCCTCCATTTTGCATATTCACATACAAAGGCTATGTTATACTTTACAAAATGCTCCCCTAACAAACAGTTACATAGTGTTGTGTTTGTGCTGCTAATAGTGTCAAAACAATATAGACACAGACAATCTTGCCCTGCAGTTTCTATTTCTACAGGTCATATGCTGATGATTTAGTTTACTAAATATTTCTTAGAAGAGATAAAAATATCTCAAGAACCAAGTAGTGCTTCAACATGTTTTTAGACATGTTATTTTCAAATGCCACAAAATTCCCCTGTAATCAGTATTCAGATGTCCTTGTCTCTATTAACATTCCTTGATGTGCCTTGGCATCCTGACCTTGCAATATTTTGTCTGGTAATTTTCAACTTTTCTCTCATTCAATCTTAATTGCCTCTGCTCTGTGAGTTTTCTTGCACACCTCTTCTTATAGCACTTAAGGCAGAACTGGCAGAGATGTCACTGCTACACAATAGGGCTTTCAGCTCCTTCTAATTTGCTCACTCATATACAGAAGTGTTTTCCAGAGGCACTATTTCTTATGATTATGTAAAAATATGACTTGTCTTATGGAAATAAGGGAATGACAAGCATAACTACTTTCCAACACTAGAATAGATAAGTTTTAATAAAGAAATAATGAATCCCTTCATACTATGTAACATTTTACCTCTATATTCCAACTATAATGTTAAAAGCAGTCAAGACTCAGCAGTTATTTTACATTTAAAATGGAATTAATGAATTAATGGAATGGAATCATGAATTAATATTATATGTTCTCTAAAGTCAAGCTTTAGAATACATGGACCCTGTTTGATGGCTGTCTATCTCCCAGTTATTGTGTTTACACATTGGAATGAAACAATTGGTTGATTGAACTACAAACAGACAAAACCTTTTCAGGAAATGCAGCATCTGCTGGGAAAAAAAAAAAAAAAATAACCAGAAAAAAATCATGGAAAACTATTACATCAGAGCCAGTTTCAATTCTTTGTTCTTCTAACTGTTTGGGATGTCACTGTGACTTTTAAGAGTAGAGTGACATTTTTTGGAGTCCTTTTTATTGCGTTTGCTTGACATTAAAGGCATGTTTTTTGTAAATATCCACAGCAATTTAAAAATCAGCAGAAATCATTGATTCTTCCTATTGTTTGTATTTACAGGAAAGAAGTAGCTTTTTTCCCCACACACAGAGTTATTAATTCTAAAAAAGGAAAACTAAGTTCCTTGTTGCAAAGATGTGTATCAAATACAGCAATATGTCCTTCCACAATTATTATTTGCATGTTTAACTTCTTAATCATCACAGTCAAAACTACTGTTGCCACCAATAATAACACTTAAATCCTTTGGATTTAAGAACATTGCTGAAATTTCATAAATAAATCAGATTGCCAGGAAATCTCCAAAGAGAAAATTAGAACACACCACGTAAGAGTAGCTGCCGGTTTAATACAAAAATGTGGATCAGGTATGAAAACGAACTGTCTTCCTCTCTCCTTCCATTTATAAAGGAAGTAATCCAAATATTGTGGAATTCCCATGTCATAATACCTGATTCTTTTCTATCCACTTTTTTTTCTTTTGTGTGATTTTCATTATTACAGCCTCTAAGTTCAGCTGTAGCACCACCTGAATCTTCCCCATAAAGTTTGTGGCCCTGTTCAGGAAAAAAGATTTCTGTGCTTTCTCAGTAGCAATGACCAACCAAAGCTCAGATTTAGGCCAGATAGGTGAAATCAGGAGAGGACAGAACCCATAACCAGAATACTGAGTATTCCAGCTGAAGTGTTTTGTCAGGGATGTAATCACACTTGGACTCCAGGAAAACTGGGAGAGTCTACATGGACCCTGCTGTCTTATCACAGGATACAGGGGGGGCTCTGCTCCAGCCACCTCCCCCCCTTCCTCCTCCTTCCTTCCACTGATCTTGGTGTTCACATAGGTGTCCTTCCTGTAGCTCGTCCTCAAAGTCCCAGTGCCCTCTCCAGTTTCCCTTCTTAAATATGTTATAGCAGAGGCATGGTCACCACTGTTAATTGGCTCGGCCTTGGCCAGAGGTGGGTCTGACTTGGAGCCAGGGGAGGTTTTGAGAAGCTTCTCACAGGGGGCCACCACTGTAGCCCCCTTCCCTGCTACCAGAAACCTCATCACACAAACCCAGCACACCCTGCTACCAAAAAAACCCCACCACACAAACTCAGCACAGACCAACAGAAGATAATGAACAGCCAAACAATTTTCTTGGTTGCCTACTGATTTCAAGGTTGTTGCTTCATCTATGTGCATCACTGTGACAATTCCAGCTGTCTGAACACCTTCTAAGTCCCTCTGTATTATTAACACCTCCCTGAGGTGGCATGTATCTGAGTCATGCAGTAACCAGCTGGGGAAGAGGTGGCATGTGTTGTGATCAGCTTGTAGATATACATGTATTAATGCAACAGCTACTATATATGTACTAGTCAGCAGCCAAGGCAGATCAGATAACTGTTGGTTTCACCATGTTCCCACTACGTCAGGGGGTTGCAGCAATGTTAGTGTCTCTCCTTTATCCATCACCAGTTTTCAGTGATCTTAAGGAATTCAGTGTCTTTGATTCTGGTTGAATGTGGCCAGCAGGCATAAACATCCCTGCAGGAGAAGTGGAAGACTGAAAAGCTGGCAGATGGACAGTGCAATTTCATATGCTGCATTTCCTTAGACAAGCAGGCCAAAAAATATTCCAAACCCACCTCTTGAATGTTAATATTGCAAACAAAATCTGTTTTTAAGAGGCTGAATGTAGCTTGTTGTACTGATGACTAAACAGAATAAAATTTAGGGTGCATAGGAGTACTGTATATAAATACAAAAAAAAAACAAAGGACAGCAGAAACAGGTTTGAAAGTCCAGGGGGAAAAATTTTTTTAAAAACCTAATGCTGCGAAAGGTGTAGTCACTTTATATGGAGAAAATAGAGCAGCTATATGGGTACTAACAGAGGGTAAATTGTACAGATGATTAGAAACAAAATAGGTAGACACAGAAATCTAAGAAACAGATCTTAACCTCTGCAGCATGCAAAGCTACTGTCTTTGTTGAAGTGCATGTTTGTTATTTCTCCTCTGACCTATCTGTCAGTTTCTTCCTCCCAAGCCCACTGCCTAGTACCAATACTTTGTGCACACAGTACTCTTCTATACTTAATGGAACCTCAGGGTATCCAGCATTTTCTTATCCCCATATATTTTAGACCTACTGATGGCAATTAAAACTGAAAGACATGAAATTTTTTAATTGTCACGAAACATTTCTATAGTGACACTCAGACATATAACAGAAAAGAGTCCTTAACACGTATTTTCTTATCACTATGTTTAAATAATGACAGGACATATATACGTGTGTTCTGATGTTCAGAGGTGGGAAAGGTGAGAAAGAAGAAAGAAAAATATCATCAGCTGCTCACATGCTAAGCAATACTAAAATATGCTGTCAGCATCAATACACCGCCCACAGACAAAGCAGACTACTATTTTGTTTTTCTCATATGCTTTGCGTGTTTGGTGCACTGTGCAATTCCAGACTCTTTTACTGTTTGAGCATCACATAAATATTAAAGCCTAGCTATGAGCAACAAACACTAAAAACTTACTCTGAAAAGTGTTACTGATAGCACTATTTTGCTCATTCAATTTGTTGAATGGAAATGAGAACTTCATAGAATAGCCATTGAATCCCAGATTATTGCTCTGATCTAATGAAACAGATACCAAGATTTTTATCCTAAAAAGAGGGATGAATGCATAAGGTAAACTTCTACACACGACAAAAGTCTTCACAATGTGAAGAGGTAGAGCTTGCGGGAATCATACACTTGCCACTTCATGTATCAGTTTTCGAAGAAAAACAAGATTTACCTAAAGAAAGCAAGGGAGAAATTCTCTTAACTTCTTTCTTTCCTTGTAAATTCTACCTTATTCTATCATCCTCATTACAGCAGTGTTAAAAGTGAGAAAAAGACAACTGCCCTCCATAATATTGCTACTATCATCTGCCTCAGATTTTAGAGACTGAAGAGCAGGAAATCTCTTTTGGGGTTAGAAAACGGGATGAAAATTTTTAACAGCTGAAAAACTCTCCTGAAATCTTGAGTTGTTAAAAAAACAAAACAAACAAACAAACAAACAAACGAAACAAACCACAAACCTGTTATTTTTTTCCTGTTTGCCTTTTTCCCTGTTTAGCTCTCATAACCCATTCTCTGTGGGTTAATGCTTTGTACAGATCAAAATAAAAGCTGAGGGTTTCACTTCAATTACAGCTTGGGCCCGCATCTGTATCACGTTTAACTGCACAATAGGAACGCAGTGATCAACTGGAAGAAAACAAGAGCAATGGCAGAATATTTGTGTACCTGTTTTCAACATTTTATATAAGTTGTGCCATATACAGAAGCATTTGCATACTTAACCCTCTGTTTCTAGCTTCCTGATGATAAACTTCTTGACATTCCTTTCAATGTTATAACTGTCCCATTTGTCCTGTTCTAGGATAATTAATGCATGTCCTCTTTTAGGGGGAGGTTGATGTGGGCAGAAAAGGTTTGTCATGCACATGCAAAAACCCTACATTTGTTTATAAACAGTAATGACATAAGATTAAATTGTTTATCCTATTCATAGCAATAGCCCCTTATCTAAACTAAGAGGAAAGTGAAAGGGAAATATTTGAGTTCAATTCTTATGTTAGCAGAAAGCTTATGTTCCTCTGTTAATAAATCTAAGTGGTATTCTAAATATCTATCTATCTGCAGTATCAGGTTATTTCTTTAACCATTAAAAGAGACCTGTGGTTCTATCCTAAGCTGTAGAAACAACATCAGACAGACATAATTTGCCCTGATACTGTCCCCATCTGTTATTTGCTCAAATGCTGCTGCAGCTGGGGGGTTATGGGCTAATCTACCAGACTTCAAGACAACATCATTGCCACAAACAATTTCAGAGATATGTTTCACAACTGTCAAGTTCAATATTTTCCTTCAGAGATTAAATAATATTTTGTTCATGATGGAGAAAGCAAAGTTAAATATATAGGCAATGAATATACTGAAAATGGACTTTCAAGGGAGTTTGTAAAAAAATGAACAAAAAAGTTTTCCTCTAAAAAAATGTTCAAAACTTTTGTCCAGATGGCAGATACATTTTTCTAGAAGTCACTATCTAAAAACCAGGTAAAACACAGATGTCTAGCATGGTAATCTACAGAAATACCAGCTGCGACACCATTTCAGGATGTTGCTATAAATTGCCTATTTCTAGCCTTATGAGTGCAGAGTCATAATGGCTCTTGTTTATGTCTACTATACAAGGGAGCTATGGCCCACTAAACAAGAGCACAAACATACAACATGCTGGTTGCTCTCTACTGTCTGCAAGACAAGCCTGCACACTCAATGTGCAAACTACAGATCTTCTGTGCTAAGTAGCACCAGTGTGCTTTGAAAAGTAGAACCACTGGTGTGCTATAAAGTTCTCCTACCTGCTTCCTGAGTCACAACCTCCTTGGGAAGAAGGAGGTGATGCAGACAGTGCTTTGCAACCAGCACATGGTAGAGAAGTCATGCAACCACTATTTAACAGGACATGAGGCAAATATACCTAAATGGGTGGTGCTAGTGGGAAGAAAGTAAAAGGGGGAAGTGGGCTATAGTCTCTTTTGTGTCCCTTAGTAATATCTATATCTGCAGGTGCAAGCTCATGAAACCTTTCTTTAAAAATTTTATTGTCAAGATATGTACCTAACACTTGGCACTTTTATCCCAGTCAGCCACTACTATTTAATAAACTGTGAAGACAAAAGCAGGATTTCAGAGGGTGTTGGGGCATGTGCATTATCCATTTTGCATATGAAGAATGGCAAACTGGTTAGAGAGCTTGCTGGGATTTGGCCCATGTCAGGAGCATTCTGTCAGCATGCAAGTAACCCTCCACTGTGGCCTGTGCATTGCCACAGAGACACAACTTTCTAATCTGTGACAGCAGTTCATTCTCTTCTTTTGGATATATTCATAATTTACTAAGGCTGGGTCTGTCCAAAGGCATGTTCCCATCTATTAAACAAACAAAAAAAAAGGTCAGTTTGATGGCCAGTGGCATCCTAGCACTTTCAGGAAAGGTTTAATTAAGGCTACTATAATCAGATATGTATTGATTATTTCCTCACAGTGTGAATCCTGATTGGTAAAGATGCGTTAGTCTCTGACTGGTTACCAAAACATCACCCACTCATGACCAAAACCTATTATTTTATTAAATAGTTTTCCATAGGTTTCATGCGTTGAGTATCTCATTACTTTGTTTCAATCCCAGAGCAGACTATCCCATACCCTTTTGGAAATACCAGCATCTAGAATCTCTGAGATTACTGTTTGCTTGTAAAAAAAAATCGTGGGCTAAAGTGGTATATGATAATGATAAAGACTTCTTTATGAAGATTACTTCCCCTCTAAATTTTCAGGAAGTTACTGAAGACTCATCCAAAAGCAAAGAAGTCACCCTGACTTCATTAGGAATTTGCTTTGCAGGAAAATATTATAGAGTTAGTCCTGCAATGCCTCAGAATTTGTTATATGTCTGGATAAGCTTTTACAACCCACTTTGTTAAATTATCAATATTACACTCTCTTATTCAAAGTGATTAAATGTCAATAATGTAGAGACAGAATGCTACAAGGGAGTAGACTGAAAGGGTTTTTAATAGGACAGGGGTTGTCACTGCTATCATACAAAATCAGTTGTTCAGTTGAAGTAGTTTTCCATCTAGCAAATGTCCCTGTAATTAGAGAGATGACTTCTGTCAATTGGGATAAAAGTACTGAGGAGATGTATGTTTATCTCTTGTTCTGCTCACTTCATCCAGGTTCCAGATGAAATAGATATAATAGCAAACTAAGAATATGTATAAGCTATCCCTCCTCTTTGAAAAGAAACTGTCCCCTCATACTATCAGTGCTTCCACATTTGAACTTTTCAGCTTTTTCCTCACTCTGCTGTCAAGCCCTTCATCTGCCTACTCTTTCCCTTGCAGTTCCTTGCAGATGCTACGTCCTAGCTGACGATGGTTCATTCCTGTCCCAGAAGGCGGACAGGCAAAACAGGAAGCGTTTATAAAGAAATGGGCTGAATACATTGTTTTAGCCAGGGGAAAAAAAAAAATTCCAACACTTCACAGGAACAAGCTTCAGTGAAATTTCAGGAGAGTTGCTAAAACAGTCAGTCCCTTAACTTTGAGAAATCTATTCCCAAACAAGATTACAAAGTTACTTTTCCCCTAGACTGTCCAAAGTGCTCAAAATGAAATGTAATTATTAACTATTGAACAACTGTAGAATAACAAGGCATTTAAGCAACATAGACCATAGGCTGTATTATGCACATATAATGTGCAAATGTCATCTCATAATGTAGATTGATGAAATGTCTAAATCATACTAACAAAACAGTTTTAAGGCAGCCATCAGTATGTTGCTGGCAATTTGCAGCACATGTTAATGGGGAACTGGACACACCTGGTGTCCTGATCCAATGTCAGGAGAGGTTTCAATACGATCCCAAGAGCGAGATTAAGACACAAACGAGGTCACATGCCGTACAACCTTTCAAACTTTATTCCCGTAAAAAAAGGTAATAGCAATAGGACAGAGGGAAGCGGAAAAGGTCAGAACAACTAAGCAAGCAAACAGAAGAGGTGCAGCAAGATCAGTTACCACCACCACGAATCCAGCGGTGTCCCGTTGGTTCGGTCTCGGTGCAGGTGATGGGGAATTCTGAGAGAAGAGTACGCAATTCTTTCAGGTGATGTCGAATTCCCCCAAGAGAGGAGTACGCAGTCCTTTTATTGTCCCAGTCCCCACGATTTCTTTGAAGAGTCCACCCATTTCCACAGAGCTTGTGGTCATACATGCTGCCCCGTGTTCCTCCATGCTCGCATGCCCAGGTGCTTATGGTGATCATGCTGGGGGGGTTCGACCTGCGGTGCCTTCAGACTCCACACGTCTTTCTCACCCTGATTTCCTCTCCACCTGGCCTCGTGCACAAGCGCAGCTTGGTAGATGCTACGAAGGATGTTGTTCCAGCTTCGGGCAGATACAGTGGTTTCTTCGGGCACATTTCATCTCCTTCGGAGCATACTTCTCCACAGCAACAGGATGCTGAGGCCAGGAAGTGGTAGTGGTGCAGCAGCAATGTCGAGACAAACACAGTCCAACACAGTCTCTTACTCCACGCCATGGCTTGACATTGCTGTCTTTGTGGTGACATGAAAGACAGAGGTAGAAAGAGAGAAAGGACAGAAATAGCATGCATCACAGAAATAAACAATATTTCCAGCTAGCATATAACTAACAACATCTCTAACAAATATGTAAATTTTCAGTTAACAAACATATAACTAACAATACCTTTAACAAATATGTCATATTTAAAATTAACTAACTTTACAAAACCAGAACATTCTATAAATTGATTTTAAGGCTGCGAGGAATCAGTAGGAGAAGACAACAGCAGTTTACATGCAGACATTTGCAAGGACAAAAACCAAGTATTAAAAGAACAATTAAAGTAGTAGTTAACAAAATCAAGGCCACATAATGAATCAGGATCATCACCAACATGTGATCCATTGTTTTCCCGTAGTTCTGGCAATGAATCACTGAGTGGTTGCGGCCCTGGTGGTCCATGTGGTCTGCTACCCTGGTCCACCAGAATTGGGGTCAGCATACACAGCAGGAAAATTGATCTCCATGCCCCCTTATCCTAAAGTGCATGCATTGTCTGGGCCTAGAAACTTGTTTCCCAGATTTAGGCAAAGATAAATGAACAATAAAAATTCTCTGTTGCGGTGATGATAAGAGGTAAAAGAATAGATAGGGAAAAGGCAGTGTAAATAATCGATATAGTTGCAGATTTTGATTGGCAAATGGCACAAATTTGCTTTTTGCCATCAGGTGAGACAGTACATACAAATTGCATGTTAGATACAACATGTTGAATTAATTGAATAAAGGAGTAATATGTGGCAAAACCAATAATAAGATCAAACCACAGAACAAATAAAACAATATTAACATTAACAATGATTAACAATATTCTGACCAAACATATAATAAAGTTAACAACAACAATATCAATTAACAATATTTTAACCAAACCTGTTTAACTAAAATGTGTCCCAGGCCTGGCCTAAGGACATGCTCCCGGCCATTGGGAATTGGGGTGAGAAGGTGGTTGTCTATATGAACAAGTACAATTATAGGACGGTTTACATGGACACTTACAAGACAAACACATACATGTATATCACAAGGGAAAATATAGCAAGAGCTAACAGAGTAACTGCCACAAAATTAAGTATCAAAAGAGTATACATTTTGGTTGTCATTGTTGATTGCAAAACTGAAGATGGTGGTCTGGCTCACCGGAGTTGGGGTCTGCCTACACAACAGGAAGATGGATTTCCATGCCCCCAGCCCAGAGTGCATGTGCGGTTTAGGCCTGGGTACTTCCATCTCACCTTCATGGGTAGCTCGCAGCTATGCTTGTTCTCAATAAGGCAGTGGACTCTTATACCACCCTGTGGCTAAAATGGTGACCACTTGTTAGTAAAAGAGGTCAAAGGTAAGTGAGAAAAGAAAACATGCATTTATACAATCTTTATGACAGATGGTGCCTTTTTACATATGGCATGAATGTTTAACACTATCAGGTGAAGCGGTAGAGACAAATTGCATGTTCGATACAACACTTTGAATCAATTGTATAAAACATGGAATCAAACAACGTAAAAAACAGTACCATAGCCAAGCCACATAGCAGATAAAACAAAAGTCTCTTGACCCAGGGACTTCCCGGGAGCCAAGAGAATAAATCTGTGTCACATACTTTCCATGTCTGGGTAGGGACATAGGCCATTTTCCTAATCCCAGAATTTATTTGTTTGACCACCTGACCATTGTCATCAATTTTTAAACAACAGTTAGAATTGTTTATTTTACCACAAACACCCCCTTCTTTGGCTAACAGGTAATCGAGAACCATTTGGTGCTGCAAAATTGCAGTTCTCATTTGTGTGACTTGGTCTGCCAATAAATCCACGGCACAAGCAGTCTCATTAGTAATAATTTCTAAGATGTCCTGTGCCAAATAATACAATTTAAATTATAAATAGGTTCTTGAGCACCACTAATCAGCTCGTTGGAGTTCCAGGTGGTGGGCCACTCGTCCTTTCCCCAGCGTTGATCACTTCCTCCTGTGTAGGTGGGTGGAAATTGTTCATTTGCTCCATCGTAAATCGTCATACACTCTGATACCTAATCCATCTCCTTTATCCCATGGGAGCAGGTAAAACAGCAGGCGGATTATGCCAACATAACACACCCCATCCAATTTTTTGGCAAACTTTTATAGGCCTTATTACCACAAACCCAGTAATGTCCTTTTAAGGTACGGGTGCCATTTTCAAACAATCCCATTGGACTCAAGGGAGTCTGAAAATAAGTAACGTTAGCTACTCCCATGGGATGATAGGCTTCCCAGTCATAACTTTTGTCTCGGTTACAACAGTACCATGAGTGAGAGGATCTTCTCTAGTGGCAGTGGATACTAACATTATAGGCCATACCATAGCTGTCAATTAAAGAGTGATTAGCCTTTTCTTCTTGTACACCATACACAGGCTTTCACCAGTGGGTAGCTTTATAGGATGTGAACATTTATTAACTCCTACTTCCCATGTCAATGTCTCTCCAGTGGGTAAAACACTTCGGTGGGTATACACTTTAGATTTGTTAACAGGTGACCAAAATCCATTAAAATGTTTGTGGTGTCCAGTAGAATTAACCCATGCCCATCCAGATTTCCAGGGAATCTCCTCTGGGCCTTTCAAATCATATGAACAACAATAATCATGTGTCTGGTTCATAAAATTCAAAGGCTTGCAGCCATCAATAAGGCAGTGATTCCCATAGCTATATGTTCATTCACATTGGCTAATCCCTACTGACACGCCACCTTACAAAATCATTTTGCTTGACTCACTGCAGGGATCATATACCTACGTTTCCCCCAAACAAGAAACAAGAGATGGGGACCATGGTTTGCCAAAGCATCACCGACAGTAATATATTATACACCCTACAAATATTATCAAAACAATTATTATTAATACTATGCAAACAATTAGCAGCTGCATGCAGTTCATCCTTGTCCTGGTATGTCCTTCACCTGGAAGAGAAAAAGAGAATAATCTCGGTTCCTTCGATGGAACTGGATGCAAGTTTTTATTTAAAAAGAAGGAACAATCCATCTGGTATTTGTTTATTGAGGTAAAGTGTGATGGGTTTCTGGGATGATCAGGGCCACGTGGGGCTGGCATGATCGTTGGAGCTTTTGGACAGAATGCTGTACTGCTGTCCTTCCCAGGTGAAGGCAAAGTGATCCTGGTCCTCGCGTTGTAAAGGGACCATAAAAAACGTGTCCTTGACATCAATCATTGCCATAATGGGGTGGGCTGGTGTAGGTCTTAACAACAGCACAACCAATAATGGGAAACCAAAATCCAATGTCTCCTTTTAAAACATTGATTCCCAGGAGATTGAGTGGGAAATCTCCCACTACCATGGTAACTCTAATGGCATCATCCTCCCCTGTTAATCACAAGTTTACAGATGCAGCCGCCTGCAGTTGGACATTACCAAGTGCATTTACTACTAATAATTTTTGTTTTGAATGTTTGATTCCACATGAGATGGCATCTGCAATAGTAAGTGCAGATATTTGGTCTCCAGTATCTACCAAAAATTTCACCAGAGTTTGTCTGGGCCCTATTATTCCTGTAATCAATAAATCACCCTGCTTAGTTTTGGTGAGTTGTCTAATATGCATCCACCCTTTGTTCCCCTGCTCACCTTCGGGGAACGAAGGAACTAGTTTCCCTTCTCACTCTGGGGTTTCTCCCCTTCCTCTCCTAGATCGGTCAGAGGATGTGCACTAGGGGAGACTTTTTTGTGGCTTGTGGTCATATTTCCTGGCTGGTTGGGCCAAGCTGATATCAACTTTTCTAATTTATCAGTTGGCAACCCGTCCATTAGGTCACGTGAAATTCCTTTCCGACAGCCTTCCGCCCACAAAGTACCATGCCTATTTGGAATCTCTCTCCCTCCTGTGGTTCTCAGTGGAGGGGACTTCTTGTTACTTCCAGCCCGTGAGACCACTTTTAACTCCGCTTGTCTCACACTCTGGGAATCTACTTTGGCACTCGGGGTTGGAGTAGGTCCATATTGTTGGGCATCATTAATTAGTTCCCTGGCTACTTGTCCCTGGAGAGACTGAACGAGATTCTGGAGGGACTCTATCATCTGCAATTCAGAGGTACGGTGGTTCTCCATTTCCTCTACTGCGGCTGCCAGGCTGGCACCCAGGACCACACAAATTATAGCTTCCTTCTGCAATACCTTTTTCTTATCCACCACACTCTGCAGTTGGAATGAGTGGTTTTTCTCCCAGTCTTGTCCCTGGAGTGAGGGGTGAGATTGGTGCGCCTCCAAAAGGTCATATAGTTTATCTATCCCTTTGACCAGTGAGGTGACACAATCACAAGCATCGGCTGCCTTCTGGGTGGCCATTCTTTTTTCTTTTCTTCTAACAAAAAAGGGGCTATTTCATCCTGATAGGGTTGCACTAAACAGAGAAAGATAGTGCGACACTCTCGTCTCTAGGGATCCTGTCCGTGACAGCAATTAAAATGTCCCGATCCAATGTCAGGAGATGTTTCGATATGATCCCAAGAGCGAGATTAAGACACAAACGAGGTCACATGCCGTACAACCTTTCAAACTTTATTCCCGTAAAAAAAGGTAATAGCAATAGGACAGAGGGAAGCGGAAAAGGTCAGAACAACTAAGCAAGCAAACAGAAGAGGTGCAGCAAGATCAGTTACCACCACCACGAATCCAGCGGTGTCCCGTTGGTTCGGTCTCGGTGCAGGTGATGGGGAATTCTGAGAGAAGAGTACGCAATTCTTTCAGGTGATGTCGAATTCCCCCAAGAGAGGAGTACGCAGTCCTTTTATTGTCCCAGTCCCCACGATTTCTTTGAAGTGTCCACCCATTTCCACGGAGCTCATTGCCATACACACCATCCCGTGTTCCTCCATGCTCGCATGCCCAGGTGCTTACGGTGGTCGTGCTGGGGGGGTGGGGGGGTTCGACCTGCGGTGCCTTCAGACTCCACACGTCTTTCTCACCCTGATTTCCTCTCCACCTGGCCTCGTGCACAAGCGCAGCTTGGTAGGTGCTACAAAGGGTGTTGTTTTTCCAGCTTCGGGCGGATACAGTGGTTTCTTCGGGCACATTTCGTCTCCTTCGGAGCATACTCCTCCACAGCAACAGGATGCTGAGGCCAGGAAGTGGTAGTGGTGCAGCAGCAATGTCGAGACAAACACAGTCCAACACAGTCCCTTACAGCTGGTTACTTAAAGACAGATGGATCTATTTGCAAATATCTAAAAGCATCCACTAAGCTTATCCTTTGGTAACTGCTAGTAATAAATGACATTAACTTCTCAGTGTTCTGCAGCAGTCCTGAGAAATTTGCAGTCACAGGACTGAGCTTTTAGAGATGCACATTTATAAAACTGCCTGCACACTCTTGAACAAAATTGGATTAGCCATGCAAATGTCTCAGTAAAGCCCTGGCCCTATATTATTAGATATGAGCCCTAATGATGGTAATTTTCCATTTGTTGAATTCACTGGTCACCAAACTTTGAAGTTTCCAGGGAACAATGTATTTGTTGAATCAGTCTGCTAAACATCCATTAGTTATAACCAGGGGGTTGTTAACAACCAAGCAACTTTTGGCATCATAGCCACTTTTAGTGTTCATACTGTTATTGCTCACTCTGTAACTGAGTGTAAATAGCTGATTTTGTGATCCCAGGAATTATAAAGAAGAAGAAAAAAAAAAAATAACACAGCATATACAGATAATTGGGTCCCAGTGTTTTAACTACTCTTAACATTTAGCATTGTCATAAACACTATCATTGGTTACTTTAACATTTTACTGGCTTGCGTCTCAAAATTGGGTCATGAGCAAATAATAAAATAGGAAGTCATCAAGAGCACTCACAGGTAATTTCCAATACTGCTTTACAGATCTCTGAGCAATAGTGTGATGCAGAAGGTGGTCTTCAGTTGGAAATCAAGTTGCAAAATAGAAATGCCTACCAGTTTTATCTTCAATATTTACAGTAAAGCCATTCTGTCTGAGACATCACAGTCAAAACTATCCTGCCAATTTATCACCTACCCAATCAGGTTCAAGAAACTGTATGACTGTCTGCCTCTGTTCCCTGCATAACTCATTCTATATTCGGTAAACACATGAGCACCAACAAAATCAAAATTCCTTAAAAATGCAATTGCAGCCTCCACTTTATTTTAAAAATACTGGAATAGGAATCTCCCCCTTCTCCTTAGAGTATATATTAAGGTACTTTACTGTTTCCTGATTCAGTGCTGCAACTTGTAGACTACAACATACCAACAGAAAAGGAGATAACCTTCTACTCCAGTGGCCATGATTCATGCTCCAGTGGCCAATTCAAGCCACTAAAATGAAGGAAATAGACACATGCCTTCAAGAGAGAGTTCAGGGACATTCTAGAAATAACATTAGTTTCCTATATGAGTCTTCATAGGGGCAATATTCAAAGATAAATTCTGAGCCTTAGGCTTTTAGGCTATCTCACACTATTTACCTAGTGAGCTGACTAGATGATGTTCTACTGAATATGCTGTCTTTTGGGAATCACATTCACAGGCATCCAATTCTCCCGTTATATAGGAGGCCTAGGAGATAACTTACAGGTTTGGATTCTTCTATTTGGGTCAGGCATTTGAAAGAATGGTGTTCTTTTATCTAACTTTTAGACTTTGCAATCTCCTCCAAGCCTTACCCAAAGGCCATAGGGTGCCCCTTCTTTCAGCAGCTCACGTGTCAAGTGATTCCCAATGAAGTCAGTAGGTGCAAAGGCAACAAGTTACTCTCTAATTTTTCTAGACCTCATAAAATCTTCCCAGAATTTAAACAAATCTATGAGCATCCAGAGTTTTCAGTCAGAGAAATGAAATAAATCACTGTTTTTCAGACACACAGGCTTGTAAAGTGATTCTGGCTCCAGGTGGCCATGAGAGGGAAATGAAATAGCTGTTTAAAAGCATTCAATTACTATCTACCCCATTATATGGAAAACAAAAGTGCTAATGACTTTTTCTGAGCTGCAATATTTATATTGATTATTAGTTTCTGTATGGATTATTGATCTCCACTGACATTAAGCTGTGCAGATCATCATATAGGACATATCTTAGATTCATCTGTTAAAAACAAAACAGTCAGCAACAGCGAGTTAGGAAATGATGATTCATAAGTGTTAGGAACTGTTCTAATGCTTCTAGTAAATACAGTCTTACATATAGTTAGAGAGATTTTGACAATCCCTCTTTCTCTTGGTAGTCATTAATGAAATTCCAGGACAGGCCCTCACTAAGACACAATTATCTGTCTAAAGGAAGAATAAACGTTTCATAACAAATTGTTTTGGTGAACAAGTCTGAGCTGCTCTAGTTATGAAGAGATCACCAGAAATGAGAAATTATGCTGCCAAACATAAGTCTTTGAGAGTTCAGGAAGGCAAAAGAGCAAAATCTAATCACAAGGATTAAATAGGCAGGTATCTCCAGAAAGACACCATTTTGACAGTGCTGTCTGAAAGAGTAAACAAAAGCAAGTAAAACTGGAACAAACTGAAAAACCAGCTCCCATTTTTTTGTGTCCCTCTGGCTCTGACATTAGGACTGCCAAATCTGACACTCAACCAGCAATTTTCCTTGTTGAGAAAATGGTAGTTAGGACATAACATTAAACTGGTAGTGGAACCTGTGTTTTCAACACAATTTTTCAACAAATGAAGAGAGGCTTCATACTTCCTAAAGTGAGTCTGAGACTTTTTCTTTACCAGCAGCCACATAGATTCTGGGACCCCATGGAATATTGGAGTGAATAAAAATGGAAAGCCTTTCTGTTCAAATCCTAAAGCTAACTTAGTTAAATCCAGAGGATTAAAAGAACAGCCCTCTGCTTATACAATATTTTTTCTCCATAAGAAGAAATAATACAGACCATCTGAAGATTTGAAAATGCTAGACTGAATATGCATAATAGAAAATCCCATAAGGATGCCAGCTGTGCATTTATGGATGGATGAAAAGTACAGGCTGTTAGTTGTGCAGTCATTTTCTTAGAGATATTAAGATCTGCTGCTAAAGAGCAGGAAAATGCAGTCACAGAGCCCACAGCTGACAAGCTCTATTGATGAAGGGCTTGGTTTTTTGCAGAGGCTTGTTTTCTAGACATCTGAGGAAGCAGGAAGGAGGTAAGGGATTGACATGACTGGTGAGTTAGATTGGAACAAATTCATATCAGGGGTTTTGTTTTGGGGGTGGTGGTGAAAAAATACCCAGGTTTGCGATCATGAGTCACAGAAACTTCCTGAGCATTTTCTGGGTCAGCGTGTGGGATAGCGCAGGCTGCATGTCAGAAAGCGAAGGGATTTATGGGGAGCTGGGAGTTATAACTGTTACAAGGTCAAATTGTGATAGTTATATCTACAGTGATAAAATGATGTAGTTTTAGATCTGGTTTGATCCAAGGCAGAGGGAAGGGAGGCAAAAACTTCTGCAGAGGTGCTGAGTCCCTCCTTCCATTCACACAAGCTCCATGGGGCAATCACATATCATGTGGACGGCTGGCTGCCGGCACGGCCATTCTCTCCGCTGGCGGGGACACTGGCTGCACACCGTCAGGAAAGTATAGCAGCACGCTCCCTGATAAACACAGTGGCAAAATAAAAGGCCTAGGAGAAATGACGGTAAGCTTCACTGTTGTGTTAGACCTATGCTCTTCCTGTCAAAAAGTGTTTCCTTTATACTTCAAAAGCACAGTAGGAGAGCCATTTATTAGATAGCAGACAAGTGCACCTCCATATGTATTGGTAGAGGGATAAGAGGAAACCCCAAGTCTCCCAGACAAAGAATTCTCCCTTTCATTCCTCATGTTTTGACCTCTCCAAAGTGAACTCACTTTGCTCTCCTGCTCAGTGTCTGTCAGAAGTTTAAATTTAATTTAGCCTATAATGGATCAAGGAAGGCTTCAAAGTATTTGTGAAGCATTCATTGATTAACCTGAAACCAAAATGTCACACTCTTTAAGTCATAATTCTAGGACAGAGCTGTCTGTTACTGGTGTAATTTAAATTTTCATTTAGTGTGACAGCACTTGGTCATAGTCCTGTTTAATTTACCTTCAATTAGGATGTTATTATAATTAAATTTCATCAGAACTAATGGATTATATCTTAGCTGAATACATTGAGGGATTTATGCAGCCTTATTTTTCCAAAAGCAGAAGGAAAAACCAGTAAATAATTCACTTCATTTCTTTGCTTAAAAAAATTGTGAATAAATAGCTTTGGCACAGGCACACATTACTTCTTCTTCGGAAGTGCACATCCACACAGGTACACACAGAAATCATCATTCTACTTTGACTAAGGCTGCTGACAGTTCAGAAGGTGCTGGCTGAATCTTATTTGATGTCTTCTCATCCACATTTGCTTCCTTCTCAGGTTTAATCACTTGGAGTAGATTTTCAGCAGAAAGGTAAACTGTAAAGGTTAGTTAATATACTACTGGTGGCCCATGTCTATTTTTTCTGACAATTCCAACAATTTGTTGGATAACTGAAATATGCCTAGATTGAGTGTCACTCAGGTACAAAATCATTACTTGGTCTTTAACCATTTCATCTTGATTATGACATTCTTTCTGAGTAAGTTTTTTTAATCATTAATGGCCTGCCAAAACAAATTATCCTCATTAATACCTAGGAAGTTCTGGAATGATTATAATCAGGTGGCTCTTGTAGAGACAGGTGATCTGATTAGCTGGAGAGAATCTCACTGCTGTAGAATCATCTGAGATTATAAAAGTTCTTGTTAATTTAGCACAGATTTTGAATTACACTCTTACATTGTTAGATACATTCAATGAAGACAGGTTGTTTTTCTACTATGGGATTCAAAGCAAGGTGTCTTTAAGTCCCAGGACATGCAATTGAAGTAAAGTGAAGCCATCTTAACATGCTAAAACGAGTTAAAAATGAGAGAAAGAGAAGAAAAATGGTAATTTTAAAGTACGTACCAGGACTCAAGTATGGTGTTCCTTTATGTCCTTGTGAAAGATACACACCCTATTTTCATACATCCCTCTTCCAGAAATATGAGGGACTGATTTCCAAAGGTATAATGGGGATGGTACTGTGAAATGAACTGCACCCAAATTTTTCTGCTACAATGAATTGCCAGGAGAATACATAAATGAGTTGCTACTGCAGAATTAAATCTCTAGCAAAATAGTAGTTTAAACAGGATCAATGAATAAGGAAATGCAATTGTTAACAAAATAAATTTCTAACTTGCCAAAGGATGAAGCACAGAAGATATTTTCAGAAGATCATATAAGTTATATGTATACTGTATCTATGGAATCTTTGAATTGATTAATTTGGAAAAATGGAAGTAAGAAACTACAAGGTGAGGCATGTAGCAATCAGCTAGTGCTAATGATATATAACCTTCTATTAATCTGAATCGTAAGTATTTTCATGTCCTAGTGGAAACTTTTAGATTTTTATGTGAAAGAAGTATTTTTCCCCTCTATCTCATCCTGTTAGGTTCAATCATTTACTATACTTTTCTAATTTGGCTTACGTTTCCAAGAGGAAATTTAGCTAAACAAAGAGAGTTATGGTGATGTTGGCTTTAGAGAGGGTTGGGTTTTTCTATTTACAGAAATACAAGATGGGAAAAATGACTCCCAACATGTTTGTTAAATATGGGTGAACTGAACAGTGAGTCTAATATTGTGTGGAAGCTATTCTATTACTCAAAAGTTTATACTGCTCTTATCTATTGGGTAGAAAACAAAGACATGATGTTTTTGTTAAAATAGAATATTCTGGTTGCTTGCTATAATTACTTTATTAGTAATCCATCTGTAACACTTAATTTTTAAGAAAATTATGACTCTGCTTTTACAGTAAATAAGTGCTTGGGTAAATCTGATTTAAATATAAATACTGATTTCATAGGAAATAAATGCAGATTTCAAAGGTCTGGTTAAGAAATGCTTCATGTATGAAAATGTACAGCAGATTAAGTATAGAAGTTGTATTTAAGTTTACGATTCTTTTGAGTTTTTCCTAAGGTGAGATAAATTGCTCCAACTATGTCTCAGTCACCAAGCCACAACAAAAAGTATAGCTGGCAACAACCAAGAAAACAAAGCTTTTTCATCTTTTTGTTTAATAACTAAGAACTCAAAACTGATTTTTGTTTTACAAATGACTGGTACTTTTTTAGAATGTGCTTAGAATAACAAATCAGAGAATAATGGAATAAAATATAAGAACATGTTTGCTAGGTCCTGTTTGAATCAAGGTCCTGTGATAGATGTGGACCTATGTGAGCTGCATGTGCTAATGAGAAACCTCAAGTCTTTCAAGCAGGCCCCACTTCTGCATGCTATCTGAAAATACAGACCATTTTCAGAACCATCTAAGTGTCACACTGCCTAAGACTTCTCTCTCTCACACAAGTTTTGAAATTAACAGAGACCAGTTTGACAGAGGAAAGAAACCACACTTGGGTCACAAGTCAAATTTTTTTCCTAATTTGAGAGAGTTCATTTATAATTTTAATATGATTTATCAAATATGGTTCTATAAGAATAGATGACACATTGATTTAGTACACTAATATTAGGGTTTAATGGACAGAAAATATCACATTTACTATTGACTATCCTTATTATATATTCTGATGTTACTTTTTTGATGTACAAGTGATAACTATTCCGGTCTACTTTGTAGTACAGACTCTCCTCTAGAGGCTAGCTCTAAGTAATAGCAGGTTCTTTTCATTATTTGTAGAAAAATGTGGATAGTCGGTCAGATGAAAACACTTCTCTTTCTGTATCCAAAGAATTTTTATTGGGATATACAATGTGCCAAAGATAATTTGATACCATTTGTATTTGATTGCTTTGTTAGCTTGAGTTTGAAAGGAAAACAACATCTGCCTGTTGCCAAAGTCCATTTCCCTTTGAACCATGCTTGGATAAAACTCACAGCTGAAGTAATTTACAGCATGAAAAAAACCCAAACGAATTATTGTTTTTTTTATAGAACAGGTTTTGTACCTTTCATAGTTTGTACTGTGCTTAGAATAGTGGAGAAGTTATTAGATTTCTGTCTGAATATCAAGCTCTTCCTGCTCTAAAGGTAACTTTGTAATTGTAAGCTAATATTCAATATACTTGTACTTCTTCACTAAGTCTGAACAGAAAAAATAGCATGGGGGGCCAACACTGGTGTCTGAACACTGTGTATGGCCTAATATCACAGGAGGGTCAGCCCTCTCCAAATGGAAGAAACCCCCTAATGGCAGCAAAACCTGTCTGTGTGGCACCCTTTCAGTAAGCATCAAAAATCATAGAAGCTTCGGACGATTTGTTTACCTTCTCAATTAACAAATTCACGGTCTTCATTACTGTGCAGGGCATATGTCACTTTATGACTGCTATTTCCCCATCTCAAATCTGCCTGCATTCCAACTGCATCTGCCTGACCCAAACCTTGGTGTCTGTAACACCCTGAAAGATCAGCCCATAGCTCTGAAGTGCTTCAGAGTGAAACACCACAGACAACCACGGTGTTAGTAGTTCTAAATGAAAAGGACTAGAAAGAACAAGTGATCAAGAAGCCATGTACAATGACAAAAAGAAACATATTCCAGGATTCACTGTTTGAGATTCCATATGATAAACAGTGAATGGATATGAACTGGTAGACAGAGTGCCCTATTTTGTGAAATCAGATTTATCCATTGTAAGTTAAGTGTATTTTGGTTCTACTGGGGTTGAAATTTCCATCTATGAATAAACAGAATTTGGACTTGCATAAACTGATTGTGGTCTCACAACTGTGATGGAAATAGGTCATAATAGTGTTGTCATAAGCTAAAAAATATTTTTTTGAAAATTAACAAAAATTGAAAATGATAAGATAAACTAAAAAAAAATGACTTCTTTAAAAAGTCTGAGTGGTGGAAATTTTAACTTATTTCATGTAAGAAATTACAAAGATTTATCCCATTTCTTTATGAATTACTACTTGAATACTTCTTAAATATCACTAGTTATTTATGCCACTGGGCAATCAAGGTGGGACAACAATGGGAGAATATACACCTACTCTTCTTCAGTGTTATCCCACCTTGTCTATTAATCTTGTCCCAACTGAGCACAGTAACAGAAATAGTTGCTGGACAACTTGCAGTTTTACCTTTTGCACAACACTACTTCTAACATAGTTAACAGAACTAGAGATAAAGACAAGGACTAAATCTACTTTTAGAAAACTGCCAATGGTGCTATTTCCCCCCAAAATATATACATGCTGTTCTCTTTCATAAACTGAAAGAACAAAAGAGTTCCTACAAGAGACGGAAAAGAAAAAGAAATGTCTGGATTTTCAATTTATTTCCTTGGGATCTTTGACCTCATATGACTTTGGACACAGGGACTGAAGCACAGTATCCTAGATCTTGACATTGGCATTGGTTTTCCAGATGTGGGCAGGATAGATGAATTTTTCACCTCCTCCTTTGTATGTTTTTTTTCATGGAGAAGTGAGGGACCTTCTGATAGTTATTGTTGATAAATGGTGAAAGCACATTTTGTCATTATGGGAGGCATTTCCCTGTTATTACAGGTCAGGTCTCCTACACTCTGTTCCTGATGTGGAGTGGGCTTTAGAGTTCCCACTTAAAAAGAGTCACTTCCTTGAAAAATATTTCACTGCTTTTTCTCCTAAAATATAGAAACCAGGAGACCTTCACCTAAAATAACAGACAGAAGGCTCATGTTTGTCACCTGCCTTCTTGCAGACAAATTAAGAAAGTAATGTGGGGGTCTTAACTAGTTGTTAAGTTTACACTTCTAAAAACATCTTCTCAAAATCAATTCCAGCTAATATAAACAAATAAATTTCCCTAGACCTAGCTTGTATTTGGGCTATTTTCCTCATATATAGGAAAGCCCTCTTTGGTTATCTGCGGTAATATTTTATGTGTTCAGTCAGATACACTTACCCCACTCCTTGAAGCACCGATAACACTTAGTCATATTAAACTTGATAGTATGTTGATATGTTTCATCAAATAATACTTTCAGAGTATACAGTTCTACCTCTTCTCTAATCCCATGTTTTCTTTCATTCTGTTGCCAGTAAAGATGGCTACAGAGAGCAGAAAAATTATGCTAAAGAGAACAGTAGTACAATATAGAGCTTCTTACCTTTAAATAATTCAGGTACTGCTGACTGTGACCAAAATTCATTGCCATCTGTCAGTAAGTAGATTTAATTTAGTTAAACATGGCAATCCCTTCCTACTAGACAGCTGTGCACATAAACCATGGCATCCCACATTGAAAAATCTCAGTAGAAAGACCAGTAAGTGAATGGAGTTTTATCGCTATCTAGAACCAGTAAAGAATAGATATATTTCAATTTTCATATTTATATATTTTACATGTATTTAATATATATATGTATACTGAACAAAAACTATTTTCTTATGTTTTAAGAGCATATGCTTCACAGCAAATATAGTTAAATAATTATGACCTAGTTTTTCTTACACCAGTATTTCAAACCACAGACTTTACACATAGTTATGTTAACAGGAATCTCAAAACCCTACATCCCCCCAAAATTGTCAGACCTTTTGCATTTTCCATTCAAAAACATTTTTTTTAAATAACACTATGGGACCTTCACAAACCTGTCAATGGAATTTCAGACACTACAGTACCACATTCAGTTCATGCTCTCTTTTGGCAGTTTACCTTAACACAAGTGAGGATGACCCTTGTTCTGCAGGGAGAGGAATTTGTCAGTGACATGGAGCTGATCAAAACTGTTAGAAATTATGTAAGTTTAACTGGAAGGATACAATACAAATCTTGACTAAAATAACAACTTATTGATCCTAACAACCTTTCAAGATACCACTCAAATTTATACCAAGTTTGTTATAACTCCTGTGCCTTGAAATCACAGATCTGCAGAAGTAGAGCAATCCATAGCCAATGGATAGAATCGAGGTACTTTATTGAATGCATAAAAGTATGCACTTAACTTACAACAGAGAGCAGAAAATCTCTTGTTACTGGTAGTTGAGGAGAAGAGAGACTCATGACATTAATGTAAACCTCCATGATCACCCAAGCAACTTCTTCTGTTTAATGATATCAGCTTCATATTTGTATTAAGGGATTTGGTAAATACCCATGTTTAAAATGAAAAAATGCCCTTCCTCTAGTAGCTAAAAAACCTGAAGTTTGTAGGTGCATGATTATAATTAGACTATGCTTCATGCTTGCACTGCACAGCTTCAGGGACTCTGCTCTGAAACTAGGATTAGCCAGGAGGACTATGTATCACCACTGCCAGTTAAAAAAATTCTCATTTATCTCCCTGCAAAACATTTCAACTGCATTCACTGACATCTGGAGTTTCCAACATTTACATGTATTATATATAAACTGTCTCCTACTAGTAATTTTTCTATATTCATCCCCAATTAAGTTTTTTCATGTGGTAACAAAACTTGCTTTTTGTTTTCCAGCATAGCAATACACATTCACTGCCTCCAGAAACTACAAGGAGAAAATTTAAAACTGCTTTGCTCAAACATGAATCAAGATAAAGTTAGCTAGTTTATATTAAGACTAGGCCTACCTTCTAACCTGGCTGCTGCTGCTACTATGATCTAATGAAGTTAATGATACTTCTACATTTTTATTTTTATACATTGTCCGTCATTCTCTGCACACTAAGTAATCTTCAGCTTAAAAGAATCAGACCTCCCATGGGAATAAATTGGCTTTACTGCTTGCTGCCACTGCTAAAAATAACATTCCATACTCCAGGTACATACTCATACCTACTCTGCTTATTCTTGTATATTACTCTTATAGTTAAGAGTGATGTAGAAGTTGCTGTACTCCTTACTTAAATAAAAGGGGCAGGAAAATGGCTCTCTAGAGCTGTAAATCAATAGTTTGGATATAACACATTATAAGTTCACTGCACAAAACTTGAACATTTAGACTCAACAAATGTCCATCTCAGGAGCTGACTTACTTCTGTAGAAGCCAAAGGTTGATGGTGACCTCACTTTAGATTCCTGTAAGGTTTAGATTTTAGTTTCCTGCAAATCATTCTTAATTAATACATTTCAATAACTAATTTATCAACATGTTATTTAAAAAATTAGCAGATTTTAAAGATTTAAACAATTAATAAAGGACTCTTTAATAATTATTATGATAATTGGGAAAGGGAGAGAGAGTAGCTAAAAAGCAAAGTGTATCATAAAAAATAAAGTTTTGTAACAAAACAACAACAAAATTGGTCTTTTCAGGAAAAGGCCATTTTTTTTCATTCTTATTGATTTTACTAACAAATTTCAAATGCTCCTTAAAGAAAATATCTTAACTACTTTCAATATAGAGACATAACAGAGTATCCAATATAATTTTGGATTTTTTAGAGTTTTTTTTACTTGAGATTACTTATTCAAGGCTCTTTAAGATCCTCCAACTGAAATAGATTATAGAGACTTTTGAATCTATTGTTTTTCAAACTGCTGTCATAATGTAGGTCTGTCAGCATTATGGTTTATGCATGCTATGATTCAGATATTATAACTCAGCAATTCTTATGTATTTTGATTCTTATTTCAGGGACTTATTCATCAGGGAATTGAGCTCTTTGGCTAACTTTGAAAGTTTAAATAAGAGCCTCTGCTTAGAGATTGCTGATAAAATAAAATTAATTCTGAACATAAATCAGCTGGCATATGGATTTCTTCTTTTCTCCACACTTTCCACCAAAGCAAGATCATGCTTGCTCATGCAAGCTCATGAAGCTGTCATACTGTAATAAAAATATTTAGAACTAATTCAAGTATGAAATAATAATATATAAACAATTTCTATCATGGAACAAATGTGTGGTAAAACAAAGTATCCTTTACCTTCAAATGAAATATCAATGATTGAACAAGAGAACATTATATTCCTAACTTTTAGGCTGGTTTGAAATAATTTTTTTAATGTAAATGATGATGTGAATAATCATTTTCATTACTACATAGCAATATACTATGTAGTATTACTGGAAAAATTGTATTCACAGAATCACAGAATCATCTAGGTTGGAAAAGACCTTGAAGATCATCCAGTCCAACCATCAACCCAACTACACCATATCTCTCAGTGCTAAGTCAACCTGACTCTTAAACACCTCCAGGGATGGGGACTCCACCACCTCCCTGGGCAGCCCATTCCAACGCCTAACTACCTGTTCTGTAAAGAAATGCTTCCTAATATCTAGTCTAAACCTTCCCTGGCTCAACTTGAGGCCATTACCTCTTGTCCTATCACTTATTACTTGGTTAAAGAGGCTCATCCCCAGCTCTCTGCAACATCCTTTCAGATAGTTGTAGAGGGCTATGAGGTCTCCCCTCAGCCTCCTCTTCTCCAGACTAAACAACCCCAGTTCCCTCAGCCACTCCTCGTATGACACGTGCTCCAGACCCTTCACCAGCTTCGTTGCCCTTCTCTGGACACGCTTGAGTAATTCAATGTCCTTTTTGTAGTGAGAGGTCCAAAACTGAACACAGTAATCGAGATGCGGCCTCCCCAGTGCCGAGTACAGGGGTAAGATCACTTCCCTGTCCCTGCTGGCCATGCTATTTCTGATGCAAGCCAGGATGCCATTGGCCTTCTTGGCCACCTGGGCACACTGCTGTATTCTTTGAACCTACAGAAGTTTAAAATTTTCAAACAAATCATTGTCCTCAAATCTTATTATTATGCAATAAGTAAAAGAATAGGATCTTCCATTGTGACCAGATCTAAAACCAAAAGTACTTAGATCCCTGAAATACATGCTTTGACACAATTTAGATAACTACATTATCTACAGAAGTCCTGAAATCTGCTGTTCACCTGACCTCTAACTCTGGAGACACCCACCTCTCCTCCTTTGCCTTACTCCTCAGTTGTAATTTCTCAAAGTGCCTACACTTGACTTTGGCTTGTATGCAGGAGTGCAACAAATATCATCTCTCGTTTGGCTTGCAACACACCTTTTTCAGTATCCAACAACTATGTATGCTTTCACCAAAGCTCCTGAGGCTCTTGATCCATGGGGTGTGTTTCACTCACTCGTCAGACAAGCCATAGGACTGGCTTTTCAAAAAAAAAAAAATTAGCAATAACTTCAGGTGCCTTTTAGATTATGCACAATATACTTTTTGAAAGGGTAAAATGGTGATGAATTGTCATGAAAATTAAAGATATTCAAGAATGAAGACATAGTTTAATTCTCATGTTACTCAATTTTTATTTCTGTTGATGACATTTCATCCTATGTAGGTTCAGCTCCATTTTATCTCTTGTTAGCTCTCTGTTGTTATTTGCTGCAGTAAAATATTCTATTTATTTCTGCAATAATATTTTCCTCTCTATTGGCATAGGTGTTAGATCTAACAAATAACTTTGATATTTTTTTGGTAAAGACAGGAAGAAAGCTATTGATCAGCATAAATATCAGCAGCCATATGATTAAATACAGTATTCTATATTTGCAGTAATAATAATTTTAATACATTAATAACTAAGTATATAAATATCCTTTCAGAGCTACATAAACTGCCTCTAAAATGAAAAAAATTGCTTCATTGTGATGAAACATTATTTGCAGCAGACTAAAAGTTCTTGTAATTAAATCAACTTCTGTTTTCACACATAGCCTGACAAATTCCATTACTCATACCATTTGCTTTGGAGTAATCCATAAAATATTCAAAGAGACCAATGGTAGAAGTTTTAAATAGATTATTCTTTATCAGATACTGTTAAAAGGAACACACAGGAAAATCACCCTGACTGACTCTTACCTTAAAGTAGCAAAGGAGGGAGGAAAAGAGCACACTGGAATGGAATTTCTTACTCACTCCCTTTGACTTCTCGATTTATCATTAATAAGTATTTATGGTTGACCTTGGTCTTTACAAGCAAGTAGGCCCCAAACTGAAATGGCAGCATAAAACAATAGTATGTTAGGATCATTGTCATTAGGAGGTGTTGTAAAGTAAAAAAATTTTTAAAATTTGGTAATGCTGACAGGTAACATTATTGCATGCATGTGAGTGAATGTCTGAAACCGAACTTTTGAAGTCTGCTGCTTGCTAGCTGCTGCCAGTATGGGTTGACTGCAAATATTCATAGCTCTTGGATGAAACAGAAGTGTCATGACCTCAGTCTGACAATTGATAGAGATAGGAACCTCCAGTGAGGAGGCTGATCACTCATTGTGCTTCTTCACAGAAACTTTACAGTGGGAAACCAGGGGCTTGGGTTCTGGAAAGAAGAGTGGGTGTGAAAAAGAAGGGTTCCCAAGAAGAGGAAGTGCTCTTGGAAAGATGAAGGTGCAGACTCTACCTGCAGGAAAGGCCCCAGAAGAGGAGAAGGATCCTGGAGATCAGGCTACTGAGTGAAAATGAATGCCAGTGAGGACCCAGGGACCTTGGCCACTAACACACAGGATTAGTGACTGAGAGCAGTAGCACAGCATGAGCTGGCACAACTTTATGCCCGATCTTCCTGGAGCAACCTCCCTGAGGGGAAGAAAACTCAAGACCTGGGAATATAGCCCAGGGGAGAGCAAGGGAATGAATGTGTGGGGTGATCAAGCTGGGTAAAAGATCTAGTCCCACTGGTTCTTAAATAAACACCAGCATCCATATCCACTATGGGTTGTAATTTCCTCTGTTTCATCTGCAACAGAAGAAAAACAATTTCTAGAATAAATTTCTGGAATGACTTTTTATTGTCCAAAGATGGCATTGGTTTTTTGGTTTGGGGAGGAAAAAAACAATTGCAGACATAACTTGTTAGAAAATGTGGTACTTCAAGAATGACCGTCTCCTTTCTCTCTTCTAAATGGCAAATTAGTTAAATTAACAGGAGAAGCCCTTGGAATAGAAGTGCAGGAGGTCTAAAAACAAAATTGCAGTGAGCTACTTTTTTTTAATTGTTGTTACACATTTTTTACTTAGTGGGAAATTAGTTTGGCTGGCTGTGCTTCAATTGCTTTGGGGAATAAGACTGATTGCTCAGCAGAAAAAAAATATCAAGCATTGCACCATAGAGTCACTTGGTTGGTAGCAACTGAAATTTACATTGCTTTTGGAGCAATCAGAGGAGCCCCCACAACTCAGAACAGGTCTCTGAGCAGCGTAATACTGCCTGCATGTAGCCATCTGACTTGAGTCATCTCTAAGAGACACCTGTTCTCTCCATTTACTGTACAGGTAGTTAATTACACCAGAGTTAGATACCTAATATAGCCTGACATGGATAGCTTGGAAATCTCTGTGCTTTCTTCTCGCCCCTTAGAAACAGTAAGACACAGCTCACCTTTCCTCACAGACTTACGCTTACTCCTGAACACCGTGACCGAAGTCCCAACCCCAGGTAGTCCAGCAGAACAGGGAAGGGAGCACCTCTTTTCCAAGTCTGACTCCTGTGCACAGATGCTAGTTCAAGAAATAATGCCATCCACAGAAAGAGTACATTAAAGGATTTATTTAGCCATCTCAGCCCATCTGTGCTGATTTTTGAGCTTGCGACATCAGCAGCATGCCCCATATGAAATATTTTGGCTATAGAAATATACCGAGTGGATACACTTTGTAACTTTTTCCTCCTAACACATGCAGGTTATAAAGTTATGATCTGTAACTGTTATATAACCAAGACCAGAAAAGTGAAATAAGGAAATAAATCACATTTTTCCTCAGCATTTATCTCTCAAAAGAGGAGATAATGTGCTCTGAATTACTTTGTGAGGCTATACGATCTTGACAGTCAAAGCTTTACTGAGGATAATTACTGATGCTCTTGAAATAATGTGAATTCTTCCATGGATAACTGGAAAAACAATCGTTCCTTTGTTAAATTATTTTGATCAACCCTTTCGTTCAGTTAATTCCCTGTGCCTTGCAAACATAAGAAGGCAATTTTTACATGTAAGAGTCCTAGCTTCAGAGGCAAAAATTGCTGTGTCATTCTGACAGCTATCTAAGTAGCTTGGGGCAGTCTTAAATGCACCAACAAATAGCTATAAATGTACTTGCCTGCCCACGCTCTGTAAAACTAGGCCGTAGATTTTCTGAGCCAAGAAAGGTCATTATGGTCTAGAAACACTGCACTTATAGTATAGAGAACAGAGTAGGTTCAGTGCTTCATGGAAATTTCACTAGGATAAGAGCATCACAGGATAAGAAAATCCTAGATGACATTTTGCAGCTTGCTGAATCTTCCCTTAACACATCGCTTTGGGCAATTCAGGACCTGGTCATTTGCCGATGACGTTGCTGAACCCCTTCCAGCAGGAGCAACACGAACAAGAAAACTAGCCAGTGCTCACACAAAGCCTGGTGATCTTTGAAGTGTTTGCATGGGTTAGAAATGGGCTGGAATAGTATAAGTTTCTCCAAGTCCTGTTTAAGCATCATAGCAATAAAACATTAAAAAAAGGAAAAAAAAGAGAAAAAGTACTTACATTTAACATACAGTCACATCTGAGACCACCTCTTCTCTGCTGTAGTACTGCAATATTCCCATTCAAGCAGTGTGGTTTGGTTTGATTTAACATGGCCAATCTATACCACTTTCAGGTAAGTCCGCTTGATCTTTATTCTAAATTAGCAAGGATAATCTCATAGGATGCAAACAGAAAAGCAGTGCTTTTAACCTTCAGTGTAAGACAGAAAATATTTTTCACTGATGACTGAATTCCAGTTCAGCCCCCATGCTTTCGTTTAAGTTTTCTTTAGAAGCAAAAGAAACTGGCAAAATATTTATTTAAAAAAAATAACCAACAACATTTTAGTGCTTTTAATGGATACTCACTTTTCTTGAAATAAAGTAGTAATTCCTGTCACCTTTTTATCTTAAGATCTTTCAGCTCTGAGTATGTAAAGCTAGTATAGACTTGGAACACAAATTTCTGTGTGTATACAATCTCTTTGTATAAAATGCAGATAAGTAACACAGTATTGTTGCAGCTGTATGCCTATGCTTGCTTAAAAAAGATCTCCAAACTGCTTTAGCATCCACCAGACAACTCATATTAATGTAAATATATGAGATTGTGTATATACTTTAAAAAAAGATTGTTTATAATGTTGGTACTGAAATAGACATAGAAAAACTTTATTAGACTGATGAGACACTAAATTGAGAGTCTTAAATGTGTTTTTCATTCAGCATTAGAGATGGAAAAATTAATATTCTGAAAGTTATTACAGGCATATTTTATAACAGATATGAATAAATTACCTCTGTAACATCACCTACCAAGAATGAGCAGATTTATACAAAAACAAACTAAAATCCTCCCCTCCATTTTAACCTAAGCAACAAGAAAAGCATTTATGTAGCTGCACTGATCTTGAACAGAGCTTCCCTGAGCTGGGACTTTAATAAATTTAAATTCCAAACACAATGGTTAACTTTTGGTAAAAATAAATGAAAAATAATTGGAAGCTTGATGCGTAAATCACTCCTACTTCTGCTCTGGTCTTTGGATAAGTGACCACTCTTTGGAAAAAACAGGTGGGAGCTAGATCACGTATTTTTTAGGTTTTCTGAAACAATTCAGGAAAATTTCATGTCACTGGACATTGTTGTTAGTTTAAGCTGTAAATGGGAAGGTAAATTGATGGTGATTGAAAACTTTCCTACAGCACAAGAACAAAGTGGACACCTATTAAACAGAGAGCTTAGGATTTTCAAAGAAATCATGAAGAATGGGCATCAGAGCGAAAGGGCCTTGGGCTTGCTCCTCTAGAACAGCATTGCCAATGCTTCCTCATCGTGCTATGTTAGAAATGCGTAATACATGACTGTCTTATTCCTAACATTGGACTTATTATGCAGCCAGGCAGGCCTATCAATTATTTTTGGAAATGAGTCACAATGAATGTGTTCTTCATTTTCATATGTCTATCAAAGCAGAGGTTACTTGCTAAAAAAAAAGATAAAAATAAAAAATCAATAATTCTTTTCACTAGAATGCAATAACTGTAAGGTGTGCAGCTCTGAGTCAAACCGAGGTGCAGGTCAAGCAATCAATTTTTCAGTAAAAATCCCCATTCATAGCAGTAGGAACTTCTGCTGGGAAAAAAAAAAAAAAAGAAGAAAAAAAATCAATGCTTGACTGTAGCCTCGGGTTCTACTCAGTAACATATGCTCGGTACTGTAACATGAGACATTATTATTAAGAAAATGTGGCTATTGCTTTTACAGGTTGAAGATCCCCTGAGAGGAGAAGTAAGATAGAGGCCAAAAAGGGCAGAGAGGTAGAAAAATGAAAAAAAAGAAATATCATCCTTTTAGAATTTCTCTACTGTGAATGGCAGGCATTTGACTGGTATAAATTTACAAAACTCTGCTGGTGATGCTGGGCCTGACATCAACTGAGGCTTGAAGTTTTGAAAGGGAGGGATTTTTTCCTTATTGTGGCCTGCTGAAATAGTATTCCCACTGTGTCTATCATTCTTGTGACACTATAATGTCCATGTTCTGATGCTGCAGCATAAAAATTGAATGGCTTTTTAACTACAAAATTAATAGGGCTTTCATCTCACATAGTACATCCTCATTAATACTAAATAGGTTAATAATGATAAAAATATTACCATAAATAGTATAGGGATTAATAATTTAACACCTATAAAAGTATTGCCATTTTTCAAAAAATCTTACATATAAAGCTCACCTAATCACCATTTGGATTGCCCAGAAAATTCCATGCACAGTAGCCCAGGGTTTGCATTGCCGTTATTCTGCACATTTAAAGCTTGTGCTATGCTAAATTAGGCCTTATGAACATGACCAGATCTGCCTGGCACAGCCTTGCACATGGTGATTCCACAAGCATCAGGTAGTTCCCAGTTTAGGAACCAACTATAGTTTCCTTGTCATTAAGTAAATGCTATGGTTCAAAGTTAGGATTCAATTCTGAATCTAGTCCAAGTCTAACTCTATGAATTGCTTTAGGCACAAGAAAAGACTTTTTTACATGAATGTCAGATATTCTCTGACAGTGATATTTAACTGCTTCTCAGGCAAGGGCTAAGAGAAATGGTTTCAGTTATTGGTTTGGACACCTGGGTGAAGTTGTCCATCCTCTTATTCCTCATTTTGTCATTGACTGTGAAAAAGTAATGGTGATGAATCCTTCCTCCAGTCATCATCTGTGTTCTCTACTTAGAACATAAACTGAAATCTAAGAAGGTAATAGGAAGAATCTAGGCATGTTATTCTCATACTCTTCCCTAAGCATCTTCTTTTGTCTGCTACCATAGGGTACAGGGTTTGGTGTACGTTTGGACTACCTAGTACAGAGCTGCATGGCTGAAAAACATAAAATAAATATCATCCTTACATGCAAAGAAACAACTCAAGAACAAAAAGGATTTGGAAAATGAGGATCTAGGACCTTGTGTCAACCTGGAATAAAAGGAAAACAAACCCAAAGGAAATCAGAAACTAATTTTTTTCCCAATCATACACATGACATAGAGCTATTAGTTATAACAACATAGTTTTACAGAAGTACATTCACACAAATCCAGCAGTACTGGAGCTTGAGATAACACATGCAAAAAATCCATTAGCTGTTTGTAAGACCTGAGCCATGCTGACAGACTAATTCCTCTCCACAAGATTTCTGGGCTGAGGTATACAGTTAGCCACAACATTTCACCAGGCAACACTGGCAGTCTTGGCACAACCTGCGATAAGCATCTCCAGAAATGTCAGTCAATAACATCTTTTCTTCTACTTCTGATGACAGACGTGCCCGAAGAGCTCAGTGGGAATAGGTCCTAAATGTATTAGATAGGCGTATGCTGACTTCAAGAAGGCATATCAAAGGGTGAGGAAGGTGATATTTAATGTCTGCTTATACATGCCCAGTCACTACCTCTCTCTTTGCTTCTCTGAAGGGTATAACACTATCCATCTGGTGGCCCTACCCCAACTGTAGGAAAGAAGTAAGGCTGGAGGCAGGTGCCCTCATCCTGTATCTCAGCCAGCAGTGCTGCCCTATGTGCTTCACAGCCTGCTGGAGCGGGTGGCAAAAGCTAGGCTATGGGATTCATAGTCAATAAACAAATCATTTTCATGTTTTTGACAGAAACTCAACATAGTTTTCTGTAAAAAAATAAAATGCACTCTGGCCAGGTGAAATATACTGGTAATATCCGTGTAGGTAAACATTTCAGAAATTGGATAAATTTCTGTAGGCGTTTGACAAGCAGTTTAGCTGAACTGCACCAGTTCCTGGTAATGAGTCTGAATGAAGATCCTCATATCCCAAACACAAAGGAAATTCTGACATAGTGATGAACATTTTCAAAATTAAGGACTTTGTGTGTGTTGCTATCAGGCAGTCAAGCTGATAAGAGATCTTGATTTCACAATGTGCTGAGTATGTCTGAAAATCAAGCTCCTTCATGGTACTTCAAGATGGGAGGTAAGAATCAAAAAACCCTAAAGTCAACCTAACCAGAATTCATGTCAAAATTTCACCTTTTTAACCTAGCTCTTACCTAAGTTATACAACTACCATCAGCAGTACACACACTGAGAGGCAAAAAAAAGGAATTTAAAATAAAACAGTATAGTGTTTCTGCTTTGCTTTATTAGCCTCATAAAGTAATACTAATTTTTTACTGTTCTCATATAAAAACCCAAAGGTTTCTGTTACAAAGAGAACTGTTTTTTCAAATTACAGATTATACTCCAATTAATATGAAATTATTACGTTGTGATAAAATATGTGATATGCAATATGTAATAAAAGAGGATTATTTAAAGGATAATAACAATAACACAGACAATACATCACAGTATTTTTCATTATTTTAAAACTGTTGTTTTAGCTATTTTTTCAGTGGTTAAAGTAAATCTTCAGAGACAGGAAACTAGAATGTGACTGCAGTTACATTTGTGCAGGCACATTAATTCATTATTGCAGAGTTGCTGGTGACCAATGAGTTTGTAGCACTACCTATTTGCTTTCAATAAAGGAGTATTGGAACATTTTGTTTAAGCATCCTATATACACAAATAATTATTCAAATGTTATGATAAGATGTAAGTCCTAGATATAGAGTCTAAGAAAAGAAAGTAATATTTTAAAAGTAAAAAACTTCTAAACTTTTCTGTAACCTTGATATCACTGTAGCAAAATCCTCAATGAAAGATGCAGCTACAGTGTAGGAAAAATAGTGGAATAAAGGTCTCATCTTCGAGTGCATGACAGAAAAAATAAAAAGAAAAAAGAGTGCCCACCTGCATTACAAGGACATGCCCAAGTCCTTAATAGTATTTCTATCAAATCTTTGAGTTTTTTTCCAAAATCTCAAATGTAGCTATGTTTTGTGCAGCTGGGGTCAAATGCAGGAACAGAAGATAGAGTTTGGGAGCAGATACATAAGATGTTCCCTCTATCACATGCAACATAGGATTTGGAAGAAAATGTTTCTAACACCACAAATAGAAAAAGGGCTATATTAAAAGAAAAAGCTAGGTTACACTACATTTCTTATTTTGATTATTTTTTTAGAAAAAAGTTCCTGTGATTGTCAAATTGCTTGTTTTGGGTATTAATAAAATGAACATGGAGGGTCAAAAAGATCTTTCATTTAGTGTTTTTTTGTTCTTTTTCTTTGTTAAAGACCTCTAAGGAAATTAAGTCTTCACAAAATGCCCTGAATAATTTTTAAACTTAATTGTACATTCACATATTATTTATCTGTTCTTTCAGTTTTGATTTGAACTCTGTTTTCTTAGTTCCTTTTGCTTCTCTTTCCCTCTCTTCTGAGTAAGACTTTATTTTTATATCTCAAACATTCATCCAGGACAGGAAAACAGCTTCTCAAGTTTACTGTATTTGTTATTAAAAATATTTGTCCCACTTTTATTTCAGGGTGCACAGAAAAAGGAAATAAACCTATATAAAAGAGACATTTCTTCCCATTATTTTCTTACTAAATTTTAAAACAATGTAGTGTAAGAAGAGTATCTGTGCTTAGACCAGAATTTTTTAATCGTTTTCTGGCCATTCTATAACTTATTGCCAACAGCTCTGAGGAAAATGCTACTGCATACATGGCAGAGCAGATGAGCTGCAATTCCCCTCTAGCAATTCAAGGATACCTATTTCTACTATCAAGAATGCAGATAACATTTTGAAGCCCTCAGAATTCAGAGTATAACAATGGAACTGCAAGTAGCAGGGCAGGAGTCCACTGCACAGGTTTTGCAGCACAGGGTCCACAAAACCAGATCATGACCATAAACATACATGATGTTTAACTGTGTACACTTTCTGAAGTAGGTGTAGAAAGGGGATTTTTCTGCAATGGACCCTGTGCAGGATAGCAGAGGCTCGTTCAACCCAGGAAAAGAGGGAAAGTGCTGTGCTACAAAACAAGGCTGGAGAATGAAGTTATCCTGCCTGGACGCTGTGGGCCTGGAGAAGATTTAGTTTCACAACTTCATTTAACCTCTCTATTTCAAGAATTATTTTGTTTCAGTAATAAGTTTGTGTCATAATAAACCAACCTTTAATAATTAGCAGCATTTTGGTGGGTTTGGTTGGCTCACTTTAAAAAATAGAAGAAAAGTTGAAGTTTCACCTTAGCACCACAGCTGACTCCTGGTCCCTTTAATCAAACAGATGACAAGCTCAGTCCACCTCCAGGGACACAGATATATACTAAAGAGGGACTTACAGGGTTTTTAGAACAAAAGTGGAAATGAATGGAATATGTTACCTAGGCAACAAAACATCTGCAGCTGTGGTAAACGATACAGAAAGCTGGCCAGCAGGGAATGAGTCTGGTGACAATGTCAGAGAAAGATGCAAGACTTCCCCTGTAGTAGAAAGAGAATAAAACAGAATCTTCTAGAAAGCAGCAAACATTTTAGAAAAAAAACCGCAGCTAATTTTATCTAGAGGTAAAGAAGTATAAAACTTGCTTCACTGCAGTGTTGTACAGCTTGGTCTATAGTAATGTGAGGCTGCTTTCAAAGGACTTTTTTCCCTGTATTTGTTTTAATCATTCAACAGTCCTTTCAGAATGCCCATCAGTGTTAGGCACAGATTCTAATACTGAGGGAGGGGTGTGCAGAAATAGTATAACCTAAATAATTATTTTTAAACTCATTAAACTCCTATTTAAGTCAATGCCAAAGTTTCCATTGACTTTAGTAAGGCCAAATTCAAAGTCACTAAGCTCTGGGGAAGGCTTACATTTAGGAAGGCTGGCTTAACCAGTATTGACTTAGGCCATGGCTGAGAATAATTTCCTTTCTGAAATACGCTTTTGTAATATTAGGAGGGGTTAACTTAACACTACTTTCAACTTTTGAATATTTTCTAACTTCATACCTTTCAAATGAGTTCAGAAAAGCAGTTTTAAAACAACAACAACAAAACATGTCATTATGGAGGAAAAAAGGAGTTTCTATGACTAAGAAATGAAAAGATTTCATACTTCAAGTCACTTGCACATACAATGAGACTGGGGAAAATAAAAAGGAAAAATTTATTTTATCTTGGCATTGAAGCTAAAGAACTATTTGAATAGAGGAGTTATGACATATTCAGTGTCACATCTGTTTATGTAGTAATCTAAGGGGCTTGTCAGTCCTATGTGTCAAGATTTTATATGTGTGTGTTCATGGGAGTGGGGGGGAGATATGCCTATATATATATGATAAAAATGATAAGTGGAACAAAAGAAGAGAATTGAAGGGCTTCAGATGTGTAATATGGATAACGTGATTGACAAAGAATAAGATAAACAAAGGACAGAGAAATCAAATTGACATCATTTTTCTATTTACCACATTCAGAAATAACCCATTTTCATGTGAGAATGAGATTGTAGAAATGGAGACAGATAAAAAACAGCCTGTCAGTATGTGACATAGCCAGGTAAGTTAAGACCTTATGAATTTTAATAAGTGTGTTGGCCCTGTACAAATTCTTTTTAAGATAGTGACAAACCTTCTGAAAGAAAACAAGATGACATTCTTCATACTGATTATATTGCTCAGAATTAGGTGTATGCCAACCCTCCCTTTGCTCCCCACAGAACCCCACTCAAAACAAACTGAAATTTGGCATTATCCTGCATATAAAGAATATTCATTAGCAGGTAGGCAGAGATTACAGATGACTCTTTTGTCCTTAATGTCCACTTATTGTACTTGTTGTTAGACCAGAGAGACCATTTTGAGGTGGTGTACAATGAGGTGACTGAGAGGCTGTTAATCACACTGAGCTCTTCAGTTGAAATTTTTTACTATATGGATGTATGGAAGAAAAATTGGTGCTGTGTCAGCTTACTGAATGTAAATCATACTGAAAGAAGGAAAATGTTGTTATAATGCAGCCCTTGGGAATAGAGAAGATAAGGTCAGAGATGAGGCAAGAAAAAATTCTAACAAGTATGTGATAAGCAAACTTTCAAACCTTGTTTGCAATCTAAATCTACCCTCCCTGATAAGTAACTCCTTCTGTACTGTGTCATCCTTGGAGAAATCCATCCGACCTGACTCTGCAGTCAGCAAGGACATTCAGCTACTGGGGACCCTTTTCTTTCCTGGATCTCACTTTTCTGAGAGAGGTTTTGGGGTTGGGTGAGGTGAGAAAGAAGGGGTTGATTGATGAGAGCAAAATCGTGAATGTCTGTCTTTCTTTTTTAATTTTTAAGTTGGGCAGATGGTGTCTCCATGGAAGAATTTACCTGTTACTTTTTGACCCACTGACAGAAGACTAAATGGATTCCTTAGTCATCTCCAATCCTACACCTGTCCTATTCAGCTAAGCAACCAAGTGCCAAAATATGGATATTAAGCTTGTTAAATTCAGTGTAGGAATTTCTACTGAATCAGAGCTCTCTGTATCTACCCCAGAATGAACATATCTAAATGAATATTAACAGCTATATGTAAGAATTATTCAAAAAAATGCAGTTGTCTAAATATCTACTTATTTATGAATACTATATGTCTTTCATAAGATCCTGACCTTTTTGGGAAACCTCTTTTCAAGATGTGTGTACAGGACAAAGGATATTGAATGAAGTGGTTGTAAATACATTATTCATTTCTAGTCATTACTGATGATATTATGTATAACATGAGTGACAGAGCATAGCACAGCTATGAATAATTGTTGTGAGGTCATCAGTCATGGGCATAAATTAATTTTGCATGTACATGTGCCTCATTGCAAATTTTATTTAGTATAACCACACTGGTTATGATATATATATAGTATAACCATGCATATTTATGATTTTTGCATTTCAGTATTTTTCTGAATTTAGGTATACTGCCCTGAGCAATGTCAAATGGAAAATATATCTGACAGGTTTTCCTCTAGACATGTGCTTTTTACCCAGAACCCTGAGACATCACAGTATTGTTAGTCTTCATATTCTGGGAAGGGACAGATTATTCCTGTAGGAAGCTATATTTATGTTAATAGGAGTTGTGTCATTGAATTTTCAATAAGGACAGTGACACTGAATTTAAGAGTAATCCATATATTTGGAAGTAGCACTTAAAAGAAGTTTATTTAAAAAGACCTTATTTTTAATTTCCATAGGAACAATTATTAAAAAATTAAAAGTTATTATATAATATTTGATCACTTTTCATACACTAAATACTTTCTCAGTGCACCACAGTTATAAATTAATTTCATATTAAGAAGCGATCTTTTGAGTATTAAGACAGAGCTGCTCTAATGTTAATGATGAATTCCTGATAGAAGAAACACTTTTGCCCTTGAAAACTGCCTCAACCACAGATGAGGATTTGTCTGTACTAAATATTCAAAGAAGTTATTCAAAATTAAGAAAGCTCAATTGATTAGATAGGTAGGTAGACAGACAGATAGATAGAAAGAAACATTAAAAATTAATGTAATAAGTTATCACTGTGGAAGTAAGTTGAAGGCCCTGCATATAGAAAGACTTCAAAAACTTAATTTAGATTCCTAAAATAAGACATACTGCTAAGCATGTAGAAGTAGATTATTTCAATCAAGTTATATACATATGAATACTCTAAATAAGAATTAATGTAGCGAATGGCAATATATTGAAGCCTACTTCTGACTGAAGATGTTTATAGATGAACTTAATGCAAATTAACTACTTAAATAAAAAATATTTTCAATATATTTTACTGAGACTCCTCATAAAAACAAGTCTCCAGCTAAACTGTATTGTGCTCAAGTTTTCCTTAAAATGCAATTGGTGTCCTAGACTAAATCTAGATTATCTGGATAGTATAGAAGAAGGCTTTAATGTCCAGCATGTTGAAAGTCTGGCTTCCAGACTGAGTTATTATGCAGATCTCTCTCCTCTCTCCAGTTGTTCCTCTAATGCCCTAATGGAACTCATACACTTCTCAAGAAATAGTTCAACTGAAGCCACAGATTTACATGGCTCAAAACATACTGCACAAACTTCAGGTTAAAAAATCCTGTATCAGGCAAAACTCAGATCCTCTGAGGCTTTATTAGGAAACTTGTAATTTAGAACAGTTTAGCAAAAGACCTTTCAGATGAACTTAAGCCCAATAATGAAGAGACATTAAAGTATGTGAGTTTCATATTGATAGCTGTGCAAAGCAAGACTCATCTGAAATGAGAGCTCGTTTGGAGAAAAACATTCCAAAAAACATAGCTAGAGACAATACTCACCCAAGCAGTGGAGAAAAGAAGCCATTACTCACCAAGAACCTTGACTTTGCAGGTGTGGGCCCAGTCTGCTGCATTTCAGTGTCAATAACAAATTACACCTTTGTTTCTACAGGAACAAGGTTAGACACATAATGACTAATAAATGGGATTACTAACAAGTCATAAAAGATTGGCTTTATATCTAGGCATTTTATTGAAAAATAAAACCACATCAAGAGATAAATGGGTAAACAAAACATCAGAAAACTCACCACAGTATTCCAGTACTTAAAGGGCAGATACTAAGTGGATGGAAGCTCTCTATTCCTTCACAAGGAGCCACAAGGAGAAGACAAGGGGCAATGGGTACAAGTTGCATGAGGACAGGTTTCATCTTGATATAAGAAATAAATTTTTTATAGTGAGAACAATCATCCACTGGAACAACGTTCCCAGTGATGTGGTGAAATCCTGATCACTGGAGGTTTTCAAAATGTGTTTGCAAAGGGTGCCAGATAATCTCATTTAGGTTCCCTTTCCCATGAAAGGTTGGATCAGATGATCTTTTGAAGTCATAGAATCATAGAATCATAGAATCATTCAGGTTGGAAAAGACCCTTGGGATCACCAAGTCCAACCATCAGCCCTACTCTACAAAGTTCTCCCCTACACCATATCCCCCAGCATCTCATCTAAATGACCCTTAAACACATCCAGGGATGGTGACTCCACTACCTCCCTGGGCAGCCTATTCCACTGTCTGACTACTCTCTATGAAAAATTTTTTCCTAATGTCCAGTCTGAGCCTCCCCTGTTGCAGTTTAAAACCATTCCCTCTTGTTCTGTCACTAATTACCTGTGAGAAGAGACCAGCACCAACCTCTCTACGATGTCCTTTCAGGTAGCTGTAGAGAGTGATGAGGTCTCCCCTCAGCCTTCTCTTCCTCAAACTGAACAGTCCCAGCTCCCTCAATCTCTCCTCATAGGATTTGTTCTCCAGGCCCTTCACCAGCTTCGTTGCCCTCCTCTGCACTCGCTCCAGCACCTCAATATCTCTCTCGTATTGAGGTGCCCAAAACTGGACACAATACTCCAGGTGTGGCCTCACCAGTGCAGAGTACAGGGGGACTATCACCTCCCTGCTTCTGTTGGTCACACTATTTCTAATACAAGCCAGGATGCCGTTGGCTTTCTTAGCTACCTGGGCACACTGCTAGCTCATGTTCAGTTGCTTGTCAATTAGAACCCCCAGATCCTTCTCTTCCACACAGCTCTCCAGCCTGTAACGATGCATGGGGTTGTTGTGGCCTAAGTGCAGGACCCGACACTTGGCCTTGTTGAAGCTCATCCCATTAACATTGGCCACTGATCCAACCTATCCAAGTCTCTCTGTAGTGCCTCCCTATCTTCATGCAGATCAACACTCCTGCTTAACTTGGTGTCATCTGTGAACTTACTGATGATATGCTCTATGTCCTTATCAAGATCATCAATAAAGATGTTGAACAGAAATGGTTCCAACACCACTTGTGACTGGCCATCAGCTGGATTTAGCTCCATTGACCACCACTCTCTGGGACCGTCCATCCAGCCAGTGCTTGACCCAGCAGACCGTTCGCTCATCCAGGCCATGGGCAGCCAGTTTTTCGATGAGAATGCTATGGGGAACTGTGTTGAATGTTTTTTGAAAATCCAGGTAGACAATATCCACATCTTTTCCCTCGTCCAATAGTTGGGTCATCTTGTCATAGAAGGAGATCAGGTTTGTCAGGCAAGACCTGCCTTTCATAAACCCATGCTGACTAGGCTTGATCCCCCGGTTGTCCATTATATGACTTCTAATGGCATTCGAGATGACCTGCTCCATGACCTTCCCTGGCACCGAGGTCAGACTGACAGGTCTATAGTTTCCTGGATCCTCCTTTTGTTTGTCTTGTAGATGGGTGTCACATTTACCACCCTCCAGTCCAATAGGACCTCCCCAATTAGCCATGACTTCAGGTAAAGGATGGAAAGTGGCTTGGCGAGCACATCTGCCAACTCTTTCAGCACCCTTGGGTGTAACCCATCTGGTCCCACAGACTTGTGTGCATTCAAGTAGTGTAGCAGGTCTCTGACCACCTCCTCTTCAACTGTGCTGACATCAGTCTGCTTGCCCTCCCCATCTCCCAGCTCATGAGGCTGGGTGTCCAGGGAACAGCCAGTTCCACTGCTAAAGACTGAGGCAAAGTAGGCGTTGAGCACCTCAGCTCATCCTTAGCTACCATGTTTCCCTCTGCATCCAATAAAGGAGGGAGATTTTCCCTAATCCTCCTTTTGCTGTTAATGAATTTATAGAAACATTTTTTATTATCCTTAACAGCTGTAGCCAGGTTGAGCTCTAGCTGCGCTTTGGCTCTCCTAATGTTCTCCCTGCATAACTTCACTACATCTTTATAGTCTTCACAAGAGACCTGGCCCCTCTTCCAAAGGCAATAGATTCTCCTTTTGTTCTTGAGATCCAGCCAAAGGTCCCTGTTTAGCCAGGCCGGTCTCCTTCCCCTCCTGCTTGTTTTTCAGCACATGGGAACAGCCTGCTCCTGTGTCTTTAAGACTTCTCTCTTGAAGTATATCCAGCCTTCCTGGACTCCCATATCCTTCAAGACAGCCTCCCAAGGGATTTTGTTAATCAGTCTTTTGGACAGGTCAAAGTTTGCCCTCCGGAAGTCTAAGGTGGCAGATTTACTAACCCCTCTCTTTGTTTCTCCAAGGATCTTCCAACCTGGGCTGTTCTATCATTTTATGATTCTATCACCATCCCAGCTCATGAGGCAGAAATTTTCAAACAATTTTCAATAACGTTCCACAAAAATTCCACAATTTCTTTAGATTTCAGGAAACTATCTAGTAAACAGTTACTGAATTCTAACTGGAATTGGTTTTGTTTGTTGTAATAATTGGTGTTTAAGGAAAACAAAGTTGAAATTAGTATTCCCCACAAAACTTTTAATGAATAAAACTGACAAACTATTTGTCTTCAAGTGGTTTATTTTCTGGTTTTGCTTTTTTTTACCTAGTCCTCGTTATATTTATTTATATCTCTGAGTGAACCTAAGACAGATGACCAGAGGCATCACATTATGTTCTCATTAGTCCTTAACACACTATTTTCAAAACACATATTCCTTGAGAAACTGTCATGAATAGAAGACTGCCAGTGACAAGGTCTCAAAGAAGTGTGGCCAGCAGGTCGAGGGAGGTGATTCTCCCCCTCTACTCCACTCTTGTGAGACTACACCTGGAATATTCTGTCCAGCTCTGGGGCCTCCAGCATAAGAAGAACATGGACCTGCTCAAGCGGGTCCACAGGAGGGCCATGAAGTTGATCAGGGGGCTGGAGCACCTTCCTTATGAGGACAGGCTGAGAGACTTGGGGTTGTTCAGCCTAGAGAAGAGAAGGCTCTAGGGAGACATTATAGTGGCCTTCTAGTACTTAAAAGGGGCCTACAGGAAAGATGGGGAGGGACTCTTTATCAGGGAGTGTAGCAATAGGACGAGGGGTAACGGTTTTAAACTGAAAGATGGTAGATTCAGATTAGATCTAAGGAAGAAATTCTTTCCTGTGAGGGTGGTGAGACACTGAACAGGTTTCCCAGAGAAGTTGTGGATGCCCCCTCCCTGGAAGTGTTCAAGGCCAGGTTGGACGGGGCTTAGAGCAACCTGATCCAGTGGAAGGTGTCCCTGCCCATGGCAGGGGGTTTGGAAGTAAATGATCTTTAAGGTCCCTTCCAACCCAAAGCATTCTATGATTCTATGCTGCTGGGCAAGAATGTGCTCTTAGGTAGATTTTGTAGAGCAGGTGATGCCAGGTAATTTGCAAACCCACAATAATCTGTATATGCATCAAAGCTCTAAGGTCTCTGAAACAGATTTAATTTTATTCTGAAAAATCAACATTAACTTAAATGCAAACTTTTAATTTCTGATTCCATCAAAGAGTTTGGGTGTGACCTTAAGCAAGATGCTTAACTTGTGGGACCTGAGACATAGGGAGTTTATGAGAGAATCTATCCCTAAATAGTTATTACAGATTTATAGACCGATTATACACTGATACATCTTCACTGCACTTTGTACCTTTAAAAGATTTTATCTTTAAATTAATGTACTGTGGTGGTAAAAAAAGTCAAATAAGTTTTCTATCAGTAAATTTGAAAAAATATAAGAAATTCAACAACAGATGATGAGATCTCATGGGATACTTAGGCAGAACAGGCAGTCATTTAAAAGCCCACTCTTTTCCAGAGAAGAAGCTAAAAGAAATTAAAATGCATACTAAAGAGTGGAAAAATACTTGGCTTGGACTATGCAGAAGGTGTGAAATAATTAAAGTAGCAGCATTTAAAACTGATGCTCTTGCCACATAAAGTTATGCAAGATTCTAGCTAAGATTTTTAAATTTTTAAAATCTGTTTTTTAAAGTTAATTTGAAATTTTTTAACCTAATTCCTGCACAATTCCCCTCTAACTTGTGTGGGCTCACCCTTCTCTGCCCTAGTGAAATTAACTAGAATGATTTAGGTAGCTCAGCTTGCCAGTTAGAATTGTAATTAGGCTTATAGTGACCAGAGTTGTCTGGAAATGTTTCATTAGCACATGGTTAATTTCCTATATACATTTTTCCAGGAAAAAAAAAAAGAAAAAAAAAAAAAAGAGATATTACCTAAAAGCCATATTTCGAAGTGGGGAAGAAAAACCCTGAAATAACAAAATTCTCCATAAAACGAAAAGCACAGCAGTAACAGTGAGCAAGAATGTTTACTGAAACACCCTTCTCATTGGTAGGTCTTTTTTTATCTCTTTCATGCTTTTTTTCATTCTATTTTTTTAAGAACAACACATACAGTGATTTCTATACTTCTTGCTGTTCATTTGGAAAAGTGCTTTTCTTTCTCTTTGTTTACAATGAGCAGAGCCTCTATTTAAATTCAAAGCTTGGCACAACTTATTTCATCTAGAAAATGCATATGTACTACACCTCTCAATAGATAGACTTTTCAGTGTCAATTCAAAGTGAAGCTTGTGGCCTTTCCTTATTGAAACCCTAATGGGAAAAATATTTATATGCAACTGTAAGAGATGCAGCAACAACAGCAGTGAAAATGTGCGTTCATCCAAACTTCACCTCCGAAACTCTGAGATTTCAATTGTTCAGAAGCTTCACAAAATGTTCTTCTGTTTGGATTAATCTGTGGAGACCATCTCTGTGAATAAAAAGCAATCTCATCTTGAAATCCAGTGGGTACTACAACAACAAAGGGTAAACAAACAAACAAATTAAAAACAGAATAAAGAGAGGAAAAGATATAAACTTTTGGAGATAAATCTGGCATTACACAGAAGGAGGTGCATAACAGAGTTTCCACATGAAACAGATCTACACAGTGAAATGGACATTGCTGCTTTTAGCTGCTTCCTTCCCTTTTCAGGTTGAATATGCTTCCTGGAAAAAAACCTTCTTCATACTCTTTTGCTGCACTGAAGTACTCTATGTCGCCTAAGTAGTATTGAAATAAAAAGTGGGCCAGGCCTGTTGTCCTGGTTTTGGCTGGAATAGAGTTAATTTCCTTGAGCTGGGAGACAGCATAGCTGAATACTGGACCCAGATTTCATCTCTCACAGGCCAGGATAGAGTTAACTTTCTTTGAGCTGGGAGGGGGGCACAGCTGGAGTTCCAGGCCCGGACTGGCCATTGGAGTATTCCATATCATGCTGTGTTCTGCTCAGTATATAAAGGAGGCAGGTTCTTTCTCAGTTCAGGTTGCAGTGGTGGAATATTTCTTCCGTGGGGATCACTGCTGGAGGCAGGCTGCATATTGGTTGGTGGGTGGTGAGCACATTGTGCATTACCCTTTTGGACTTTCTATATTTACTGCTGGTTTGCTACCATCATTAAACTGGTTTTTTTATTTCAACCTATGAGGTTTTCCTTTTTGTCCCTCCCCTGTTTTCCCAGGTGGGGGAACAGGTGAGCGACCGGCTGCATGCTGTTTTGCTGCCGACCGAGTTCAAACCACATCTCTATATAACAATCTCTCAATATATAATGCACATATGCTCAAACTATGCTTGTACAGTTTTCTTGTATTCTCGGCAAGTATAAAACATAGAATGGGTTGGGTTGGAAGGACCATAAAGATCATCTAGTTCCAACCCCCCTGCCATGGGCAGGGACACCTTCCACTGGATCAGGTTGCTCAAAGCCCCGTCCAACCTGGCCTTGAACACTTCCAGGGAGCGGCATCCACAACTTTTCTGGGAAACCTTTTCCAGTGTCTCACCACCCTCACAGGAAAGAATTTCTTCCTTAGATCTAATCTGAATCTACCATCTTTCAGTTTAAAACTGTTACTCCTTATCCTATTGCTACACTCCTTGATAAGGAGTCCCTCTCCATCTTTCCTGTAGGCCCCTTTTAAGTACTGGAAGGCCACTATAATGTCTCCCTAGAGCCTTCTCTTCTCTAGGCTGAACACCCCCAAGTCTCTCAGCCTGTCCTCATAAGGAAGGTGCTCCAGCCCCCTGATCAATTTCAAGGCCCTCCTGTGGACCCACTCGAGAAAGTCCATGTCTTTCTTATGTTGGGGGCCCCAGAGCTGGACACAGTACTGCAGGTGTAGTCTCACAAGAGTGGAGTAGAGGGGGAGAATCACCTCCCTTGACCTGCTGGCCACACTTCTCTTGATGCAGCCCAGGATACAGCTGGCTTTCTGGGCTTCGAGCACACACTGGTGGCTCATAGTCAGTTTTCCATCCACTAATACCCCTAAGTCTTTCTCTGCAGGGCTGTTCCTAATCCACTCAATGCCCAGCCTGTATTTGTGCTTGAGATTGTCTCAACCCATGTGCAGGATGTTCCACTTGGCCTTTTTGAACTTCATGAGGTTTGCACAGGCCCACCTCTCAAGCCTGTCAAGGTCCCTCTGGATGGCACATCCCTTCCCTCCAGCATGTCAACCACACCACACATCTTGGTGCCATCAGCAAACGTGCTAAGGGTGCACTCAATCCACTGTCCATGTCACCAACAAAGATGTTAAATAGCGCCAGTCCCAACACCAACCCCTGAGGAATGCCACTTGTCACCGCTCTTAAACTCAGACATTGAGCCGTTGACTGTCACAGTTTGAGTGCGACCATCCAACCAATTCCTTATCCACCAAGTGGTCCAGTCATCAAATCCATAACTCTCCAATTTAGAGACAAGGATGTCATGTGGAACAATGTCAAAAGCTTTGCACAAGTCCAAGTAGATGACATCAGTTGCTCTTCCCATATCTACCAGCACTGTAACCCTATCATAGAAAGCCACCAAATTTGTCAGGCACAATTTACCCTTAGTGAAGCCATGTTGGCTGTCACCAATCACTTCCTTATTTCCCGTGTGCCTTAGCATATGCTCCAGGAGGAGAAATATGGGTTAAGGACAAAATATATATCACTGGATACTCAAATTGTATAACAAATATTCCTCCACTGAAGCCAATGTGAGACAAGCTGTGGAACTGGTCTGCTTTCTCAGATAGAGTTCAATAGAAACAGAAGCTAGGAGTAGTGAGGGGATTCACTACAGCAACTATTATGACTACCTCTTGATTATGGATATTGTGCACAATATTACATAGGTCTTAATATCTTCCCTTGTTTTAAAAAAAAAAGCCAAAACCCAGACCCAAACCCAACCACAGCACCCCATTCCTTAAACCCCAAACAGAAGCAACAAAAGCAGGAACACGTTTTTTGTTCCAACCTGGTTTAGAAACACCTAAAGTTTCATGAATTATTGAAGTCTTTCTCTCTATAAAATCACTGTATGGAATCCTTATTTGAAGAAGATGCTACTCCATCTCCTTTTGATGCAAATGGCTTGTGAACTTGAGTTCTTTCATCTCCTGCAGCAAAAATCTTAAGCAGAAGTGGTAGAAAGTACAGCAACAACTAACCTGGGGTACTAACATATACTCTTTCTCAGACTTGTAAAGGCATTTAAAGATATAAACCAGGGGGCGGGGGGGGGGGGGGCGTAATTTTGTCTTCTACATGCATAAAGATACTATCAATACTTAGTAAAATGGCAAGTGTTAAAGCATCTTGATATCCTTCTAAGCTAGATATTTACTCATTTGACAGAGGCAAAAGTAGAAAAATAAACATCACCCTTGCAAAAGATGGTACAGTGATTACACGTCAAGAGCCATGATTACAAATCAGGTATTCTGTTGATCAGTATTTTGCTCTAAGACAACAATCAGAGTCCCTCCTTTCACTCTCTATGATCCACTGCATTTTTAGGATAATGTAATCATCCCAAAGTACTCATACAATTAGAGACTTTTAACTTCATTATTACTGATGGAATTTGGACTAATTAATAATTCCCAAAAGAACACTTAGCATAATCTACATTTTGACAATAGAGCATGAAAATTAAAAGAACAAATGTATGTGCATTTCCAGCTGTCTTTGAATTATGACAGTGACATTAATAATTTGTTATATTCATTGCTCAGCATTTACTTAAACTCTTCATAGAGCATGATAAACATAATTAAAATTAATGAAACCTAAAGAATACACAGAGGAACAGATGTCAATGTCAATTGTATTTGCTGCTTAAAGACAACTCTGAAGCTGGAGGTTTGCATTTGATATTTGATTTATGTGATAGTTGACTGGTGTATGATTAATTGATACAAGTTATCTTTCTTACTTTACTGCTGCTGAAATGCTAGTAAGAGGTTACCAAAATGAAAGCAATTATTTATGCAACAATTCTGTGGTAACTTTTGCAGGTTACTCCAAAGTAGTTCTCGTAGTGATAGAATTTACAAAATTTTGATATCTTACAATGAAATTCTCCTGACTGTTCTGACAATATTGTGTCATAAGTTTTAGCTAAAAGCAGGTAAATTGGCATGTATCTAATATATGTTCATTTTAGTTGCATGTATGTTATGTGGTATGTATCTAAAATCAAGTTTGGATCCCTGGCTCAGATATTTCAAAGGTCTTTTTCTGAATTACATTCTGTAACTTCAGTCAATTCTTCTTTGGATACAAGCTTTGAATCCCAAGCTTAGAATAATAAGCTTGTGGCTTTAAGCTTGTGCCTTGCCCATAATCGGAAAGTAGAAGACTGTTTTCCAAGAGTTTGCAGCACAATAGTATTTCCCCAGGCAATAAAATGTATCATATTGCTTTGACTTCACTTGAATTAATCCTTTCCAAGGACGGGCTCTTCAGGTGCTGTGGAAACCTCATACTGTTTACAGGCAAGGCTTAAACTTATGGAAAATGTCAGTTGCAAATAATGCATCATAAGGTTTAAACAGAATTACGCAGTAGAACTATGTCAAATCACTCCAGCTAAGGGTATAGCCTGAATTCATCATTGGAGGTAAGGAATCAGGGCTGCTGGTGTTTCACTACCAGCCCTAAACTTGTCAGTTCTAATCCTGTCCTTTGACCTTTGCTTTATAGCTACCTAATGTCTGAAGAAGCAACTGAGCTGCTACCTAAAGCACACCTCAATGAACAGAAGAAATATATGGCTAATGTTAAACAGTTTAACTTTCTCCTCTGTTTTAATTGTGTTGTCCTTAACTAATATTAGAGACATTAATACAGATTAATAGGGTCCTATTGAGCATCTAGCCCATAAAGTGTTTAATTGTACACGCTTCTGCACAAAGCAAGTCCAGTTAAGTCTTCAGTTTATATGGAGAGTTACAGCTACTCATGGATATTTCAGGGGGTGCTGGTCAGTGGACCTATGCCCATTTATCCCACATCAAGAGCTTTAGCTATGATTTTTTTCTCATTTAAATCTTTTGTTACAACTGCAAAGAGTTAATGATGTTGCAATAAATAGACAGCATATTCACAACTTTAAGTGCTAACAGAGACTTCTAGAATAACATGTATTGAATAGTTTTTATTTTGTTTTCCCCTCTTAACTGCCTGCACACTTCTGGTTTCTTTGAATGAAATAACCCAAGAAAAATTAATCTTTTTTTTTTTTCTCAGCTGACCTCAGGAACAAAGCAGCAAACTAGGAGGATTACATATCACATGTGTTCCCTTGCTGATAAAACCCACCAATCTGCAGTATACTATATTAGCTGGCAGTTTGAGATTATATGCTCAGCTTTCCAATCCTGTTCATTGGTAGTGAAGGACACCAACACATGCCATCTAGTCTACTTTGCACAGTTTTCTGGGATGGACACTTACTTCTTAGACTCCCCTTAGCCTGTGGTTTGAATACATCACACTGAGCCTAACTCATGCCTGGCCTGAGCTAGGCCAGCCCTGCATAATGTCAAGCCAACACGTCTTTTTCTATCTCCACCACAACATTATGTAGTAGAAACTGAAAATAAAATACAGAATATCTCCACCAGGCACTTTGAAAATCTAGCTGATCTGGATGTGAATGATCTAGAGATAGTTAGAAGATGCTTAAAGTACCCAAAACTTCTATTTGACATTAACTTGGATTTGTCTTATATACTGCTTATGAAGAATGCAGAGAGACAGAATCATTGTACTACTGTTTTGAAAGATAAACATACATACATATATATATATATATATATATATATAAAAAACAACTAACCACCAGCAAGCAGTGCTTTAAAAGACAGAAAACAAGGAAGCTAACAAGGAATTATATCTTTACCTCAGAGTCTTGCTTTTTATCTCCTGTTTTTCAAAGTTCTCATCTGAGATGTTGTTTTCAGACTGTTTTATCTCTCAGCATATGTGTATGGCAGAATTTTACATAGCTGTTGCAAAAAAAAAATATGAAGTCAGAAAAAGTGGTTCCAAAAATAATCCACAAGTGGCTCCAAAAAAAGATCATCTCCCCATTTAGGAAATGAATACATTAAGAATCATTTAAACTATGGCCTATTGAAGGGTTTGATTACTCTCATTGGCAACTTTTGAAATTACAATCCTGTGTACAAAATTGCATTTGCAGAGAACTTGCTCTTTTATTTTTGCATACTTCCTCCCCCAAAGCTGAGTGCAAATCAAACATTTTGCAGAACGTTTTTCACCCACATTCTGCAATTTTTGTTATGAATAAGCAACAACAACAGTATATGCAGGTAAATCCAGAAGCTGCACACTTAGCCTTCTAAAATTTGGCTCACAAGTACAGGCAAGTACCATATATTGAGCTACATCAACACTGTATTTCTCTGGGTTGTTAGCTGCTCTTTCTTTCTTGAACTGCCACAGATTTGTCACATCATACTGTATGAGAAACAGACTTACTCATATTGAATGATGTTTCAAAACCAGCTGACATGCAGTCCTATGAGATCTCTGATGCTTATAGCAAGTATCATTCTTAACATGAATGAAAACGTAAGTATACAACTCATAACTTCTATTGACTGTTCACCAAGATGTCCTGCAGATTTAATAAAGAGATCGCCATAGTTCAGATCTCTGAATAAATGGAGTTAATTTCTGTGATTCTACAGTTCCATGCAATTCAGTTAGTGCTTGCAATTTTACTCGGCCTTGACTTAAATTGTCAATTATTGTTTTGCTCAATTGCCCAATGTAAAGGACTCTCTTCATTTTGCTACCAGAGCTTTCATAAATAATGCCATGATGGTCTTTCCTAATGAATGGTGAAGCTGTGCAATTCTAGATTTCAGTGAAATTGAAATTATCTTCTGGAAGCTGCTTTATCTCATTTTCTCAAGCCAGTGAAGAGACTAACCACTCTATCTTATTAATTGTGTACTTCCACAAATGATTTTGCAAGCCCTCACATTGACAAGCTTGCTTTTCAAACTGGTTTCCCTACAGTACTAAGCATCCTGAACAACATCATCTGCTTAACCCCTATCTGAAATCCTATGATTCTGAGAACAGCTCCCAATTGATTTATAGTTCCTGCTGGAAAAACAAAGTAAAACAAAAATCTTAACAAAAAGGAAGCACTAGATTCATAAATATTTAACAAACTTAAAAAGAAAAAAAAAAAAAAAGGCAAATGTTAGCATTTTCTCTCAAGAGGTTTTGAAATAAAAAGAAATACCAGAGAGAAGTGGGGGGAGGGGGGGAAGAAAGGCAAAAAGAGAAAGAAAACTTCTGCAGATAAACCTTGGGACAATGCCCTCCTTCCTAAGCTGAGGTTCTGTGATCCTTTATTTGTTTTTAAATCCTTTGTCAGAACCAATACTACTGTGTTCATTAAAATTGCATTTCATTCATTAGTGATTTAGATATTGTGCCAAAATGCCAAGATACACATAGACAGCAATGTACAGATAATACTTCTCTTGACAAAGTGGTCACGGATAGATGCTTTTCCTGATGTTTTACTGTCAATCAATATAATGAATGAGCTAACCATCAATGGTTTCTGGAGCATGCTTGAATACATATAAAGCCACTTACACAAGTACAGAGAGGACTCTCAGTTTCTGAATTAGGTCATTCATTTGTCTTGTTTTTAAAAGAATTGTGGGAAAAAAAAAAAAAAAGATAGTAATTTCTTTGCCTAGGGATGCAGAGATGCTTGAAACAGAAACAGAATACCTGCTGTTATGTGTGCATGTATAAATTAGGAGAGATCTGCTCTGAAGATGTTACTTCTTGAGCTACTAAGAAAAAACCTAACTGCTGCCAGAGGCAATGCATTATCCACAACAGAGCTGAATATGGGATTCAGTGCTCTGTTAAACTAATTCCCTGTAATGCTTCATCCTATGTAAACTATCTCTCAGAATTTACACCACAAAATGTGTGGTCTCTTTGCATATCTTAAACTCTATGCAGCAGGAGATTGACCAGCAATTTTTATAATGCTCAGAGTAGAAAAAGACTAATGGAAAAATATAGTATTGTAACCGAGACACTGAACATTTCCATTGTGTTTATGTCAAAAGAGCACTAGTTGTGCTCTATCCTTATGAGATACATGAAAGATCTGCATGTTAAGAAACATGGACACTTTTTTTGGAAACAACTAGTACCACTGTATAAAAGAAAAAAATGAATGTTCAGTGATGAAAGATACCATACACTACTGAAACTACATTTAACTGACAATGTTGAGAAAATTTTATTTGCAGTATATTAACTGAGCAGAAATTCTAATACTGTTTTTCCCAGGGAAAATTTTTAAGAACGATAGATAAATTCAGGTTGGAAGGGACCTTAGGAGGTTATTAGTGTAACCTTCTGCTCAAAGTCACCTACGAGATCAGATCAGATTGCTCAAATCCTCACCTAGTTCAACTTATGTCCACTGTCTCTTATCTTTACACTGTGTACCTCTGTGAAGAGCTTGGTTTCATCTTGATAATTGCCTCACAGGTATTGGAAAGCTGCTAACAGGTTAAACCCCACCAAAGCCGTCTCTTCCCCAGGTTTAACAAGGCCCAGTCATTTGGCTTCTCCTTACAGACTGTGTGGTCTAGCTCCCAACCACCGTGGGACCTCATCCCTGAACTCACCGCACTTTACAATGCCTTTCTTGTACTGATTGAAGGCATCAAAATTGGATACAGATCGTGGTCTAAGGAGTGCTGAGTAGACAGGTATGATCCCTTCCTCCAATCTGGCTACACTGTTGTTCATACAGCCCAGGATGTTGTTGGCCATCTTTACTGCCAGGACACACTGCTGGCTCACATCTGCCATGACACTCAGGGTCTCTTCTGCTGAGCTGCTCCCCAGCAAGCTCATCACCAAGCTGTGACATTGCAGGGGCTCTCCTTTCCCTTTTGTGTGGCTGGGAATTTGTCCCACAATGTTGAATTGTATGGTGTTCCTGCTGGCCCATTCCTCCAGCCTCTCTGGGTCCCTCTTTATGGCTGTTCTGTCCTTGAGCATGTCCCTCTAATTTTGTCCCTCCAATCTGGTGTCATCTGGGCACCTGATGAGATTATACTCTGTTGTTTCCTCTAGTTTGTAAAAAAAGATGTGAAACAGGACAGATCCCAGGATAAATCTTAGAAATCCTTGTCATACTTGTTACTGGTCTCCAGGCAGTATATGATCCATAGCCCTCTGAGACCAACCGTTTCTTTTATCCAGCTACTTGTTCACCCATTCAGATGACAATATCCTAACTTAGATACAAAATTATTATGGAAAACAGAGTCTAAAGCCTTGCTTCTTTTGAGGTAAATTACATTCTCTCTGCTTGCCAACAAATCCAGCCACTTTGTCATAGAAGGCAATAAGGCTGGTCAAGCAGGATTTACCCTTGGCAAATCCATGTTGACTACACCCAGTCACCTTCTCTTTAATGTTCCCAGAATGCTGCTTAAACAGGACTTGCTGCATCATTTTCCCAGTGGCAGAGGCGAGCCTGTCTATTCTGTAGCTCTCCAGATCATCCTTTTGACTCTTTTTGAAGATGGGTGGGACATTTGCTTTTCTCTTATCACTGCTGACCTTCTGAAATTTCCCTGACCTTTCAGAGATAATAAAAAATAGCCTCACAAAGGCATCAGACAGTTCTCTTGACACCCTTGCATACAGCCCACTTGGTTTTACAAACTTGCGTGAGTAGACCTCTCTCAGGTAATCCCTTTCTCAGTCCCTGTTCAACTGATAGTTGATCACATCATAACATTTCAAGCACTTTTTGGTGCAGTTCTGTGGGTTCCCTCTCTAGCTTTTATTTCTTACAGACACACTGTGGTTCATCATTGTAATTCTACTGCCACAGTGCACCATGACATTTGTAGGCTCGCTAAAAGATGTAGGTCTGTACTGGGTTTGCATGACAAGAGTTTGGTAGTAGGGGGCTACAGGAGTGGCTTCTGCGAGAAGGCGTCAGAAGCTTCTCCCATGTCTGAATGTCTGATAGAACCAGTGCCAGCTGCCTCCAACACAGACCCACAGCTGGCCAAAACTGAGCCTATCAGCGACAGTGGTAGCACCTCTGTGATAATATATTTAAAGGGGAAAAGTTGCTGTGCAATGGCAACTGCAGCCAGAGAAAGGAGTGAGAATGTGTGAGAGAAACCACCCTGCAGACACTAAGGTCAGTGAAGAAGGAGAGGGAGGAGGCGCTCCAGGCACCAGAGCAGAGATTCCCCTGCAGCCCGTGATGAAGACCATGGTGAGGCAGGTTGTGCCCCTGCAGCCCATGGAGGTTAATGGTGGAGTAGAGATCCACCTGCAGCACGTGGAGGATCCCCACACCAGAGCAGGTGGATGCCCAAAGGAGGCTGTGACCCTGTGGGAAGCCCACGCTGAAGCAGGCTACTGGCAGGACCTGTGGATCCATGGAGAGAGGAGCCCACACTGGAGCAGGTTTGCTGGTAGGACTCGTGACCCTGTGGTGGACCCATACTGGAGCAGTTCATGAAGAGCTGCAGCCCATGGGAAGGACTCATGTTGGAGAAGTTCATGAAGGCCTGTCTCCTGTGCGAGGGACCCCACACTGGAGCAGGGAAAGAGTGTGAGGAGTCCTCCACCTGAGGAGGAAGGAGCAGAAGACGCAACATGTGATGAACTGACCACAACTCTCATTCCCCATCCCCCTACACTGCTTGGGGGGGATGAGGTAGAGAAACCAGGAGCAATGCTGAGCCTGGGAAGAAGGGAGGGGTAGGGGGAAGGTGTTTTAAGATTTGGTTTTATTTCTCATTATCCTATTCTGATTTGATTGGTAATAAATTCATTTCCCCAAGTTCAGTTTGTTATGCCCATGATGGTAATTGCTAAGTGATATCCCTGTCCTTACCTTGACTATGAGCATTTCATCATATGTTTCTCCCCCTGTCCAGTTAAGGAGGGGGAGTAATAGAGCAACTTGGTAGGCACCGGGCATCCAGCCAAGGTCAACCCATCACAAGGGTGTCAAACTGAAATTCAAAAACTGCTACAGTGGGTTTTTAACTACTGAATTTTGATTTATAAGTCAAAAAATGAGACCTCTGCAGGGGGAAATGGACGACATCATTATTCAGAATTTAGTCAAACATGAAAAGAAAAATCAGCAAAGACTTCAAAACCTACATGTTGAGTTGTTTTTCAAGAAAAAGTGCAATTTTTTGTGACAATCCAATATTTCTGAAAAGAAGATAACTTTTCAATTTAAGAGTCAAAATCTGACTGGACACAGTCCTGGGCAATCTGTTCTAGCTGACCCTGCTTGAACAGAGAAGGGGAGCTAGACTAGATATCTCCAGAGGTCTTTTCCAACCTCAATGATTCTGTGAGTCTGAATTTACTTCCTACTTTGAAACAACTTCTGCAGAAACAATCTAATAAACTCTACTTGCACCATTCTATCACCACCAGCCAAAGAAGTATGTCATTAGATCTTGTTTCAGGCATCTAGAATCCAGGTTCTTTAAAGAGAAATCAGGAATGACATTTTGGCTGCAGACTATAACACCAATGATGCTTAAACATAAAACTATGACAGCAAGAAAAAGTGTACATACCAGAGGATTTGAAGCCCTGATGTGTCTATATGTAAAGTTCAAGATTCAGTTTACAACCTCAAACTACTTCCCAAAGTGCTCTGAAAAATTTGAAGGGATTTTTCTCATAAATTAGTTGGGAAGAAATCAAGAAATTTCCAAAACATATACAATTTTCTTTCAAAGATGATTATGTTGTCTCTAAACGCTCTCACTTAGGAAAGACATTCTTGCAACTGTTGTTGTTAGCAAAAGAAGAGGACTGGACTTTCTTCCATCATTTCAACCCATCCAGTTTGAAGTAGGACCCCATGACCATGCAAGTTCAGCAGTACCAGGTGAACTAGCTATGAAAGATATGATGTAAGATCAGGAATCTATATGAAAAACTTTATCTTAATCAGTCTGTCAACAGAATTTAAAAATTTTCACATAAAACCTTTTTTTCAACCTTTATAAACAATAAAGGACTTTAAATACTTTGAGTTTTTTTAATCTACATCATGTGATAACAGTGACAAAATTGATCACTCCTTAGAAGATGTATGCTCCAACAGTAAATCCAGAATGTGACTAAGCCTTAATCACTTAACAGTAGAATATATAATGTTCTTTAACTAACAGCTTTTTTCCCAATTTTATGGTACATGCTTATCATTACAGTATGCAACATCATTAAAGTAGTGAACTTGAGAGCCAAAAAGAATGAGTATAAATTAATTAGTAGATATTGATTATTAAGACCTCACAAGCTGTTTCATATCTAATTAATCCATATATTTTTAATTATTTAAATATCACAGGACATACAGTATATTATAAAAAATAATAGAAAGCAACTTAGAAAAAGTCATAATTTAAGCAACAATTCCTATTTTGTGGAAATAGGAAACTAAACGCTCAGCAAAAATAATGATTATGCAGAATGGTTAAAAGAAAATTGCTTAACAAAGTTGGTCTTTTTTTAATCTGATGATATTCACAGGAGAAGTTTAACTTTCTTAGAGTGAGTGAATCTGTGGATGTGTGTGTGCGTACATGAGAGAGGAATATTGACTGAAATAATCACTACCTTAGGAAAGGCATTCGATCAATTAGCATACAAGCAATTAAAATAAATAGTCTAAAGTATTTCATATTTCTGATTTAAGAGCTTGTGTTTGATTAGACTGTCATGGAAACCGTCATATGTGATCTGATTAGTATTTAACAATGACTTGCTTTAAGAATACATAGTCTCTATACGATAACAAAATCATAGCCCCAGAGGAGGGAATTAGAGATAATTATCTCACTTTTTGATGAGAGTGAATTAAATTATTAGGCATTAAGTCTTCCTGAAAAAAAGTCATGACTACTTCATTTTAAATTCATACAGCTAACATTATTATTACTGACATCCAGTCTTACACTGATTAACAGAATGACTGACAAAGTTAATTTCTAGAGGTCCTGCTAAATGAGACCCTTGAAGTTTGGCTCATTTTGTGTTGCCAGCTACACAAAACTTAAATATTTGACCTTTTGTACCCCCATTACATACCAATTACAGACATAATGCTCTCTCATAACTAGATTATCTACTAAGCATAGTACTAACTCTGGGGTCAGTGAGTGATACAAGGGGCATTAAAGTGTAAATGGATACTGAAGTAAGGTCAGACTGCCTGCAGCCAGAGTCAGCCCACTCCACAAGAGGTCTTCCCAAATCCGCACAAAGCACTTTGAGTTTGCTCCTAATGCTATTCTTTTAGTGATGGAAGGCTAAATGGGGAGGGACACTAAGGACACTGTACATTTCTGTGTTCAGAAATGGCATCCAAGCATTGAGTGGTTGGGAACAGCAAGTCGCAGAAAACCCTGGCACTCCTCTCCAGTTAAGACCCAGATGGGTCAGTTAAGAGAAGAGCTCTCACTTTCAGGCAGCTGCAGAAAGAATTAGCAACTCTCGCTCCTATTGCATAGTACTGACAACCACAGCACAGCTCCACCGCAGCAGTGTTAGAAAAAGGACGCTCAACCCCAAGGAGGGACTAGACAGTTAGTCCTCCAGCACTGAACTGTTTGCTATGGTGGTAGCACCAGTGACCCCATCAGGGGCTAATTAAAGCCTAATCTGCAAGCTGGACAGACTCTAGCCTGGTGTAACCAAGAAAGAAGTACAGATTCTAGAAGGAAAGCACACCTAACCTCAGTTAGCGAAGAGCATGGTCTCCTTTAACGGCACAGCTATGCTCCCGTAAGGACAGTTGCCCACCTACTACAGTTATCCAGGGTGTGAGAAAAGGAGGAAAGGAGTCTTAGAGGGTGATGGGCTTATAGCAATAGGATGAATTCCTTCAAACTAACATATGTTTATTGACAGATTTCAAGCACTAAAGAACACTTCTGTGCCACATTCTGTAAAGGTGGCTGCGGTCACCTACTAAGCAGGGAAAAAATAAAACCACAGGGTGAATGAGCACCAGCACAAGCAACGGGGCCTAAAGTTCCAAGCACAGGGGATGTTCAGCAACAAAATCAGGAAACAAAACAGGACTTCCTGGACTTGATAATTTTCCAGGAAACCAATTTCTCCTGTGAACTTTATTGTCTTACAATCAACTCCACTTTAAGGAAGAGATGTCTGAAAAACTCAAAATTGGGCAAATTCTGTCACTGGCCTGCTGGATGAAAATGAACAAGTAATTTTTTCAATGTTGTTCCTTAGCTTCACAGCCTACAGTATTGGGAAAATGTTACCTGCCGTCTGTTTTGAGCATATTGAGTACAATAGAGAACTACATTATTCATGTTTCCAGTGTTTGAAGGACTTCTTGTATTGATGGATATTCTTAGCTCTATTTTTATAGAGTTCCATTTTAATGTATACATTTCTCTCTCTTCTTCATTGCCTGGGTGATCCTGATTTATAAGCACTGTAGGTCAACTATAAAAAAAGTTTTGATTTTCTGAAATCTCTCTTTGAAAATGAAATGGCTGTTTTCAGGAGTAAAAATTGGCATAGAGCAGAGAAAAAAGTGGAGCACATATAAATAAATACATCCTTGTAGCCATAGAAGAATGATGATGAGGGCTATCAAAGCTAGATATGACCTTTCTTCCCTCTGCTTCTGGCAGTTTCTGGAAACCAGAAAGCTTTGCTGCAGTTACAGCTGAAAACCCAAAGGCATATATGTAGCTATTATATTGTTTTCATACTGAGATGTTCCAAAGCTGGGAAAGTTTTTATTGAACTGAAATTTTAGAATTTAAACTAAGAAGAAATAATCTCTGCACACTGAAGAGGATCTTAAAGAAGTATAACAGGTATTGACCATTAATAAATTAAAGTTGAGACCGTTTGGGCAGATGTCATCCTTATCTGTATGTGTGGATGGCACAATAAACCAACAATTCTGATTGTGAAATGTCTCAAAATAAAAAATGGTCATTGTGTTACTTTTGATCAGAACAGAATGCATGCAATGATCATTTCAATATCATGCTGAGCCAGTAGGATATTGCTTGAGACTTTTTGACCTTCTTAAATGTTTCACAATTCCTCCAGCAATTTCCTCTAAAATTTTTACTAGCTTTACTTTAGGTCATTCTAATCAAAATACTGAGCCTAAGCTGCTTCTGACGTGTTTTAAACATTACTTTAGTGAAAAAATTAAAGCCAGAATGCGTACAATGATCTTCCATCAGCCTTTGTTTTCCACGTCATTACAAACATGAATAATACGTTATCTCAGATGAGTTGGAAATGATCTTTAGTAGAATTTCTTATTATAAAGGACTACATTCCATGTTATGAATTATTGATCTATTAATTGTAGATTACCTTCTTTAATGTTGAACTGCAGGCATATTCTGGGGCGTAAACTTTATTAAATGCAACTGAGAGTGCTCAGATTCATTTACCTGTCTTGATGCTGTACTAAGTCAGCTAGTTTCTCAACAGTGATTTTATGTTTGAATTTCCTACACGCAGCAGAAAAACTGTGAGTAGACAAGGAAGTGCTCCATTCCCACTTTTGCTCTCCATTCCACAGGGACACTATGACTAACAAGGGAAAAGGAAGAAGAAATGCCACAATTTCAGTGGTTTGTGCATTTCAGCTGGGAAAGTCCCTTTCATTCCTGTTCTCTCCTCTAAGAACACTAATAAATGCAGTGTATAAAACAAAGTCATGTGACCTGCATTGTTGTGGCTCAGTTATTGTATTCTGAGAGGAGAAATGGAAAATTCACCAGAATTTATTTTAACTCGTTTAGATGGAACTACATGATCTAGATATGGAGATACCAATGAAGTAATGAATTATTGAAAAAACTACCTCAGCCTAACCCAATTAGTTACCTTCATGAATCAAATACTTTTATGACCCCAGAAAGCACTCGAAAAGTTTAGGTGCTGTTGCATTCTTTGGGTGTACTACACCAGTTGATGATAAACTCTCGTTACTAGCTCAAAAACTTTTGATGGTTGAATTTCATATAAGCTGTTTCTACACAAAATTGGAGTCACCTCTTGGCATCAAGTGATTTCACACTATATCAGGTATTTCTCATTTTCTTGCAATGATTTGAAACCAAAATAAAATTATACAGGCAGCATGCTACATTTCACTATAAATTAAAGTAAAAATAAATATGTACCATATCTATCTGGACCAAACTAGTACTGCTGCATGGTTTAGCACAGATTTAGCATTAATAATCCTGTCATCACAACATCAAGAAAAATATTGATAAGTGCTAAAAGAAAATATAAGCAAACCATAGTTTATCTGTGTAAGAGCTGATAGATCTTTGATATTCCTTATACTATCTGGGTGAGCAACCTGTGAATATAAACTTTATTTTCCTGTTTACACAAAACAGTAAGAAAAGGTTGGAGGAAATCAGATGCAAACACACTATGTTGCAAAATAGAAAATAATGCAACAAGAAATTAAGCAAAGAAAAGCAAGAAGGAAGATACACTTAATAAATTATATAAACTGCAGCAGTAAAATGCTGCAGACATGAACCATAGAAAGCGGACACCTGTCATAGCACAATATGAGCAAAAGTCAGCGAAGTCTCACAGATAACTCAAAAAAAGCATCACAAAGATAACAGCTAATCATTGGAGAACTAGATCAAATGAAGTCCCAACAGCTCTACTCTGAATCCAGCTAATCCCAGTTTTACAGAAGTTGATGTAGAAAAAATACAGAACTCTTGACCTTCAAGAAAATTGTTGTATACATATGTACCGTCCCTGCATCAAATGAGAAATCTCACCACTGGTTTTCTGGCTTTCTCCCCATACTGTTTCACCAGTGTTACTTACACTTTTTGCCAACTCCACAGATCAGGTTCCTGAACATATTCTCTCTTTGAAGTTAATCGGATTTTGTGAAAAAGCATAATTTATATTTATGTTAATTAAAAGGATTTCATTTTCTTTTTAAATATAGAATGAATAATCAAATCCAAGTTCTAGGTGTTCTACTGTGAAAATTTAACCAAAAAAATCTATAGAAAACTTTAAGGAAAATGAAGAGATAGAGCTATAATGATGTCTTGCCTTGTGTCTGCAGATATTAATGTGATTCTATTTTGGCAGCATCTGAGCTCCACCTATTTTTCACATCAGTCATATATTTCTGTCTTCTCTGGGAAAAAGATTCTCATGTTTCACTACAAAAGAGAGCAGCAAATTATAAATTGGAAAAAATTAATATCCTTTAAATATGGTTCCACTATATGAAAAAAAGCAGCATAGCATGCTGTTCACATCCCACCATGCTCCATATAAATTGCCCAAAATGAGCTGCTCTTAGTGAGCTGGAGGGAATGTGGAGGCATAGGATATTTTATGCATATTTGGAGGCAACATCCTTAAAAGAAACTACTCTGGGAACTGTCTATAAAAAGGAAAAAAATCAACAAAAAGGAAGCCTTTTTCTTCAGATAGGGTCCAGCATTCACAGAGTCTGTAGCAATCTGTCCCTTTGTGTACACAGGAGAACAAATGAGCTAACCTACTTCTCTGCTGGCAGTGAGAATCACTCTTGCTCCATATTGCAGATCAAAAAACACACAAACATGTGTGGGCCATACTGAAGATGAAAAACATCCAGCCTTGAAAGGAAACAAAAGTAATTAGTCTATTAAAAGTAATTATGCATATTAATTATACTGCTGTAACTGGCATCTGTCTTTCAAGTTTGAGGAAGGCTTTTGCAATCTCAGTGAAATCTGTCAAATCTTCTTTCCCAAATGTAAGTATAACAGCCTAGGGATTTATGGGGTTTGGTTTTGCACTGTGTAGAACTCACGCTTTTCATTCAGCCAATTTAAAGACAATAGAATTATTTTTTTCTTAGTAGCACAGAGAAGTGTAATCTGTACTTCCCTGCACAGTTTCCAGTTCATCTGAATGAAAGGAAGGTTCATTGCCAGTGGGGAAGAATCAGGGAATGCACTCAAATTAGCACAACCTCCACAGCCTTACTCTACATTTCTTCCTACTGAAGACCCCTTTCTAAGAATGCTAAATCAGCCAGGCATCTGATTTGAGAACCTAAATTTTTGCATCACACATACAATCAGCATCAGCTTACACTGAACGCAGTCCACTGGGCTTTGTGGTTACACAGCCACTGAAAAAGTTGTTTATTTTCAGCCTCACAAGAGTCAACTTTGTAAAGAACAAATAAAGTAATTAAAAATGTTTTTCTTCATTTACACATTAAGGTAAAAATACACCCCAATTTCAGCTGCTTTAGGACCTGATTTTTTTCCCCTGAAATAAGAAAAGGTAAAGAAACAAACTTGCTTTGAACAGAGCAGAATCTAAACCTAATTTTCACTACTGCATTGAATAGGTCCTCACAGAGGAGATTATAATTGTTCCAACATCAACAGCTCCTTATTCTGCTTTTCACAGAGATTTATAAACATGACCAAGAAGGAAACAATCTTTTATCTACACCGATGCTCATTAAGATCTTTGCAATACAGTCAGAATTAAACTGCCATACAAGGGATGAAAACAACACTTGTGAAAATGCTCACTGAAATTTTCTTAGCCCAGTTTGGGTTCTTCTTTTTCCAGATTAACACTTGGTTCCTCAAAACAGTTTCTTACCTTCCTCTGCTCTGTAATTACAGTTCTGTACTCAGTTCTGCAACATGACACAAATTCATCGTATTGTATGCATCTTCTTTGGGGAGGTTACTGAAAGTGGACTCGATCTCTCATCTGTAGAACAAGAATGGTCCACAAATGTATTTCAGGTATGAAGAGGACTAAACGCTCTTCATCAGAAGGCACTCACTCCCCATTGACTAGAGAGAGAGAACCTACAGTGACTTCACACCTAACTAAGGCACTTCAGCTGTGGGGGGTTGATGCAGAATGCCTATTTACATACTTAAAATAAAAGGCTCATTTCCCTGCATTAAAAAAATTATACTAGACTTACATTTTTTTTAGTGAGTATTTTTTAAATTGGAATGATATTTTGGATTACATATTTTGGGGTGCTAAATTTGGGTAAGAAAAGAAACAGGGCTATAGAAAGTCAGGTTGTAAAGGAGAAAATGCTACCAGAGGAGGCCTCATTAACTTCTTTTGTTTCTCCAAATCTGCAGTGGAAAGTTTCATCTTTTGTACAAGCTATCACTATTCTTATCAACACATCAACATTTAAGCAACTGAAATTGAAAGCAGCTAAACTTCAGCTCTGTTTTATTTGCCCTCATGTAACTTCTACTGAGCTCAATTTGATACAAACAAAATTGACTTTGCCTTTTTATGAAGGCAAAACTGAGCCTCTGTACCTTCAAGTACACCTCTACCTGTAACACGGCTTCACAAGACATCAAAACTATAGCAAAATGCAATTTTCTCTGAACAGCAGCCTATGAAAGAAGAAAAGTATTTGATTAGGGGAGACAAAGAAATGAGGTGTCAGTTCCCATTTTGAAATGAGTTATCAAGAGACACCACTTGAGGAGAAAGATTGAACGAGCATATTTCAGTTCTAACAGGTTTACTCCCTGTGATGCCACTAAACAATAATTATAACGTATTGTAAACTATCAGGGAGGGCCTGTATAGATAGGAAAAAAAAAAACCACCCACAACATTTTAAAAGGCGCAGGAGCTAACTCCTCCTTCAGTGATTTTAATTTGTGTTAGTAGAGGGCTATAAAGAAATATATTATTTTCTCATTACCTTCCTAACTGGTTTGTTATGTATATCTGACACCTGAAAATTAAACACTGCACAAACAGGATTAGATCATGCCAGGTTTACTTTACAAATTCCCCTCCCTTGCTTTGCCTTAGTTTTACCATTAAAAAAGCATATTATATATTGGCTTTCTTTTGCCACTTCATGGTACAGCTTTTATAGTGACAGATGTGCCATTTTGGCAAGCTGCAAACATTTCTCAGCACTTTCATCACCAAGTCCTATTTCAAGGGATTTGTAACATAGCTTGGAATTAAAACCTTTGCTGTATAATGGGGTCAGTCTCAAATATGGAAGGAGAAGGATGTGAAAACTAACAAACACAGTGGCTAAAGATGACAAAATACGAAAATTTTCTTCAAGCTTTCAGAGCTACATGGTATACACTTGAGTGGATGGTAGTTTTCTCTGAAGGATTTCAGAAGACTTCTTTGTTTCCTCTACTGTCATGAAATCAAATCCTTATGAACAGGAAAGAAATGCCTGACCAGTGATTTTCTCTTGAAATCATGCGCTGGACTCCTGTACTTGTTATAGACCAAACATTCACTTATATAAAAATGTGACCCTTGTCACTAGCAAGTAACCCAACAACTGGTTTAGACAGTCATATTTCTTCCCCATTTCTCCTTTCTGCTGAGAACAGGGTCTCTTTCAGCTATAATTTATGGGGGAGTACAATGATCAATTTTGCTCATGATTGGAATTATCATTTATTAAATATGCACAACTCTTTTAGTGAAAAACAGCTGAAAATTTCTTCAGTGTAGTATTATAAGATAGGATACCCCAGAAGAGTTTTGTGCTCATTCATGTGTCTAATTTTGCTTCATATGTCTCATTTTGTGCTTTTGGACAATCACATACAATTCAAATATGAGCCACTTTACTGTGGTAGCCTGCGATTTCCCTGTTATGCACAGACAAAGCAATCCAAGTGATGGGATTACTCACAATTAAAAGTACCTTATGTGATCACACAACTAGTGAACAGTGCAATGTAAGCTATCACTCCGTCAATAATTGATCTTCTAGCTAAAACCTTTTTGAACAATAGGAGCATTATGAATGATTATACTGCATATTCAAATTTGGAACCCAAAAATTATATTAAGATTGCCTAGAAAATACAAATAATAAAATAGTACCGAAATCTATTAAAATAATCGTGTCAATGAGGGAAGGGAGAGCAAAACCTTGAGCAACTTGGTCTGATCTCACAGCTGACCATGCTTTGAACAACTTGGACTAGAGGCCCTCTGAAGTCCCTTCCAACCTGAGTTATTCTATGTTTCTATGAAGAAAGATGTCATCACTTATAATTCCAGCCATATTTTCACTTAGACAACCCAGAAGGTATGACATCAAAAATAGAAACTGAATATCCAAGAGAGAGAATAAATTATTCCAGCAGAATCACATTTGGACTTCACAGAATTAAAAGTCACACCATAATAAAACATGTCAGTTAAAAATCATCAGGAGAAAAATCTCTGTGGCCACACAGTTGGTCTGCACTGAAATCTTGGCACAACTGATATCAGAAAGAGTTGCAAGAAAATAATAGCGAAGCTGATGGGCAAATCTAGGAAGACACAGTGCACTGGAAAAAATCCAATGTAATATAGTCGTTAGCAAAAGGAAAAGAGAAACGTCAGAGAAAGAGAGATATATTTGCAAACTAATGTTCAGTTTTGTAGAAATGTTTTTGGCAATGATGTTCATTTTCAGATAGATCAGACAATTTCTTATTTAAAAGCAAACACAAGAATTTCTTACAGAAAAAACAAGGTACTTTTATTGGGATTTTAAAAAATATTTTATATACCTTTTATTTCTATTTTGGTTTTGGAAGCTTTTAGGAAATCTTCATTCATTTGTTTGCAATGATGAGAGGCCTAATATCACAATACTCACTTACACAAGCTGGCAAAAACAATGGATCTTTATATGAGAAGCACAAATAACCACTGTGCAGCCACATACTCTTAGAACAGTATTTTTTTGCCTAATCAGAAGGGATGTGTCCCTCCTTCCAAACATACACTCAAAACAAGATAAAATTTCTGATAAGGCAACACTCCTGTCCACTTTTCTACACGGAGTTCCAGACAGCACTTTTCAGAGGACCAGAAGTTCATTAAAATGCTGCAGATTTAAGCATTCACGGCTTGATTTCTGCTGATTTCTATTACAATTGATTTCTATTTTCTTCTTGAAGTTCTGGGATGTTTCCATTGTCTTATGCTGACCTGTTGATTTGTCTTCAGCAAATCTTTATCACATCAACTCACAGTTAGGTCCCACACTGAATTTTTTTACAACTAAATTATCACAGAATCACAGAATCGTCTAGGTTGGAAAAGACCTTGAAGATATCCAGTCCAACCATTAACCTAACATTAACAGTTCCCAACTACACCAGATCCCTCAGCGCTATGTCGACCCACCTCTTAAACACCTCCAGGGATGGGGACTCCACCACCTCCCTGGGCAGCCCATTCCAACGCCTAACAACCCATTCTGTAAAGAAATACTTCCTAATATCTAGTCTAAACCTTTCCTGGTGCAACTTCAGGCCATTACCTCTTGTCCTATCACTTATTACTTGGCTAAAGAGACTCATCCCCATCTCTCTGTAACCTCCTTTCAGGTAGTTGTAGAGGGCGATGAGGTCTCCCCTCAGCCTCCTCTTCTCCAGACTAAACAACCCCAGTTCCCTCAGCCGTTCCTCGTACGACATGTGCTCCAGACCCTTCACCAGCTTTGCTGCCCTTCTCTGGACAAGCTCGAGTCATTCAATGTCCTTTTTGTAGTGAGGGGCCCAAAACTGAACACAGTAATCGAGGTGCGGCCTCACCAGTGCTGAGTACAGGGGTAAGATCACTTCCCTGTCCCTGCTGGCCACGCTATTTCTGATACAAGCCAGGATGCCATTGGCCTTCTTGGCCACCTGGGCACACTGCTGGCTCATGTTCAGCCGGCTGTCAATCAACACCCCCAGGTCCCTCTCTGACTGGCAGCTCTCCAGCCACTCCTCCCCAAGCCTGTAGCACTGCTGGGGTTGTTGTGGCCGAAGTGCAGCACCCGGCGTTTGGCCTTATTGAAGCTCATAGATTTGGCCCTAGCCCATCGCTCCAGCCTGTCCAGATCTCTCTGCAGAGCCTCCCTACCCTCGAGCAGATCAACGCTCCCACCCAACTGGGTGTCATCTGCAAACTTACTGAGGGTACACTCAATGCCCTCGTCTAGATCATCAATAAAGATGTTAAACAGGAGTGGCCCCAAAACCAAGCCCTGGCGGACACCACTCGTGACCGTCCGCCAACTGGATTTAACTCCATTCACCACAACTCTCTGGGCCTGGCCATCCAGCCGTTTTTTACCCAGCAAAGCGTGCAATCATCCAAGCCACAAGCAGCCAGTTTTGCCAGGAGAATGTTGTGGGAAATGGTGTCAAAGGCCTTCCTAAAGTCAAGGTAGACAACATCCACAGCCTTTCCCTCATCCAATAAGCAGGTCGCCCTGTTGTAGAAGGAGATCAGGTTTGTCAGGCAGGACCTGCTTTTCATAAACCCATGCTGACTGGGCCTGATCATCTGGTTGTCCCGCATATGTTGTATGATGGTACTCAGGATGAGCTGCTCCATCATCTTCCTGGGCACCTGTTGTGGTTTAGTCCCTGCCGGGGTCTGAGACCACGCGGCCCCTGCCCCTCCCCCACAAAGGGAGTGAAATACAAAGCCCCGGGACTGAGATAAGGGGAGGTTTAATACAAGAGTGCAACAGCGACAAAACAAACAACAATAACAATAATAATAACAGTAATAACAATGAACAGAGCAAGGTATGTACCGATACAGCAGTGAGAGGACCGGCTGCACAAACACACATGCTCACCGATTCTCCCACAGTTGGGCGCCCGGAGGTGATGTCAGCATGGTATATGAAAAACCCAGCTAGAGCTTCCCTCCCGACTACTGGGGAAACTTAACCCTACCTTAGCTGAACCAGGACAGCACCGAAGTCAATTATGACATAGACAATGTTTTTTCAGCATTACAAAAGGAATAGGGATTTTATTATTTGAAATATGGCCACTGGTGTTTTGGAAGCACTTTCTAAAAATTACATGTAATTGAAAAAAGATAAAGGATTGAAGAACACCGTGGCATCTGAGGCTTGCTTACTTTGTTTAGACTCTAGACTAGAAGAAAATCACAATAACAATATATTCTTTTATATAACACAAATAATGCTCAGCATGAATTATTCCACTTTTCCCTTGTGTTTCTTTTTGCTTCAAGTCTCATCAAATGCACTGAATGGCTTTATTTTGAGAACTGGAACAAAAGTGATATAACTATAAAAAATTCATGCATATATTTCCACTTTATAGGATGGATCTTTCCATCTTAAGATATTTCTGTTTAGCATTTGTGAGATCATGGTCACTCCCTTTTTTATTCAGTTGTTTGTTTGGATCCACTCCCCTTAATATCTAAAACAAACTGTTTAAGTAAAGAGAATGGTGCCAGTCTGGTATTCAGACAGTGATTTTGATGTTCTATTTAAAACACACAACAATCATCTCCAGCATTGCCTCATTCCAGTCTTACGTCAGTTATGGGAAAATTATTGCCAAATGAGCAGTTGTGTGATGGAGTGGCAGCTAAGAACAGGGGCATAGGGATGTTTCTGAATATGCATCTGCATGGTCCTGAGGAGAGGAAAAAAGTGGGAATTTGCTGTTCAATACCAGTGAATTTGAGGTCTTTGCTTTCTGACCTTGTCTCCGTGACAACACTGACTACAGTTTGAGCTACCCAGATCTGCTGACACTGCAGCATATTTAGAACAAGTTCTGTTGAAGAATGATGCTGTATTTCTGCCAGGAAAACAATACTAAATCTACACTCTTGCATATGCCTAAGTTTCCTTTTATGTGGACATACTGAGACCAGTAGGCAAATCCAAAGGAACAGAAAATTTCCTGGCAATGATGAGAAATTTACACTTGTTCTCATCTGTGATTATGGGGCAATCAACTGAAAACATAAATATGTAATTATTTGATTGAATAAAATTTATCCAATTTGATAAATCTGGGAAAATTCTGGAGCAATTTGTGACCATTTGGAAAACAGAAAGAAATGTGTGATAACTAACACAAAAAATATAGAATTCATTTCAAGCCAAACTATCTACTTTTATTACAGAATAACAGGCTTTGCAGACAGTGGAGAAATCATAAATCTTAACTAAATCTTTTGAAACTGCCTCAAAGTGGTTTACCTGAAAACATACATTGGTTGATGGAACTTCTAGAATATAGGAATAAAACTTCACAAAGCAGCTGAAGACTACAAATTGTTTACTCTCAAAGTGGACAACTGTAGTAAGTGGGATTCTGTGAGGGTCTACATTTCAGCAGCAGCCTGGATGGTGGAATGTAGCTTACATAAAGCTTATGTACATCACAAGGATCACAAGTACACTGGAATTTATAGAGACTGAGTAACTGTAGGTAACTTGGGTTACTAGGTATGGATAACCACCTGCACATATAGAATGAGCATCAAGTGGTGAAGACAGCAGGTCTTCAGAGAAGATATGGAAACTGCAAGCTGAGCACATGTCAAAAGTGTAAGACAAGTCAGGCAAATGGGCTGAGGCAGAAGTACAGAGCGAGAGGCATGAAGGGACTCTTCTGCTTTACTCAGCGTTGGCATAGCTTCAAGCAAGGAAGCTTTGTTTCAGGTCAGGTATGATGTGTTATGTTCACATAACAAAACAGGACTGAAAAAACAGAAAAAGAGAAAGTATTGCATCTGTATTATTGAAAGACAAAATTGTATACAAGTCATCACACTCCTGTATATTCAAACAACTATAGAGAAAAGGGAGCAAAATGTTGAAAATGACCATCCATGTCATAAATTTAATAATCCATTTCAAAAGGTAAATGCACAACTTTTTTCCATAAAAGTCTGCAGAAACATGGGAAATATGGTTAAACTAGTAGAAGACCTTTAAAACAAATAAAAATAAGTACTTTATACAACAGGCAGTGACCTTCTGGAACTTGCTGCAACAGGACACTGAGGAGACAGACGTTATCTGCACTTTCAGAAAGAGGATGAGAGAAATATACGGATCCATAAGCACATAACAAATGGACTGTACCCTTTAAGGGACTGCAGATTTAGGCATGTAAACTCTAACAGATCTGGGTGCTAGTGAAGTACAAGGTCACAGAAAGCAGTTCCACTGATGTGTTCTCCCTGAACAGCATTTCTCTGATGCAGTGAGGCATTTCTTATATTTTCAGGGTATATGGGACAAGAACTTACACTCTTCCAAATACATATTGTTACGGTAAAATTAGTAAAGCATTGATAGCTAGGTAAGCAAATTAAACTCGTAAAATAACAGCTATAGTTGATTCTGCTCTAGGACTACATGAGCTCACAAGGTGTGTTTCAAATCTGTGGTGCAGGGCCATCAATATTGTAGATTGTATTGGACCCACCAGGTCCCCAAAGTGACAATTTATACTGTTTACCAGTCAATTTAACAATCATTTTATGAGTTCAGTATCTGGTTTTACTTTATAAAGCTAGGATCCTTTGATCTTCCATTATCTTGCTGTTCAGATTTCTGCTGTAGTAAAATTAACACTGGTTTAAATCACAACTTCGCAGGCATTATAAATAAGAGTATAGTTTTATTCTAAACTGTATTTAAGAAGAAATTGAAGATACAAGATAATCAGAGAGATATATAACCTGAATTTGAACACTATTTTCAGTTCACTGTCAAGAGTTCACTCGAGACTAGGAAAAGGTAGGTAAAAATATTTCAGAAAATGGATATAACCTTTTATTTTCTATCTCTGAGATACTTTAGCAAACACAAAGGGATTAATGGAAAATAAAGGTGACAAGCTGCAAATAAACAGTTAACCATTTTCCAGAAGGGACTATGTTCACTATTGTCATGGTAAAAGGACATTACTGACATAGTAAATGAGTGATGAGAAAGTTAATAGGAGGGTGATATATTTTTAGAAGCTTTTCACAGAGTTTCTGTCTGAAGTTTATTGTTACAGTCTGTACATTTATGAGATAAGATGAAATAGACTTGTTAGAGAAGAAATTATATCAGGATAGTAAAAAACATTTACGATGCAGATTACCTTGATAACTTGAAGAAAACTGGGAACACTAGAAGAATATGATGATAGTCAAGAGACTCTGGTGTATTTCCAGCCGAACCATAACTGTTACTGGCAGCTATAAATGTTGTAAAGTCAGAACAAGTTGTTAGTGCTATAACCTATCGGTATATAGCAAAATGAGGGAGGATTGGCAGAGTTGATGCATTCAGGATTCTTAGTTCTAAGAAAACGTATAAAATAGTTTTATACATTGCAAGATTAACAGTGGTGAAATTAAAGGATGGATCCTTCTCTTTTTGATGTGTATATACAAGAATATTAATGAACATCTTAAAGCTTAGTAGGGAGTGTCTCAAGTAGTGTGATTCTTGACTGGTCTTGCAAATAAAGGGAAGAGGCAACTGATGAATGTGTGCCTTCCTTTTCAGTCCAGAAATTCCAATGTGTTTAGAGAAAAGGGCCTGAATAGCACGTTTCCTACTTTAGCTGGCAATGAATATGTAACTCACCAATGTATCAGGTTCCCTATTTTCCATATATTTTATAAAATGCCCCTTAAGACAAAGTAAAATGTCAATATCATTAGCTACTCCACTATTGATCATGAGTCTCCAGTGACTCTATATTCCCTAGAAGATATTTTCACCACAGACTGAGTATAAAATATTCCTTTTTTACATTCTGAATCCTGTACATGTTTGGATGAGCTCTCTGTTCCTTCAAAGCCAAGACTACCCAGTGATGACTTACTGTTCTCATTTTTAGATACCTTAAGATTAAGACAGGGTATAGATTACCAGTTTAGCACAGGATGTTCAAACAATTAACATGAGGCTGTATGATTATTAGTAACTGATTTGTGCGAAAATTTATATTACTAACCACAATTACAGTCATATCTGAAATTACTGACTCCTCTCCGCTTCTGTTTCGCAGAAAGCTCTATATGGGGTAATTTTAAAGAATGAGCTTCTTTTAAATGGTTAAAAAAATGAATTTAATAAAAACAAACCTCAAAGTTTGTAATTACCACAGCAATGCTGCAAATTGCTTGGGTGTTGTGCAATCAAAACCAGAAGGACTATGTCATTTATTTTAAGTGCCTGGGCTAGTATATGGCAAATGTAATTTTACTGCAGATAAATGTGTACCTATTTCAGAATAGATACAGTATCTTAATAAATCTGTCTGCACAGATTCAAGAGATAGAATATAAATTACACTAAATGGAAGAATGATACAGCATAATGACTTAAAAAGGGCCTCCAGCATCTCAATCAAGTATGTAATCTGTAAGCTTCATTTTCCCTGCCTGCAATTCCCCATGCAGTTTCAAATGTCTGTGATATTTATCTTCACTTCTTCTCCTAAATACTTTCAACCAATATTTGAGGAATAGGCAATTCACACATTTCTAAGGACTGAACACCTCATGAGTGAACAAAAACTCCACCTGAAAATATTTAATTATTCATCAACTACAGAGTTTTCTGCAACTTAGAAAACAATTCCAAATGTTAACACTGGTGGGGGAAATTAAAAGCTGCAGGGAATACATTGTCTTTATTAATTCATTCTGTGCAAGACCCGAGAAGTCAGTAGAATTCAAAGTCAGTGAAGCTTTGTAGGGCAGAGCACATGGCAGAGGATAGCAGAGCCACAGATGCCTAAGAATTTCCCACTAGCCACTGAGTGTCCACAGCTGGTTATTGTGGAGTGGAAATTCATCTCAGTCACAAGGTAAAATATTTAAGGGGAAGGGAAGTGAACTAAAATTGAGCCTGCACCCCTCAGGCACCCATATGCAGTAAGTGACCACATACACTCTCCTACCTAGTCCGCTGCAATGTGAAGTTGAGCAGATTAGTCAGAAAACCAGTATCTTCTTAAGCTGAAAAGCTAAGTAGTAGCTTCTGACACTGCCTTTAGCTTAAATCTCAATGAAAGAGATTACAGTTAACGCATTTTACCTCATAAATGTGATGATAATTCATAAGAAAACAAAGCCTTCCTCTAGTTGTTCAGTCCAGTTAGAAGGCTAGGGTAAAACTGTCAATTTATCATTTTTTGACAGATATCACATGTGGCAATTTTAGCTACACTCAGATCTTTCTATGAGACTTTTCTTTTTAATGAGAGATGAAAGATGCAAATAATTGCTGAGTGGCATTCCCATCATCCATCATTGGTACTTCTTTCATCAATGTGACAGGACCTCCAATGCCCAGAGACAAAATGAAGAATTGTTTATTGAGATAAAGAGTGTGCTGGAAAATAGAATTACACTGACATATACCTTTAATGAACATTCATTAGGCACTTGAGAATAGATGGCATTGCTAGAACAGCAAAATGCTAAAGGTTTAACATCGAAGGTATTGTGACCCAGTAATAACGGAGTGCTTTTTTTCCCCATGCCGTCACATAAATGCAGAAAAAAAGAAATACCATTCAGGTGTGCAAAATAGCATCCTGTATTTAGGATCTCTTGCCCATTATTATTATTTACTGCTACCAGGATAAAGACAAATGTGTGGAGGTAGAATTGTAAATCAATAGTTAGTCTGAATGACATGATTACCATGGACACGAAATAATTACAAGGGAAGAAAAGATGGGGAAAGCAGACCTGTATCCTACTCCAGAAAGCTGACAATGTTTATCCCTTCAACCCATTTACATTCCAAATAATCATCAGTGGTAATAATGGCAGACACCTTGGTGACTTAAATGAAGTAATAAGGTAAAACACGAGGCCCAGTGGAATCATCTCTTTCTTTCCGCATACATTTCCCCCCTAAGTTTGCTGCCTAATAGGTTTGGTTATTACTCCAAGAAGAAATAGTATGTATAAAACTAGTTCAGCTTTGGCTTCCCTCTGTCATTTGCCCTTTAGAAAACATTGCATCACCAGGGTATGAGGATCCTCAGCTTGGCAGAACAAAATAAGTCATTTTTTTCTTTTGTAAATAATAGTTCAATTACCTAAACATTTTGTTTCATTTCCCAGTCAACTGGGCTTCTTTTACTTCCCTACTTTCATTTTGTATCAGACCAACACTGAAGTTTGTGTGGCACTGCCAGTTCATTATAAGGAACAGTGAAAGTAGTTTCTCTGGTGACAAGCAGGAACAGAGAGCATAGGGAACATTTTTGTCATTAAATATCATCTTCATTATACCTATTATCAGTATTTACTGGTCTTTTGTAAGAACCCTTCTCACACACACATTTCAATAATCTCTTTACACATTACTACAAAAGAAACATATCCATATGAGTTTCAAATAAGGAACCCTTCTTCAGAAGGTTCAAAAACAGATTATCAGGTGAGGAACCAAAGGGTTGTCTCTCGTTCTGTACTAGACTTCTCAAGTGACCATGGTGAAATTACCTGTGGTATATAGAGATCCTGTCAGTAATGTGGTCCATATCATCTTTCTATGATTTTTGTGTGAGAGATTTCTTTGTGCTGACTCCACTTCTCTACTGCAAAACAAAGATATGGCTCACCCGCATCTGAAAACTACAGATGAACAGATGAGCAATGCAGTAGAAATGCAAAATAATTCTGAGTTACTTGCAACATCTTCTTTGACAAGAGATCTACTAATGCTTTATCTACACAGTTGTCTATCATCCAGGGGCAGCTGACACCCAGTTTGCTCAGAAACGAGCAACAAAAACTCAAGGATATCTGCTTTTCTTCAGATGTAAGACATACATTCTATAGAACTACAGCTCAGAGAAAAATCACTTATGTTAATAGAAAAATTTCTTTATTGCAGAAGGTTGTGTGGATATTATTTGTGATATAAACTCAGTTGAAGAAGTATAACGGAGGCATACCTCTTTGAGTAGGGGTGGCTTTTTAAAAAACATTTCAAGGTTTTTGAATTTTAAAACTGTTCTATACAAACAGACAAAGAGTGAGCCCATGAAGCAATTGAGATGCATGTTTGTTCTTAGGTTCTCATGACTGGCTGTCCTTTGGGCACACTCATATAGCATAAGGGAGCAGGACATAGAGGCATTAGGTTAGTGGTGATCAGTGTCACTACAACATTCCATCCATGACAATATACATTAACTCTTAATAGATCTATGATCTGGTAAATCTATTAACCTATTAATTATTTGAGTGAGTCTATATTAATGAAGTTTTCCTGTCTATGGGACCTGAGCTGCTTTGCATTGTGTGGACTTCATGGGCCTAGTGGGCAGTACCTCAAGCACTTCCAAGCCACCTAGGCAGGGTCTTTTATCAGTTTTCCATTGATGGAAATTGTGGGTAATCTTTTTGCCAGGGGCAGCAACAAAGATGAAGACAACCTGTCTAACAACTCTCTTAGTGGATTAAAAGGCTTGTGCATCACAATTTCTGAATCTACTTTTTTTTCCTACCCTACCTCCCAGGCCCTCCAAGTCTCTTCAGAAGAAACAAGACTACTTGTCTTGAACTTTCAGCTGAAAAAAGAAGAAACATCAGTTCATGTTACATAAGGGGAAAATCTCAAGCAGTTGTAAATACAACAGGACCTTGGTTATTGACTCTACTTCCAGGACTCAGATAATATATAATATATTGTTGGAATTTCACAAGTCACTAACTCCCACTCAGAAAACATTCTACTCATCACTGGGTGAGTCTAACTGGAGAGATATGTTTTAAATTAGGTAATTTGCCATGAATTTCTGGCATCCGATTACTTTTATTAAAGCCCAGGTCCCATTGTCAAGTTATTATAGTCAAAAGTCAAGATTTCTTTCATCAAAAATTATGTTTTCACACCAAAACTGCAAGACAAGTAATAGCAACTACATCTATATTGTTCTTTTTTAAAAAAACAATCTCTTATGATTCTTATAATGTCATCATTTATGCAAATGTTATGAGGATTTTAGATCTCATGGGCCTGAAGCAGCCAAAACAATTATTTTATATACTGTTCATAGAACAGAATACTTTAATAGAAAATATAGAGTTATTATTTTTATAGTTTCAGCAAGGAGAGGAGCTCTATGAAAGTGATGCTATCTACTTTTAATAACCTCTTAATTTACTTTGTGAAATGATATCCCTCTTCAAATACTACTGCAGAGAAACAATGGTATGTGGATTTGACAATAAAAACACTATTATAGCTGAACTATCTCATCTTCTGGGATATACTTACTATATACCAAAGCCAAGAAAAAATCAGAAAGGAAATGAATGGTAAGTTCAGGGGAGGGGGAAATCTGTCTATTTTCTGAAGGGGAGAGAGAGAAAATATCTAATCAAAATTATAATTTTCAATTATGTTTCCCAACATTCATTGAAAGGAGTATTACAAGTATTATGACCACTCATATAGAAAGCAATATAATATACATAAACTACACAGATTTTTGAGGATTCCTTTCTATAAGTTGTCTATCTCTATAACAAAATGTGAAATGCAGCTTTATTCTGTCAAAGAACACTTGATATCAACTATACTAAATTAGAATTAGAAATACATCACATACAACAACATGTTGGATTCTCAGATAAATTATTTACTTTGTTTGCAGTACTGAAGAGTAGGACTGTGCTGCACATTTTCCAAATCTCAGATTTTACTGTTCTGAAAAAAAATAAAATCAAGTAAGTTCCTTGCAAGACTTGACAAGAGCAGTATGAGAAGTTGCAGTCACCAGAACTACTCAAACAGGATAGAAATTCTGTACATTTTATTATGTATCACCAGTTTGGATCCTATTTTTTGTTCAGAACTTACATATAGTGTATATTGTACCTTACATTTGTATTGTCATGTTTAAATTAGTTTCTCTTAAGAGTATCAACATGCGATGTAAAGAATGTCTATACATTGTGTTAATTTTCATTTATACACTCACATAATTTTATATTAATTCTTTCAAAAACTGAGCAGAGAGCATGTATTGTTTACCTAGCACCAATCCTATAGATGCCTGAATAACCAAGTGCACTAAAGAATACTGAGGGAAAGATTCTTCAGACAAGAGTAGATAATTGTTAGATAAATTAGAATGTATTAAGATAACAAGATATTAATAAATCCAGTTTAATAGAAGTAAAGATTATTTGTTTTAATTTTAATTCTATAATAAAATCAAAGATTATTTATTTTTAATTGCAACCCTCCTTTAAAAAGCAAAAAGAAAGCCTTGTTATTGGTTACCTTGTTTATTATCTCTCAGCAATTGACTTCCATACCTTGAAGTGCTCATTTCACATACAAAAGCATATTTCTTAACTTTGAACACTCTCTACATCCAGTCATTTTTTCTGGTCTAAATATGGTTGTTATTATTACAGATACAGATCAAAGGGCAAACAACCACACTTGAAACATCTCGTAAAACTCAATCACAAAAATTACTGTAAATGTACAGTTATTGGCTTATACTTCCAACATCATCAGACATTTCACTCCCTCTGTAGGCAAGGGAAGTAGCCTTCAGTGAGTAAATCAATGTTAAATTCCTAATCTAAGTACTAACCTGGAAGAGATTTTTTTTCTCTCCATCATCTATAGCCTCAGGAAACTAGTTTCCTAGTACTAACTTTGTTAGACAATTAATATAATCCAAATAAACAATCCTGATGATGTGAAAGAAATGTTGTAACCTGATTCAGTTTCAGTTTGGTTTTTTTTTTACTTCAAAAGACTAACCAATAATTTCTAACAGATGAAGACCCAATATAGTTTTGTAAATTCATTAAACAAGCAGAAAAATTTTACCATAACAAGGGTGAGCCCAACATTTAGATGACACTTTCTCTAGCTCACTGTCAAACTGGGTGAGTCATCTCTAAGATGACCTTCCACTAGGTTTGATGCAAGATGGACTTCTCCTATAAGAAGACTTTTCAGAAACAGTCTATTGACATTTTAGTGAAGGCAATTAAAATACTTCTTATAGTCAGAATCTGTATTTCTTCCACAAGAAGAATTTTTATCTGAGATGCCTTGTATAAGGCATGAGAACCAGACTATGCCTTGTATAATGAAAATGGCAGTAAAAACCACAGTGAATCTTTTTCACCTACATATTATTAAATATTTCTTGAGAGAACTGAAGTTGCAATTACAGTCAGCCTTGATCTCATTGAAAATTTTTCACAACTGTTTTGTGGACTAGTTAGATAAAGGATAGCTGAATTTTTTTTTATTTTTTTTATTTTGAAATATTATGCAAAATATCTAAAAACTAGTAACATTTTTAAAAGTTATGTCAAATTTCTATACCCCATTATATTTTTAAAACTTTTCTCCTCCTTTTTAACATATTGAGAAAATGGATTTTGTAAACAGATTTCGTATCAGATATTAATTCCCCCCCATCAATGATTCAGATAGAATGCTTCTGGAATAAAAGAAGGCCAAAGAGGAAGGATGAATTTAATTTGAACTGTAAGTGAACCAGACTGCTGGCCTTTAAAGACAAGATGGTTGTAAGTGACCTTTTAAATTGAAGAGAGGGGAAAAGCTAAGGTGTATAAAAGAGCATATCTTTTACAAAGAAAGTCATACAAATTCTCTAACTCATGAAGCATAAGAAATAGTCATATAAGAAATGCCAGATTGCCATTTAAATGGGATGTTAAGAGGACCAAAGTGCATGCTTTAATACCAATGCTAGAAATTTAAGAAATAAGAGAGCAGAAAAGGAATTTCTAGCTGAGAGCAAATAAGCATGCTGGAAACTTGGTGGAAGAAAACCACTGTCACATATAAATACCAAGATACAAGAAATACAAGAAAGAGAGGAGTACACTGCACTAATGATGAAACACTATATCTTTAAAAGGCTGGTCCTAGTATGACAGGAACAGAGACAATATCTTTATGCTACTTTATACATCTACTCACATCTGAGGGTAAAATGGAAAGGTTCAGAGAAGGGCTACAAGGTACAGAATGGCTTCTGGATGAGGAAGAAATAAATTAGGACTCTAGATTGGACAAGTGACTAGAGTTTTGTGCCATCAGAAGTGGTGGGAACCACAGTGCTAGGGTGGGCTGGTTGCTCATGCCCTCTCTGTGGACAAGAACTGGGAGGAAACCAGCTGCCAGGCTCAAATCCAATAAAAAGAGAAAATTCTTCATGCAACAGGATGTTAGAGAGAGAATACACAGGCTCAAGTTCATAGAAGACAATTATTGATATCTACTGAATACAGGTAACAACTAGGTCAGCAGTCTAGAGGCATATTAAATGAAGTATGCCTATCTAATCAAACTTTTCCTCTACAAGATCCTCATGACCACTGTTAGAAACTTCTTGCATTTGCAGTACCAACAAAAAAGATTCATTACTCTCCCCAAGATACCTAAGAGGTATACTAGTATCTCCTGAATAGCTACCTTCAGTATTCCAGTTACTTAACTCTAATGAAAAAATAGGAAAATTAAAACAAACCTTCTCAAATCTAACCTCACAGCTAGGCCACTGATCTAACAAATAATCCATTGTATCACATCATGACTGCAGACATTTCATGACAAGTGTCTCATCTGCCTGAAACACCAAATCACACACCCCTGGCCCAAGAGACATTGCACTTTCTGACATGATGTTTGAGTCAATCTCCCTTTTAATTTGACTCCACCAATATTTTCTTACTTGCTCATTAGTTTTCTAGATGGACTTAGACTTCTATAATCATAGAAAAGAAGAGATGTCATACAACAAAACCGGAGTTTTGCCAGTAAAAACCAAGGTAATGTGGTGATCTCCAACGTCATCAAATTCTCCATCTCATATTCTTTGTCTTCAAGCTCTCTTTTGCTCCTTCTGCCAAGAACAACTCTCCCACTTATTATTTTCTCAAATTTTTCCTGAGTCTTTCCTCATAGGCTTTCTCAAATCTTCCTTTCATTATGGGAGATAGTCACCTCAGATTTATCTTTATTGAGACTCTCGTCCAATTGCAGAGTCCTTCTGAATTTCCCAGAAAAAAAAAATATTTCCAGCACAATAAGTGGCAAGCTTTCCATCACAGGATCGCCTATCCATATGCCCCTACATTTGTATGTTTTGATCATCATAAATCACAGTTAGCATTTGTTTAACATCTGTTCCCTTGGAAAACTAGTGTCTTCCTGAAGACACTGCTGAAATCCAAGAGAAACTGGTATAACACTATAAATGGGAGGTTTAAGAGGGGGCACTGAAATATAAACTGTGATAATAATGTTATAAATCAAAATAATGCAATGCTGGCTTCTGGCGCTGAGGTATTAAAAGGAGTAAATTCCCTCTAAGTCACTATAATGGGGCAAATGCATCAACATAATCTTGCTGCTACTGTACAATCAGCCACAGAAATAACTGCAGACAATTTACTTCTCCAACCCCTCTAACTCCTCAGTACTATAAAAGCCCTGTGTTTTTGCCCTTTTCAGACTCCAGTTCTTGACTGCTGTTCTACAGATGACTTATCCTCTCTTTTTCTGTAACACAATCTTTTATTTATATGCAAGAGACTCTATTACAACAAGTTGGAACAAAGCCTGATTTTGTCAAGTAGTTGATTTAAAGGATTTGCATTTCTGAACATTCTGTATGCATTTTAATGCACTTAAATAAGAAAACCATCTGTGCATTTCTTTCTTTATTTGAAACTATGCTTGGCAAACAATCATTACAATTATAAGTAGCATACCATTAAGCATATGGTTAAATGACAACATATTTGCTTATTTCAAGATCAATTCACTTGAAAGCACTGTTTTATTTAATATTAAAATTCATAAATCAAAGTTTTATAATAATAAAAGACATCCACTTATAAAATAATGCTGCTTTGCCTCAGGAGAAAATACAAGACCATTGTGTCTAGAGGTTTAGAGTTGAACATAAAGTTAGGTCTTGGCACAGTTCAACATCCCACTTGGCCTCTTGCTCAAGGAAACGTTTGTTAAATTCTGACAATCTCAGACATTTTGCCTGGAAAATATTTACCACTTCTATATGAACTTAAGGAGACCCCATCTGAGCTGCAGTATGTATTATTGTAGTTCTTGCCAGCCCATAATGAAATGTCACAGTCCACAAACCAAATGTATTATATGAATGTATGCAATATCCCACTTCCTCACAATTTTCTTTTACTCCCAGGATACAAGACCAAAAAAAAGGCAGGAGATCAGGCCTCATTATATAAAAAAGGAAGTCGTACACAAAATTAAGCAATTTAGAGGCTTAGGTCCCCTTTAACGTTTATTCCTTCTCAGTTTTATTATGCAAGATGGCAAAGTCTGCCTTTCCTGTGAAAAATGCCCACATAAAAAGCATAACTGTTCATTATCTCTTAAGTCTTGAAAAAATCTGCTGCATTTAGAACTAAAAATATGATTCCATAGAGCTGTTTGACCTGCAAATTCATCCTGGGATCTGATATTTAAACTACATTGTTTCTTTCTCCAATATCACTTCCAGGCTAATATTTTCTGTTAAAAATTGTATGGGTGATACATGAGCTGAAAGTTTCCAATATATTGTCTCAATGACACATTTACTCAGCAGAATTAACAAGAAAACATATGGAAGAGAAGAAAATGGATTTATGACTGTCTAGTCTCAATTGCCTGTATAGGATAGTGTCATATTTTCTTAATTACACTCTTCACATGTAAAAATTAAAATAAATTAACAGAAATATATACAGAAACATTTATGTTGGACAGTGCTGAACAAACTCCTCTCTAAAACAGCTCTTTCTGTTTTACCAGTGAGGGTGTGTAGCAACAAACCACAAGGTGTCAGCTTCAAACTTTCAAGAAAATATGTATGTGAAAATAAAAACACTGGGTGGTCACAAAGGTGAGAGAAAGTGATATATCTGAACTTTTTGGTCCTGAAACTCTGAATAGAAAGTACACACCTGCTACAATCATGAAAGCTGCAGGAAGACTATGGAGTTTTGAAAGGGCCAGCTGGAGACATCAAGTACCATAAGCAACGTGTACTTGTTTACTAGTTACTAGGATCAAGCTACTGGAGGGGAAAAAAATCCAATAAAACAACTGATCATGTTCTCCTTTTGTATCATTTGTCAGAGGATACAAGTATTCAGCTGATGTAAAGCAGAGGTAGCACTTTGCATATTTAGGATTTAAAATCTAGCGGGGTGAGGGGCAGTTGTAGTTTTCCGTGAACACAATGAACAGAAACAGCCTAGGGCACAAGCGGACGTTCCTTCGTGAGGTTTTTTGTACATAGAGAGCAAGAGAAAACATTTTCCAAGATCAGTGCAGGAGAGCTTGGGCTAGTCAGCTCGATTCACTCAAGCAAATTGATGCAGCTTGTTTCCTTTTACTTGCTTTCTCTATGCTCTTCATCAGAAGAACAAGCCTTTCAGTCCTCTTCACTCTTGCTTTGATCAATCTTTTAAACTTACCAAGCTATATGGAAAATGGATTTTTTATTTCTGCCAGCATGAAGCCAAGGTATTGGCTAAATCAATTTCTCCTCCTTTCTTGTCCTCTGAAAATGTATTCATTTGTATCAATGGAGTAATCTCAGTAGGAGAATCTCAGAGAAGCCACCTTCAGTCTTCACTATAGCCACCAGATTAGTCTTACTTTTGTATGCAAATCATGGGTTCAGACCTGATCAAATCCACTAGACATCCTAACTCAAACAAAACTCCATTATGATGATCAGAGATCTACCTTACTAAGACCTGCATAAGAACAACAAATGAACTTCAAATATTTGGTCTGTTTTTACTGTGATCTTGTTCTCTTAACCCACTGTAGCCTTACAATTGTTCTATCCTGCTTTCCACTGCCCATAGCCTCCTTAATAAAACCTTAGAAGAAACTCCATCCAGTTCTGGAGACTTGATAGCTTTCATTTGTGTTAAATTACTAATGCTTCTGCCTAACTGGTCACAAAATCATTCAGAATATTGCATACACAAATAGTGTCAGATGGCATATTTTTCCTGATCTCTCAAGTAAATACACTGGAGAAGCATCCATGCAATTGTCTGCTTTATCATTCCCTCCATCTTCTAATCACCTCATCAGATGCTTTAATTTATTTCTTCAGTGAATTCTGTTTTGTTACCTAAAAGAAGTCTTGTATATGTGTTTCTATAGGTCTAACTTTAGTCCTTCTGGCATTGCTAATGCATTCTTCCTTTTATAGCATTCAGTATTTTGCTTAAATTCTTCTCATTATTTATGTCCTCTTCTGTTGTTGCTTATATTTTTCACACAGTTGTTGTCTTTTATTCTTGTCTAAATTGGTCTAGTGATTTTAGAATATGTTTAGTCAGGATCATTTTATATGCTGAATAGATATTTGTATAAACTAGGGATATTTATTGCTGAGTCCTTCATATTTCACTCAAGTTTATTTCAGTCCAGTGGGAACTTTCAGATGTTTGTTTTGTTTACTATTACAAATAATTATTGTGTAACATTTTAAGTCTGAAGTAAAACAACACTAGTAATGCCCTGACTCTAAGACATGGTTTAGAGGTCCCATCTCCCCCACCCCAATACTATTTTCTTAGTAAATATTAATCATTTCACTTTCTATTAAAAACTAATTTAAACTTGAATTCAGTATTCATTGTTTCATCATCTCCAATAGCAACATTGTGTCCTTTGGACAAGCCAGGCAGCACAAGTAGCCTTTGGGACTATCTCTGACAGAAGCCCAACTTCCTAGCCTAGGATGCAGGAAGCAGGAGATTTGTGACATACAACAACAATCCAGAAATTTCTATTCTGACTTCTGTGCCACAGTCATCATTATGGGGAACTCAGAGCCAACACAGATGGTCCATGTCCAGAATTAAGGTCTCCTCTGCACAGCTAGAATAAAAGGTTTCTAAATGAAGAATGGATCAGTGTTCAGGGAAGATTTTACATAAATTGTAAATTACAACAGTTTAAACTCCTTCAGGCTAATCTCTGATTTTGGCCATTAGTCCTTCTCTTCTGTAATGCAAGCCATAATAGATTCATTCACTTTTCTCTTTTAATTATACACATCTAATGACAATTACTAGGCTTTGTTTCCCTCTTGTATTCTGTCTTTCTGAAATATTGCATGACCTGAGTTTACAACCTCAATGACGGATCTTTAATGATCTATAGGCAATGAGTCTCATAAGTTCCTCTTGCCAAATAAGCATTCATTTCAGCCAATTTTATTACTCCTTAGCATTATAAACATAAGCATGTCTCTTGTTTAGAAGAGTTTCCATTCTTGGTGCTTTGTCCATACCTCCTCCATTGCATTTCTGCAGTTATAATAACCTTTTCAGGCTAAAGAATACCAAACTAGAATAACCTAGAGTACCCTTTAGAATACTCTAAAGAACAGATGAACAGGTCAGCAGGGTGACTCACACAAGATACTCAAAAGCACATGGTATATGGATGATGTTTTACAATTTAAAAATATCTTGCATTGAAATGAGAACATCAGTATCTGCTCTTAGCCGGCATAAGGGTCTATCTGCTCCAAAAGAAGCATAAGGACTGTCATTTACCTCTGCACATTGAGAGTTTCTAAAGGAATTCCCTTTGCATGTCTCAGACTGGGAAAGGCTAGTGTCCTACAAAGGTCTCCTCCTTACAGTTAGTTTCTTTCCTTTCCCATCCAGAGCATATGCTGGGACCACAGGTCTTGGGATGTTTGCTTTACCATATCACTTTCCATTATTTGTTAAAAATAATTTGTGATTAGGATAGGCAGAGTTTAAAATAAAAAAACAAAATGGAAATCTCCTGCTGACCCCAAGGCCAAATTGGGAGGAGAGGATGGAACACTATTAAGCATTTCTGTTTTGAGCTGATAAACAATTTCTGTCTCAGCTGATAACTATGCTGAATATTCAGTAGGAAATCAATGTCCCAGACCATTGTGAGTTATAGGGCTGGATATAATTCTATTATACTTGCAGTGGGACTCACTCAGGCTGTAAATGATACCAGATACTGGATCTAGGCATCAGGGTAGAACATCCGTTCTCCTGAGTGCTCTTAACTAGGAACCTTCCTCACATTTACTAGTATTCTTCAAGGGTGGGTGGAAAGTGAGGAAATGCCACCAACTGTTCAAACCAGTAAGGTAGTGAGAGGGGAATGCAAAGATGCAGGAAACAATGTGTTGTGTGAGTTTTCAGGACAGATTTTGCCTTCTGGAGCAGAGGATTTTCTTTGTCATTTCAACATAAACTAATGACACACATGCGTAGTCTGGTCGAATCTGTAATATTCCATCTCATCTGCTACAGGGTTTTGAGATATGCTGTTAACTTCTCCCATAGTGAGCTGTGCTACTGACAAAATATAACGCCAACACTAACAGAACTTACCTTAGAAGCTTTCCTGGCAGGTATTCAATACACTCCTATGCTATCATGCAGAAGAATTACAGGGTGTACTCATAGCTTCCCAGATACCATCAAAAGGACAGAGAGGCTAATAACCAGATACTCCTCTAAGTTCTATAAACAGATTTTTGAAAGCAATAAAAGCCTGCTGTGGTTCAATTAAAGAAACAGATTTCACTGAATATATCTGCCCACAGAATCCTAAGAAAATATATAAAAATATTTGCAACAAACGCCCCTATCTTTTCAATGGAAAATTGCAGTACTGATATTCCTCAACATCAATACTTGCATATACAGAAAAAAAGGAGTAACAAATGTAGAAATATTGCTGACATTATACTGTTAGACATGTTCTGTTATATAGGGAACAAAAACTACAAGAAGGAAAATGTTTTTGATATATCTTGATAGTTTAAGAGTCTGTTCCTGTCTGCAAGCTCTCAGAGACTTCATTGCAGTGAAGAAGCTGTCACCCAGAGATAGCTGGTAAGATGTCTATTTGGTTGGGAATCACAAAGATTTTGGTGCTGTAGGTATGTACCCTCATCCAGCAGAGGAACTGTAGGACTGTGACAACCTACTCTTTTCTTTGATCCTATCTGCAGCCCTGAATCCAGAACGCTCTGCAGTCTTGCCAACACAGCCTTCTTTGATCTGTGCTGCTGTAGGAAGGCAAAGCAGTGTGGCAAAAATGTACAATGAAAAGTATTATTCATCCTGATACCAATACCCATGAATAGAACTGCTGCCTTCTTTTGGACAATGAATATCTGTTAGGTTAAAGCTTGACCTGGATTCACACATGCCACAGGAGAACTTTTTACAAAAGAAAACACTGACTGAAAATTGTAGCAAATCATGATAAAATGAAATCAAAAAGAAGAGAGGAAGACCACCTGTGGCTTTGAGACACAATCATTTCTCTAGCAGCAAAATCAGTCAGAGATATTGGTCATAAATAAAACGGACTTTTCTTACCACCATCATAAATAAATGTATCCAGTTTTACACATTTATATCAGATAGTAGTAAAACATGCATATGACCTTAAAACATGCAAGACCTTTAATTAAAGTACTCTTTTTTAAATATAAATAAAAAGCTTGTATATTTAGATAGAAATCTGCAGGTGTATAGGTTAACTTTACCAGCTGGGGAAGAAGAGCTACTGTCTTTTGTCTTCTTTAATAAAAACTGGAGAAATACAGAACTCTCTATTAGACCCAAAAAGCAGGAAAGCAGGATGCACTCTGTTACCTTCCTTTACAAGTCAAGTTCTCTAGAGTTTAAATTACTGTGCTATTTTTTCTGAATACCCCTCTTTGTTATCTACTGCTTAACATTACTGTTTAATAAAAAAAGTTTACTAAACAAGAAACTCATTCTTATACATGAGGTAGGTGAAAAAGTCCCTGTAGATAGTTTCATCAATCCAATCAGGCAAATTAAAAAAAAACCTACCTGCATTCTTTTAACAGATCAGATGGGAACATGCTTTCTGTTATCTCCAACATCAACATTATCACTCCATTCTACATGTCTTCAGGAACACATACTGGAGGCTGAAGTAATGGGTTCATTTAATCATCTGAATTCAGAGTCACCTCTTCTGGTAGACTCCTACAATTCAGACCTCAGCCATCTCAACCTCACCCTGTTCAAAAGATTTGTAAAATGAACCTGAGATATTTACTGTGTGCCTGATCCTCTATCTAAGGTAAAATACAACTGAATATCACCATTATACTGGAGACACTGCAGTTGTATTTTTGTTGTAGATTTCCTATGGATTTTAATATATCATATCAAATATAATCAGATATTTATAGACAAAGACTTAAAAGAGAGCTTGAGAGTTTAAAAAATGGCCAATTACTCAAGGCTTGCCTATTAAAAGCAGTTAGAAATATTCAAGAATAGCACTGTGCCATCAACAACTGCCCACAAATATCCCAGCATTAGTTAATAATGTCAGATGGTTCCACATGGTCAACAGCCACAAATGCTGCCCGTACAATATGGTTAAAGCATATGCCGGAGAAAGCAAGAGAAAAACTGACCCATGTACTATCAAGAATTTGTTGTGTTGCCCCTGGACCTCTGTGGCCTCATGACCCCTGACCCGGGGGGTCTGGCAGTGGGTTCCTGACCAGCCCTGCCCAGAGGCAGCCGCAGGGCTTGGGCCTGATGGCTGGCAGGGAGTTGAGTGGGAGCGGAGCTGTGAGGAGCCCCTGCAGGGCCTTCCCCCTCTCAAGGCTGCTTAAAGCTCAGCCATGGCCCCCGGCCTGTGCCATGTCATGGCCACCTCCCTTCCTGGCCCCAAACCACCAATGTGGTTTCCCAGCCAGGCATCGTCCTGGCCTCATCCCTGTGGCTGCCATCGGGCCTTGTGTCAGTCCCTTGTCTGGGCCTCGTGGTGGGGCTGGGGACAGGGGGTGAGCCCCTACCTGTGTCATGGCCCCCCCACCCCCCTAAAACTGACTGTCAAAGGAGAAAGTCTCCCATCACACCACAAAAAATTGTTGTTCAGGGAAAAAGAAGTGATTTTCCAAAATGCTAACTCTGGATTTAAGGCAGTCTAATCAGAAAGTACCTGGTTTGGCTTGTGTTTCTCTTAGAGGCTCTGGCCAATAGTACTCCATAGCTGTCATCTGCCCAAAGTTACAAACATTAACCCTCTCATCATCTTCTGTGTCACTACACAATGACTTTCTTTACGCATGTGGGGGGAAAAAAGCATCTTCACATTTGATTGCACTTAAGATCTTACACAACAAAATGAACTCATGTTCCTAGCCCTGTCTACAGCACAGAGTAATTTTTGTACCTGAAACTGGATATTGAAAGTACAGTCACAGTCACCACCTCCATCTCTTCTCATTTTGTATCTTAAGATGGAATAATGTGTGGCAACAGTGGTCGTGATGCATTGTATTTCTTACAACAAATATGTGTATATATATTTCCTATGTTCAAATATGCAGTTGTCCAGACTTCTTTTATTCAGTAATCTCAAATATGATTTCAAAGTGGTTAATTGTAGAGCTGTGTGTTCACTCCTACCACTTACAGCAGGATTAGTACGCAAATATATCTCACCTTTTACACCCACTCATCCCTCTGCAATCCCTTTTTACTGAATAATGCTACTGACACTTTCTCATTCAATGCAGATTTTTTTGTCAAACATCATTGTCAGATCTCAGAGAAAAAAATATTTGCAATTTGTGGTACTAGAGACACCACAAAATAGTATCATCTGATATATTTTTAGTGAGATAAAAACACTATGTATTTTTTTATAGATGTGGGAAGGAAAACAACTTTTTTTATAAAAGTTTTTTTAAAAATTCTGTTGACACATAACCCGAAAACCTGATCAATAGGTGCTTTCAAGAACACAGATTTAGAATTAATTCAATTTTTATTTGAGCTTTCCAGTTCACTTTTATGACAGATTTTCAAACCAATAACTAGTGGAAACCTAACTCTGCACTGTAGATGTAGTCCGAGTACTCACAGATGTCACCTACTGGCAGCTGTACTGCTTTCAATTAACATTGTCTCATGTGGAAAATAACATTCTCTTGATTGAACTGTCTCCTATAAAAATCTTATAAAAGCAACCCACTACAATGATTAATTATCTGGTGCAGATAAAAAACACTTTAATTATCTAGAAGAACATTTTTCAACTATTAGCTGAAACATTTCTTGAAGGTAACAATAAAAGTTCTGGACCTTATAATTTTTTTCAACTTTCTCCATTTTGCATAGAAAACCTTACATGACACTACATACATAACCTTCTATGCAATACTTTTCATAGCCTGTGATATACAAATCATAAGGCACAGTGACCATTTTAAGATTTCTGCTTTATTCCTAATCACATATTGAAGAACCATTCACTCATAGTTGCCGCTAACAATTCAATGTTCAGTATTTATTTCCAGGCCACTGGTACCTGCAATGAGGTATTGCAAGACAGCATGGCCACTCAAGGGGACAGGAACCAAGTCCTGCATAGCAGGAGAGTAGCTTGAGATGAAACTGCGCTGACTTCAATCGCAGTAAGCTTTAGAAATCCAATATTTCCACATAACCTCTATGTGTGCTATATGACAGCCCTCAGAAGCTGTCTTAAATCAATTAGCAACCCATGAAGTTGTCCAAGAGGAACAATTATGCAGCCATTACAGTGGGCTTGCTCACTCCCATGAGGAACCAAAAAAGCATCAAAGAAGCTTCTCAAATTCTCTTTGCAAGCTGTATCCAGCTACAGTCAGACATGTACGTAGAGGACAGAGAATATAATCAAAACCCCAACAAATTCCATGTAAATTTAGAAATCTGCAGAAGTATAAACCACTATTCCACTAGGGGATACAAAAGAGAATCCTAGACATGTGGATCTGCTCAGTTGTACATGGAGTGGCATGCTGTCACTGAAGACAAAATAACAGTGGGGGAAAAAAGATTAATAGTTCTTGAAATTTTTCAAGGCACTGAAGTCAGATCTAGCTTGATGGAGATGTCAAACCATCAAATAGAAAGAGAAAGGAGCAGGTCAAATACAGGAGCCATATTCAGCTGTCACTTTTTAAGTTCCCTGTGATAACTGTGAAATTTTCTTTATATGCCCTCAGGAACTTAGTAATAAACTTGCTGATAGTTGTTGAAGCTCATGTTCTTTCCTATGTAACTTACTTGTACAGAAAAACAGTATGTGAAATCCATCTGAAAAATTCCTACTGCTTCACCAAGTGTTTTTTAGATTTAAAAACTGATCTTGTTTATTCATCAAATTTAAACTGAGGATCTCTAAATTCCAAACTGCTTTTCAAAATTCTGAAAAAAACCCCCAGTAATATTTGCTCCTGCTCAGAATAAGCCCTCTGGAGCAACAATCTGTCCCACTCCCCATAAAGTCTATGTTGTTAATAATGATAATAATTGCCAACAAGAAAATACAGGCACTATGCACTTCTGACTTTCAGACTTGCAATTCCTATTTTGTGAAAGATTAAGGTGTTGTTCACGTTGTTCCTTTGCATGTAAATGACTCCTCGCTCCCTTCTAATTTAGGGGTTTGATTCTCCTTTGCCTTCACAATTTCAAAACTCAAAATCAAGTTTAGAGAAACTCAAGAAAGCAATGGTGTGAGTCTTCAAGGCCGTCAGCTCCACAGTAGACATTTCTCAGGAGAAATAAAAATTAGAGAAACCTGCAGTGAGGTGATGTATATACAGTGGTTGTAGTTTGCTGATGTCCTTTGACTACTTCAGGATTTCATTGCAAGGAAGAGAAGTTGCATAAAAATGCAAATTACCCCTTTCTTATAGTTTCTTAATGCACTGGCACACTTATGTATCTAAGGCATCAGTTTACAAACTAGATTATCAAGGACTCATTCAAGAAAAAATATCAGTTCATCTAAAGCAAGGTTCAGGAACATAAACCTGAGATTATTAAGAAGGTTGTTTTTGTGCTATGTCTGAGTTCAAAGCTGGTTTGGCTGCAGTATATATTGCTGTGAAATTGAAGCAGGTGGTATCTTCAGACATGGATAAAAATAAACAAAAAGTGTTGAAATCTACACATTGGAAAAAGTATTTGTGCTCATATAACATCGCCTGTTACATGATCCACAGAGACATGCAGGTCTGAAACTATTTCAGTGGTGGTAACAGCATAAACCATCACCCTGAGAGATGATTAATAAAAACATCTGATTTATGTTCTACGTATCACTCATGACTCCTGATTCTATCACCGGTGAAGATGGTCTGTCTTCTCTAACTGCATGGTCCTGGGATTTTCAATCTTTCTTCACACAGAGCGTTTCTCATGTTTTTTTATGTTTATTTTTCAATTCCCTGCATTCCTAATGTTTTTGTTTTGTTTTCCTTGCTTTTTAAGAAGGACTGTTACAGAAGGCAGTAGCCACAGGAGGGCATACTATTGATTTGTATAATGGCAGCCTATCAGTTTGAGTTTGACCTGTTGCTTTATGTTACAGGCTACCAAACTACTACAGTTAAGTCCGTTTGCGCTGTCTAAACCAGAGTATATATCCACTCGGCTGTCAAAGGTGAGACTGCAGCTTATGTAACATGTCTGAACTACCTTTACATGCGCTACTTTGGGTGAGGAAGGTAGACTGGTTCAGCACAGGCTATAAAGCCCTCCTGAGAAGCTGTGTAAATATTCGGGCAATTAGGCTAGGCTAAGCTCTGTGTTGCCGTGACTACACTGCCAGGAGTACCTGAACCAGCTCTTTTAAAACGAGTTTGGGCGAGGTACCTGAGCTGGAGTCGTAGCATCCCTGCCGGGTAGCCCTAACCCTCAGTTCAAACAGGAGCAACAGAGGAGGGACAGGAGCAACCTCAGCTCTGTGTCTTTTGTTATCTGTTCTGTAACATGCAGCTGGAAAATAGAAGGCTTTCATTTGTCAAGTAGATTCTACACTGATTGAGCTCTCTGGAAAACAGAAGCCTCCATATAGCAACGAGGGCAGTGCATGCACTCAGCAGACAATACAGTGTGTATGTGCAGCATGGTACACAAGGACTGTTACGCTTTAAATACAGGTATCTGAGAATGTGCTGCTTTTTTGAAAATAAAGTCAGACGTTTAATTATATAACTAACATATATTTAACATTTAAATATATAACTAACTATATATAATTAACAACTTAATTTTAGCCATCCACTTTCTGTAATATTATTATTTCAGCTGTAGTCTACATGACAGATGTTAAATTCCCTAATTCTGACTCCTGCTTTCAGTGTGAATAGTTTGCTTGTGCTTCTTCTGAGAAACACAACAGGGCTTAAGATAAACTCTGAAAATACTGAAATGTAAAGAGAATAAGCTTAATTATGAGTATTTGTGTGGAATGTAACATTTATAATGAACGAATTACTGATAGTCCCCATGCACAAGTAATTTATTAACTGCGTCTCTTTGCTGTAGAAAATAAAAAAATACATTTTATGCAAGTGTAGCAATCTATTACTTCATGATAGTTTCTGCTTCTGTGATTTAGGTGTCTACTAGAAGATAAACCTTTGGAGGAAGTTCTTACTTAGAGGGAAAGGAACAGGGATTAATTCTGAGGAAGACATCAGCTTCTGAAACATCAGGTTTAGATCCATCACTGAAAACAAAAAAAAAGCCCAAATCCAAACCATTTCAAGTTATATTTCCTGGAGTGTATAAAAAGGTCTCATATTTTAACTATCATGTAGGAGGGATACTTGGATTTATACTGTAATGTGAATAATTGTAGGAAACAAGTCAAAATGTACTTTGTTTTCAAGTATTACGAAAATGCTTGCAGAGACAGAGTAACTCAAGTGGACATAGTTCATAACTGAAAAATGAGAGATGATGATGATTGAATATTTGGATCCACAAAGCTGGGGTATTTGCGTAAGGATTCAGATCAAGGATGGATGGAAAACAGCCATTTTGGGACTAATCACCTCTCTATAGTGGTAATACGTAACACTGAAATATCCATTCAGTCAGGGGCAAAAAACAAACCACTATCCTTTTTTGCTAAATCACCTACTTATTCCACTTCTACAAATAGAGTAATATGACTGGAAATACAAGGTTAATGTCATACCCGTTGATATAATTCTGAATATGACAATAGTGCCTAGATACTGCAACTAGAGGGGAGGCACAATTATACTTGGCTATTGCACAAGCACACTGTAAGACAGAGTTCTGCCTAAAGAGCTCAGCTGTATACAGGAGAGGGAAAAGCTGGGAAGAAACAAACATTAATGCCTCCATTTTCTGAATAGATATTTTGACACACAAGAACTTAATGAATTGCCATGTCCACTGATTGATGTCAGAGGAACTTAGGTATCAAATAACTTTGAAACTGCAGGCTGAAATTATGTGTTCTAGTCTGCAGTTAACTAAGAAACCAAATTCTAACCCACTGAACCTCAACTGAGAGCTTTAACTAAAAAACATGCAAAATCCACCAAAACCAAAGAAGCAAGCATCCTCCCACATGCCTCCCCACAAAACTCAGAAGAAACTCACCAGCATTCATATTGCTGTTTCATCAGTCATCTCCCTTGTGTTTCAAAAGATAACACTAATGACATGATGACTGGCATAGTGCATTTTTGCTTGTTTTTAATTCCTCTGAGACAGGTAGTAAATGTTTGATTTTGTTTTGGTTTTGTACCTTTTGTATTCAAAGAGTAAGAGCTGTCATTTACAAGATGATACACAATGGGGACACAATTTCTATTTAAAAGAATGACCAAAAAATACCCTTCTTTTATATCATTACTTTGAACTGGTGGTTTAGGAAGTCAGCCTTGATGATGCAAATATAAACAAAGCCTTTGAGCTTAAAAGCTATCTTCATCTTGTGTTGAACAGAGCACAAACTGAATTTTAAAACCAAAGAGATGGGGCTATGCAGTTGTATTGGCAGCAAATCTAATTTTCAAGCCGCCCTCAGGCACCGAGACCAGCAGAATATTTGAAAGGACTGTGTAGAGGATTATTGTTTGATCCCTGTTTCAAGCTCAGAATTTGCACTATGATTCACTCTCTATTGATAAACATCTCTGCTCTCATAGGCAAAGCTGGGCACTTTGCCTTATGACTCCAAATGCCTTTCTTGAGATTAGGTGAGCTCAGAGTGAGCAGGCTGCAGCTCAGAGGATGTCAAGACACAGAAAGGCCACAAAGAACAGTCGGAACACCATCTTCACCTTTGTGCTATGATTACTCTTTGTTCTGTTACTAATATTGTTTCAGCCAGAAACACCATGGAGATGAATATATAGTGTGTGAACAAAGCAAGTCGGTTTCCTTAATTCATCTACATTTGAAAATATGGAAAATGTAATGAGGCTGGGTGACTGAGATATAAGAGAAGGATAAGATTTATACCTTATTCCATAAGTTTAGAAGCTATTTGATTTTGTAAGTTTTCTACTATTATTAATATATCTTCACTACCTGCATGATATCTTTCACCTCCCTTTTGTATTTATCAGGGATATGCAATGTTTCTTCTCTCAAAATTGGTGTGAAGGGGAAGAAATGAGGAGCAGGTCATCTTTGTACCATATAACAATGCTTTTCTGTAAAGTACTTCTTTAGTACTCCAAATTCAATTATGGAAGGGAATGAGAAACTTCAGGTTTACTATTCTCAGAACAATCTCATGACAATAATTTTTACAGGAGAGCCATTAGTTACAGAAAAAAATGCTAATGAGAAGTTAGGCCTATCTAGTTTTCATATCCTGTACCTCAACAAATTTTTGAAAACCTCACAAATGATCTTTCCTTTATCTTACTTATTTTTACCAGTGCTTCATTATGATTGTCTTTTTTATATAGTTGAGTTTTGCACATAGTTTTGCTTTACACGTAGTTGAGACTAGATTAAAACAGTGCTACTTCCTTGCCTGAAGAAATAAATTAAAACAAAAGTAATCAATTAATTGCTTTTTGTTGATGATTAGAATTGTTTCTGTAGTTTATTCTACCAATTACTTATACTGCAACTTGAACTCAGAGACCTATGAATATTAAATCCAAATTTCAGGACTAAACATTTCAGAATGATGAGAAGAAAAATCCAGTGAATATTTTCTACTTTCCCTGTTACTGCTTATAACAGAAATATATGAATTGGCTAGAAATTGTCCCTAGCTCCTAGAAACAAGTCTGGTATTAACTGGAGGTTACATCTCGACATTTTCATACTGAGTCAAAAACATAAAAGCTGTCTGTTCTGTCTAGCAATACAAGAACTGCTTTAATTTATGTACATAAGCATGCACACATCCACTGTAGGCACTATTACTGACTGGAAGACAGAGGGGGAAGAAAAGACTTTAAAGACTGTTTTCAAGCTTAACTCTAAACAGACAAATTCTCTCAGCAGCTGTCGCTATTCATTGAAAGACAATGTTCATAACAGTCAAAAAATGTGATGTTCTATACTGGACATTCAAGAGAATTCCTTTGTAGAAAACACAGGATTGACTTGTGACAAAAAGAGAAAGCTTACAGTGAGCAGAAATTAAGAAGACACAAGCAGGGTCTCAAGTACCTTTCAAAGGCTCTGATAATTAAAATTATTTGATAAGAAGCATACTTTCTTCTCCCCAAATGCACTAGGTCCAAGAATTCCATGCTTCCTGAGAAAACAGGTTTCATATTTTGTCCATGAACATATAGGGAGGATTTCTATAATAAATCAACTTCATGACAAACAGAGAAAAAAATTAGACTGGACAGAAAAATTGCCTATATAAAGGACTTTCAAAGTTAACATAACCGCTTTATAATAGATACAAACTTGAGTGGCAACCTGAAGTGACAGGCACTGTAATTGAAGAGACTTAGGTTAAAATCAATGATTGAACTTTAAAGTGCTAATCAGAGCTATAGTGGTGATCGATTTTGAACAATTTTAAGCCTACTTATCAAATGATCTGGACTGACAATTAGTAAAGCATTAAAATAATGAGTTCAGGAAGAAACAAAGGGTATTGATCAGGAATGGGGAGGGGGAGCAGAGAAGAAAAGACAGAACACCCGAATTTCAGAATGAAAAATATTTCTTAGGTGATGGAAACACAAGTTCATCACTGCCTGAATATGGACAATAAACAAAAGCTTAATTAGAAAAAAAACCCTGTTAAGTTTAGATGACTGCTGCAACAGAAGAGTGGTGATGGGAATTATCCATAGTGAACAATGCATTCAGAATTAATAAATGTTTCCTGCTGAACATAAATTATCCAAACAGCACACATAACTACAGATGTTGTCTAGATATTTTTAGAAGCACGTTAGCCTTTGGAGCACCGCAGTGCTATTTCCTGTGAGTTTTCCGATGGTATTGACCACCTCTAATCCACTGCTCCTATTGGGCAAACACTATGCTTCCAACATGTTTCCCTGTGCAGAGGGAACTCTGGGGACCCAAGATCTGTCCCAGAAAATTTTATTGCCATTTTTGCATTATTGAAGTAGCTCAAAGCAACCGCAAGCATAGAGGGAACTGTCTCAATATCCACTACCCAAAGAATGCATATACGTATGTTATGCAAAAAACTATCAGAGACAAGACTACTAACAACATCGAATGCACATGGAAAGAAACTTAAAGTAGAACCACTGAAACAACTGAAGTGGTGAATGTGCAGATTCACCACGTTCAGTGTGACACTTTCAGTCAAACTCACATATGTCCACCCAACACAGTGCCCTGACTGATGCTGTCTTTTGAAACAAAAATATGCTGTGAATACAAATAACCCTTAAATAGCAGCAGGTCTGAATTCCTGCGCAGACTCTGAGCACTTACAGACTGAAGAGTGAGGTTTAAAAATACAGCCTTAAACCAAAATTAACACCCATGAGTCATCCCTGTCTGTCTTAGCTAAAAACAGAAGCCAACAACAGCTTTGAGGAAAAGATTTTAAAAATCTTCAGCAGCGTTATCACACCAGACTAATGTCACCATCCTAAAAAGAATCATTTTACACAGCACCAGGTTAGCTATTTGGGAACAAACATGAATTCAACTGCACTTTTGGCATCATATATATTGGAAAGTGACTGATTAAAAAGAGGGAACAATAGTGTCCAACATGTTATATTCCCTAGATTTCTTACTGTTGCACTTTCAAACTGTTGACTGCAGACACATAATGCCCTTGTTTATCTCTCTGAAATGCAAACATGCTCCAAACCACTCGGTGCTACTTGCACTTCAGCTTTATTTTTTGCTGGCATTGTAGGAGATAAAGCTCTTCATGGAAATGGCAGAGCCTCTAGTACACGGATCAGTTATTCTCTGGCTGCATCAGTAGAATCATCCCTGACCTACTTTCCCTTATTTTTTCCATCTGCACTTTTATTTATGTTCCTATTTAAGAGCTGACACTTGATGCCTTTCATTTCATGTTTGAAAATATCTCATATATGGGAACTTTCCTCTGCTACTGACCTTTCCAGATTCCATTATTTTGAGACCTCCCTACATGCTATTACAAATAGTCATGCTGTTTAAGTTAGTGACTAATGGCAAGCCCAGAATGGGACAGTCCTGTAACAGACTATCAGACAGTAAAGGAAAATGTGTAACTGCCAAGTCTGGAGATTTAAACATCAAGCCACAACTGAAATAATTCTCCTTAATATCTTATTTCATAAAAGAAAGGAGGAGACTGTAATTTAATGGAATACTGTGGGCAAGATACGAGCCTTAGCCAAGTTGTTCAGGTACACCTCTGACAGTGAAAAATGTTTTGAAGCGTCTATAAACAGAGATTAGCCAAAGGAACAGGTACTAGTGGTGCAGGTTGTGTCATACTTTTCATAAACTGATGGTAGATACACTTTCAGAATGCATACTTTTTTTTTTTTTTTTGCATATCATTAAAACATAAAACTACTGAGTTCCTTCCTCTGAATTCAGAAATATCATTACGTGCTCAGAAAAGAACCATTTGACAAAGTCAGTAAAAGTAGATAGTTACTACAGGCAGAATTTGTTTAAATTAACTTTTCCTATCCAGTCTAAATTAATCATTTATGCTTCCTTTAGAGATGATGAAGACATTCTACACCATCCCAGAAGATGATTAATCCCACCTGTTTTATGATGGGAGGAAAGCATCTAGAGAGACAATTTACTATAGAGAAAAATAGCATGACAAAAAGAAAGTTACTCCTAATTTGCACATTTTGAAAATAACGCAAATAAAGGAGAGAGATCTATAGATTATACTGGCTGAAACAACAGAAAAAAAACCCATGCAGCAACACACATGGGAAAAATAAATAACTTTAAGAGCATTCTTGGGATATGGCGTAGCCAATAGCAGCATCCCAATTTTCATTTGCATATTTATTTAAGACATAATGCCAAATCCTCAGCTGCTGTAAACCATCATTATTCCATTTAAGTAAATAAGACTTCATTAATTTACACTAGTAGGATGTTTGGTCAATAAAATTTACAATCAAAGGAAAAATTAGAGCAGATGGCAGGCAAAAAGATTAAGGGACTCTGAATTTAGCCAAAGCAGAGAATATAAAGAAACAAGGCCTTTATTCTTGAAAAATAAACTAATGGACCACATTCAGAAAATGTTGAAGGAGCAGGGACAGATACTTCAACATTATTTGAATGTCTGTCACATGAAAGAACCCAGGGTACAGACTGAAACTTAAGGAAGCTTTAGGACTTAAACCCAGAAAAGTGTACTTTCCTTCAGGGGACCTTTTAAAATATCAGTATACACTCGGGTAAATGTCTTCAGACTTTTCATCAGCTGGTTCCTGTAGCCCCTAACCAACTTGTGCTTTTTGAACCCTGACACGACTGTGCCACTGTACTTTCACAGGACACTGCCATTTTATGTGCCAAGGACTTTGTTGTTGTTGCTGTTGTTGCTGCTGTTTCAATAACAGGAATATTCACCCAAGAACAACTCTACACAGTAGTATGACTCCCTTTACAACTGGAGGAAACAAAGTTCTATATTGCCAAATAATTTTTACAAGCAAATTATTGTGTGGATTTTTTGGATCTCAAGCAGAGTTTATAAAAATGTGTACAGTTTATGAAAATGTGTACAGTATGAACTATTTTACTAGAGGAACATGAGAGCATATGAATTTGAGTAACAGGAAATATAAATAATTCCATGTGCAATTGTTAGCTTTCTTGAAGTGCTCATAAATGCATTTGCAAGAATAAAGCATTGCCACCTGTGTCTACAACTAGCTATAATTTTGTGTACACCAACAAAGTGCCTTGTAAGATTTGCTTTGAAAGGAGTGTAAAAAGTTAAAATATTAAGGGTCCTTATCTCCCCTGGGGACCTAGTCAGCTCCTCTTCTATCTTAGCTTTAATTCAAGCAGTCAGCATGTCAAATATTCTTCAGACATACCAGCAAGGTATTTATACGACTATGCATATCTGAGAAATAGGTTTGTTTGTCATCAGCATATTTTACCAGACCTTTCCAGGGAATCACTGAAATATCGAGGAGTTCTAGTGGTATGCATGCATACATGTGTGGGGCAGGGATGTGGAGATAGTCACACATGTAGTTTTCTTGTCTAACTGAAAAACTAGACTTGGCATTTGAAATACATCTTAGGTTTGCTATTTATTATTATTAAAAAACAGTTCTGATGGACATAGGTTATCCTGTATTTCTTATCCTTTATATTTAAATGATTGTGGACATTTTTTAGTAAATCCCACCACAATACAGAAGGTATGGATTTATACATATCTCTATATTGTATATAGAGTATATCATATATATTATGTTATATATGTATATTATATATATTATGTATATGTATTCTGTATATTATGTTATATGTATATATATTAAAATATATATTAATATATATATGTCTATATATATACATAATATGTAAGAGTATATATATATAACTTTATAAAAGAACTTTATAACTTCCATATGCAAACCTTCTCACTCCTACAGAGAAAACCCCTCAACCTACAGCACTGCTCACACTAAGATCCCCATACACCATGATGAGGGTTCTACCTAGAGAAAGAGAGGAGTGGTGGCCTACCCAGCTCCTTAAATGCATCGGGAGAGAGCAACAAAGAGAAACAGCATTCTCAGACCTTCCCTTTTTTAGATTCCTGAAAACACTTTGTATTCTGTCTTTATTATGCTTTAAGCTTTCCCAAATTGAAGAAACCAACATAAATCACTCAAAAAGTGCTGCCATGGGTATCAAACTGCTGTGCATTCACAAGCTTTCCTTGGGTCTCCTCCTTCCTCCTATCAATTCTTCACTTCTCAGTTTCTCTGGCAAGCAAGACAAGACAATACGTTTTTTGTTTGCCTCTGCGTACAGGATGAAAGACTTCCATTTCTCCTCCTGCCCAATGTTGATGTTGCAGCACAAAATACACTTTCAAGATGAAAAACATGTTGAAAGCCAGCACACACTACAGAATTTCTGTTCTGTTGCTGACTACAAAAATTCATGAATATAAGGAATAGCGAGTACCTGACTGCATACAGAAAAACTGCAGTTACAGTGGCAGTTTCCCTTACGAAGTCCTGTATCATGACAATAGTAGTTTATGGATCTGATATTACAAACAGCCAATTATTGTGAATCACAGTATTCTGAATGTGCCAACATTTCCATAGAGTATTCTTAAATATCCAGAATTTTTTGCCAACATTTCTTGCATATACAAAGAGTTAAAACTGCTAAACCCAATTATTAACTACCTTAAGTAAGGCATTTTACAATGACAAACAGAAAATCTGGAGACGAAAATATCTCAATGCCTAAGAATTCTTCACAGATCTTGCTGAAAAACTAATGCAGTAAAACTTGCCAGTTAAAGAATACAATTGTATGCAACATAACAATGTACTAAAGAAGTGGCTTAAGAGAAGAGGAAGGCTCTCATTATTTAGAGGAGTTGCCATTAGACTGAAATAAAGATATCTCCTCCACTTGGCATCTATAAGGTTCCTTGAGAACATATGAAAATACCTAAACTGATAAGAAATCCAGCTGAAGATCTACCAATTTATGCATTTGTCAGAACAGCTAGCAGGAGAAATAGGATATTCATCTATATTCTACCTTACAACCTTGTGGCCCAACCTGCTGTCACTGGATTCTCAGAATGGTTCCTTCTCCTCTTTTCCATGATGAACTTTTAGGTGGCATTTTCAGAACCAGATGCGTAGGCAAAAAGGAGTTGGCCATTTCCATTAGTAAGTGCATCCCTCTGAGTCAGAGGTAGCAAAGGAGTAGAAATTGTTCTGTTAGTGCCAAATAGAAAGCAAGTATAGAATGATCTTACACGTAAAACCTTATCTCTGTAGCATCTCTTTCCTTGCCTTAGTATTTTCAAAGCTTTTAAGTACACTGACAATATTATGATAAGGCCTTAAAAGTATTGCATTTAAAAATAATAATTTATAAAATGTCAGAATATAACAAAAGAAAGTTGCTTCCTTGCATTGAATTACTTCAACAGGAAGAAATTATAGTCTATTAGAGCAACTAAGAACAGAGCAACACACAGGCAACCTTCAATGCCAGAGGCACAGTTGTTGCTGCCATCAGAGTTTTAATGAAAACACTTCCTGAGATTTTTCACCCCTTAACATTGAGAGTTTCTTTAACTTCATTTAAAAGAGTAAAGAGAAAAAAACAGCTATGCGTTAGTGTCTCTTCATTTCTTAAGTACAGCTGTAGAGAGCAAATAAAGAGCAACGTTAGAAAACTAGCCCAGAGGAAGGATGATTAGCTGAGTGAAAAAATTACCACAAATAAAGATAAGCTGAACTGGTTCAGTTTAAACCAAAGGACTTTCTTTATTGTGTTGTGGGCATGCAGCCTGAGACCACTAGTGCACTTTATGAGAAATATTATGCTTTCAAGTAGTCCCACAGAATTTGCTAAAATTTAGATTTTTCAGGTTTATTCTTGGGTTCAGATATAAAGGACTAATAATACCCAGTGGTAACTACTAGTATGTTACAACTGCAAATATTTTTATGAATAACTACCCTATGTGAACTAGGGGACAGCAGTTTGAAGCATCTCTTGTGTTTTTCCATAGGAGATAACACAAAAGTTCTAGGAAGATATCACTGCTGAAAGGGCTAGTCATCAAGTATGCTTGCACTCTTGCAAATTCTGAAAATTCCTGGGGTTTATGCAATGAGGGTTATTGGATTCTGCCGGGACACTATAGCTACACTATACATAAATATCACCATTTACATATAGCTTCAACTTAAACTAGCAAGAGAGAAACAAGTCTATTTTCTGCAGTTGGTATAACAGTTCCATGAAAGTATGCTGTATACAGCATACAACATGCTCTTGCTTTTTTGAAATCTCATCAACTTACTTTTGATTTTGGTAGCTCAGCTAATCAAGGCAGTAGGACTGTTAGTGTGATGGGTTTGGGAGGGGGGGTAGTGAGGGAGGGGCTACAGTGGTGGCCCCTGTGAGAAGCTTCTCAAAGTTCCCCCAGCTTCAAGTTGGATCTGCCTCTGGCCAAGGCTGAGCCAATTAGAGACAGTGGCTGCACCTGTCTAATAACATATTTAAGAAAGGGAATCGGAGAGGAGGAGTTGGAGTTGTGAAGGAGACACTGATGCAAACACTGAGGTCAGTGGAAGAAAGGAGGAGGGGGAGCTGTGCCAGAGCAGAGACCCCCCTGCAGCCCATGGAGGTCCACGGTGGACCAGATGCCCCCCTGCAGCCGCAGCTGTGCCTGAAGAAGGCCGGGACTCTTAAGGGAAGAAGTTCCCGCTGGAGCAATTTGTTGCTGGGAGGACTGCAGCCCACGGGAGGGAACCACGCTGGAACAGCTTGGGAAGAATGCGAGGAGTCCTCCCCCTGAGGAGGAAGGAGCGGTGAGACTAACTGCAGCCCCCATTCCCTGCCCCCCTAGCAAGGAGGAGGTAAAGAAATCGGGGGGAAGGTGTTTTTAAGATGTGGTAATGCTTCTCACCGTCCTACTCTGTTTGTTAAGTGTTGTTAGTGTATGAATTAAATTGATGTTCTTTTTCCCTTCCCCTCACAAGTCTGTCTTTTGCCTGTAATGTCTGTCTTTTAACTGTAATGGGTAAATCATCCCTCTCTGTCCTTATCTCAATTCCTGAGCTTTTTGCTGCATTTCTCCTTTCCATTCCTGAGGGGGAAGGGGTGAGTGAGAGGCTGCCTGGTGCTCAGTTGCCTTCTGGGCTCAAACCATGACAGTTGGACAGGAAAAAACAATGGAATCAAATTAGAGAAAACACAGCTTGCATTATGTAGGGAGTGGCGTTTGGAAGATCTTGTGATGTACGGAAGGAATAGCTGTAGCCCCCCTTGTTACGAGGTAAGGTGATGGATAGGCTTGTAACGCTAAGGGAACACCCACGAAGGAGGTGCTTGGCGAACGTATATATGTAAGATATGCAGTTTAATAAACGGACATTTTGTAACCACCACATTGGTGTTTGTGCTGATGTCTCCAAGAAGGTTTTAACCTCCCACGGTATTAGTCCCTGCGACCTGAGCACCACTGACATGTGGGTCGGCAGGTTTAAAGAAGCAGAGCTAATTACAACAGCATTAGATTGGGAAGAGTTCAGTGTTAGGAAGTTAAGTAGAGAGAGGCAGCATCTTAGAGTGAAGGCTCAGAACTGACCTCACAAATTCTCTTTGTGCTTTTCTGCAGGTTCACAGTGGGACTTATCATAAACAGCCTAATACCTCTAGACTTTAATGTACTTATCATCAGTACCCTGAAAACAACAGTGCTTCTGTACCTCACAAAGATATTAAAGCTAAATGCTGGGTGATGAGTCAAAGCCTGGACACATTGGATCTCCTGCTTCCCTTATTCCTACATCTGAGTAGAACTGCCCTACATATGACGACTCTGAAAATACCAAGTAACACCTACTGGCCACGGTTTACATCAGCTTTACACTTCTACAATGCACTGAGCATACCACTAAAAAGAGGAGATGACCTGTCATACACCAATTTATCAGTCCAAGAGAGATTTGCACCTCACCTAAAGCCTTCTCAAATGTAGCTTTACCCTTTAACCAAATACACTGAACAGAATTTCCACATATAAATCCTGTCTTTTTCCCTTGTCCAGAGCAGGCTATAAGACATCCTTCTTCTTGTGTAGGCTCTTTCTTGAAGCTTTTCCCTCCAGCTGTACTCAATAGTCTATTATAAGAAACATCTGACTCCTTCCCAGCTGTCACTAGTTCCTCCATTACCATGGCCATATAACTGGAAAGGGTATACCTCCAAAACAGGTCTATCTCTCAATAAGTCTGGTTGTCTGAAGAACCAAACTATACCTTAAAGTCTGCTGTTGCACTTATTCTGAGTTGTTTCCACTCGGGTCTGAAGCCCAAAGTAAAGCAATAGAAAGCTAAAGGGATGTGCTGTCTAGGGTAGTGAAGTAGTACCTTGAGGGTTCCTGATATTGCCTTCTGGCCAGTCATAGTTGTGCAACAGCTCTTGGTTTTGCACCCTTATGAGCTTTTTGAGCATTTAATGACTTCCAGTCAGAAGGTCATTAAAAACAACAACAGAAAAATAAAATCTGTTCAATTAAGATTTTGCTCATCAAAATATATCTTTTCTTCTTTTTTTTCCCCCCCCTCATTCTTGCAAGAACATACTAGAAGAGGGGGAGAAAATCGTAAATATTTCAAAGGACCGAAACTGGTTGAAATAATTTCTGATTTCCTGTTTGGAACAAAGTTTACCCAAGACTGAATGAAAATGTTTACTTCAGTGGCACCTACTAGGCACCTATATAGGAGCCTAACTATCCAAAACTCCCTATATTAGCAACAGACAGATGAAGAGAGATGGGCTGTATCATTCCTGGGATGTGCTTATCTCTTTGTACTTATTGCAACCCACTCTAAGGTGACCACACTTCTAACTCGAGTTTTGCAGCTAAGTGTGTCAAATTAGATTAGATGAATCTTAGCCAGAGTAAGGAAAGATGTCAAGTTCTTTAATATCACCAGATCAGTGCATAGTCAAGAGGCAGGTAGAAATCCATATCAAATACCTCTGATGTGTGTGTGGTCATGTGGAGCACAGGCTCTACTCCTGGCAATGAGCGTCCTTTTGGTCAAGTGATTTAAAGATGTACCAGCTGTGGAACATGGCAGCATGTAACGGACACAGTTATTATTTTCTGAGCAGTAAAGATTGCACAAAATTCCTTGATTATGTAGTGAAGAAAACACCCCTTTTCAGGAACCATGTTAGCGTACAGTTTAAATCTAACTTGAAATAAGATGTGAGAATCAAATATAAGCAACAGGGAAAAAAGAAAATACACAACCAAAAGGAAGGATTACTTTATCAGTCAGTAAGACAACAGCTATTTACATTGCTGGTGTGTCTCACTGATTTTTTCTTTTACGTTAGGTTATGTAGTCTCAAATTAATTAAAGTACTGAAAATGTCAATAAAACAAAAAAGACAGGAAAAATAGAAGTATACAATACTTTCAATACTGCTGTTGAAGGTACCTTGAAGGGCAGTTCAGGTTTGACCCTCGAGCCATCTCCTAACTGCTGAGTTCTACTCAGTTTGAACCCCCCTAAACTGAGTTTCAAGACACAGCTATAACCTTAACTATTGTGTGTGTGTGCTTAAAGCAGGCGCAGCTATGATAAAAGAAATATCCCTAGTGTTCTTTATGGTTAGTTCCTAATGCATTTCACTTTATATGAACTTCAATTCAGAGAGTCACTGGGTGAAGCAGCTCCCAGGGCAAGACATCATTCTTTATTATTGTTTGGCCTATGGGTTCTGTCTAAAAAAACAAACAAAAAGTGTTGTCCTCAGTCTTAAACTATGATTAACTCAGAAAGGCTTTTTATTAACAAACCCATTTCTAGTTTATGGGTCTGACTTGTTTCTGCTGAAGTAACTGCTAAAACTCCTGCTGACTTGAAACGTGCAGTATCTTGCCCTTCATAGGAACACAAATACCATTCAGTTTCACTGACTCTGTGAAGCACGAGCCTTAGTTTCAAAAGGACCAATTTCCCTTTTCTCATTAGAGGGACACATTTATGTGCCCACAAATGAGAAGGTGACTCAGAAGAGTCAGCATGGATTTACCAAATGTAAATGATGCCTGACCAGTCTGGTTGCCTTCTGTGATAAAATGACTGGAGTTGTGGAGGAGGAACGAACAATGGACTTTATTTACCCTGACTTTAGCAAGACTAAACACACACAATATTCTCTCACAGTAGTCTTTTATCCAAGTTAGTATCTTACAATCTGGATAGGTGAACAAATAGGTAAAAAATTGTTTGGATGATCAGGCTTGGAGGGCTGTGGTTAGTGGATCATATACTGCCTGAAGGCCAGTAACAAGTGGAGTATCACAAGAATTTATCCTGGGACCTGTTCTGTTTCACGTCTGTCTTAATGACCTAGAGTAGGTGACAGAGTGCACTCTCATCAGGTGCCCAGATGGCACCAAATGGGAGGGACCAGTTAAATGTTTGAGGATAGAGGGACCAAGAGAAGCTGGAGGAATGGGCCAACAGGAACACCATGCATTGCAACAGGGACAAAAGCCCAGCTCCACACCAGGGAGAGAAGACACAGTCTTGTTGGGGAGCAGCTCTGCGGAAAAGATCCTGGGTACTGTGGCAGACAGCAAGCTGCACATGAGGCAGCAGAGTGCCCTGGCAGTAAAGATGGCCAACAGCATCCTGGGCTGTATGAACGGCAGCATAGCCAGGAGATCACAGGAAGGGATTATAGCCCTCATTAGTCCACATCTAGATACTGCACCTGGTTTTTGTGCCCTCACTCAGTACAAGAAAGGCATTGATAAACTGGAGTGTGTTCAGGGGAGAGCCACTGAAATGGTTGGAAGCTGGAGCACTTGCCCTTTCAGGAGAGGTTGAGGGACCAGGGCTTGGCCACTGTGGTGAAGAGATAGCTTCAGTGATGGGAGTACCTGATAGCAGTCCCCCAGTATCTACAGGGAAGTCATCCAGGAAACAAAGCCAGGCTCTTGTTGGCAATGCAAGGAAGAGACACATCAGCCATAAATTTAAATAAGAGAGGTTCAGACTGCGTATAAGGAAAACCTTTTTCACCGTGAGGACACTCAAACATTAAAACAAATGGCTGTTCAGCCTCCATCCCTGGAGGTTTTCAAGTCCTGACCAAAAAAGACTTAAGTAACCCAGTCTGACCTAGCTGGCTCTGCTTTGATCAGGAGATTGGGCTAAAGATGTCCTGAGGTCTTTTCCAACCCAAATTAGATCCTGAAATATGGATGCAGAAAAACAAGAATAGACAAAGCAGGATAGGGGGAACTGCATGTCAAAATAAAGTGCAGTGAAAATGTAACCAAGGCAGCATTTAACAGACATTCTTTAGAAGCCAGGCATACAAGTCTCATCTTCATAGGCCGTATTTCAAAGTTTTCTCTCTTGCACACATGAAAGGCTTCCCCCTCCTAAATCTTCATCTTCTATCACCAGGGATGCACCCTTGACAATCAGAAGATTATAGAGAATTTAGCAGTTGTGATTCTTACTGACACATTGAGTCTTCTTACTGATATGCACAAATCAGTAATTTTACCACAAGCTAAGTCTCTCATTATAGTGGGAACTGTCTTCTCAAATATTTCATGACACAATCCCTTAGTAACTATTCTACGAGATCCCTGCCTAGGACAGCTGGCTAATCAATTAAACACAAAGCTACTATAAGACAAAAGAGCTTTAAGGCATTAGACCTGAACAGTGCTTCCAAACTTTACCTTGTTGAGGTTTGATCTCTGTTAGCCTGATTCACACATGCAAGCGCTGAATTGTTGTCACAGAGGAACGTCGTTTAACTCCTCAGTGCTTGGCTTTGTAACCATAAAACCATTTTGAATGTAGGAGATATGCGCAGAGCTGGACTGTGCTGGAGCCAGTGAAGGTCCCAAGCAAAACCATGGCTCCGAGGGTCTTCTGCTCATGTCTAACTCACACACTGGAGGATAGACACCCAATGCTACTATCAGACTTAATCTAGGAAGGGATTCATGCAACATCAGGCTTCATAGAATTGCCCTGATTGCTGTCTCTCTTAAAATGCTTTGTTCATACAGAACAGCAATTGCCCACTTGAAAATGACACGACAGAGTGCCTCCATGTCTGTCAGAATTGGTAGTTTTCAGAGAGAACAGAAAATTATTCTGTTCTTAGTAAGCATGTCCCATTATGGAAGCAAGATACATGAAAAACACTTTGACAGGCATAGCAACTTATATCTTACATCTATCTTCATGTTATTGGATCTTTTTTGGTATTATCTTGTGTTTTCCCTTTGATGTGCTGAGATAGTTTCATTTTTAGTATTTCAAAAGCTTACTTTTCCTTCTCAAACCACTTCCATATAGACTTCTATAAGCAAACGCAATATTCTGTTTACTACATAAACAGATAGCTTTTTAAATTGAAATCATACTTCTATGTAATGGCTCGCCCCAAAAAGCTCTTTCAAGCTCCCACTACACCTTTTTTCAATTACTCCCTTGGTATTTCAATTATTCTGTCTTGAAATTATGAACAATAAAACTCTCTTATAAAAGGTAGAATTGCACTTCTAAGGTTTCTTTTTTATGATAACAGCAAGAAAAATACTCTTTTAAAAGTAGAATTGTTCATTTAATTATCTCTGAGATCAGGATATTTTCTGTGTTACATGTTCCAATACTGTTCACTTAGTTGTTCCTTGACTATTTCAGTACCATATTCTAGAAAAAGCTTTTATAGATGCAGCAAAACCTCAGACATATATACAGCTTCAGTGCTAAACAGATGCCAAAGTTTTACAGAGGCCAGGTAGCTGTTGCAAAATAAAAAATAATGGGGGATATCCACACCATACACTTTGAGTAAGTAACATTGGTGCAGTTCAGAATCTAAGATCTGTGTATTTGGAGAAAAAAGGTAGGAGCCCAGATGGAGTACACAGGTACTCAGAATATTTTAGTTGGAGGCCGATGAAGCCATCTGAATATTCCCACCATGTCACAGAAGTGTTATAAAACACTGCTAATCCCAGGAAGGCCTTTTCTTCCAAACCATGTCTAGGTGTGAGGATGACCTTTCTAGGAAGTAAAGTAATGAAAGTAAATGAACAGCTCACGTTCTTTGTCCAACTAATTCACATGTGGAGCCAACAAAATAGAATCTTGTCCACAATTATTGCAAATGAATTAACTGAGGGGTCAATGTATCTTTACAAACTTGATGGAGAAGCTCTTTTAAAAGTAAATAATTTTATTTTTTTAATCTCCAAAACTCTAAACACAGGCAAACAAAATTAAGTAAGAGCAAATTCATTTTCTTCTCTCCTATGCAGACATAAATTCTTCATACCACCTACCTGTTGGTGCCTAAATGCACCAAAAACATGAACTGTGCAAATCCATAACAGTAACAGTAGTAATCCAGAGAAAGCTTACAGAAGGAGAGCTAGTCACCTGGCACTATATACCCTTTTAAGGTTGACTGAAATCCTGGGGTATATTTAAGGTCTTCAGAATGTGACTCTTGTCAACATCATCGGGGAAGGATTTTCAAATTCAGCACTCCAGCCTATCTGAAAAGCCTTTTCCGGGCATGGTCTGTAGGCAGTAAGTTGGTTCATGAGCATGCACTTGATCATCAGAATACAAGGTATTCAGTTTAGCTTTAATAAGTCCCACATTTCATTTTAGCAGATGCATATGCATTTCCACTAGTCAGCTAGGGAAGACAAGTGTTTCAGGTCTCCCCTGACACGCTGGGTGTTGGGTCTGATAGCATTTCCCCTTTTAGTTACTCACACCCCTTCAGTGTAACTACTCCCATTTTCACTAGAGTAACTGGAGAGAGAGAGGGGAGGCTGCTGGGAACTCTAATTCTATTTACTGAACTACTGAAATGAAACTGATAATACGGTTTCACTTCCTAACGGAAGACTGTCCACTACAAACTATGGTAAAAGTAGGCGTGAAGTCACCATCTAAGAGTACTGATGTGACTTTAAGCTATCTGCAAGCAGCAACGCTGTATCACTTCCTTTCTGCAAATTTATAAAAGACATTCTTTTCCAATCATAGCCAGACTGCTAATCAGTTAAATGTAAGACAAACTTTTACCTTCAACAACTATAAACTTATGGTTCCAGGCATTTCTTCTTTATTGAGAAGACTGTTTTTTAAAATCATACATGAAAGTATTCAAAAAAAAAAAAAAAAAACCTGATGCTCTGGGCTGTCATTTTCATTCCCAAACATTAAAGAAAACTCAAATTTTGAAGCTTTTCACTGTTGTTTAATATTATGTCACACTAACCTGAAGAAGCTGAGGAACTTTGTGATGAACATTAACAGATCAAAGGTATCAGCAACCGCCTTTAGAAGTGAGGAAAAAAAATACTAATGATTCTGCTAGAACTGAAACTTTTTCACAAAAAACACTTCAGACTATGCCTTCTTTGATGCCAAAAGCAGAGTTCAGGAAAAATCACTAGTTGCCTTTTATTGTCAAGGTAATCGGTACTTATTGTTTACAGAGTATTTATCAATACTCCCATTGTATAGTGTACCATCATGAAAAAGAGCAAATACAAAATATAATATACATTACTAGCAATTTTGAGTGGTTTTGCTGCCACTAGGTAAATAATAGGTTATTACACAACAGCAAAAATAAATGTAATGTATCAAAATAACGTAGCCAGCAGGGACAAGGAAGTGATCTTACCCCCGTACTCAGCACTGGTGAGGCCGCACCTCGATTACTGTGTTCAGTTTTGGGCCCCTCACTACAAAAAGGACATTGAATTACTCGAGCGTGTCCAGAGAAGGGCAACGAAGCTGGTGAAGGGTCTGGAGCACATGTGGTACGAGGAGCGGCTGAGGGAACTGGGGTTGTTTAGTCTGGAGAAGAGGAGGCTGAGGGGAGACCTCATCGTCCTCTACAACTACCTGAAAGGAGGTTGCAGAGAGATGGGGATGAGTCTCTTTAACCAAGTAACAAACAATAGAACAAGAGGTAATGGCCTCAAGTTGCACCAAGGAAGGTTTAGACTGGATATTAGGAAGCATTTCTTTACCGAACGGGTTGTTAGGTGTTGGAATGGGCTGCCCAGGGAGGTGGTGGAGTCCCCATCCCTGGAGGTGTTTAAAAGTAGGGTCGACATAGCGCTGAGGGATCTGGTGTAGCTGGGAACTGTTAATGTTGGGTTGATGGTTGGACTGGATGATCTTCAAGGTCTTTTCCAACCTAGACAATTCTGTGATTCTGTGAAAATCCTTGCCTATGCTTAGAAGACATCATAGCTATAGCAAAAACTCAGCACCCAGACCTGACTTGCCCAGGGGTCTAGCTGTGGTGGCAAAGCTATTCTTTCTTCAACTGAAACACCTTACCACCACTTTACAGAAGCTACATCAATAACAGCTGCTTTTCACTGGGGTATGTGCCTCTGCACTTGGGACCTTGAACATCTCAGGTGGGGCTTCACATCTTCATTCAACTTGGTCATGCTGGCAGAGCTTTGTACTTGAAACATAGTCTAAGACCACTGAAGTATGAGGGAAATAAAACCAAAGCTTGTCTATTTCTATGACAAATAGTGTAAATCTGCAGTGATGGATGGCGCAGCATCTGAAAGCCAAGGTAGTTCTGTGCTTTAAATTTTGGCATGGAGAAAAGACTCTCTCAACACTTTGTGAACACCTTAAACACTGCAGCCCATGTTATCCTGGGACTGGCACATAAGAGTAACAGCTTTAATTTCCATGAGTTGAGCTGACCAGAAAGGGCTCTGCATTTCAAATGAGAAGCAGTGCTGTCTCTCCAGGATGCTGTGTGCTGAACATGTTAGCCTCTCACTCACTTCCACTCACTCCCTTCATACATCAAAGCAGGGTGGCAAAGGAAAGAATATTTTTAAAAGACATACCCAACTATTGTTTCAAACATCAAAAGGGAGCACACAGAATACTTATCTTGTTAAAGTGAGGGTCTTCTTTAAGTAAAAAGCTATCCATTTCCCAGCTTGTCATAGACAGCTGTTAGAGGAAGGAAGCACTTCTGACACCAAATATTCAAGCAGAACTAAGCTAATCCAATCAATATATCTACCTATATACATATAAAAGAAATCAAGAGCTGTTCCTTTCTCTTGCAGTAACTCAAAAGAAGGAAAACTAGTATGGATCTTTGAAGTCTGTGGCAAAACTTTTTTTCAATACTGTGTAGAGGTAAAAAGGCTGAGCATGTACTTTTTTTTGACCATAGATGAATTGCCTGATTTTAATAAGTGCTAAACACCTGCAGCTTTTATTCAAGTGGAGACTCTGAAGGCTGATTTTTGTCAGGAAAAAAATAGGCTAAATTCCTCTTTCTAAAAGTCTTCGACAATAGATGAGTAATTATCAAAACAGCAGCATATCTGGAATATCAATATGATGAGCTAAAACATTAACCATTTTTAAGAAGTCACATTCACTTAATCACTGCTCTGTAAGTGTAAGTACATAAAAGGATTACACAAAACCAGAAGTAATTTACCCAATAGATCCACCTCACTTACTGTTTCTATGGCTCCTTAGCTCAAGTAGGGAAGCAGTAAACTGAGGGCATGTGATCATGCCAACTTTCCCAATTTCCATGACTTTCAAAAACCAGAAATTCCTCCCTCTCACAACAATTTTCAGACTGCTACAATCTTTAACGTTATGTAAGTGTAGAATTACTCCAGAGTTAGCAATAGCTATGAGTTCATACTGGGATATTTGAAAACTTTTATTTTTCTTTTTTAATCAGAACATCTGAAAGTAAAATGTGGTTCTTTTTTCCTCTATGAGAAATAGATAATTAAAAAAACCCTGCACTTATGAAAAAATATTTAATTAAAATTATAATGAAAATGCATAAAGAAAATGTATTCTCTGGCTTTGAAAACAAGAGTCTGTAAGTACCTTCAAGTAGTGAGTCTTTCATTATTACCCTGGATAATTTTCAAATATTGAGACCTATTTCATCTATGGCTTCTTGTCCAGTGATTTCAATCACTTCATTTGGAAAAATGCAGGGGAGGTAAGATATGTTTCATAGACAACAGTATACAGTATACAAGTATTTATAGAGGCTGCCCTCCTAGAATAGTTGGAATCCCAGAAACCCTCAGAAAACAGAGAAAAAACAAAAAAAATCTTGAAAATTAAAATTCTTATGATTTTAGCTTCATCAAGATTGTTAAAGACCGGAAGACAGCAAAGAAAAGAAAAGTATCTCAAAGGTGCTAAAAAAATAAACCAGTAGAAAGTCAGACAGAGTCAATGTTAAGCTTGTACTTTGAACACAGAAGGTAAGGAATGGTTGAGAGTGCTTCCCTGACAGCATGACTGACCCTCCACTTCTAAGAACTGGACAGTCAGGTGGCTTCTTCATCCTATGATCTACTCTGACTCAATGAATAGCTATGGGCTTGGTGCACAAGTTGAGATCTGACCTGTAGGAAGCCAGATCAGATGATCAGAACAGTCTTCAAAAAGCCCATAGCCTGTGAACTTGTGACAACAGTGGTTTGCATAACTGAAGGGAGTTTTACTTCAGAAGGGGAGAGAGGATTGGAGTAAATGTCTCCAGAGTCTTGGATCCAGCTAGACAACGATCCAAAGGTGAACTTTAAGTCCTTCTCATTTGAGGAAACATTTTAAGAGCATGTTAAATTTCAGCTCTCTTGTTCTCAATGAGATTTAAGTATTATGATTCAATATCTCTTTCAGTGTTGTCTCCAAGAGGGATATTTTCCTAAATTGGGATCTGTAGTGACTCAGTTAATCTTTAAGAGCAGTATTGTATTGTTAGACTACATTGGGAAGGAATATGCTTGAGTACAAAATTTTCACTATGTAACAGCAGTTTCTGGACTTACCTTCCCAGACAAATACCTACACTTCAAGAACAGTTCAAGCCTCAAGTCAGGCCTCAAAAAACCTTCTTGACCCCTAACCTTCCACCTATACCTCAGACCTGATTTTGAAATAAAGTTTTCTTTTCATAAATAAGGATACTTAGAAATAAATATATAAAGTGCTATTAGAAGAAAGTGCTAAAGGATTTCCAGTGGAAGCATGTCCATCAGGCCAAGGAAGAGTCCTGGGGAGAGAACTGCCAGCTCAAGGGAAGAACTCAGTTTGCAGGGTTGATCCTGCCACTGAAGCAGCTCTCACACTCCAGCAGGAGTCACTGAACACATGCCTGGACCTTGCTCAGCATATCACTGCTTCGCCACATTGTGGGGCTGGCTACAGCAAAATCAGAAGACAGAGTCTTGCTAGCAGTCTCTTTGTTATCATCCTAGGAAATATAACTAAGTCAGATAAATATGTCATGAGTAAGTAAGTGAGAATATTCTGTCTTGTAATCGTGTCATCATATTACGTGTTCATAGCAACAGTGGAAAAATATTGGATGACTAAGTAATAGTTTTGGAGAACGGCTAGATAATTTAGAGACAATAGCTACTAGGGGGATTTAGTTTATAAAACACAGAAGATTTTATGAACAGGACTGGAAGATCAAACTTATGTGCATTTCAAATAAAAACTATGGGCCTGTCCTTATTATCACATCACTGGAAATGAAAGAAATTTCTTGGTTTCAGTGGACTTACTGAAGTCCCCAAACCACCTTACCAACAGCTACAGAGAAATTAGAGAGGTATCTGAAAACTTAGGCAACCAAGGCCAATCATCAACTGGTGTAAATTGACTTGCTTTTGCTTACTGTAATAATGACAAAGAAAGCTGAGGTGTACCAAAGATATCAACAAATATAGTCAAGAAATAAATTCAAGCTCATGCAAAGGGTTGGCGCATTTTTTTTTTTAAATTTTCAAGGGAGAATTTAATTACAAGACAGAAGCTATTACAACAGAGCTACGAGTGCACAAATATTGAAGTAAAATGTACTGTCTGCATGCAATAGAGAACTATTAAAGAGAGCTCCGCATCTCACTATGCACTGGTTTTCATGATAGTATTAGTCCTGTGGGTGGGAATTGGCACTGCCAACTGTTACATTGTTGCTACATTTTGAAGAAGTATTGCAAGAGGAGGGCAAATACTGTCAACATGGAAGTCTTGAAGTGACTACTGCACAAATGAATCAGATGAAGGAAGAAAGCATGCAGAGAGTTTCTTCCCACTTCATCCTTAGAAGAAGCAACTGTATATGGGAATTTGTTCTGCCTCCTGCTGACAGTGCTGTAAAATCCAAATAAAGCATCTCCTGCCAAGCTGGGAGAGACAGAAGTCCAGCTCTCTGTACTGAGTACCACCTGCTACACACACTCTCCATCTAATAGCATTCTGCTAGCAAGGACTGCAGCCACCTGTCTGTTCCCAGCTCCCCACAGGCCTTAGGAGTGGGTGTAACCCCACAGTTGCCTCAGACTGTACATCCCTAGGCCGAGGTCCTGGACTGAACAGCAACTGCGTCTCTATACTTGTCCTGCTCTTCATTTATCCAAAGAAGTGCTTTAAGATTTCTAGAAATATAGAGGAAAACAGGAAAGAGAGCACTTAAATTTATTTACTGTCATGATGCTTGTGGTGCCACATGAAAAACAGGCATTTTCAGTATTGTAGAGTTGCATTTACAATTCATTGTACCAGCGATGTTGTTCACAAATCCCAGTGGGAGTGGGCCAGTAGTATCCAACACATTGAGATGAGAATATTTCCCCAAATGTCTTTGACTTCCCAAGGCTACTGGTAGATTGTTATTTAGAAGAACATGCAAGTGGGCTAATTCACTTAGGTAAAACATCTGTTTATAGGCACAGGGTCAGTTCTGTGAATAATCACAATGAAATGCTGTGCTCACCGGAATTTATTATCATATTCTAGAAATAGTTAATATTAATATGAGTGGGCAAGGGGAACACTAGAGAAAATATTCTCTCATCTTGTAATAGCCTCTTAGTGCATACAGTTTCTTTTTTTTTTTTTTTTTTTTTTTCCTAGCACAGAAAGATTTAGGTCAGGAAATATTGTTCACGGGAAACAGCTAGTTCATTTGCAAATCCTCCTTGGAATGCACATGCTCTTGGCAGGTTAACATTTGCCTAAAGGGGTCTCTGATGAGGAGAAACAAGGACTTTGCTTTCCACCACAGTCAGTCCATTAGCCTAGATGAACACACACTCAGCATTCAAAGACATGAAACCGAAAGTATCCCCTCAAAACAATAAACAAAATGGAGAGGATAGGGTATGGAAAGAATGTTAGTAGCATTTTGGGGGGGAAGGGGGGGGGGGGGGGGGGGGGGGCAGGGAACCGACAAAAATTCCCAAACAAACGAACAAAACAAAACAAAACAAAAACATGTAAGAGATCACCTTGATTTTAGTTTTGGTTTGGTTTTTGTTTTTTTAGTGATGTAATAGCCTCTGCTTTAATTACTTGCCTGGTATGGCAAACTTACTGTCTAAGGATTAAACCTCCAAGGAAGCATCTGCTCCTTCAAGAACTTTACCTTCTTGCTCCCTCTAGTGTTCCGAGAAATCATGCACAGTTTTACCTTGCCCTAACCAGATTTTTCTATTTCCTTTCCCATCACGTCCAGGCAAAGTGACTTGATAGGAAAGGACCGAGACTGACTTTATTATGGCAATAATTTGAAAGATAAACCTTCACCTGGCATGCCGCTAAGTAATTCAAATTGCTGTAAGGTCCTTTACATTGCTCAAATTTGTATGTCTTATCTTTTGCAGACGAAGCAATGTTTGGATTTGAGAAACTAAGTACAAATACATGCATTACTGCAGCTGCTTTTAAGCACACATTTAATTAGACATTGGTGTCATAGACCCAAGTTGTGATCATCAATTAAGCTTTCCTATAACCAAAGAAAAATTGTGTCTGCATGTTGTACTTAGTTACTTGTCTGCATCATGGTGCAAATGCATAAAACTAGAGACTATCAGCTTCAAGAAAACAAGTTCCTAAGCTTAAAAGAAAAGCAAACCTCCACTAGCTGTCATCATTAACACTTATAGCTTGCTATAGATGGCGGTATTCCTGAGTAATGAATGCCTGAACTACTTGATTATATATGAAAAGCAGTACTGCTACACTTGCACAGGATGGCAACCAGCAAATTCATATTATTCCCCAAACACCACTGCTACTACATTTTAAATGTTCATCTTTATTTTTAAAAACAAAAATTTCAAAGCTCAGATTAAAACATGTACACAGCATGACACACTGGCTGCCTGGATCTCCAATCTACCTAAAACAATGCTGCTTCCAGGCACCTCAGTGGAACAAGTTAAAGTCTGAAATGTCAAGCTAGCAAGACAAGACTGTGTTAATTAGCTTCCTGATGAGTAGAAGTATTTACAGTATAAGCATCTGCAGAATCTACAGTGGAAAACATTATTCTGTGATCAAAATATGGGCAGAGTTTAGAAAACTAGTACTTGTAGTTTTTCCAGTCTGACTTCTATCAGTGGCAAACTGGAAACATCCCCACGGCAATAAAATGCAAAGGGACCAAATCCTCTTCTGCATCAGCACAATCCTCCTGCTACTGTTTAAATCAGAGATGGGGAAGAGCAGAGCCCCTGCTTCTAGTAGTTTTCAAAGACATTTGTAAAGCTATTTTTGCTACGCAGAGGAACATATCAGAAAGATATCAAATAAAATCTTTTCTTTTTTCTACATCTACAAATTATTTATCAAGCTTGCCATCGACAGTGATGTTCTTAATATAGAAATATTATTTCAAGTTCCCATATCTAATCGAATGTCATATTCTTTAATGATACATCAAGAGGGCAAAATTTTTCACTTCCATAATTCAATTTAAAACATATTTCCCTTGACCATGATATGTGCCTAAGTCTTGGAAGGCGGACTTAAGCTAACTGCTACATAGAAGGAAGAACTGTAAGATAATGATGAATACCAGAGAAAGTTCCATCTTTGTGCCTAATGCTGAATCACTGATACAGTGATACCTTTTGAGAAATCAACTCAAAACATTTTAAAGGGTCCACATAATGCTCTCTTAACAAACAGGGTCATATTTGCTTCTTTAGAAAATCAATTCAATGTGAATCAGGAAAATGAGTCATCCTTATTTCCTCACAGTCTTTTATGTTTCTGGCTGCTCATAGTTTGGTTTCAGATCAAGGCAAGATAAAAGTGAATTAAAGATTCTTCTAATCTGTTATTCATATCTGACTAAAATATATTTCCTTTTACCTACTGCATAATATTTATCTCTTTTTTTATTGTGTTTTGATAATTGCAGAAAATGAAGTTTTATTTAAATTTAGTAAATACTTTATCTGCACTTACAAGGTAAAAACACATAAAATCTCTACACAGAAAACTGAACTATAACAATCATGAATATATCTACTACCAAGATAGATGTTTGTTCGGTCAAATTTGTAGGGTAAAAAAGCATAGAATTTTCAAAGGGATTAATTTTCAGAGTAATTTTCATTTGGGAGACTAAAAAAAGAAAAGTAGAGGCTTAAAATTGTTTTAAAAGAACTTCTATTTTGTTTGAACAACTTCACAGTCAAAAGTATATTCTTTATCCACTTCTGCTCCCAATCTTCTACTTTCCCACATGGGAAAAAAAAAAAAAAAAAAAAGACAAATCCGACAAATCCTACACAAAAATACACACACACAAAAGAAAAAGAAAAAGAAAAGGAAGGGGGAATAACAAACAAAAAAAACCCAGAAGAATGCCCTGTATTTTACTGGTTTCTTATCAAAGAATAATTGTTACTATCTGTAAAAGATAACTGACAATGTTTTTCAGTAGGTGAATTTCAATAATTGCAGACCAGATGACCCTGCTAAAAGAACATATTACAATATATGAAAAGTCCATGTAAGGATTTTTCCTTTCCCCAAACCAAATAATAGGGAAAAACCAGTGTTACATCCTGAACAAATGCAGTCCTGTCTTTGAAATGCTGCTAGCTAACATAAATGCTTTCAGCTGGAAGAAACTGCATGAAAGAACAGGTTCTTGGTTTCTCCATGCTCACTGGTATACTGCCATTGTTTTCAAACATTTCTCTGACTATTTTATGCTTAACAGAGTGGCTCTTCTAGGCAGGTATTGTCATTGAGATGGCTCTTGCTGTCAGATTTCGCCTTCATAATATAATTAAGACTTGGACAGCTACACCCCCTCTGGGCTTCATTAAAGCCAAAGGGCTACATGCAAACATACTATTTGCTTTTATGTCACTGTACATTACTGTGATCTAAATCAGTGTCTTAACTATTCTATATGCTGCTTAGCAACAGAGGCGGGAAATGCAGCAACGGGGGTCACCTGCAGCATCTACAGTTCCTATTCAATACAGAAGGAAGGGATTGACCTGAGGACACCAATCAGACTGGTAATCACAGCCCCACGTATTCTGGCCTCAGAAGATTCAAACCTTGAACAGAAGAAATTAATTCTATAGTAGATTTCCCAGCTCTGCTCAGGCCCACTGAAAAAGCCTTAAAACCTGCCCATAACTTCTGAGACAGTTTTACTCTTTGGGCTCTTGATTGTGTCAATAAGGACCTTTCTGTGAGATATGCACATTTTTCACCACTTCAGTCACATGAAGAAAGGCTAATAGTTAAACTGACATTTTTCCCCAGCCTGTGAAATCAACTAAAACTCTAATTTGTAAAGCTATCAATGAAAATTAGTTGCCAAAAGCCCTCCATAACTTACTACAATTACTGAAGAAGCATGTTCAAACCCTAGCACTTAGATCTGATCAGGCACATAAGCAATGTACATGAGAGTGATAGAGCAAAACCAACTCTGACTCTCACCCTTGAATCTTGAATGTTGGCTCAAATTGTCTCAAATTTTCTTTCTGTGAATACAATCTAATGTTTGTAAATTGTTGTTCTTGTAAACACAGCTACTACAAAACTTTCTTTAATAAATAGACCTCCACATACATTTTTTGGAAATAGTGCAGAAACATCAATGTTTTCTTTCAGGTCTTCCTGAGCAAGGTGGTTTTCACCTGACACCTACTGATGCACCCTCTGATGGAAGACACTAACTAAGAGCAAGTGTGAGATCTGGTACTGAGCAGAATAGATGAAAGGTATTGCCAATGTCTTTGAGCTCTCCAAGAGCAGCAAATTTATTTAGAGAAAATGCTCTAACGATTTAGCAACAGTGAAACAGAGTAATGATCCACAGAAAAAGTCCCAGCTCTTCAGTATTCCTTACAAAGACAATTTAGGGGAAGCTTTTCACATCCAAGGTCTGGCAGCCAGTATAGTAAGTAAAAGGCAAAGCAGCTGTCAAGGGAGACCATTCCCTCAGATGCTGAGGTTATTTCAGCTGTGTAACACATAGTACCAAAAAACCATGAAGTGGGGTGCAGCTTGACAGCAGTGAGGTAAAAGACAATGACTGAAAACAGTGATTGATAAAAGCCTATTAAAAGAAGATTAATCTTGAGCAAAGTCCTAGCAAATGCAACCTTGATGTAGACAAAATCTCATCCTCCCTGAAAAACTGGTGCAGTTTCTCTGCTACATCTATGTATGTGCAGTCACAGGTATTTATAAGGAAGCAAGGCTCACAGCAAGAAGCTTTCCAATTCTTCCCATAGTCTGTGTCTTGAAGTAGTTAAAAAGAGGGTTCTTTCCACTTTCTAGAGACATGTGCCCTTCAGGCACAGAGTAACAATAAATACCTGCTGTCAGACTCCATTCCTGAGTTCAGACACGTAGCTGATGTTTGGTGCTCCTGCTCACCAGAAGCTGCAAGGCACAGAAGTCAAAGAAAGTAGAATGCACAGAGGATGGGAAAAACCCAAGCTGAATCAATTCACTGAACAACTTCAAAGCCATGGTACTCTTGTTCTTTGCCCTGTCTAACCTTTCTTTTCTAACACCCTTGTTGAGATTTTGCCTCAGAGAACCCATGTTTTATTGTTTTAGTGTAGCTAATTCAGTGAACTGTAATTGCAAATGAATAATTGAGGGCTTGTTAGTGTTTGGAGAAATTTAATGCTGCTGGTCTTTTGCCCTTTATTCTTTTCCATTACAACTTTTTGTATAATAAAACTGTAGCCTCTAGTTAGCTTTTAATAATAGCTGTGCAGTCAGTTCTTTCCCAAACACTGGATCACATTTATTCATCCTCCTAACCCCAAAAGTCATTGCCCTGCCTTCTTATCTGCATCATTAGAAGATGAATTTAAGACTGAGATAAGATGCTGTGTAACATTTCAAATTTATTACATATTAAATTTAACCTAATTGTAAACAGAGCATACACACATGAGAATAAATCCAGTTCAAGATCACATGAGCAGGATCCAAGGAACAGGCTGTGAGGGAAGCAAGTGAATAGAAAATTATTTTATATCAACAGGAAAATCACAGTATCATGGACTGGTTTGGGCTGGAAGGGACCTTAAAGATCATTTACTTCCAACCCCCCTGGCCTGGGCAGGGACACCTTCCACTGGATCAGGTTGCTCAAAGCCCCGTCCAACCTGGCCTTGAACACTTCCAGGGAGGGGGCAGCCACAACTTCTCTGGACAACCTCTTCCAGTGTCTCACCACCCTCACAGTAGAATCATAGAATCATTTAGGCTGGAAAAGACCTTTAAGATCATCGAGTTCAATCATAAATAATTTCTTCCTTAAATCTAATCTAAATCTATCCTCTCAGTTTAAAACCATTACCCCTTGTCCTATCACTACACTCCCTGCTAAAGTGTCCCTCCCCATCTTTCCTGTAGGCCCCCTTTAAGTACTGGAAGGCTGCTATAAGGTCTCCCCAGAGCCTTCTCCAGGCTGAACAACCCCAACTCTCTCAGCCTGTCCTCATAAGGGAGGTGCTCCAGCCCCCTGATCATCTTCGTGGCCCTCCTTTGGACCCGCTCAAACAGGTCCATGTCCTTCTTATGTTGGAGGCCCCATAGCTGGACACAGTGCTGCAGGTGGGGTCTCACCAAAGCGGAGGGGCATAATCACCTCCCTCGACCTGCTGGCCAAACTTCTCTTGATGCAGCCCAGGGTACAGCTGGCTTTCTGGGCTGTGAGCACACACTGCTGGCTCATAGTCAGTTTTCCATCCACTAATACCCCCAAGTCCTTCTCCACAGGGCTGCTCTCACTCCACTCACTCCACTCAACGTCCAGCCTGTATTTGTGCTTGGGATTGTCTCGACCCATGTGCAGGACCTTGCACTTGACCTTCTTGTACTTCATGAGGTTTGCATGGGTCAAGGTACCTCTGGATAGCATCCCTTCCCTCCAGCGTGTCAACTGCACCGCACAGCTTGGTGTCATCAAAATGTGTGGGTCTTTTTTTTTTTTTTTTTTGTTATGTCTTCTTGAAGGTTTGAACCAACTTCCAGTTTTGTGGAAGAATAGGCAAGATAACCTATTTTGCTAAAGTCTTGACAAGTCCTGACTGAACTGTTATGGGAACACGTGAATTAAGTTCTTAAGAAAACAAAATTTGACTCTTATTCTTTGCAGGGATGTGTTTGGCAACAAAAAGCAACACAAGAAATATCAATCAATACATAGGGTCAAGCTCTGTCAGATGCTGAAGTAGTCCAATTCCCACTGAAGGCCAGGTCCTGATTATCCATTGCTTCACGCTTACCTTGGAATACAGAATTCTGTCATCCTGACATGTCAGTATTTCATCCCATATTTTCTACTGGGCAACAGGATGTTAAAAATCAAAACCAAAGGCCTTAGAAATGAACAGGATTGTAGGTGATCAACACAATAGCAGCCAAGTTCATATATAGTGAGCAACACTCCAAATGAGAAACAGACTTGGCCTAGCAGTGTTCATAGACATTAACAAGGAGAAGAATATTGTCTTATGTCAGGTTTCTTTTCCACTGGCATTAAAGATTTCCTTTGTTATCTTATGAAAGCCCTATCCTTCCCACCCCCAAATATTTTATGTGACATCTCTTATTTCTCTGGCTTTAAGAAAGACAACATTATTTGCATGTTACCTCCAAAGTTCTTCCACTTCAATCTTACAACAATACAAATTCTGTCTCAGAAAAATTTATTCCCTTTCTCCTTTATTTCATTCCTCTTTCCTGTTCCACTTTTATTGCATACATAGGCTAGGTTTGAAGAACAGACTGGTGGAGAAGAGACTGTGTCTCATTTTCAAATCCACTGAGCTACACATTCTTTCTCTATTTAGTCCTAAATACAGTGAAACCTGTCTTATGTGACCAATGGACTGAAAAAATCCAGATACTCAGGTGAACTGGCTGTCTCTAAACTCAATAACAAGATTGCATGTATTTTACTAATCTTGGGGAAAAAAGAAGAGGGTTCTTTTCCTAATTTTGCCACTATCCTCCTTTATAACCTTAGACAAGTGATTTAGTCATTCTGTGCTTACTTTCTTGTTTTGTAAAACTATTTTGACTATTTATACTGGAAGTTTTTGAAATCATGCATGGCCATGCCTTCAAGGAGACATCAGGCAACTGGACTGCAATTTTCATTGTCCAATCATATCTACCACAACTTGCTTGAAATAAAAATACACTGTTGCATAAAATGTCTCCAATCATCTTCTCCATTTGATACAGCTAACACTTGCTTCTTTGGCACAAGAGAGTAGATATGAAGGAATTTAAAAAAAAAGAGATCTGTAAGGCATTGTTAATATATGATTTCACTGGATCTGAAACTAGCTTTGGAAGATTTTTATTTGTTTAACTGTGATACTTGAAGCTCTGCTGTAACATAATATCTTTATTTCCAATAAAGGGTTCATAATAGGGAAAAGAGATCAAGTTTATTTGGGCTAGTCTTTTGTTTCCTCTAAAAGCAAAAAAAAGATAGATGAAAAGTCAAGACTGATAGCACTTCTCATCTAGGTTCTAGAAAGTCTTGCAATAATATATATTTCTAACTAAACTTTTTGGATAGCGCTCACTTGTTATAAGTTGTTTTGCATTTCTCATAATGTAAAGTGGCTATGGGGCTCAAGATTACACACTCATTGAACAGCAGTCCTCTGCTCCTTCCATCCTTCAATAATCACAGAATTCTTCTGCTGTTTTGATCATTATTTAGCTTGGCTTTGGGACAAGCCCAACTTCAAATTCACAAACAATATCACATCATAAATCAAATCTGTCAGAATTATTAAGTTTTGGAAATTTTCAGATGGAAATAATTATGTTTTTCTTACAGTTAGCATGAATAATAGAAATAGCTTGGATAATTGTCACAACTGTAGAATGAAAAGTGTCCAAATGGCTTAAAGCTAAATCTATCCTTTTCACAATTAGAAACATATAATTATGGACATATTTATTTGCACTTAGATTTAAGGTAGAAGTCTATATAGTATACACACACAATAACTCATAACTTTGTAACACATTTCTGCAAATAATATTTTTTAAAATTAACTTTAAAATACTTTATATATGGAAATACTTAAATTCTTGTATGTTACCCAGTTACTGAACATCTAGAAAATCTATGCCTAATTGTACAGCTTGTAAAGACTTAAAAATATTACATAATTCAGTGCATTAACTTTTACTACCCATTCATCTAAAACATGCAGCTAGTAAAAAACTGACAACTAAAATGGGAGCATAGGATTATCTCAATGACCAGCATGTAAACAGTCTCAGTTCTGAACCATCAATAAGCATTTTCAGTGACTAGTTTGCCACTGACAAGTGCCACTTCTAATCTCTTAGTTAACTTTGGGAGGGGAAAAAAACCACAAAAACCAGCACTTCAAAATGTTGTGCATGACCTTTATTTTCACCTTTCATATACTGAGAATAATCTCTTATCTAGATTCAATGTATTTTGGATTCACACATTGCTAACAGAATTATTCATAATAATAGACTTCTAAGAAAACAATTTCAGGTTCTTCTTATTAGAGAATTATCATTAGCTACAAAGTACTAGATGACTACAACTCCTCAGCTAGATCATTGCATGCATATTCCATTTGATTCAAAATAAATGTCACACACTCCTTCACTCGAGGTCTCAACTATAATTATTAAAGTCTTAAGAACCAGCTCTGAACAAAATAAAGAAAAATAGCCCATAAACTTTCACATTTTGTAGAAGTTGAATCATGTTCCAAAAGATTTAAGTCTGAGGGGAGAGTTGAGGTTTTTGGGGGTTCTGGTTATTGCATATTACGGTATGTATATCAGGAATTGAGTGGTGTCAAAATGCTCCATGGAATAAAGTTTGCAGTTTCTCTATTTCAGCACAAATTAAAGGAAAAAGTGTTTCTGGTACTTCTGTTGAATTATATGCATTACACTTAATTATAAACTACCATTTATTGCCCCAATATGAGCATGGAAGCACTCCTCTTTAATCTCCTTTATACTGCAGCACGTTAGAGGATTCTATTCTTTTCCTGCTGGTTACATCATAGTCAGCTGAATCCCAAGGCACTTCTTTAAATTATCCATGGCGTGCACCAGCAGCCTAACAGACAGCAAAATTATACATGTATGGTGTCCTATAGCTGGAATAAATTAGTTGCATATGGAAATCTCACTTATTGACCTAATCATTTGCTTATATAGTTTATATTTCCTTTTTCTCCATTTGGACTTTCTTTTTTCTCCATTGGACTTTGTGGGGAAGCAGATATGAGCCTCAGTGATTTGATCTTCCTAAGCTAAAGATGGGTGCCCACAGTGCATATGCCTCTGATTATGGCTTTTACAGAGCCATTGTGAAAGGAACCAGAATTTACCCCAACATGTATTTCCATGTAGCAATAGGCATGAGGGCACTGCTGGAACAAAATTCACTGTGATACAAAATTTAATAAAGAAGAAAAAAGCTTTGATTTCTTTCAGTGATCCATATCGTTATTCAGCATGAAGAATTTATCTGTTAAAACATTCAGCAGTACCTTGTCTGTTGATAGCAGCAGGCTGTTGCTTTCTGTGCAAGAATAAGATAGCTGTGATTTCTGCTTTGGACCTGCTGCCCACCTTCATTGCACTTGCAGTGTCAGTTTTATTTATAATGCAAGTATCTAACACACTCAGGAAGCATTTTCTTTTTAGTTGTTGTAGGTCTCAGGAAAGCTGTCTGACCTAGTCAGCTCTCAATCACTTAAAGCAAGATTTTTGCACGGCTAGCTTTGATCTCCCTATTCTTTAGAAAGAAAAATTGAAAGTGCTGACATAAAAAGATTAAATCATATTAAACTGAATCAAAGAAAGTGTCAGCTTTACTACTTACTAGGAAAAGACCAGGAAAGCAATATTCTTACCTAAATTGGGTTTAGACTGATCTAGGAGTTGAGCAGTTCCAGCAAGAGTCAGATTCAACTCCCTAATTTATAAGATTTCAGACTCCAGTGATTCGAATTTCACAAGGACAAACAAGCTCAGAAGGCACCCAATCTCTCTGTTGGAAATCGTATTACACATCTTCCACTACCCTAGGGGAAATTTATGATCTTTGGTCATGACTGATCCAAACCAGAGAAATAAGTTCTTTCTTTTCAGGACAAAAATCTATACAGAAATTTAATATGTAGCCAGATTCAAAACTATAATTCATGAGTTTCGCTGTCCTGTCCACTACTACCACCTTCACTCCACTCCGCTGAATTTGTGGTACTTTGATTTAAGGTTCAGACTTACAGTTTATTTTTGCCCACCTCATTCTATAATTGTATGAAAATTAAATTAGGACCTCAAGCAATCTGCTCTGTGGTTGGCAGAAGTCCTTCTTTTGACTTAGTGGAATAGTCCCTTAAAAGTATGAAAACCATCTCCCCAATTTCAGTGTTGAGCATTTCAGATATTCAGTTGATTTTCTAATTTTGAGCTGAATTCTAGTTTATCATTCAGGGTGAAGGGCAGACTTTCATAGAAAAATTTGCAGTTGAAATAACATGAAGCTTTCCTAATAAAAATCTCACAAGAGAAGTTACTGTTTAAAATCCTCAACTGTCTTTGATCCAAAATCCACATGTGTTAGAAGAAGAGATATTTCTGTGTGATTTATGAATTCAAGGATTCTTTTATCAGTAATATAAATGACATTTTCTGTCCAGACTCCTTGTTTAGGAATTCATTTTTTTTAAAAAAAGTATATAAAAAAATCTGAAAAACCTTCAAAACACTTTTCTTGAAACTTACATACTTCAGCAATGCAGCAAGTCAAGGAGAGGGAAAATATCCTCTGAGACAGAACCTAAAACACTGGAACTCAATTAGATTTTGACCTTCTTCAGCCATAAAGGATTGGTAGACAGACATTGTTTGCTACTTACCTGAAATAAATTGAGTCTCCTGAGATGCATATGAAGCAATTTAAAAAAAAGAAAAACACTGTTAACTGAATTTACTCAACCATCAATCTGAAGTAAATCTTATTTACTGTATTCATCTATTAAACTAATATAATGTTTCACATTTTAATCAGAAAAAATGACATTTAATTAGTGTTACACAGCCAAACCTTGAAAAAGCTCCCCTATCTAAGCATTCAGCTAGGCTACCATTTTTCAGTCTCACCACAGTGAGTCTTGTATGCTTTTATGCTTCCCTTGGTCTAAGCAAGCTGCAGGACTGTTTTATTAATTTAACTCCCTGGCACACTTCCTAAGCAGGAATAGGCACTCTTGTCACAATTTCATACAAATGGGACCTTTTGGCTCAGCTGCCTTACACCCCGAGAACTGGCACCATCCCCTTTCCCAAATTCATCCTCTAAATTTCCTTCTGTGCATTTCTTTTTTTTTAAGGACTTGCAATGGTTGAAAGAGAAGTACAAGTTTATAAAAAAAAAAAAAAAAACAACAAAAAAAAGCAAAGCAAGCCAATCAATCATAATGTCAGCAATTTACAGATCTAGAGATACCAACAGAAAAAAAAAAAAAATATAAAAGCCCTGTGCACAACTTTTTGCCATACATTCCCTTCTATTTTCTTAATCTGAGCAAGAGCTCCAGAAATGTTCTCATGCTGAGTGGCTTCAGACTATGACTCACAGATGCTTGGCTGTGCCTTGTACATCCAGTTTCTTCCACCTTAAGATCCTGAAATTAAGCAGGACACTTTTAAGATAGCATACTTCTGTTTCTGCCCAAATTTCCTGCATCTGCCTTCTTTTGCTTTCACCTCCACTACTTCTTTCACACTCTGTTTTGTAAGATTGACCTTTCTGTGACTGGGGACCTTAGAAACTTTCCACTCTCAGCCTCATGCAGAAATTAAAGATAACCGGTTTCACCTCAAACACGGACATCTCGTTGTGCCATGTCATTTCTACCAAGATGGAGACTGTTGGGGTTAAACGGCTCTTCAGTGTTTTGGATCTTGAGGAGCATGGCAGAGTTCTGATATTACGCAGCAGACTGTATATACCAAGTCATTCTAATGATAAAGCAGTTTCATAAGCTCATTCACGCTGATCCATATGTACATGCAGACCAAGTTTGTAAATCTTCAATTTTATTTTTTTTTCCAGGATTTAATTTCACCTTTAGGGAAATAAGTAACCTGAATTCTGATTTTAAAAAAGAATAGTGGATCAAAACCACACCAACAAATCAAGCCTCAAAGAACAGTCTTCTGACTCAGCTTACAAAGCCTAAAACACAAATAGATATTTTTTAATATTTCATCATACAGAAGGGAATTAAAGCAACAGCACTGCAAAATTGTCCATTTGAAATCAAATTCTTCCACCTCAAAGTAGTCTTTCCCCTCCCCTGCCCATCCCAGACTTATATTGCAGCAATTCACTTCTAAGTCACCAGTTCTACAATTTCAACTATCAGACAACATATTCCCCACAAACTGGCATCAGCTGCTTTTCACAGGAGCCCCAAAGACTCCTTTTAGAAGAGGCAACAGTTTACTCCAAACATTTTGGAATTTTTTCTCTTACCACAATACACAGGAGTTTTTATTCATTAAATGTTCACTTCTTTTATGCATGTATATGCTGAAGTCTGTGACATGGCCTTGTCTGAAGTACCTAGCATCATAATACACATTTATTGAAAAATTTGTTGATCAATGTTGCAATGCTTATCTTCTTTTATCATGTCCATTAAGCAGCATTTTGACATTCTTTTTGAAAAAAAAAAAATAGAAACAAAATAATGAGAAAGAGGAAATAGATCATTAAAAAGTTACTTGAGAATTCCTCCAGCAACAACCTGCAGGCATAAGGGAAAACTCATTGTCAAGTATGATTTATGAAACGTGTTAAATTTACTTAAGATAACTGGGAGGCAGACTAGTACACTAATAACATCTTTAACATAAAACCTTATAGAATATAGTGCAGCCCTTATACAATAAAAAGGCTAATATAGATTGTCACAACACAAAACTGAATTAATATAGAAGTCAAAAGGTTCTCGATTTGTGCTATTAAATACAAATATTGGGTGATAGCCTAGCTATTGCTACCATTCAATGGGTTTTTCTTGTCTTGCCATGTAAAAATTAGATATTAAGTGTGCATGCAAGAGATTACTGTAGTCAAATGAATGTAGAGCCACAACAACAACAACAAAAAAATCCACTATGCACTGGGACATTTCAGATCAGCTTTTTTTCCTTTTTTTTCTTTTAACAAAGCTGCATTAATTAGGCCATTTATGTTATAAAATTCCAGTTAATTAAAAAGCATTACTTTTTGGCAGATTTTTGGTCTGCATGTGACCAGTTTATTGTTTTACTGAGAACTGCTAGTATTCCTTCTGGCCTACAAATGCAAACTCACCTCTGCTTCTACTAGTTGTTTCTCATACACAAATTGTTAACAGCTGAAAAGTTATTGCATGTTAAATGCGCTTATATATATACAAACATACACACACATATATGCTGCTGAAGCTGTATCCTATTCTAAGCCTACACTGGCAGGTGGTCATGATGAACAACAGGAGATTCTTGTGAAGAATGTGAGACTCCTTGCTGTTGTGTAGCAAAATTAATGAATACCTGTAAGACATGAAAAAAAGTAGGACTTTGAAAATAACAGAACTTGAACCAAAACTTTAGAGACACAGCTGATTATATTTTCCAGCTGCTTTCCTAAGCTTTTGTGACACACAAATTAATAGAATATGTTAAGGGAACCCCTCTAGAGATATGTTTTGTAAACTCTAGAAATAAACCCTCTTCACCTCTCTAGCTAACGCAGTGGTTGATGAATTATAAAAATAATGGTAAAATGAGTTACTAACTTATGCATGAAAATTATATTTTACTGCTGCACAAGTTAGTGGGAAACAATTGCTTTAATTTGTTTTGAAATGACACACTTAAGGAACTTTAGCCTGCTGTTTCTATCAATAACCATCACAGATGAGGGTCCAGATATTTCAAGGTGAAAATATACTTCTCAACACTGCAGAGTGATGATTCAACAACTAATGTGCCTCCTTGATTATTTTTTTCTTAAACAGATCTTACCATAGAAAGGCTTGTTTGCTTCTTAATCACACAACTATTTGACATCAAGGAATGTAGAGGGAAAGATGGCTATTCTTTATTCAAATTATCATATACATGTGCAAACAAGCTTAGGATGCATTCTGTTATTCAGGAGAACTATTCTCCTGTTTAAAACTGACAGTCAGGGAGAGGAAACAATGGTAGGTGACTGAGGTGATGGATCACCATGAGAGGAAATAAGCTTGAGTGAACAATGCCTGAATAATCAACAGGCTGAAATTACCTTATATTCAGCCATTCAGTGAATAGATCAAGCACTTAATAGATCCGTACAGATCAGAATACTTCATTAATGATTTGCACATGGCAAAAAAGAAATAAGTTCACACCATCTATCATAGAAAATTAATATTTTGATTAGATGTGCCTCTCTCAGTTTATAGAATACATTACAAGAAGTTGCATATGAAGATGCTGTAACACATCACAATCACCCAGAAATCCCATCCTGGCCATCAATCTGTTCTTCCTTTTGCCCAAATAGGATTTCACAGCTTTTAGTAGTGGGATCTCTTCTGTCTGCTTGTGCATTTCCACTGTTCTCTAATGTGCAGCATGATACTCATTGCAGAAGAAAACTCTCAAAGGAAAATGTCCTGTGAGTGTAAGGGATTTACTATAATTTACAGAGACTGGGCCAGCTTTTTCAAGGACATTGGTAAGATCCCAACTTTTGGACTGTGGAATTAGCAGTTCACAGTTCCATCTTCTCATCCTGCACAGATCTAGATGCATCTAAGCACTGATTTTGTTTGCACACAGTACAAATATGTGGCTTACTGTGATGCTTTTACTGTGCTCATGTCCAGTGTAAAAAAAGCAGGGTTCATGAAACTACTTTATAGACATAAGATGGCCTGGAACTGCTGGTTTATTGCATACACTTGGGTAATTCAGAAAGTGATACAGCATTGTACTACATCAATAATTACAATACACACCATGTTTAGATTAAAAAAAAAAAAAAAAGAGAAAGAGAAAAAGAAAAAAAAATTTAAAAAATACCTGTTCTAATGTTGCTTGGTTAATGGAGTAGTGTTTGATTTGGAGAAAAGCTTTATGATTCTCTAGGACTCTGAAGAGCTCTGCTAAGCAACCCTGACTTCGTGGTACATGGTACTCGAGCAGGTTAAGATGCTGTCCCTTCAAACAAGCAAAAATGATAAAAACAGGTAAAAGTGAATGCACATTATCATGAAGTTACACTTGCTTATAACCAGTTTGTCTTCAATAGACTCTCATTGCAGATTAACATGGAAAATATGAGCTTTTAAACAAGAATATATTTTGTCTACATTGGTAGCACAAAGAAATCTTCATCCTCACAGCACACATTTTGTGCATGTTCTGAGATGTGTGAGAGACTGAAATGTAAAATGATTGTCTCAAAGCTTGCTTATGTGTGTGCTTTGAGTCACGGGGTGGTGTCAGTAATGCCTCGACCATTCAAGGACCAACGGTGGCCTTTGTAATTAATCTAAGGAATGTCACCCAAGGAATCAGGAGTGTATCCAAGGATGCACCCTCCCACTCGCAGTTGTATTGACAAACTCCTTAGATAAACCTCAAAGAGGTGAACTGAATGAAACCGGGTGTTTCTCATCAAGCACAAGGACCGCTGATCACCGGCCATTGTATAAGCCCGATACTTTGTGGCTCTATTGTATTGCTGATGACTTTGTGACTTTGCCATTGAACTGATAAGAGGTGAGCATTTCTGCCCCAGAAGCTGGATGATTGTTCAAGAAGCATGAAGTCAGCAAAAACCTGTAGGAAACAGAGGAAAAACTAAAGGTGGACAGATACGCTAATCGGTTGATAAAATGAACTTAAATGGCAACCGAGAACTTTGCTTGGTTGTGCATCCACCATCGAAGAACTGAAGACTGATGACCAACGGGATGCCGCTGGATCCACGGTGGTGACTATTCTTGCAGGCCTATCCCGCATCTTTGCTTTATTTCTGTCTTTTCCTTCCATTCTGTCCTATCGCTACCCTCTTCACTTTTAATAATAAAAAACTGTTTTGGGTGTACAGCATTTGACCTAGTTTGTGTCTTAACCTCGCTCTTGGGATCATATTGAAACCTCCCCCGACATTGGATCGGGACAAGATGACATTTTGTTAATCTCATAAAAGATATATATATTTAGGACAATTTTATGCTATAGGATTTTAACCCAACAGGCTATTGCTGTTACAATACAGTCTGGGAAAAGACTGAAAGAACACACACACACACATACGAATATATACGCAAATGGGTTCATATCTAAGGTAGTCATAGTTCCTAAACATGGGTACAGTAAAAAAAAAAAAAAAAAAAAAAAAAAGTAATTGAGGGTTTGAGGGTTTTTCTTGGAATGTAATTACTATAGGTATTTTGTAAGGCTTCATATCAAATAAAAGAATCTCAGTAAAGACTGAGACTTACCATCTCTGGATCTTATCAGAAAACAATCAAAGCAAATACTCTAGGTGACTACCCTGCACTCCTACTCCAGGTGAACACAACGGTGAGTTCAACTTCATCAACAATAAAAGCAAAAAGAAATTTTCACTCAGAGAAAGGGCCTGTTTACCTACATTGCCTAAATGACTATCTGGAGTTGATTTAAACAAGTCAGATTTTAAAAAATTGCTTAATAAGAAAATAAAAGAGATGCTCATACATACTTTTTTCCAAAAAGATCAATATATCCAAATGCGTATATATTGTTCTTACCAGCCCATACTTAATCTTGCCATAGAACAAATATTATGATGAGGAGTTTTAGCTGTACCTTAAACTGTGTTCCAGGAAAATACAGTTGTAGACAGTCCAAAATCATTCTTCGATAGCTTATTTCTTTACTAAGCCAAACCTTGACAAAATAGCCATCTCCAAACCTGAGAATGACACACAAAAACATAAATCCATTTGTCTACACTATGAAGACAGGAAGAACATTTGCTTCAATTGATTTTCCTATGCTTATGTCAAATGACATCAGGTATGCCTACTGTGTTATCACTGTGATTTTAGTATTATACTATTGAACAATAGAATTTCAATGAGAAAACTGTTAAATTAATTATAAGAAACAGAAATAAAAAAATGTGTTATGCCTATGTTTTAATTACTACAGGATATTTCACTGTCCAATGTACCTGCACTTACATTAACTAAAGTATGCTTTAATTGCTATATTGCTTTGAATGGTTAGCAAAAAACTATGAAGATTACCAGTCACAAATACAGAAGAAAAAAAATCCTTTAAGGATAAAAATGGGCATATAGCATTATTTTTCAAATCTGTTAACAAAGCTGCATATTCATATGCATATTTCAGCAATTTGAGTAAAACTGTGTTTTACAGATACGCAAAGGCAAGTACAGGGGTATTTAGGGAAATTGCAAACTTAATGAATTTTCTTGAGGTCTATGGCCGCACAATCCATCTCAGGATAATTTAGGAAATGAACTTCTCTTTCTCAACATACATGTGATAAAAGTTAAGTACAAGCAATCTAACCAACACATTTTTTATGAGATTTACTCACTGCTAATATTTAATTGGGGAAATTGCAATAAACCCATAAACACTGAAATGGCATCCATATTCTTATGTGTATTGCTCAGACAATGGAAGTTACGTTGCACCAGTTCCCAGAGCAAGGTGCAAGGGCAGAGCTCAGCAGAGAGCTGGGGCAACACAGGGCTGCTGCTGCGCCCCTGCCCTCCCACGTATCCTTTGCAGCTACGCGTTCTCCCTTTGGGTTCACCTTCTTGGTTAATTGCAAATGAGAAAAGAGAAGCTGGAGCTAAGTCAGAACTTTCCTCTGCCCTGCTGTTCCCTGTTGCCGGTGAACAATGGAAAGGCAGAGTTGGTAGAAGGACAGAGAGCTTGGACTGCACTGCCCACATCCCCCCAGAAACCTGCCACTTCCCCCACCTTCCCACTGCCCACCACTCCCTCATCCTCCACTCCAGCATTACTTCCTTCTCTTCGTTCTCCAGCTCCGCAATTCCTCATCAACAAATCCTTTACTCTAGTTCTTCGGTTTCTAGTGACTATCCTCTGTATTACTCCCTCGTGCCAATACCCTCCTCTCCCATATCCTTTATCTGTAAACCTTGTGATTCAGGGTAGCACCTGGGTTAATTGGAACTGACAGGTGTGAGGCACACTTTCATGTGATCAAAGCAGAATTATATATCACAGCACAGTCTATGATACTGCCTTTTCCAATATAGAAAAAAAGTCTATAGAATATCAATCAAAACATAATAAAAAAATAAAGGACTATTCTGAGACGTATGTCCAGTTTAACCACTGTCTGAGAGACCCCCAGCAAAATATTTCATGTGAAGCACTGCATGTTCCTTGTCTATAATATGTGTATAGCAACATAAGGTCTTTAACTTTTATTTTGTGTTGGATCAGAACTGCTGTTGGTAGAAAGAAATAAAGTCTTCATTGATTTCAGAGCAAGGGCAAGATTCCACAATGAAAAATTCTAGGTTGCAGATTTTATTCTATTAAGAGTTTCACATGAATTCAAAATATAATTTCCAAGGATCTTTTCAGACAAGAATCTTATTTCTTGGTGTAGAATGAAACCATAGTTACTACACTTTAGATATGACAGTGGCAGCATATGCATAAAAAGTTGTGCTGTGTGAAAAGCCCCATTACAAATAAATATTGTAGTTTTTTGGTCTTTGGTTGTTTTTTTTTTCTCTATTTTTTATTGCTGTCAAATGCAACCACTGAACTACTTGAAACAGAGTAAGAAGAAACATTCCTGATGCAGCTTCCTGTTTGTTGGCTCCTGAAGGACATTATATGAATTAAATCCTATTGGGTCCAAGCGGCAGGGTACCAACTATTCACTGTGCAATGTGACCTGACAGATGAACAGTGCTGTTACAGCAAAAAGATCCAGAATAAGGTGGAATCCAAAGCAGTGGGTGGCTGCTTTGTTTTCCAATGATTTACTAACACATAATAGATGTGTAATTAAATGTTTTAAATGCATAGCATCATCCCTGAAAACATACATGTGACAGTAAAAAAAGATGTTGGAAAGATGGATATAGTTACCAACAGTGTTCAATTTAGCTGACAGCTAATTTGAGGTAGACATTTTACAAGAGATCATTGATTCTGATCAGTTTTTTGGCATCTCTACAAAGTCACCATTGAATTACAGTTTGAAAAATGCTGGCTTATGGAGGTGTTCAACAGTCTCATAAAATGAAATTGTTGTATACAATGAAGTTTTGAAAGAAGATTAATCAAAATTCTGATCAGCAAAGGCAGAGGAGTCTGTGCAACTTTAGTTTCTTCAGCATGTACAAATAAAAAGCTTTAAAAGATTTTTTTCTTTTGGCTAGTCAAATTATGATGCTTCTGTACCTTGAGTTTGTAATTCAGTTTAGTACAAGAGCTCCCCTTATAGAGTAAGCTGATCAGCAATAAACATTTCCCCCTGCTATAATCAGCAAGCTGCTTTCAGTGGCAAACTGAGGCAATGGAAATTGAGTTGACCATTTTTTTCACTCTGTTTTCCTCTCTGATTCAGACAATATAATTAATTCAGAAACCCAAAGTGGAATTACAGAGAAAAGCACAATCTGGTTTGATTAGCACTGTTAGGATCAAACCTTTAGCACCTGATAGTTCAAGACCTAAAGAGGGAAACATTATCATTAAAATGGCATAAGTTGAGCCAGCACACCTGTTCAGCAGCCATCTGCTGCAAAAGAATCACCATCTCTTCGAACCTATTCAACAAAGATATTTTCCACTGCTAATTTCTACCACTTACTTTAACACCTGCATTTTTATTTGTGTATACACACACAGAGAAACATATTCTGACGAAAAAAAAATATTTTTCCTCTCTATCCTTCCTCTTCTCCCTCAGTCAAAGTAGTTGTTCACGGTTGACTTTCACCTAATTAGCAGTTCTGGGAGTATTACTTATTGAGTACTTTACCTACTAAAATGCTACCATGAGGCTGAAACTAAAATATAAATTCCCAGACTGATTGTAAACTAATTAATCGAAGTATTAACAACAGCATCAGCTGCAGAAGCATGAGCTTAGCAAGGACTACAAAATGCATACAAGATCTCCACACCATAATTACGTAGGTCCTGAAGATAGCTGAACAGCTCAAATAACAAGGGAACAAAAGGAAGATAAAATGACAACAAGGAATGGAACAATTTCCATATCGGGAATTACTAAATAGTCTAAAACTTTTCAGCACTGAAGAAAGATGATAAGGTGGTAGAAAGGTGTTTTTACAGAGCCCAGATCATGACTGGCCTAAGGAATGTAACTACAGAATGATTCTTCACTCTCCTATGTTTCTTATGCAAAAACAGAGGACATTGAATTAAATTATAGGGAAGGCAATGCAAAATCAGTAAAAGGAAGTAATTTTCCTTACAGTACATAAGGAAACTGTACAACTCATTGACACAGGATGTGCTGGATGCCAGAACTTGACATGAGTTGAATAAGAAATCAGAGAAATTCATGGGGATAGGCGGAGAAACCACTAAGGCCACCACCTCTGGTTTAGGAAACCTCTAAGCAACAAATGGCTGAAAGGTGGTTGAGTAATGTGGAAAAATAACTTCATGTGCTTATTTTGTTCCTGTACTTTTCCTTCCTGGCCACTGTCAGAGAGAGTGTACTGTGCTCGATGGGTCTTTGATCTGACCTCATGGTTATTTCAGTATAAAATCACAAAGAGGAGGTCAGACAGGGCTAACCACCCAAATGGTTCCTCAGTTCTCAGAAGTGTTTTGCAGACCATGATACAGTTCCACAGCCACACTGCCAGCAGTGCAAACACAGATCATATAAAACTACTTCAGCTATGTGTCTACACAAGCTGCAGTCACACACTGGAATAAAGTGTAGCCAGTTCTGTAGTGATGAGGGAGTCCCCTGGCTGCTTTCCTGGTGCTCTTTCTAGTCTTGCAATGAGAATGGAAGTGGATTTAGTTTGCCCAAAGGCTGAAAATTCTCATCTGTATTTTCATTTAAAATCCTGAGGAGTTTTTTTGTCCGCAAATGAACAAAACCAAACCTAGAAACCACTATTTCAACTTACAGCAGGGTCCAGAATGACCAGTTCATTGAATCTCACTCTTCCTAAAGCACATTTATGATCACTTCTCTCCCCCAATCAAAATCGCTGATTGTAATCACAGGAAATCAACATGACCCTATTTCCTAGACCTTGATGAATAAGAAAAACATCTAATTGCCCATATGCTTTTTTTTTCACTAATCAAAGATTACATTTCTTGGAGAATGTTGTGTTGTGCATACACATCAAAAAATTACAGCTCCCATAAAGTTTACTGGTGGAAATATAATGTGCATACTTTATGTATGTGCTAGTCTGATTGATCAAAAGATTACTTCAAAATGACATGACTGGATAATAAAATAAAAAATAATAAAAACAACATTGGCACAATTTCTGAAAGGAACTGCAGCTTTTAGCATATATGTCATAAATCAAAGAGGGGGAATAATTTGTTACTGTGCTGTTTGCCCTTCTGCTTTGGTTTACATTCATTTGCAGACAGATACGGTTCTGCTTTCCCTAAGTGAGTAGGCCTCATCTAGACAAGCTAACTTAGTTACTTAGTTATTCCAGCATGATTGCTGAAGCATGGGACACAGGTTCAGGTCATTCTCCTCACAGCCCTAGACACAATAACAGTTTACAAAGAGAACAAAACTGGAACAACATTGAAAACAAGACTCTTTGAAAAACATTGAAAAAAGAATCAAAAGTTGAAATAAAATTATTAACACAAATATATCAAAGTTTAAGATAATATTAAATCACACAATAAATTTAATCATCTATTAATTGGCATCTGTTAATTAGATAATATCTAAGAAGGAAAAAAGGTTATTAAATTTGATATAGTTGCTTTGTTTTTTAAAAAATGCTGTAGTCAAATGCAAATATATTGACACTTTGAAAATGTGAATTCCTGCAATTATTCAGAACAATCTCAGTGTTGCTGAACAGATAAACTTGATTAGATGCAAACAAACAAACAGACATAACAATTAATTATAAAATCTGTCTTCCATATACTATTCATTGATTTTGTTTTACCCTTCTTTAATTGATTATGATTTTTCCATGGTAACTATAGAAATATGAAAACAGTTATTAAAACAATGAGTAGCACTTGTTCAAGTATATTGTACATGCATGATTTGTTCACACTCACTCCAGGCTTTCATATCAAGACATCTAAAGTTAATTTGTATATTCAATAATATCGTTGCCATAACAGCGACAGCCTCAGGTTATGAGCAATGCAGGGTACAACTTTACCTTGCTCTCTGAATGCAGGCATTTAAGTGTTGGGCATGTTTTCCAAATATGTGGTAAAACCCTCAGAAAATCTTGTTAATTGTTTATACATGTGCTCACACAAATCTATCTGTATATGAGCTTGTATGTCTGCACATATATGCAAGTGCAGAGATCTGTTATTCTTGTATTATTTACATTCCCAGAGAAACAGGAACAGCAGCACTGTAATTCTGTGCAAGGCTGATGGCACAGCCTACAAAGAACAAAAACTGTTTCCTCAAAGTACCTTCTGGGCCTCAACAGTGAAAAAAGCACGAAGAAGTAACGTTATCATTGTATTGCTATCACTGTTTTCTGGTGTAGTATTTTTTTAAGTGAGTTTTGAAAAAGATAATCATCATGATATCACACACTAAAATGTCTATTAAAAGGACCTTATCAACACTTCAAGGTCAAATCCTCAAGTTAGAAATTGCTAGAACGGAGACCAGCTGTGAAATTAAAATTTAAACCACTGGTATATTTATGTAATAAGCTTTAATCACATCATCACATAGCATCTCTTCATGAAATCCCTATCATGAATGTCTTACAAGATACACTGGAGGTATCTGCTCAGACAAGTGGCTTTCTTTACTGCTACATCTATAAAATGTTGCAAATAAGATAGCAGATTGATGAGAAAAGGACGAAAGTGCTTCACAGTTCTTGTACAACTCTGGGGAACTGAATCCTACCCTTCCACCCCAGTACACCTGTGTGATCTGTGGTAACTCAGACCATGTTTTTCGCTACTGCTCTCCTATCTTCTTAAGGGCCCACCTTGAAACCTAGAGCTCCAATTTGCATAAGGAATTCATAGTACTTTCAGAAACAGCCACAGCTACAGCTGAAGTTAACAGGCATTGTACTTTGAATGCAGCGTTAAACAAACTGAAAATATTTAGCTATAAACTGCTCATATTGACTACTCAAACCCTTTTAACTTTAGCATCATCCTTCAGTTAGTCCTCTATAAAATGGGAATAATTATTTCAAATCCAGTTTCCCAGAAGCATTGTGGAAAACATAGATGTTGATATTTATGATGCTCTGCTCCAATGAATGCTGATAACACTAGGTTTGAAAAAAGTCTAGTAAAAACAATACACAGATCACATACTAGGGAAAGAGGAGAATATGAAATCTTGATTAGCTGCTGCTTATTGAATGAACAGGTACACAGATATAATGCAGTGTCCTGTAGAAAACATAGTATAAAATGACTAAAAAATGCATTGTAATGCACACGCACAGTAGGGCTGAAATAATGTTGCACAAAGTTTTATGAGAGTGCAAAGATATTGCTCATTTCTGAACTCTCAGTCTGTGTGTAAGAACTCTTTTCTTCAAGTTTTCCCCTGGGAAGATAAACTAATAGCTATATTACATGAATACACATCCAGTGTCTTAATACATTTTTCATGTACAAAAGGAATTTGTTTTCTAGTCAACAGGGAAAAGGAATTTGTTTCTAGTCAACAGGAATAAAAATTATATTCATCTCTATGTTTTATGACATGTGAAAAACTTACTGCTAGTATATCTGTTAGTATGATAACAGTTTCCACTGAAGGCTGAAATATTGATGAGATCTTTAAACTTAATCCTTTCTTTTCCATTTAAGAAATCTACATGTGTGAGTTTGAGACAAGCAATAAAATATTCTCCATCAACCTTTTAAAAAAAAGGTAAAGTGTAAATAGCTTGCCAAGACATTTTCCATTCTAACTCTGCTATAACAAATGGATTAATTGCTGGGTAATTTAATCAAATTGCTTACTGATAAAATTTGAGCAAAGACTTGATGTTTGTCCAGTGCTTGAAAAATTGGTATGGGTTTTTCAGCTATGAGAAGTCTGTCCAGATGGCCTTAGAATGAAGGATAGTATTCAAAATGTTGTTCCCAGAGGGTTGGCCAGCTGTATCTAACATGGAAATGCTTCTGTGAATTTTTAAAAAAACATTAAGTATAATGGAGAATACTGGAGAGAGCATTTAAATGTAATTCATTCACAATTTAGAGTAATTGACTCAGTTGGCAGGAGTCATCTGAAATTAGGTTTTAACGGGCATAACTGCTAACACATCTATCTCATACAAACTACATCTAGAGCTAAGATGCTAACTTTTTGGAAATTGCCCTTCAGTTCGTTCTTTCTAGCTAACACCTTTCTTAGCATTTTTCAGAAATTTTCCACCTGCAACAAAAGGCCTTTCTAAAGAAGTCCAACACTTATTATTTTACGGAGAAACATCTGAGGGTACTTTAAGTCTGTTTAAACATAGATAAATATAGTCAGGGCTCAACAATTGGGAGCAGAAACCCAAACATCTACACTTGTAGCAAGAAGATATTTTTGGGTGAGCATTTTGTAACGGGCTTGCACAAGAGCTGGAAAAATGAATCAAGTCTCATACATTACAAGCAGCGTCACTTTTATACCACTGTGAAGCTTTTATGTTTCACATTATAATCTTCCTGGAGCTCACCCATACCCTTCATAGCAGAATTTTGTACTGCCATCTGACAAAGCTGTATTCAGTCCAAGATTATGGTCTTTCACATCTGCCAAGGGCTGAAAGTGTAGTGAGAGAGAAAGCTGAATCCTTGAAATTTCCCACCACAGCAAAGAAGCAAATTTAACAGGACCCCAAGGAAGACCCATTAGGCCTTCATCACACATCTATCAAAAAGGTGATCATAATCTAGACTTTACAGGCTGGAATGGTACTAAAGGAGAAGCAAATAAAATAGTTCTGAGGATTTCCATCAAGACAGACAGAATCACCAGGAAGCAAAGAAAAAAATGTCATTTTAGTGGATATAGCTACATTTAAAAGAAGAAAAAAATTATGGACATGTTAGTGTAATCACATGTAATATCAAAATGTGCTCCTACTCCTATTTCTTACAATAAAGGACTCATTCTATCGTAAATAAAAACTGTATGAAAATTTTCTTTGGTTTAAGTGTTCATACAGTGTTTAGATTTCTTTCCTTCTTCCAATCTTCAAAGCTAGATCAGGTCACTTGTACTTCATTTTAAAATATTTTTTCAATTTGATTTGTAGAAACAAATTGAAGACAGACTAAAGGATCCCAAGAGCTGCTTATAAATAAGAGCAAATTAAAAAAGGAGAACTGTAAAATCTAACAGAAGAACCATGATAATCTACAACTATGGTCCCCATTAATTTATGTTAGTACCATTCTTGCCTGTTAGTATAAACATGTATATTACTAGCATAATTCACACACACACAGCGCACACAAAAGCACCATCAAAACCAATTTTTATGGTACTAATTTATATTAAATCAGATGCAGCAGAATCACTTTTGCCTATGCTTTCCTTCATTTACATTGCTTCATGGAGCCATTTTGTTAAACAAAATGTAAGGTGATGGGGTTTTTACTGTGGGACGGTACCAGGCACAAATACACTAGACAGTAGTGATTGCAGGAAAACACTGAAAAACAGAACTGACTAGTGACTGTATCAGTAGAGATGGCTGTTAAGGAAAGTGTTGTTCTGCTGGTAGGTGTTTCCTAATAGTAGATTTAGAAATCCTTACAGTCTATCACTTTAGAAGGAAAAACATTTTGCTCTGTATGGCAGTGAGAATGATAGGTTTATTAAATCTTAGGGAGGGAAAGAAAATGGAAAGGAAGGAGTAATTGAATACTCTTTCAAGTCCTGAAAATTCTTCAGGCTGTTCACAAGTGTAGTGGAAAGTGAAAAAATGAAAAAATTAAAATCATTTAAAGCTTAATTATTTCAATGGTTTTCTTTGGAATAATAAGTAAAAGAATGATGCTTCTCTTCTTTCTCATCTCATGTAGACACAGAAGTCCTCCATAAGGTACACGGTAGTGTATCTGGAAAATGTCTTCAAATAAGTTTGGAACATGAATTAAGCAGAGGTACTGGCTTTCTTAATCTCCTAACATTTATGTATTAGGTATGTGATAGCCTGGGGTTTATGATGGAGCACTATATTGGCAAGTTTTGGAGTGAAGTTTGGAAGCTAGAGTAAGCAACAAAATAATAGGAGTACAGAGACAGTCCAACTTGTCCTCAGCTCTTTTCAAAAGTTTGTCAAAGACAGCATGGAAATGTCTTTATTGTATGTATGTATACGAGGTTTTAAGACTGTGCTCTCTACAGTGGCTTTTCTCCCAGAAGCCAAAAAAATGAATTAAGAAGTCAGAGCCAATTCAGACAACTGCATAACTTTGATAAAGCTAGTGGTGATTTTTTCCTAATAAAGATTCTAAAGTTTTAGAAAAGCTCAACAGGTTCCTGAACAAAAAACATGGAAAATTTGGAGACTAAATCAATCAATAAGCTAGGAGTTAAAGGATTTAATCCTGCCTTAAATGAAAAATCTTAGTCCAGCTTCAGCTACAGTTTCTACAAAAGCCTCAGCAATACTGGTATCCAGTGCACATAGTATCCCATATGAATGTCACTGACATACATTAAAGAACTGTCATGGCAATACAAGGAACACAAACCTGCTGAACATAGAGAAGGTGTGGGTTTTTTAAAGTTTAAAAAGAGGCGCTCATATAGCCTTGATTCTTGAATGGCTGATCTGTGAATGTCTTGATATTTTCAGAATTAATTTGAAGATACTTCCAGCTTGTCATACAGTTTATTATTCTGCATCGATTTGTTTACTATGATCTGAAAGAGGTGTATCTACAGAGACAGTGCAGCAAATTGAGAAATAACTGTCCTAATTATACGAATATCATGCATACTTATGAGTATGCTTATGATGTCTTTCTTCCCAAGATGGATGAAAAGGTGCTGGTAAAAGAAACACTGGGAGTGGCAAAACAATGGCAAAATCACTGAGAAGATAAAGGCGAAGCTAGCCTTTGTGGAATGTCTGATTTTGCCCTCTCAAGGTCAAGCTGATAAAACAGAGACATGCACTCACTCCAGGGGATCTGAAACATAAAAAGGAGAGACCCACATTTATCCCAGCAGTCAACTGAAGTGTCTAAATATAATTTTTCCTTATGTGGGGATGCACCCATCTTCTAAAAGCAGTTTTGCCTGTCCAAGGTCTGTGTTGTCCTCTACAGACATCTGTGTCTCTTACTACAAAAGAAATAAAGGATGTCTGCACTCCTGCTAAAGTAATTCAGCTAGTGGGACAACAGCTGTGCTATGAAATTTGGGAATAAGACACAGGATGGCGAAGTGCTAGATACAAAAGAAGCAGAAATTGCTGGAGTGATTGACTTCCCATGTCTCCAGAAACTGAGGCAACTGCTTTCTGAAAGCTACGCAAACTTGAAAAGAAGGCTATGATCACACAGAACAATCAGAAATATAGATGTAGACCTCAACTTTTTTCACCGTCCCACTTGTAAGGTCTCTAGCTGAAAATTTGTCTTGATGAAAAAAACCTTGGAAAGAGAATGCTTATGAAATTAAATGTGAAGCAGGTCCATCATGCTAATGTAGCTGTGAAACAAACCCAAAGGGAAGGACAGAAAGCCAAAACATTTCTGTAGAGCTTGTTTACATTTTCAAATGTATCTGCACTTAAGAGTGTTAAATGTAGAGCTAGTACAAAGCAGTGTAGCTTTGCTGCTTGTAAATGAGCTGTATCACTTTACACAGCTGACTGTCTGGGTGTCAAAAATTCTACTTATTTCTGAATATAAATGTTCTAGCTATAAGTTGCAGCAACTTTCCATCAGCTTCTGATCCTGTTTCCTTTATGGTGGTTTGATCTCATCCTCTAAATAAACATCCTCATTAACAGATATTAAATTAACTCATGAGCAGACTTCAAGCAGAAGAGAAGCTTATACACACCAGAAAAAGGATGCAGAAAACATGGCGTAAATATCTGTAACTGTCAGTGAATTTGGTAGGAAGCAGAGATGGTTCAAAACACAATCTTATTGGCTGCTGACCTGTTACAAGAAATCCTCACAAGGAACCAAATTGTATTTCATCTCAACACGTTGAATTCCTACAATGTATTTCTCAGGTTGAGTGCAGAAGTGCTTTATTTTAGATACAGATCTGTTCTCTTTCAATTACCACTGCAGACTACAAAGCATTTTAGCAATGCCATATGTCAATTTAGCTTGCTAAGATATCTTAATTGGCTCTTTTTTAACTTCAGTGATGGCAGGAAAAGAAAGATGTGCTTAGCAGTCATAAGTATTTATGCCTTGGCACTATTAAAGTGTCTAGCCAGCTCTTAGATTGAATGTAGCTGCAGAAGGTTTGATGTTGACATATAATACCTGTTTTTAATGTGCTGGGGAGAACCAAGACACTTGAAACTTCCATTGACCATAATAGCAAGCCGTGTACAGAGGGCTTCACATTCTTCCATACTACAAAATAAAGTGGAGGAAAAAAAAGATTAAAAGAATAATAGTGAAAGCAGAGAACATTATTTATACCTAACCTTAATTAAAGTGCAAGGAATCTGGACAGCTGCAAAAATGGGTACACAAAACCTTTGACTTTAAAGGCAACAGTCCAAATTGTAACCCTAGTCAGTACATACCAAAAGTTATTACCACATGACAGCTAGAAGAGAACCCTAAAATGGAATGGTTTTAGTCCAGAACTAATTGGACAATTCTGGTCACAATATAAAGGTTTTATTACCACAGGCAAATAAATACCTGATAAGCAGTCTCAGAAACGCCACTGAGTGAGAGCTATGAGCTCTGTTATTCCCTGTAATACCTGTTTGTGCTCATTTTGAGCTAAAGTATAGGGGTAGAAAAATGAAGTAAGCTTGTTTTGCTTGCCTCTTGAGCAGTACCTACCCTTAAAAGGTAGTTAGATGTGGGAAAGAAGCAGACCTTTAGTCTGATTGCAGGTTCGAAGAGGATGCAAAACACTATAATCCAAACAGAATTTAGGACATGGAAATGCATCTGAATAGGAAAGCAGGATTCTGTTAGATGCGACTGCTTCAGATTACAAATAATAACTTTGATTTCTAAAGCTTAGGGCAGATGGGCTGCCATTCTACATATTATAATAGAATTGTGTGAGCAGTTCTTCCAAAGCATCACTTTATGCATGGGACATCAGTCAGGACATTATCTATCATCTCAAAGAGGAGTCAAAGTTGTTTGATGTTCCCGCAATTCACTGCGTGTACTCCGCAACCCTTCTGAGATTGCTAAACAAGAGCTGTTTCATGTGCCTCAGCCAGGTGCCAGTCCAACTAAAGTGCTTTTACTGAATAAACATGGCAATTAAGTACCCTCCGAGGAACAATTTCCTTAAAATAAGACAGGGATATGGTGAGAACCAGTAAACCACTCTATTTGAGAGAGATGGGGAGAGGGCTGGCTAACACATCTTCCCACAAGTCAGGAAAGTTAGCTGAGTCTCTTTGGGGTGTGGTAACTCCTAATGCTCCCCTTGGCATAACACTCCCCAGCTGTAGCAAAGTAACACAGATTTAGGCCTTTATGGACAGTTAATACAATCTCACTCCTCTCCCTCTCAAAACAAAAGTTAAGCATTGTCTCTGTAAATTAAGTAAATAGACCTCAAAACCTAATTTTTACACAGGAAACCATCTCTATACCTCATGCAGTTATTTGCTGATAGGCATGAAAATTCACTTCAGAAGAAATATTCCTTTACTTATACAAGTATCCTTTGAAAGAATCTCAAATAAATCTCCAATGGCCTTCAGCAAATAATATAAATAGTATAAAATAATTTCTCTTCCTCCACCCTGACACAACATCTTATTGATTATAAATTAAATATGTACACTATCACTGTACTTGTATTTGCTTCAAGTCATTCATTTGTAGAGCTAAATGAGCAGTTAGTAACAATTTTATAGATTTTGTTTGTTTGTTTGTTTACAGCATATTAGTAATGAGACCACAGGTCTCTTCTGTTTAGTTGGTGTTTAACAACTAAGGGCTCTTAATCTGGACTGAAAAGTCAAAGCACATTGTTTCCTTAAAATCACTCAACTTAATTCACAATGCGTAATTTGTGTTCCCTAAACGAGTGAGCTGGTAAGCACTTGGGGATCAAATACAGGTATGTGATTTTCAAGATTCTTCTTCCATACATAGAATATGAGAAACTTTTGAGGACATTTTTCCATCAGTAATGTAGCACACACATCTACAGAGAGAACAAATACATTTTGAGAACATCTGAAAAAAAATTTAACTGTATCTAGAAAATATTGAGGGAATTTTTGCTGCATTCTTTTGATTTCTCTATGCTTCAAATCTCATATAGTCAAAATGTTACATTGCTGTTTTGATTAATGAGCTCTGTCCTCTCTGTGCATGTTTTCATGATCTCTCTCTCAATTAAAGCCATTTTATATATAATTATATGCAATATACTAAATTCCCTAGGGAACACTTTACTATAGATGTTACAAAACAGTATTGATATTTCTTCCATTAAACTGATATATCAATGACCATATCAGAGAGTTTACAAGATATTTAAGGTAAATAGAATCTTCTAAGAGAATGAGGTCACTCCTAACATTTCCAGTAGTGCATACAGAGAATAACTGAGACAATCTGCCTTTAAGATGCCATGGCACACACTTTTCATACACTGATGCAAAACAGAATCCTTAATAAAATCAGAAGGTTTTTCACTCCCACATCCCTTTGTAAGGATTTGTAAAGTGGGTGGCTGCAAAAGGATAACCTGGTGTTCCAAACAAGAAGACACAACTGCAACACTGAATAGAAAGAGCATAGAAAAGGAAGAATTCATTGCATCATTTTTTCTGTGCCTGCAGCTCCCTTGAACCACATTCCAATCCTTGAAAATAAGATATATTAAATATTTAGGATTTGGGCAAGTTCAATTTTCACAAGCGGAAAGGAATTGCTATAAAATACCAAGACGTATTCCATGTTTCACACCAGGGTAAGCATGCCTTCAGAATATGCATTTCTGCTCTCATTTGACAGCAGGTGAGGAGAGAGAACAGGAATATGCTGGCTGCTGGGCTAAGGGTCTTACCTGTGGGATGTCAGCACAGCTGCACAGCCATCCTGAACTTCCTTCAGGATAGTTTTCCAAAGGTAGCGTTTAGAGCAGGGATCCATTCCAGAGCTGGGCTCATCCTACGGGAAAAATGAAAATGACGATACAGCAGCATGGGAAAAACATACCACAGCTCCAGCCCAACGGGAAGAATTTAAAAAAACTCACAATAAAATCATATATTTTTCTCTAAAAAAGCTGCATTTTTAGGAGGTCACTTAACAGACACTCTCATCAGTTTTTTTAAGACATATCGTTTCATTTATAAATTTATAGAAGGCAATTTTTATTAAATAAATTTATATATATAATATGTTTATATATTATATAATAATATAATTATTATATTTATAAACACATACACATATTTAATTATACATATAAACATATACTTTTTTTACTAGGAGAGACTTGTAGGTGTTTTTCCACACTTTCTGGAGGGGCTGTTTCTCCCCTACATGCACATCTGTCATGAGCACAAAAGAAGTGGAGAAGTCCTGTAACTGCCAGCTGCCTGTACCGCCCATCCCATAGCCAGATGTGGATAATATGTTTGGATTCGACATCCTCCAGCAGTTACTTTCAGAGTCCCTTGGAGAGGAACTCTCACCCATGGTGGAGAGAATCCACAGGGTTAAAAACCAGTCAGTGTTGCCTAACGCAAACCGTCTGGCAAACCCATTTCCAACTCAGATTGCTTTCATAGAGAAAGAAGTGCAGCTACAAAAACTACATTTCCCTTCCTATCTAATCCTGCTGTCCTCACTAAATCAAATTAGGGATTCCAAAAAGTGGGGACTGGGAGAATGAAGAAGCACTCGCTGTAGGAGAAGATCATGTTCAAGAGCATCTAAGGAACCTGAAGGTCCTCAAGTCCATGGGACCTGATGAGATGCATCCAAGGGTCCTGAGGAAACTGGCAGACAAAGGGGCTAAACCACTGTCCATCATATTTGAGAAGTCGTGGCAGTCTGATGAAGTTCCCACTGATTGGAAAAGGGGAAACATAACACCCAGTTTTAAAAAGAGAATAAAGGAAGGTCCAGGGAACTACAGTCTCAACTCAGCCTGGCAAGGTCATGGAGCAGATTCTCTTGCAAACTGTGCTAGGGCATATGGGAAATAAGGAGGTGATTGGTGACAGTCAACATGGTTTCACTAAGGGCAAATCGTCCCTGATGATTTTGGTGGCCTATGACGACGTTACATCATCAGTGGATAAGGGAAGAGCAACTGACGTCATCTACCTGGACTTGTGCAAAACTTTTGACACTGTCTTGCACAACATCTTTGTCTCTAAATTGGAGAGACATAGATTTGATGGATGGACCACTCAATGGATAAGCAATTGGCTGGATGGTCGCACTCAAAGAGTTGCTGTCAATGGTTCAATGTCCAAGTGGAGAGCAGTGACAAGTGGCGTTCCTCAGGGGTCGGTGTTCCTCGGGATCAGTGCTGTTTAACATCTTTGTTGGTGACATAGACAGTGGGATTGAGTGCACCTTCAGCAAATTTGCTGATGACACCAAGCTGTGTGGTGCGATCGACGTGCTGGAGGGAAGGGATGTGCCATCCAGAAGGAGCTTGGCAGACTTGAGAGGTGGGCCCATGCAAACCTCATGAAGTTAAACAAAGCCAAGTGCAAGGTCCTGCACATGGGTTGAGGCAATCCCAAGCACAAATACAGGCTGAGCGATGAGTGGATTGAGAACAGCCCTGCAGAGAAGGGCTTGGGGGTATCAGTGGATGAAAACTGACTATGAGCCAGCAATGTGCACTCGCAGCCCAGAAAGCCAACTGTATCCTTGGCTACATCAATATAAGTGTGGTCAGCACATCAAGGGAGGAGATTCTCCCCCTCTGCTCTTGTGACACCCCACCTGTAGTTCTCTGTCCAGCTCTGGGGTCCCCAACATAAGAAGGACATGGACCTGCTCAAGAGGGTCCAGAGGAGGGTCACAAGGATGGTCAAGGGGCTGGAGCACCTTCCTTATGAGCAGGCTGAGAGAGTTGGGGTTGTTCAGCCTGGAGAAGAGAAGGCTCCAGGGAGATCTTATAGCAACCCTCAAGTACTTGAAGGGGGTCTACAGGAAAGATGGGGAGGGATAGGATGAGGGGTAACAGTTTTAAACTGAAAGAGGGTAGATTCAGATTAGATAAGAGGAAGAAATTCTTTACTGTGATGGTGGTGAGACACTGGAACAGGTTTCCCAGAGAAGTTGTGGCTGCCCCCTCCCTGGAAGTGTTCAAGGCCAGGCTGGACTGGGCTTTGAGCAACCTGATCCAGTGGAAGGTGTCCCAGCCCATGGCAGCGGGGTTGGAACTAGATGATCTTTCAGGTCCCTTCCAACCCAAACCATTCTATGATTCCATGAAATTTTGACTTCATCGACACATGAAAGCAGAAGGAATGATATCTGATTGTCAAAAGCCAGTCTCTGTCAGTACAAAACTAGGGAGAAGGAAACTTCCAGTTGCTTTTTATACTATGGAATTTCATGAGTTGTGTCACAACCTATTAGGGTGGTGTGGCCTTGGTCTATGTATTTACAGCAAGGAATCCCAGCTAAAACCTAGAAGAAAAGTTCTCAAGAAACAAAGCAAACAAAACATCCAGCTTGATGCTGATTTTTGTGCTTAGCTCCCAATGGCAGGGGTGAAAAACAATTCAGTTCAGTCTCCTATTATCTGTGGATAGCTAACAAAAAAAACGTAAAAAGCAATAAAAGTAAAGCAACCTACACTATTACTTAAATTAGTAGTTATGATCCTGGATGTAATCTAGAAGAATATTCAGTGGTTTACATTGGTGTCTTTGTTTTCAGACAAAAAAATAAAACCTTTTAAAATACTGAATAACTCCTTTAAAATCTGCTAGCTTTCTAAAGCCAGCCAAATGTTTTAAAGCATTTGACATGTTTAGATGTTTTTCTTTCCTCTTGTCATTACATATGCAATAGTCTGTGCCCTGCAGCAAGAAGTAGGTTGAAATGGATACTTGCAGTAGCATGCTGTCATAAAGACATTAAAAAACAGTTGGAGCATTTTCTAAGATCAGGAAAAAGCACTGATTTAAGATTATCTCCTCCTTTTACTAACTGAACCAGGGTCAGTTTAAGCATAAAATGTAAATAAAATAATTCTGCTCAGATGTGAGGCAATGATAGGAAGTTTAGAAGCAGCAAAATGTGTCTGCTCTTCTGAATCATGAACCCCAGGAGAACACCAGTTTTATCTGGGCCTACTTAGCCTGCAATGTATTACTGGAAGCACTGGTTTTCCCCCCAACTCTGGGAAGCAGAGTCCCTCCCTCTGACAGTTTATTCCACTATTGAACTGGTTTAGCTCTTCCCAGCCAAGGCTTACGAAAGGGATGTTCAATCTTCCCTAGTGAAACAATAGGCAATGATAAGAAAGAACAGTGGTGTCATAACGATGAACTTCCCAAAGCTTTGTAATTCCCTGATCTTCAATACAAAAGGCATTGTTTGAACTGGAAAGGCCAGTTTCAGGCCTAAATAAGCAGTAGGATGCAAGACATCAAAACAACATGTGGTAAGTAATTCCAATTAATATCATTCAGTAGTATTAGTTGGATTGTGTGATTTGTGAACCCAACAAAAATATAAGAACTAGCCAGATTAATGAAGCATGACATAGTAAGGAATATGAATATTCTGGAAAAGATGGGTCAAAATAGGCAAAATATTACCTTTACTCACCAGTAAAAGTATCTGGGGTTTACCAACTAAAGCCACAGCAGTAGAGAGCTTCCTCTTTGTGCCAGCACTGTATGTTCTCACCAGTTTGTCAGCATGGGCATTGAGGTGTAACCGGTTAACAAGGTCCTCGGCAACCTGTGGTTTAGAAATTTGAAGCCCAGAAAAGATGAGACAAATTAGATAGTGTTTGTACTTAAATTGAAAGAACATTCTGTTCATGCATATTAAGCAAATGTACATTTCATTTCCTTATTTACCCCATTTGCTGCATATTATTACTTTTGAATCTTTGAAACACACAAAAAGATGCTTCAAGACCCCTTAGTTCTTCACAAAGGATAAGGATTTTCTTATATAGAAAATTTGGCTTTGTCATTGCTTGTAAAAGTCATTTGCATTCATTTTGTGTTGATGGGTCAATGATCTAAAGTGTTCCTCATTTTACCTGTTCTCTGGTATTTATTTGATCAAACATCTTAGTGACTGAAAATTCTGGAGATAAAATTCTACATCAGCCACAAAAACATGGAAATGTCAGAAAAGCAAGTCACAGGTTGAGGATTTAGATTTTCTTAAAGAGAAAAGGTAACTTAGGGTAAATTAATATACCTTTCTAATAACTGAGAGTTGACCCTAGCTGGTTTGCTTGTAATTGCTTAAATAAGTATGTGTGATCTGAGTAATCTGGGCATGCACATGAGCACAGGTGGAGACAATGTTCATGCCATCCTCTATGGCCTTTCTTCTTTACCTGTCAGAGACAGTCCTAATGTACAAGGCTCCCTCAAATACTGGTGCTAGAGAATTTTAAGTGTAGCAAGAGCCTTGCTCCCCCTATATCAACTATCACTGCTGGACCATCCAGGGACACCTCATGCAAAAACATGAGGGACACAGCAGCGACTTTTCTACTCACCACTGGCAGATGCACCCTGCAAAGCAGCAGGTGTTTAGTGGCATGCTGCTGGGTGGCTGTATCATCAAGGGGTGATCAAATTTGTAATAGATCCAGTATGTCTTCAACCTGGATGTACTACAGCTGGGAGATTCTTGTAAAACAAGTAGTTGCATGGTGCTCTATTGCCTGAGATCAACTGCCAGAGCAACCCCAGCAGTATGGTGCGTTCTTTTTGCTCCCTCTTCAGCAAAAAACAAGGAAGGACTGGAAGGATTAGTCTATCAGATGGACAGTCTCCAATTAATTCAGAAAATCCAATAGAAAAAAGAAATATAAATAAACAATATTGTGAATTAATATCCACTATCCATTTCAAATAAACTGCCATAAGCATAGTAATATTTTTTTATGAAACAGTTTTATGCAACCTCCTTAGGAAATGATCAAGATATTCATGACTCTTATAGCAAGATTCTTCAGTACTACATATGAAAATAAGAGACACCTCTGAGAGCAAGTTCTCTGTAAGCAGGAACAACACTGCAGTGGTGAGGATCTGCAGTATTCTAGTGTGAATCCCGGCACTGGTATTAATAGTCTCTTGTGTTCAATGTACCTTAATGTATAACCTGATAGCAATACATGTTCTCAGACAAAAGCTACTTTTCATAAATATTGCTCTGCCTACAATAAATGCAGAGAAATAAAAAAAAAAAAAAAAAACCAACATTAATCAACAACCATTAAACCACCCAGGTAATTTTATACAGAAAAGTTCAAGTCGTCTGCTCTTTCAGCGTTAGTTCAGAGAGGTTTCTTTTCATTTAGACACTACTGCTGTGTATCAGTAGAAGTGTTGCAAATTCTGTGGATTTAGAAATGGTCAAGCATCTAAGGTATATTCTAAGATATAACAGCTAAGCTTTTTTGGTTTTGGTTTGGTTTTTTTTTTTTATTGTTTTTTTTTTTCTTCCAAACACAGGTCTCATTATACACCAAAACAGCCTATAAAGTCAAGACCTGTAAAGCACATTGTAGACAGCTTATCCATTCCACTAAACTGACTCAGCTTGACTACCACTGGGAATGCATGCATGTTAGTGACAATAGGATTATCCTCCTACAAATCCACCAACAATATACAGAGAATTGCACAGAAAAGCTCATAAAAAGTTAAGACTAGAAAGTGAAAAAATGTATGATCTCTTCTTTAAACCAAAATTAACATATATTGCAAACTGCAACAGGCTTCAAGAGCTGTTAACAATAAGGAAAAGATGACTACATATCACAGCTGAAATGTAGTAAAACTATCCTTTAGCTATGAGAAGAACCACTATTTCTAAGACTGCTCTGAAGTGTTACCAAAACTCTTAGCCCAAGTCAGCAAAATGCCATCCTTTGAAAGAGACAATGAACATTGCACAAGGAAGAATTTAGAAAGCCAAGGAATAGTGCCAGAAAGAAGAAAAAAAAAAACATTCAAGTAAGCCAAGTCTTATTGTAGTCTGTAGCCCCCAAGGAGACTCAATCATGTATGAGGTATGAACATAACGCTCTTTGCAGGGAGCAACATTAAAAAGAATCAACTTTTCAAGATTTATGATTCTACACATAGAATCCTCCCAACTATCTGGTATGTACTCAAGCATTCAGTGCACAGATACTCACGACTATGCCATCTCCTGTTTTGTACAAGGAGAGAAAGCCTGGCAAGTCCTCTGCTATGGGAACTTTGCAAGACAAAGTTTACTTAAGGTAAAACGAGAGGGGTGGGAATCATTTCAGAGTACCCACTTTGCTGCTGTTTTGAATGTGTAGAGTTTCTAGGATAAACTTTGCAGATCATTGCAATGCACACCACAATCTGGCTTGATATCCAGGTACACATATTTCGTGCAAAATGTATCAAATTAGAACATATTTGGAGCTGAATAACATCAGCAACATGAAGGCAGAAGGATTAGGCAGCTTTCTTACTCCTAGTGATTTCCCAGCTAAAAATCTATTCCTGCTATCCTCCTCAACTCTTACATGTCAAAGGAGCACTGCAGAGCATGCTTCAGCAACTATAAGAATATAGAGCTCACTCTTCTTTCAAGAGATGACCCCAGATCTTTTCCTCTTTTCTTTAATGTGTATCATAAGATTTCTGATAATAACAGTCTCAGCTTCATCAATATGACCTAAACAACAACAAAACAGTCATTTGAAAGAAATTAGATATATTATGTATTCAGCATATTGCAGAGGAACTTGCACATCTCCATCGTAACTTCATTTATCTGTATAACCAGTGGTATCTTGTGGTTTGTATCATAGTATACTACAAAGTAAAAATGAAAATCCCCCTTAAACTACTTTAAATAAAATTCAGAATTGAATATGTGACAAATCTTCAAACAGATACACACAATTATGCAAAAGATTTACAATTCTAATGGTTTCCTTCCTTCAGTAAATGTGAGATATATACACAAGCACCTTATCTTCCTCCTTGTCATATTCATCATGATGTTCTATTTCTGGTTTCAATTACTTTCAGCAGTGAAGGATGAGGAGATACATCAATTTATTTAGCAAGTTGGTAACATTGAGGCCAAATTAAAAGACACAGAGTTATATGCAAATGTATACATTGTGAGTGCGCTTGAACCATAATGATGTATCACATCTAGTCATGGCTGTAATAATGTATTTTAAACACTTTCCTTGCCCCCTCTCCCCCCAAATCCAGATTATGACAGACTTTACATCTATCAGCTAACAATTTCCATATTTTCCAATATACCTTAAAATTTTTTACTTTTCCCTAGTCAATTATAACATCCTCAGTAAAATTTCCTTTTCCCAAAATGAATTTGAACTAGTTTCCCTAGCGTTGGAATGAGCCCTTCAATCTGTAAAATCTAAACCAAATCCTCCAATACTTCATGCATTTACTAAGACTATATTCATTCCAGAAGAGGCAGTAAGGTGACTTGAATCTTTGCACACTTGTTAATATCTGTGGGAGGAAAGGTTAAAGTAGTCATGGTGTCCTCTATCCACCAGGGAACCAAGAGGCACATCCACCTCACTGAAAAGCAGAAAGTGATGCTAATTATGTAACTACTGATGCTAATGATTTTCCACTCTCTTTTGAAAATTATCATTAATATTCAAGTGAAAAACTAAGTGGTACTGAGAGAGTTTTCAGTTAGTGTGTCTTCCAGAAAAACTTGGAGTTAGTGAAGACTCAATCTATTAGAAAACTAGATATGTGATAGCATGTCTAATCTGACTTGAAAGGCTGTATGCATCAGTGTATTAATTTTGCACCATTTCTGACAAAATAAATACAATGTATAACTTCTTGCTATTTTATTTTGAACAAACCCTCATAAAGCAACCCTGACCTAATATTGAAAATGTGTATCATACCTAGTACAAATGATAATAGGCATGGGATGAATTCTAAAGTCACCTGAAAAATAACTATACACTTCCAAAATAGTTGTTCAAAGTGTCAGGTTCTGAGTAAGTGAACGCAGTGTACGTTGAACATCTTAAATAACAGCCATTCATCAATTCCACATCAAACAGTATTTATTCTGCTTCAGAGTAAACCCAGAATTCTTAGATTTCTTACATTAAGGAAGCGTATACTCTGGTCAAACTTCTAGGGAAAAATAGTTCTTTATCCCAGAATCTTATAAAACTGTATACACTGATTCTCCTTGGGGTCCAAAAATAAGCAAGCATGCAAAGAATAAATGAATTCACAAATTCCTGTTTTCAGCAGCTATAGAATATAACATGTAAGGAAGTCAATGAGATTGCAGAGTCAGTGCAAAAATCTTCCTGGAGAGTTAACACAAAGAGAAGTCATACTGACATTCAAAGAAGTCACCTCTAAATGCCTGATGAAGCTTGTTTTGAGATTTGCAACACAAGTTTTAATGCAAATGAGAGATGTCATTTAATGTTACTATTGTATACTTTTTAACAAGCTGTATGGTGTCTTTTGGAACAAATTGAGATACTGAACCTTGATTTATTAAAGAAATAAAAATAAGAATTAAAAATACTATGTTAAGTTAGCATCTCTCTAAACAGCCCCAAAGCTCTACTCTAATTTTTCCAGTTTTGCAGCAAAAAGAAACTTTCAGAGCAGAATTGGGAAGAAAGTAAAACTTCACATTACATGAAGCTTAACATTGATAGCAAATGACCCATTTTTCTCCTCCTTTCCCATTCAGTTAATTACTGTTTTGGAACATTAAGTGCACTCAACTTTATGTCAGGCACTTAACTCCTGCTGCTGATAAATCTGTGTAGTAGAGGATTTGATCCTTGAAGTTAGTGTTTCAATAGATAACTTTACAAGCAACACATCCCGTAAATCACCTGCCTGCTTGCCAATTTGTTAAAAAAAAAAGTGAATGTATGTTCTTTTCCACATCAAAGCCATGTACGCTCTAGAATATATGTGTGTGTGCATGTTAGCATAAACACTTGCTGATAGACATTCAGAGGCAGGCTTGGAGCGCCGTATTATAGGCAGGAGGGAATGAGAAAATAACAGCTTACGTTTCATACAGCTGGTATTCTAAAACATTCCCAGGCCTTATTTTCTTTATACGCAACTAAAATGCGCACTTTCTCCAAGTACCAGCCATTTCTGAGTTGAAACACAGCAGCTGTTCAACACTTGACAGCAGTGCCACACAGTCGGAAGGGCCTGCTGACAAAAACATTCGTTGAGATAGCTGCATTTCAGTTTTTGATGAACGTAATGCAGAGTAGCTAAATACTATTTGCAGGAGCCCTTTGATGCCTTGATCCAAGAATATGGCAAAGTCTGCTCTGCAGTCTATGCAGACAAAAAATTAAGACAACTGAAAGGAAGAATGGTCTCTATATCACAAATGTGAAACTAAGGCCCAGAAGGCTGCCTATAAAGAACAGTCTAAGCCTACACCTAGATCATCTAAGGTCCAGGATAATCAGAAGATTAACATTTATCTTCTCCCCATGCACCACAGTAACATAAGTCATCTCTAAATAATGCAGAATTGATTTTTATCCACTTGAAGCAGGACCCATATGTGAATTACCACACCATTTGAGGAACTGTTCCCCAAATGGTTTTGAGAACTGTCATTGCAGTAGCTGTCTACTAATTGCCCAGAGAATAGCTGGATCTGAACATAAAGTGGAAGCTCTTAGGCACACCAATTATTCATAAATACTTCTGCACTTGCAATGGGTTTTATGAATGCCAGATATTTCAGAGAGAACACTAGTCTCACATTAGCTACAGAGAAAGTATAGGAAGCCAGGTCACCCCTGTGGCTCTTCACCCAATACAGACAGGAGACAGCATTTGCTGTAGTGTTCATTTACATATGCACATGCAAAGAGACCCTGCAGGTACAGCATAGAAAGCTGTTGGTATTGTCCTGCTCACTGTGATCTGGAAAACTTCCTAGGCACCTGAGAAAAGCTCAGTGACCCATGGGACAGTTTACTTATGAAATCCAGGACCATAACCAATCAGAGATCTCTCCTTTCTCAAGCTTCCACATAGCTCCTGATCCAGCACCTCATCCTCCAAAACAACTGCTGCTGGGAGGCCAAATGACCTGAAGTAGTCACAAATCATGCAATGATGGCAGGATTATTCATGTACACAGGCAAACACACTCCCCTCTACTACCTGGTGTTGACAGGGTTTGTGCAGAGTATAAAATTAAAGCATTAACAGCCTATTGTAATGCATGGATCAGCTCACACTTCTCAAAGCTACTGTCTCCAGTTGTCTGCAGATGAGATATTACCAAAAAGAAGGTGTCTGCCAGTGCCACCTGAACAGCTTTTCCTCACACCTGTGAGTATTAAAATAAAACAATAGCTCAGAGTCTTCACTCCAGAAATCAGAAAGGTAGCACAGTGCTAAAAGCCCTACTCAGCTCTCACCGAAAGACTACCCCCTCTTGGCAAATTCAAGTCAGTTATAAAAGTAACTCTTCCAATAAGGCTGAGGCAATTATTTTATCTGTGGGGAAGTCCTCCTTAGCCTACATCCTAGGCTCATTCCTACTCCATTTCTCTCTCACAGGATCACCATCCACCTGGGTTTATGTGCTTCAGCCTATTTACAAATGGGGAGTGTATGCTAACTCTGTACTCTGGAGTGAGCTTGCTGAGAGCAAATATGTGAGTTAAGTGAGTCCCACGAAATTTAGTTAAAACTATGTACTTGTATCATCCAGATGCTTCTGAAATTTCCATTTTTCTTAGGGTGCCTTAAGAACTGCTTCATTTGGACATATGCATTGCAAGAATATATTGTCTTTTCTTATGAAAATGATAGGACAGAAAAGCTTAAAAGCCATGTTTAGAGCATTTTAAGAGCGCTGCTGCATAATTAAACAATCAAACTCTGATTCTTGTTTTAAATTACACTTAGGACCAAAAGTGTTCAATAACATATATAAGGTGTATGGATATTTAACAACATCCTTTTGAATGACTACAATGCTCTAGAGGAGATTCCAGAATCTGTTGCCACCTTTGTGTCTATTAAGTGCCACGATAATAGACTCTAGTTATGATAGGCTTTTAGCCCAACTGTTAGAGAAGAGCTGTCAGTTCATGGAGAAAACAGGTAATTATAGTTGACGGGTTTAGTGCAATAACAATTATCACTTAATATATTCCCTCTAGATCAAGGGAAACATATTCAAGTCTTCAGTGCTCTGCTAGACTCAGAAGCAAAAACTATCACCAATGAGTTATGAAGAGCAAACAACTAAATAAAAGATTGTATGATGATTTTGAAACAGCCTGCAAGAAATGTACTGTTAAAATAGTCAGTTAAAAGTCCACCCAGGCAGGATACTGCCCAAGAGAAGGGGCAAAGACTTGTAAGAATCATTTATTTTCCCCAGTCTCTCATCCAGAAACACGCAAATGATTAGCTTAAGGCAGGAAAAATTCAAAAGACTGCCTGTCCTGATGCTATCATTGGGACAGAATGGTATTTATTTCTGAATACTCAATGTTCCATTGAAGGAATCACACCTTTTTCTGTAATAGTACCTAGCTGCTGGGGGAAAAAAGCTGCAAAGAACCAGGAGTCCTTCTCACATACAGACAAGGAACTGACTGTAAACCAGTTAGCAGACCCTGAGGAAATAGTCAGGAAAATGCTGGGTGGATAGAAAAAAAGATATTTCAGTTACATGCAGTTTTGCTTCTAGAAAAAGGAAGACAACAGGCAGCATTCTGGAGGTTACAAGGACAATCCTAGAGCCATAGCAACTACATGGAACCAATCGACACAGCAGAAATGATAGACACTGATTTCTTATCACATTCCAGTTTTATCATGTTAATAGAAATGCAATTAAGCACAAGAGATTGAGCTGCTCAAGTCCAGGTCAGATCAGAAACTTCCATCTGCAGAGACAGAGAAACACCCCACATTTTACACTATATCTATCTGGTACCTAATTTCTGGTATTGGCTGACTGATTGCCTCATTACAGAAAAAGAGCACTTGCTTGCTGGTCAGCACAGCTACATTTGTATCTGTAAATTCAAAACCTCTTGGTAACATTCCCAGATGTTATCATCATCTATGCTAGTAAGCTCTTAAAGCACTTTCTGACACTGGTTTGGCCTGCTCCCCTTGGACAACCCCAGGCCTGGTATGGCAGATGGAATATTTTAGGGACTGCTCCCAGCAGACTGTTTAAATGCAGTCACCAACTTGTGAAGTTTAAGACATTTACTAGCAGAGTGCTGACAGCTGCCATCTTAGCACTCAGATGTTTGGTCTATTTATATAATCATTCAAGAATGTTTAATTCCTTCAGAGTTTAATCCCATCTCTGAAAAGAGTTTTTCAGAGGTGCATGACTCAGAACACGTGGTGTTGCCTCTCAGTTCTCTAAGTGTGATAATGGTGTTGAGCCATTCATAAATTTCCTTTCCTTTAGAGTTTTTGTGCCTAAGATTTCATTTGCATTACTGTTATTTCATGATCCTCAGTGATGTTATTGTGTTTTGAACTGGCATAACAGACACAAAAAAATCCATATTGTTTAAATAAAGTAGTAGTAATGAAAAATCTTATTACTAAAGCTTTTAAGATGACATATCAGTTATTCTCTCATGTAAAAAAAGTACAAGTGTTTTATAAACTCCACAGCCCAACCTTGCTTCACCTCCCCCTGCAAATCTGTTCTGGACAATTACCTTACAGATATCCTGTTTTGGAATTCCACGCAGTGCGCAGTAATAATAAAGATGCTCCCAACCCGTTAAAAGTTCATCCAGGGCATCTTGCTGTGGACAGTAGCCAATGAGAATGCCTTCAGAGCTAGCAGACAGTATATCCATTTCAGACCTGTTTAACGCAAAAGCAAAAGACTTGAATGATGTTTAAAAAAACCACAGCCCTGGGTTTCACCCTCGGGATAGAGAGTCTTCAAGACAAACACAATTCCCCTCAGCTGCATAGGTAAATGAGTTTGAATCTTTTTGCTATGATCACTTACCATCGTACCACCTACATGCAATGCATGCTTTTTGTCCCTCTCAGATTAGCATTGCCACCCATGCGTTGCTATTCTAACGGGGCGTGTGTCAAGGTGAACAGATCAACACAGGAGGAGGACAGATCTATGAGAATGAATTTCTACCAGGTTTACCTCCCTTATCTCTTCGGGAGACCCTGCTCTAAGGAGACACATTTCAAAACCATACTGGGTGTATCACATTTAATATTAAAGCTGCAATAGTTAAGAGAGAGGGAGGGAAATGTTGTTGTGTGGTCTTTGTGTGTCTGTGCAAACACATACACATGCATGCATTCTCTAAACAGGAGCAAAACAAAACACAGAATATTAAAACTTAGTTGGTTAAAAGACAATACAGGAAAAAATATAAAATGATCCTGATATAAGAGACTTATGCCTTCACTTTTTAGCTGTACAACATTACTTGAAATTACATTCATTGCTAAGAAGCAAGCTTGATTGCAAGGGTGTCTCATTACACATAATGACACTAAATCTATCCTATTTATTCCAACATCTAATTCAACATTCAGTGATGCTGATTTACACATACAGAAAAGACCTGTCAAAATTAAGATACTTACTAATAAAAAAAATCTAAACTTTGAAAGAAAAAAGTTTTTAAAAGGATCTGAGTAACAAAATGGTTTTCCCCTTAGTGCTTTTCTACATTTCTGGTTAAGAAGAGAACCAAAGATATGAATAATCGTTTAGACACAAAGTAAATGTATTAAATGCAGGATCTACAAATACCAACACTAGTAAAAATGTAAATATATATCTCTTCAATTCAAGAATTCAAGAGTCTGCGGAGAAAAAGAAAACACAAATTCTGCATTTTACATAATGAACCACAGCATCACAATATATTTTAAAGCTATCAAAAGGTAAATCATCATGATTATGACGAACCTTGCTAACTAGTAATTAGACTAATTAGAATGGTCCTTTGCTCTTAATGGCGAAGATGTAAAATTTTAGTATCTTTGTAGTTTTGGATGGTGCCAAGGAAGTTAACTGACTGTAGACATCTCTCTAGACAAAGACTTAGCAAAAAAGAAAAGGGGTGATCGGGGAAAGAGGATACCAAAAGTGTACTTCCTCATCAATTTACATCCACTTAGAGGTTATTTTAAATGAAGTATATACAGAATTTTTACCAACTCAGTTTCCAGCCATACCTAAAACAAATTAAATTATTTTTAAGGTCAACTTTGCCATAAGATATGGATTATTAATGTTGATCTTTTTGCACAGTCTGTCAGAAACAGTTGATTCCTTATTTAATGAACTCCAACATAGTGAAACACTATCCACAGTGAAATGCTGTCTAGATGCTGCTGAACACAGAGGTTCACTTTACTAGGAAGATTCAGACACACTAACAAGGTTTCCTATTGGTGCAGCTGCTGTCTTTGGAGAAACAAGAGTCTGGGCTTTTGGTAACATGCCAAGTACAGTCACAAGAGAACAAATCACACTCAGGGGTAATTTCAGGGACATTTACTCAGTATGAACCCTGTAGCTGCATAGAAACATCTTGTCTGGAATGGGTCCATACCATGAAGAACAAAAAATTGTGCACGGCTGCGAAAAATAACAGACATCTAATGTTCTTTAGCAAGAACTATATTAGACAATACTTACTCAGTTTGCATCAGGAAATAAAAACACATCAGTGTCCCAAGTGCTAATTGTACACATATGATTTTAGTGCTGTGCCTCCTGTAAAGCACACAGTCTTAGATGAACAATATCCCACCCACTGACCTTTAGCTTTCATAAAGGAAGAGTACAGTGAGAATAGATCATTTAATATTCTTACTCAGTTTGGTCCTAATCTTGTAACTTTATCCATTAGTGCTGACCTTGAACACTTAAAGAGTTCCCATTAATAAAGAGATTCTAATGTATTCACTAAAGAACACATGAACCTAATTTTTTTCCATCTCTGTATCTGTCAAAGCAGAAAACAACCTGAGCAGAAGAAGAAAAAAAACCTTATGAAGATTCTGGTCTTTCATTGAGACTATTTTGGTAATGCCTATTCATCCCTCAGCAATATAACCAAGTAGATTTCCAAATCAAAAAACCCGGATATCAATCTTCAGTTTTGTTTAGCCAGGTCCTAAACTTTTTCTGAATACTGATAGATGAAAGAAAAACAGAGCATAATTTTTAATTGTAGTACATATCTTACAAGAGAAAACTGCCCTCATCTCTGGAAATTGATTTTCCATGAAATTCAGTTAATATCTCAGATTTCATTTTCATGGGTCTAAATTAAATGAACATTTTAAGTAGTGATGGCATGATACCAGAAAACCTTTTCACTAAATGATATACTGTAAATGCTTTTCCCTTTTTAAAAAAAAATTCTGATGCCATTCATTGAACTAATTATAATTCTCTTCTTCCTTAACAAACATCTTCATATCAGAATCAAACTGGAAATAATTTTCTTAATATTTTCTGAAATATAGATTAGCATGCAGCAAAATGCTCATTTTTTTTCTCAAGCTAGAGAAAAACAGATTATTGTTTTCTGTCATTGTATTATCAGTATGTTAGCATTTCTCATCAGGTCATTATTATCATAGAATCATAGAATGGTTTGGGTTGGAAGGGACCTTAAAGATCATCTAGTTCCAACCCCTCTGCCATGGGCAGGGACACCTTCCACTGGATCAGGTTGCTCAAAGCCCCGTCCAACCTGGCCTTGAACACTTCCAGGGAGGGGGCATCCACAACTTCTCTGGGCAACCTGTTCCAGTGTCTCACCACCCTCACAGGAAATAATTTCTTCCTTAGATCTAATCTAAATCTACCCTCTTTCAGTTTAAAACCATTACTCCTTGTCCTATCACTACATTCCCTGATAAAGTCCCTCCCCATCTTTCCTGTAGGCCCCCTTTAAGTACTGGAAGGCCTCTATAAGGTCTCCCCGGAGCCTTCTCCAGGCTGAACAACCCCAACTCTCTCAGCCTGTCCTCATAAGGGAGGTGCTCCAACCCCCTGATCATCTTCGTGGCTCTCCTCTGGACCTGCTCAAGTAGGTCCATGTCCTTCTTATGTTGGGGACCCCAGAGCTGGACAGAGAACTCCAGGTGGGGTCTCACGAGAGCAGAGTAGAGGGGGAGAATCTCCTCCCTCAACGTGCTGGCCACACTTCTCTTGATGCAGCCCAGGATACAGTTGGCTTTCTGGGCTGCAAGCACACACTGCTGGCCCATGTTCAGTTTTCCATCCACTACTACTCTCAAGTCCTTCTCCTCAGGGCTGCTCTCAATCCACTCATTAACCAGCTTGTATTTGTGCTTGGAATTGCCTCAACCCATGTGCGGGACCTTGCACTTGGCCTTGTTTAACTTCATGAGGTTTGCAGGACATAAAGGAATTAAAAATCAGCTCATTTTATAAAGAAAGAACATACAAGTACAGATTCCAACCCCTCTCAGCTATTTTGTCCATATATAGTAGACACAATGAATTCCAACATAATATCTAAAAACTATAGGCAGGAAAAGAGACTTTTTACACTAATGCAAGACTTTCTTTATCATTATAAAAGCACTTAGTAATTGTTATCTTTAAATTCTCTTAGTAATTTTAGTTAGATATCCTGATCAGGTTAAGATGTAGAACTAACAAGGAACATGACGCTTCTCCTTCCTAGTGAAGACTTCATTTTCAGACTATGTTGTTATGCTCAGTCAATACTTCCACTTACTGTTTAGTTTTCCTTCAAAATGGAACAGTTGCAACAGGTGAAACCAACAGAACATGTCCAGAAAATTTTATATGTTAAACAAAATTTTAAATTTGCAAAATTATATTTTTAATACACTTTTGGAAAAGGTCAACAGAATGTATAGCATCCTCAAGAAAAATAGCACAGTCTAGTACTTGAAGATATTGTATTCCATCACTTTCCAAGTGCTTTGGTCTCTATTTATACAGTGAGAATTTTGATACTTTGGTGCAAATCATCCTGAAAAAATCCAGGACTCAAGGAGGCTTCCATAAGTTTGGAGTGCTCATTTTACAGAGTTTTGTACTATTGAAAGAAACTTTCCAGACTTGCAAGATACTGGGGATAATAAACTAGACTCTGAGCAAATAAAATTTTTGATTCAAAGTTGTTCTTTCACTGATCATTTTAAGGCCTTTTACATTTCTTTCATGCTTTGAAAGAAACCCCTGAAATCTGATTCTAGCCCTGAAAGCTACATTGGGGTGGCATGGGGCACACCAGTCAGAAAGACTTTGCTGGCACTGAAAAGAAACCAAAACACTGAAACAAGTGAGAATGATCTTGGACAAAACCTGTTGCCTTCTCCTGCCTGAACTTGATCTGTAGTTTCCAGAAGACTAGGCTTGTTATTGCAGAGACTAGATTTGGTTCTTATTTGTTACAGTGGTTACTGGCAACATAGCTTATAGGTATCTGTGGGCTGACATTCAAAGGTACACCTCAGTTTCAAGTTTCCAGAGACAGCTTAGTACCCTTGATATCAGCCTTATGGCTGTTTTTGGAAAAACCGTTTCACTACTGACTCCGCTGTGTGCTTTATTTCTGTTGTGGCTTAGTTGTGACAGCAACTAAGCACTACGTAGCTGCTTGCTCATTCCTCCCCCTCCCCAGAGGGGAAGAGAATCAAAAAAAAAGTAAAACTAGCAGGTTGATATAAGAAAATTTTAATAACTAAACTAAACTAAAATATTATAATAATAAATGTAATTAAAGGGAAGATAACAAAAAGATAAAGAAATAAAACCCAAGAAAAGACAAGTGATACAGAGTGCAGTTGCTCACCACCCGTTGACCGACGCCCAAGTAGCGATCTGCCCCTCCCGGCCAACTCCCCCCAGTTTATATACTGAGCATGACGTCCTATGGCATGGAATATCCCTTTGGCTAGTTCAGGTCAGCTGTCCTGGCCATGCTCCCTCACAGCTTCTTGTGCACCTGCTCGCTGGCAGAGCGTGGGAAACTGAAAAATCCTTAACTTAGGATAAGCGGAACTTAGCAACAACTAAAACATCAGTGTGTTACCAACATTATTCTCACCGTAAATTCAAAACACAGCACTGTACCAGCTACTAGGAGGAAAATTAACTCTATCTCACCCAAAACCAGGGCAGCTTTACTTTTGTATGCTTTTTCTGCAGTTTTTGCATGCAGTTAAAATAAAGGCAGTGATATATATGGTACTTACAAAGGCTTCTGTAGAGAGATAAATTCCATTAATTAGTCAAAATGAAATATAAATTTACAAATTGCAAAAGTAGTTAGACATTCCATTGTACTCTTAACTGCACATTCAATTCAGTGCATACTAATGCTCAATTAGCATTATAAAAAATCAAGGTTAAAATATAATTAATGTAACTATAGCTTAGTTATAATTAAACTAATTATACTGATATACAGTGTAACAACAGCTATCTCAGCCATTATGTTGATGTAAATTTATTCTGCCTTTCAAGTAAAGCTATTTGAATTACATTTTTAATTATTTATCAAGCTGAATATCGTAACTATCAAAAGAGGCCACGTTCTAGCTAGAAAGAAATATTTTACTTTGTCCTCTTTGGAAAGCAGTTATTTGGCCCTATGACTTTGTAATTCAACAGCTGAGATGACTGACACTTAATTCAAATAGGTTAGGGAGTTGCTGTCATGGAGGATCTCTGTGCAGAAGGAAGATGGAAATTCATAGGATATAAATTAATTACATAAGGAAGACTGCCAAATGCTTCAGGCCTCAGTGGGGCAACTTATGAACAAGTTGACACCCAGATTATCTATTTCTTCCTCTATGCACCCCACTACAAGTGAGACTTTGCTCTAAGTATGCACTTAAAGTTAACTCTATTCAACAAACTACAACTGCAAAGACTGAAAAATAGAGAGCACCAAAAAGCCAAACAAACCACTAGTCATATTAATTCATTATTTTACATTGATCTTGACACGACACTTCAAAGGATTTTGACACTTTCTCTTCCAAGCTGTGTTTAGCCCTCCTCAGTTAAGGAAGGCTTTATGACAGAGTCACTGAAGAAAGTTTAGACACAACTGTGGAAAGGCGAAGAAAACAAATAATGGCCAATGTACACTTAAAAAAATAAAATAAAATAAGATAAATAAAATATAAAATAAAATATAAAAAAATAAAATTAAAAATAAAATAAAATAAATAAAATAAATAAAATAAAATACAGATGTACAATATCTGCTGATACATCAGTCCAGCAGAGATTCAAAGACTATGAGGACTCACTTTGTTCTCCTTTGTTTTACCACTTTGTTAAGTGTCAGTTTTTCTTATTACATATTTAATACAGATCTTACTTCAAGCTATTTGACAGAAAAAGTAACTACAAAAATGTTTACAGTTTTATACACTAGCTTTAATTTAGTCAGCTCACACACTGGTGGCAATCTAGTTATGTCAGTAGAGCTAAGCATAAGCTAATTTGAGTCCATTTGTACTCTTAAAGAGGAACAGCTGTGTTACAGGGAACACAAAAAAACCTAAATGTCAAGCAGACCACGCAGTTAACGATTACACATATTTAAGCTTGAATACTCCTTTGTGTGGATGTTGTTCAAAAGCCAGTCAGAGTCTCCTAACGTCTTATAGCACCATAGTTTATAAATACAGGTAAGTAAATTTTATTAAAATACTCTCCTTTCTAATAATTTTCCTTTTTGTTTTTAATATTTCTGCCCTTTATGAGAGAGACTGCTGGTACTTCAGAATCAGTCTTTTATTTCCACATCTTCCAAACATTCCTGCTTAATAACACCCCTTCTTATGAATTTCAGTAATATTGAAAACTGTTACATCTAGTTTTTATGCATTTTTTTAAGCTTTTATTATGAAAACAGACACAGTTTTCTCTCAGATTCTTAGGAATAAGCTCCTTTTTGTGTGTGTGTGTGTGTGGTATTAAACATTCAACAAACAAACAACCTAGAGGCCAACAAATCTTTCAGAAGTACTTGAAGATGTTGTGAATCTGTTCTTCTGCCCTGCTAAAAAGGTGGCTGTCACTCAGAAGTACATTTTTTCTTATTTTCTTTGAGAATGTAGCTGGAGTTCCCTGAATACAACTTGATTATCAATGTGTGAGGCTCTTTCTATATAACCCCACACACCTCCAAGATGGTTTATGTTGAACTTCACAAAATTCTACTTTGCAATTCAACATGCACTTTTGAAAAAGCTCATCTTCCGTCTCTAGTCCCCTGTGTTGTTCCAAAAGGTGTAAAAGATGTCCTGTAAAATTCAAGGCTGTTTTCAGTGCACTTGCCTCAAAGAGACACTTCTGAATTAATTTTAAATTCAGTGAGACAAATACAATAGCAATCAGGAAAATGGACATATGGTTTTGTTTGGGTTTGTTTGTTTGTTTTTAAAAACCAGAAATTTTCAAAAACCAGAAACTTTCAAGCAGTTATTCAAGGAAACAGGAGCTGCTATGAATTAAGGATTCTCTGCATGGAGTTACATCAGTTAGGTTCTCCAATATTTATAATAATAATTTTGCATACGCATTTCATTATTTAATCATGAAGAATGCATTATGAAGGATCCATCAGATTATAATATCCTGTCCTTTCAGGGTCACAGAGAACAAAAGTTGTGTTTTTTCCAGTCATATCCAACAGAGATGGGATTTACATCTAAGCTGCAGCCCAAATTATTCATCAGGAATCGCTATCAGAGGTAACGTCTCTGTGGAAGCTGCTTCATGACATAGATTTTAAGCAAAGAAGTCTAGATCTGCTGACCAGCAAATGGTCTGCAGCTGTGACCAGCAACTGGTTCTTCAGCTGACTATTCTCTCTTCCTCTGTTCCAGGCATACCAGGCTTTTGAGCACACTACTGGAGTAAGGAAAGGAGAAGATTTCTTACCCTGATATCCTCTTTCCTCCATTAATCTCAGGTGTAAAAACAAATCAAACCACCTAACAGTCCCTAGGATGAGTAACTTTAGTCATTTAATTGTTGAGGAAGGGTTCTCCAGACTTGTTGTGGTTATATTCTTACCTATGGAAAAGTTAACAATTTTGCTCCCTAGCAAATTTCTGTGGTACAGCAACACAATGCACCATGATCTGCTTAACAGCCGTTGCCAAAATATGAAGCAAGGAACAAAGTCAGGAGTAACAAAAATCTTTTTTCCCAACCTCGAAGTTGCTTCTCTCCCCAAGTTTAGCTACTATGTAACTGCAGCTCTCGCTTGAGGTTGCCTTCTCAAGTTAGGGATGAGTTTTGAAAGCTTGGGAATATGGGTTTTACCCTCATTTCAGCCACTTCAAACACATAAAAATCCCTAACCTGGATTGACACCACCATAATATATGGTGATAATTAATGTTGTCAGGGGTATTTTGGACACTTAAATGAAATGTATAAGGTTTCCTCTCAAGCCCATTCATTGTGTCAAATTTCATTATCTATATTTTACTATATAGTAAATAACATTGCATCTTAAATTAAGCTTTCATGTTGGATTTATAAAACACAGTGGCAAAAATGAAAGTAGCACACATGATGTGCAGGGAGAGCATTCAACCTATTGTTAAATGCCAGTAGCATACTAAAGTTGACTTCAGAAGAATTTTTATTTGTCTAGCCATAGGTACGTAACAACAGATCTAGTAAAAGGAATACAGGCATTGTTAAATTGTTTTGTGATTTTTTTGAAAGTTATCTTTAGGGGTTCTGATAAAATAAGTCATGTAGTCAATAAACATCATGTAAGTGCCAATACACATGATGATGAAATATATTCTAACAATTTTATATTTGCTTTCAAGTGGATATTAAAATTTTAAAATTGTCACACCAGATCAAACCATTTACCCAAACATAGATCTGGTACCACATTGTACAGGGAAAGACATATGTAATTCATGAATATACAGGTGGGACCAAAGGCAAGTCTCATTAAAATCTGTAGAAAAATGCCCCTCAAAATCTAAACAAAACCTGGGACCTTAAATACTGCCCTGAGGGCCATAATTTATCAAAAATTATTACAGATTATTTTATTTCTGTAAATCTCACATCCTCTTCAGACTCATGCTAAACCTCTGACCTCCACAATATCCTGGTACAAAGCATTCCAGCAGTTCCAAAGAACACCAAATATTAATTTTTACTTACTTTTAAATCACTTTTGTTATTGTTGCTTAACATCTGAAAAATTTTGTCTTCCTCTCTGGGAAATTATAAATGAAAAACAACCATCTAAAAGCCTCTATAACCATTGCAAAACCTCATTCATATCACTTATTATTCTCTTAAGAATAATTTTTCCAAAATCTCTTTAGTCATTTCTTCTTCAGCATTAACAATTATATGATGGTCATTCTAGGAGTTCTTTGTTATCAGATTATTTTTACACTGAATCTCTTGGGGAAAAAAAAAAAAAAAAAAGGTGTTATGAAAGATAATGAAAAAAAAATAAAAGAAAACACACTTAAGTAAAATCATGTTTGGTAGTGGTGATGGTGTCCATTTCAAAAGAAGTATAAACTTTCCAGAAAACTGAATTATGCAATCACTGAAACTACTTACATTTTTAAGTTAAATCTGCTGATCATTATCTTTGTAAAAAGTGAGCAAATATTGACCTATGAAAGCATTTAATTCCTAAAACAAAGAACTGCAATTTGTCATTTTGGAAATTCCAAAATGCTTTATTTAAAGATTTTCTGAATTAAACCCTTCCCTTGTCCTTCTCCAAAGCACATATTTTGAAATAGACATCACTTAGGAAAACAGAAGTCTTAAAATTGTTAATTGGCCCAGAATACACTTATGTATAGGCATCTATACATATTTTACAGATTTTACTTTGGCCTGAATAAAAAATAACTTCACTTCCCCTCCAATTTTGCTGGGAAAAATGGTAAATGTTGGTTACATCTAACACAAAAAGTCCATTATTCACGTATCACTCCATCAAAGTTAGCCTCAGTATCACCAACACTAACCTCATATCCTAATTACATGGCATATTGATCGAGTAATTAATTAATAACTCTGAAAGACACAAGTGTCAGGAAACATTTTAAAATTATCCATTTGAAGCACTGCTCATCAGCCTAAGTCTGGAAACCTTTCAGTGTAGCACTAGAACGGGGGATATATGTCCATGCATCTGGATATACTCTAAATTTTTGTTACAATTTTAAAAGACTGTATTTTAAGGCTTCCTAGACCCTACTCTTTTGTTACCAGACAAGTTTATTCTCAATTAACAAAGCTGTCAGATGGAATTAAATAATGCTAAAATGCTTTCCTGCAGAGACTTAACAGCAATAAAGCCATATACATTTAAAAGGGAAGAAAAGAGGCCCTTAGAGTACAGTATAAAGCACCGAAGACGTGCTGAGTCTTTGATCATTGGCATTATCAATTAGCACTATTCTGATCAAACCCTGTGTTATTTACCCTGTAGGAGTCCTGATAACAGCACGTCCTGCAGATGGGATGATATCTCCAGTCAGCATCTTAAATGTTGTGCTTTTCCCAGCTCCATTTGTTCCCAGGAGTCCAAAACACTAACAGAAATAAAAATTTTAAAAAAGAGAAAAATCTGCTATGCTGAAAGAAATAAGTAACGCTAATTCTTCAACAGTTTCTCCCCTCTTCATATTTCCTATCATATATCTGTAAGATATTGTATATGGATATACTGTATGTGCAAATTCCCTTTCCCATGGGAAATAAATTTTTAAAAAAAATCTATATATATTATTGTGATTACCCCCCCAATTCCTAAAAGTGACTTACTTAGGATTCTAGCCCTCCACTTAAAACCCTGCACAGTAACTAAATGCATTATTTATCCATATTATTAGTAAATGCTAGATTTGAACCTGAGGATCTCTAGTACTATTTGAGACTCCTGACTACCAGTCTGCAGAGTCAATATTTCTCAGTTTCTCATGAGCTGCTTCACTCTGTACAAGTAAATAAACACCAGAAATCCAAGACACACACTGACTCTGAACAGTTATTTCAGGCCCCTAGTGGCAATGAATATACGCTTAAACTAGGAGAGGACATATTAAGTCTACACATAGCACTTCATTACTTTTAAAATACTTGTTTCATGAGCTTTCTTGTTGATAAATAGGGTTTAATCAGCAATAACATCCTTTTTGTTACCCCAATTACCCAACAACTGATCTGTAACTGGCAGGACATCACTGAACCTGCACTGGCACTTACTATTTTCTCATATCTTCCAATCTGCTATTAGCAACCAAGAAAAGTCTTTGCCTTATCAGTATTTTTGAAATTAATATCTTCAATTCCCAAAAGCATCAAAATCATGAAATTAAAAAAAAACAAAAAAAACAAAACAAAAACCCAAATAAATGCTGTTCTGAAATCTTTAGGGTTACCATATTCAGTGCTAAATTTCAGTTTATTAACATAATATATTATTATATTATATGCTATATTAAAATATACTGTGATGATTTCAGCATGGGAACTACAAGTTTGCCTTGGTGACAAATTCAGGATTCAGTCCACAGTTTAGAATTGTGCTATGTATTCTTTGCTTTCTCTTTAGACATTGAACTGCTATACTACCTACTTGCTTTTTATGTTAGCCTTTAAAACAGTAACTTGGTAAAGATAAGCAAGAAGAAAAAACTAAGACTCTGATGAATTTGCAACCCAGTTGCTTCTTAAACACCACCAGAGCTCCTGCTTTTATCCAGTTACTGTTTTTCAGAAATTACTATGATTGAAATTGTTTTGCTGCTATTTACAGATCTCTGATTGTAGACATCCTGAACATGATTGTAGACATACATGTCTGAACAATTTCTCAGAATAAAGTGTTATTTTCTGAAAGGAAAACAAAGACCTCTTTACCTCTCCCCTCCGTATTCCCAAGCTTATGCTTTCCACAGCAGTGGTGTTCTTACTGAAACCTCCATAACATTTCCTGAGGTTGTACAGAAGGAGGACATCATTACCAGTTCTTCCACCAAAGAGTCTCTGTCGCTCCATTTCTACATCAACATCTTCTGAAGAGATCTCCATGCTGTTAATTGAACATTGACCCCTAAAACAGAAGATAATAACAAATGACTCATGGTAAATTGGACATTGCTGTACTCTGGATAACTCTGGTTTATTTCCCTGATTGCAGTCCCTTAAAACTTGGTGATCAAATCTCAGCAGAATCCAAGGGAAACGGCAATTATTTGTATTTTTTCTGCAATTTCCACTAATTCAGGTACACCATGTTATCAGAAGTATTTACATTTAGGTTTTCAAAGGAATCCACCATTTCCTTTCTTTAAAAATTAGTTCATTGTCCACTATGGCAGAATAAAAATGTTAACACACCTTGATTTCTGGAGGAGATCCCAATGAAGAAAAAGCCGTAAAAGAAGAAGTAGTGTTCCCTGCAGGGCCATTTCCACAAAAATCCAGCCAAGGAAATTCATCTCAAAAGGGCTCACATAAGAATCTATTCCAAAATTGCTGGTCAGGTCAAATTTGATCTGATTGTATGAAAGTTCTATTAAACCCTGGCCTAAGCAGAATTGTGGGAATACGATGAATGCCCATTTGAGGATATTGTAGATGTTCTGAAAACTCTGTATTAAGATTCAGCAAGTGGGAGGGCAAGGGGAAGGGGAAGACAAAAAAAAAAAACAAGAAGATTAGTTTTCTCCAACAGCATAGTAAGCACACTTACAAAGCTAGATACAGCATTCAAATTCACTCAAGGTGAACTGATTTCCAAAGAGCATATTTTGAACTATTTTGGGGCAGGGTTCATCTCTGATTGTATTTTAGACTGCCTAGGGCCATGAGATTCCTATTTTACTTGAGGTTCACGGACAGTAACAAAACTCTATTTTCTTAAAATTTTCATATTTGAATGCCCTTAATTCTAAATCACCAACTTAAACACAAGTCAACACCAAATCTGCCTCCAAATTTGAGTGACATGTAATCCAGATTTTACTTCAAACACCAATTTTTTGACCTGGTACATGCATAGATATTCATACACATTCTGGATCTCCACTCCATCAAGTTGCTTAATTACCATTATGACTAATGAAAATTACATACAGGGAGTGAGAATGCATATTACTATTCATACAGTGCATTACAGATCCTAGGAATATGCAGTTTATCTCTTATGTCAATATTATTCAAACACATTTTACAATGCATATAATCTATTCAATGGACCAGAACAGCTCCCATTGTGTGCCAATTATAACTTAATGGTCTGGAAAATGTCAAGGTTTCAATTAACGCTGTTTTTCCATTATTACAGCACTTTTTTTTTTTTTTTTTTTTTTTGGTTTATAAACAAGCTAAAATTCAAGACAGTAACAAGCAATACAGTATACACTAGGACAGAAAAATCATGAATGTTTAAAACACCCAAGTTTTTCTAATGGAAAATTTTTTTTCTGTACATATATATAAACATACGTATATATTTACATCAACATACATGCATGCACATGTGTTCTTACATCTCACAAGTAACGTAAAGCAAAGGTTTTATACTGACCTGCGCTTTGGAAATTATAGCTAACAAACGAGGTAAGAGAGTCACCAGCATGGTACACAGACCAAACACAAAATTTAAGGAGATGTAAGAAACAAAAGCTACATCTGAACTTGAGAAGAATCTGGATACAAGATACATCCATGGTAAAGTTGCATATCTGAAAGTTTAAAAAAACAAAATTACCACCAAAAAGTTAAAAAAAAAAAAAAAAAAAGAGGCAGCTATTATACTAGAAAAAAAGTTACTCCTTATTTTTAAGATATGCAAATAACTCTTTTGATCAACTGAGAAGGACAAATCTGGGATTTGTTTTCTTTATCAAATTACCTTATGATCCCATAGACGTACACAGTTACTGCCATGTGATGGACAGATATGATCCATTTTTGCATATATCAACTGCATATATTTACTTTCACTATTCCAGAAAGCTCACAACCCTGATTTCTGAATGATTGCAGAACCATGCATTTTAACAAGCCTCTTACACGGGGACAGAATTAAAACCAAATATTTGAAGCTTAAATCATAGATGCTGAGAGATCAGCTTTTCTTAGAGGCTTTTTTAGATAGAAAAAAGAGCAAAAAAGGAAGGAGAGAGTGAGAAGAGAGAGAGGGGAAAAAAGAAAAAAAGAAGGAAGGAAAAAGCATTAATCCTTGAACTGGAACTAATATTTGTGCCAGTGATATCTGAGAACTGAAATCTGCCAGAGATCATGTTAGCATTGTTATTGCCTAAACCAGGTTATCAGTAGAGTAGTAGCCATCAAAAATGAATGCATAATTACTTCATAGCACAATGATGATAAGACAGCATGTTCATGGCTACATCATTTTCAGTGCAAATCTTTAAAGGAGGAGGGAAGATGTCCTCCATTCTGGCAAGTCAAATGATGCCTATCCAAAATGGAACAGTCATATTTTTTATAGAGAGTCAGATATGTCTAGCGAGACTAATAAAATGCCCAGGCAATTTGATAAGCATGAAAGGAAATATATTTTCCTATATGCCTTTCATAAACCCATGCTGACTGGGCCTGATCATCTGGTTGTCCCGCATGTGTTGTGTGATGGGACTCAGGAGGATCTGCTCCATCAGCTTCCCTGGTTTCGGCTTTGATAGAGTTAATTTTTCTTCTTAGTAGCTAGAATAGTGCTGTGTTTTGGTTTCAGTATGGGACTTGGTATGAGAAGAATGCTGATAATACACTGATGTTTATGGTTATTGATAAGAGATCAAGGACTCTCCAACTCCCCATGTCCTGTCCATGTGCAGATGTACAAGAAGCTGTGAGGGGGCACAGCCAGAACACCAGAACCAAATTAGATAATGAAATATTCCATATCATGTAACATCATGCTCAGTATATAAAAGAGGAGTAACTGGAAAGAAGGAGGTTATCTCTTGCTTCCAGGATTGCGATTGTGGGATCTTGGTGTTTCGGGATTGCTAGCCGGGAATGGGCTGGGTATCAGTTCACAGATGGTGAGCAATCGCATTGTGGATTACCCATTTGTACTTTCTATTGTTGTTATTGGTTTATTTTATTACAATTATTAATCTGCTTTTATCCCAACCTGTGAGTCTCCCTTTACCCCTCCAATTCATTCCCTCATTCCCCAGGCAGGGGGAGGGTGAACAAATGGCTGCATGGTGTTTGGCTGCAGCTGGATTTAAACCATGACATACTTCAGCAGACATACAAGTATGTACTCTATAGTTCATTTGCTGCTTGACTAAGATCTCTAGAGATCTCTGTAGATGCCTATTCTTATGCTAGGGTCGCAGCAACTGGATTGCAAGATGGATTCAACAGTTGTAAAGGTAATAAAAAAAAACAGGGATGAGATTTAATAGTGTAAAGTCTTTGCACTAGGACTTATAAGAATTTCTGCCTTTAACTTGAAGGAATCAATTGGTAATAGCGCAGAAGGAAGGAGAAGGAAGACAAGAGTGATACAGAGAGAAGGAAAGTGTGAACTCTGGATGTTTCATCTGAGTTATTTACAAGATTCTGGCATCATGACCTCTAGAATACCACATACTAGTCTGGTCACTCATGTCCAGGAAACATGAGCTCAAACTGGAGTTATAGGGAAAAAAGGTAATTCTAATTATCACAAGAATGGGAAAGCCTTTTTACAAGAGAGGAATTCATTTGTTTGGGCTTGCAAAAGATGTTTGATGAGGGACACTTATGAAGTATGGCTCCAAATAAACTTAGGCTGGAATTTCAAAGAATACATCCAGCTATGGAGACATTGAAACAGTTTTCCAAAAAACGAGTTGCTGGAAGCATGAGCTCTTGAAAACAGTTTCAAGATGAAATAAAGTAAATTTTTTTTAAAGTGTTTATCTGAAACTCTTCCTGGAATGGAACATGTCCTGATCTTGCAGAAGGTCCTTTCTACTTTCCTTCACTGTGATTCTTTCATGGAGCAGTTATATTTCATTATTTAAACATCTGTCTTGTAAGATATGCATTCACCTCTACAAAGATAGCAACAATTAGTTGCTTGAGATAAGGAAGAAACTTCTTCTCAGAATACTTATCCTGTAGCTATTCATCTTCAGCATTTCTCACATCACCTGGGACTGCAGATAGGAAGAACTGAACAGAATAGACAAACCATTAGTTTGATTGAGCCCAGGGCTCAACGACCTTATTTCTATAGAGAAATCAATTCTCTGTTTAAGCAGTCACTTTAAGTTGCTATAACTGTTTTTTCACATGAAACCAAGCAAGAGGGTGATATGGGAGGACTTTCCTCTCTCACAGTACTATTTGGAGACGAATCTCCAACCAGTCCAGTACTCCACACTGGATAGACTTTTTATTGGAAATATAAATTCCTGGAGCTATGGAAAATTACAGAATTACAGAAAGCGGGTAGAACCATAAGAAAAGACAGCCACTTTCTTAACTTCTTGATGATATTCTGCACAGCTAAACAGAAATTCTGACCTGGCTATATTAGTATTCCCTCATTTTCTGGAGGATAACATACAATCAATTTCTTCTAACAGCAATGATTGTTATACAGGCTGAGTATTTTCTGAGACATTTCCAGTTCTTCTTTTTTATCTTTTTCTTTTTTTTTTTTTTTTTTAAATGTGTGAGCAAATCTCCCTCCACCTTCCACATGGAACTTTCCAGCTCATGTTTCAGCCTGTTTTCTCTCTGTCTTTTGCTGAATCATAATCATTTCCAAAGAGAAAAAATCATGCATCCAGCAGCAGGTGCAAAGCAGGTCTAAAGATTTCTGTTTGCTTCTTACAAGCTATAATTCCATAGTAGCATTTCCAATCACATACCCAAAGAGTATCAGCAGGAGAACAGTGGCTGCCAAGTTCTTTCGGAAAGTGAAAGCTGATAGCTGGAAGGCACTAATAACACCAACACACAGGGTAACTGGAACCATGTAAAACAGCTAGAAACAGAAGAAGAAAAAGCACTTAGCTGGTGAGCATCTTGTACTGGTCTTACTTAATTAGCATAGAAGTGCTCTACAAATTAACTTTTCCATATTTGCAATATAATTATGCTATAAATTAGGAAGAATTAGGCAGAAGAGCTCTGAGATTTCATAGTCCACACTTGCTGTGAAACTGCCCCTCTTACACATATACACATGAAACATCCTGACAAAATAAAATCCAACTACAGAATATTCCCCTTAATTCCATTTCTATTGACCTTTCCCATACATCCATTTAACAAGCTAACTCTTCCAGATAATGAGTCCGTATGGGACTATTGCTCCAAAACATCAAATTATACTGTGAATACAGAGTCTTGGATTCAGAAATAGCAGTTCCACCGATCGGTGCTTCAGTCATAGGAGAATAGTAAGGATACAGTTTTGAGAGACACTTAAATGAAGGACCATGTGTGCTGATGAAGGAAATGACAACTTTTAATGAGAACAGATATAATATTTGGAATAGTTACAGCGATTAGGCAACAGGGAAAGCATTTTCTCTGTTTAGTCTCTTGACATAATGGTAACCAAATAATTAAGGGGGGGAGGATGTGATTGGGGATTCATATCTAAGTATTCAAGAGAGACAGGTTTTGCTTGTAACTAGCAATGGCAAGATGTGAAAATCTGTGCTCCGTTCCATTCTCAGTGTCTGCCTGCTCTGTGCCTTGAAGCTGAGCTCATTAGGGCAGCGCCTCCATTTCTGCTTATATAATATTTAACCTTATTCTAATATAACTGAGATTCTGAGATGCAGCTGCAATAGAGGCAACAAATCAAGGTCTAGCTAAATATTCAATGTAGAACATCCTTACTGTTAAAATTGAACTTTCATACTGAAGTACAATGCAAACCTGTTCAAAAATTAAACCAGAGACCATCACTTCTTTGCCAATGGGAAGACAGATACTTTTTTAAGAGAAGGGCAATGAAGTGAAATGTAGACAGATGTAATGGTCTCATCACGTTCACAGTGTACCTTATTCAATGTCATATACAAATATACCACTCCACAGATTTAGGTTTCAGATCTCCTAAATCTATTTTAAAAAATACAGTAGAGAAGTGACAAAGCATCTGAGTCCCAGTATATTTCAACAGAGCTGGGACTTTTTTCTACCAAAAAAAAAAACTTTAAACATTAACTACTATTAGAAATCTTACCCGAATACATGGTGTGTTATAAAAGTTGGGCACGCACAAATAAAATAACCTTAATTTTGCCCCTCTGGTAACACAAGCTTAATCTGAACAAAACATCTCTCTTTGTCATGAACTTTTCTTAGCATTTACCCATTTTCTGCTTGTTAAACATAGTAAAGAATACCATTCACATGTATAAATACAGTAAGAACAGCCCAATTCTCATGACAGCAATTTCATAAATCAAATACTTCTGCAGGTCTAGTAAAGATTATGCTACCAATAATACAGGACACAGCCTGCAATACTTAAAATATGTAGAGGGATTTCAAATTTGACAGTTCATATATTCATGTGTTCAGTGTCCCTAAATGATCTGCAGCACAATTAGCATTTAAAGCAGCGTCTGTTCTTTCCCAGATCATGATTGATCATGCAGTACTGTGCTGGATTAGTGAGAACATTTCGAAAAGAAGAGATCGGCAGAAAATAATGAGGAGTTGACTTTGCTGTACAAGGAGAAAGTGAATGATGAAGGACTGAGCTTTTAACCAAGCCCTCTTATTTGACATGGCAGAAAAAGGAATGCAAAGATTGACTGGCCAAGCAAATAACGTTTGGAGAAATGTGCCCGCTGTTCAAGCTTCTCAAGTGTGAAAATCCTGATTTCAAGCATGGATGGGTGAGGCTCTAATGTTTCAGATTTAGAATAGCCTGAATGAGAACAGGGAGTATTTCAAAAATCACTGTTCCTGACCAGGCTAGTTCAGGTTTGTGTTGCCTATGCTAGATCCCAGCCCTTCCTTCCATGACCCAGTGTGTTAAACAAGGTGTAGAAAGTTTATGTCCCTTCTCTAAGGCCAGGAATCTTTTTACTTTTGAATAATCCAGATGACTTGACTCCAATTGTTCACTACTGTCTCTGAAACCAGTCTCCCAATCCAAAACACCTTCTTTGAGAAGTGAACTAACAACAAACAGCACCCTAATTCTTTAAAAATAGTAATTCTATCACTTTTCCAGAAGAGAATGACCTAATCTCAAATTCCCACCAAACACACAACTATTTCTACAGCAAGACTCATCACAAGTGAATTATGAAAATATCTTTCAGTAAGGGACATATATGTGTGCCTTAAATATATACACACACATACATACACAGAGATATATATACACATATATAATGGATAATTTTTAATTTTAGTTTTTTAAGAGTCACCTTTGAAAAAGATATTTGAAGATAATTTTGGGGATTCATGCTTAAATGAAATCCAAACAAGCTCCATTACACAGCCAATGAAAAATCAGTGACTGGGGACTAGCTGTGACTTGAGAAAGTTAATTGTATTTCACCACCTTTGCTTATTGGCCTGAACAGAAATCAACTTCTCAGGATTGAAGAAGGCAAACAAAAATTCCTGTTTCATTTAAATATGTTGACCTAAATCCAACCTGCTGAAGTCAGGTCTCAGTGGCATTCCTGTCTTTATATTTGATTAAAGGGTAAGATTTAGGGGAAAAAAAAAAAAACACTTTTGTGATATTTTCAAAAGAAGAGAAGTTTTTCAGATTTGTTAATGAACTGCATGTAGACAATACTATTCATGATGTTAACAATAGTAGAAATTTCTTAGTGTGAGAAAAATAAACATTCAGGACAGAGGCTTCACCCATTTCTGATCTAGGTCATTTTGTATATTTTAATTCAGAAATAATATTTTCTGCTGTCTATCTTGCCACAAATAAAAGGTACCAGTTATGAGTATCTCTCATATTACCCACCAACAGACAACATAATTACACCTTTAAAGTAGCTGAGTAGTATCTTCAGGCTTCTCCAATAATCTGAAAGATTTTGCCAGTGGCAACTCAAAACACAGAAACTCCTGCTATGAACTGCTGTGTAGAAGATTCTCTCTGTCTAGGTTGATTAGCCAGCTTCCTTTTATTTGTAAAGTAGTGTAGGTATCTAAAGCAAATATATGCTTTACCTTACAATTCAACTTTGGAAAACAAAGAGCACAATCCCTGCCTTAAAGAATTTTATTTGACAGTATTACAGTAGGAATGGTGTCCCAATGCTTGTTAACATGACAGCCAAGAGCTGTTGCTCTGCACAATTCAATTCTTATTCACATGTCTTGTAACCATATCTCCTTTTGCTCATTTATAACAAACTAGTTAAAATGCTACACCTGAACATATGCTGCCCGACATGATACATACCATATCACAGCAGAAGTTAGCAAGCCAATAAGTTTTGTAACCCAGGCCTGTGATGTGCTGCAAGCGTTTTGTGCCAGATACTCTGTCTTTCACTATGGCACTTCCAATGGATGCGGTAAGGATAGAGAAACCCAACATGATACATAGTGCTACCCCACACTGACGAACATTCTCCATTCTAGAATACAAAGTGAAATGGCATAATGAAAACACAACAGGGAAAAAAACTTCACCGAGTCCAAACATTTTCAAGGCCAACTTCTTACCAAAACAACACTAGACATTAGGACCTTAATCCTGTTTGCAAACAACACGTTGTACACTGTCAACATCTAATTAGGGAACAGAGCAAGGTGATGTGTTAAGTTATGAAACTATACATGAGTTACAGATCACAGCATGTATTTAAAGTCTAAATACTGAAGTGAATCTTTGGCAAATATTTCCCCCCTCTATAGAAAATTAGAATTTAAAAACTTGACAATCATTTGAAGAAGTTAACCTGTTTGAAAATGTCATGACCTGTTCACAGACACTTTGCAATGCATAGTCAGCATAAATTCAGTATTTTTCTTTACAAAATAATGCAACTGTATCTGATATAAACAGTAGACTTGACGTATAAACACTAGACCCGACATATAAACACTGGAGTAGAGAAAATGCTTCAGTGCAACTGCATTGCATCTATCAAGTCGCAACATCTATTGCATGCAACATACATACTTATTGAATTGTTTCAATTGTCTGCTCATTGCAGCTGTTACATATTTTAAGCATTTGCTCACATTTTGTCCTCATCAAGCAAGGCTCCTCCATATGGTTGGCTGTAGAGTGTGATCCCTGTGAAAAAAAGAATAAATTATGAAATAGTAAATGCTACATCAGGACTTAGAGTACACTGTTGACCCCTTATTACACAACATGAATGAAAAGGCTAAATATTTAATAAGCAACAGAGAGAGGTCAACCACGAATCTGTCAAACCAAATACTGTCTCTGGTTGAGTGATTTACAGAGTCTGGATACACCAAAATATAATAAATAACCATAAGTAATGGCTGTTTTTCTGCAATTTTGACTACAGAAATGGGTTCAGCAACGTTGTGTATTGTTGCAGGATCTACATCACAGAACAGATCAAATAACAAAACCTAAAGTAGAATTTGTTCATCTCTGGAGTAAGGTAGGTTGTTACTGAAATTTATATACTTGGTATTTTATCATTGCTAAAAACATTTTCAGATTGCTGATATTTTGCAGAGAAAAATTGTTTAGATAAAGTCACAAAAAAAGGTGCACCTCAGATTGAAACTGTAGAGCTTTAAATTAAAAAGATACCCAGTTTAGGAGACCAAGAAAAATCCTGAGTAGACAATACATTCTTAGGCTTGTTTTGGTTCTTGGCACAATCAGCCTGTAACAATCTAGCAAACTGAACTTCGGAATCGGAAGGTAGTTTATGGACAAAAACTGTGGATTTTTGCTTTTTTTGCTTTTCAAGTGAAAGAAGAGGGGAGAGTGTGCAAAACTTTGTCAGTGCAAAAGTTGTTGTCCAACTGGTCTCGATGCTGTTCTTGAATTTTTTGTGTGTGTGTACCTGACAGGTGTGCCAGCTGTACTGGAATACCAATTAGAAATTCTTGCAGTGAGATCAAACCAGCACTATCTGATTAGAGTATCTAAATAAATCTATGTTGTTCCCAATTTAAAAAAAAAAAAAAAAATCCATCCTAACACCAATTATAATTTTCCCAGTATCTTTGGCAGAGATATAAACTGTTGGTAGCCTTAGGTAGACTCTGCAGGATACCGCTTAATTGAACACACTTTGTCATATTTTGTTAGAGTCCAGCTGTATAAAGACAAAAATTTTCTTTGTTCCAGTAACAGGTGCAATCCAACCGAGTATCTATACATTTATTTTTTCCCCTTTAATTTTTCATTTCTCATATTCAAGACAAAGTAATCTAAACATCACTAAGTCACTGTGTGGTAAAAAGCTGAACAACAGAGGATGATGATTAAGTCGCACACAAAACTAGTACAAGGTAAAGATTTTTCAAATACAGACAAAAGCTGTACACTGAAGCCCAATGGTAGTTAACAAATCAAAAGAAAATTCAAGCTGATAAGGTTTTGATTCATCAATAGTAGATACATACATGTGCTATTTGCAGAAGTCTTTCATCTCATTTGCCTAAAGGGACTGTTTAAAGTTTTCCTTTGTTTTTCTTTTACACCATTAATTTTTTTAAACAATAGCTGCTATTTGTTCTGAAGCAAAAGCCAGCATATCAAAGAAAACTATTTTTTCCCACTGGAAGCAAGTATTAGCTGAAATTCCATTTATGTGAAGAAAAAGTAGCATGATAGAAAAAAGTTTCATTCCCAGAAATTTTTTCTAAGCTTTTGCAATTGTTGAATAAATGTGTGCATATTAGAAGAAAGAATGTCTTTACTTCATATATATATATAAAATTCCTATTGATTAGAAATTAGTAGCCAAAATAGAATTAAACCAGATTTTTACTGTACAGACAAACTGAAACTAATCTGAATTTATTTGCAGATTTGGTTAGGAAAAAAAGAAAAAAAATATCTGATTTTCAGATTTAATCTAATTACAATGGAGGAAAGCTTCTGGAAAATGGGAATCCTGATAATTTCAGAAGCACTAAAACAAGTTGACAATATGAAATGTTCTTCTTGTACTCACTAGTGCTCAGCTAAGTTGGCAGAGAGCAGATATACATCTTCCAAGCCTCCTCTTTTATGGCCATGAGCCACGTTCGAGTTATAGAGGATCTTCCCACAATTGTCAAGGTCTTGCCTTCATGATCAAGAATTTGAATGCTCTAACTAAGCTGTCCTCCCCTAGGCTTCGGATGACAGAAATCCTACAGTAAAATCACTCCAGTTCATGGAGTAGCATTTTTAGAGATTGCAAATCTTAAAATACTGCCCATGATCAGGAAATGCCAAGACTTGAAGACCTCTAGGTCCTACAGAATCACATCCCTTTTCCCAGAATTGTAAGACAGGTAAACCTGTCATGTGGACTGTGGTAGAGAATTATTGCCTATAAAGTGTCCAGAAATGGGGCAGTTTGCCAGGAATTCAGGAAGGTTTTCCACTATATTGCATTAATTAATCCAGGCTGATCTGAATTGTATCCCATTGCTCTACTGCTATCAACTACCTGCCATACACAGTAAGAACATGTACTAGCAAAAACAGGGCTATGAATTCATGCTTGTGCAATTTTCTGTGCAAGTGAATTCATGATCATAAGCATAGGTTTGCCAACTTGTATATTTTGAGAGCCTAGTCAACAAATTTTATACAAGATCATCTGCACTGCTGAAACTGTTCAAAAAGACCCACAGGGAATTAATGAAACATGCAAAACATAATAAAGACAAAAATTACATTAAATATTTTATGAGGAATAACTTCTGCACAAGAATATTTAATGCATCTGGAAATGACGTCTCTCCTGAAATCACCATGGTCTGTCCCTACTAAGTGCACAGATCTCAAGAAGAAGCTAACAAACTTTCACATAACTGCATTGTCATTAAACAAAAGTCTGCAGCAGTTGACTTGGGTTCCATACACAGAAATACACTGCTATAGCTTTCTAGTACAGAACAAACAAAGACTATGAAAAAGATATAATTGCTGGGGGAAATAAAAACCCCACAGCATTAGGTAGCATAATGCTTCTTACAGTCTTGCATCATACAATACTTATCAAATAGCAAATTGCACTGAATTAATTTCCTTCAATAGAAGAGTCCCAAAAAATAATTGCTCTTCTTAAAAGTAGTAACCATTTTCTACAGTCAATTTCTATTCAAACCGTGTAGATGAAACAAAGGATTGCATTTTTGAAACTATATACACACAACTGAAATGAAATTTCCAAGGGTTGCTGAATTACAATTAAATAAAGCATGACCGTGTTGAGCTAAATTCAGTTCTGTGTTAGAATCAATGTATTAAATATAATACTTTCCTTTCATTCATTATTTTAAATTTTTCCATTAGTCTAGAGCATGAGGGTCTTCTACATATGCTACATTTTTTAGTAGCATTGTCCAAAAAACAGATGATGAATTTATATAAAGCCAACAAACTGGCTTGTAATTTAGAGAGGAAAAAAAAAGTTCCCTTGAACCTAAGGAGGAGTAAATTATAAACTATCTTCCAATAGCAAAATAGCCAACATTTTTGATATACACTATTTGATAGTATATCTATTTTTTTATAAAAAAACCCTTCCGTGTGCTTTTATAATCTGTCTCTTCCTACATTTCTCCAAACCACTTAGACCATCTTTCTCTACATATATCTCTGTCGCAATACAGCTGTTAGCATGATGTAAAATGTGCTTATTGACGCTTTCTTGCCTTTATATGCCTTCTTACTATGTAAAGCTGCCATAATGATGCTCATTAAGTTGAAAACTAAACACGATTTTTGAGGACTTAAAGTAAAAACCATAAATGACAGATAAACCAAGAAGGTCTAAATGACAAAGCTCCTATTAAACAGATGTATGTGGTGTTTATGCAAGGGTTTTTTTTAAGGATTGTGTATGTAAGCCTTGTGTGAACAGCCTTCAGGGCAAAATTTACCAAATCAGTATTCAGAAGGAAAAACAAGACAGGCAATATCAACAGATATGATACGATCCAGCTCTGTCTGCTCCTTTTCATAAATTTCTCAATATAAAATTATTTTTCCCACATCTACAGATTGTCATTATATTCTCCTGACTTAATTGCAACCAGAACTTTCCCAAATGTCCTAAAGTATCCTTTGTCTGTGTCCTTTGCACAGAGCTGGTCACATTATTTTTACAGTGACAATTTAGGCTTCTTTATGGGCACAGGTGAAAAATTGTGATAGCCACCAATTCTAATCTTTCCAAAGACCTGCATAAGCAATTCAAAAACAGGAAAAACTGTGACCATGGATGTTCTTATACTATATCAGGGTTTTAATGCTCTATTCAGAGAGTAAGTGAACACCATGATGCCAAGACTTTATTAGACCTTTTAACCTTCTCCAATATAAAAATGAAGAGCTTAAGAAATGAGAGGCACTGCTTAGAGTGGGGTTAAGAGAGGGCATCTCAAAGAAAGAAACATGACTGTATACGTGTTAATTGATGTATACATGCATGTACAGTTCTGAAAAGGAATGAAGCCAGATGTCAATCCCAACAGACAGACCAAGTAACGGGTTATTTTGGTAATACATTTTCTTAGCTGGTTTTCAGGTAAGAAAATTCTTTTTCTTTCTTTCCTCTGTTGTTTAGCCTAGTTAAGTATATTTTTGGTGTGTTCTTTTTTTTCTTTTTTTTTTAAAGTAAAATGCTCAGTTGCTATCTCTGTATTGCTTGTATTTTTACCAGGCCTGCAAGCCACATCAGTAAGGTAAAAAGAGGAGGGAAGTAGGCAGAGCTTCACAGTTTAACTATAAATTGCAGGAATAACCCAGTTGGGGGGCAGAGGGAGAGGAGAGTATTTACATTGGAAATGCCACTAGAAGCTCCATGCTACGTGCTTAATAGTAGAAGAGGCAATAAACAATTAATTGTACGCTCTTCAGATTCTCCATGACTTCCACTTGGTTTTCTCCCTTCAAGGCTAAACAAACCTATTCCTTTCCTTACATTGTTCTTGACTGAACTAATTTGGGATTCTAATATGTTAAAAAGGCATCCCTAACATGGTGAAATAAATTCTTTATAAAATGTTATAAGCATTATGACAATCTCTGGAATAAAATACTATCCTTTTCCATTCTGGATAGGACAGTTCACAGGAAAAGGGAAAACACATCCATATTACAGACGTTGGAAATGAACAGCATCTTGGTGGTAGTAGAAAAAATCCTGCCCTGTTGCCATCCAGGGGCTGCACAACTCAAGACATCTTTCATCATACCAACATCTTATTAACAGTCTGCAAACTGTATATTCAAGAGAAAGTGCTCTAGATCTTCTGTTTCAAATCTAAACCACCTGACCATCTCTCAGAAAAGAAAGTCACATGAAATTTGGCATAGTCGTAGAGACTTTGAATGTCTGCTTCCTGCAGGTTATAAAGAACATCAGGCACTGGTAGCCCAGTACATCCTGCCTGGGTGCAACTTTCCATATAATCACATGTTACAAAATCTGTGGTTTTGCAGTAAAAATGAGGACAGTGATATGAACCAAACAGTACTTTTTCAGTATAGGGTGGAGAGATCTAGAGGAAAAAATCTCACGCGTCTTCAAACTTGTATGGCATTACCATAGGGTAATCGGAGTTGTCCTTGGGCATATTTCACAGCTCTACACTGTATTTTGAGTGTCTCTGAGACTGTCTGTTGGCACTCCTTTGTAACCTATCTCTTCATTCTGTCATGTAGCATGTAGAGTCTTGAGTACATAGATCAATTTGGATCTGTGTTACTAATTCTAAATATCATAATTGTTACAGACTTGAATAGAAGACCAATCTAGGTTTCCTTATTCCAGACATTTTATTTCAGATTAGAATTAAATGGATTAGAATAAAATAAAATAGTATGTATAACAAAAATGAAGGTAGCATATATATAAATGCTTTTTACAAGCTCTTTGTGGGTATTTAAAATCTATGACAAGATTTCTGTTTGTATGAAATGAGACATTACAATGTACTGAAAATTACAACTTATATTTTATGAAGAATTTCACAGGCAGCACCTTCATTAATGATTTATATTTTACTTTCCCTCCAATAACCAGACATGGTTAAGAAGGTTCCTACTAAATGCCATTTCACAGTTTCCTTTGAAAAGAAGTTTAAAGTTACAATTTGCAAAGCAATCAGGAAACTACACAGTCACTTTCCACCAGAACTCAGCTGAAAATGGGTCTCTTGATCCCTTCAGCTCCTTTGAAGAACTGAATTCGAAATAAATGAGGATGCTATATGAACAGTTACAATGAGCCCTAGCATGAAAGGTTTTTAAAAAAATCAATGACTTCAATAGAAGTCCTGAGATGGGGCAGCTGCATTGCACAAGGCCTTTCTATATTGATACATTTCTGTTCTTTGAGTAATGATGTAAGAACTTTTTTTGACCACTGTACTTTACAGACATCATTGTAGGTGACTACCACTCCTTTTTTCTTTATATAGCCTTACCCTAAGAGGTAGGTAATAGTCCTTCCCCTACATTCTAGCACGATAAACACATTCTGACTCAACTGTGTACAATTAGGTGTGAAGAATAACATAGTTTTTCTTGATTAGAATTTCCATCTTAAGTTTAAGCAAAAAAAGTTGCCTTTTAGTTTTTTATTCCTTTTACTTCATTATTCCATTTTTTTATTTGCTCACAATTACATTACCTAATTGTAGGAATGCAGCATTTCAGAAAGAGATTTAAAAACATACAAACATCATTCAAGTAATCTTGAAGACCAGCCAGAGTTGCAGAGTTCTCACAAAAACCCAGTACATCTCACCCTCTCTGTTGAATAGTCTTTCTCACTTTTTTTTAATTAATATGTTCATTTTCATTATCTATCACTGAATTTATAACCCACTAGAAAATAAAATGTATCTGGTTTTCCTTTCAGTAAGACAGATGAGTTAGATTTTTTTCCACAATAGAAACACAGAGTTAACATGATTATGAAGCTAGAGGTGGCTACCCACATCGTACAGAAGATGAGCTGTTTTCATACAAGAACTGCTGTTCCAAAATCTGATCCATTAACTATGATAAACTGATGTAAATCAATTTGGCTAACTTCTGTTGCTCTATCTATTTACATGCACCTCCAGCTGGCACACACATTTTCTTCACCATACCACTCTTTACATGAAGATTACGAGAAGGAAATGTTATAACTTTCCAAGCATCCTCACGGAGCAGTTTACTGATAATCCCATATGGAAAAAAGAAATCTCTCCACTTGCAAAGGATTTGAAGATCAGGTTAGACAATACTTTTTATTAAAGGAAGTATTTTTAATCACCAAATAACTATCATTTCCTGCTCCTGCATGCTCAGGATGATCAAGAGTCAGTAACTCGGACTGACACAAGAAAAACAATCATCAATTTTTTTCAGTTTTTTGAACAGATACAAATCCCTCAGGATATAAATCAGCACAAGGTAGCATATGTCCTCTGTATTCTTGGGTACTTTTTCCTTCAAATTCTCATACAAAATCCTAAGTCTATATTCCCTGTATTCTCTTGACTGAAGAGAAGACATTAGACAAAAACATTCAGCCTCCTTCTCAACTCCTTATCACTAAAAACTATCACAAACTGGGAGCAGTACTACTGATCTTCTATGAAAGTTACTAGGTCTGTCCCTGCGAGCAAAGCAGATAGAACTAGGCACACTGTCTGTAATGATTCTTCACTTCTCCAGAGAACTTGGGAGAACTCCAACCGGGTTCATGCTCAGAATCACAGAATCACAGAATCATCTAGGTTGGAAAGGACCTTGAAGATCATCTAGTCCAACCGTTAACCTAGCACTGACAGTTCCCAACTATACCAGATCCCTCAGCGCTATGTTGACTCTACTCTTAAACACCTCCAAGGATGAGGACGCCACCACCTCCCTGGGCAGCCCATTCCAACACTCAAGAAATACCCACAGGATACAACTGCTAAGTGAAAGTGTTCCTCATTATTTATATGAGCATTTAAATAAGCTGTTGACCTCTTTCAAGATTGTTTCAATATCATTGCAGTTGCTTCTCTGTTTACATCCATGGTAATACTCTATCCTATTGAAGTAAAGCAAGATTTTTTTTTTTTTTTTTTTGTGAAGGAAGGAAAGACTGTGTTCTCACACTCCCTTTTCAAGGGTCAAATTGTTTTTATGTCACTTAAAAGTAATACAGAAGCACTAGTTCTGTTGACAGGAAAAAAGTTATCCTAGGAAAAAAGTTATCCTGTGAAAAAATCCCACGCCATTAACACAAGTCAGAATTACAAAGCTACACTTCTGCAACATCCTAACAAGCTTCCTTGCAGCAATTTCCAATAATGTTCTAGAACTGACCTTGCACCTAAACAGAGCTTGCAAGAGGAAAAAACAAATATCAAAAAGAATATATTTCAGTGTTGAAACACAGTATGTAGTCTTCTGACTGCTAATTTACAGGACTGCATATAACCATTTTAATAAGAACAGCATGTAAATGGTTCTTCTCCATCAGAGCAGTATCCTTAAATATGAGATAGTTCAAAGTCAAAGTGAACTGAGCTTAAGTGCCCCATATAGCACTGGAAAGATATTGAGTTTTTTAAAACATAAAATATACATATGTATTTGTCTCTACATACACACACACATATATGTGAGTGTACACACATGCATATACATGTACATACACATTGACATACATACAGATAGATAGGTAGATGACTTCTCTGTCTAGGATTTCTCTGACAGGTCCCTCTGCATTATATCTCAAGAGCATGATCAATCCATCTTTTTACACTTCTCCAATAGATATTCACATAAATAAACTGTTTTCTGGTTCATAAACTCTGCTTCTGCAGAGACTTCGCCAACATATTCTACCAGAAGATTACATAATGAGCCCATACTTGTATAGATGACAGTCCAAGTTTTCAAATATTTATTAAGCACTGTTCTGCTTATTGTGTTTCTATGTCATGCAACAACATCAACTATAACATTTTCACAATCCTTGGGACAACTATAATTTTCTCCGACTATAATCTGGATGGTGAGTCCCCTGTTCTCCATGACAGATATAAAAGGAAGGGTACTTAAATTTAAATTCCAGAATGGGATATCTAATGCTACAGAAAATAAGCTAGCATCAGTACTATTCATGAAGTGCAGGGAAACTTGATTAAAAATTGATTTCTATTAAAAATTGTCATTAAAATACCTGATTTCATTTCATTCAAACTTTCTGCAGAAATACATTACCTTTGATTCATTCACATAATTCAATTAAAAAAATAAAACCTCAGTCATCTTGAAAGCAAGCAATTATTCTTCTTTCATTGACATTCTGGAAACTTTTCTTAATGAATTTCTCATTTGAGATACTCAGGATTCCTTACATCTTTTCACTGATTTTCACCTTGTTTCTTCCTTCTTCATTATAAATACACTGAAAATTATTTTACCATTACAGACAACCACCTATGTTTTCAAAAACTCTTTAAAATTCATCATAAGCTATTTTTAAATTCCTCTAAACCAAACAAATTCCTCCTTAACAGAACCTTAAGAATGAAAGGAACTGGAACAAACAGAAGTTGGTCTCAACTATCAAGCCCAGATTTCAACATTCTAAAAGTTTACCTGTGTTAACAGCTGATTCTTTGTCCATAGTAATTTTTTTTAAGGTAATTTTGTAAAATTTTATTTTAACTAGTTCCCATACAGTTCAAGGATATCTGAATCAAAGAATTCAGATGTCAAATATGCTAATCTCTCTTTTGTTATGTACAATAGTAAAATATACCAGCCTCTCCTGTTCCTTGAGTAACAGGATGCTATGGAACATCACGTTGCAGTCTGAATTTACAGGATACTCTGGGCTTACCCTGGATATTTACATAAGGAGATAGAGTAAAATGACAAAGTTATGAATTCATACTCTGTTGTGAATTTATCATTCTATTTAAGCAAGCCCTAGCAGTGCTTTCACAGGGACTTACATCCCAAGTGTAGTGAACCAATTTACACTTATTCCATGGGAATGTCCTTTGTAAGAAACTCATATGGTATAGTGAGCTGTAAATTCAAATCTTGCCTTATTGTGTACTACATTCTTCACAGAAACAAATCTTATGTTTAATTAAAAGTTCCACTTTCAAATCCTCCCAAGAAATGTGTGACTCTGCAATCCTACTCTATACTATAAAAAATTTTCTTACTTAAAATTATTTTAGTTTATTTAAAAACTACTTTTCAAAAGATATGAAAAAAGACTTAAAGAAGAACTATTACCATACTGTCTCCAATCCACACTAGGAGGCAAATTCAGCCACAGAATGAAGTTATTGAGTTCATTTAAGTAGGATGGCAGCGAATGGAAACCTTTTTGGTTGTACCACACCTGGAAGAGAGAATGGAAATTGTGAATCAAAAATGAGTTGAATCGGAATGCTGGTCTGAAAGCTCCCATACCTTGAAGAATTGCATCAAGAAGTATCAAATTCTCCTGTTATGACACCTATTTATAGAAGTAGGTGAACTAGGCAGAACAGAATCAGTTAATTTGTACAGGTCTTTCAACAGCATGCAGCAGTTTGTTAGCTACTGTTGGAGCTGTACACCTACGTTAAGTTGAGATTTTCTGATTTAATGAAACACTGTGTCCCTTCCTTTACACACATTTGGTTGAACAAATAGAGGAAAAACAATTCAAAAATAACATTTATCAATGTAATTGAAAATAAAAAATGATGAGTAAAACTGGTGTTACAAGTGGAGAATATTACTGAAATTCAAAAAATACTTATCTAAATAACATTGGCAAGTGGCACAGAGCATAAAAGTCTAGGAACAGAATATCCTAAAAAGAACGAACCAAGGAGGCACTGTTTACAAGGTGAGTATGAAACTATTCCATAAAGGACAGAACTGTGTCTCTACCTTCAACAAGCAATTATCAGGGGCTTGTTAAGCATGGAAGAAATTAATATGGACCAACTTTAAGACAGACAAAGCAAGCCAGTCTCTCTGAGGAGCACAGGGAAGCAATTTTGCAGTAACATATACTTCATCCTCAAATCATGCAGAATCACCCCAACTTGATAAATATACTCAAAATTCACACTTCCATGTGCTAGAATCATTGCTGAGAGCCTGACATGTCCCAAAACCAAATATACTGAGGTTTGAGTTTTGTTTTGCCTTTGGAAATTGATTCCATTCCTATGCTTCATTACTGTTAATCATAGTGCCTTTGAATCCACATTATCCATACTGAAAACTAGGTCAAATTATTATGTATGTTTGTTTTCAGTTTCAGTGACATGTTTAAAATCATCCTTGATTACTATCCATTCCTCACTCCACAGCAACCTTCATCTCCCCTTTTTGTTTATGCAGTTGAAAAACTCTTAACCTTTGCCTCTGATATCAGCTATTTCCTAATCTGTATTTTGTACATCTTAGGTTAATGCTGGGCAATTCTCACTTTGTGTCCAGATTCTGTATCACACTGCAAAGTGCACAGTTTTTACTATAGGTCTTTCTTACCTTAAGACCCTTCTAGGATCTCAGTTTTCTTAGATCCTTTCTAAAATTACCATCTAACAGTTACATCTTGGAAACTTGCCTAAAGAATATTTTCTCACCACTCTGATGCTGTTCTCATCTAGTGCTCTTCCATGTATATGTGTTCCTCTTCTTGATAGTGGTGTAAACTTCCAGATTATTTTTTTATTATTATTTACCTGTAGATAATTCTGGTTTTATCTTTCGTGTAGTATCCAGCCACAATCCTTACTTGGACACCAGTTCCAGACTGTTTTTCCTGCCACATTCTTCTCTATGTTTCCCAGTGTAGGTTGTCTAATCTTCAGTTTTGTTTCTCTCTCTTAATAGTTATTTTCCTTTGATTTATTCTCCTGACTACCTAGTTGTTTGGATCTCCACATTGTACTCTGTTGTGAGGCAAGGTTTACAACACTTTAATTGTCCATTCAATTTCCTCCCATCTATCCTATATCATGCTTTCAGACACCACCCTGAGCTCCACTGTCATTTCTCCTATCCCTCTCACCCTTGAATCTCCTTTGTCATAAACTGTGTTAGTGATTATTTTTAAAATTAGCAGTTTTGTTCTACCAGTGCTCTTGCTTGCATTAGTTTTCACATTTTCTACTCTTCTTTATGTGGTTTTCATAACTTGTTGAAATCTCAACAGCATCTTCTGTCTCCACATTTAAAGAAAAGAAAGAACAAATCCCAAACTCTTTCTCCTGTTGCAAACTCATATGCAACACCTTTGTTCTCCTCCAGTTCAATCCCCACAAATTACTACATCAACTCGATCTCCCATTCTTTAATCAACAAGAGAGTTCTTTAAAGAAATGAAGTGAAATAGAATCTAAGTGTCCTAAGTAAAACTGAAAATCTTTGCACTGCTGTATCTCCTGTGCAAATAGCAACCAGAGCAAAGAAACATAAACAAGTGATCAAGAGTAGCCATTTTTTTTCGCACCCCCACACAGCCATTTCTTATTCTATCTTTTTTAAAAAGATTTGTGCCCAATAGAAAGTTATACATACAAAATGAAACTCCACTGCAATTGTGTTCATTGTATTGAAAAAAAAAAAAGGCAATTAAGAAAACAATAAAGCAAAATTCTAATGACACATCGTCATTTAATTAAAGCAGGGGAAAGGTCTCAAGTCTTTACAGAACACCTTAGAAATATAATAATGTGACCAATATTCAAACAAAAGTACAAAAAACCACAACAGAACATTGTGTGTAACAATACATTTCAATATCCCACATGTTAATTAGAATTCTTCCTTCAAGGTACATTATGAAAGTGAATGAAACCACCAGGAAATAACGAAATTGAATCTGGATATTTAATTGTTTATAATCTGGCAAAAGAGGCATTTGTGGCTGTTCACTTTATCAGAAGATACATTTAAGCTCTTTTTTTCTAAAGTATATTTTATTCTAAATTGATTGCAAAGGTAAAACATAAAAAAGGAAAAATATTAGTTCCAGCTGAGATACCTTTCATATTTCTTGTGTGCCACACAGGTAATTATTTACAAATGGCAGAAAAGAGATAAGCAATGAAAAATATAGAGATTAAAATGATTAATTCTTATTTTCATTATTTTATCTTCTATCCATGGTTGATAAAATTCTGTTCCAAAGAAGAACATGGCCCCTCACCACATTAAATATCAGTTCTGTAAAGACATGTTTTCCATTATTCCACACCATTTTTATCTGCCGTTAATATTCCAGAATAATGCTGGACTGACATTGTGATTAACCTATGGCCTATCAAGAAAAAAGGATGAGGAGGGGCAGAGAAATCCCTAAGCATTGGTGGACCAGATTCATGATGGGGAGGCAGAGAGAAGAGGTGTATGACTGGAGAGATGTAACTTCCTCTGGACACTTATACTGTTAGTGTACAGTAAAGCCTCAAATCTCAACCTCTGAGACTGGAAAAATACACACTTCAGAATGCTATGTAAACAGTACATAATGCCTTTCAGGACTATTTAAAATTACCACATGTTCTTCCTATATTTAATTATGTTATAAACATCAGTAACTATGAAATCATTATGGAACACTTTTTGCCCACATTATCAAAGGAAACCAAAGAATATACAGTCATGAAAACACAAAAAAAATGAGGGGGAGTTGTGCTTTTGTCACATAGCAGTGATCATCAATGAATGTCAATAATCAATGGTTTTAATCAGCCATATTTGTCATGTGGTAGATCTATTCTCTCTCATGCATGCACACATGCAGGTTCTCTGCGTGCATGCATATAACATGTATGCAGTATATACGGTATGGTATGATTAGGTAAAGTAAAATAGGTCTTGAACAGATATTTTTAGTTTGAACTGGAAAAATCGTTGGCTTTTTGAGTGGCAGAGAATAACATATAAAGATTCAGAAATTTTCTAAAATTAAATGAGTTGTACAGTAAGTCTCTTCAGATGCAAATTTCTCATTTTCTTTCATACAAGGCTATGTAAATGGTACATTCACTGTCTCATGAACAAGCCTGAAAGGCCAAAGTAAAAGCCTGGTCATTAATCACTGAAAGGTTAATGCAATAATTTGACATTGCATCAGTTGAAACCCACTTCCAGGAGGTATTTTAGATAACACAGTGCCCTTTATAAATCTACTCCACTATTTTCTTTGGGTTTGAAATATGAAGCTTACTCACTAACAGTATAACTATAATTTATCCCTGTGATGATGGCAGGTGGAGCTCTATGCCAAAGACATTAAAAAAAAAAAAAAAAAAAAAAAAAAGGACCCTGACAAAAACCACAATGCAGGCATGTCAAAACAAGAGTATAAAATTATTAAAAATACATAGGACAAAAACAGCAGTCAGAAAAACGTGTCTTACTGCAATCCTCTAGGACTTCAAGTTCCTAATGAAGGATTGATGGAAATGGAGTTCAAAGCTATAAGAAATCTGGGAGCAGAAGGGAGATTAAAAATGATACCAAAATGAGAATATATATAAGGTAGTGTGTGCATATAAGATAGGGAGATTTTTAACAAAACTAGATGAGGAAAAGGCATTGCAAACAGGCAGCGATTTTACAAAACTAAATATGAAATTATATTGAAATGGAGAATATTTGTATGTTGTTTTAATACTTTGTGTGATAGGGCTTATTTATACTGTTCCTTCTCTTCTTCTTTTATGAGAGCAAATAAAATCTTGTTTCTACCCCCATAAAACAATTTAAAGGCAGAAGCATATTTCTTTCATATTCTAATCTGGAATCTGGAAAGTCCACAGCTTCCTCTTAACAAATCTGTTTTACCTCGAATACAAAAATAGAGACCACTCACTGATATTCTTCAATACTCCTCCAAGACTGCTCTTCTTCATTACTGTTGTACTCATTACGGGTCTACATTTGAATGGGTCACAAAAGAAACTTTCAAAGCATTCCCAAGGAGAATAAAATCCATTGCACTGAATTGCCTCTTAGCATCTAGGTCCCATCTCAAGATTTCACAGTATGGAGATAGCGTATCCTTCTAGTGCATACCAAAAGGCCTCAAGGAAAAGTTCTTTATTTCAATTGCATTTGGAATAATCCTTTTCCTGACTTCAGAGGTAGCTCCAGACAGAAAACAATGGCATTCTGTAGCATTGCAAGACAGTATGATCTACTGTCAAGAAGAGATTCATATTTCACAACCTGACTAATTTCAGCAAGGCACAGTTTCTCTGGGATAAAAATGGAAAGCTCCTCATATTTGAAAAGGGGATTATAAACACAATGTAGCATATTTGTTATGCAGAAGTAGCTACTCCTAGAAGCTAAACTTTTTTTTTTTTTTTTTTTTGAGGGGGGGTTAGGGAAGGGAAGAAAGAGAGCAATGTGGCAAAGAAAAGTATTCCTTGCAGGAATGAAGAAAACATCAATAATAACTAATTTTGAGATGTTCAATTAACTTTTGTCAATTTTCACATTGACTTTTTGTGGAAAACAACAAGAAATAAAGGAATATGTGGCCTGACTATCCAAAAAAGTTTTAAATGCGAGCTCAGTTAGACTCTGAAGTAAGTTCACAGGAAAAAACAACAAAAGTCATATAATTTGACTCATTTAAAACTGCTTATCAGAACACAGGAGAATATTTCAAGAATTATGAACAGAGATGTGGACTATAATAGACAGAGGGCTTTTCTCCCAATTTCTAAATGTGAGGATTTTTATGTAATGATTTATTATTCGCTAAGTGCTGTGAAGTCTGGAGTCTGAATAAGTAAGCAACACATACATACAAATGTGCACACATACATGCAAACCTTACCTTAGCCAGAGGCTTAGATTTGGTGTTATTCAATTTTTTATCTTGAAGTTCAAATTCTTTCCTCCCTCCAAAAGACCAACCACCATATCTGATAACAGGAAAAGAGGTAATAACAAGTTACTTGCCTTAAGTTAACAGTCTTTTCTTGCAATGGTAAAGTGGTAACATCTACGTTAGTGCTTTATTTTTCAACTGAAAGTAAAACTTCACCTCTCACAAACCCCTCCTCTGTTAAAATGGAGGAGCTCAATATAGTCTTGAATCAGGTGAACTTTGTTGCTCTTTTCCGGCAAAAGGACTCCCTCAGATAAGTTTTTACTTCCTGAAAGCTGACATCCCTGAGCAACAAGAGGGTTTTTAGTGAGTTATTACTGACTTTCAGAATCATCTTAAACAGCTTGATTTCTTCCTACTCCATTCATATTTTAGCTCAAATCTTTCATCCTAAAATGTTTACTTTTATTTTTATCAAATCAGATACATTTTTTTTTAATGCATAAACGGCTAAGACTTTCTTCTTAGTGATCAAATCGTACTTGGTGTAGTATTTGCACTTATGTCAAAGGTAGTGTTGAGATGTAAAGGCATGTAAGTAAACCTCAAAATACAGTAGATTATAATCTCTGTGGCTGATATCACAGAACATAAAGTCTTGCCAGGGGGATACCAGCCCTTTTTACTTCAAAGAAAATATTAATTGGAGCATATCCACCTCTATTTAATTGTCTGAGGAATGGAAACTATATTGTTCATCTAATTTGCATCTGCATATATATTTTCTTTCTCTGAGATGCTGAAATAGTTAGCTGTGTGGCAAGAAGAGCCAGGGTATGCCTTAGAGGCACTTATCATGCAACAGCTGGAGGAAGCTCTGAGAAGTGACCATGGAGGGGGTTCCATATTACCTTAGTCTGACTCTATGTCTTTATAATAACCAACAGATAAAGACAACAACCCCTTATATTCTCAGTGACGTAGTTCTATGCTTTAGATCAGGAAGGACTGTGGTTTTTACACACAAAAGATAAACAAAGCTTAGATATTTTAAGGTTACCTTGCTTTGTTGGAAGGCCTCACTAAATATTCTTCCACAAGGAACCCTGAAAGATTATACAAAATATGTCCTTTCTTATTCTTCACATAGGGAGCAGAGGTATTGAAACTTGGACATATCTGAAAAACAGTATGCATAAAATAAGTAAAGAACTCTTTAAAATCACTGGCGCTACTCTAAGCCATATCTTTGAATTTTTACGTAGATTTTATAGCACTGCTTTTCAACTGGATTTGCCTTTCTCAGCTTTGATAACTTTTCAATAAATTATGTATGGTTTTATGTTTATGAGGCATCTCAAATAATTGTGTCACCTACATATTAGAACAACCTTTGATTTCTCTTGCAACCCTGTCAGTCAGTTTTGCTTTCAAAACATATATAATAAGTTTAGAAAGGTTTACAACAATGAAAAAGGCAAGACTGCTATCCACTTGTTGTGCCTGAGAAGAAACACAAAAAAGGCACCAGATGAATATGAGATGAAAACAAAATTCTAGTTAATGCACTATGCTTCTAAACATTTCATTGATGGACTGCAGAGAAGAATAAAGGAAGATGTTTTCTAATGATTCAGTGGGATATTCTTGCAACCAAAGAAAAGGAGACAGACATGATGACCAGATATCTTGGAAATTTTATAAAGTACATTATGTACAGAAACTGAAAAATTTTAGTGCTTATTTGATATCTCAACCCTACACAAATTAAAATTCACTCTCAGAGATTCTGATTTTCCATAGCTCACAGATACAGGTTCTGCCTTCACTGTCAAGTGACTTGTCTGCTTTGAGCTTTCATGGTTAACGGGCCTCTCCCTATGTGAGTTCCGACTCCCACTTTATTTAAGCTTCCCTTATTTTAAGTATATATCTCACTAGTATTAGAGGCAAATTTGTTCTTTGCCCAGCAAAGTAAAAAATTCATTTCCTCCTTCCGCTTTTCCCAAAACTGTATTGCTATACTTCAGATGCAACTCTTACTCTAAATATTTCTATCTGTATGAAGGAGAGAACTTATTTGATAGAAAGGTCTCATCCAGGGAAATATATTTGTCGCTTCAGACACAGTTTCACATTCTTGTTTATTACTCAACCTCAGAGCAAGTCAGCAGGAAAACTCACTAGCCAAGAAGGCGAGAAATTCATTATCTTTTCTCAAAATCCTTTCTTTCCTTGAAGGCTATTTTATTTTCAAATACACAATCCAAATCAAAATTAAAATCTCATTCACATGTAAATTCCCTGGTAGTTTCTATCAGCTAGGGTCACCTGCCCTTCCCTTTTGAAAGTAGTCTTCCAGATACTATGGAAGTGTTATGTTTTAACCTTCTTTTACATGAGTTTTTTTGTAAGCAACATCCGAAGTGACCAGCAGGTCGAAGGAGGGGATTCTCCCCCTCTACTCTTCTCTCATGAGACCCCACCTGCAGTACTGTGTCCAGCTGTGGAGCCCCCAGTAAGAGAAGGACATGGACCTGCTCAAGTGGGTCCAGAGGAGGTCACAATGTTGATCAGGGGGTTGGAGCACCTCCCTTATAAGGACAGGCTGAGAGAGTTGGGGTTGTTCAGCCTAGAGAAGAGAAGGCTCCAGGGAGACCTTATAGCAACCTTCCAGTACTTAAAGGGGGCCTACAGGAAAGATGGGGAGGGACTCTTTATCAGGGAGTGTAGTGATAGGATGAGGGGTAATGGTTTTAAACTGAAAGAGGGTAGATTTAGGTTAGATCTAAGGAAGAAATTATTTCCTGTGAGGGTGGTGAGACACTGGAACAGGTTGCCCAGAGAAGTTGTGGCTGCCCCTCCCTGGAAGTGTTCAAGGCCAGGTTGGACGGGGCTTTGAGCAACCTGATCCAGTGGAAGGTGTCCCTGCCCATGGCAGGGGGTTTGGAACTAGATGATCTTTAAGGTCCCTTCCAACCCAAACCATTCTATGATTCTACAAGATATTTCAAGCAATAGTTCAGCTATCTCTGACTCCTGTTATTACAGATCAATCTATAGTAATTTCTAGTGCATATACACACACAGACACTTATATATACATCAGAATTGTGCAAGTTCTTTCCCCGAAGACTTCAGAATACATAGCCCAAACATTAGATGAAACAGAAGGAAATCTCCAATCATAACAAAGCCAGTGCTCTGAGGGTTTATTTCCTCGTCCCTTTTGCTAGCCATTCAAAAAGAGTAAAGGTATTACATGTAATATACACACACATATTTTTTACATACATAAATAGATATAAAATGACATACCTCTTGTTCAGCCACACATCCACATGAATCCTGGGGTGATGTAGATTCCATCTGCCAACATGAATTATTTTTTCTAATGGGAATAAACATAACAATAGGAACAACCATTAAATAAAAGGAATTTATTACTTAACAGAAGAAATCCACAGAGTAATGAGAAGATCTGGCATCTTGAACACCTTCTTAGCATTTTATCACAGTGCCAGCTGTGTCTAAAACTATATCAATTTTACTCATTTGTATCAAAAGTGGATTTACCAAAAATATCTATATAAGTAAAGTAGCAAATGAGCTGCATGCCTTGTGTTTGCAGCAACAATGTAAGTAAAGCATGGTCACCACTCTGCATTCCTAAACTTGAAATTCTGTGATGCTTCCTAAAAAATGTTGTAATTACTGTCTAACTTTCTAATCGGAAGGTTGTCACTGACTTTTAAGGGATTTAGATCAGACCTTTAACAATGAAGCCTACTTATGTAATTTACCCAGATGCCAGTTCCTTCATCAGAACAGATTTGTCATGAACCTCATGCTGCCAAGAAAAGCTTAGGAGAGTCCACATTACACAGACAAAAATATATAGAATTTACAATCTTTACAATTTACTATTAAGGAAGTAATTACATTATTCACAGTTACCCTTGTTTTGAATGCATGCATGTGTGGTCCCAGTCAGAGAAATATCTCAGTAGAATCTGAGAAAGGTTTCCTAGATTATCATCTTCAGTGCTGATCAAAGTGGGCCACAGCGGGAAAAATTAAAAGAAAGGAAAAAAAAGGAAAAAAAAAAAAAAAGAAAAATAAACACAAACATGTTAATATGTCTAGTTCTATTAACTTTCAGGCTCAAGAGCCTATATGTTTATCAAGAAATTAAAGAACTATAGAATCTGTGCTATAAGAAACATACCAAAACAGCAAAATTATCTAATTTCAAAAACTATATGTGAACATGTAAAGAAAATTCAATCCAATTATGGCTAAACAACTCTCAGCCATCTTTCTCTTTATAAACATGTATTCCTAGCTGTTAGCATGGTTTAACTGTTTTTATATTTCATTTATAAATTCAAACAGCATCATGTTATGTTTATGAAGATATCTGGATTTTTATCCAGTAGAAAAAGTGATCTGTATTTGATATGCACTTGCTACAGAATAGTTCAGATCTGAGCTATAGATACTGTACATTAAAAATAAATAAATAAATCTAGTTGGTTTCAAAGTGGAAGATATAGAAACTAGAGGGCACCAGGCTTTGTTAGTACTGTGTGACACTTTCAAACCTGAAGATTATTTTGAGGAAATGTCTTCAGACATAAGCAATTAGTTAAAGTGAAGCCTGCAAGGGCTTGTTTAAATACACTTGTGCATTTACATATAAATGGCCATGTCTGGTATTGAAGCAGATTACACAGTTCAAACTGCTCCAAAGTCTTTGCCCTTTCCTCCAGAAAATCTTTTGCACAATGATTTTCTAATTTTATCTCTCCCTCATAATATCTATAAAAATGTACTAAACATCTGAAAAATAAACAGCTATTGTAAAAAGTAACCTATTATTCTTCCTAGAATACAAATGAGAACTCAAGGGTAAAGGTCCCAGAACCCTGGATATTGATGATGATGGATGAGCCCTTTACCTAAAGAAGGATTCTGCATTGTCATAAAGTCTTGGTGTCAGCTTGAGAGAAGGATAATCAATAGCCAGTGGCTTCACACTAAACAAGGCCATCGCCAGTGCAACAAAGAGGACAGGCAGCAGCACATTTGACAGACTTCCTCTCCAGTCTCGCCTAGCGTGGTAAAACCTCTTCATCAGAAAGGCAACAATCTGTGTGAGAACAAGATGGGCTCCACACACACTTGAGGTCCCTGTAAGTGAGATATCTGAGTGAGACAAAAAACCCCCTCTTAACAAACAAGAAAAATCAAAATAAACTTTCATGTGCTACATTTTCAAATATAGAATACAATAGTCTTTTTGATAGAAAAAAAAAAAAAACAAAACTACATAAACCTACAATGTTCTCCTGGATGGAATAATATAACCTCCCCCAAGTATAATTAATTAACTCTTCCTTTAAGGGAAAACAGATATTCAGCTAACAAATTACAGCTTCCTGTACACAGCTAAAGGAGTACTGAATACCTCTTTTCTCATGGTCTTTGCACTGGTACAACCATTCTTTGTGCATTGCCACCTTTTCTTCCAGACAAATTACTATGACAAACATGGCCTGTATTAGCACTAAGGTCTTGAACCACCTTGAGTGAAATTAGAAGCAACTTCTCCATAGGGATTTCAATAGAATATCTTCAGAGTATGTAATACAGCATCACAGATGCTAGAGACATGGATTGTCATAAAAGCATTCCCTTCATTTCTCTGCTCATACAGGACTGATAAAATTTTCTAATGTGTTAGTTAATGCAGTTTACATAATCCTAGCTCATGGGCTGTCCCTCACATTCCCATGGAAGTGTGTCCACATCTTATTAACATCTCACCAACCAGACATTTTCCTGATAGACTCTCCCTTAATTTCATTTTATTGTTCCTTGTTAGACACTCGTGAATCACACCAATCACTTTGCCTCTATTTTAAACCTTAATGCCTTCTACTTATTGTGCAGGCTATTACCAGCTCCTCTGACTTTGTGGCCTTGCCAGACTGAACATGCTTCAGACTCTTTTCTTCCTTATAACATAGCAGTGCCTGGTAGATTTACTACCACAGATATTTGTACCATAACAAGACTGAATAGTGTGTTTGTTGTAGTGCTCAAAGACATACTATATTTTATGAACACTTCTGATTTGTCTCTTACTACCTTCCCTTCTATATACTGAGACCACTCTAAGCACCATTTCCATGTTACATTTTAACAACTACTTGTATGGGAGCTTTCAAGTAACCTAAAATTAATTGTTCTTCACTTAGCACAGGTTTTTTTCTGGTTTACTAGAACTTTAATCCCATAAGAGAGATATGTGGGATAAATACGTGGGAAAAATAAATAGAAAAAGAAGTTGAACTTCTGACAGAGTGGCCATTGAGCAAAACAGCTCAAATTCTGTACTTTACAACAACTGGACTGTGAATTATAAACTTATGATTTTTCATATTAAAGATTATGTGTATTTTGCCATGAAAAGTTATAATCAAGTAGACACATTGTGGGAGATTGTGGCTTTTAGGGTTTGGGCCTACATAAGAGGAGGAAGTCATAGGGCTTCATGGTGACACAGAATACCTCATGTGGATTTCTCAAGGCTAAGACTTTTGGAAAAAGATGAATATCACATCTACCTCCAAGAACAGCAAAAAGGAGGTTCCAGGTAAATATAGGCTAATTGTCCTCAGTCCCTGGGAAGGTTACAGACCAAATCCTCCAGAAAACAGCACCCAGGATATGAAAAACAAGAAATGACTGGGAATAGGCAACATGGACTTGATAGGGTTGAACTGTGCTCTCTGAGAGGTCACCAAGCATACAGGACTGGTTTGGTGATTGAAGGAAGAGCACTGGATGCTGTTTATTTTGACTTAACAAAGCCTGTGACATGGTGTCCCACAGTGTCCTTAGAGCAAATGGGGTGAGGAGGACTACAAGGACTGTTGGCTGGACTGCCAGGCACCACACTGTGGGCTGTGAGCAGCTGTACCAGGTCCAACTGAAGAGGCAGCTGGCTACTAGGGCTGTCCCTCAGGGGCAGTGATGAGGGAAAATGCTGACTAACAGTACTTGTTAACATACACGTGTGCACACCTGCACCTGGAGGGGATCCACACTGTTTGGAGGCATCTGCAGGTCAGGCACCAGGGACAAGGAGAACCTCCTGGCAGCAGGAGCAGCTCTCCAGCAGCACCCAGGGACCCCAGTGGCACCAGGGAGAAAAGTCTCTGCTCAGGGAAAGGATGAGAAGCAACAGGCACCAGCTGGAACATGGGAAAATCTGACTTAACATATCAGGAAAAGAAATTTCATTGTGAGGATGACAACCAAAACTCAAGACCAGACTGGACACAGCACTGAGTAACCTGCTCTTACTTGACCCACTTGACCTGCTCTTCCAACCTTAATATTCTCTGAATCTATCAGATTCCTATTAACTCTAAGTAATTAATTTTGGTTTTATTTCTGGGGAAAAAGATTTCCAGTATTTATTCTTTTAATTCTGTAACTGAATGAATTTTCTTTTTTTCCCAGAAAATCCCATAGAACAGAAATTCTCTTTTAGCAGTTCTAATCACAGCCATATCTTGCTAATTTGACAGCTAACACAAATGGGATTTAGGATTTCAAATCTCTGTGGAGAGAAAATGTAGCTACAAAATTCGGATCCTGGTTCAGCATTCAAGTACCCAAACCAAAAACGGTTACATTTTGGGCTTGGAACCTGTTTTTTCTATAAATTGGACTAGTAGGAGAAGACAATCTTGGTAAAAGAACATTTTTTTCCAAGCAAACTTCTTATGAATGTATTAAACTCTTGAACTATTATGTCAAGACTTTCAATAGTTGACTCAATACAGAAATTGAGACACTTGGAAGCAGAACAATTTTCAAGGGATGAGTGTTTTCAGAATAAAACAGATCCTTAAGTGTTTCCAGCTGAGCATCCCTGAAATTGTAAAATATACCATCTCTCATTTATCAAAGTAGTGAAACGCCAGAAAAAGAGCATAGAATGAGATATTTGTCATAGTCCTGGACCTGTTCATAGATTATAAACATGAAATATGACTGAAAGATACTTCAAAATATTTGCCCCTTTGAATCTCAGAAAGAGGAGTATGACAGCTACTTTCTGGGGGCAGAAAAGGAAATCAAAGCTGTCATTCATTCTTTTTTCTTGACAAATGGAGCAAAGAGATATGATAACAAATTAATTCAGGTTGCAATAGGAAGAGAAACTGTCATCTTGAATAAAAATAATTGTCCATTTTGTCCAATATCCTGACTCTTACTCAATATTTCTAATGCTGGCCAGCCAAGATACATCACAAGAAGATGCAACAAGCTGTTCTATTACAAGTATGTTTACCTCAGGCGCTTATTCTTTTTACAATTATTTGTCTTTTCTAAAAATAGTATATGTTTATTATTTAAAATTCTCATTGAGAAAGGTGTCAAATGTCTTTCTGAATCATCTTACATTTCAGTCTTTGTGACCTTGAATTCTGTCATTCCTTGTGTTTCAGGTAAACACCAAAAAGTCTTGTTTATCTGTTTTGAATTTATTCTATTTGATGGTATTGGATATGCTCCTAAATCTTGCTTTAGGAAGCAGGTTATAGAAGTTTCCAATCTATCTGCTGCATAAATAATCTCAACCTTTCAGTATCGCCTTATGAAAATCTTTATAGTCCTAATCAACCTCACCACTTGCCTCAAGTCCCCTTATATTACCACTGTATCAGTCTCAAGATATATTGTGTTCAATGTGGCTGTCAGATGTGGAAACACTACTGATTTATACAACAGCATTATGCATTCTTGTACTGATCTGCGTCTCTTCTTTATGCATCATACCATTTTGTCTGACTGCAACCACACTGTGAAAAGTAGCCTGCATTGGGCTTTCCATAATTGTCTCAAAATGGCCTTCAAGATTCCCAAGGTATTAAATAACTTTTTTTTAAAAAAAGCTAAATACTATTCCTGTGTACACTTGCCATTTAATCCTTCATGTTTCTTAATCCTACATGCATAGTCTAATTTAATTTTCTTTTAACTAAAGCCTACAGAATTAATTTTTCTTCATAAAGCTTGTAAGTAATTTACCACCTACATTTGGTATGTATGTCAGGAGGCATAAAAGCAGCACACATTTATGGGGAAACAGTTTCTGATTACCACTGATAATCATAAAGGCTAGAAGACAGGACCAGCTGACCTCTCTGTTATGAAGTCAATTTTTATGCAGAAAGCTTATGGAAATATTCTCATTAATAATTTAGATCATAAAATTAAAAATCTGACCTAACTGTTAGAAGCTATCTTGCTTGACTTATGATTGCAATTATCCACAAGAAGTGCAATTATGTTCACAATTAAGTTGTACTTCCCAATTCATCCAGACTCTCCTTTGTATCATGGAAAAGATTTTTGCTGCTTTCCAATTCATATAGCTAATATCAGATACAGGAAAACAGAGCATAAGTCCTAAAATTTGGGAACCAAGATTTTGAAAATCCTTACCTATAGACTCTCTAGAATTAGGAGCAGAACCAAATATTGTAAAAGTCTCTAACTGGATATTAAGTGGTCTTTTTCTCCCCTTTTTTGCAGTTCTAGAAAATAATGTAATTCTAAACATTTTTCATAGCATAATAAAATAGGAAAATTTGCTATGCAATGGCAAAGCCAGGAGGAGACAATTTCAATTCTGCTTTTGTCATTTTGGCATTTAGACAAGTTATTTAGAGGAGGTTCAGATTTAGCAAGATAATCCTGGAACAGAAATAGCCTGGCAAAACAGTTGAGCTAGCTCACATAAAACTGGTTGCATTTGGAATTAGTATACATTTACTAACTTATCAGAAATTGTGCCAACAAGTAGTTCTAGGCTGAGCGACTGATCTGACATAATTCAGTATTTCAACATATGCCATGTTAGCATAGAGTCAGTGCTAGCCCACAAATCTGTGCACAGAATTCCATTACAAGGTATAAATATGTCCTTCATCTTACATATTTGTTTACTCATTATAAAAATATAATAATATAATATTGATTTTGTTTCTAGAAGGATTTTGATGACTGATTTTTATGTAGGACATTTGAATAAAAGGCACTTTGATGGTGGGAGATATAAAGGGAAACCTCTAGTCTGTGTTTCATACTAGGACTGATTCTTGCTTATATGTAATAGTGATGTGAGTTGTCTCCATACAGAGCTGGTCAGAAAAATCTATATTTTGGGGGGAATTTCACAAGAGAAATTCCCTTCTAGCATTTTTAGATATAAATCCCCCCATTTCCTCCTAGATTATTTCTCATTTTAAGCATTGTGAATATTTCTTCTAAAAAGTTGATGCAAATTGTTTCCATCTTAAGAATTTCCTGTCCAGAAAAGCAAAACTTCAGCAAAATTTACAGTTCCTCCTCCCTCCCTCATACATACTGCTTAATCCAATTAACTGACATTTTCTGATGGGAAAATATTGGGGTTTTTTTAATTAAAAATTCAGGTTTACAGTCTGGACCCCAGATTCCAAAGTGGTATTCTGCATAGGCCTGAAGATCTTTGAGACAGAGTAGTAGAAATCTAGGTAACTGTAGAGTTCATCAGTAACATGAACATATTTTAAAGCCAAATCATTGGTGTCTGTCATTCCACAATCTTGCAGAGAATCCCTTTCACAACTCAGATCTCCCAAGCCTTTTCCTCAAGCCAGACAATTGATCAATCAGAGGATTTCCTTCCTTTAACTAAGACATTCTTATTAGTCAAGATTCGATATGTTTAGTATTTTAGCACACTGAAGACCACTGAAAGGACAGCATGAAGTATGTAACTGATTCCTATTGGAAAAATCAAGAAAGAACCAACATAACCAGAAAAATGTGCTGAACAGTCTCACCAAAAAAAACCAACAACCAAATCCCACAGCCCAAGAAATTTTCCATAGAAAAACTACCAACAAACTTGTAAAGTAGCCTCTTTAAGCTCTTTATTGTTGCATTTCCCAGAGAAATGTGTATGAACAAAAGTTCATTTGTAAGCAAGAAGCTTAGGAAAAGAATGGGGCAAACTTCATTCAAAATACCCATCCTCTATTTAAAAGAAATAAATTCTGAAGTCAGGCCTAAACACAGCAGCTATGATCTACCCACAGCAATGTGTAAGAGGCTGAATGAAAGACACAGCCATGTAAAGTGCTGTTGTGCAGAAGGAAAAGTATAAAACATGCAGGAGTTAGAGGACAACAAGCCCTCATCCATAAAATAATTTTCTTTACTGTTTCTTCCTACATTGTTATCAATCAGTTACAGAGGTGCATCCAAGCAACAGTGTTTGATCCTGGTCATCACTGTTTGCATCCAGGATTTTCATTCAGGTTTGTTGCAGGTGGTAAACACATTATTAAATGACAATGGAAAATACTTTGCTAGTATCCACCAGAGAAAAGGAAAGAAACAAGACAGAGGTATTATTTTATTTTAGTTTTTCACAAAGCACTACAACAAAATCTGAAAAATATATAGTGCAACACACAATACATGTCAATATATTAACAAATAAATCAGCTGCAGTCTTTTTTTGTTGTTGCTGGGAGAGGAGGAACAGTTAAAATGAGGAATATTCCAGTCATGATTTCACATGAAATATGAGTGATACAAACACTTTAAGCACCAATCTAAAATACTCCTCTTGCACACTGATGCACCTTAACCCTACCTTCCATGGGATAGCTTTGGGATGGCTAACTAGTAAACTGAGAAATAATTAAAACCAGGACATTTTTGGGTACTGAATAACCCAATTGAATAGAATACATTATAGTTAGCAAAATAACAAACTAAATAGAATACATTATTTAGATTCTCAACCGTTCATTAAATGGATATATTGCCTTTGCTGAGATGGGCTAAGCAGTTAGAGGTGAAAATGTGAAACCACAGCTTCAACACTGCAGACACCTCTGCAGCAAACGACTACCCCAAAAAGACTGATTCCTGGCCCCCATCATCTTCAACTTTGGTACAGATTACTAGGTGAAGTTGAACAGGGTCCATCTGAATCTACCTCTTCCTACAGCAGTCCAGCATCAGAGTATGCTGCTGCAAATATCTACAAAATAGTCAGAACAGGAGATTTTCAGAAGGAAGAATCCAGCTCAAGGCATTTACTCACTCCTTCCAGACCTGCCACAGCCTCATTCACATTACAAACATCACCCTTTAAGAACTTGCGTTTTTTCAGTTAGAACATACCTGTATTATACAAATAGGTGAGCACCACTGAATGCAAACCAAATGTTTCTTAGCAATTATTCAAATCAGATAAAAACTAAAAAATTAGATCCCAATTTTCTCTTCCTTTACATCTTCACAGACATCCATGACTATTTATAGTAGACATTATAAATCTATCATATTAAGTATTAATTTAGGTATCTGTAATGCCCGTACAAGATACAAAGAAGGTAAGCCAGCCTCTTGAATTCATATACAACTAATACTGAAATACATGTAGAATTTCCTGACTGTTTTAACCTTCTATTTAATGCAAGAATACCCAGTCTCATGTCACTGCAAAAATCGATTAAGCTTTGTCATCACTCATATCAAAAATAACAGAAAATTCTCTAAAAGTATAAATGCCACATCATGCAACAGCACCTCATGGGCAGTAACAGATAAGAATTTTAGAACAGGTGTACATCACAGCCACTCTATTTTAAGGGTAAATTTGGGGAAGGAAAAGAGTCCAAATGACATTTAGCAAGTAAATACATTAGTTAGAAAGCCAGTGAACTGAGACCTCTGCTTTTAATTTATGGACCTGATTTATAATCTTACTCTCCCAAACCTATTTGCCTGTTTTATCTACTCATTGCATTCAGCCTTAAAACTAGACTTCAAGCTGTTCAAAGGTAGTGAGAATCTGTTTTTCTTATCCTTACTATTAGTCCATAGGGTTTCTGGAACAACAGGGTTTAACTTTAGATTGGGTTTCCAAGGTACCGCTGCTAGCATAATAAATGATAATAGCCCCCACAATAGCTAGGAAAAAAACAACACCCTAGTTGAAGCTGAAGTGTTAGCTGATGTCAAAACACCACTTCTGTTTTACTAGTATGAAAATGAGTAGACGTGTAGCCATAACAGAGACTCAGCTGAGACACTTATTTTGGAAGGTAACACTTTTATGAATGGTACAAGCACCTAGTCCAGTTATAAAAGCGCTGTCATAACTTTCAATGAAGGGAATTAATTTTCTAGTACAAAATAGTCAGTTTTCTTCCCTTCTCCAATCAGAAGCACACAAATAATGCACAAGCATAAAGAAATGGGAAACAATGGTGCTGCCTTCCTATTCATTACCCTACAGACCCAAAAGAGAAATTAAAGGGTTGTTACACTGACAGCCAAGCTGATTTGATGAATGGCCTTCTAAACTAGTCTGGTCCTGACAGAAGAGAAGGACACATTGCTCAATGCACTGTTCCCATAATTCACAAATATAGGGTTTCATTGCTTTCTACAGCTGTGACTTTCAGTGTCTAATACAATGTCTGTTGTTACATTTCCATGTTTTCTTCCACTTTGTCTCGGTTTATATCTCTTCTCTATATTTTAGTTGGGCTTGCTGCCAGCCTAAACCATATCGAAAAAGAAGTCGGAATTAAGCACCAAGTATTTTTTAGTTTTGTGTGGCAAACTCTATTGTGGCCAGAGCACTTTCATCATGATGAGATGGGCATATTCTCTGGAAACAAATTAAAGACAAATATTCAGCCAGGTGGACACAATCTTATCATGCCCTGAAAAGGAAAATGACTGTAATTTTGGGAGCCCTAATTCTCTGATTCTGAGTTTCTGCATGATTAACTTGCAACATTAACAAATATGCTAATTTCAATTTCCAGGAGATAATTTTCCAGATAGATATGCTTTTATTGTAGTATTATCTCCCCTGCTGTGATGCACCTGCAATTAATTGCCACGTGGAGGTGGGGACAAGAGGAGGAACAGTTGAAAAACAGACACACAATAGTGGCTACAAAATGGAAGCCTATTTGCAACTTCTGTCTGTATTCTTTGAAAGCATAAAAGCAAAGAAGTACAGGCTGTCTGAATTGCCAAAAAAAGATCCCAACTGATTTCATATATATTTATATATATATTCATCCATATCTACCTCAGACGTGGCAGAAAGAATACATTTGTACATGCACAGGCAAACATCCATTGGATGGATATTCTTCTGCACGAGAACATACCCTCTTATTACAATAAGCAGCACACTTTTTGAGATTGGTTCCTTTTCTTTGAAGAAGTGTAAAGCTATTAGAATTCAACCCACTGAATTCAACCTGTAGACTCAGGTTACAACATTCCAAGATTGAATCCAATGTAGACAATAGGGTTACAACCCAGAGTACTTTTGTTGTGTTTGGTGAAAATTTGGTGAAAGACCAGATCAGCAATACAATCTGAATGTTCTCTCTACCACAGCACTTAAGTGTGGGACTTAATGTTCTTAGTATTTTCAAACTAGACAGATTATATGTATAGTAAGGGTCAAAGGTGTCCTCAAGTATTTCCCACTGGTAACTTGCTTCCCAGAAAGGGGACTAAATTGTAGCTGTCCAGTTTTGTTCTGCAGATGACTTTTGTTATGCAGCTGCTCAGTTTGCAGTGAGTGGCCTTTGGAGACACTGTATAAAGCACTCTGGAACAAGCCTCCTGCAATTGCTCAGAAAAAATTCAGACAACAAATGGAGCAAAACTCTTCAGCAGGGCCAAGATTTCACCCTGATAGATAAGGACATTCTTAGCCACTTTAACTTTTACAATTTGTGCAAGTGTTAGTTTAATATGAACAAAGTACTTGGTCTAAAATATTGCAATTTCCATAATCAAGAATATTTTTAGACACTATCTCTACTGGAATTATTCTATTAACAATAAAATCATATCAGAGTTTGTGCAGGGAAAAAATTCAAAACTGAAAGATGACTGAGTTCTGCAAGAGGCATGTTTTATTCAGACCCACAGGTATAGCAAACAATTGAAAAATGTATTTGATGAATAATCTCTTTCCTCAGGCATTCTGGTATCTCATAAATAGTGGTATTAAACAGCTACAAGGATCTTGATTAACAGAACCAATTGTTCCCTTTTTTCTAATGCCTCCAATGGATATGGTAACCTAAATAAACAGCAGAATAGATCAAGAGACAGATAGAAAGAGAAAAAAATTATATGGATAAAAATTTCCACCTATACAAAAGTCTAACATCAGGTCTGCATATCATGAAGTCCCACTTATATATTACAAATGAGGAATTAACTGGCAACTGTGTAATATACAAATCTTGTCAAGGTGTCACCCTGTGACCTATAAAAGTTTATTGCATGAGCAGTTACCAAAAAGAAGTGCAGTCCTAAGTGCTGGATGCTCAGCACACTGCTTTTGTACTGAATCTACTTTGGATGTTGACCCTGTAACTCCTGAAACAGTTTTTTGTTATCTTTGAGAAATGAAAACCTTGTAGTCCTGCAGAATGTTGCTAGTATCGAGAAAACAAATGTGTGACTATTGACAATGTCTTTGTGGGCTTTTGTAACACACAAAAGAAATATTTTAGTGACAGAGCAGAGACAACAATTTCACCAAAAGAGATTGAGAGACTTTTGAGAAAGTACTGGACACATGAAAATCCAATTTCATGCAGAAGTATCAACCTCAAATACAGCCTTGTTAGCACAACTAAGATGTGCACCACACCTTCTACATACATATGTTAATTGTTCATTAGATGAAGTAAGATGTTAAGAAGGCTCCATGAAGCCCCTTCCCTGAGCAATGTTCCATTTCAGAATGAAAAGTAAATATACTTAGTCTTTATAAGTATTTCTTCCAGAAATTGACCATTTACATTGTTACTTACATAACTGAAGCTAAAGTATCTGTATTTGCTGGTGCAACAGAATTAACAAAGCAAAGTTATGTTTTAAGATATTTGTGTGCATGTGTGTACATACACATACACTATCTTCATCTATAAAAATATATACACACACAGACACACTTGGAAAAAAATTTCTATAAAATATATACTCCATCTGTAAGCTAAAGCAAGGCAAGGAAACATCAGAATTTACTTTGTATATAAAACATAAAGACTAGCTATTAATAACAAATATTTTCTGATACCATATGTGTGACTTTGCATTAATTATCTAAGAGTCAAAATTTCCTCCAACACATAGGCCTCATGAGAGAGAGAAATAATCAGTTCATCTTGAACATGAGAAGTAATCGCTATCTTTGGAAAACTCCAACTACTGAACAACAGAAAGAGCATAAGCCAAAAAGGATTTCACTATTTAAGCTAGAAAGAAAATATTACTACAGACATAGCAAAAGCTGCATTAGTGTCACACCAGGCAACCCATCAATGATGTTATATCAGGCTACCCATTGCTGTTTAACTTTTAGTTGCTTTTCAGAAAACAGATGATCACATAAACCATATACTGAATACAGATTTTTGAAGATGTTGCAAATGTGAAAAAAGTGAAATACATCCAAAAAGTGCAATCAGGTAATTCTCAAAAGCAATAACTGAACACAGGAATATTGTCTGCAAGATCTCCTTTATTCTCTGAGGAAGAGTTCTACTTCGCTTATATTCTTTTCTTTTTTCCTCTTTTTGGGGGTAAAATTTACTTAAGAATCATTACAACATGAAATGGAAGACAAGCAATCCTGCAGAGTAGAGAACAAGACTCCTGAATATTTTATTAAAAGACAGGATTTTAAAAATACCATGAAAGATCATAAAGGCTGTCAATACCTTTTCCCTGTCTGCAACTGTTGTAACAGCCTCAACAAAATACAGGAACTAAAAGAAAACAACAGAAAATCCTGGAGCGCAAAGGAAAGGTTGGAGAAAGAGAGACAGAAGGGAGCACTAGCAAGCCTGAGAGAAAACAAAACCTGTATAAAGATATATACTGTCAAGAAAAAAATCAAAGAAGGGCTTATAGGCAAGACATAAGAGCTACACAGCTGAGATGATTGAGTAACTTGGTTTTCAAGATGTTAAGTTCACAATGGATAAATAAAACTTTCTTAGTGCACCCACAACTATCTGTATCCTTTGTCCTTCAGCTCTAAGAAATATCTGAGCATAGTGGATGAGCTTCCAAGCTATTTCATTTCTGAAACAAGCACTGCTAATAACTAACATGACAATCTAGATTATGACAAAGGCAAAGCATCAGGTTGTTGGAAAGAGCAGGTTCAAAATATTCTCAAACATCCACATCAGGCAGAAAGAGCTGAGAGTTGTTAATATCAAATACAATTTTCTGTTTAGAAGGCATTTGAGATATGTAGCAATTCAATATATAGTCATCACCATCAAAAGTTACATGCATATCAGTTCTGGTGACCCACAACTTCAAAAAAAAAGTCTCTCTAATGATTCTGTTTCTTCTAAGCAGGATAGAAAAGGCATCATCTCTTCCGTCATAAGATGAAGTGATGTAACAACTTTCCTCCTTTGTTTTCAATTAGTTAGAAACTGGAAATACTCAGTAAACTTCAGACCACAATCTGAAGTCTGAATCTATATTGATAGCACAACACATTTCTTCAAGCATACCTTTCAGTCTAAATGAGATACGTACATTTTAAGAACAAGAAAAAATACCAAATTACACAGTGAAGGAAAGCAGCTAAGTCACACAGGTGACCTTTTATGGAATCAACTCAATTCCATCAGCAGAACACATTCATGAGCAATTATTATGATTTTCAAAATAGAAACTTCAGAAGGGGTTATTGTTTTGTTCTCTGTTGCTCTAGCACTTGCAGAAAACTATAGCCTTTTTTCAATTGAATCCCCTTTTTGTCAGGTGCTTTACTAACCATTTTTTTCTCTAGAGCTGAAGGAAACAAAAGGCATCTGTAAGAAAGGCAGGCAGGGTTCACTACTTTCATTTGCCAGCATTTAGGAGATGAATGTGAGGATAAGGAGGTGGATAACAGGAAGTGGATCAGCTTCTTGGCATTGTAAGAGTACCTCCCTTTACTAGAAAATAGCTGGTTTTCCATTTTTCTAATAGCCCTCTGATGTCTGAGACTGTCTAACAAAGAGCCCAAGATGTCCATATTGTGGATGAAAAGTGGAAAAGGACCAGGCAGCAACCACAAGGAAAGAAACTGGTAAGGAAAATGTCTGGATGAGAGAAGAAAGTGGTGGGTGAAATGAGTGAAACTCATTTGAGGTAAGTGTAAGAATCTGATCACTTTCAGAAGGATAGAAGGAATTACAGTTATGCACATACTGAGAAAACAAAGTTATGTAAACCTTAAACAAGTTAGATGATCTTATTTTTGAGAGCAGATATCTTTTTGTGACTACTGAAAGGTAACATTATAAAGATTCTCCATTCTCATTCTATGCTTCAGAGAATGCTGAAAGGGTGACAAAAAGAAAAGGAAGCAAGATTTCAGGTTGAAGAGTAGAAAGCTAAATAATTGGAAGAGGTGAAGTTAAGTTCTCCACATATGCTAGAATCACAAGATTTCCTGCAAGAAACTAATTAAAACAACAATTAAAAAGCTGAAGGAAAATACGTATCCAAGATTTTTAGACCAGCTGTTCTGACACTTCTTTTTCAGGGTCTAGTGCTGAATTTAAGTGGTAGTGTCTTCTATATTAGTCTACCAGAAGACTGAAATGTATGTTGTATCTTTTCCTTATCAGTAGTTGTTAAAAATTTGAAAATTTTAATATCAGTCTTCCTGTCAGCAGCCACTTCTTCTAAACAGAGCCACTGCTACTTATTGTCCATAGTTTTCAGAAATCAAGCTATGTTTTGCAAGGTGGAGCACTGAAATCACTCTTATAGCCTTTTAAGTTAATTCTACAGGGAAATGGAAGCAGGGAGTTCCACTTAAAAACTGACTCTGTGATATAACTTCAAACATATTATAACAAATACTCTGTAAACCCTTGTTTCATAATTACAGGGAACTCAATTTGTCATAATGGATTAAAAGCTTCTCTCTAAGAATAGAACAAACCACTTGATCACCTATCAACAGACATCAAATTCCACTCTGTTACCCATGTGCAGAAATCAGTAACACCTTTTACAGTAGCATATTTTCTGCAAAGGCCTCAGGTTTGTGTCGAATACACCAGGAGAGGGAACATACTTCGCTGGATAGACTAACTCCAAATGTTAACCAGCCTCTAGGAGAAGTGGCTGCCTATACCTTCCAGCTATTTGTTTCTCCTATTTCTTCCTTTATTCCATTTATCACTTCTGCCCCTGTAAAAGTTAGAATTATATCTTAATATACAGTATTCTTCATGCATTAAAAAAATTTGGGCTTTTTAAGCAAACCACTTCTCTTTTTTTTTGATAAACTACATTAACTGAGCCCTGATAGTGACTTTATAAGGACTTCACCTCCAACCTCCAATATTAATTCTTCTCTGTTCCCTTGTCAAATTCTCAACTTTTTGTTAGACATTCAAACTTAAAACGATGGACACAAAAGTTGTACATAATATTGTAGCATCAGTCTCATCAATTTTGTACTGAAAGTCAAAATGACCTCTTCACGTCCTTTTGTACATTAAATTGAAACATAAATCATCTTAACCATACTGTCCTAAAATGCTTTTTCACCAGGATTAGTAGGTAACTTTCAAAGTCAGTGTTTTTTGCAGGACATTACTTCCCATCACATAGATTTGCCCAGAATTTGGCTTAATTAAAACACACTTTATTTAGAATAGATTCAGCTTTTCAAGTGATCTAACTCGTTCTTTAGGACTGGTCTGACTCATTACCAATCTACCAATCCCTTGCAGCAGTCACTTTTTTTTCATAAACAAGGTTTTATTTACTTCAGTATCACTGATGAAAATATTCAAAAAGCAGAGTTGAAACCCAGTGAAAATTCACTGAAAGCTCTTCAGTTTGATGTTTTGCTATTGATGACTGCTTTTTGTCAACTACAATTTCTTAATTAAATTATCTTTCAGATGTGTTTTATAAGTACTGTATACTGTTGATCCCTTAAATCCTAATAGGAACAATGTAATATTTTGCCCAGTATCCTTCAAAACGGCTAACACTAGCTGCTTCAGAGAAAGATATAAGCAACCATAAAAATTAGTTATGCAACAACCTGCTTCCACTCCAACACTTTCAGTGACTAACTTATCCAAGAAGTTCAAGGACATATAAGCTTTAACAGCACTTCTGTTACTATAGCTATTCATATTATATATACACTAATAATCACTCTTTGGCTTTTAAGAACATACTACCACAACCTTAGTCTCCATAACATTTTAAGGTAATGAATTTCAAAAGTTATGTATCACTGTGTGAAAAATATAATTTTATCCATTTTGAATTTTCTACAGTTTAGTTCCATTATATCTCAGGTTCCAACTGTATTTTACTGCCAGAAGAAATTAGATCCAAAGTTGGTACCTCTCAAACTTTTCTAAGATGTGAGTACTACAAAATTAATTAATCTGGCTCTTCAGCAAGATATCTGAATATCTTAATTCTGCAGTATTGGTCCCTTAACGATCCATTGAGTCCATTCTCTAGCCTATTGCCTATTTCTGCATAAGATCAGAATATTTCTTCATGGTTAGCTAGTCACCCCTTAAGACATGTTCTCAGCTCTCCTGATTATTTGCGTACGTATACTGCCTGCTATAGTTTATGATAACTTTTTGGACTCCATAGAGATGGTTTCTCCATTTTCTCAAGGCTATTTGGCTCTAATGATCTTGTCATGCAGTCATTGCAAGCTCAGTCTAACCTTTTTTTCTGCATGCTCTGTATATATCTACAAAACAATAACCATCAATTGTGTGTCCCAGACGTGTAGAAATTAATTATGCACGACTGTATTATAACATATGTATGTATTATGGCTGCACAAATAGGCATTCCCTAACTTAAAAAGAAAATGTTAACTGTTCTCACCAAAAGGTGAGTTTTATTCGAAGCTCTTTTTGTTGGAATAAAACTAAAAATTATGAGTACACCTTCCACAAAGGAAGCTTAGACCACTAGAAATTACACAGTGTACTTTGTATCTTTAAAGTTACCAATACTAAAATTGTTATAATTAATTAATGGACTGCTACTTACCTGTAATACTTGCAATTAGAAAGGGTCAAATAATTCCATGTTTATTTTACATTATTGTGGTGTGCTAATCCTGGCCAGTAGCTAAGCACCACATAGCTGCTTGCTCATGCTCCCCCTCTTCCAGCAGGATGGGGGAGAGAATAGGAAGGCAGAAAGCAAGAAAACTTGTGGGCCAAGATAAAGACAGTTTAAGAAGTGAAGGAAAAGAAAGGGAAAAAAAATCACAACCAAAACCAAGTGATGCAAGTATATCACTCACCACCTCCCACCAGTAGACTGATGCTCAGCCAGTCTGGTAGCAATTCCTACTGCCTCAGAAAAACCCTCATCTCAGTTTTTATTGCTGACCATGACACTATATGGCACTGAATACCTCTCTGGTCAATTTGGCTCAGCTGTGCAGGTCATGTCCCCTCTCACCTTCTTGCTCAGCCTCAGCCTACTCACTGCAGGGAGGTGGGGCAGAATGGGAAAAGAGAAAGCCTTGACACTGCAAGTACTGCTCAACAATAGCCAAAACACTGCTGTGTTATCAACACTGCTTTAGTCACAAATCCAAACCAGAACATCTTCTGTGAAGAAAATTAACTCCACTCCAGCCAGACCCAGTACAATAAGACACAGTAAAATATAACTAGAAAATATCAAGCTCCGACTTCAGTGAGATACTGCTGTATTTTGCTGAAGTGATGTCTCTTGACTGTCTTTGGCATTGGTCATCAGCCTAAATCATGTACTGATTTTTTTCAGTTTCATTTAAGAAGGGATATGCACGCCGCTCCACTACACCTCCTGGTCTGGGAGACAAGAGACAACATTTTGTTTTCTATACCATTCTGATGCCTCAGGGGCTCAGTACCAGTAAAAGATAGCCAATACCCCTGCTTGTGCTCAGATCCATGCTTTGTCAAAGCAGCTCTCTAGTCCAAATTCTTTTACCAATTAAATAGCAGCATCCTGTGATCTTCTCAATAACCCAGCTGTTTGCTCTAGGGGGTTTTGAAAATTCGTTTGACTACTTTGAAAACAGAAAGTTTGACTGCCTTTGAATCTGCTTTCAAAGACAAAATTATACAGGTCAAGCTATTGCCCATGGAGTATTCTGGTTAGCTTTGACAATGATAGATACCTTTCATGACCATTTCCCAGATCCCTTATGTCTACACTTCACAACTGTCCTTAATGATGAATGACAGTCATCTGAAATGAATGACAATTTTCCAGTACTCTCATCCCCAAAGAAATGGCATTATCATCACATTTTCTTGCTATAATTTATCAGACTGAAAAATACAGAGTCTCTGATTACTAGATTCTTTGTAATATGTAATAACTTGAACAAATACTAAGGTACATGTTTTGAAATGCAGATGATAAAAGATATGAAGTTGTTAGGTACAGTATACTCTGTTTTTATTACTTTAGGAACTGCAAATCTTACTCTTTAATGAAAACGTAATATGGAGAAGACAGATTGTTTTGATTTGAAATAGGTTCAGATATCCTAGCTGAGCCTTGAAGAAATACACAACTGATTGTTATAAAATAAAGGGGTATTCAAAGTTGTATTTTGAATGGAAGTCTTGCTCTTGCCACTCACAGGAGTGGATATTTTATTTGCTTAGTGAGGTTTTTTTGTTATATAGTTACATCTTCACTGATTAAACAGGGATTGAAATAGTCCAGCAAAAAGACCCTCTGGAAAAAGTCATCCAGTCAAGTTTGCACTTAGTGAGGAAAAGTCTAATCTTAGGCCACAATTCTTGGCACTGATTACTCATTACTGGCAGATCCAGTTGAATTTGTCTGAATAAATAACACAAGCTTGGTTCAAAATTATTATTTCTGTTACTTTAGTAATGAAGTTCCTCAGTCACAGACCAGGACCTCCCTGTTCCTGCGTTCTATAGAAACAAACCAAAAAGGAACTGGATATAGAACAAATTGCTCGACATCAAATCAAAGACAACTATAATCTAGATATAAATCATCAAATGGAAAGGAACATGGTAAGTATAGAAGCATGATAATCCCAGGAACAATGAGAAAATGTTGATGAGCTTGGTGGGCACTGTCATTAGAGAACTTGAGTCTTGCATTTTGCAAGGTATCACATTAATGACTTCTAAGAAGAGTTTTTAAGGAGAACAAGTTTCCTAAGGTTTCAGAAATGTTAACAAGGGCCTCCTCCTAGGCTTGCATGGCAGGAAAATGGAAAGCACGAAGGAACTTGTTTTAAAACAAACATACATGTAAGGGAACCTGAAATAACATGCCACTTGAGAGGACAAATGATCTTCTACTATGGGGGGCAACAGCTTTTATAGATTTTTTTTATATATGCACATGAATGGAGATGAATACACCTTTCTAAGAGCTTACAGATTTTCTATCTGTGGTATATCTCAGCAATATTTATCCATTATCAGTATAAGTCAAAAAGGTTGCCAGGGACTGGTAGGAAGCAACACGTTAATGCTGATGCAGTGAGAGAATACTTGTGTGCATCTGCACACATATTAGAAGGGTAGGAAGATGACTGTGAAGTGATACAGAGGTGAACCACAGTGGAGATATAAAAACCTACTACCCAAGTCAGATCACGTCATATGCACAAAAAAAGGGTTACCAGGTGGTAGCAGGCAGTATTCTCCATTTGTTTGTGCATTCCTCAACTTTGGGAACTTTGTGCATGTTTGTCTTTGCGTTTATGATTTTTATAAATCTGGCTGCTTCAGAAGGTACCTAATTTTCTACTTACAGGTTGATTCAGCACCATTTGTATGTTCCAGGTGTTCTGCCCGTGGAGCATATGGCATTTTCTCTGAGTCCTGCAGTAGCTTCAGAAATACCTTTCATGAAATAGGAAAAAAATAATTTAGAATCCATTTTCTAAAAACTACTTTTTATATATATATTTATCCCAAATCATCCAGATTGTCAGATATTAGTAGCCACCCTGCTGGAATATGACTATAAAATTAGTCAAGCTCTCCAGTGGAGGGCTCCTGGGGATAAGGGGAAAGGAATAAATGGAAATAGATGCAAAAGCATTGTTAGCCCATGCACACTACTATCTGCAAAGATTTTTTCAATGGACTGGCTGCCCTTGATTGACATTTTATGCTCCTAGGTTGTGGTATATGTTAGAACTCAGTTACTGCAGTTTTTGCCAAGGGCATATCGACAGCTTCAACTCTCTTCTGATACTCTAACTAGAAATCTGAAGGCATAACTGGAGCTAGTACCAAAGAGTGCTAGTTGTACCAGTATAACTAAATCTAATGTACAAAATCCTACAGAACTGAGAATTCACAGTGCTCTGGGAAGTGTCCGTAGGTTTACGCAAGTGTGTGGGTAACAATGCTATTGAAAGGTCTTCCAAGGACAATGCAACCATCAGGCACAGTCAACATAAACAAAGTCTTGTCTAACTAATACTGTCGAGAGGACTGGGCAATAATGTGTGTTTTGAAGCAAAACCATTAACATGCATTACCCAAATTTGAAGAAGATGATAGGAGCTTCTTATCTAAAATCAACATGGGAAAAACTGAAATGATTTTTTTTTAAAGTAACAATCTAAAAATCTGCACTAGAGTAAAATTGTAAGGGTTGAATCTTCCTAAACAGCAAGACACACATCAGAAGGGAATTAAAGATAACATTTAAGAAAAACAGCAGAAATTACCAATTTTATAATCATGAGATGTATTTAAATGATATATACACTTTGCCAAATAGATTTATGTTCGACCTACTACTTCTTGCTTAATCCTGTTTCACAGTTCTGTCCACATGTAGTCCTTTGAATTTCATAGAGACTTATTTCATTTATCAGTCCCTCAGCCTTGCAGAAGCTTAGAACAGCTTTCATAGTGAATTGGTTATTAACACTCACCCCACTTTTGTAAGCTCAAATGAAAAAAAATTTAACATTTTCATATCTTCACTTGAACTTCAATTTAAACAGGGATGTAGGAACTTCAGATAAAAAGAAAAGAAAAAATAACAGAAAATATATCAAAAGTACAAGTTTTACTTTCTCTTGATGAAAGCCTTCTCTTGCTTTCTTTTCTCTGTTTGGGTTGAGCTGCAAGATGGATTATAACCACAGCATGGTTTTCAGAAATCATTAAGAAACCATTTATTTCTTCCCACAAAATAACCTGATATCAGCTATAACAAAAATTCCTTGTTTCCAAAGAGCTCATACAATAAACAATAAAAACCAGCCAATCTGAAGTAATTTATAGTTGGGGAAAGATATTTCTTGACTTGCTAAGGTCTGACTGTTACTCTGCTTAGTCAATATAATTGCTATTTAACAGTGGTTATTCATTGCATTTGTTACCTGCCAATTTGCAGGGAACACCTTTGGCCATTAACAACCACAAGGCCAGAAGAAATTAATAACACCTGACATTTCTATATCAGACCCTGGAGGGAGATCCTGACTGCCCAAAGCCACATTCTAATTTGTTTCCTTGGACCTGCTTGCTGATGGCTCCTCTGCACACCAATGTTGTCAAGCAAACCAAACTAAACTGAACCAACTAAAACCACAAAGGAACTGCTCCTCTCTGGCTAGAATGATGGCTACACTACAAAATTTTGCCTGCACATACTCAGTTCAGTGTTAGAATTCCTGCTGGTGTTGCAAACAGATATTTTCTTCTTTAATCACATTATGTCACTTGAAGAGAGGATGTAACTATGCCTTAAAAAAGAAACAAAACCCACAAACACTTTTCTAATACATACTGTGTCTACTGCAGTTTCACTGACACAGCTATTCTGATACAGCTATAAAGACAGAAGGCCACCTGCATTGCTCCGTCATCCCCATAGTATGCAAGCAGCTCTCAAACATCCCACTAAGAATGGGAATCATTAGGGACCATATGGTACAGAAGAAATGACAATTTATCTAGTGTTGCACAGGAAATTGTAGGTAGAAGTAGTATTGACCTAAGAATGTTATTAGCAGAGTAAATACCCTCCAAAACACACATATCTGGAAAAGTCAGGATTAGACACCATGACAGAGAGACAATGTGTTCTTCCATACCTAAAAGACTGCATAAATTCAACAAAAGAAGGTGTCTTCTAGATGTCAGCAGAGCATCCCTTTCCCTACCTGCCTTAGCAATTCCTGCTTAAATTCTACTTTGGCTAGCACATCCATATCTGACCAAGGACTTGTCCAGATGGCTGACTGTAGGGGAACCTGAGGAGATAGACATTTCCTGCACCCCCTCTAAGCTGTACTAGGCAGCTACTCCCTGATTTCTTCCTGATTGCTTCTTTGAGACAGCATCATAAAAACAAGCCTGGTTCACCGATATAGTGGCCCAGTATCCTTGACACTTCACTGCAGAGCATGGGGACCCTGTCACACCTTAGTTATAATTCCTAAAACACATCTTCACCTGAAAGGAAAAAGTGCAGAAAACCAAAGTGGCTGAAAGAAAGAGAAAGGGAAGAAGGGGGAAAAAACCCAGCCAACACCCACAATCTTTTATCATCTAAAACCACTGACTGATATTTTAGTAACATTTATGGACTCTACTACATTTTCTGTTCACATTGGGTTTATATTTTCTTCCCAGCAGTATGTGCTCAGTATAGCCTTCTGTAGCTACAGGCATGTTTCACTAAGCAGAATGATGCAGAAGCAGTCTATTCACTGTGGATGACTGTTGACTGAGGAACTTTTGCAGGCAGGTCAATGGTTATCCACTAAACAGGAACTCTTCTGACTGTCAAACTTAGATACGCACACAGAGGTGAGACAGACACTTGGCATATCTCAAAGCCACAGGAAAAAAACAGTATGCTTTCTAGGAAAGTGCTTAAAATAGGTAAGGAGTAGCATGGCTCACTTCCAGCACTCGCCCCTGTGAGCTTGCTCCATGCCAGGTACCTTGGCCTCTCCTGGGGATGGAGAGAGCAGGTGGTCATGCTGGCTGTTGAGGACTGCCTTACTTGCAAGCAGCAGCCAATGCCCTGCTTCTTTCAAACTACCAGATTGTCAGTAGGTATAAGCAAGTGCTTTTTCCCTCTAGGAAAAAGGTCTGGCCAGCTGACAATACTACAGTGGAACAGATCAATATGGTTGTGCCTTTACTAGATGTTGTTAGAGCACTCTAAATAAAACTGAATCTCATTAGAAGCTACATAGTGTTTTAAGAGTGAAATATTTCAAGGACGTATATGGCTTTCCCTGGAAGGTCTTGGGGCAAACTCTTTGGTCATTTTAAAGAAGAGAATTTAAAGTAGTACTCCACTAACAGGTATTTTGACATATTTTATTTTGCAAAGATGTTTCAATGGTTTTGTTCCCTCCTCAAAGCAAAGCAAGAAAGCAATAAGCTTTGAAACCTCCAGGGCTGCCAGAAAGTGAAACATCATTCTCCAGAGGGCTCTCAGTATACACTTAATTTAATTAACCACCCTTCTATCCTCCTTTTGGTTCTCCTAACACTCTTTGGATTACAAGCATTGTAAAGTACACAAATACAAATGACTGGAAAATATACCTAAAACCTAAACTGAAGCAAATATAGTATTAGTGAGATTTGAAAGTGTCAGGAACTGATTTTGTTAGAATTTCAAGATTTCTTTGAAGTATGAATGGAAGCCTGGTTTCCCTTGAAAAGTAAGATTTTTAGAGAATGCGAATATCCCTCAGACTGAAAAGGAATAATGGCAAGTGTATGCAAGACAAAAAGAAAAGATAAAATAAAAATTATAACACATTTCTTCCTTTTAAGTCAGAGTTCTTTGTTTCCAGATTGAATTGTTTGAATAGACTAAATAGCGCTATTATGTGCTATCCATTTAGGTGCCAATGCAAAGAGGCTTTTGATAAGAAAATGGAGAATTGAAGCTGTAACAACGATTAATGATGAGATGCAGAGATGACAGAAATCGCCCCAAATTAATGCATTAAGTCTTCATTTGAAGAATGATACATCAATATCTAATACTACCTTTAAAGCTTTTTTTTTTAAACTTCCCTGTGGAAAACAACCAAAAGCAAGCTCTCAACTGAATAACAGATGCAGCACACTGAGGAAGCTTCCTTGTATTCCATGAAAACTTAATATTTACTTTATAGATGCCAGTTCTGGAAAGTCCTATGATACTCCACAGGGACGTAATCAAAACAGGTTCTCAATATATACGTTACCTCATAATCTATAAAGTTTGGTGGTGAATAGTATTCTTTCTTATAGCATGTTAATCACCCTATATAATTTAAAAGAAAATAACAATTTTTCAATAAACTTTTGACTTGCCTCATGGAATTGTATAGCAGGAATGTAATTTACTTTTTAACATTATGTAAAATGTTTATTAAACTTTTATGATTTATTTTTCTCATTACCATATGAAATGCTTGCTACACTAGCTTTATGTACTGTAGTCGTTTAAAAGAGAAACACTGAAGGGCGATGCTTTTTTTTTTTATTTATAAACACCTCAGTTGTATAGAGCTTAACTTCAAAGGAAATCACATACTTGCTGGTAGATCATTTTTTGGACTGCACTTTAAAAACAAATGTGCAAAAACAGATCCTTTATGCTTGTGTAGGGTTCTAAAAACCTATGTAGCAAATCAATATAGTCTTAAAGATGTCTCAGGATACAGCAGCTCCACATTGTGGTGTATTTGTTCAATAAATTTCATGTACAATTGTCATTTTAGGTTTACTTACATTATTGGGGTTCTATTTGTATTTTTTCCACAGATGAACAATTTTAAACTTGCAAAAAGACCCAGAACTGCTGATGCAGTTTCAAATATCTGACCACATTAATTCCCATATGTATAGCTTACACAGCAAAAATACAATGTGTAAATGATGTCTGACAGGCCTTAAAGTGTATCATGTTCATAACACCAGGAAAGATAAGCATCTTCCCTGGGGGATCTTGTGTTCTAGCTGACCACAATACTACTTCATCTCCTACATTTCCATGGAACAGACGGAGAAGGGATACACCCTTTTTTTATACTAAGTATTTATTGCTATATATATATATATATATATAAAAATCACACTACAGGAATCTGCATTTCATTATTTTTGTGGGGTTTTTTTCTAACATGGATTAAATTTTCTGTTAGAAAACAGTCCAACCTTATCAGTCTTTAACACTATAGGTAATCACCGGATAAATCAGTTTCACAAAGTGATACTGAATGAATTGTGCCATCAAATAAAAATAGATGCGATTTGTGCATCAAAAATATACTGACATTAGTCTTCTATCACCACTTGAAAAGTGGGAAAAATTATATTTTCAAAAGTATCTATAATGCAGAACTTGAACAGTGGTGGTTTAGGGAATCTTGATATTTAAAAGTAATAGTCAGGATAAAAACAGTCCAAGGAAAATAACTTCTCACTGATATGGCTATTTATACAGAGCTAAATTCAGAAGTGATGAAGAAGCATAACCAAGCCTCTTTCACTGGTCCATTTGGTGTATATAGATACACACACACACACATATATATTACTGTATGTATATATATATATTCATGTATACATATATGTAAATGTCTCTCTCTCCCTCTTTAGAGATTTCACCACACAGTTTTGTAAAATCCTAAGCTTTAGAACTTTGTAAGTCAGGGAGTGTTCTCAGCAACTATTTTTTCCAGCCCAAGAGCTATGTGAACTTAACCTTCAAGCCTTGAAAGTTCAAAGCTCATTCCAATGCTAGAGATTCAGAACAGCAACAGTGGTTCTCATTAAATCAATGATACATTAAAAGTTCCTTAAGTAAATGCAGAAACAAACATTTAAGAATTACACAGTTCCTCAGTCTTCACATCAGATTCTTGAAATAAAAAGTTGTAGTAGAGTAGGTGCTGAAATTAACAGTACAGTAAAACTATAAAGTATACATTTTGCCTGAGATTTTTTTTTTCCAGAAAACATGCTTCTCACAAGAAACTGTTGTGCAATATAAAAGATACAATCAAGAACAGCTGGAAGCTAATACAGTATTCTCTAACCAAGAAAATGACATTACACAGAACAACTAAACGTACCTCTTCCAAGGTGGTGTCAGAAATGCCATAGCCAGTCACGTGCAGATGATGAAGGCTTTGATCTAGAGCCTGAAAAAGACCTTTAAAAGAGGTCTTATCTGCCCTTTCTGGAATCACATAGGTCAGCTCAGTCCCACTGTTCTCTTTCAAGAAGGCTTCTGGGATGTGGGTCTGTACCAGAGATGTGACCTGAACAATATGTTTAGGATCCTGGATTTCAAACACAGACGGCTATAAGGAAAGAAAGATAATCATGCACAAAAAAATGTTACCAGAAGTATGAGACTTGATAGTAGAATTCATACAGGAAAATTTCCACTGATGAAACTGCATCAAACCTGGGATGAAGAGATTATTTCCCAGGAATAAAGAACAGTGAGACAAGGACCTTTTCAGCTAAATAATGAATCATCATTTTCCAAGATGTCATTGTGTTCTTCTAAATAATAATAACAGTAGTAGTAGTAGTAATAATAATAGTACAAAATACCACCCACCCAAAACAACTAAGAAAGCTGATAAAAACATGTTTTGCTGGTTCTCAAATAACCTATATCACATATTACTTCCTGGCAGGGACATACGGCTCCCTTAGAATATACACAGGTATTACTTGGCAGACATTGTTAAGTTATGTACAGTGCTTTTTTAGTATACCTTTTTTATGAGAGTTAGACTGTGTCCCTGGCCATATGTTTCTCTCAAATAAGAGGGAGAACCACAGCACCTCAGCTGGCCACGCTGCAGGATAGCAATGCGATCGCTGAGCACCTCTGCCTCATCAAGATGGTGAGTCGTAAAGATCAGTGTGCAACCTGCATCAGAAAGATTGGTACATGTCTGCAAAACCTGATTTCTAGATAAACACATCTTGCTTTCATGAGACTACTTTAACCATAAGGGCACACATTTCAAGTCCCTTCAAAACATACCTGCAAGATGCAAACAAAACCTGTGTTCAGATTTACAGTTTGAGCTAGATTCGGGTCTAAACTTCCTTTAACTTGTATTATACATAGTAAGCAGTATTAAGCCATTACAACTTCAAGATGTTTTAAGAGCTTAAGAGATTCCTTAAAACCACATAACAGCAGTGTCTGTTTCAATGGATCATTCACTGTGAGTTATTACAGCTAATTGAGTGCTCACTAGCTGAAGAGTTTGCTTCCCACAATCAGTTTTGAACTTTATGGCACTTAAAAAATTAATGTAGCAGACTGACTGATGAGTCTATTTTCATTAGAAGTATATATGCCTCTATATACAGACTGTGCAAAATGGGAAATGAAAACAAGAATATAATTTTGAGAAGTTAACAAAAAAAAAAAAAGGTAAGACAAGAGAAACTTCAGGACAGGACTCAGAACTAAACTCAATCTTCTGTTAGACTGAGCATCTTTCTGTGAGATAGCAGATAATTCTTGTAATCTCACCTAGCCACTTGAAAGTTTCCCAAGTTCAATTAAATGTTACCTCTGAAACTAATGTATTTAGTTGGTGAATAGCAGTACTAGTATTCCAATTATCCTGTTTTAAATTTTTGAAACAGAATTTCAAAAAGGAAAATAAGCAGCGAATTATGGGTATAAGCTTGTACCAGCTTTGTACTTCAGAAGAACATCCCAAATGCTACGGCGAGAACATGGATCTACTCCACTGGTGGGCTCATCTAGAACAACTGTTTTTGAGTTTCCAATAAAGGAGATGGCAATTGACAGCCTCCTTTTCATTCCCCCAGAAAGGGCTCCAACAGGTTTGTACTGATGTTGGGATAAATCCACATCGTCCAGAGCTCTGAAATGGGAGTACAGAAACGACCAATTTTGAAAAAGTTTTTCTAGTCACATTACATTCACTCAGAGCAGAATTACTAAAAAGTCACTGTAAATAGAAAGTGAAAAAAACCCACTATCTGTGACTGATATACAATTTGGTGACAAAAACAAATAGAAAAATAACGGTCTCTTTACCTACAAAGTAATAAACACTCATCACCACCTGAAATACAAATTCTAGACAAGTACTGTGCGGGATAAGAACAGATAATGTTGAAATAAAGTCCAATAAAATAAATACCAGTTTGTCCAATTATTTCAGCAAACTCTAGATATAGCCTCTTAAACCATGGTAAAGATGGTTAGTTTCACAACTGAAACAGTGCTTCAGTTTTTGCAAGTACATAAAGAACCTTAAAAAATTCCTGAGTTTTTAGGAAATGTGTAATGATTTGAAGTAAATAAGGTATCACTGCTGCTTTTTTTCTTTTTTTTGAAGACATGTTTCTGTAAAGTAAACGGATTAGCGATCCCTATGTAAAATAATACTACCTCATCCAACCTAATCTAATTCCTGTGTTAAGGACTGAGAGATACCTTACAAACATTGCCTAGTCAGCCCTTGCCCTCTGATGATCTTTTATCTGAGCAGTATGTGGAAACATGCTCAATAAAGGCAGCACTGAAAGACCATCAATTTATTTTTCATCACACTGAACATCTAGTTATTGACCTAAAAGCTTTCAGTTGCTATCAGCCTGGCAAGCAAGACATAAAAGACTCAACAGTCCTAAACTAATCTCCTGAATCATTTGAGTGAATATGCAGTCTGTAAACCACGCCATTTACCCTGACAGAATTTTTCATTTTTAAGAAAACAGGTTTCTATAATTGTTGTATAGACCTATCCATCTTTTTTTGCTTAATGAAAAACAAATTTTGTTTCATTGTTTTGTTGTTTTTTTAATTTCTCTGAAGTATTTTAAAGCATTCATTGTTTTTTTAAAAAAAATAAATTTTTCTTGGTAGCAAGGCCTGCAGAGTCCTAAGTGCCATTAGTATGACAGACTACTGCTGAAATTACAATTCAGCAGTCTAAGTACAATAAAACACAGGATATTATTTTGCATAAATTTTAACTGAACATTAGGTTTGGTCTCTGTTGTTCTAGAGTTGTTTTCTGTTGTTTCTAGAGAGAATGCAGTGTCCCACACCAGAGATTTTTCAGATCAAAATTTTAAAGTAACAGGCTTTTATGATAGCTGCTAAAAAGGAAAGGCACTTTGCCACAAATGTGTCCCCATATGCCTAATTGTACACTTAAGAATTCCCATCAGCTTGGCATTTATTTCCATTGAAGTATGGAAGTGCTCATAGGCTAGCACAAATCAGAAGGTATACAGAAACTATTTATACTGTCACACTATTAGAAGAGCATAGATTTTATTCCTAAAGTTTAGAAAATGCAGTTTGCTATTACTGAACAAGATCTCACCTTGTACAGTTTACTAGTAGTTTAATGTGCATGATGCAAAAATGAAGATTCTAGACTTGTATCAAAGAAGTAGCAGCCGCCTAAAAACACTAGCAAACATTCTCAACCTGACAAGTGGAAAATCCTCTGATGTCATGCCAGAGGTCCAGCTTGTTTTTCCTGTTGGACTGTTTGTTTGTAACCCCTTCACTTATTAAACGCTTTTAAAGTCTGAATTTGGCAAAGGAAAAAGATGATAGCCTAATTAAAAAGATTGTAACAAGCACTGCCTTTACCTGCCTTTTCTGGTTTTCCAATCTTACCTCTATGGCAGGTGAGGGAATACAGGATAACAAATACATAAAGTCAGTGTTGATTTATCTGAAAACTCAGGGTGAACACATAATTTATTTTCTTTCTGCCTCTCCAGCAAGGAGGGAGGCAAGGCAGACAGCATGAGGCAGGAACCACTACAGCTGCTACCAGGCTAACCATCTCCGCTGCAGTCAAAACATGATTATTTGATGGTTCTGTACACCAGGTTTTTAATCATTGACAGTTTCACTACAAATACATTCAAGTAAATGTTAGAAATTAAGAAATCTATTTTCAAGGCACGTTTTCAGAACATGAAGTGTGATAAAAACCAATGGAAAACCTGCAGTTTCCCTTTTCTTCTACTTGCAATTTTGCTTTAGTGCTTCCTTGTTTGAGTGGCTTGCAATAGACACTATTGACTTATTTGACAAATTTCAACAAATGATGGGAAAACTTACCCACTGACTTGCTGATTCAACTGTTCCCTTGTCCATCCAGGTGCTTTCACTGATCCGTAAAGCAGTAGATGTTCTCGCACCGTTAGTATGTTGAACAGGACATCATACTGTGGGCAAACACCCAGCTCTGTTCTGATGGCAGCCAGATCAGTACGTATGTCCTTTCCATTAATAATAATGGTACCAGAGCTCGGTGGATACAGACCAGTCAACAGTGATCTGATACAAGAAAAAAAAAAAAAAAAACCTCAGCAAGATCATGTGTAATGACTGTATTAGATAGTTCACACTTGGATTTACTGAAGCATGCCTTAGCATCCTTAGAGCAACACCAATTCAGTTGAGCATAGTTATAGAAACACCACTAATGTTTGGGGCTTTTTTTAAAAAAAAAAAACAAAAAAAAAAAAACACCAAACCCCAAAACTCAACAATCCCTCATTTCCTTACTTCCAGAACAGAATCTATTTTTTCCCAACCAAATACAAAAGACTACCATTTCCTTTTTTCCTTTTTCATGTGTGTACTCCAGATGAGGAGTAATTCTTAATTGGGTCCCATCCTGCATCACTGGTTTTATTAAAGCTGATCACAGTTAACATAAAGATAGACAAAGTTAACAAAAAGGTAGAAATTAAGACTTCTTGAGACATTTTTAAATATCATTTTTATTTTGTTATTTTTGTTACTGGTCAACTTCCAAGAAAAAAGTCCCTTGCAACCTCTAGGAACAAAGCACAAACCCCCATAAAACTCCACACTCTTCATGTGATAGGAGTACACGTGGGATGTCAAAAAAGAGCAGTTTGCTCAGATGTGTTCAACTCCACAACTAGACATGCCCAAATCCTACTTAAGCGTCTCCTGAACTCCTACATCATGGTTTCAGTGGCAGAGAGGACCCAGTTCTCTATTCATTACACTACTGCTTTTGTCATAGATATAGAGCCTTCACTTTCTATGTGCTTTGGGGAGTTTATTAAATATTTATTTGAAAAAAAAAAAAAAAAAAAAAAAAAGAGTTCACAAACATTTTGAAGTGAGAAAGCATAGTACAGATCAGAGGTGAGGGTAATAGCATAAATGCCAGACTTACATAACTGTTGTCTTGCCAGCTCCATTAGGTCCCAAGAGCGCTGTTATCTGACCTCTGTGGAAAGAGAGGCTGAGATCTTTAACAGCAGCCTTCTGGCCATCCATGTGCTCTTTGGTGAGGGACAGCAGCATGACACCAACGGTGGCTCCTTCGATGCAATGGCCTTTCCAGTTTGGATGTGCTGGGTCAGTATGGGGAAGAGTAGCAGATCAAGAGAGTTGCTGAATCTAAACATGTGCATGTGTGTATATAGGGAACAACAAATTAACTTGATCCTTGTTGCCATTTAGCAAAGCCTGGAACAGATGTTCAGATGCTCCAAACTAACATACGATCCAGCGAAATCAAAGATACTATGCCAATTAATATTTGCTAAGAATTTGGCCTATTTGCGGTTTCAAAAAGCAACCTAAAAAAATTGTGCCAAGTTGTGTGCATGTCCACATACGTATCCATAGAGTCATAAAATAGTTGTTATATTTTATTTCTATTAGAAAAAACATTTATAATAAAGTTGCTTGAATCACTGGTTTATGTCTTTAAGTATGAGAAAATTCTGTGTGAACTACTCCATATATGCCATCCAGTTTCAGGCATATAACATTTACATAACATTAACAGGCATAGCCAGTTAATCCTCCTAATTCCCTCAGTCAATAAAGCAAAGCAGATCTCTTTGCAAAATTATTCAGAGCAACAGTCTAGTCTAAATATAATTTAAGGTCCCCAATGCAAGTAGATGCCCAGCATTTTTCTAACTGTGAGGTAACCACCTCAGCAAACTGAGATGACCACATGATACAAATCAAGTTGACTTCCTTTCTATGTCACAGAAGGAAAGGTTGGCACCACTTTCCAAACATGAGCACAGTCAATCACCAGCCCCATAAATATATTATTAACATGTAATATTTTATTGACTTGTTACAACTGAGAAATCTGGCAGTGGGATTTTTTTTTCCTTTTTAAACAAAGGCAAACTAAATTGGAATGTTAGTCCAGAGAAACAGAAACTGTTACAGATGAGAATTATGAGAAGAGAGGATTATCCTTTTTAATATATATTTTCTATATCAAAATATATAAATTATATATTTATAATGTTTATCATTTGTGTAATAATTTTATATTACATTAATTTTATATACAATAAAATATAAATAAATATATATTACAAGAAGAGATAATTATGCTTTATATAAAAATATATACAGTTATATAAAACAAATTATAAATAAAAAATGTTATAATGATTTCAAGGATTGGTTTGTTTACTAACGGTTTGTTTAGTTTCCCAGTAGCTGGTATAGTGTTGTGTTTTGGATTTAGAATGAAAATGTGCTGAGAATATCAGGACTGAGAGCAAGATGATAAACAGTACAGCAAGAAGTGAAAGCAAAAAGCAGCCACTAACGAGCACTAGATTCTAATATACAGTAAGGCAAGCAAGCCTCATGGCAAGCACAGGAGCCTGTCAGTTAATAGCTAAACTGCAATAACAGCTATAAATTCAAATCTAGCACATTCCAATCAAATCTGTTGTTACCTCAAATTCAATCGCACACCCCGCATTGGGTGCCAAAAACGACTGTCATGGTTTAACCCCCGCCAGCAACTAAGCACCACACAGTCAGTCAGTCAGTCACTCACTCACCCCTGGTGGGATGGGGGAGAGAATTGGAAGGCTAAAAGTCAGAAAACTCATGAGTTGAGATAAAAAGAGTTTAATGGGGAAAACAAAAGCCACGCATGCAAGCAAAGCAACCAAGGAATTCATTCACCACTTCCCATGGGCAGGCAGGTGCTCAGCCATCTCCAGGACAGCAGGGCTCCATCACACATAACGGTGACTTGGGAAGACAAACATCATCACTCCGAATGTCCCCCCTTCCTTATTTCTCCCCCAGCTCTATATGCTGAGCATGACATTATATGGTCTGGGATATCCCTTTGGTCAGTTGGGGTCAGCTGTCCTGGCTGTGTCCCCTCCCAACTTCGTGTGCACCCCCAGCCTACTCGCTGGTGGGGTGGGGTGAGAAGCAGAAAAGTCCTTGATGCTGTGTAAGCACTGCTCAGCAGTAACCAGAATATCTCTGTATTATTAACTCCATTTTCAGCACAAATCCAAAACATTGCCTCATGCTAGCTACTATGAAGAAAATTAACCCTATCCCAGCCAAAACCAGCACAGCTGTGAATGAAGAAGTTTTTTGCTCCTTTCACAATCAGTTTTAAGTTTAGAAAGAACTTTTGCCAGAAGCTTGAGATTACCTTCCAGCAAGGCACTACCAGCAGTTGTGAGGTTTCTGAGGTCCTTCTACCCATGAACCTCTCTTCCAGTTAGCTTTTTCTGGAGACTAAAACCACCAACAAGCACTATTCATGCTCTTTCCACTGCTTCCTAAATTTACAAGTACATCCTGGAACTCAAAGAAAAATCTTAAAGTACAGAGTGAGCCTCAGACAATTTATCTCAGGTAAGACTCAGAGAAGAGCTCCAAATTACTTGTAAGCAGTAAATTGATCACTGTAGCACTTCTCCTAAGAGGAGTTTCAAGTGGGTAGTCAGCATCCAGGTCCCTGCCAGCTCTACTCTTGTTGTAGTTCCAGCTTGTAGGACCTATGCTCTAGGTCCTCCCTGACACACCTCTGATTTCCAAAGTGCTTTCCACCCCTACTGAACCAGCCCTTACTTAGGCTATACAGAACAAATGCAGAAATCACCCAGGAGCAAGACACTTTGCTGTTCCAAGCAAATTATCCATTAATGCATTTATCCCATTATCAATACAATGACGACCAATTCTTATGAAAGAGACCAAGTTCCTTTGCATGCATGGCACCATTAAAGTTCATATACAGGCAATTTGCCACTGAGCACATGACATGCATCAGTTTAAACAGATGAGAAATAAGATGAACAAATCCACAAAGTGGTAAGCAATCACTCTGATGGCTTGAGCCAGAGACCAACGCTAGTAACTTTTCAGGCAGAGGTTTTTTCTTCACTTTACACAGAAGGCAGTGAACACAAAGTGAAACATTGCAAATCTTCATTTTACATAAGGACCAAAGACAATCATCTCAACAAAATGGAATTGTACCAAACTGCAGACAAAACTCATCCTGATATTTTTTCCACAAATGTTTAAATGAACCTCAAGACATTTTGTAGTTTGCCTTACTCTAGGAGATACCACTACATATAACTGCTGGGTTGTACAGCTTCTTTACCTATACTACAGACAACTGGATCATTTCCAAGTTACTGTAGTTTAAAAAAAAAAACCACAAAAACCCATCATATTGTTTTAAGACCCAAGAGGAAATATAAGTGAGGGTGACTTACTCCTTCATTCACAAAACATAAATGAAATGTGAGAAAGTCTTTAAAGAGACCTGAGAAGGGAAAAAACTACATTAATTTTAAGCAAGTGAACAATGAAATAGAAGAGCAGTGAAAGTGTCTGGAGACAGATAAAAATTAGTTACAATAACAGTAACTTTTTAAACAAAAGATGAAGAAGCAGAAACAGAACAGTGATTATGAAAGAGGGAAATAAGAAATAGAAGGGAAAGAGATGAACAAAGGTAATTTTTCCACTGAAACAAGAAGCAAATAAAAACAGCAGAAGAGGAAGAAGAAAAATCAAACTGCAGGGGAAAAAAAAAAAAAGTTAAAGTACAACACTTTTGAGATTCAGTAAGAGTATGAAAGGGTTCAAGGAACTTCAGAAGATCCTAACAAAGCAGAGGCGATACACTGAGACAGGATGAATCCAAGAGATACTTATTTTACATATTTTAAAGACTTTTCTTAAATATTTGTGTACAGCAGTCTTAATTGAATGGTTCAAGAATTACAGGTGACAGCACAATTAACAGCATATAATGTTCATAGTATATACTATATAATGTAAGAGAGAAAGGGACAAGATCTTAACACATAATATAGGACCAAACAATGATAAAAGCAGATTGATTAAAATCAACACACTATTCAGAAAAGAGCCATTATTAAAATTCTATTATGACTACAAACCTTTTTCTTGGAAGTTTTCATTGAAGAAAAACATATTAGAATTCAGATAATGTCTCTTCCTCCTTTCTGCACCACACAGGTTCTTCCAGTAGGAAACAGTAAAGGGAAAGTACCATCGGTTCTTTAATCCAAATTTTCCTAGATGATAATTATGATAGAAACTGTTGCAAAAATTATAGTAATTTCATATTTTTTGTAGACATCTAATGTCCTATCATTACTCGCAAAGAGCTGGTTAGAACATTTAATTAGCTCAAACTCTTAGCTGCACTTAAACCTTAGTAAAGTGGAAAAAAGTCATTTGGCCATAATCAACCCTCATTGATACTGTGCTTTACCCTATCTCCAAATCAGCTTTAACGTGTAACAGAATCATAGACTTTACAATATTTAGACACAGCTTAACATAATCTTGTAACCTAAAGAAAATGCACCAAATGTCCTGCCAAGGCAAACAGCCTTATTTTTTATTATAGCAATAATCCATTGCACCAATCATTAAAGATTATTCTTTCATTGCTATATGCACAATTTAAATAAATCAGTCATCATAAGAAACCTTTATTGTAGCATGCAAGCAGAGAGGGCAAAAATATGCTCCTACACTCAACCTAAACTTCATCATTGCCCAATCTTGTCAGGCTTCACTTGCCAATCACACAATATACTCTCTGTGTGTTTGGAGCTGTATTTCACCGAAGGGCAGGTGTCAATTTAAGCTAGTTTGCAAAATTCAGTTTTATATTCCATGTACCCCTATCTTTCAAGGCAAAATTCATGTTTTATTTTTATATTTTTAAAACAAATACAGTGTAGCTGGAAGAAAAGGTGACACATGCAAATCAGAGGAAAGGTAAATTTCAAAAGGCTAGTGAGGCATTAGGCTATGATTAAAAATGCATCAACCAACTCAATAATATCCATAAAACTTGGTTGATGAAAAAAAATAATCCCATTACTTTCTGAGAATATACCTGAAAGTTCATTAGTTTCATTTGTGCATTAGACTGTGGACTGACTGGGACCAAGATACAGTTACCAGGCAGTCTGAAGTCGTTGTGATCTGAAAACGTGTTGTCGTTCATGAGTTTCAGCCCAAGTACTGACTCAGAAGATTCACCACTTTCATAGGAAGATTTGCTACTAGACTGAGCTCTGTTACTCTGAAGTACCAACAACTTCCTAAGTCCTTCAAATGTTAGTCACCCCATAAGCAAACAAGAGATATTTCATGCCTGTCTACAAATTCTAGTCCATGTGTTAGCACTACTCAATATTTATATATGTAGGAAGACATTCTTACCCAGTCCCTAAAGACAATCAGTCAGTTTTGCACATCAAAACCACTACTCAGAAAAAGGTATGAGTTCGTTTGAGTTGCATAAATTGAGAATCATTCCATTCAATAACTTCTTCAAAAACATCAAAAAAGAACAACTCCATGATCTTACCAGGAATAATATTGCTGAAATACCAACCACCTATAGAATATAAAATGGAGTCAAAGAACATCATCCAGCATATCCATCCAAAGGTCATGTATCCTCCTTGTGCCATTGACTGGTGCACATTATTCCACTGAATTCCTAGTAGTAATAGTAATAATAATAATTATTTTTAAAAGGTCAAAACTAAATCAGTACAGCATTAAAGATCACAAACACATTAACACCACACACTTCTGGATATTTAAGTACTGACACAAAAATACTGTAGTTAATAACAGTAGTCTTAATGAATAGAAATGATTTGCTACGCCTCTACAGCCTCTGTTTAGAACAGCAGGTGACACTGCTGCTGAGAAAATGCAGAGAAGCTGTTGTAGAAAGGGCTGTTTATGAAATTTTAGCTGGCACTTAGTTTGGCAAAAGAAAAAGAACGACAACTCTGGCAAAACGGGGCACCGACCTCTTCAATGAATCAGGTTTTATGCCATTCTGCTGATATAAAGGGGTTACACAAAATTTAGAGTAATTTTTATAATGCTAAATCTGAAAACTTAAATCTGTGAATTCTAACTAAGAAGCAAGTATTCTGTGCATTGACTGTATTCAGAGGTAAACTGGAACAACACACTCACTGAATAATTGCTTCATAAAATTATTACATTGCAAAAGACATGAAAGAACGAAGGTGCAAACCACTAGTACTACAGAAAGATACCATACTGCTAAATGGAAAACAAAAGTAAGCAAGCTGTAAATTTACAAAAAGCATTGCATTTTTTTCTGAAAACGCTATTTTGTTTGCAGCACAGTGGGTCATGATATTGTTTCTATAATCCTTTTTCTATGATTGGCAAAAAAAAGCGCAGTTTTTCCACAAAGCATGTTTTGCCCTTTTTTCAGTAAAGATGAGTCATTTTTATGAAGCGTCTGGTGGGAAATTTAAGTAATATTTTCTGAAACTGTCTTTTCCAGTCTTACCAACTTTTGTATCATTATGATAATTTTTCAACATCTAGTGGTTTGAAACATCCACTGTCATCAATATCGATCTTGTCATAGTAATAAAAAGAGAAAGGGATTACATCCCTTTATATATTTAAATACATAAATGTATATCCTTTGTAGACATTTATCAAGGGCCCAGACATTCACTTCTTACTTTTCTAAAACTTCAGCATCAATAGGGGCAGCTCTCAGCTTGGGGATAGTAAGGGTCACCATGTTAGAACATGTAGCAACCTGTTAGAACACTTAGCCAGTTTCCAAACATTTTTTTCTTCCTAACACTTAAACATAACAGGGTGTTCTCATACATTTCGGCACCTGCACAGTAGCTCAGTGGGGATTTCACCAGCTACCTCCAAGTTTGCAGATGCAAGCTGCTACTCAAGCTGAGTACGAATAGGGTCACGCAGGAGAAATGTACAAAATGCTTTGCAAAGTAAAGATAATTTTTTTCTTACTTTCTAATGTATAATAGTTAAATATTCATCCTAGCATTATGCTGAGAGTGAATAACTTACACTGTTCTTTTTCTGTACAATATTGTTCTCAAACTTCCATCATGTTATACACTAGTGCATGTGTGAACCCAGACACATCTACCAAGCTCAAGAGTAACCCAAATCCAATGCATAGGAAGTCAGGTTATAATGCCAGAAGGCCTGCATGGATGAACAAGGAGCTCCTGCCCAAATTCAGACACAAAAAGGAAGCATACAGAGGGTGGAAGCAAGGACAGATAGCCTGTGAGGAATACGGAAACACTGTTAGAGCATCCAGGAATGAAGTGACAAAAGCTAAAGCCCAAATGGAATTGCATCTGTCCAGGGATGTCAAAGACAACAACTAGGGCTTCTATAAGCACACAGGTGACAAAAGGAAGATTAGGGAAAAGGTGGACTCATGGCTCAACAAGACAGAGGATCTGGTTACACGGGATGTTGAAAAGGTTGAGGTACTGAATGCCAGCTTTGCCTCAGTTTTTACCAGCGAGTCTGGTCTTCAGAAATCCCAGGTCCCAAAAACCAAGGGAAAAGTCTGAAGCAAGGATGATATACCTTTGGTGAAAGAAGATCAGGTCAAGGAATACTTATGCAAACTGTGCATACATAAATCCATGGACCCTGATAGGAAGCACACAAAAGCATTGAAGCTGCTGGTAGATGTCATTGCAAGGTTACTTTCAATAATCTTTGATTGATCATGGCAAGTGGGAGAAGTGCCTGAAGACTGGAGGAAATCAAATATCACTCCTATCTTGAAGAAGGAGGATGCAGAGAAATACAGGCCAGTCAGCCTCATCTTGATCCCTGGAAAGGTGCTGCAACAGTTAATCCTGAAAACCATTTCAGGCAGATGAAGGACAAGAATATCATCAGTCGTAGACAGCATAGCTTCACCAAAAGGAAGCCATGCTTGACCAACTTGATTAAAATTCTACAATGAAAGGACTGGCCTGGTAGATGAGAGAAGACTAGTGGATCTTGTCCACCTGGACTTCAGTAAGGCTTCTGACACTGTCTCCCATAAGATCCTCCTAAAGAAACCAATGAAGTATGAGGTGGAGGAGTAGACAGTGAGGTGGATTGCAAACTGTCTGAATGGCCAGGCCCAGAGGGTGGTGATCTGTGGCATGAAGTCTAGTTGAAAGCCAGTAACTAGCAATGTACCCCAGGAGCCAATACTGAGTCTGATCATGTTTAATATCTTCATTAATGACCTCGGAGTGTATCTTCAGCAAGTTTGCTGATGACACAAAACTGGGATGAGTGTTTTATATGCCAGAGGGTCATGCTGCACCCAGAGAAGCCTAAACAGGCTGGTGAAACAGGCTGACAGGAACTTCATGAAGTTTAACAAGTGCAAAGTCCTGCACCTGTCAAGGAACAATCCCATGTACTAGTATGTGTTGGAGAACACCACCTGGGTAGTAGCTTTGTGAAAAAGGACCTGGGAGTCCTAGTGGGCAGCAAGTTGAACATGAGCTAGCAATATGCCCTTGCTGCGAAGAAGACTGATGAAATCCTGGGCTGCCTAAGGCAAAGCATTGCCAGCAGGTCAAGGAAGGTGATTCTTCAGCACTGGTGAGGCCATGCCTGGAGTGCTGTGTTGAGTTCTGGGTACAAAAGAGGCATGGAGGTACCACAGAGAGTCCAGCAAAGGACCACAGAGATGATTAAGGGACTGCAGTATCTCTCCTATGAGGAGAGGTTGAGAGAGCTGGGACTGTTTAGCCTGGAGAAGGCTCGAGGGGGATCTTATGAATGTATATAAATACCTGAAAGGAGGGTGCAAAGAAGAGAGAGTCAGGCTCTTTTCAGTGGTGTGCAGTGACAGGGCAAGAGGCAATAGGCACAAACTGAAACACAGGAGGTTCCCTCTGAACATCAGGAAACACTTTTTCACTGTGAGGGTGACTGAGTACTGTCACAGGTTGCCCAGAGAAGCTGTTGGATTCTCCATCCTTGGAGGTATTCCAAAGCCGTCTGGACGTGGTCTTGGGCAACCAGCTGTAGATGGCCTTCCTTGAACAATGGGGGCAGACTAGATGACTTTCAGAGGTCCCTTCCAACCTCAACCATTTTGTGATCCTACAAAATTTCCTGTTGATATCCTCCTCAGAAAGCAAGCATTAGAGCTACCACTAACATCAGTGAAGACTTCTAAGAAACTGCTTTAAACACCTTGCCAGAGCTTCCTCCACTAGACTGAGAGAAATAACACATTCAGTGAGTGAAATAATATTCAGTCAGGTGCTCACCCTTAGGTAGCTCTACTGAATTTCACTAAATATAAAGTTTGGGTTTGCATCTCTAGAACAATTTCATTAGCTGAAAACTCATTCTGTCACCTAATGGGAAGTGGAGATTTTCCTCCAACATGAATGGCAAATAGAGCAATGCTAAGCCCACTTTACTAGAAAGCAGGCACAAGCTTAACTTGGTTTTCAAGGGGCATTAAAAAGGTTTTTCTCCTGTTATGATCTATCCTGTTAACTCATGATTAGAGATTTTTTTCAGAACAAAGTGAAAAAGATTTCCAGCTGTAGTTTTTGAAATAATTACAAAACTTTTCTTCTAACGGGAGAGCTTACCTATTTCTTGGCCCTCAAAGAAAGTAATGAAAAACACTCCTTGCCCAAAGGCAGTTGTAGAAAGAAGACACTACAACACAAGAGGAGAAACAGGGTGTGAACATCAAATAAAATACATTGTTAACAAGCTCCATGAAATAAAATAACTTGCAATACTAAAAGCAAGCACAAAATAAACAGACCTTTGTTTTACATAGGCTAACAGTCATTATTTCCTTTTATGTTTTAACAATACTCCCCCACATATTGCAGTATTATTTGCTCCACCTTAAAGAACTCCACTGACCTAGTTATTAACATTGGAAAGCATTATTTAACTTTATAAGAACTTACAGACCATCATAAATCTACCACATAATGAAAACATATAATGTGTAACACTGTAAAAGCATGCAAAGGAATATGCTTTCTGTAGTAAGAGCAGTAGTCTTACTCATTTTTGTAAGACCAGAACTCAAGAGACAGAGGCAGAAGGAACAGGCACGTTGGGTACTATATGCTGAGACAGCATTTTTGTGAAAGGAAATGACATTTGACTTCCAAGAAGCAACATAGTCATGCTCTATCACAAAAGTACAAAATGGAAAAATAAGCAAGTTAGTGATGTATTATAACAAGGAAGTGTGACTGATGATCAATGGAAAAACACTGGCAAGCTTATGAAGGCTGATGGGGAGATCCAAAGCATTACTAAAGTTAATAAGCATTACTCAGTGATAAAGTTCTGCAGTTTGAAAGTGAGCTGAAATAGAAGTTCATTTTATCTCTTATTTTAAAAGAATGCAATTAAATAAGGTTTCTGCAATATTTGATACAAAAGGAACACATCCTGTTAGCTGTCTGAAGAAGTATGACATAGGCTGCTATTAGAAAGTATTCAAAATCATTAGTGGCATGGACTACATTTTTGTAGAGAGAAGTTCATGATAATTCCCATCAACTGAGTCCCTGCCTCTTACATTGTTAAGATTTCACTATCTCACTTCATGGCCTCTCCCCTCTCTTCAAAAATTATTGCCTTTTTCACATGTTGCTTCTGATTTTCAGCAAATGCAGGATATCTGAAGAGTTATTTTGAAATAACTTACACACTTTAAAAATCAGTTATCTGATGGATACTTTTCCCTTTCTGTGGCCCATAGGAAGGGGAAAAAAGCAACAACAGAAAAAAATTTTAAAAATCTACCCTATTTATACTCAAATTCTGCAGTCTTACATCCATGCTTACTTGCATGAAAAGAACCGATGTATTTTATCTGTCAAATTGACACTGAAAAAGTGTCCATTTCTTTAAATAGTGTATGAATTATTCCACCAGATTAATTTGGTATGTCAATTATTTTGAAAGAGTGAAGCCATAATGTGTGAAATATGGTTTGCACTGTATGATGGTAATATTTGATGTCTCAGAGATATAGTATGGTAAGACAGCACAAAGACATAAAACAGCCTATGGCATACATAAAACAGGAAAGAACATGGAAGAACCAATGCCAAAGACACACATATTTCAGATTGTATAGCTAGATAAGCACTAGACAGATTTCTGATCTAATCCCCAGTTGTACTCAGCAGAGAAACAATCACTAGTTTTCCTCCAAATAAATAATGACTTTCAGGAGTGGCGTGTCATCAGGTGTGCTTGAAAGTACACTACCATTACAAATATTTTGAGGCTAAAACATGAAGACAACTCATGAGCATGAGGAATGAAACTTCCTTATATTCTCTCTAGATTTACAAAATTTCCCTGAAATTTTCTTTTTATTCCTTTCTACATTCAAAACATTTTCGCACTTGGATATCTATTAATGTGACTTATTTCCAGTGAAACACAAAAGCAAAAAGAAACCTGGGGGGGGGGGGGGGGGGGGGGAAGTAAATTATAGTCTAAAGTTTCAAAAGTATGAAAATCCACAGAGTGGTTGGAGGTGAAAAATTAGAAAATGAAAAGAAATATTTACCATTATAATCTGGTTGGTGAAACTCAACTGGTTCTGCAAGACCAACAAAACTATGTAGGGTAAAAAACTGATCATATACACAAGGCTGGCACACATTGCTGCTGTATCAGCACTGCTAAAAAACGCTCCCAAAAAATAGCTTAACATAATAACTGTAACTCCAAAATCCAGGAGGAAAAGGAAGATGAGGAAGCCATTGCTATAAGCAAAGATACCACTTGCTTTTAAAATGATGGCCAGAGCACAGCTGCTTATTGTAAGCACAATGACATTCTCCAGAAACCAAGCAAGGAAATGAATGGCTGGATGTACACCCATTGTCTTCATATACTGTAAGACAACACAGTAAAGAGAGTTAAAGTTAGGAAATAAATTTTCTTCTTCTCTTTTTTTTTTTTTTAAGCAAAACATGTTGGCAGCATGACACTACCAGTTCCTCAAAGGATGTCATCTTTCCCTTAAATTACTTGTCTCTTTTCCCTTTTCCTGTGCTACTCCTTCTGTTGGCCTCTCCTGGATCAAACACGGTTCTGAGCAGGGATGCCTCAACTTATCACATACTAACATGAGGAATCTCAGTGCTCAGGCACAACTCTTTTGCATAGGGTTGGAAGACCAGATGTCAGATTACTGGGTCCTCCAGTGAGGAATTTGCCTTTTTATACTCTATGAAGCACTGAGGATATCTACAACACTGTATAAACAAATATTTTTTCCCAGCCTGCTGATGAACTAAAAGTAACATATGGATATGTTTGTAAAACTTTATGTATTAGCATGCAAATAATAATTTAACCAGGTATGAGGTATCACTCCTCTTTTTAAAAAAAAAAAATGCTTTTGGAAACAAGCTAATACTACTTCTGAAGCATTTTTCTTAAAATGGTCAAAATTAACTTTATTAAGTTGATTTAATATTTTAAAGCATTAAAAAAAATAAGACTTATCTTACAACACAAAGTTTAGAGAAATTAGACAATTTCCCAAATTCAAAAAAGCTTACTCCAGCAGTATAAAGACCGGTACAACTCTTTTAAAAAGTATCATACAGAAAATTTATCATAAAACCACCTGTCCTTCCATATTCTTAGCACTTGCTAAGACTAGCCATTGATAAAAGCAAAAAATTGTCTCATTTTTTCTGTGTCATCCTCCCTTATATTTCTGATAATTACACAGTACATGGCAAATTTTTAATTTGGTTTAGGAAGTTTTATCATTTTAGACCATATAGAGCAAAACATGATAAAGGATCCAAAATAAAAACCATTCTAATCACGACTTTTTTCCAAATAAAAGTTTCCAGCTTCAACTTTTATGATCTTTTGCTTGTTGCTTTTTGTCTCAGGGACAATATTTGCCTACTAATAGGACTGATGCTGCATGTTGTGAATCTGAGTTGGCAGCTAGAACTAGAACCTACTGTCCAGAGGAAAAAAGTAAAAACAAAACCAGCTGGATTATGAGTACATAAAAGTACCTCAAAGTTAAAGTTTTGTATTTCAGTAGACTTTAATAAATAAGTTTTATTTTCAGAGGCTCATCTACTTCTTACCTCTTCAAGATGAATTTCTCTTTCATAAACCAGCTTGCGAACCATGCCAGCAACTGAAATCATCCATGTTAACATCATCATAAGTGGGAAAAAAAACCCTATATTGTTCAAGAATCTATGAAAGAATATATATGCAGAGTTGTTAACCCCCAGAGGTAAATTTTTTTAGCAGAATGTTAATAGGTTAATACTGGGACTATTCTGAAAGTATGCATAAAATAAGATCTGCTATAAGCAATAAGGCTTATTCTTGTTCTGCTTAGAATTATTTATTTTTCATGTAACAAGCTAAATACATGTATTGGTACTACAATATTATATTAGTATTTATCAACAACTGATGTAATCACTCTTTAGGGCTCCATTCAAAGTGAAAGAATTCAGATTTGTGTTTATGACAAAGTAATATATTTGAACAGTAAGGAATAACATAAACCAGTCAACTTTTTCTCCACCTTAATAGATTTATTACCTCTGACTAATTTTAAATTCTAATAGCCAGGATGTTTTGATTGTTTTACAAAGAACAATCCTACATTTTTTCTTTTGCTTCATCAACTTTACACTGTATTTCAACACATACCAAGGACCAATTTACAGCTTGAGTACAGGACAACTAAGTATGGAAAGTGGGTTTCTTAGCATAACCTAAGTTAGTTGCACAATATGTTGACACAGTCTCTGTCCAGCAGACTACTCCACAGTATAGCTGAAAACAGCTCATAAGGGGTCATTTGCCAGACAGAAATTGCATAATGTGTTGTAGTCACAGCTGTTAAACATTTGCTATGCTGTAATATTCTGGTATTGGACATACTGGTTCAATGGTGTGCTGAGATATACATTCACCCACTACAAAGACCTAGTAGCTTCCCAAGTACTCTAGCACTAATCTAATAAGGATAATGTATTGAATTAAAAAGCTAAAAGTTCACTTACAGATCACTGGTATGACAAGGGTAAGGCATGGCTTGCACCTGAATGGCTGGCTCTGAGGTATCTGTCCCAGTCTGTGCTGAAATTATTGCCCTTTCAATCATGTCTTGAAGAGGAATAAAGATGTGGTTGTATTTAAACCCATCAGCTGGCAACTTCTGGGGATGCGATTTCCATGCTGGGTTTTTAATCAAATCTGTTCTCATGCTATAGAGAACACTGGTTCTAATTGTATATGAAATGTGTCGTGGAAGGAGATTGTTAGAGTCTTGCGTCTTGTTCTTTGGTGTATCAAAGATGATACCTGACACAAGAAGAAAAGGAGCTTCATACCCAGGCTTATGAGATTTATGCTATTTACACAGTTAACTCAGGACCAGTTATCATATGATAGTAGGATACATTAACCTGTCAGAGCAGGCCTCTAAAATTTCTTGACCCTCCAACACAAGAATGCTGTTTCATAAAGACTTACATTTTTACATTCATGAATTTGAAATGTAAAAAAAAAATTTCACATGATAAATGGGTTTGCAACATTCATTTTTATCTGAGAAAGTTTCTTCTGTGATTTGCTTTTTTTAATTATGTTTTATTCTCTTTGTATCCAGAATTAACTCCTTTTTGGGGACTAATCTCAATTCCACAATTGAAAGCAGCGGCCATAAAATTTGTCCATCAAAGGATAACAGCCCCTGGAAGTGGGTGACAAAGTAAACAGTACTGACCCACTAAAATTTACTTTGATTTTTCATTTTTGAGTCAATTACAAAACAGCTTTTTTAGCACAGCAGAATTTGCATGTTTATTTTCTCTAGCTCTGTATAAAAAAAAAAAAAAAAAAGCAGGTAAAAGCTTAACCTGTAGCTGGAAAGATGAAGTCAAATACAGCAAATTGGTTGTATTTTATTTCTGGATGACCCAGACTTTTTAGGACTTCTTGATGAATGTGAAATGTTTACCTCTTTTCCTTAGAAAAGGGAAGAGATGTCTTACCTACCACCTGGCTCTCTGAAAGATAATATGACATAGAATACTTTACTCTGCTGTAAAGCTTATCCTTTCACCTGGTCAATCTCATTTTCCCATTTATGCAAACATTTAGTTTCCTAAGACATTTCATGAGCCTATGAAGGCTTCGAAGACTACAAACAGAGAAAATAAGGAAAATTCCACTTTAGTTTCATATGGAATGTAGGAATGTATGCCTATATCTGAGCATGTAATATTGACACATTGAACACATCAGGTGCCTTAAAATGCCATCTTCTTTCTTTAAGCAGATAAGGCCACAGTACTGGGAAAACTCCCAAGAAATGTCTTGGCTTATGTTAGCATATGACCTTCCCTATGTAAGAAGCAAAATGGATCTAGAACTTGACAATTCAATTTTCTGGGGACCAAGATCTATCTGACTGTTTCTTCCCTTGAAGAGGTAAACAATTTCACCCCTTACAAAGTACTCCTGAGAAATTTTCCGAAATTATGGTATGGCCTGTCAGTTTTACGTCAATGGAGGGTGGTCATTTCCATGTTCTGCAGATGGGGGTAGAGTGCAGGTTACAGAACAAACGTAGAATTCCAGACTGAGTAGTTTCATTCTCTAGAACTGCTTTGACGTCTTCTGGTGTGTACTTACAGGAGTCCAGGGAGACAATAAAAATCAAAACAACAGGGCAAAAAAAAGTGGCACACATAGACTGAAATGGGGCACTCTTTTGGAAACGCTACATACAACTTAAATCATTCTATATGAGAAAAGAAGGTGCATAATAAGAAAAACATTCTTGTCTTTTAAACTATTTTGTACAATTAATTGATTCTTAGCAATAAGGATATAATACAGGAAAAGAGAGCGTATCCCAGGAAAGAAAAGAAATATATCTGTTGCTTAAGAATTTATTTACTCTGAATAAACAAGTTAATTTCTCTGACATGTTGGTTTAAGAATAAAACTTACCAAAATATCCCTTTCTTCCCTCCTTTTTGCAAAGCCAAGAATATAAAAATTAAAATTTGAAAGGATGTAAACTAGATGATCTTGTCATAATATGTAGTCATTTCCTCGGTAGTAGACATTTTCCAGCTCTTTTTATTCTACTTTAAATATTTACAACTATTCCTTTCAATATTTTGTTAGAAATAACAGAATCCAAGGATTCATTTGGCACTTCCACAATCAAAACAATATAATTAGTCTTTACAGCATATATTACAGCATTCAAATATTGGGGAATACCTCTAAGATAAACCTGCTTTATTTTGCCTGTATTATTTGTGGTTTTATACATACTTTGAAACTGTGTAAACTTAACCTATCTTATCAATAAACACAGACAACAACTACAAAGTCTGATGTTTTCTGTCAATATATATTTTAAATAAGGTACTTACTAGCCAAAAACATATTTTGCTGCATGAGTTCATGAGCCTTCTCTTCCAATTTCTCAACAGAGTCAAAAGGCTGGAAACGGTCCAGTAACACACAGGAAGAGATATTTACTACAAGCTGTGACAACAGGTCAATCTGTTTACTTGCTGAGCTGTTAAGCATCTTGTTCATCATAGTTTCTAAGATGAGGAAACAAATTAGACTTCTTTAGTTTTAATGAACAGAAAGGTATGTTCTCACCTGTACATCCTATAAGAGTAAATACCATTTGTATTTTAAAAAAGGAAGAAGTTTTAAAGCATAGCAATTTTAGTGTGAACTTGTGAAAGTGTAGTTCATGTTTCAGTGGCTTTTACAAGTTCTCAGCTACATTTTCCATCAATTTCAGAGCAACAAAAATGTAACAAATTCTAGCAGAGTTCTAGAAAGAGACCATGTCCTTGAAGCTGTAGGACTTTTAACATTTCCTTATCTTTCCACAAGTACTTCCACAAATACAAGTGAGTTACTTTGAATATCACAGTAGAGATCCATCTCTTTCATCTAGTAGTTTTGTTGGAAGTGTGGGAAAAGCAAAACAGCAAAAAAACTGCAAAATACACATTTCCTTAACTCATGGTGCCCAGAACAAACAGAAGACAGGATGGAGATCCAATGATTTGTGGTGCTGTGGCACCAAAGACGAATGTGAAGCAAGGTGGAGGCCACGCGGTTCTGTTCTTCCACTTTTCTCAAGGAATATTTGACATGACTATGCAGATTTATCCCCTGCTCTTCCTCTTCTCTCAAGGACTGTTTTGCAGAACTCTGTGGACCTTATCTCTCATTCTTCCTCTATTCCCACAAAAACAGTGCACACCTTGCACCAAGGAATGTGCTGTGTCGTTACTCAAGAAACAATGGCTTGACCACAGTCCCACCCACTCACACACACATACTCAGATAAATAGTACCCTGAGCTTGTATCTAACTCAGAGGGACAATAATCCAATACCAAATCAGAGAGACAGATCGATGGGTTTGTGCTCCTCGCCTCCCTCCCCAGCCTCAGGAGGGACACCTTTTGGTAAGATTTGGGCCATCAGCTATGTCAAGTGATTACCCAGGAACTAAGTGTGTGTGATTGTAATCGTTTTCTGTGTGTAGTGCTATACAGTCAACCTGCAGTTTGTGCATTTATTGTAGGCAATCTCAAAGAATCTGTAGGTGTTGCATAAGAATAAACCATACTATTTGAGAACCTGACTGCTGCTCTTGAATGCAACCAGACCTACAGCACTTGGGCTGTTTGTGCATCTGGTGTCAGGCCTATAGTTATGGCCATAATTGGCATACCTGTTAAGAGAGAAGTCCAGCCACCCCTAGCCCCTCTAATATCTGAGGACCATCTAGAACACAAGGGGATTCATCTCTTACCAAATTAATTCGTTACCTTAAATGCACCGTGTGTTGGCCAGTTCTTCCCTCCTTGACTGCAAATATTTCAAGAATGTTGTTATATAGGGCATAAGCATTTTGACTCAAGCCCTACATTTAAAAAGCATCTGAAAAAAGTCTATAACCCCTCTATTTTTACTTTGATCTTATCTGTGGATCCAGGATGAAAGTATACCTCAGCCAAAGCCTGGTTTCCAAAAACACTGAACCTTCGGAGGATTTCAGATCTTCATCCATTGGTAGAGAATGTAGATGTAGATGAATGGATACATACATCCTTATGTTTGAGAGAATAACCAGAAGGATAGCATGATCTAGAAACAATCTTAACTCATCTGGATTTCATGGGAACATCTAGATTTCTCAAGTAATAAAAAATGTTATAAAACATCCACACAAGTTTCCATCTTGAATTTTTCAAGACTCACTTGAAGATACAGGCTTTAAAAAGGATAGGTGATCAGCTCATTTGATAACAGTGGTGTCAGACAAACCCTGGATCATAGGTGTTATTCAGTGTCAGCACAGGAAATATTACAATATCTAGAAGGCAGGTAAGTGGAAAAGTGTATGAAGTAGTCTGGAGAAGAGACATGATTACCAATGAGAAAGGATAAAGATCACAAGGAGAAAACGTAGAGGAACTGATAGTCTAGAACTTGGAAGACAGGCAAGCAATGACAGGATGAATTCATTGGTTGAGAGAAAATAGTGCCAAATATAGATACTGTATGTCTTATTTACTGCTATCCTTGAGGAGGACAACAAAGGAAACACCTGTGCTGTTACTTGTTTTGTGGCATTAGAGAGAACAGAATATTCCTAACATTAAGCCCAAGTAGCAGGGTTAAGCTTTCATATATATTTTTGTATATATATATATGTGTGTGTGTGTAATTATATATAGCCATATATATATGCATTATATATACATACAAAAAAAAAATCACAAGAGATCTCTTCACCAGGTGATCTCTGAAAGACCTTAATTTGAAACTGATAATTAACTAAAAAAACTTCTTTCTTATGAATTAAACTACTGAATATTTTAGCGTTAAGCAATACCAACTAGCTTGCTGCTTGCTTGGAGTACAGCATACTTAAATGTTTCTGGAAGCAAAATATTGTCTTTCACAATGTGCACAGACATAACACATATATATGAACAGATACAAACCACAGGAAAGTTTTAGAATTAAGATCTATAGAATTGCCTATCTTTCATTTTTCCCATTTATAAATGTAACAATTATTAATAAAAAACTTGGCAAATCCATTTTCACTATTATCTTCGTAGTTTATTATATACCAACTCAGCCCTTATATTCCACTTAGCTTGTTTGAGATATCATTAAGTAACTGGGAAGAAATATAACTGGTTTATGTAAATCTACTAGGTAGAAGTGCTAATTAAGTAAAAGCTTGCAAGAAGAATAAATTAGAATAAAGCAGGAATTAATTAATTTAAGTCAGAAATTAAGAGAGAGTTTCTAGTTATCGGGTGATTTTGGTGGTGGCACAGTTTTCAGTGATGTTAGAGCTATTTGTTTCCAGCTTTCTATGTACACATAAAACTACTTCATTACAATGAGGGCAGCAGAAGGGTAGCACAGAGAGAAACTGCCTGGTTTTTTTACCCTGGCTGTTATATCCCAGGTCCCATGTAGCTCTCTCTAATGGAGATTCCTTGGTAGTGAAAAAAATACTTCACATTTGGGAGAAATCACAGAAGGACAAGATAGAGACTCAGAGAGCAAGAATCAAAAAGAAGAACCTGCAGCACAACTGCCTCCCAGTGCCTTGAGAGGTTCGTAAGGACTGTGCCCAGTAAGGAGCTCACAAACTCTAGGACAAGGTTTATATAAAGTCAGTTACACTGAGGAAATCATTGCAAATTGCTGGATCAGAAAGCAAGCATAGAGAAATACAGTTGCCTTGCCTGCACAAAGCTAATTTAGAAAGTAAGGGGTTTAAAAAGAAAACCACAAACTTTTATGCATTCAGTTAAATATTCACTTTGTTCCAGGTGAGTAAAACTGACATAGTAACCTTGTAAAACAGTTTTAGAAATTGGTAACTTTGTGAGGTCTTATAGCATGATAATTTTATAGAGAAGTTGGAAGAGTTCTACATCAATCCACTCTGTGTCCATGACACTTTCCAGCAGGAGTAGCAGCATGAATAGCATGTGACTAAGACTGTTAACAATTTTTATAGAATTGTAGAGAAGTAAAAATAAGATACAAACACAAGTACCTTGGATTTGAGCATAATTAGAAGTCAGCTTAATGCAAGTGTAGATGTAATAAAGCAAGGGAATATTTGTTTTAGTTAGAAGACAAAATACATAATCATACAGATTAGATGACTTTAGAAAACTTGAGCTTTGCATGGAAATAAACAGATTGTGAGTGGTAAAACCAATAACATATATGGATACATTTAAGGCTTTAATTGGATCCAAGCAAGATAATTACAGGACTAAAAAGCTGATGCAGTATAAGAGTAATGAAATTTAAAAAAACCCATAAGAACAGAGGTTTACAGTAACAGCTGCACATGATTATAGAATAATAAAATGAACAAAAAAGCATATACAAAACCAACATAAAATTAAGAGGGCATAGGCATTTTTCAAAAAGCAAAATGACAAAGCGAATCTGTAGAAAGAAGTGTAATCAAAATGTAAATGCAGAAGAGTACTCTGGCACTTTGGACAGATCAGCTTCATGAAGGCTTAAATGCTATTGTGATCTACAGTTCATATTGATTTTCACTTTTTGTATTATGGTTTTTTTTATCAAATGTATTCCATTAAAATAAAGACATTCTAGTTTCATAAGTCATTCTACTTAAATGTTTTTCTGTATTCACCATCCAAGACTATTAACCGTTTATTACATATTGCCAAATGTCCTTAGCTCTTTCAAAAAGCTATAGCTTGCGAAACACATGCACAGATTTCTGTGATTATGTTGTCTGCAACAGTGAAGATGGACCTGTTAAGTCCAGAGATCTTGATATCTACCTAATTAAATATTGCTTGCCCATAACCTACCATGTAGTTCCAAACAAAAAAAAAAAAAATCCATCTATTACTCAACTAATATATTCAGACATCTGTGTTTCCAGCAGGCTTCCAGACACCCCTCCTGTCTTTCCAATTGTGTAATTCTGTGGGGTTTTTTTCAGTTGTACTGAGATCCAGCTTCACCACGAGGGGTGAGCTGTGCCTGACCCAGACTAGGCAGTTTAGTGGTTAAGAAAATCTTCCTGAGACACAGCAGATTCAAGTTTGAGTCCATTGCCTAAGAAGGATATTGAGCCCAGATTCTTACTTTCTGGATTGAATTCTGGACACCATTTGCCATTTTTTTTTGGTGAAAATGTGCACAGCTAGTCCTAGCCTTCAAAACAGCTTTCAAATTAAGGCCAGTTTCAGTTAAATCTCACATCCTGTGTGCAAAAGAAAAGTCAAGAGCTTCAGCTCACACCAACCATGACAGCACCAGCTCGGGGCAGTAGTGTAATTTAAGACTGAGAACACACTGCATCATTTACAAGCTCTCAGGAACTTCAGTGGATTTTGTCCATCTCCTGCTTAGAGGCAGGTACCGAAATCCAATAAAAGTGACACTTCATGTACATTTATGTGTTTATTTTAGCTCCAGACTTGATTATTTGACTGTAGAGCAGACTTAATAACCTGTATTGCTGTAAAGTCCATTTCCTTCCAGCAATAAGGGCCACACAGCCCTTTGTGAGGGCATCTGAGAGCTCATCACTGCCCTCCTCCAACAAACAACTGGAACAGATTTGTGTCTGGCTCATAATTATCCTAACACTCACTGATAAGTACACAGATCTGTCCTATCTACCACCATGCTCCTTAGGAAACACCCAGCTCCCTTTGTACATGACATCACACTATCTGTTACTGCATTTTATCCCACTCTTCTCTCTTTCTAGTCCTCAAAATCATGAACTTTTTATAAATTACATTGGACACTGCTTTGGTATGGACAGTTGCTTCTGACATATGTCAACAACCACTTTAAATGTCACACATACCCTACCGACAGCAGGACATATTGAATTTTTATTTAATTATTCAGTTCTTATAAAATCTTCAAGTAACTTAAATTTCCAGCAAAATCCTTTCTCTTCTCCTCCTTAAATCTCTGTATACCAAAATTACCCATAATAATCCCCATCTCCTCCATTATAAACTGTTCCCCTTGGGCTATCTATCTGGCCCTGGAGGGTATATTCTCTACTCCTGGAGGTCTGGCTGCCCAGGCTCAGTACCAATACAGAAGGTGCAGCCAAGGATGGCTGTGACCTGGGGGCACACTGCTGGGCAGCCCCACACAGACAAATGAGCCAGGGCCACTCCTTTCCCATCAGAGCTGCAGAGAGCTGTGGCTGGGCCTGCCCCAGGCTGCAGCTCCCACCACCTCATAGTCTGGCTGTGGACCTGGCCATGGACATGCTGATCTGGGCCCAGACCCCTACCCACGGGTTGACATCCTGGCCTGGCCTCCACATCACTCCCAAGGCCCCGCCTGGCCATCCCAAGGCTGGATCTGACCCTGGTTACTCTCTACGGACATGAGCCTAGTCTTGCTTCTCCCTGATTACAACCATATCCCAAGCTTTTCTGAGGCTCAAGGAAACCACACACAACTAATTCTCAATAAAAAGAGAAAAAAAAATTACAGACAGCTTTTGATTAAACACACTGTATCAAATCTCATTTTCTATTTATTTCCATTTAAGTGATAGATTTCCTTCAAAATTTACCACAAAAATTTACTACTAGCTAACGAAACTGTGACTACTGGGATTAACTCTCCCTTCTCTCCTTTTAAGTATAGCTCCTATGTTAATAACTCTCCCATGGCAATTTGCCGCTTCTAATTTGTTACCAGATTTTCCAAGTCTATCAATATTTTGAAATGCAAATTATCCAGTCACTCAGTAGAAAAAAGACAATTAGAAATATTTGAGACTACCTCAACGAGAGAATTTAAAGTCTGCTCATTTAGTATCATTTAAGTAGGTAAAACATTCAATTTCAACTGAACATAGTTCTAAGTTCAAGTTAAAGTTTAATAACGGTAATCAGTGTGTATACTTTTATGTACATACCATATAGTTGCATTTTTTTAAAGAGTTCTTCCATGTCAATATCCAAATTACTTTCTATAAAGTGCTTTATGAAATTGCTTTGCAGTGCTTCCTAAAATGAAATGTGTTAGAAGTTACATGAGGTTTATCGTCTCTAAAGAAATATAAAATACACATATGCATTCATGTTCAATTCCATTACCGACTTTTCCTGCATAGCACTGAAGAAGTCACTTAGCCTCTCCGTATCTTCAGTCTTCCCCTCTTAACAGGTTAGCTCCACACATTTCAAATAAACAGTGGAACATATACTCCCCAATACTGTACATCACTGTCCTCCTATTTTAACAGTGAGTCCATTCTAATGTCCTTGCAAACCTGCTGGGACAGAAACCTATTTTCTTCTCCTGCAAGACTTTTGGGACATTATACTATTAGCACTAGCAGTAGTAAAATAAATATGTTTAAGTACTGGCATTTGGGAATTCTTTTTACATTATTTTAACTTTCCTTCATTTGCCAAGTTCTAAGGGGGGGGTGGGGGGGTGGGAATTATTAGCTCTACAAGAGCATCCTGGGATCTTCAAGTCTAATGCATGATTGCTAGCATCACTCCTTAATTAAATTTAAAAGTAACAGTTCAACTGATATGTATGGGCCATGACAGAATTCTGTTTATTTTCCCAAAGTGTAACAGCCATAAATGTTTTCACAGGTCAAACATAGCAAAACTAAATCTCATTGGGGAGAAAAAAGGACACGGATATGTAGAATGGGAAAAATCCCAGTAACAACAATGCTCTTTATTTTTAGTTAATATTTCCCACATCTTTTTTTTTAATCAGTTGCATACATTGTTGGAAAAAACAAGTGATAAACAAGCAAGTTCCAGAAAATATTTTATTTCCTATGACCTTATATTTGCTTTAAATAAGTGTATAAAGCTAGTAGGTGTACCTACTTCTTTTATTTCCCCTATTGCCTGGTAATACTGGGCATAGTAAGGTAACATTACTTTTAAGTATTTTCACCTCAGAAGCTTCTCAGTATCACATTGTAGGCTCATAACCTAAAGCTAACCTTTCAGATAGATGGACAGCTTTATATGTGTAGAAATTTGTCTAGATCACATAGCAAATAATTGGAAAATAAGAAGCCATCCCACAGTTCACCAACCTGCAGTCGTGAGACCGTGAGGACATTTCCACTGCTTTTAAAAACCTCAGACATCCTAAGCCATGTCTCAGAATAAGTCTTCAAGTTTTCCACAAAACCAAAAGTGAAATTAGCCTGGGAAAAAGAATACATGGTGACAAATGAAGTAAAAACTGCATAGCAAATCTTAAGAAACAGAAAAAACTGGCAGGCTTCATATCTTCTGCAACTCCTTTCCATTTCACTTTGGCAGTCTGCAGTAAGGATATCAATGTTTTCTTTTTTCTACTTAAGAAATTAAAGGTATTTGTTTCAGTCTTTGAATACAAAGCAAATCAAAGTCTTCCTGCTGTGTGTATGCCTCCTACCTGAAGTATAAAGACCTCTTTATTCTATAATGTCTCTTTCATACAGAGTATCATAGAGGTGCTTCAGAAAAACACACAAAACCACACAGTTAGGACACATTCAAAAGAAAGCATTTGCAGACCTGTGAGTCTTTTATTCAAACTACTTTGAATATATAATAAAAGTGAAAGTTGGAAGGATGGTCTGGAAAATAAATTCAACTGACCAATCAATCTATTTCAAAATACTCTCGCAGAGGAAGACTTGAGTATAGCAAAATATTCTCTGTCCCAGTCCAACATAAGCTGTAATTCCTCTCTTAGTCACTAGCAAACAACCATCAATTTTTTACAGCCTGTTTTAAAAAGATCACAAGCATACTCAAGATTAGAAAATATCGCAGTATCTTTCTGTTTAAATTGGTGTTATCAGTCACAGAAGTGCATTTAACAATCTATTATGGTAGAGATCGTGACATTTCCCAGCAAAGAGTGTCTGCAATGAGTTGTAAACTCCAATTTGAGACCACACTTTTTGCAATAATTCCTATTGAAAGTACACAGTTTTTGCCATAGTAATTTTAAGTGTCTTTTGCAAAATCCCACTGCTAGCACAATACAGGAAAACAATTTGTGGTGGTTCTCTCTTCTTGTTTGTAGCACAGAAGGCCCCAAAGAGACCGTTACAGATAATTTCATTCTCCTGAAGAATTAATGCATCCTCTATGAGTTTCCCCATTCTACTTTCAAATGGAGAGTTATCCTAAATGTAAAACTAAAGTTTGGTGTCCAATCAGCTAAACCAGTTCTTCTGTTAATAAGCAACACAGAAACCCCATGGACTGAAATCCCAGGCCTGAATATTTGGATCATGTAACCCACTGCACAGGCAGGATGGTGACAAGCTGAGGGAGACCAGAAAGGGTGCAAGGGTGAAAAACAGCCAGAATGGGAGATTGCTATTTCCCCAGTACAGAGCAAACATGAGTCATGCTGGAACACAAGGAGATCAAATTTTCAGACATCATTAGAAACTGTTATACCAAACTTCTTGACTTGATTCTGAATAGTGCAAAGAATTTTTTTTTTTTACTTTCAGAGAGCTATAGTAACCATAATGTGCTTGTATTCAACTTTCCTATACAAACAACAACAAAAACTTCTGCAGCAGCATGGATTTCTGGAAAAGATGAATTTTATATAATGTAGAAGCATATTTGAAAGAAATTAAAAGCAGCAAAAGGGTAAGCTGTGTGCAGGAGGTACAGAGACTATTTAATGCAGCATAGACAAAACTGAACAAATATATATTGCCTATCAAAAAAAGATTTGAGAGACTTAAGAAAGACCATATGCATGCACACACACACTACACAGCAGGAAGCTACTAGGAAACATCCTTTTAAAAAATCCAAATCCAAATAAGAATACAAGAAAGACTAGGAAAAAAAGGGATTTTTTTTTTTTTTTTTTTTTTTCCTCCTTCATTTTTTTGTTTTCTCATTCCCCACAGTAGGCTTTTGGGAAGTTCCTGAGCCAGAAGCTTTCTATGCGGAGAACACTTTAGAGAATCTGTCTCAAATTGAAGCAGCAGTAAAAAAAAGGTCATACAATTTAACAAAATGAACAATAAGTAGCTTCCAGGACAAGATAACATCCAGCCAAGAATTCTAACAGTGCTCAAGGACTAAATAGTTGAAGTACTCACTGTAGTGTAACCTCCTGATTAAAATTCCCTTGTTATCAGGGAACCAGAAAATAACAAATGCAATGATATTCATAAAGATGCTAGGGGAACCAGAGGACTACAGACTGATAATTCTAAAATTTGTACTAAGTAAATTTTAATTTTGTTATATAATAATAGTAAATTACAGTAAAGAGTAGTAGTAGAGATAGAGATTAGAAATAAATATAGTTGGGAGATATAAACACAAGATTTTAAAAAAGAAGTGGCCTCAGTTGAAGAACAAGCAAATGAGGAAGAGGTCACTGATGCAGCATATCTCACTATATGAACTATGAATACTAAGGGTTTATATAAGCTCAAAAAGCAAGTGAACAAATTATAGCAAGAAAGTCCTGGCAAGCCTGACCCTTAAGTTTTTGGAAGTTGGGACAGTATTTGGAGGGAATATCACTTTACTGACATGTTCTTCAGTTCTTACCTATACAGCATTTACTGATTACAGTAGGAATCAGAACCCAAAATGGAATGCTTAATCTTACATGGTAAAGCAACTCCCGTGTGTTTGTATGCTAATGACTAGCTGGACTTTGATGTTTAATAGAAATTCTCTTCAAGTTCTCTTCTTCCTGATCAATGAAGATCCATTAAAATAAATATTCTTTATAACACCTAGGCTGGATATTGCCTTTGATTAAAATTAGAGTCTTCAATATCCAGTCCTGTCTGGATTGAATATGTCTAAGCCTCTTCCTGATGTAACAATAAATAAAAATGTTATTTTGAGCTTACTGAACTGCTTTTATAATGACATCTTTTAACAGACAGACAAGTCAAGTGTGCTTATGCAAAGCCAGAGAGGATATGTAAGTTTAGAATAAGAACTTACTCAGCTCATTATCAATTTTTCTAATTATACTAGACAATAAGGCAGGGAACTGAAATTAATGAATTTGCTAGACTGGCTTCTTTCATTTCTCATTGTCTTGCTGCACTTATATTTTTTTATATATATATATTTGTGTATATATATCTATTCTGACTGTTCCAATTACAAAGAAATAGCACAAAGTTGTGCCAATGTGACTGCCTGAATATAAGATCTACTCTGAGAATCTTTTGAAATAATAAATACTTTCATAAGATCATCTCATCAGTGGTGAAAAGTTCAGTTGCGAAAGCACAGATCAAAGACATCACACGTGGTCTTTGAACTCCTGGATGCCAGTTGCTACTGAACATTTTTGCTCTGTCAGCACTGCAGCCTGTAGGTTTTTTTCACTTTCATTGTTATTCTACACATTAAAACTGTTGACTTCTCAGAAGGTAAAACCAGCAACCTCACAATTTATCGAAGAATGGTCAATTACAGACTCTTAATAAAAATAGTCCATGTGAAAAATTTACAAATATATCTTAGTACACAAACGTCAATGTTCTTTATAGCTTTAATCCTCTACTTTCTATTCTAGTAAATAGCTGTCATGGGGTCACATAGTCCAAAGGAAATTAAAACTTCTGTTCCAATTTCAGTAGGCTGCGTAAGAGGTACAAGGTCAGATTTTAGTAGCCATGTTCAAGATATCTGGGACAATATTTTACGTTTAAGTTTTGTTTCTGTTCAAGCAATAGCTGATAGGATTCTGTAATAAAACAAATTTTAAAATTGCTGAAGAAACTTTCCTGCTACTTTCATATTTACACATAAACAGATACACATCCTTAATTGCCTGTTAGGTCTACAGGTTTGGGGGAAAGGTGGGTGTGTATTTATATAGATTCCTGAATAAGGTGACAGAACTCTTGTGAGCCTGAGAATACATGAGAAGGAGAGATTATGCTAGAGGCATCTACCAGAATCTTTGTATTGTTCCAGAGCATTAAAAAAAAAAAAAAAAAATACCACAAAAAAATGAAAAACAAAGAACACAAGCAAACTTCATTCTGAACTGTATTACTCAGTCTTGATTTCACTAAAAGATCTATAGGGGAACACAACATATGTCAGGAGATTTATCTTTCTTATAGATGCTTTTAAGAATGTGGTTTCAGCATATTGGCAAAATAATGTGGAAATGTCTTAAGTGCATTATTCTAAATGTCATTGTAACAGAGAATTTAATTACGTATTCAGAACTATTTGGAATTTTTATAATTTCTTACAACTTATCCTTTATAGAATTTCCATCTATAAAGAGCAGCTTTATTTTTAGCTGACTAAAAATTTAAAATTAATTATAGTCGACTCCAGAGAGATGGCCTATTGCCCAAATTCGGTTCTTTAACTACAAAATATTAAATCACTGAAATTTTATTTTTAATTCATAGCAGAAACTATAGTTACCTAGTATCTGCTATCTAACACACGCTTTTTAGCTTAGCTCTTTTTACTATCTTTTTAGAGCATAAGTCAGAATACCATGATGTACTCCATTTAAGCGGAAAATAGTCACCATCACATTTAAAGTTATATAATCTTTTTGTGTACCACTTACAAGCAGTAATGCTTTTTTCTAGATTCTAAATTAACCTAAATTACCATTCCCGCAATAAGTAACATTTCAGGATAAAAATCATGTGTTTGCAAGATAAATACAAAATTTGCACAGAACTCTAATGTGTACTTAAAATAAGCCGTGATCCCTCCTCCTACAGAAGTGCCTCAAAGCTAGTCATGAACAAACATGTCTTTGTAGATTATCATGCTCAAGACAAAGCACCTACCATATCAAAACTGCAGAGACAGTAAAAACTGTTGAATAATATCAAGTCATCAGTGTCCACACATATGGCAGCTCAGCTATTACTGGTCATTCATACTACTGGTGTTAGAAACATAATCAGGAAGGATGCACTGTAGGTTGGATGCTTTTTATTTTTTAAAGACAGCTCAGTCACTCTCTCAGAACAGGCTTTTGTTCCTGGGGTGTCCCTTCCCCACAGTTCCCTATGCTGCCCCATTAGAGTTCCCATCATAAGAAAATGTTGAGGGCTAAAGCACACTTGGAATATGTATATCCTGCACCTTGATACAGGTTCACATGACACTTCTGCTAATGTGTTCTTTTTAATCTTTCTATACAAGGGTTAAGGGGCTTTGAAAATTCTGCTTTTCACACTGAGGTGAAACGACTGTAAGAAGTAGGATAAAAGTTAAGGGAAATATTAAGCTTTAAGTGGGAACAAAGTGAGAACTCAGGGGACAGGGTGGATCCAGTTTTCTGAAAGGCAATTATCCAATTGCTTCTACCTACCCTGAGAGAAATGGACCTTTAAAATGAAGTACAAAGACAAAATCAATAAACAGAAATAGTGTTTCTTTTGATACTCACTTTCTCCATGACGAGGTCAATCATGTTGATGTTTGAATTGTACAGTATCTTCCCATGTAATAAAGGTTTCAGGAAAGTCCATAGCAAAGCCCCATTAGAAGACTGCAAAATCTCCTGATAAAGCTTCAAGCAAAATGGAGCTGCAAAAACAAAGACAGAGTCACATTTATGACAGACAACACAGGTGAGGTTGGATTATTATTATTATTTTTAATTAAAATAAAATCTTGAGCCTTAATTTAAGGTCCGCCATAGCACCATGCCAAATACCATCCAACTGCCACTAAGCAATCACTACAGGTCCCTGAATAGAAACTGTTTAACCACAGTCTACGATAGTCTTGAGAATGCAGAACTCTAAATATTAGACAAGAAAAAAAGAATTAGAATCCAAATGTTACTGTAAAAGCCAGCAGAGGAACTCTCTAAGACTCATTTTGGAGTTTTAGAAAGCAGGCATTCTTTATTGCAGCACTGGGTGCACATGTGAATAGCTTCACAAAGGTGAGCACACTCCCATATCTATAAGTGGCAGCTAATATACAGTGAGATTATACATATTGATAACTTTTCCAAGAAATGAGTTACGTATGCGTTAGATTTCCTGAAACTAACTACAATATCTGCATCCTAATTACACATGTGCTTTCTTCCTGGGTGGTGGTCTGGAGGGGTCCCTGGTAGTTGTTGGTAGTCTTCCTCACTGTGTCTGCTGGTTGACCTTAGTGCTCACGCATGCTCACAAAAGTCTGTTTAGGAGGTGTTGTGCAGCTCTGTTGTGTCTTAGCTGGTTTGTTTTAATTTGTCCTGACCTTGTTTCTGTTATCTTCAAGAATAGGCCCCAACTGTCTTATTTACTACTGTCTTATCTTCAAACCCCCTTCTTCTTCATGTTTGTGAAAAGCAGTCTGTGGACCCCATGTATCCTAAAAGTTACATTAGTGCATTTTAGAGCGGAAGGACACATGCAAAACCTCTGCTCACAAAATGAATGCTGAGCGAAGAGTCACCGTAAAAAAAAGAGACTCACTCCACACCCTCAGTTGTTCTGCAGCTTTCTATTCCTACATAAGAAAGAAGTATGAATACACAAATTCCTTCACAAATACAGACTTCTTTATCTGTATAATTTCTAAGAACCTAGCAAAAATACAGGAAAATAATTTGGCATGACACTTAAATTCTTGCTTTGAAAAATCTAATCAATTCACTTTTCCATTCCTTAACCAAAAAACATGTTCCTACATCAGATGGGGCTATTAATGCAAGAGCATGTCCTTCAGAACTAGGATCCAAGGAATAGCTCCCAAGATATCCCACTGCATTTCCACTCAAGTAAAGACAATTAGTTTCCTGTGAGAGACATTTAGATTTTTATGCCCAGCCCATGTGTTTTGGAGTATTTTATTATTCATTATGAGTATTTTAGAAATATCCCATTTCCAGTGCTGTGAGGAAATATTAAATAATGTCATTAACTCCTCAAGGAAGGCAAATTATTGTACATAATGGAAAACTAAGCCAAAAATATTTAAACTCCTGCCAAAAGTTAAAGAAATGAATGTCAGAAATGTATCATTAAGACCACCCAGGTCTTTGCCCAAATTTTTACTTTCTTCAAGGAAACAATCATTACTAAACACACTCATTGTTAAATGATAGCAAAGAATTAAGAGGCTCCAAGCTGGCCTGTCAGAAACATCAATATGCTAAAGACACAGAAGGCTTGCTAATCTGAGTTTGCTTTGATTTTCAGAAAGTCATTGGCAAGTGTCTGGTACACAAAATACATACAAAGTTGTGGTGGTTTGACCTTGGCTAAATGCCAGGTACCCACCAAGTCGCTCTATCACTTCCCCCCCCTTTCCCCTTTTTTTCTCAACAGGGCAAAGAAGGGAAAGAAAATAAGATAGGAAAACAAAACAACCCTTGTGGGTAAAACAACAGCAGTTTTAATATAAGCAAAGTGAAGCAAAGGTCCGCGCGCAGAAGCAAAAAAAAAAAAAAAACAGATTTATTCTCTACTTCCCATGAACAGGCGATGTCGGGCCTTCTCAGGAAGCAGGGCTCCAATACGTGTAGTGGTTGCCTCGGAGGACCAAGGGTGACCCCACCCCCTTCCTCCTTTCTCCCAGCTTTATACTGAGCAGACGTCATATGGTATGGAATATCCCTTTGGTCAGTTCAGGTCAGCTGTCCTGGTTGTGTCCCCTCCCAAGATCTTGCCCACCCCGTCCCACTTTGGGGGGGGAAATGTCAGAAAGAGCCTTGGTGCTGTGTAAGCACTACTCAGCAGTAGCCACAACACCAGTGTGCTATCAATACCCTGTCAGCTCCCAACATAAAACACAGCACCATGAGGGCTGCTACAGGGGAAAACCAATTCTGGCTCAGCCAGACCCAGTATAAAAGTTAATCACTGTGAAGGAGTACAAATCAAGTTTCTGTGGCCTCATATAATTATTTTTTACTTTCATTTTCCATTGACTCATTTAACAATTTGTAAAATACGGAAAACAGTATTGATTCAGTGATAGGAATGAGAAACTAACTGATGCTTTAAAGATATTTCAAGGTCCTAAGGTAAAATGTCTTACAACATTCCAGAGTTGTAACAATATTAAAAAAAAAAAAAAAAAATCATCAAGAGACAGATAGGGCTTGTGGCTTAAACAGCTTTGAAAGAGACTAAGCCCCAAACAATCTCTCTAATCAGGCATCCTGTTAACTCCATTCTTCAAATAGAAAAGAAACACAGAGCTGCCTGCTTTCTGCTATCCCACACACAAGTGAAGAAGGCTAGGGCAGAGCTCTGGCTCCCTCCCAAGAGTACCAGCCAAGTCAGAGTGTTTCTGGCTGTAGAAACTGATAGATGATAGAGCCATGATTCACAGTCACAGATTCTTCCCTAGTGACACTCTATCACTGCATGCTTCTTTTATACAGGGCCACCAAGGCACTAACAAGGTTATTAACAATATTAAAATTAATCAGGGTAAGTCAAATGTATATTGAGGAAAGGGAGCAAAAGTGAAATTATGTAAGAACTAAGAGAATTTCTGGGCACTTGATAAAGAGAATAGGAATATCAACTATTAAAAAACTTATCCAGAGGGCTTACATATTTTACTGCACAATAATACCACAGCTGTTCACAGAAGAAAGGTATGCAGCCATAAATTCTGAATCTTGTATTTCAAAGATATATTTTTAATATCAAGTGCTTTAAAAATTCTAATAAATATGTCTCTAAGACAGGAATATTCTTATTTATTATTTGCAAAGATAAAAAACAACCAGAATCACTTGTGTCTCATCCACAATTATCTCGTAGCCATAAAACTTTTATTGACCAACCCTTGTGCTCAGGATTACAGTGTCAACTGAGACGTCAGCTGGTATATAAACATTACCATTTAAGAGGGAAAAATGTCTCTAAACTCTGAATGCATACATGCAACTTGTGATTGTTAGTTTTTCTTACTTGAGTCTTCAGGAATGCCGTATTTTGCCATATTGCCCTCCAAGAGTCCCATGATCCTGGGCATATCGATGAACAGATTTGCATTGCTGAAAAATGAAGATTCTTCTTTACACACTGCCTTGATTGCAGACTCCAGGGATCCAACAGCTGAACTTCTGAACTGCCCACCTTGTAAGAACTAGAACAAACAATCAGACATACAGATGAATCAGAGTTGCTTTTAGTAGCTTCAGGGAGTAGCCCTGGTGTTCTCTCAATATTGGCATCCAAGGAGATTGACAAAATTATTCTGCTGAAACTGCCTACAAGAATAAGGGCCTGCTGTGCTCTTTTGTGTTCTGATCACCTTTATCATGGGGGAAAAAAGAAAGATAATACAGGTTTAATTACTTGATGAAAGACGGTAGTATAATGTACTACATTAAACTTTGAAAAATACTTGTATCAGGCAGAAAAGGAATGAAAATATCAAGACAACTGGACTACAGATTCCATGCTTACAATGTCAGTTTTCACAAAGTCTGCTCTTCTGGTAGATTACTCCTGTGTCACAAAGACAGCAGAAACAATCAAAACCATTTTGCATATGAATGTTTGCAGTGAAAATGGTTGCTAAGAAGAAAAACTATATTCAAGTGCACGTCTTTTAACTTGTTAGATGTGTTGCTAGTTTTTGTACGTCTTGAGTCATACCAGCATTTATTATTGCCATTTGCTCATGACTAGCATACATCTAATAAGGAGAACAATCTGACTGCTTTTATGGCTTGAGCACCATCATTTACCACATTCCAAAAAAATAAAACCAGCTTCCTCTGTGCAGCTTAATTTTTCAAATAAGGTGTAAATGGTATCTCATGGAAGGCTGTACAGGTGCACAGTTCTAAGAGTGGACACAAGTGAAAGGCAATGTGCTTCCAGAGTATAACTGAAGGATGAATTGGCTTGCCTGATACTCAGTACTGTTGCAGATGCTTGTCAAGAAAAACATAACTAAACTATCAGGCATCATTTGAAGGCTGTAGAACTGACAAATAAAAAAAATATACTGTGATATGTCAACCAAACAACATTTGACACTGAAATAAATTAGCATTTTATCACTAGAATTTTATTTTTTTTTAACAGAAGAGTCAATTTTCAAAGTAGTACGGCCCTTTACATGAAGAATAAATCACAGACCGTTTAGAGATTGTGCTGTTAGTAACAGTTTATCCTGATCAATGCATTTACTGAAGTGTCAGGTGCTTCTTTAGTAATCCTGGAGGAATATTAGAAAGTATTATTTAAAACATAGTGTTGGCTGCTCCCAAAAATCTGACTTTTTGCATACAGTTTCAGCATAGAGCATAGTAAATAAATAATATCCAGATCTCATGATACCATCATCTACAGCACTTGAATGAATCTACTGGCATGGACTTTACTGGAGGAATAAACTTTATTTATGCACAACGCTGAATAAAAGTGGTTTTGAATCCTTATTAGTGACTATTTGCACTAGAAGGATAAATGAGGCTTATTTCAGTCAAAGAGCACAAACTTGCTAATTAATTCCAGTTCCAATCAAAATAACTTGAAATTCAAATAATGAATATTTATGCAGTAAGCTGCCACCAACAGACTGAATCTACTTACTGTCTTTCAACTAAATATCCACTGACTCAGTAAGATAAATTTCCTAAAATTTGGCTTTGATAAAGTGGGAGAACTATATGGGTTGGATGTTCACAAAAAGTTCTTTGATCCAGTTGTCCTAGTTTAAACTAAATGAAGTAGATCTGTAATCAAGGCTGATGAAACCAAACAAGCAGCCTCCTACAAAAAAAGTAATCAATCAAGCCAGTTGCTCCAACAAATTCATGGAAGAAGGCGGCTGGTACTGAAGATTAAAAAGCTATCTGGAACTAGATTCTCAAATGGGGGCAAAAACCTCATAGCTTAGGGGCTTTGGACCTAATTGGACAATTGTGTGTTTAAAAAAAATATCATTAATAAAACCAAATTCATGTGGAGTAAAAATAACAGCTGCTTAACAAAAGAAATCTAAAAGTCAAGCCAGGTTACAGACTGCACATAAAACTAAAATAAGTTCAGAATCATTACATTAAGACAGAGAAAAAAAGTAATGCAATTTCCCTGAAAAACTACAGAGAGGTTAAAAATAATTAAAAATTTCATGAAGTCAAAGGGCTAAAGGAAACCAATGCAGACAGACAGATATTCCTACTTCTGGGTAGAGCCATAAACAAAACAAAATATTTATTGTACTGAAATTGACAGAATCAGGGGGGAAAATAACAAAATTGCTGGTTTGGTTAAATTATTTTCAGAAGCCTATCAAATTTATATGGCGATATTTGAATGAAAAGTAGAAAATTCATCTATACTCAAGAATGAGCGACATAATGATCCCGGAAATAATGGATATCTGGTTGCAATATTTAATAGGGAAAATATACAATTAATTTTAAAGTAGAAAGCAGTTAAAGACAAAAAGTATGTGAGGAGTAGAATCTAATGCATTATCAAATTATCATTCCAGACCAATACAATATATTTATGTGGGAGGCAAGTACTTTTTCCAAAAAAAGATACATTCTGTCTCTTTAGAGATAGCATATGTCTTTTTTGAGATAGGTGAACTCCAATTAACGTTCTTGTCCCAGAAAATATTAATAAGAATTAATTCAATAACTATGTGGTGGGTAAAAAATGGCCTGTTAAAGGAACCCTGTTAAAAGGAAAGAAAACACTGGATGACAGAGAAGTGACTAGTGTTATTCCTGTGAGACTTATCTCAGGTCCACTGAGATAAGATTTTTAGCTCTGAAAGAAGAAAATTGCTGAAATTTGCTTATAATTTAATACCAGAAGGTATTGCAGGAGAAAAGAAGATCAGAATGTAATATGTCAAGAAACCAGTAACCTAATTTAAATTAAATCGAATATAAAGATAACCAGTGCAAAACTTATTTATCAACTGAAATCATGAGATGCTGTTGTAAAATGGAGCTTACCTGGGTAGATCAATGATCCTTGATCAAGTAAGAGACAAAAATGTATGCATCTTATGAAAAAGGTGAACACAAGATTAAGAAAGTGACTTTCTTAGGTATAGACATGAATGAGCAGAACTACAACAGACATCAGCCATAATTCCCCTCAAAGACTGTACACATTTCTTGTCCTCAATATTCAAGATTAGCTTTAACACAGCATGCAGAGGTGTCACTAGGATGTCTGAGACAACTGAGAGACTGTTATGAAAGAAAAAAAATAAAACAAAACAAATACTAAAATAAATCTATTTAACCTATCAAAACAGAGGAGGACTGACTGGCTTTCCACAAACACATGGACAAGTCAGAGAAATTCTAAAAGCTGCAGAATATTTTTGATACAAGAATAAACATATTAACCATGGATAAACTTAAGCCGTCAGTTTATAAGTTTATAAAAAAATGAAGCTTTTCAGTAATGATAGTTTTAACAGAGAACTTATTCAAATTAGTGGAGGAATTACAGAATGAAGCCACCTTTCACAACTGACAGCATTCAGTAACTCAACAAGTCCCCCCCAGTTTATCTATTCATGAGTGACAAACATACCAAAAATTATCTGTGGAAATATAAGTGAATAATTTCAAACAGCAAACAAACAAGAAAAAATCATGATCAAAATCAACAGGTTTTCCTCAGGAAGTTATCCATTCACTCAATGTTGTTAACAGCAGAACGTGGTTCTGTATTCCAGTTACTACTGAGTGGCAGCTACTGAGATGTTACGTCATCTTTTATTACACAATCTGTACCATACCAATTCAGCTTCACATTTTACAGATATTTTAAAGGTATTTGCCTTTCAGACAAAAATCCATATGCATAATTGACAATTACTTTATTACCTCCTTCATTATAGAATTGCTTTTAAAATTAACTTCAAAATAATTTTTTCAGTTAATGAAGGAGACAGTCTGTCTTACTCTATGCTGAAGGTTCACATATTTTTACGTTAAAAGACCTTACGTACTTTATTTGGTAATCTTCCTAGGTCACTGAACTACTTTGCTGTTGGTTATCGTGAAAATAAAAATCCAGAAGCATGGACTCTTTCAAAAATGAAGTAAATTGTATAAAGAACATCTGCATTTTGGTAGTACATTTATTCAGTAGCACAAGTCTGGCCAGTATAGAAAAGAAGCAAACAAAATGATCAATAATTAAAGGTGTTATTGGAAAGTAGGAAAAAATCCACTTAAACCTGAAAAGAATACTTAAACAACTTTTACTAGTCTACAAAATGAGAAAAAGTTTCAGAGACAGAAGACACTTTCAAAATGTCAAACATCTAATTTATTAACAAAAGAAATAGACACTGAATTTTTTCATCCTCCACAAATTATTAGGTGACAAAAACAAACAGCAGTTTCTCAAGAAAAAAGTAATTAACAAAAACTAAGAAAATAAAGATTGTGTCAGAAAAAGTGAACAAAAAAGGTAAGATGTAAAAGGAACAAAGATTCCAAGGTTAAATCTACACTATGTTACAGGATAATATGGGTTGTCACGGAGCAAAGATTGAAACTGTAACCAGATGGCCCTCTGCTGCTCGATTTGTTCCTTTGCAAACTTTTTTCTGAACAGAACCTTTTGAGAGGTTCTCCTACCTAATAAGCAACTTCGGGATTTCATTCCAAAAATAATACTTCATTTGTTCGAAGAAAGGTCTGAGACAAACAGAACTAGTTTAAGGAAAGCAGTAAAGGTGTAAGCATCTGATGAAAGCTACCTTTCACTGTGGCAACCAAAGAGCTACTTGAAGAGAGACTCAGAACTAAACTAATATGCAGAGAACACCATTTTACAACATTTCTCTGCCACACAGATTAGAAGATCTTGAGAAAGATTCATATCACTAGGGAAAACAGTATTTAAGGCAGTGTTTACACTGTACTGTAGTCACAAACCAGTTTGCACTGTTTACCACTGAGGGATCATTTAGAGGTTTGCAATTTTTGAACCAGATTCGATCCTAAAATTTCCACACAGAATAGCAAACCCAGAAGGTAATGCCATAGGGTCAGCAGGGCTTCTCATGGAATTGGACCCTGCTTAGAAACACAAGTCTTTTTTCTGATTTATTTAATACGAGATCCACCACTGTGCTAGCTGTATAGATGCACACACAGCAACTGCCCTTAAAGGCAGGGACAAAAGAAATATCCTCAATCACACCTCATGTCACTTTTTTGTAAATGTCAAACAGAACTATCACATAAAAACCTCAAGCAACACAAACAGAAACCCATGACAGATAGAAGAACTGCACATGTTATCTTGAAATCTTATCCTTTAATAAAGCAAACCTATTTCTTGTAAACAAAGTAATAGTCTGCTCATCAAAAAAGTTACAGCATTAGCAGAAAAGTCATGGCTATCTCCAAATCACAGATAATACATGCTATTATTAATCAATAGCCTAACACAGTATTAACTTAGGCTATGATCTCCTAAATTAACAAAAAACAAACAAAAAAAAGATGACAGAAACAACACATCGATAGTCTCAAAATTAGCAGAGTGCTTGAAAGAGGCCAAATGAATCTTCCTAGGTACTATGGACTCTCTTCTGTCTAAGTTGCCAACTTTCTAGGACACAATTTCTGTTAGTGTTCCTCCTTACTAAGCACACATCCCCAACAAAGCATCTCTATGGGAATTAAGTTTGTATACTGAAAGCATACACATACCTGTTGCAATGCAGAAATGTCAAGCACACCAATATTTTGAATTCCTTGGAGGAAAACTGGAAGGTTTTCCATTACATGGTGGGCTTTATTGAGAAGAGAGCTGATACTAGAAACCACATCCAGTAGCATGTTTAGTAGATTGCCTATCTCAGATGGTATCTGAATCTTGGAAAAGAACAAAAAATCACAATAAACTCCAATTAGAAACAAACTTTTCAATGAAATACTCAAAATTATTCAGTCTTTTTCTAAAACTGAATATACAATACTCCTGCAAACCATGCTTAACAAAATTCCTTTTAGTATAAGCCTCCAGTTACTCTCAAATTCAGCTAAAGAAAAATTCTCTGGTAATATTAGAACTTGCCTATGACAAATCAGGAATTAAAATCCGGAGAACATGTTTATACCTACCAAACTGAAGCTCTCCTACCCAAGATGTTAATGGGATCTGCAACATCTTACCCCCTTGGAATTCCATGTAAATGAGGTTTCCTTCAACAGGTTCAAGATGCTCAATGCAATAGTTGTAATATCTTTTTTAATAATTCGTAAGTTAAATTAAATCTAGCAACCACTTTAGTTGCTTTAGGAATCGTATTAGACAACAAACTTTCCTGTTACACTGTTCCTCCCTTTGCATTTTTCATACGCACTGTCTAAAATAATTGTGTGCATTTGATTGCCTCCTTGGCTAAAGTTCAATTGGTTGGTTGTTGTTTCCACCATGCAAGTTTTGGTACTATGAATTTCCTCTCTATTTCCTTTGCTTTTATAGGTTATTTAGATGATATGGTAATACAAACTGATTCATTGTGTCCTGCCTATGAATGATAATAAAAACAATATAATCTCATTATATGCTGCTTCCTCTGATTATTTTATCCAACTTTATTTGACTTCTTACTATGATAACATATGCTTAGTTTTCTTCTCAGCCTTCACCGGCTTTTATGCATTAAAAAAAAAAAAAAAAAGAAACTGTAAAAAAAAAAATTTTATTCAGTCAAAAAAAATCAGTAAAACTTCCATAATAATTTAGGATGAGCTGACTAGTTTTTTATTTTTTGCTAGGAATTCATTAGGATTCAGTAGAAAAGCCCATCAGAATAAGCACTTTTTTCTTCTTTGTTTGGTTTGGGTTTTTTTTTCTCCCTCTAGGTTGGCAGATAATTCAGAAAGTAGAAATCTTTTCTTTTCCCTCTGGTATTTTAACCTATTCTGGGGAATTGTCTTGTTTTTACAAGTGTGTGCCCAACCTGTTTAACTGCGCATGCAGCATCCGGAATATAACCCAGTATCTACAGCTTTAGAACAAAATATTCTAATAACTATTTTTCAATTATTTGTACTTAACATTTTGTGTTCTGCCAAGCAATTACCCCAAAAGAACTAAAATAAATGTCTGCTAACTATCAGAAATCACATCCAATAATTTTGCTCTTTACAAATAAAAATATTATGTCACTGAACACTCACACTAGATCCCAGATTACCTTCAGTTGTACAGATGACACGTTTTGCTGCATTTGCTACATCTGCATCCCCTTCATTTTAGTTTTGGCACTGTATTATTCTTGTCAAAGTTATTTGACTTGGGTCATATAAAATATAGGAGGTTTGCCCTTCTAGAGAGACTCATCCTGAGAGCTGGAAAAGCTCCTCTCTGAAGGAGCCACCTGAATTGCCGGCATGATTTCTACAGTAAATAAAATGAATTCCAGAGTGTTATGAATTTTTCCTAGAAAATAATTTTATAATTTTTTTAATGTGAGCTCCTATGTTTGTTTTAGTTCCAGTGATGCCGAATCAGTCTTCCACACTCACAAATTAAGAGGTGACTAATCATATGAACTGCAAATGCCTAAAGCTTTCATAATTAACTCTTCAGTGATAATTTTCCTGAGGAAGCAAGAAATGGAATACAGTAGTAGATACCAAGTCCATTCTTTAACTGTTGTGTTTGCTTTGTGGAGCTCAATGAAGACAAAAAATGCCATACGTCCAGTATTTGCTTCCACAGAGAAAGAACATCTGAAGAAATCATAGTATTATTCATTTATCTACCTGCATGCTTTAGACCACCTTCCAAATAAAAACATAGAAACTGAATGCTTTTTTCCCATCTTACCTTGTAAATGATATGACGTAAGTTCAAATTCTGTATAATCAGTACAAACATGGTATACAAGTCCAGTGCAGGTAAAGAACATAATTCTTCCACTACCAGGGAAGTTTTACTGTTTTCAGGTAACTTTAGCAGCAGGCTAAGTACTTCTTCATCACATCTTCCAGTTAAAGCTACCACAAAGGCACTGTAAAAAACCTATCATAATGTATGTGTATTAAAATTTTTTCTCCCTGAAATGTATCACCTTCTTTTATAGTCAATAAGGTGAGAATTTGTGTCACAGTAACATGACAATTTGCAGTCATCAGACCTGAAATAATGAACTATACAGCTCTGTATCAGATTGGTAAGTTCTTACTTTATATTCTATGTACATATAAAGAGGTGAAATATATTTCTTATAAAGATTTATTTACATTTGTAAACAGGTCAATCATTCATTCTATGAGCTTTCATACCACAAACAGGCATCTTTACAATGCTGAACATATCCATTCTAGCAGATATACACCTTTCCTGCAGAAACACCTAAAGATCAAAATCTAGATGTATGAATCATTAAAATCAAACAATATGGACATTTCTTCTTTCAAAGGACATACAAATTTAACACTTAGGGATGCCTATATGTCACAATGTTCACTCTGAGCCAGCTCACATTTCTCATTTGAACACACCTTTGAAGTGTTATTATTTAATAATGGATGAAGGGACAAATGCCTAAGTAGACCTTGGGCAAGACCACAATAAAAACTCCTTGGATAATGACGGTTTCTTTCTTCTTACAAAAGCGTCAAATCAAAAGACAAATGCTTGCAGCCCAGATATCTCAGGGTTGTTAGCTAACTTTTCTCCTGAAATGCCTGAAAGAAAGCAAATGGCAGCAAGTCCACAAAAATTACAAGTTTGGAGCCTGTAGGAGCCAAAGTACAGTGCTCAGGGCTCCATTGTAATCCTTAGGACAGAACCTGCCTGTATTGCCTCCACTGAATGCATCTGTAGCCAATAACAGTACCTAGTGAGGGAGAGGATCCCCAAGAAAATCAAATTAGGAACCAAAGTTGGTCCAGACATGCAATTTAACTCTTTAGTTCCTATGAACATTTTAATTTCCAATTTATTAATTTGACTATTAGGTTTTTATTCTGGAACAGAATTTTGCTTTTGTGATTCCAAATTATTTCCTATATATTTAAATATTAACTTTTTTTGTGCATGTACAAGGAACAGAATATGAATACAAATATAATTCTGCTAGCAGCATAATGCTGATTTGGACTTCTTGTTGTGGAGGAAATTTGTGACACAATTGCAAATTTATTTCCTCATGCCCCACGTGAGTATCACCATTTCAGTCTAGTTTTAACCCATTCAGCATTTTTTTCACTAGATTAAGTCCCTCTGAACTTTCCTTGCAGCTTTGCGAGTACCAGAGCTAACCCAGATTCCTGTATTCAGTAAATGAATTCTTATAGTCTTCAGGTTACAGGTTTTGGGCAGTTTCAAAACACTTAATCACATGTCAATGAGCATGGCCAGAGTAAAATATTGTGGTAGAAATTAATGGTAGCTGCAATAAGCACAAAAAAACTCACAGGCTTACTCTCACCCTTCAAGAGGCAAGCACAGTAATAGTATACAATCACAGACTGCAATGGGCCTGAAGCTATCATTAGTGTTATCAGACAGTGACTTTATGTACCATAAACATAATGGGCATGCCTAAATTACAGCTTTAAAAAGTCCTTGTGCATCTTGCATAATGAGTAAGAGACATGGGCTTTAATGCTCCACTTGGACTGAGGGAGGATTAAGCACTTAAGCAAACAAAAAATTCTGTATAGATAGGCAAATGTGAGATGTGTACATATATCAAAACTCTACATAGGACTCTGGCAAAAAAAAAAAAAAAAAAAAAAAAAGATAGAAAGTAATTTGAAAATTCAGTCAATTAGCATTATTATTCCAAAAGATCAAAGGCATACTGAATCCCATTTAACCGAATCACTTCCAGATGACTTCTGTCATTACCATTTACTGGTATCAAAATAACAAGCTAACAATAAAGGCAGTCACACTGCCAAATAAGCAGAAGAACAAATCATCTATAAGTAGTTATGATGGTCTGAACTGCCTTTTTAGGAGCCACACTGCTCACGAACAAAACTTGCAACAGTTTCTGCAAGTGGAGCACCGGCGACACCCAGTGGCTGTTTGATCGACCTGATAGTTTATACCGAATGCAGCCCCAGCTCTTTTCAGTCATACAAACATGAACAGGAGAGAACACCTGTAAGTTAGGTGACATTTTTCATGATTTCTACTAATCACTGGAATGACAGGAAACAGCTGCAATGATAACACACACAGTCCTTCACTCAGAAAACTTACACAATCCACCCTTTAGACAATACTCAAGAAACAACAGATAAATAAAGTTGAGGTAAGGCAAGATACTAGTAAGATAATGTAAGAACGGTGAGGAGCACACGAAGGAATAAAAAAGAAAAATAAAATAAATAAATTGGGCAGCTCCATACTGCAAGGATCAGAAGTGGGAAGATACAAAATGATTTCTCCAGAAACCCTCACCTTTTCTACAACACCAAGGTAAAGGAGCTCAAATTCCATGTCAGCACAAGGGGGTTAAACACTGCTGAAAGTAATGAAGCAGTGCCATTTAGACCAGAAAACTAGTGCTACTATAAATTAATGTCTTAATTCTTCACATTATTTTGAAGTCCTAAATCTCACAAAATATTCCACATAGAAGTGAAAAGTGAAAATATAAGATTCCACAAAAAACAGGTGGTTTGTTTTGTTTTGGTTGGTACCTCAGGCTATAAGTTAACTTATTAATTTAACACTTCTTTTTGATCTTTTACCTTTGAATGAGAGATGCTGGCTTCCAAGATGGTACTGATAGTTTCTTCAGAAATATTGACAGAGGAACCAATGTCCAACCTCAACTGAGTAAGATTCTGCACACACTCTTTGACTTTCATATCTGGAAGAGAAGAATAGTGCCAACAGTACCAATCTGCTTAATTAAATTGCCCACAGACTGTATCCTTTTCATTAGATTTATTCTGAGGGGTGATAAAGGACACAAAAACTTCATATCATATAATTCATTTCTATTTCAAACATAGAGGTCACTGTCCTGGCAGATTGAAGGGCTTGTGCATCTGTTTGCATTATCCTATAAGAGCACAAGTTGTGCCAAATCCCTGTATTACGAAAACATCTGAAATTAGTGAAGCAGCCTTTAGTTCTTTAAGATTTTCTTCTTCCACTAACTTAAGTTCCCTCTTCTTTCTAATGAATCCCTTATTGGACAGGCTCTGACAGGGTAAACTGTGCTGTCCTATGCTGACTCAAGCATGCATGTATGTGCACCATGTGTACAATGAAAATATATTGCAGTAAGTCAGTAGTCTCCAAAGCAGTAACTGTTTAAAGTTTGAAGAACAATGAAACAGTTACAGTCCTACAGAATTATGTAACAGTAACTTGTAAAAAAGTGAAGAAAACTGGAACCCACCATTCAAAAGATTAAAATTGCTGAGAAAAGATGCCACTTGATTTTCTGACAACTGTAGCTCCAACTTGTCAGCCACCCTGAAATGACAACCTTAGTTTCACAAGTTATCAGAACTGAGTTACTTTGTACTATGTATAAAGAGTAACATGAATAGTGAAACAGCCACAAAATGAGGCAAAAGGATCACATTATGCTCTATACGCACACACTGTGCATGCAGTAAGCAAATCTACAGACATTCTCATGATGTATTTATATGGTGCAGGGATCATCATATTTCATGTCTAAATGAGATTGCAAATGTAGAGATCTTCCCATGATGACTAAGTGATCTAGCAAACAGTAGTTTATGAAAAAACACAGGTCTAATGTCTTACTTCAATGTTACTTATTGAACACATATTTTTAAAAGCTAAAGAAGCATTACAATTAAGGATGAATAAAGTCTATCTAATTGTAATTTAAGTAATAAAGATTATACACACATCAGATATTATTTATCATTCAAAAATTGGACATGAATCCTGGTCCGTAAGAGCAGCATCCAAGCTCAAGTTCTTCTGTATTGTTACTATAATTCACAGAGATCATTCAAGCCCGTTAAGAAAACAATCCAACAGTCAAACTAGTATAGTAACAATTATAACAAGGACCACTTCCAACTGACAGCAAGTTTGAAATACTCTGTAGTAGCAGTTTTATTCATTCACTTAAAATCTACTATTTTTTCTCAAGGGAATAGCAAATATCTGAAATTATTCATAGTTCAAGCCTGTCAGTTTACAAGCACCATCCTGTGTTTCTCACAGTTTGAACAGCTGAACAGGTCTGAATGTTTAATGTTTTGCAAAAGATATCCAGCAGCTGAGAGGACAAGGCCATAGCAGCTTTAAATAAAAAATTAAGACATCAAAATTTTGACCTAAGTGAGGTCATCGAAAATTGAAAAGTTTCTTAGTTGTGATTCAAAGTCTTCTCCTTGTGGAGCAGCAAGATCTGCTGTAAGTGCTCAGCAAAAGTGTAAGGGCTTTCAGAAATATCCAGGATTTTGCTAAATTACTTAAATAATTAGTGCATTGTATCCACTCAGTTTTCAGTTAAATTAACAAAGCTTAAAGAGACTTTGATAAACAGTATTTCTCCTGTAATTACATAATTTAGAACACAGACATATACACAAAAAAACATCTCTAACAAGAACTGTTGGGGGTACCAAAATGTAAAAGGTTTTACATTTGCAATCGTCTCTGTATGTTCCCCAACATTAGTTGACATTCACAGTTGTTGTTGCTGGTATTCTGCAAGGCTTTCAGGAAGCTCTCCAAAATATTGGAAAGTTTTTGGTTTATATATGCCATACTCTCACAATCCCCTTTGTTGAAAGAAGCCCACATTCTTTCAATATCCTGCAAAACACAGTGATCATATGGTTAGCAAATTCATGAGATTATGTTATTGCTTGAAGTAGCAAGTCTTGGCAACTAGGTGATGCATATTTTCAAATGAGAATATGGATAAAGTAATACTCTTTTATTCATTTAATTTGTAATTGAAACTGGGTGAGAGGTTTTCAAGAACCAATGAATTTTCAAAGATTTGGGTTTTCAAAACAACCAAAAATATTTGTGAGTTTGACCTAACCTATCAAGGAGATTCATCCATTAACAGAAATGTCAACATTTTCATTTGAAATTTCATTTCAAAATTATATGAGCTTTTCTTTTTATTATTTTAGACCATTTTTATCTTTTTCCCAAGAAATTGTTCTAAACATTAGCTTCCATTCAGCAAACCAAAATATCTGAATACCCATATCCAACATTTTTCTTGAATTATGCTTTGAGTAGTATTCACTTTTATCTTTTCTCCTGAACATTCACAGTTCTGATTTTGCAAGGTTTTTTTTAAATATTTGCAGAAGTAGTTCATAGAATGGTGGTGACGACAGAAATGCATTTGTTCTGCAAAAGTCTACTTTGAGACAGGAATGATGCCTCTGACATCTGTTTACCTTAAAACACTGCTGTTCATATCAGCAAAAGGTCCAGGTAGACAAACTAGCAGTGATATTTCATAAACAAGAGGCAAATTCTATACCAAACACATTACTTTAGCATTTTGTCTGTGCGTGCATTCATGTGCGTGCTATCCAAAGGCCTGCTTCCAATTCTGAATGAGTCTCTACATGCCAAATGTTACTCTTTCCTGCTGGTGATTTCATGCACTGTTAAAGAAAAACAGACTGACCCCAACTGGTAACCACAATTGCCATTTTAGCTTGAATGACTCTGGCCAAGAAGTTTATTTGTATCTAGCTTGATCTGTGAAGATTTAAAAGCATAAATGTACTCTGATTCATTAAATTAGTAGTATCACAAAATTTAAAGGAATTAAAAATGGGGTCCTGTTTGGTACTGAATGGCAGTCTAGTTATTCTAGTTATATGAATTCTAGCAATTCTAGTTATATTTACAGCTTTCAAAGCTCACCAATATTTACTTAAGGAATTCCTTCTGGATATCACTATCAAAAGCATCAGAGCTACACCCATACAAACCTCAGCTTTGTATAGCCACTGTGGGGACTCATCATTCAGAGAGTAGGAAAAAAAAGAAGAAATTTCCATTAGTTCCCAAAGTTTAATGCATGTTGAAAAGAACACCCATAGGTGTGGAAATCAGTCAAACCTGATAATGATCTTGAACCAGAGTGATTCCTTCAACCACAGAGAGGAGTAAGTGATTTGCTAATCCATCTTTACACTGTGTAACAACACAGAAAAGGTTGCCAGTGACAACTGGTTCTTCTGTAAAAGAAAATGTCCAGGCTTAATCAATTAAAAAAATAAATAAAGTACTGTAATCAGATGAAAAGTTAACCAAATAATAAGGGGCAGAAAAGTTTTTTAAAAGCAAAGAAAGTCTGATGTGTTAAGGCACTGAGAAATGTTGCTGACTAGATTTATTTATTTTATCATTGCAGAGGGGAAGTAGGGCTAATTTGACTCAATTTTCACCACTCTTCTCCATTACACTTTCCTGATCAATAATAAGAACAGCAATACCCGCTACAGAACCAGGGAAGAAAACTTCATTTTTGCTCTTCGTAAACAAGAAGCATAACTCTGAGAAGCTGTGTACATTAACCATATCTACCTCCTCCTTGGGCGGGCTCCCCTGATTCTATTTACCTGTGGAGACATCACGATATTACTAACCCTCCAGTGAGTAGTAACTTTCAAACCCTAGCTGTAAGGAGAGGGAAACGGTATTACATAGACATTTTGCATATCTAGGGATAAAGAATGTATATAGTGAATATTTATCACCTGATCATCCATAGAGTAAATTTCTACCCAAGCTTGCAGCCCCCATGCCTCTGGAAAAAAGCTCCATCCCCCTTCATGTAGTGGGTTTGTACATGGGATAGAAAGGAAGGAGTTTGGCTTGACAGTTGAATTCTGGTTTATAGAAGGATCAAGTTTGGGTTTTCCCCTCATGTTTTTTTTCCTTATGTTTGGTTCATAAGTCAAGAAGGAAGAATAATAAACATTCACTACTGCCTCTAAAAGAAGCAAACCTTAATCTTTCTCACAGAAGCAATGCAATGCAACTCAGTAATGCAAACCAACTCAAGAAATTTTCATCTTTTCTCATTAGGTTTTGAAATGTTTTCTACATTAAATGAAACATAGTGAAACATAGTGAAACATTCTTATGACCAGAGTATTGAAATAAGAATGACAAAAATTTAGTTCCTTAATCTCAGTTCTCCCAAGAAATAGACTGTTCTTCATAGGTCAAAGACAGATCCCAAGTACCTGGCACACATTTTCAGTATCACTTATTCTGAGCTCAACATTGCTACTGTTTTACTCTTTGGGAACTACATCAGTCACAAGAGAGTGGAGAAGATAGTCAGAACTGGGTTGCAATCACATCTTATGTTTTGTTTGGAAATGAAGTTGATATAAGACATTACCAATCTCATTCCTTGCTTTAGAACGACAGGTTAATGCCTCTTAATTAGTCTTTGCAAACAATTCTGGGCACAGTTGGGTTAAAATATGAAGTTTAAAAAGCAAAGGCTTTGGTTTCCCCAAAGAAAACATAGTATGAAAATACATCCTTAGGTCAATACAGAGCCTTTCTTAAAGTGCTCATCTTGGGGGCCTATATTCAAGGAATAAAACAAGCATAACACATTAGAATTTGAACAATTTATTGAAGAAGTTATTCAGCCACAGTTAGCCAATCCACTGTCTCAACACAGCCAGAAATGAGAGGTGTCACTTCCCTTATATACTTGCCCCATTTTTAATTTCTGTCAGCTATATGCTGCCTTGTGACAAATCTGGCTCATTAGAAAAAAAAAAACAAACACTTCTGTGACTTGACTCAGTTCACTAGCCTGGCAGAAAAATATTCAGTAAAAAAAGTAAGACAAAACCCAAATGTGTACACAGTCTCCTGCTGGGTTTGTGAGTCAGATCAAAAAAGGAAGACGTGCTGGTGTGTCAGAGTAAGTCCAGGAGGAAGGAAAAGTGAACATGGCTAAAAATAGGAGAAGAGGAGCTGCAAGTCCTCCTGCTTCCACTGAAATTTTGAATCAACGTGACTATTCCAGAAAGAAATCATCCCTTTATGTGTTCTGCATCAAAATTTTTCCTGTGCCTCTGTTGGTTTAATTTCCAGGCCTCAGTATGATTGCCTTGCTTAGTGTCTCACAAATTAACCTATTTTTACAAAAGGTTGCTTAGAGTAAAGCCTTAACGCTATAATATTAACACATATGGTGACCCATACAGTCACTACTGTGGTAACTAACCTGAAACGATTTTAAGAACATTCAAAATGGTAAACTGCAACTTCTGCAATAGTAGGACACTAGCAGGGTGCAAATGTTTCTGAAGAATCCTGCAGATTTTAGATGCTCTGTAGAAAGATTAATAAGAAAACATTATTTTCATAACAAGGGTACCACAGAAAATTTTCAACGTCACTACGTATGGTTGCAACCTTCAGTGCACCATATAAGGATTCCAATATTTACAGTTATTACATTTGTCTGAACTGTTTCAAAAGGGCAATGAAGCTGGTGCAGGGTCTGGAGCACATGTCATACGAGGAGCGGCTGAGGGAACTGGGGTTGTTTAGTCTGGAGAAGAGGAGGCTGAGGGGAGACCTCATCGCCCTCTACAGCTACCTGAAAGGAGGTTGCAGAGAACTGGGGATGAGTCTCTTTAACCAAGTAATAAGCGAGAGAACAAGAGATAATGGCCTCAAGTTGTGCCAAGGAAGGTTTAGACTGGATATTAGGAAGCATTTCTTTACAGAATGGGTTGTTAGGCGTTGGAATGGGCTGCCCAGGGAGGTGGTGGAGTCCCCATCCCTGGAGGTGTTTAAGAGTAGGGTCAACTTAGCGCTGAGGGATATAGCGTAGTTGGGAACTGTTAATGTTGCGTTGATGGTTGGACTGGATGATCTTCAAGGTCTTTTCCAACCTAGATAATTCTGTGAAAATCAAAACATAATACTTCCACATTAAAAAAAAAAAAAAAAAAAAAAAAAAAAAAGAACACCAAGCAGGTTTTCATCAAGGTAGCAAGTCATCAGCTTTCTTAAGACCTTAAGAGTGCTAGAAGGTACCTTAGCAAAATAAGCAAAATCACATCAGCTTCAGAAATACTGGGAGCCCACAGCATATACTGACTTGACAGCAAAGTACTGGATGTTAGTAGGATCAGTAGATCCACCACCAAGACACCCTAGAGCTGTTAGGAGCAACCATCTTGTGTGATTCATTCACTGAGTATTAATTAATACAGCAACTCCAGTCTAGCAGTACTTTTATTAGATAAGTTGCCAGTAAACATTTTCCTGAAGCAGATTTTTCCTCTGCTGCTGGATTACATTTGATTTGAATAATCTGGCAAAAATTATCTTGGGTTCAAGATTCCTTCAGAAGCTGTATTTGTTAAACTGAAAAACTTAACGCTATAATCATAGCCCCAAAAGGGTCATCTTGTTTGCATAAGTCATCAGCAAATTTAAGTTGAAGACATTTCAAATACAGTGTATATACATTTGGATATAGAAAGAAAGAAAAAAAAAAAAAAAACCCACAACACAAAACAAACAACTACCACAAAACATTAGTCCCAAGTATTCCACCAATAACTGTGCATTCAGCGTTCAGACCTGCAAGGATTTTGAAAGACCACCTCAAATATCAATACAGGTGACTGCACACATCAATAACCTGGTCCACGCAATATAATGTGATACCAAATATGGCTGGTCTGAACCAGTTGATACAAAATATTGTTTTACTCAAAGGCACAAATCTGAAATGAAACAATAATTAACTTAAAGTTTTGATTGAGTTATTAACAAAAAGACCTTCTGTCATCGTTAGTACAATGTCAAAATGAGTACATAGAAAATACTCACCTCATTTCTGCCATTATATCCTTATGTAAATCCTTTAGTAAGAAGGCTATTTCATTCCTGTCATGTTCTGTGATAGACTGAAATATCATTTGCAAGATCTCTTGCATGATCTCCAGAGTTCTGTTTTCGGACTGAGTAGAAACTTCTCTATAATGTGCATTGTCAAAAAATGAATCAAGTAAGTCAACTATCTGAAGTTCAGTGTTATTTGTATAAAGAGCTTCTTCTATAATGGTAGGATCAGCAATTACATGAAGGAGACTGTTTAGCAAAACTGAATTAGCAGTATGAATATTATTTGATTTTTCTCTGCTAAAATGACCATCAACAAACAACATACCAGTGTAATCTTCCTTAGACTTGTTTTGGAATAGTTCCAGAAAGTCAATAATGTCTTCAACAACCAGCAGCAAGTCATCTGATGAATTTTCATTAGCCATAAGGAGAATTAGAGCACGCATTATTTTAGAATAATTTTTATTGTTACACTCGCATAGAAAGCTGATCACAGTCTCTTGTATGTCTTCAAAATTTCTTAACATAGCATCTATAGATGATGTATTAAACTGCTGTATTAAAACATCAAGATCCATTGAAGACGACTGTCCAGTGGCCAACCTTAGTAATTTAAACTCTTGGTCTATCACTGCAAGTAAGTGTCTAACATTAAAATTCACCAACAAGTCTTCTATGCTTGTAACTGCAGGAAACCAGAAGTTCTCAAAGTTATCAGATAGATTACTGTTTCCATTTAAAGCTGATAATATCATAAGCATTGAGTATGTCTGGTTTCCAACAGAAGACAGCGCCATTAAAGGCTGAATTACAGAAAGAAAAGAAAGGACAGCTTCTGTATCCAGGAGTCCAGAAATTTCACTGGTCATATTCTTAACATTAGCAAGAACAGTCTTTACAAGTGATGTTCTTGAATGTCTGTTCCAACTTAGACCACCATAAAGATCATCCAGCTCTTCAAGAATACCTTTGGCCATCTCCATTTCTGTCTCTGGCATACTGCCCAGTGTTTCTACGATTTGTAAAGCCACTTGTCTCTTTGGTGTGGAGGAACAATTGATTGAGTATGTATTATTCACCTGCAGTGGCACAGTGTAGAGGGATAGCTCATTCCAAAAATCTAGCAGGTCTTTAAGAACTGATCCATTTACATGATGAAGCTCAGAAAACTTCAAAAGAATAGAGATCCATTCTTTGATCTGATGAAAAAAGCAAGTCAGATTGCGAGCAATATCCATCTGAAAGTCTTCCATAGTGCATGAGAAACTGTCCTCCAGAGTGATGAGTTTCAGCTCCTTAATGACTTCAATGACTGTGCTGTAACTAAGAGTAGAATTGTTATACACAAATTCACAAGGTTTAAAAGTGGGATCACTCTGAGGTGTTGCTGTTGTGAGAGTCCAGCAGAATGCTGTAGAAAAACAAATAGAGGCCTCTGCAGGTTCATCAGACATATCCGTCAGTGTCTCCAGTATCATTAGAAGACTTTCTACTTGATTAGAGAACTCCTCTTCAGTAAACATTGGCATTTTTGCTTCCTGAGTCAGTATGAAAGCATATACTTCAGTTAGTGCTTCCGTGATGTTTCCATGAGCTAATCTTTCTGTAAGGTTGATAACATCAAGGAGGAGATGGAACATCTCTTCTACATCATAGAGTTCATCTTGTTCAAAGAGTTGTGTTATTTGCCATAAACCAGTCAGGTTCCAATTACATGAATTGTTCTCAAATGCATCCCACCAGTCTGTTAACATTCTTAACTCAGAGTTCTCAATATATAAAGGTTTGATATTTTTAAAGAAATTATCTAGGCTCCTCTGGACTTGTTTGAATTGACTTATCAAGAACTCAACATCCATGTTTCTTGTATTTTGCATCAAGGCTACCATATGCTTTAGAAATTCTTTATCATCTCTTAATGGAAAGCCAGTAAAACTAGAAGACTTGAAAATTTTAAGTGCTCTCCTTACCAGTTCAATATTCAGAGCTGCTGTATTTATTAGTTTCTGGAGAAATGTTTTGTGTTCACCCTGCAAGTCTGAGTCAAGTTCACTAATCACATATTGAAAGAACTCCATCAACAAACTGGTATTTTTCTCATGCAACAAAGGTTCAATCTCAATATCTAAGTGGGAGGAGCTGTTTTCTTGGATTTCAAAAGTTTTATTTTTCAGGAGTGTTTGAATTTCTGCCAAATGTTCTATTGATGAAAGTGGAACATGGTGAAATGAATTAAGGAACATCCTCAAAGTCCTGTTAAATCCATGGATTGACTGACTAAAATGGGTCTTATTTGATGTATACCATGAGTGCCCCAATAAATCATTGACAACCATTTGTATTTGCCCTCCAGAGTTATTTAAAAGTGTAAACACAAATTCAAGAACACTAATATCATCTTTTACATAAAATTCGGGGAGAATAAATTTTAAAGTTTTTGCTATAATATTGAAATAAACATTTACACAAATCACATCAGAACCAGTTAAGGAACATTCAGGGAGTATCAAATTAAAAATCAAATTAACAAAGTCCATCAAGTTCACTAGCTTAGCATCTGTCTCAATGTTTCCCAGAGATTTCAGTAGAAATAAAATATGCTTTGCACTTTCAAGGTGGGAAGGTGACTTGTATTTTTCACTGAGATTACTTAATCCATGTATCCATCTGTTACAATCTTCTGCTTCATCCACTGTACTATAAAAGTTTAGAAAGGAATTAAGATGAGATGAAAAATTTGCTTGCAAATGGCTTATGTCTTTCAGAGTATTGTCCAAAATTAGTTTGGTAATATTCTGGAAAATGCTGATACAAACCATATATTTGCCTTGAGATACACTTTTAAAGAGAGCAGTTGTGTCTTTTATCTCAGTGAGAATAATTTCAAGTTCCTTTTGGGAGAGCTTGAGAATAGTAGAAAGGGAATTTCCAACAGAAAATACACCAGCACCCCTATCTTCTCTCTCAGATCCTCCTGAGATGAAAGTATCAAGCCAAGAATTCAAAAACTCTCCATTAACAACCTTCAGTATAGATTTCTGTAATTCAGTTATCATGACTCCCATCATTTCTAAAACACTTTCTAAACTGTTACCTTTAAGCAAACTTGTGATGTCAACTGAATCAAATACAAGTTGAAGATTAGCAAGAAAAGCTTCAAAATCTTTCCAGTCATTTAAATCACCACCTCCTTCAAATATGATTTTTAATAGATTCAATGCTGCTGTTGTAGTTTCAAAAATAACTGTAGCTGTATTATTGCACAGTTCATCATGAGTTGCATTTAAAAGACTTTCAGAGAGATCTGCCAAATCATTTCTTACATAGACAAAATAGGTTGAATTTAAATTTAAGACTTTGGATACTTCCTCAAAAATCTCTGTCCAGGTTTGAAGCCATGTAAAAGTGCAGTGCAAAGCAGAAGATACACTTAGCTGATCTCCCAAGTTTGTTATATTAGACAGAACACTGTCTAATGGAATCAGAAGTAAGTCGTAAACTTCTGCTGAATGATCTACAGAAGTAATATTTGATAGATAAAAATCAGTGCACCCATTATTTACCAGGCATTCTGAGGAGATATCAAGAAACTGTTCCAAATAACAAGAGACAACTGTTTGGAGCTCTTCATCTATAAGCAAAGTTTTAAGGCTGCTCAGAGTGCTATAGACAACTTGCATCTCTTTTTTTCCTTTCTGTGCAAGAGATTGGGCCTGAAACTCTGTGTAGTTGTAAATGATTAGTAACTTTTCACAGAGAGACTTGCTGGTGAAGTTCCAGAGAAGATCAAAAGTTTCATACAGAAAATCAAAAACTTGATCCCTATCTTGGAAATCATGCCATACTTGAAAAGACAAAATATCTTCTGAAGTCTCATAAAGAAATGTGAACAGAGTGCTATTGCTCTCAATATTTAAGACTAGATCATCATTTTGATACAGGGAGAAAAGTATTGGAACAAGTGAGGCCTCACTAGAACTGTTTAATTTCTTTATGTTTTTGAAGAAATAGTGCACAATTTCTCCTAATTCTTGTACTTTATCTATAAAAGTTGCATTTGAGAGTAATAAAGAGGAGGCATTACTCGCTCCATGAATTGTGCTGAAAGACACATTGACATGATCATCAGTCAATGATCTGACCTCATAGAGATTCCTTAGGAAGTTTTCACTTAAGTGTTTTAGACGGTTCAAAGCAGCAATATTTAACTCTGGCCTATCAGTCAGGATATTTTGAAGCAATAGCATACTTCTATTATGGATTTTATTTTCTGTGATGGGAAATATAATTCTAGATATGGTCTCCAATACCTCCTCCTCTTCCACTTGACTCAAATGAGAGAGCCTAGAATCAAGTTCATAGAACACAATTTTCACTATATGCCAGAAAACATCTGTCTTCTCTTTCGTCCAGAATCTCTGAAGAGTCTGAAAATTTTTTCGTAGCTCATTATGGAGTTCAGAAACTGCAAATGAGAAATTGGTGGCAGATTCCTTCTTCTCAGCCAAATTTTTCATCCATATACTTGTATTATTGAAGACATTTTCAATTAGAGACTGGTTTAAAGAAGCTGAGAAATCAAGCATTACAATTTCTTCTATGATTTCTACAAGATAAAGAAGATGATCTACTTCCTTTTCACCAGAAATCCTTAAGTTTTCTTCTCTCTTCAAAAACTCTTTGAAAGATGTCAAAATCCTGAAAAATTAAGCATGAGTTTTGTCTTGTTAGTTACCTAGCAGGCAGACAAGAATTGTTTAAATATATATTTTATAATTTTATAATATAGTTTTATTTACTTAACTCAAAGAAAGTTCAAATATCACTTAAACAGACATCACAAATTAATCACCACAAAACCCAAAATAGCACAAAATGTCAATCACTTTGGTTTTCAAAAATGTGACAAAACTCACTGAAAAAAGTCACAGCCACATTCAAATCAAAACCTGAACATAGACAGTTAGGTTAAAGAGTGCATTTTTTAGGAATTATAATCAAACTTGTAAGCCACAAAGAGTCAAACACCTTTAATTTAAGTATGTCACATTTTCAGCTGCTAAAAAGAGCAAAGCTTTTATGCTCCACAGACTAATTATTTTATAGAAAGAAACTTATCAATCAATAAAACCCTCTAATTTTCCATGAATTCTGAAAAAAATTTTTTCTTTTAGCATACTTATTGAAAGCCAAAAATTCCAGTTGACTGACTGATAGCTGAACACAACAATTTTAATATCTAGGAAAAAAAAAAAAAAAAAAAACAAAATATGAAATCACAGTGAAAACTGGAATGCTCTAATTGATGTTTCCATTGTGTCAATATTATTCATTAATAGAAAAAATCTTTACTAACTCTGTAAGACTGGTCAGGATTGAGGTTCATGGAAAAAGGAGCATTTCAGTGCAAAGGTCTCAAGCTGAAAATACCTTCTCCTTAAATATGTTTTCTTTTAATAGCTAAAATGCAGAACACCACACACCATTAAAAAGTTTGTGAGGGAATTTCTGTGTCAAATTACTGGAATGGCTTCTACAGGAGATAAACCAAGATGTCAAATATTGAAAAAAAAATGTTCCCTATGTAGAATCTCTTTCCTAGACCTATTCAAGTCAAAGAAATACCTCTGTATGTATAGCAAAGAAAACCCAAACACATCAGGCAATTTTGTTAGGACTACTCTGCAGAGAAAATAGTGCATGCTCTAGAAACAGTATATAAGACCAAATCCAAATCTTTGCCCTAGCAAATATGTCTGCATTGATCTTTATAACAAAGTTGGGAAAGAACACAAAAGTTATTGAACATTCAAGATAGCAATTTGCATTCTACTCCTTAGCTTCCATTTTGTTTTTATTGTAGATATCAAGAATATCTAAGATTTTGAGAATCCAAACTAGGAGTTCATTGCTTCTAGATCCCTGTTTAATCACCTCCTAAAGTCCCTGTCAGTTGTGCTTGAATGAAAAGCATGACACAACCTGTCTAACAGTGGAGGAAATACTCAAATTGTGCCATTTATAAATGTTTATTCTTCATCTTTCGCTGCATTGATAGTGGTTATTTCCATTTGATAAATTAAACAAAGGATCGATTTAGCAAACAGTTAAATAGCAGCATAATGAAAAATGAAGTTCAAAATCTAGAAGTGTAATTTACAAAGAATTCTTATCTATTAACAGCTGTGATTGCCAGCATAGCATGGTAAATAGTTAATAGCACTTAATAGCAGAGGCAGCACTCAACAATTAGGAAGAAGTTGTTCCATGAGAAATGTTTTTTTCTTTTTTTGAACAGTGATAGTTAAATGGCTTCTGTTTCACTGTTCATCTAGACATTAGAAGGACTATAATGCAAGTAACTAAGTGACAAGAAGACCTTGCAATAATAAATTGGAACCCTCAAGTGTCCACCACTTTGGTTACTACTGATAACACAACAGAGAGGGAGATGTCTTTTTTTAATACTTTTAAATTAAAGCCACAAGATGTAACTTTCTTTGCAGGATTCTATTTCTTCCCAATAATACTGAAAAAACACCAGTCATTTTGTGAAAATAGGCAGAGTAATTATGTTCAAGAACTACAAAGGTCCAAAGTGGAGGCGGGTTAAAGGATTTCTGGAAAACGATTAAACAAAGAAATTACATTGACTAGTTCAACCTTACCGTGCCCAGGAAATAAATGAGGAATAATCTGGTAAATCTTGAAGAAATTCTAAATAATGACCTAAGATGGTCTCCAAACTGAGTTTTTGTCTAGAACATAGAGATGCTTCTAGTCCATCTGCAGAGAAAATAAAAATCTCAACATCAAGAGACAGATCAAACAAAGTTTTTATGAACACATCTATGAACAACTTGATCAACTTCCCCTGAAACAACCTGAATAAATCCTACAAATTCAGTAGGACCCAAACGTGTGCAGAAAGAGAAATACATTACACACATTTTAAAAGAAATAAATATGCAATTTTTACTGAAGTGTTTGGCATTAATTCTACTGAATGATTTAACAGAATGCAGAATCAATAAACATCAGCTCTGCCTAAGGCACACCTGCATTTTCCTTACAGAATTCCTTACAGAAAAATTCAAATACAATTCCTTAGAGAAAAAAAAAAAAAAAAGAAAAAACAGAAGATATCTTTTGAATTATACATAAACTGCAGAACTAGTTCAAATAAGATTAGTTTTATTATACAAGAGCGCACTTGGTGCTGTACTCAGCACTGAAATGAACTTTAATATTTCTTTTTCCTTGGAATTTCAGTAAAAAGAATGCAGTTCTGTGAAATTCACTATTACTGCCCAGATAACTGAAATATCTGGAACTGTAATAGATTACAAAACCTGTACAATCAATTCATATTTGAACAGTTCATTTCAGTAACACAGTTCTTCAATTAAAAAATACTGCTTATTTTTCCATACATTCCATACTTTCTCCTTACTGCTGAGGAATTCAGCACATTTCTGATTAGCTCTACAGAGAAAAAGAGCAGAGGGGGCAAAAAACCAAACATATTCAGAAAAACAGATCTTTAGCCAGAACAAGATCTTTCACAAATCCCAAGAACTAGCTTGAAAAAAATCCATCACCAACTTAAACCCTTCAAAAGCTGGAAATACAAGTCATCAAAAAATGGAAGAATTGAGAGCACAGTGAGAATACTTAAAGGAAGCAAGTAGGTGATAGTGGGTGAGGTAATTTTTTAGAGCTGTTTGGATCAGCCACATTGTGCCCTGCTTCATAGCTCCACTAAGATGTTAAGAAAAGTAACACAAATATTTAACCGAAAGAATTTTGAAATAGAAGATCTCCGATTCCTCAGCATAACTTGCAAATATTTCAAAGTTTTCCCCAATAATGAAAAACTAGTATATTCCACAAAAGTTAGCAGCAGATGGGTCAGGACATCTGGAATATAACAGGACAACTGGGATGAAGGAAATCAAGCATGAAGTCCTTGCCCAATATGAAACAAGCCTAGAAATAGGAGAGACTGGGTGACTAGCTGGTCTGGTCTCTCATTTATATCCTGGACTTAAGAAGCCTTCCTGACAGAACACACTTGCAAAAGTAAAGACTCCAAACAGATTCAACCAGTTGGAATTTTCCCAATAGAAATGGATGATCCAAAAATTTTCCAGATGGCACTAAAATCACAGTTTTTTACCAGAGTCAAGGTCTGTATATGATAAGTTTTCCTTGTTAATGATTCAATCAGCTGGTGAATCGTAAGGTTGATGGAAACACAGACAGAAACAGGCTCGCAAATGTAAAAACCATGTTTTTCCTTTCCAAGGAATACCATACTCTAAGACAGGGAACCACCAGAATAAAGCCTGTGCTTTGCAGTAGCTCTTTCCTCACCTGCCTGACCTCCCGTGGAGCCTGCTTCCTCATTCATGTATTGAGCTACCTTGCACGTCCAACTAGCAAAAGCTGTTAAATCCTTCCAGTATGAGTCTCCCTCCGAAGCAAACAAAATTTCTTCAAGTGTATTATTAATTCTGAAATGACACAGAAAACAAGGCTACCATGATTAGACCAGTGATTTCTTTCAAATTACCTTGTGAACACATGTTGTTTCCCTGTAAATCTCTAGCTAAATTCTATTACTACTTTATGCATACAGACAGTGCTATTGACTTAGGGAAGAACTGAAGCAGGCAGGCTAATAGCAGAATCCTTTAGCTGTTACATCACTCTAAGCACAACTAGACCTTACCACGCAGGTTTGTGAGCAGAAAAAAAATAAATCTAAAAAGCCTTTTAAGAAACTCCCAACAAAATGCTCTGGTTCAAAAAGTAGCATTTTGAAATTGAAAACAATTATCAAGAAATGATTCCTCTTGTCCTGAAATACACCTTTTACATTAAAAAAAAAGTATAGCTTTGTCCCTGAAAAACAAACAAACAAAACAACAACAAAACACCTCACATAAAAATAGCGCTGAGCTTTTCTTGGTCTTCAATGTTACTTAAACACAAGCCTCTATTTCCAGGGGCCTTTTAGCTCTATCGGTGGTTTTGATACTCAAAAAAGGAATGTAAAACTAGTCCTCCTGGTGACTTCATAGTCATTTAGAAACACGGAGGGAGGAAAGGCAATCAACCATTGATCAACAGCAAGAGGGACAGGAAAAATGACGTAAACTTTCTAACATCTAAGGTGTTATTAATATCTGTGGATTTAATCCCTGCTGCCAATGCAGTTTGTGGAATTTCTGATGGATTCTTGAATGCTAGTAGTTTTACTGCTTTAATAGCAAACTCTTCTGCCAAGTTTCTCACGCACATAAGTAATGTAGATAGCTGTCTTCTATGCGTGTCTAAGTTTGTGACCTAGGACATCTGTCCAGTATAAATGCAACTTCACATTAAACTCATTATGCTCATACTTTACATTACCAAGCATGAATAATAAAATCCTATCCTAAAGTGCTTTATCTATATAGGGATTTGTCTCTAATGTACTCTGATTTAACACCATTAAAGCTTGAAATCAGTAGAATTACTGAGTCATTTCAAATTATAATCAACTTAATAAAAATATTAATGGATTTTCTGCCAAAACAGAGGAACAGTGACCACTTGACATGTTCAGAAAGCAACTCAAGAATGCAATACCCCTCCTAGTGCACTTTCTAACTGCCCTTTCTTTAATGTTTTCCTGCATCTCCCAGGAGTCTTTTAGATCCAAGTTTCCAAGCATCCTGAGCAGCCCAACACCAGAGGGGTATGTACCAGGAAGCAGGCTGAGAAGTAGCAGAAAATGCTTGGATGCAAGAAGATAAAAAAGGAGAATAGGCTTTTAGAATCCTAGATACATGCCTATCCTCAGCCTATTTCCACCTCTATCCCCGTCCTTAAATATTACTACTACTAAAAAAATAATCCTCTACCTTTTTGTTTGTTCCTATAAAAATTATTAACACTGGGTGGTAATCAAAAGTAAAAAGCAGGGGCTTAACCTTTTATCTATTCAGTTACTGCTTATAATACAATACTTCAGGTTAGTACCAGTCACGACCTTTATGCATTAAAAGGTATACAAGATACGTACAGTGAGAAGAGCAGCTGTTCCTGACAAGAGCTGAAATGGACATCTTCCTCAGATGGTGCCTCTGTGCTCAGTAGTTGATTAATTTCACAGTAATAAGCATAATTTTTGGTTAGCTGCTCTTCTATTTCTTGCCATCCCAAATAATCATCCATTATTGAATCTGGCAGGCTTTGTTGTCCCTGAGTTACTTTCTGCAGAAGCAGGACCTTTCACAGTAAAGAAAACAATATTTGAAACCAGTAAAAAGGAAACTCACCTGAGACTTTGGCCCTGCTTCTTATATTTGTAATATTAATGATACTGAAATTCAACACAAAATGGATTAAATGAGCAGTCTTTCAAACCTTCTCAATATTTTCTGGAAGCCACATCTACTTAACATGTCTAAAATGTCACATTCACTCAAGAGACTCCATAAGACCACTTGTGCCTTGCCACCAAGCACATTTTAAACAGTTTAAATAATCAGTTACCCATCCACTTATTAATAGCAAACACTAAGTAGTAAGCTGCAACCCCTGCTAATTTATTTCATTTTGTAATACAAGTAAGGCACTGCAAGCCTTAAACGTGAAAAAAAACCCAAACCAAACCAAACAAACAAAAGAACAAAAAAAAAAAAACAAAACAAAACAAAACAAAAAAAAACCACCTGAAATACTTACAGATTCCTTTAGCGACTGGACCTGGTTATTTAGCTTGAAGGTCACCTCTGAGCTATTGCCAGGACACATGTATATTGCTAAAATGTCAATGTCATCTGAGCCCTGTGGAAGTCTCAGGGTCTTCTCAAACACTGTGAGCACATCATTGCATATATAGGAAGCATTGCTCATCAGTATCTAAAATTTAATGAATATACTGTCACTTTAAAAATGAACTCAGGGTGAAGGAACAGACACAATGAAATGTCAAAAGACAAAAATGTACAAAGTTGGACCAAAATTCTGCTGAATAAAAAATACTCTACTTAGCAACTACCTTTTATCCCCCAAAATAAGCCTCTGCAGTTTTATGCAAATTAATATACAAACATTAAATAACAACATACCTGTTTTAGCTCCACAAAGAGCTTTCTGATGTCTAGATGAATGAAGCCATCTCTTTGGGCAAAAGGAATCAGTTTTTCCAGGCTACGTAAAGCTTCTGTAAGACATTTGTCCACACACCCCATAAAGAAAATAGTTAATTTACAGAGTAATTCAGGAACAGTACAGTAGGAAGCATCCTTCTGGGAAAGCAAACTGTGCATGATACGGTTTAAAAATACAGCAGTTACAGAGGCCGAAAGGTTCTACTTTGATTTAGATGACATCCCTGCCCAAAGCACTCTATCATTTTTGCACAAAATACGTACACAGTTGCACTCTGCAATTTTGAGGAGCAAAGACTGCTCCCCTCCTGCACCACCACTGAAAAAGTCTCGTCAAGACAAGGCAGAAAGAAGACACCAGTCTTCTTACACCAGTAAAAGCATGACCTTATTGCCTCTCACAGTTTATATCAGAGTAGCTCCAATGACTTCAGTGAACTTTCATGATTTTCAGGAAAGAAAAATGAGGTCCCATGTGGGCTTCTAGCTATGAATGCTGAAAATAAACTTGGACTCTTTCCATATGTAACTGTTGATTTTAGTCAGCAGCTCTTCTGAAATATGGAAAGGTGGCCTAATTCCTTAAGCTCCAAAGCAAAACTAACCTTTCCCTTCTCAATTAAAATACAACTACAGAAATGTTACCAGGTCATATTAGGAAGTTGCCAAATCCAGCAGCCCTACAGAGGTGAGGCTGCCATAGCTCCATGCCCCCAGGTCCACTCAGCAGCAAGACTGGGCAGGTAGACATACAAGCCACATACATAGAAAATGCACATGGCTGGCCACACAGGTCAACACACGCAGCACTCTCAAACACACAAACAGCACCAATGGTGTTATCCTGTTCACCCTCCTGGTTGGTCAGGATGAAGGTCTGTCAGAGGGAATACATATCTACATATATATACACACACAGTGTGGTTCCCCTCTAGCAGCTGGGCTCAGACACCGAGTCTGCCCAGCAGCTGTCCCTGGATACCAGTCTCCCACCCCAGTTGCTGGCACCTGGGCATACGAGCCCTCAAGGCTTCAGTCCTGCTCCAGCTCCTGGTACAGGTGTGCTTGCTCACACACAGAGTGGATCCCTGCAATAACTGCTCTTGGCCACTCAGTCCATCTAGCAGCTGGTCCCTCAGCACCCCCCAGCTGACTCAGAAGTACACAAACAAGTCTCTCAGTCAATCCCAGGACATATTAAATGTCCTAAAACTGTGCCTTTGGAAAGCTATATTGAAAGAGTACTTGTTTTCTCATGAGATCCGCTCCCTGCTTTGCACTCAGTCCTTGTTCATTTTTAGAGGCTAAAAAACAGATTTTACAGCTAAAGGGTATGTTGGACTATATAATTTTTTGTGTTTATCAACAACAGAACTGCTCACTAAACTCCCAGAGTAATCAGCTATAAAGGAATTAAAGGCAAGAAGCATGCATGTATCATACCACATAACCCAAGGAAAGTGGACTTCACTGTTACCACTGGTGCTGTAATGTGACCTGCACAACCTTTACTGCTAATAATGATGCACAATACAATACACAAAACTTCTGTCAGAGTTTGTGTTCATTTCCAACAGTAATCTTCAAACATAAGTTTTTTATTTGTAATCTGAAGACATCTGAGCTAGAAATCAAGGACAAAATTGCACAATTTCAGTGGTATCTTGGACAAAATTTGCACTTTTAATATATTGTTTATTCTTTACTGTAAAGTGATATGCAAATATCAAGTAATTTAAGACTATCAACATCTCCAAAAGAACCAAAGTGGTTTTGACATACCTAACTACAACTGAGTAATACAAGCGCTCTTCCTATATATATCCACTTTATAGTATTGCAGGTGTCCACTAAAAGGTGTCACAGAAAGACATCTTGTCCCTTTTCCTTTTTTTTTTTTCTTTTAAATCCAGATCAGTGTGGACCTTATGATTATATTGCTGATCAACTCCTGGCTATCATGGTGCTGAGTATCACACAATCTGAGTCCTAGCACACCTTATAATAATGTATATAATAAATGTATACCAAACATGAAAGTTATAATTGCTGAACAAACATATTTAGAAGAACTTCATGGGAGCTAGTTCCAGTTCCCCAACTTCTTATAAAATACATCTCTACTTGCCCTGAGTTCTTCAATACTGTCCCCTCTCTTCTGGGAATGAGAAGGGCATATTCCACTTCCTTCACCATCAGCCTAGCTTGATGTCCAAAAGCGTAGCCACAGAGAAAGAAGCACCCTGCCTCTGTGCTTCACGGCCCTCAATCAAATCCTTAAAGAAATCAGAAAATCTATATGTCCAACTCAGTGTTTTGCTTCACTTGCAAACCCAGCAAATTCACCACCCAGAAAATTCAAGCTGCATCTTAATCTAAAACCAAGACTTCTTGTTCACACATACATGATTGATGGTGTTAGAAACCTCTCAGGCAGTGATAATTTTAATTTTTATTAAGGAGGCTCTTTTTCTTCAGTTAGATCTTTAAACAACAGCCACAGCATCATACATCATGTAAGATGCCTAAGGAAATTGTTTATTCCTCATATGAGAAGTGAAAATGGGTATTATGTTGTGTTCTGTTATCATTAAGGAAAACAAAGTTTTAGATATTTACAGCAGCTTTTGAATTCCTAAGTGTGACACGTATTACAGAGCTCAAGTGCCTTCCTAGAGAGAATGTTGTCCATTTCCCATGTTATTCTGTGACAGTCATTTGAGTGCTAGTAACAAGTAACACCATGCAGCTTTACCTTCGGTGAAGTATAAATACTGTGCTATTACATTCCTTATAGCTCCATCTACCAGAAGCAATCTCTCCATAACAGGCCACTGAGGTACATCCTGAAGTACAGACTGCATTCTCTCCAGATGCAGGATTCTGCAATCAAAAGAGGTACAGCATAGAAGCACTGTGTACTACAAACAAAAAGGTAAAGTTGCTCAAAAATTATGGGGTTTTTCTGTTGTGTGGTCACTATATCATCTACTTTGTAGTTTCTTAGAGCAGCATAGTAGTTTCTGCTTATAAAAAAGAGCCAAATTCCAAAATGTACTACTAAATTATTGAACAATTTGACTGCAGTCTCTCTCAACTAGATAATGAATTGTATCTTTCAGATTTATCTTCAGATGTTGATTTGTATAGCATGGATCATATCTCCTCCAATGAAGGACAGTTTTTGATATGAACAAGTAGAGCTATTACAAGCAACACCAAATTGAGGCCAACATTATAACTCCCAGAAGCAATGCAAGTCATCCAATGTGCAGTTAGAAGTATCAGTTCCTGTGCTCTGCCATAGACTTTTCACGACGCCCTGCTTACTTGACAAACAATCTGCAACTTTTAAGTCCTGTGTAGAAACTTCCAGATCTTTTACAACTCTTTTGCTTAAAAAAAAAAAAAAAAAAAAAAAAAAAAAAGATAGGGAAACAGAGCTCTTAAACCACTATTTTTCATAAATCACCCAGAACAATTGTCTTGATATTGTTTTAAAAGTATGCTGTTATTGAGAATACCTGAAATTAAAGTACAGTCAATCTTTACAAGCTTGTAGTTGAACTTGTCCTGAAATGGGAATTGAAGGCATTTCCAAAGTTTCAGCAAAATAGATTTCTACTGGATTAGTGACCAAGTGCTAAAAGAATACTGTACAGGAAGATTTGGACTACTTCAACAAAACAATTCATTCTGAAGAAGTACAGAACTTATAGCTATATCTTCATATAAACTGCTTACATTTGCATTAAGTGATAAGTCAAATGGGGAACTTGAAACTCTAAGAAAAGTTCAAAAACATTAAGAGAAATCCTAGTCTCTGAGTGCCTAGATAACACTGAAAACTACATATATATAAACACATAGAATTACACTGTATTTCTGTTCTCGATAGTAGGCTTCTGTTCCAACATCTCCTGCACAAACTAACATGTGTATGACTCCTCAACAAAAATCCAAAAGATTCCAGATGCACTGGACTTGCTGCACGAGTGGATTGATGCTATAGCATGCATGCATGAGATAATTACTGAATCTCAGCAACTATTGGTGGGAATTAGACTTTGTTTGCAGAAAAATGATAAAGAATTCAGGTCCTTTTTCAAAATGCTTAATTATACACAGCTGCTGGTTTCTATGAGTCCTGATCATGTATTCGGGTTCCCTGCTGAACCTGTTAAGTAGCTATACTCCAAATCACAAATTTAATTTCTTTCTCAGAATGTGTATGCATCAGCACAATTATTTGACTGTATATGAGGTTTTGAATTACAGAATAAAAAATAAAAACATAAAACAGACAAAAATTAGAAATCAATTAAATGTAATGTGGAAATAAATATTCAGGTTGATCTGAACTTTATAAGACAAGTTGCAGAAAGGTAGGTGTAACTTACAGATCATGAGATGCAGTATGTCCATCTGAAAAATAGGTATCTGATTTCTCATTCCATTGCTGGATTAGGGTATTTATCTCTGAAAAAACTTTCCTGGCTTCCCTGTCATCTAGAAACTGAGACATGAAATCAGCTATGATTCTTTCAGGTTCCAAAAGGAGTTTCTGAGAGAGCCCACTGCTGCTGAACCATTGCTCAAATACCTAGCAGATTGAATGCAAAATAGAACACACTTTGTTATAGAATCAGAGCTTTCTTATTTAGACAATACACAGAATTTGCATATCTAAAAAAAAAAAAAAAAATCAGCAATGATAGTAAAATTTCTCCCTAAGAATGTGTCTACACTCTGAAATGACTGGTCTCACAACGGTTGATTTTCAATACAGTTTGGACTGACCTGCAAGTTGGCAATATAATGTACCACAGAGAACTAACATCCTATGTTGTGCTGTCCTTGCCCAAAGACCCAGGAATGACAAAAAGGTGGCCCGAGACTGAAACCAACCAAAACCAGACCTCCACAGTTAATTACTCAGACATGCTTTCCCTTACAGGGCTTCTGCCTACACTACCAACATGATGGAAGACAGCAGCCTCAACGTTTTTGTGGTCCCATTACACAAAAACGTGGAGAAGGAGCCTGTATGCTCCCATTGTGTAGCCTAGAATAAGGCATACCAAGGTCTGGCCAAACCTACTGACTGCTCTGCTCTTCTCCACCATTACGTTTTTTTAATGCCAAGTGGTTATAACAGATTTTTACTATAAGAGATGTCCTGTTCACCAAGGGAATTCCCAGTGGCCAGCAGCTTAAAATTCTTCAAGTTGTCACCATAAGGATGTCAGCTTTTGTGAAGAGTTTAAAACAAAGGCTGAAATTATTACTGGATTTTCCTACACCTACAATAGGAATTAGTGCATTAGTTTTGGAAATCACATTAAATTATTACTTCAAGTCATCATACACCAGTGAAACCTTTATCAAGAGTAAAATCAAAGGTTACATTATTGAGGAAATACACAGTAAACTTTACATGCTTTCTTTAGATGGTATTGCAAACATCTCCAGAGCAGCTTGATACACAGCTGATATTTTTTTATGGAAAAAACCCCATGTATCATGGGAAAAACAAACACTAGCATTAAGGCAGCTAGGTAAGTGTTTTCCTTAGGAAACATCGGAATGGTTTGTCCTTTTCTCCATGCAACTACACATAGGTCATCACAGAGACCACATGAATTAAAAATTTAAAATAAATTAATTGTATACTATATCAGTGGAGGCCTGTAGTCTGCTTTCAATTTTGCTCAAAATTCAGGCTCACTTGGGACAGTAAATGGGTCTTCCTTCTGTCAGGCCTCTGCAGTGCAGTACATTTCACTATATTCCTTATTAGATTTCAAACCTGTATTTGAGTTAATGAGAAAATCTGATTAAGTGGACACATGGTGATAGATTATGCTTCCACTGTAATGTTTCTTTATAAAGATTACTTTGTCTTATTAGCAAGATGAAAAAAGTTCACAACAATAACATTTAATAGATAACTCGGATCTTTTAACTGAGTTACTGTTGACAGCCTACATGCAAAAATTAGGAATTTAATCTATTAACTTATTAAAGTGTACCTGTGCATAGAGCCTGAGCTTGCTGACAGCATGAACAAGATACAGTTTGGCCTCATGCCGTGCAGAAATACAGGCCTCTTTATTATTCTCTTTGTTTGCTTCATCTTCTGACATGCTGGACAGAGCAGAGCACACAAACTGCTCCAGTGTGTCTCCTGTGGGAATCTGGCAGGGACATAAGAAATGGATGAGTATCTCAAGAGAGCTGCTGAGTGTTATCCCTGCTATCAATTTACTTATCTGGTGAAAAAAGAATATCACATAGCCTCCTTCAGTGAGAACAAAACCCATTTAATCCAGCCTCATATGCTGGGGCATGTACTTCAAAGTACTTCGCATACAAAGTGATGTATAAAATACCGGTGGCCCCACTAGGGTACTCATACAGCAGGCAGAATGATGAGACTTGTTTATACAAGGAATTTTCACCATGTATCTACACCAGTGTTGCTACTTCTACAGTCATTTGCAGGCTGATGCTGAACTAACTTGACAATGTTACAGCACGCCTACAAAAGAATTTTGCACTAGAATAACTATATCGAAGCAACTTCACAACTGTAAAAATTACTGATGTAAAAAGCATTCAATACAATGGTACATCTCAACCAATGATTACATGCCACAGACTAGTTTTAAATTGAAGTTGGCAGGTTTCAGCAGTGTGGACAAGAGGCCAGAATTTTTTCCTCATAGTCTGACTTCTAAATTCTGTGTTGAAAGCTTTATTATTCCCAATCATATAAATATTATTAAAGCATACAAAAATAATTTAATGCATTTTAATTTTTCCCTATTGATGTCTTTTTGAGATACTTTGCATTCTAACTCCTTTCAACTGTGACTAGAAAATTTATTAAAACTTTGCAGATGTTTTGTCACCAAACGAGCTGGTGCATTAGATAGAGAACTGAAGTGCTCAGAACAGACACTGTCCAGGCATCCATATTTCCCCTCATACTTTTTGAGGGTCTTCAATGCCCTAACTCAAGCACACAATATCAAGGTATTCATTTAAATAGCTAGCGAGTGAGTTGTCTGGAATTAGGCAGCCAACCGTAGCTACCAGGCTGCAGCTGAATACAATTCAGTTGATCAAATCAGTCATCACTGATATTTCATTAAAAGGCCATTGAAAAGTCAAAGGATTTTTATAATTTATCCTTTTGTGTACATCAGCTCTTTTTATAATGCAGTCTTCTGGAGTACAACTCTAGACTGTACCTGGCAAAGAACAAACAGATTTCAGATAAATACGAATATGTTCTATTCAAAAACTGTGGACTTTAGTAGAAATTTAAAAGATGTTTCAAGCTTTCTGCCATTCAAATCAGATCATCACAGCAGACCACTTTGATCTAGAACATAGGTTAGAAAGCCCTCTCTGAGAAAAGAGATTTTCCTCAATATTTGACACTTCACCAGTATATTTGAATAGTTCCACTGAGACAAATCATCAGTCAAGTATATTCATATCAAGACTGCACAACTGAGAAGAAAGGAATCCTGACATGCCTTAATTTACACACAGAAGAGACAGGTATTCTTTGTCCAGCAAACCAGATGAAAAATGATAGCTGTCAAATTAATCCAAGCAGCTTCAAATTTAGGATTTAGTTTAAAAGTCTTAGTGGAGCAAATCCCAGAATTCTCTACAGGACTGGATAATAAACTCAGGACTTTGCCATACTCACTGGTGACTTCAGAGAAGCATAAATTCATTAATGCACACAACTAGATCTATCAGCATCTTCATGTGCAGAAATTTCAGCTGGAGCTAAACACATTTATTTTGATGGGAATGAAGCCAGGATATTTAGCAGTCTTGTAGCTGTTTCACAAATCTAAGATATGACTATACCTTCTGTAAGGCATGAAAAATCCCTTCAGGGTACAAATAAAAACAAAGAGGAAAGAGAGGAACACTGAAATTTTTAAGTGATTTACCTTTGTCAATTGTGCTGTATAACTTAGCAGCTTCTCAACATGAAGATGGTCAAACTCAAACCTGGATTCAAGTTCTGCTCTCACAGCATGTGGATTCCACAAAACATCCCCGAGAGAAAGATTATACTGAAGACCTGAAGAAAAGGAAACCTTCTGTTTATATCATTCCTGCTTTTTATTCATGTTGTTTCTTGATTATTTATTTTTGCAACATGATTTTTGGGGGGGGGGGGGGGGGGGGGGGAAGAGTGTGTACCTGAGCACCAATGTCACTAGGATAAATCCATGACCGCATTAGTAGTATGGCAAGGTCCATTAATCTGATGGCTTTGTGACAGTTGATATGAAAATGGTGAGATGCCCCTGTGTAGCGATTGCCAGCAGACCCACCCAGCAGGGTGCCATTCTGAACTGTGCATCTAATTCTGCACATAGTCATGGAAATGTGTGTGTATGGGCTGGATATGAATCACTGCTGAGAGAGAGAGCACCAGGAGAGTACCAGAAGTCCCAGGGAATTCAAGTTCACCGTCTGTACAAGGGCTCCAGCGTATCACCTTTGTACTACTTCAGTCTTCGCTTTGAGAGGTGAAGCAGGATTTAGACTACATATAATTCTTAGCCTGACCTTCCATGTAGAGCAGACAGCAGCTGCACCTACAATCTAATTGTGTGTCATGAGACAGTTTGCCAGTGAAACTGGTTCCTGACGTTTTCTTGAGGAGTTGTCCTGGGGCCAGCCTACTTTCTCCAATTAAACTCATCTCCCATACTCCAGCAGCAGATGGGAAAATGTAGCCCTTCAGCTGAGAGCAGAATTTATGATAACAGAAGAATGAAGCTTAAAATAAAACAGCCATAACGCTTAACATGCATGTCCAAAACAAGAGGCCATCCTTCTGTCAAATGGAAGTTGTCCTTTGTAGTGATTTGGGCACTCTCCAAAATTCATTACCAAAAGATCATTCTAAACATGATATATTAGACAAACCTGCTTTGTTTATCAAATAGTTGCCAGAGTTCGATGAAATTTAGTTATTAGTATTTAAAAAAGAGACCAATAAAGAAATGGGTTAGCACTACAACAACATAGTTCAATTCTTAGACCTTTTACATTAGGAATTTAGCAGAAGCTCAGACAGTTACTGCTATTACATATTCCCATGCTTATGAGGTACTCCAAAGAAAATCTGAAGCAAATTCCTTACCTTCTAAGCTCCTATCCTGTATTGATGCAGCAGTTAAATTCAGTGTTTTTTTCACCACTTCATAGAAACTTTGGCCCAACGGCATCATAGCTAAATCCTTCAATGATGCTAAGGTACTGAAAGTGAAAAATAAAACAAAAGTCAAGATACATATCAAAATACACCCAAAAAACCTGAAAGAGATTGGTAGAAAAATGTGATGTTCAAGCAATTGAGTATTAAAATACCCTTTTTATAATTGAAAAACAGATGTTTTGTCAAATTAGATTTTTCATGAAAAACACACAAGTTGAGATTTTACAGTTAGAGTTTCACTCAAATTTTATTAAGGACATGTCTGCTAAGAGGACCAATTTAAAAAAAAAAAAAAAAAAAAAAGAGAGAGAGAAAGGGTTAAAAGTGAGAGCAAAAATGAGAGGAAAACCACCACAGGTGTTCATCCCAGCTATCCCCACAACAATGTAGGATGGACACAGAATACTTATATTTTACTCTCACTCAATCTGCTGAGAAAAAAAAAGAACCTTTAAAGCAACAGAACACTTATTCTCACAACAAATTAAACAAAGCACATTACAGAACTCATTGATAAAAATATATCTACTGAAGTACTTCCAAGTCCCAGTCTCAGTCACCTTAGCTTGTGAAACAAACTTCTTTTTAAAGTAGCTGTAATTCATCACAAAGCCTGTCACATTTACCAGTTACTTCCTATAGAGTGTTCCTTTGTTATTTTGCAAATAAGAATCCAGTTTTGTTAGAGTGGATCAGCACTTTCCAACAGATATCAGAGGAAGAAAAAAAAACGAAAAAAACAACACTATTTAACTTTGCCAAGTAGGTGTGAAAAGTCTCTGTTAAGTACCTCTGAGAGACAGAGCAAACATGGTACAGCCCAGGAAGTGGGAGAAGTAAATTTAGGAACCTTTCTGCTGACTAAATTCTGCCTGAGATAGGACATCTAGAAATGTATGTTAGTAATATGAAGCTAGTCAAGAAGTAAGCATTGTTTTTTTGTGGTTTGCTTTTCAAATTGCATTAACTACAGCAAATTTGATCATTGAAGGGCATCAAAGTCCTAATAAAAAGCAAAACCCAAATGTAAACATCTGAGTCTCCTCTTGTTAATCACTTGTGGGTTGACCCCAGCTGGCAGCCAAGTGCCTAAGAGCTGCTCATTTGCTCCCTTCTCCCATGGGACAGGAAGAAAAGAAAACGAAGGCAAGACAGCTCATGGATCACGACAGTTTAATAGGTGAAGCAAAAGTTGTGCATGCAAGCAAAGCCAAACATGGAATTTATTCACTACTTTCCATCAACAGGCAAATGCCCAGGCACTTCCTGGAAAGCAGGGCCTCAGCATGCGCAACAGTTACATTGGAAGACAAACACCATAACCATGAACACCTGCCACTTCTGTCCCCTTCTCACTCTGTCTGTGCTATAGGGTCAGGGTAGAGAAATCGGTGTTGAGATTATATTAACAGATTAATAACTTGACCCAGCACAGCAGCCAGTGGTTACTGTTACCTTTGCTTACTGCTGCTGAAGAACACTCAGACTGAGAATTTGCAAACCTTTCAGAAAAGGCTTCTGCTTTTGGGATATATGCACTACAAGCACAACTAATCCCACTTTGTATGTTAATAGTTCAGAGAACAAGCTGGAATAAGGTTACAAATGACTTAAGCATAAGGGGACGGGAAAAATCAAGGCCCAACACAGTTGCAATCTACATATTGTAATCAAGAGAGACATTTCCCAGTTTCAAAAAAAATATGCCATCATACCCTCATAACTTTTTTATTAGGAAAAAAACAGTGGGATACTAAAGGTGACAGAATCAGCACAGTAACTTACCATTCAAAGTCCCTGGGCCCCTGCCTCCCCATGGGGTAAGGGTGGTGAAGTTCATGGCTGGTCTTGCACAGTCAGCCACGTTTGGTGGCCTCCTCTAGCCTTAAGTATGTTAATTGGCTACAATGACAATTACCTATCAACCTATTACAACCAACTACCTACTCCGGCAAATACGTGTCTGACTTTTTCCTAATAACTCCCTTATTTTACTGAAAATTCCTGTAGATACTTGTCTTAGCTGTCCTTTTGATACTATGACTTCCTCTGAATCCAACTGTCTTTTACCCAGGGCAGAAAACTCACATTCAGAATACAGTCTCTGTGGGTTTTTTCTTAGTGCTTCACTTCTTGCAAGAGAACAGCCAAAGCTATTTTGATAGCAAGAGGCTTGAGAAACAAAATGAAGTAAATTTCCTGATATTGACCAAGTGCTACATATATATTAAGGTGATTAGAATCCAAACTATTATTTTCTTATATTCATATGTAAATATTCTGTCTTTCAAAGACTTGCAGGGCACATTACAGTTTTCAAAGCTGTATTATGTGATGGGCTAAATTCAGCCATTGCTAACATGAAGCTATTTTTTGGAGACCCCTAGGGAATCTGCTGAGTTTGACAGAGATGAAACATACAGTTATGAGGAATCAGAATGGGTGAAAACTCCTACCACACCTCTATAAAAGCAGAATCCAGTAAGCAGAAGAAAATTTCAGCTTCTTTACACCAATAAGGATGCATGCTTTGTTAAATAGCCAGTGAGAAGAACAAGAATCACAGGTAAAATATTAAAACAAAGCACTTTCAAGAACGTAAAAGTACTTACTTTTCAATAACTTTTAGGAACTGTGCTATGGCAGCTAACTCATCTTCTGTATAAAAGGTGTTCAATTCAAGGCGAGGGAGTGAATGTAGAAGGTTCCAGAAATATGGTTGCTTGTACAGGTTTTCTGCTCTAGAAATCATTTCCTCTGCTTTATTCAAATCCATCTTTATGTGAAGAAAACACACTTCCATTAACAGCAAAAAAAATAGCAGGTGCGTGTTATTTCCCCTACCCCTGCCCTCTTGAATTTTAAACCATTTAAAATATTTTTTTCAAGTGGAAACATACCTCTAGCTTTAGTAATTCACCATATCATTTTGATGGTACTTTGAACTTATGGCAGCTTTGTTTCAGATGTCTTTCTCTGCTCCAATGGAAAATGGAGCTGGGAGAAAAGCTAGGCAATCTCTTTCTGCTCAGAAGTGTAACTCTTTTCCCAAAGAGAAGGATTATCTTTGAGATCTCAAACACAAGGAACTCTTTAGCCCTACAATGAATTTCTAAGTTTAGGGTATAAAGACCAAGGTGCTGCCAGAGACATGCCATCCTTGCCTCACAGCTCCTTGGTGGATATGGAGCAGGTATCAAATAATAATTGATAAGCATGACTCTTTAAAGATGAACTGACTGTTGTAAAACCACTTCTTTTATAGGACTACATTTTCAGATGCCTATGCAAAACACAGGATCTCTCATACTTTTTTATTACACAGTCCTTGTTTCTCTAAATTAATGTTTCACTAAGGTTCTTTTAGATAATGGTAACATGAGTATGGTATATACAAAAAGAAGCTTGTGTATGCAAGCTCTGTTACTAATAATTATAGGCTACTTTCAACTAAATATTTTTGATGTTGATAAATACATTCCTTCTATTTTATATTCCATTCCTGAAATGAAATTTCATATTGATACAGCTCCTTTCAATCTAGTATTTCATGAGCAATTTAAAAATGTTACTGTAAAAATGCCATCTAATCTCAAATTATAAATTGGAAATCCAGATTTCCTGAAGTAGCACTTACAATCAATAAAATATGGAGAAAATTAATTTTAAAATATTTTTAAAGTGAAACCAGTGATCTGTGAAAGGTACAAAATTGTCAGTAATGGAGATCCACTACTGTGCCCATTCAGCCTTCCTCTTTCTGTTGAGATTGCAAGGGTGAAAGACTAATGCATTAGGGACAGCACAAAGACCAAACTCATTTCACATAAACTGTCAAAGAGATTCTGGAAGGAATTATGGTAAATCTTGCAAATCTCTCTTCCTTCAGCCCCACTTGAGTCTACTTGCCATGTTTACTGGATCACAAATCTGAATTTAAAGTAGTCTCATCCAAGAAAGAACCTCATCTTTTTAAACTCACTTGCAGTCCTCTTTAAGTTTTGGGTTGGGTTTTTTGTTTGTTAGTTTTTAATAAGAAGTACACATTAGTGTAAGAGTTCCTTGCAAGACGTTTTCTAACATGATTTTATACAGCTACACAAGGTCTGACAGATGCACTTTTAAATTGCTCCTAATGAGCAACTAGCCTTAAGGTAGCTGTGGTCTTTAGCTACTAACAACCTAGACTGATTTAAATCAGTAATCTAGAAATCCCTGAATTTCTACCAAATTTACAAGACATCATTTTTTCCATCAACAACATACCAATATTTTTAAAAGATAGTTTACTAAAACTTGACAGGATACAAATTTCTAACCATTAGAATAAAGATGCCTCAAAATCCAGAACTGTAATTTAGAAACAGACTGCAAAAATACTTACAGTAAGAAAAGTAGTGATGTTATGGAGCCCTGTAAAATCAAATATTTTTCTTTAGAGAGAAGCATTATTAACTTCAGAAAAATCAATTTTTAAGCAACAGTAAACAGTGCACATAGTCCATTTCTACAGGAGTAAAGGCATGTGAAACAACTAATACCTTAGAAAGATAACAATCCACTTGATTTTCTGTGCTTTCCAATACTTTTATTATTATCACAAAAACAATTTAAAAGAAATTGCTTATCATTCACTTTTCAATAAGACGAAACAATCACATCAACACTAGATGAACGTACTAGCTCCCAGACAGCCAGGCATGAAAATGACTGTTTCGCCTAGATCTTTCTTCTTGAAAACTCAGCCAGAAAGGCAGGGTAGTAGTAGGTCTTAAAAGCCCACCTGCTACAGCAGCAAGGCTTCACAATATGGTCGGAAACAGAACAGGAACATCAGACCTCGGTGTTTCCAGTCTCACTCTTTTAGTGCGAGACTGACTTGCTTGCCTAAACGTCACCAGGTGTGAGCTACTGAGGTTTTCTGTCCCTATACTCTCTAGTAACAGAAAGACCTGGGAAGAAAGACTTTAATCCTGATAAATTACTTTTGAATACACGTTAGACCAAGTAACCATGTACTCAGATTATTAATCCTTAGTTTTAAACCTTTCCCCTCACAGTATTTCGTTAACTCAAGTAGTAAAACAAGGGCACAGTTTTAGAAAGCTAACTTTTTTTCTGCTAATTAATTTTATGATGGCCACAGTAATAGTAATCATAAAATTGGCTGTTTTCAGAGCAGCTTAAAATTTAAGTTTATTCATTTTATTTTTAAGATAAGAGTATTCCTTTGTTTGATGGTTATCACTACCTGATAGACAAAGCAATTCATCATTAGAAAGATCACAGCTTACCTGAGAACTTTGAGTTTTCCTCCCATAGCTTTTCTAAAGCCATGGCTTTCTCTGTGGTCTCAATAAATCCCTTTGCAAGTTCTTCTATCTCTTTCATGAAATCTAGATCAGGTCCTGTGAATCTCCCTGGATCACTTTGGATGCCTGCAGTACTGTTTCACAGAAAGAAATGGGACAGGGGAGGTAATTACAAACTGGAAGCAAGTTCCTGAAAAATGTGTACTCATGGCAGTATTCTGATTTATTTTTTAACTACTATGCATTTACACAACTTTTATTTAGTTCAGTTCATTAGTACGCAAGTTGCAGCACTGAATGTCAAAACCTCAGGAAAGAGGTCAAGGAAAGATTGCTGAGCTAAAGCCGCTCACCTATGACAGTAACCCAGGTCTGGCAGCAGCCAAAACCAGACGTATCCAAAGAAGTCTTTGATGTTTCTGAACACACTCAAGTTTTCTCCCCTGGTTTATCATGAGTCCAGGTGATGGTTCTTTGATGGCCTGTACCCTGAAGTAAAAGCTTTCCTATTGCATCTAAGGCAACATGCTGCAACCAGAACAGGTAAGTTGATCAATGTCACCAGATGAAATATAGGTAAATCCATCTTTCTTGGCCCTGAAGAAAGTTGGTGGCTTTCTTTTTAGTTAGTTTACTAAGCAACAGAACTATGATAACAATTCCATCACCTTAACAAAAAAACATCCACACTAACAAACGTACACTGATTCCAGATGACATGTTCCTCAAGGTACTTTTCTACTTGAAAAGTGAGAAGAATGGTGTCTCTGGCTACATATTTTTCACAGAATCACAGAATCATCTAGGTTGGAAAAAACCTTGAAGATCATCTAGTCCAACCATTAACCTAACACTGACAGTTCCCAACTACACCATATCCCTCAGCGCTCTGTCAACCCAACTCTTAAACACCTCCAGGGATGGGGACTCCACCACCTCCCTGGGCAGCCCATTCCAATGCCTAACAACCTGTTCTGTAAAGAAATGCTTCCTAATATCCAGTCTAAACCTTCCTTGGCACAATTTGAGGCCATTACCTCTTGTCCTATCACTTGTTACTTGGTTGCAGTTCTCTGCAACCTCTTTTCAGGTAGTTGTAGAGGGCTATGAGGTCTCCCCTCAGTCTCCTTTTGCCTTATGCTGACTCACACAGAGAAAGTGTCTGTTGTTAGGAAAACCTATACAGTTTGTATCTGGGATATGACACCTTGTTTTTCCAAATACATGCAACAACCTGTAAAAACAGTATCCTATTATCACTATTGGTTTTCCCCTGATTTTAGCTTACAGCTAAAGCCCTGGTACATGTCCTTTCTATTATCTCTATCATACTCCATCTGGTGGCTACTCAATAGCACAACCATTTTCTAACAATACTTTCACAATTAACTCAGAAGTCAGAGTCATTTAAACATCTCTTTATAGGTCAAAATTACCTAGACTCTCCTAAGGCATCATAAACAATGGAATAATCATCTTCAAAGTGTTACTAAGCAGTTAAATTCTGGTTTATCTTATAAACAATAATTGTTCAAACAATATTAGAGTGAAATCCTGTGTAGCCAAAATATTGCTATTTTTCATTAGAAGCACAATTAACTGTCACATAAGCCCCACTTACAAAAATATAATAAAGAGATATGTTCCTCCTTGTCAAACATATGTAAATACTAGTTTTCAGCCCAGTTCATACTTATTAGTAAAGAAAAACCTAACGAGTTAGATTCACAAACCAAAGCAAAACATCAGGCACTACTTTCTAAATCTCTCATTTCTTTCTCTCCCTCCCTAATACTCATTTGTTCAGACATCCACAGAGCTGTCCGCAACTTTAAATTTAGGGATGAGGAGAAAATTTAATCTTAAAACAATCAAGGTTTTGACTGATTCAGTGCAGATTATTTTGATCCCATCTTGGTTGACAGCCAATAGTATTTTGAAAAACTCTTTCACCAGCCTCAGACTCAATGGATTAAAGGCAGAACAATCCTCACCACATTTTTTCCCCCCTTTTAAATGAAGTTTTAAAAAAACAGGTTTCTGTTGTTCAGAGGGCAGCTTTTAGGATGATCAATAGCTTCAATTTAGCTATTGCTTTTGAAAACTAACATATAAATTCCAATATTAATAACACACCTACTGCCTGAAATTTCAGACAGCTAGAAACACTGGTATTTGGCAAAGAACGGGAACACTAACTACATACTGAAAACTTTCTAGCACTTTGCTTTTTGAGCATGAAAAAGTGGTCAGTGCTTGACCAGAATAACAACCACTGCATTGGTGAAAACACAGATCCAGTAGAACTTAAAAACACCAATACTCTAACTCAGTTTCCACATGATTTTCCACATTTTTTTTCCAAAATACTTGCTAAACTTTAAATTGACAACTAAAGTCACAAAGTAAGGTCACTTAAAATAATGACAAGTATTGAGAGAATGGAGCATAAAGGCAGTATTTCAACCCACATTGTTTTCCCTCCAATAAGCCCACACATAAGCCTTGCATGCCCATGTACAAATCTCCCAGTTTTGGAAGCATTGCAAAAAATAATGCTCTAGGAAAAAGGGACACTTTTACTCACATAGGAGCATATGACTGAGTTGCAGGGCTGTTGGTGCTGCCCAGCCTCCCTGCCAGCAGCAGGTTGCACAGATAACAGTGACTGGGGGAAGTCAGTAACTCTCTCTCCTCTACCCCCATCACTGACTGCTGCACCTCAGATCTGCAGAGCTTGGGTTGATGAAGAGCAGGAGAACAAAAAAAAAACTCTCTTGGCACCTAATTTTATGTGTTATACTCACCTGTTTGATATATATAGCAGATGCACACCCGATAACACAGGCTGAATTGTGTCAATATTAATTGCTTCTGTTAATCTGAATCTCTTGTGAGTAATCCCAGCCCAAAAACCATTCAGCCTCACACTGCACAAACAGAGCACTGAGCAGTTCTCAGAGTAGGTAGCTAGCAAATGTAATAGATAATCAGAATCCTTTTAGCAACAGTTTTTCAAACAAGAGGAAAACTGAACTCCTCCACCTCCCAATTTGAAGGATGAAAAATGCTGTCTGCTTTTGATCACTTAGCTTCAAAATGTTTCACTGATAGCTGTAAAGCTTCCTTTGAACTAAGACATTAGTCAAAAGGCTTCAGGTCATGCCATCCTGTGCCCCCACTGTGCGAGGCAGCAGCAGCAGCCTGCTTAGCCCTCCTGCTCCGCCGCTTGCCAGAGCAGGACAGCAAACTCAGCAGGGCTGTCCCTTCAGTGTCTCCAGGCTTGAGGGCTAGGGAGACAAGCTACTGCACTGGTGAGGGATCCCATGGAGTACACGGGGAGGGACTGGGGAAACATTAAAGAAAACAGCTGGCAGCACTCAGAGCATGGTGGCTCTGAAGAGCCCCAGGGAGAAGTGCAGGGAAAAGCAAGTCAGTGGTGAAACTAGAGAGTAAACTGGGAAACAGTAGGAGAGGTGGAGACATTTAAGGTATGGGAGAAGGACCAAAAACCATGCAAAAGGCTTCCATTGCAGAAGAGAAGGCAGTACCTGCAACCTGAAAAACTCATAGAAACATCACACTCCCAAGCACAAGCCTCTCAGCAGGACCACGGCAGCCATTTGGACGTGCTGTTTCTGAACTGTTAGCTTTATGGGGATTTCCAGGGCAGGACCAATGTCAGCCAGCTGCCACTGGTGCCCTTCTTTTGCTGTCATTGCCACAGTCCTTCCTCTGGTTACTCTTGGACCTAAGCACAACCTCCTTTGGAAGAGGAAATGGCAACAGACATTATATTAGTCATCAGGCTCAGTTTTATGAAACAGATTAAAATATTACAGAAGTTCTATTTGCTGAATATCCATGCTAAGTTTTAAAGTATTTTATATATTTTGATATGGTAACAGGGGACCATATTTATCTCCCAATAAGAATGTTACAAGATACTACTAGTTTCTTAATTCAGCACAAGTTACACATAATTGCAGGAAGATGTCACCATCTTGCCAAAAAGATAAGAAACTGGACTTCAAAACCAGCTGCAGGGACAGTCAAGACAAGCAATTTTCAGATAGTGTGCCAACAAAAATAGTTGTTGTACGGCTACTCTCCCAAAGAGCCTTCAATGTGTCCTTTCCAGAGCAGAAGACAACATAACTTACTTGTGTATGTGTAAAGGAAGGCAACAACAGCAGTTGCTAGGAACAATAAAGAGGAAAAGCAAGGGAGGACAAAAAGGACAAAAGGAAGAGCCAGTAATTTGTAGGAGAAGACATACATAATTAGAACTGGCGTGTTAGGAGAAGGGGGGTGTGTATATAAGTTTTTATATATATATATATATATATATATAATTTCATTATCATCCATGGTAACTCTTCCCTTAATTGTGCATTTCCAGAAACACTTGCGGGAGAACAGAAATCAAACTGAAGACATACATTCATAAGAGTTTTGACCATGACAAAACAATGCAACAGAGCAAAAAGACTCTGCATCTCTGAGCATGTAAAAGCAATTGGCATTTCCTAAAGCCATGAATCAGAAATGCTAATTCTGTCCAAATTACCCAGTTACTCAGGATGATGTTTCAGAGCTGATCTGAGATCTCAGCTACAATGTGCAATGCCATTTAGACTGGTGATTTTCATAAGCCTCTCAGAGAACTCTTGTCTGAACCTCACTCTTGTCACCACATTAAAACTTTATCTCTAAAATTGCAAAGCCCCAGCTATGCTGGCTCCTGTTCTGCACTATCTTAGGACATCCTGGAGATATGACATCTCCATCAACACCAATACACATGCTGGACAATAATTTACTGCATGTCTGTCACAGAAGGATCTTTCCCCTCCATCTTGCATACCATTATAAAGCTTCTAAAATACAATGGATCAAAAAATACAAAGGACTAAAAAATACAAACAACCAAAAAAGTGGTGTTCTTAACTGGCTATAAAATGGAGAAATCTCATGTTTAAAATCCCTTTTCTCCCCAACTCTCTGATAATCTATAAGCAAGATCATGAAAATTGTTTAGGTTTCTCTTTTCCAGCTACATAGCACAAGACTACAAAAGCTGGCCCAGACCACACAGGTTACTATTTCAATAAGCTGCTGCAGACATACAGCTGTCTTGCAGAATTATTTCTTTTTTTCATTTGAAGATATACATCATTAAAGAAAAATTTGACCCTCAAATAAGCAATTCTTATGCAAGTTCTATCATTGTTTTTTCAGACCGGCTCTTATACATGAGCTCTTCTGATACTACTCCACTAGAGAACCACAGAGGCCCAGGTATCAATAAAACCAGTAACAAGCCCCAGCATGAGTGGGGCTGCTCCAAGAGGGGGGCCAAGCTAGGAGCTGAGGCAACCCTGGAGAAGGCCAGGCTCTCACAGTCCCCAAGGATCCTAGCCAGCAGGCAAACCTGGCAGTGGGTCACAGGCTCCAGCAACAGCCCCAACACAACAGGATGAGCCCAGGAGTTCAGTCAGGTGCAAAAGGAGACAAAGCTACCACATGGATCTGAGGGGTTCATCCAGGAGAAGATGCCAGAGGCAGACCTGGGGCTCCAACACACCTACAGGGTAAGGCTGCTCAGGCTGCTACTGCTTGTAGCTAAATAAAGAGAAATAAACTAATGTGCTTCAAAATAACATTTTAGAGTCTTGGTTTTGTCATCTTTGTAGTTCTAAGTCCAAGAAAACCAAAGCTTAATTTTCTTTTAGGTATTGAGAAGTCTAACAAACAGATCTAGGAGTCTGAGCTGCAAGGGTAAATCTCACCACATTCTGCAAGATTTGCAGTGGAATTAAGAGTGCTGAGAATATGTCATGTTTCCATGCACATGCACTCTTGTTTGTGGGTGTAAGGCCATAGGACACTGTACTGCATGGTTTTTATCTTATTTTCATGCTCTTAATTTTACTCTGTGCTCCATTAAGATGAGGTGGGGGGTGCAACATTCTGGAAAGAGCAGGGAAAAACATCATTTGCCATGGAACCTCCTAAATGTTTCCTTACTCCTCTGAGATACTGCTGGGTGTATAAGTCAAGGGAATCAAAAGCTGCAAGACAGCAGCCTCTGCAGTAGCTGAAGAGAGGAACAAGGAGCAAGGCCTTGGAGCTGTTAAAAAATGTATGCTTTCCAAGGCATCAGACAAGGTGGCAGATTTTGCTGCAAATCAAAGTTAATGAGGTAGTTGTGGCCTTCACCTGGCTCATCTTCTCACCATGTTGGAGGCTGTTAATTGAGCCTGGTGCCTGAGGGGATGGCAGCACATCTATGAGGGCATGGCCTGCACCAGGATGACTTCAACCCCTGGCACAGCTCCCCTCATGGAGCAGCCCTGCTCAGGCTGCTCACTGACAAATAGTTATTTGAGTCATTTATAGCTTTCACAGTGGAGGTTCCAACAGAAGTCATAGAATTACTTTTTCCAAAAGACAACAACTATGTTTCAAACTGATAACACCAATGTGGTGCATGCTGTGAAAACAAATGGGTTAAGTGTCCATGCAAACTATGCACAGTCTTTAATTTACCTTTAATAAACACATTGTTGATGCAAAAATGTCCCTGAAAATTATTATAAAGAACCACCTATGCTTTGATATAAATCCTCGAATGGAAGATATTTGGTATTACTGGTCCAATGCCACCCCTTCTCTCCAGTCAACACAGGGACATTGTAGGATTCAGTTGTTTGGCTGATCAAGTTGACAGTTGGTATTCCTAAGGCTGTTGGCAGCCAGCATAAGTCAGAGCAGCCCTGAGGCTGATTTAATTTATACTGATGGACCTGCCGGAATAGACTGACCTCAGAATGAACTTCATCTACCTTTTTACCCCTTTTCCTTACCTAGGCTATATGCTAGTCAGTGTAGCCTACTGGGTGTACAAATAGAGACACATGCATCCATTTTATTTTTCAGCTGAAAAACTGAAAGCCACTGAATAATTTCCCCAATTCTTAAGTAGGTCTAAGACTGCCTCCAGGAAATTCTTTTCTACTTTTCATTTGAGCTGAAATATAATTTGGACAGTTCAGTTAAAGCAGTGTAAATAATCATGCAGAGCAGTCAATATAAGTCATAGTTTCTAGAGGTTAAACACACTTAGATGGCATCTGGACTAGTAATATAAATAAAAACTATCCTTTCAGGAAATAATTTTTTAAAAAGCCAACAGTTATCGTAACTCTATAACCCAGTAATATAGTACTGCCACTGCAGGTAACAGGCTACAGGCTTTGTCCTGAGTTTGCAAGACCATGGCACAGAGGCTTGCCACCTTTGCTTTGTCTGCCTGAACTTGTCCTAATGTGCCTGCAGTTTTGGCTTTGACTTGGTTTAGTTTTAATTATTTTTTTTTCCTGGTGAGATGGATATGGCTATTTGCTTTACTTTCATTTGTCATTGTATAATGCCACCATAGGTTTGTACAGACAGTAGTAACAAGTGATCATCTGTGCAAAATGAGATATTTATGATTAACATAGCAAAGCAGCGCAGAGGAACACAGGCCCAGTATAATAGAGGCCTTGAGAAGTGGGGACACAGGATACACTGTACTGGAGTACAGGTCCAGGATGATAAGAGATGGGGCACAGGGTGGCACTGAGGACCCCATGGCTCTAAACAACTCACCAGTGGTCAGTTAGAATGCAGAACTATAGCCGGACAAAGCCAATGTATATGTATCAAGAAAAAAGAACGGGTACCTAACATATGTAAAAGATACCATATTCATTCAGATGTACCATATAAATGAAGATGATTCATAGAGATGCAGACCAATGGAGAAAAAGCAAGGTATAAAAGCACATTAGCAAACATAAGTGACCCCAAGTGCACCCTAGAGTGAAAAGAAGCCATCAACACTTGCCATAACAACCCCACCATCACCAGATTCAGAGCAGCAGTGGAAAGGTGAGCATAACCCCAGGGAAAGGAGTGGAAACTAGGTGGTTGTGTAACAATTTTAACTGTATTATTTGGAGAATTTTTGTTTAGGGATATTACTGCAATACTGCTATTTCTGTATATAAGTAATAATAGATCTGGACTAATAATGATTTGTGGCTTCAACTGTTAAGATTTTAATTCTACTAACAAATTACTGCTTTGTGTAGAAGGTGTTTGCTCACAAACAGGCTTTATTTTGCATGGGTTTATGCTCAATCAACAGTTCTCTACATGTACAAATAACTAGAACAAACTGTCTAGATCAAACAGTAAGTATTATGGCCTATTACTGAGGCTTGCCAGCTTGCTGCATGCTGAAGTTGTTGCTACCTATAAACCTCTACAATAATAAACCATAAAAACTTGATGCTCTTTCATGCTTACCTGGCTTAAACCTCTAAGATCTTTTTTGGTAGATATTCTCAATTTTCTAATAATAAACATATACACACATATATTCTGATTAGCTCACCTTAATTTGACTTTATTGTTATATAATTTGAAAGGTTGCTTACAACTACATTCTTCACCCAATTTTCATAAGTGTCTTTGCATCTCAATGCTTTTCAACATTTTGAAGTAGATGAAATTACTACATTTCTTAAAGAAAAAGCCCAAATTCAAGTTCATCTTTTTTCTTTCTGCATTCTGGGATCCTGTGACAACGCTCTCTTACAGACTATTTTTTCATGTTCTTTTTATTACAGATGGGTCTTACTCAAGAGTTATCCTTGTTTTGCTTTTCTGTGTTTACTTCTCCCACTATGTATGCTCCCAAACTACTCAAAGTTTAAATCCATGTATGATACACTTTTTGTTGCTCAATCTCACCCTCATGTAATAGAAGACTTTCTAGCGAAGGATAAAAGTATGGTCTCACATGCCAGCAGTGAAGGGCAAGAATATCACATGGTACCCCTCCAATTTTCCCCAAAACCAGTTTTCAGTATCTAGTAACAGCATGAAATGCCCATGCAAGGCAAACAAAAATTAGGAAGAGGCATGAATAAGGCCCTGCATTTTTTGCATTCATAAGGACACTGAAGGAAACTTTTACCACAGAGTGACAAAGCTCCTATTCTACCTGCTGCAAGGCAATAAGAACTTTGCTGTAGGAAAAAATACAGTGTGATACTGACAGCTTTGTCAAATTCATGTAACTTACTTACCTTAAGCGGCTGTTTTTCTGTGTTGTGTAACTAGTATTCTTGCATCTTGAACCAACATTACAGAAAAGGGTCCGCATGAAAGGATAAAGGCCCCGGCTTGGTAAATCCCGAGCTTCTAAGTAACCTAAAACCAAGTAGCGGCAGAATTAAAACCAGCAACATTTCAGTTACAAACCTGTGCCATCACACCGTGTTCCCTTCTAGAAAGTGGCTTTGTCACCTGAAAACAATGAAGTTGTATCGATGGCAGATGTCCCATTTAAGAACAACTAATTGACCACAGAAAATTAGTAACTTCTGTGTCAGACTGTGACAAGGCGTTACATTTCAGAGCAGTCTTTGCAAAGCTGGTTTTCGTGGTAGTAACACCATTGCAACATCATATGTTTGCTAGCATCTCTGCCCAAAATTACTTGTGACACAGATTAGAATATAGACTTCTTCATAAAATAGTATTTCCTCTTTTCTTCCAGGCTTTCATGAGATGAAGGAACAAGTATTCAGCAATGTCTGAATGTATATCCATCAAGACTGTCTAAACAGTAATGTTTCCATATCTCTGGAATTTATCCATATCTCTCCATAGTTCTGAGAATTTAAACTTCAAAATATAAATCAACTTTTGGCTTATTTTGAAACATAAGGAATAGCTATAGGGTTCCTATTTAACTGAATTTCTCTGTTTAACACAGCTTAAATTGAGAAATACCTGAAAGGTCATTCCTTTCTTCCTCTGCATAACCTTCTTTTTGGCAACTATTATGTAAAAACTAAGAGAATAAAACAAGGAGATAACAAAGCTAGCATTTGGGGTAGCACTCTTATTGAATATTCAGAATCAAAAGATGCAGGAGTGGGGAATTTACTGCATGTACATGATACTTAAAATTCTAATTTTATTTAAGTTCAGGTGTCAATATTTGAGACATGTACCATTAGAAATTACACTGTTACTCAAACCATCCTTCACTCCTCAGGAACTGTACCTGATGTATAAAACAATGAATTTTGAATTGTGAATGACCAGTGCTATTTGCAGATGAGTTATTTTTACTTAGCACACTTCAGTTCATATTGTAGAAAGCTCTCTGATCCCATGCACTGGATCCCTTTCTGTTAAAACAAAGCAGATGTACTCCAAGAGCACACTTAATGTACTCAAACCATTAGCATGCTTTGCATCCTTGGGTCCAGACTAGAGCTAGTCTAAAGTAAATATACATAGGGCAGGCTAGATTCTCACCAGATGTTTCACTCTACAGATCTATAATTGTTTTACCAAATTGGTTTCTAATGTAGCTAAAGCTGGTTTATCCTCAGCTTACTGATACCTGTGAATAACAGAACAATAAACTGAATAGGCTCTAAAATCATAAGTCATTCTTTTCTGAATGAAGTTAACATTGGACAAGATAAAAGCAAAAAGAACTTTATAAGGTGCAGGTAGTCATAACAACTTTTGAAATGCTGATGGAAATGGAAGAATTTATTATTTACAAAATGTCCATTCTAAATCCCAGGAAATGAGTAGGGATAAGATTCATACAGTAATATATACTGCATAATTATCTAGCTCCGAGCCAGTCATCTAAACTCCATTACTCAATAGAAAGAAATAAGTACAAATAAAACCCAAGCAATCCACCTTACTCCAAAGTAAATGTCTAAAACTGCTCTGACAAATCAGACCTTAAACTTTGTATTTCTTTCCCGCCTAAATATGACTCGACAAGACTCACTCCCACTGTAGGATTCTTTCCATTGACTCCACTACATTTAAGTCCCCCTTTCTAGGATATCTTTAATATTTTCTAAACAGTTCTTCATGCAGAGGCAACCAAAATAGAACACAGGTGAAGTAACACATACAGTTTTCCTTGTATTTTGGGGGCTCCTGCAAGCGGATTGCAGCCAGTATCAAGAAAAGTACACATGGCCAGAGTATCTCAGTGAGAGACAGGACCTGAAAAGGGAAATCAAAACATTTTCAGTACTATAGAAAACAGGATTGTGGAACAAATCATTAAAATTCATATATCTTTTAATAAAAAAAATTAAATATCCCCTTTACAACTACCTAAGGGAAAATAAGATCATTAAAAGAAAATTAGTAATTAAGACTATTTAAAATCTTAAAACTTTGCCAAATACACTGCCTTCAGAGTGCAAAAGTAGTTTTCAATTTGTCTATTTATAGTGTTTGTAGATATTTCCTTCTGGTCAACACAGTGACTCTGACAACATGAAGACAGCAGCATCCAGCTTTCCCATACCTGAGCCTTCTCAGAAGCCAGCAGCATTCTACACCTTGTTGTGACTGCTCATGCTCCCTGAACACTGCCTGATAGCATACCTCCTTGTCCTTCCCTGGCTCCCTGACTGCTGCTATTGCACCCTTCCTTTCATCTACAGTCACCTCTCTCCAAAAGCCACCTTTGTCACCTCCAGCAGCAGGGTGATGTGAGAATAAGCTAATGGGCCTGAGGCTGACCACCACCACTCTTCTCATTTCCCCATCTTCCCATTTCCAGGGCCACAATGAGAAGAGACCCAAGCTGGTGTACGGATTCTGAGCATGTCTCCTCTGAACAAATTGCACGTACGTAGTATGTGCTTGGGCCTCCGAAGAGATTATGCAACCCCCCAAATGGAATGCACAAAGGAAAAACAAACAAACAAAAAGAATTGTCTCAATTTTCAGCTGCAAAAAAAAAAAAAAAAAAAGGAACTGCCATTCAACCAACTTTCAAAAGACTTCTAGATTCACTGATAAAAGTGCTAGGAAAGTGTGAATACCAAACTCAGTAACAGAAATGTAATGGAAATTACAAAGAACCACACTAAAGATCTCCCATTAGAGACTATTAACTTCTCCAAAGCATATTGAGGATTTTTATTTCTAAACTGTCAGAGTTGAATCAAATCCCACTGGGGAAGCAATTTCTAGACTTGGCCATGTTAGAAAAATACCTGTGAAAGTAACATAATGCTTAAGGAAAAAAAACAATGGCAGAGTTTTTCCTGTGGAAAAGGTCTGCCCTGCTGAACACGAGGCAAGGAACTAAAGGTTCCTGAAATTTAAGGAAATTGGCATTTATCTAAACTGAACACACCCCAAACCCAACGGGAGCCAACCAAAAAAAAGCAAGACCCAGTGTTTTCAAAGTTTTAAGGAGCACCGAGGGCCATCTGCTCCCTAAGGCATGAGGTGCCATGCCTGGTAACACCTCCCAGCAGGGCAGGGGCTTCACCAGCTGGGGACCTGTCCCACAGGATGCCCCAAGGAGAGAAGGGCAGGCCCAGCCCTCGCAGCCAGCTTCAACCAGGAGTCCAGATCCTCAGGCAAGGTCACAGTGATGAGGCAAGACCACAGCCAAGCCAGAAAGGCAGGGGCCAAACACAAGATCTGAGCTGGAGAGCAGTGCTCCTCCAACTTCACCCAGACAGGAGCTGAGGGCCCAGAAGCCCCATTTCAGCTGAGTCTTGGGCCCAGGTGGAGCTTCAGGTGAGGCTGGTCAGGGTCACTAAGGCTGAGCAGTACCCCCAGGGCCCTGGCAGGAGCCTCCCCTCCATAGCCTTACCTCCCATGTGGGATGGGAGGGCCCTTGCTGTGGAGGGGTGCCATTGCTGCTGTGAGCCATTTTGGGGGGTGGTGTGGAGCCAGGTATAGCAGATGAAGAAAGGGACACTGCAGAAGAGATTTGGAGGAGGTGTTAACAGGATGCCCGTGAGGGGCTGGAAAGGGTCAAGTCTGCCCCCAGAGACACACACCACTACCACCCCTCCAACACCAGTGCTGGGAGAAGAGACAGAGGGAAGGTCTCACAAGAAGCTCAGGCAGGTGGTTAGGGCTGTAGGAAACCAGAGCTTGGGGACAAGGGTGGTGTTTATGGGGAGAAGGCCCTGGACAGCCACAGGCTGGGTTCCCTGGAGCTCACCTCAAGGCAAACAAAGCTGGCAGTCAAGGCACAGCACCAGACAGCTGCTCCTAAAAGGGCAGGGAGCCAAATGGGATGCCAGGCCAGCAGGGTCCTTGCCAGGCAGGGCAAGTTCTGCAGTACCCCAGCAAGGCAAGTGAGCTGAGCAATGGCAACAAGGTTCAGCTGAGAGCCTGGATCTCCAGGTGAGTCTGCAGTGGTGAGATAGGTCTGAGGTCAAACCAGGAAGCTAACATGCAGGCCATGGTCACATTTAGTGAGAGCAGCCAGAATCAGACAGAACGGTACAGCTGAACCATAGACTACTGCTCCTACTGAAGGCCCAAGACTGAGTTTAAATAGGGGCAGGTTGGGTATGTTGGTGAAGGCCCCAGGTGAGGCTGTTCAGGGCCATTAAGACCTCTCAGGGCCCTGTGAGCAGAGCTGTAGGTGTACTTAGGTATTCACTTGATAATGCCCTCTAAATAGGATAGAGCTACTTATCACCTGCCCTTTTTTGCTCCTACTCATCTTTCTGTAAACTGGAGAAGCCACTTGGGTTTCTGCATCATGGGGCCCATCTCTGGGCAACTTGTGGACCAACCAAAGTCTTCTTATTTCAAGCCTGCTGTTCTACTCTCTAACTGTACCAGACTCTTATCAGAGACTTCCTTTATCTCTTGCAAGCAGATGAAGCACAAATAAAGAAATTGAAAGTGTGGTTGACTCAGTAGCTTCCAAGTCTATTGTACAATACCCAAAATCATATTGTATGCCCTGGGCACTAAAATAACTGTGCCAGCTTTTTGCTCTCTCAGTACAACAAAACACAAAGTCATGTAAATGAAATCATGGTAAGGAGCCACCACACCTAATTCCAGGCAGCTCGACTTCTGAAAGCCCAAGACTGGACTCCTGGCCAAAACAAGTCACTGGTTGCCACCTACCAACAAAAAAACCTTGAGGTTCTTGTTTATATTTAAGAAGAACTCACGATGTAGGAAGAACACAAACAGTTTCACCTACTGGCTCAGTCATCAGTATCCAAATTGTTAGTAAAATAGCTAGTCTTATCGTATAGAGCTAAATCTAGGCCTTACTAAAAAAGTTGTGAATTTGGAGAAGCATTCCACTAGTATGCTTATTGGTGAGGATACCTCTTTGGTCAAGGAAATCTAACATGTTACTTGTAATTAGTAAGAAGGTTTCAAGCAAAAAATGCGGGGGATTAAATATGTGGGTAAGAGGGATTTATTTGTGCTACAAAGCAGAGAATGGATAGACTTGAAGACTTTTAATCATTACAAGGGCTTTCCCAGAGGCGTGGAACAGATTTTATTAGATGTCTCTAGAGAAGTAGAACTTGGATGAAAAATATCATACTATCTTATCACTAAAATTGAGGAAGAGCATGGTACTAGCACTGTGGGACGCTTTTGAGCATGTACAACCAGCTTTATAGGAGTTATGGAAAGATTCTACTTGCTTACCACAACAGAAATGCAGAAAACATATTGTGTTTCCCATTAACTGAAACAAAACAAAACCCTACTAATGAAGAAACAAATTTCCCAGCAATTAAGAATAAGGCAAGTTTCTGACTGCAAGATCTAGATTGGTTCAGCCAAACAAATATAGAAATACCCTCATTCTGGACCTTCTTTTTTCTTACCATTTCCCTTATTAGACTGCATTAAGGACCAGTCATTCATATTTAAGTTAGTTGTGAAATTAATTGGACTTTCTCCATTGACATTCCCTTTGGTATATGATAGCAGGTCACCAGAGGCCCACTCTTGCAATTTTCACAGGGTGTGATATATCACTTGGCCTAAAACTTTGAGTGTTATTCTTCTTGTAGATTTCCATGGACTTTGGATGTAAACAAGGAAGTTCATTTATTTCAGGTAGACTTTAGTTAGTTGGTTTTGGCCTGTTCCTGGGCCTTTTGTCTGCAATTACATTTTAGAAATATTTTCAACTTTAAGAGTTTGACCCACTGAGAATTGCTGCTGGATTATTAGATGGTACGTAGAAAGCAAAACAGAGAAGGGAAGAAATAAACCATTTATAGGTATAACTGAGCGTCATCTGGCTAGAAATACAAGAGAATACTCTGTGACTAGAAGTCACACAGACTGTAACATAGTACAGTATGCCAGGTACAGAACAGTTGCAGGTGAGAACTCTCCTCTGGTTTAAGCTCTTTCAAAATTAATTTGCTTAGTCAGAATATTCAAAAATCTGGCATGCAGGGAAGGGTTGTTATTCCAAATCTGGGACAAATGAGACAAAGATTCTTAAAACTTTTACACTGCCCTGCATGACATCCTTGTCTCTAAATTGGAGAGACATGGATTTGATGGATGGACCACTCAGAGGATAAGGAATTGGTTGGATGGTCACACTCAAAGAGTCACACTCAAAGAGTTGCAGTCAAGAGCTCAATGTCCAAGTGGAGAGCAGTGACAAGTGTTGTTCCTCAGGGGTCGGTATTGTGACCAGTGCTGTTTAACATCTTTGCTGGCGACATGGACAGTGGATTGAGTGCACCCTCAGCAAGTTTGCTGATGACACCAAGTTGTATGGTGTGGTCAACACACTGAAGGGAAGGGATGCCATCCAGAGGGACCCGGACAGGCTTGAGAGGTGGGCCTGTGCAAACTTCATGAAGTTCAACAAGGCCAAGTGCAAGGTCCTGCACATGGGTCAAGGCAATCCCAAACACAAATACAGGCTGGTCAATGAGCGAATTTAGAGCAGCCCTGAGGAGAACGACTTGGGGTATTAGTGGATGGAAAACTGACTATGAGCCAGCAATGTGCACTCACAGCCCAGAAAGCCAACCGTATCCTGGGCTGCATCAAGAGAAGTGTGGCCATCAGGTCAAGAGAGGTGATTCTCCCCCTCAACTCCACTCTCCTGAGACCCCACCTGCAGTACTGTGTCCAGCTCTGGGCCCCCCAAGATAAGAAGGACATGGACCTGCTCGAGTGGGTCCAGAGGAGGGCCATGAGGATGATCACGAGGCTGGAGCACCTCCCCCGTGAGAACAGGCTGAGAGAGTTGGGGTTGTTCAACCTGGAGAAGAGAAGGCTCCGGGGACACCTTACAGCTGCCTTTCAGTACTTGAAGGGGGACTACAGGAAAGATGGGGAGGGACTTTTTATCAGAGAGTGTAGTGATAGGATGAGGGGTAATGGTTTTAAACTGAAAGAGGATGGATTTAGACTAGATCTAAGGAAGAAATTCTTTCCTGTGAGGGTGGCGAGACACTGGAACAGGTTTCCCAGAGAAGTTGTGGCTGCCCCTCCCTGGAAGTGTTCAAGGCCAGGTTGGACGGGGCTTTGAGCAACCTAATCTGGTGAAAAGTGTTCCTGCCCATGGCAGGGGGGTTTAAGGTCCCTTCCAACACAAACCATTCTATGACTTTATGAAAACACAAAAATACAACAGCAGCATTTTTTAAAATGGGTAAATTCTCCCCTTTTATTTTTCTTTTTGCACAAACCTAGGGATCAAAATGGACATTGCACAATGTCACAAGGATTGGCACTGGGGGAGAAAGGCATCTATTGAAATGATGAGAGCTTTAAACAACTGTTACTCTCATTCTGGGCTGCATTCTCCTTCGTTGTTACCATTCACCTGAGAAACTTCATTGCACCTAAAGAATAGGGCAAATAGCAATGATTTTGCTAAATCTATATAATTCAAGGTTTAATAAATATATAAATTTGCAACTGGAGAATACCAGTAAGCCAAGCAACTATAGGCCTATTAGAATAACTTCTGTTTTTTAAAAGGTTTTAGGAAAACAAATAATTTCCCCATTTTCCATTTATCTCCAGAATTTCAGTATGTATTAATGGCTTATCAGAGGTAAACTTCTCAGTCTAACATGTTTATGCCCTTCTTTGTTAGAGTACCATAAGTCTGGGTGTTGATAATAGTAATTGTAGAGAACCTAGGAATATTAAGAAATAATCCCATTGTCCACATTGTCATAGTCTAGTCTGCTCCAACTGTCCTTGCTACCACCTCAACCACTGCCAGGGTAGCAACAGCAGCAACCATGCAGCTGATGCTTGGACATGAGAGAGTCTGAAATAGTTGGGGTTTTTTTCCCAACCCCCAAAAAAGCCTTTAGCAGTCCTGTGCTTTGGTAAGCTAATGACTTTTTTTAGATGAATAAAGCAAACCCCACTCAGCTAGATTCTAGCAGAGCATGTGATAACAGAGGAGTAAGTACAAGAACTGAGAAGGCAGCTGCAGAAGTCACCACAACAGGTTGGGCTGAAGTGAAAATGTGTTGGAGGTCTCGAACCATCAGCATGCTGCAGACATTAATCAAGCAAAATTGATCTTATTGAGCAAGTTATTCATGATTAATGTAGGAATTAATACTGCTGTATAAAGAATATTCATGTTCAAATAGGAAAGGCACCAACAGAAGATCCAAAGAGAGGGCATTTGAAAGATGACAGCCCTTGCACAGCTGCTTTGCCCAGGCACTGAGGGGAACCGGGGTCTGAGAGCTCATGCCATTCTGATGAGTTGCATCTGGGAAGAATGGGGAATTTGGTAATGGAGCTTTAGGACCTGGCTAATAAAAGGAGACAACTTTGTAACCGTTCAGTGTTATTTTATTTTATTTTATTTTTAATTTTTTGCACTGATGTAAAAACATACATGTGCAAAACAGAGGGCACTTGGCAGTAAGCAACTTTTAGGAACGTTTATATCTTTTAAAGTGTGGAAGAAAGGAGTATGAACTGTAAAGGACAGAAGCAGGGCACAGATGACAGTGTAGGGGTAGATGAAGAGCAAGAATTATACCAGCATTTTCTCTCAAGTTTAACATTAATCCAAAAGAAAACTATTAATAATAGCAACTTTTTTTTAGTATAGGCTATGTTTCTGTTTTCTTCCATTAGCAGCATTATCAACTACACACTCCAAGCATTTCACAACATGATCATAATCCCAATTCTCCTCTAAATTAGGGTATTTGAGCAAGAGAGCTTGGGAATCAAATTACATCCTTTACCTAGCTGCAAATTCAGGTGGTAATAAATGCTATATAAGCAATAGTTAAGAAATGCAGTGGTAGAAAACTTAAGTAATTCAGTTGCCTGGTAGTATGTATCTCCTGAACTTCCAGAATCTGTAGGTCAGAAGAAAAAGCTGAAAACAGAAATGAAAAGCTATGTTCTACAGAACTGCAATTTCAAAATTCAGCTGATGTCCAAATTTACATATTATCCTGTGCTGCCTTTGAACCATGTTAATAAGAGGCACTGATGCCTGCCTGAATTTCAGTCAAAACACCTACTCTTTACAGAACTCTTACGTCTTTCAGAGTCCCTTCACCCTTCATTGTGTAATATCAACTAATGCCACATGACACTCATGACGCATCATTAGTTCAACAGACCACACTTGTCTTCTAGCTCTAAGTGCTGAGAAATAACCATGAGCAGACAATTGCCTTCTACAGATAGATCTACACAATATAATACAGAGATGAAGCACACCAGATCTTTCAGAAGATACTTCTCTCTTCAGTCACAAGGGTCTGACCTGCTCTTTGTATAGGTGAATGATTCACGTGGATTTTTCCTTGCATAACTGCAGATGGAGTTCATGGCTCAGTGTTTGCACAATGAGCACATAAGGAGGTTTTTCAAATTCCCCAGAGCAGCTTCTGGCTCTGAACAGGCAGCATTAAGTTTGCTTTGGGTCATTCATTGTAATTCATTGGGGAAGTCTGTATCTCAGTGAACTCTCTATTCAGGAAAGCTACCAATTAGGCAAACTTAAAACTTACATGAATGAAGATTTTGTCCTTCAAAAATATGTAAGAGGGAAGACTAGACAGAGCAAGAAGAGAAACAGCTCAGCATGGAGGTGAGCAGGAGATACTGAGAAGCCACTTAATGCTTTTAATTGAAGTATGAGGAATAAGGAGCACACAGAAGTGTTTAGGAGTGAGGAAGAATATAACCAACAGTTTCCCTCCCCAAAAAAGCCTTTCATATTAAAAAAAATCACTTGAAATAATTTGGAATTCTCTTTCTAAATCACAATTGCACTTAAGTGAAATATATCTGAAATGAAAAGCTGTATGTTCATTTAATTGAAGTAATCCTATCCAAAGCAGCCAACATGCCTCATTGCAAATCCCCAGATCATTACAGATGAGGGAAATCAATGAGAAACTATTAATTGAAGTGACTTTTTTTTCCACAAAAATGTTATCTCACTTGAGAATATTTGCTTCCTCCTAGCTTAAATTTTAAAAATCCTGTCAATCACAGTAAAAGCAAACAATGACATCTCATCTCATATTTGAATACTATTTTAATTTTGACTGCTGTTGAAGTATCTGCCACACTCTTCTGCATATTGGAATTTGAAAGGTTAAATTAGGCTTTGTGGAGTGGATAAGGAAATTTAGACGTATATACAAGTTTAATATACAATCCTTGCATTCTCCATATCTAGATTTTGATCACAGTTGTGCAAGTTTTCTTACATTACTAGTGATACCTGTAATGTGAAGAAAATTGATTTTCATCCTCGCCACTGCTACAAGCATTAGCAGTATCTAATGATAATTAAAAGATAAGCTGCAGCTCTTCAAAACTTTTATGAGATTTCCTATCTCACTTGCAAATTTGGGAGTATTGCTGTATTCTGTCATTTTAGAATTAAAACACACTGTTCTTCTCTACTTGTGTTTTCAACAATTAGGAGACCAAAGGCAAAACAAGAACCAGCTGAAGCCAGTCTATCTTTAACAATCTGCAGTGAAAAGGGAAAAACAATAGATACACTCTTTCCAGCAGATACTAAAAGACAATTGAAAATATCCTTTTCATAAAATTTCCAAAAACTTACCGGTTGCCTCACACGGCAGAGCCAATTCTTCCAGAATAGAGCCTTGAACTGGTGTACAGCATGCCCCATATTGTCTTTTCTTTCCTTCATCCACTTGCAGAGTGGCTTCTTAAGGACTTTCTAACTCAGAATCATCTCCCCCAGCAGTCTGTACGTATTATTCAGAAGCTGATTAATTCCAGCACTAGAGAATGGTGCAAGAGATTTGCCTGCTTGCAGAGAAAAGATGAGATTATGTTTCTGCCTCTTGTTTTGCATTCGTTGAGGAATCTCATCTTTCCATTTGCTCCTCAGTGCAATGAACAGTAAGGGGATGGGTTTGTATAAATCCCTTCAGGGTGCTTTACTCCACAGTATATGTTCTGCATTTCTTTCTATATTTTCTGGAATAAAAATGAATGTAAACAACAGGAAAAAAGACTATGTAACACACATTCGTCTTTTTCCAGAGTTTGGTGACTTTCTGTCACTGCAGCGTTAATGTCATTTTGCATGCATGTGCTTAGATTTTTGAAAAAAAGAATAGTAGGAAAATAAGTACACTGTTTAACCACATAGCCCTATAAATGTCTGTATACATCTAGAAGACCCTTACAAGTACACATCTAGCACTGTGGTGGTCCCATTGCATCATCATATGACTGTTTAATTTTATCTTATAAAGGGTGCATGTTCGACATTTCATTCTCCTTTTTCAGCACACATTGCCTACGTAGAGGTGGAATATTGCAGCGAGTCAGAAAACTATGTTAATTAATTGCCACATGCTACCCAGAATGAAAAACAGTCTTCCAGTATTTCCTATAGCAAAGAGGAGGAAGGGCAATTCCTGGAGCTGCGCAGGGGGATCTGCAGGAGGGGAGCCTGCGCATACCTGTGGCAGCAGGGCCACCTGGAGACACAGCAGGTCTCTGGTGGTGCAGAGCTGTGCTGTTCTGCTGGGGGGTGAGGATGATGCCCTACTGATAAGGAGTGACACCTTGAGCAGAGGAAGAAACTTTATGTTTTGTTCTACCCAAATGAATTGTCTAAGGTAGAATCTGATCCCCAAAAGCTCTCTCTAGGGTCAGTGGAGACACATAACACAGACATTATAGAAGGTGATTCAAACCACCTAAAATCTGAATCACGAATCACACATACACACACTTTAGGACAGTGTGATGCCTGAACAAATATTATTTATTTCTCAATATTGCTGAGTAAATAGCATCATTACACTTTCTGCAAAATGTACTACTATTGAATGAAAGAGACATCTTCACATTCACAGCTATTCTTCCACATTAAGAGTAAAATCCAAAAAAAATCTAAAAACTTTTGGGATGCAGAAGTCACCACTGAGGAATCTGACATCCACTAGATTTTAGCTAAGGCAGCAATCTAAAAAACAAATACGTTTGATACTTCTGCAACAAGGAACTGCACATCTATAGGTCCACTGAACTCTGCCAGTTTCCATGGGATGAGGTTCAGCCAGTGTCTTATGTCCAGTGCCTGAGATTCCCGTTCCCAAGCTTTGGATTTGGGTCACCCAGCAGCAGTTTTTAGCCCCCCAGAGCACGTTGTGAAGCTTAGTTACTTCACTTCATGTTAAGCTGACTGATTAATGGGGTAAAATCTTTGTATTTGAAATGGTGCAAATTTCTGTTCTAATTTGTACATTTTCCATGAGTTCAAGGAGTAGAGAAAAAACGGATTATATACATGTCATGAATTTATAAATTTTTACATACTAGTAAAAATTGCCTCCCAGCAAAGCAGAAATCACAGATGCAGTCATGGCAGAATATGAGTAGTTGAACACGTTTATGCCTCATTTATAGTGAGATTTCCTTTTATTTTCTCTGCTCTGAAGCTGAAAAATTACTGAAGTAATCATTTAGCTTTAAATAGAAATGTGAAAGTCCTCAGGATGTACTAAAAAAATAAGTAGCTCATTGTTCACCTGAATGATGTTAAGCATGTTTGTACCTCTAAGGCAGGATTAATTAAGTTATGTGTGAAGGTGGGTCTATTGAGCACATCTTCTGTTCTTCCATTAACCCCCATTTCCCACTACACTCCTCCTCCATGGTACTGGCAAAGCACACACCTCCAGCAGTCATCAAGCATGTTACCATCTTTCTGCTTTCCCCAGTACTGAAGAGCAGCCCCGGTGCTGTGCAGCAGAGACATGTCCCCACGTCTCACCTCTCCCCTCGTCCACCCGCTCTGGGGCTCTCCTCACGGCATGCCCAATGGCGGCAGGGTGTAGCTGGGCAAACAACCCAAAAGGAAGACCATACCTCACCAAGAAGCTCCACAGCTGGCTGCCACTTGCATAAGGGATGTTTCTGCTTTTAGTCAAGCAATGCTAATAATCCCTGCTATTTCAGAGTACATACAGTAATTTTGCTCACCAGGACCAAAGGCAAAATTCTGAGATAGTTGAGATGAAAATTCTGTGCACAGTCGATTTTTAAACAAATATTTGTCATTAATTGAATATCGTGAATATATGTATGGGTTGACACAACCGTTTTGGAAAGCTTGGGAGCAGAATCAATAGTGTGTGATGTGTAGGAAATGATAAACTAATCAGTCAGCATAATGAATTACAAGCAGTTATTTATCGAAGCAGCTGATACAGAAGACAGTTCCTGACTAGTATGTAAGCTAAAACAGCTCACATAAACCAGGTGCCAAATTATTCTGAACAAATAATTCTGCAAAATCTCTGCTCATCCGAGTGTGTGATGTGCATAATTTATTATGCTCTATATAATTACTCATAAACGTTGCATTCTATTTTTTAGTGCTAAACAGATTTTCATGGATACAGGAAACAACTATTTTGTATGCAATAAGTATTCAGTACTAATGAACTGACTCCTCATTTTACTATGTAAGACACCCAATAGACAAACACCTTTCACCAGCAAGTTCAGTTAACTTCATTTGCCCTCATATATCATTGTTCTTTCCTAAAGATACTCATTCTTCCCTAGTATGGTGTTCTCCAGTAGTAGACTTGATTTTTCTAGAACAAAATTTATGAAAGATACCTCATAAACATTCAACCAAGAACGATCCCTGCAGTGGCATTCTGGGAAATTACTTCTGAAAGTAATTTTAGAAGAAACAGGGTGTATGAGCTCAATTGTATTATTTGCAATGTTGTAGAAATATGAAATCAAACCATCCTGCCCCCTGCAACAAACCCTTGGCACAAAAGAGACAATAATATTAAAAATTAAGCACACAGGCAGGAAAAGCAGGTCAATTCTGAATACTTTTGGAAAGACACGTCAGCTATATTGCTGCCATCCTGAAAGCTTTTTTGAGTAATCTAGGTTTCATCAGTACCCGTCAAGCAGTATCTTGTGCAACTATCAGCCTTAAATAGCAACTTTGTTTAGGAGTTGCATGTACAAACAGCCTGAAAATCTTCAAACACAGCACAGTTGCTGGTAGGCTAAATAAATTATATGCTTTCAGGGCTCCTTAACAGGGTGGCTGTAGTCAAGAGCAACACTTTGAATATGGCAGGGCAAATTAGAAGGTCATATATTCCACTGTGTGCTTCACTCATTCATCTGGAATGGGAAAATAATACGCTCAGAATCAGGTCTCCAGGTGAGAACAAGATAGTGGCCTGCCCTTCTCTGCTTCTGCTTAGCTTTAGCAGGCTTTGTCTTCATTATAACTTAAAAGTTTACTCTTAGAATATGCAAGATATCCAAAGCCACTGGGGCAGAAAAGGCAGAGAACCTTCTGCCAGCACCCATCTCTAGTTTTAAAGCTTGACTGCTTTATAATATAACATCAACATGCCATGTCTAGCCTACAGTTTTAATATGGGCTAATTAGAGTAGGTTGGCAAGCACATTCAAAGAAACATAGTTTTGTATGTTAAATAGGTTAAAGCCCAGGAGCCAAAAACACTTTTTGGTAGACAGGTATGCAGTAAAATCATGTGACAATATGGCTGGGAATCTGGTAAACTAGCATATTTTCCTACCACCACCCACAATTTCTTTCACAAGGTTTACTGTGTGATCACAAGGCTTTCCTTTTAACATTATTAGGAGTACTACTCGTAAATATTTACATGGCACAGACCTGTTTTGCAGACAAAGCGGCTGCAGGATGACGTCAATTAGAAGCATCTTTCCTGGGAGACACTTCCTGTGTGCAAAGTTAGGATATGATGAAAAATGGTAGTTATGGGCAAGGTCAAATAACAGGGTTGATTAAAATGGAGCTACACATTAAACAAACAAAACAGGCCCAATCTCACAAGGAGGTCAGTGGTTTTTTTGAGCTTCTGGACAGCTCTAGGAATTTTATTCTTGTAATATGACAGACTGATAGTAAATTGAAAATTTTCTCACAGTTACAACCTCAGCACTAAGAAGAAGCATCTGGAATCGGGTTTCTGTGTCGTGTAAAATGGGCTCTGTCTTTATCTGCTGCTGCATTTTGTTCGTAGCAAGAGCAAAAGCATTGCCCCTGTCAGCATTACTCTTTCTTCTATTATCGTACCATAGTTTAGACTTAATGTTGCTCTATTTAGTGACCCCCTTTCTCTTCAGGCAGAAGACTTCTTTAACTGTAATTTAATTTATACTCTGGAGTATAATATTAAATGGTAATTATTTTAGAAAGAGAAAGCACGTATTAAGTCACTCCAACTTAAAAACTGAGAAACTTTCAGGGAAAGCAAACCTCAACATCTTGTAGCAACTGTAATAATGCCATCAAATCACACCACTGTGCTTTTTAGTATTCCGGTGTTGCAGGCAGATCCGATCCCCAATAGCTCTGTTTATTCCTCACAGTACTTAGTGCTGCATTTAGAACATAACTGACTGCTGATGGGCAAATCTAAAACCATTCACACTTTAGTTTCTTTGACCTATCTTGTCAACAGAAATGAAACACATCTCCGATTCAACTGTATAAACATTTTATTTAGGAATATATTGAGATCCAGACTTGAGAAGGAAATCCAGTTCTGTTACATAATGCACTGAAAATGCTTTGCAAAGACTTACGATGAATGTTTAAAAAAGATATTGCATATTATATGTGTATATTTTCAAGAAATACTGAAAATATTGAATTATTTTGCTTGGCTTTTGAAGGACAGATAAAAACATTTATACTCTAAGCACTTCTGGCAATAGGTCATTACAAAATGTTCCTTCTCAGGATTTCTCATACCTTCCATTAAAGTCCTCTGAAGTATATCAAGATGCCAAAAATAAAAACCTACTCCTTCAAGTCACTAATCAAGTTACCGCACATTCTTAGTCTCCTGCAAACGTGAAACATTCTAGCCTATCTTCATTATGGTCTCAACCATTTCTTTAACAAAAAGGTAGGAACAGGCCAGAATAACACCATGACTCACAGAACAAACCATTGGTAGAATTGTTTTCTCCCTTCACACTTCCACCCTGTTTGTATCTTCTACATTCCTTCTTTGCTTTTATCCCTTCTGATCTCTGGAGTAAACTGATTCTGTAATGTATTGCTACATTGAGGATGGCATAGAGAACAAAAGCAGGCCTTTGCTCTGAAATTGATCTTCTGGCATTTGCAGGATTTGTAGATCTACCAGGAGACACTGCACTATATAATATAAAACACGTATGTAATATCACATATGCTTTTAAAAATATCACCACTCCAAATCCTAATTCATGTTCTACAGAAAGAATGTGAATGGCTAATATTAAAGAATTGATTGAATATAAAAAAGTGTGTTAAGTATTTTAGAAATTTTTATGGATATCTTTGTAAAACCTACAGGAAGGGTAGGGTAACTTCACTGCCGGATGCACACAGCTGACTCATTTCTTTATCTCTCTGTCCAGTTGCAGTCACAAGGGAAAATACAATTGTTCTTATCAGGGTAACATTCTGGCAAGTTTCCTCGGAAGCTAAGAAAAGTATTTTATTGCACGTTAGATGTGTCTATAGAGCGCCCTCTTGCATTAGGAATACAGCATTACAGGATTGTGACCAGTAGAAACAAGGATATTTGGTCTCCTGTGAATTCTAATTTTGTCATATATCCCTTTACTTCATCTGTTAGGAAGCACAGAAGAAAAATATTTTAGTAGAAAGAAAAGTACAATGTCCTAGGAACAGTGGGAAGGAGAAGAGACATACTGGCAAAAAGTGAATAGCTGAAGTCTTCCAGGGGTTTCTGCTAGGGCCTTGTGTATCAATTTAATAGAATCGTTGCATCACTCATGAATGCTTGAACCTTAGCTCCAACTGAGGCAGGCTACAATGCTAGCTATATTTCAGCATACAGCACATAAGAGTTTTCATATTAGTTATCAAAACAGAAGTGCCTACCTTTATATGACTGTAAATACAAAACCTTTGCAGTTTCAGCTGTCAGTTCACACTGTTAAACAATTTAAGAACTTTTTCTTTTTAACTGGTTTCCAGATTCTTGCTATCCTTCCTTTCAAAATACAAATCACACCATTTCAGATTCATACCTCAGGACAACTGCAATAATACGCTTCCCCAAAGCTTCACAGAGCCACATTAGGTGTTTCTTTGTTTTCCCGATAAAAGTATTTTTTCTCCTCTTTAGGTAATTCATAATAAGTATTTTACAGCAGCAAACCGTCTCCTCCAAACCCATACTGGTCAATCTGGCATAGCTTCTCTTCAGCCTAGAGTGCAGCATGTTGCTTCTTAAGTGATCTCGTTTTTATCTCCTTGCTACTGTTCTGGGAACAGGAGGTTGCAGAGCAAGGATGTGCTTTGTTGCATGTTTCCCAAGGGATCTCACAGGGCTTTGTGCAATGGCCAGGCAAGCACTAGGCATAGTTAAGCACGGATTTTTTTTTTTTTTTTTAAAAGGAGAGAAACAGTTCAAACTAAATGGGGAGTCATTCTCCCCTGACTCCTTCCCTTAAGCTTAGGGACAAAAAGGCTTTCTCTGAAAACTTACATTCACTGTATATCCTGAGCATAAACAAGAAAATGTGGTTTTAAAATTATAGGAAGACTAAATTATTAAATGTAAAAAAATCTAATATTTTTAACTTTTTATCTGTTCTCCAGTTGAAAATTCATCAGATTTAAGGAGACTAATCCTCACTGGCAGTTTCCTGTTCACAAGCGTCACCCCTTCCTTTTTTAATGTTTTCATCACATTGTTTCCGGTTTCTGCCACTTCTTGGTGAATGTGCCTACTACTACATCACTCCCTCTTCGATCTAACTCTTATGCTTGTTAACAGAGTGTTGCAGACTACAATACTCGAAAAGAAAATCTCACTAGTTGGATCAGAGACAGCTGTTCTGAGAGTTTATTCAGAGCCTTTTGACCTGTGACTCCTGCTAGGACTGGACCCTCCACTGCGGTACGAAAAAAAACAAATAAACGCATTTTTCTTTAGCTGACCACATATTTATATTCTAACCACAGCAGCAAAGCAGCGGTGAGTAGGATAGAAAAAAAACCCAAGGTAGTGGAAAAAAATTGCAGAAATGGTTTTGATGGCATGTACAGTCAATAGGTATTCTGCAGTTCTTCAGAACCGGGAACCATTGCAACAGTGAGTGTTATGTCCTGAAGACACGGACACAAAAAACACTTTAAAAAGAAACAGAGGAAAAAAAGACTAACTACCATAATGCAGTCCTGTGAACATGCTGTGCATCTCCTGAATGCCTTTGGTTCCTCTTCAGTAAACAAGAGCCTTGATTCAGCAAAAGATTTCAAGTTCTTCAATGCAAAATTACTTAACGTATAAATGCTTCCTGGGTATTGGTTCGATTGTATAGTTAAAATGGGATATAAATGACCTTGCTGGATCAGTATCTAGTAAGTACAGATATTCAACAGCTCAGTGTCAAGTCCTTAATGCTTAGAAAATTCAGTCCCACACTTTGCAGTTTCGTGAGATTTTAATATATGAAAACTGTATTGTTTATTCGTCAAAGTTTACAAAAAATAAACTGCATTCACTTTAAGTTTTCTTTACAAGTGAAGCAACAGACAACTATAATTAATATAATTTTTTATAACGAGAAAGGGATTATCATTCTTAAATTAATTTTAATTTGGTGGTTTGCAAGTACTTGGCAACAAAGATTGATTTTCTTCCTAGTTTTTCTTTTATAGCATGGATAAATAAAGCTTTTTCGTGTTTTACAGCAGGCTTGTCCTTCACAACAGATCCACTTTCCAATTCACAGAAAAGTGAGTCTTTTATCCAGCAACGCATAACTAAGCAAAACTTAACTGAAGTCCATTCAGCACATTCAGTTTCCAAAGCACAGTGACATAAATGATTAACTTCCGCAGACACACGGAATGCAGTAAGGTATTCTAAGGCAAAAGATCTTTTAACACACAGAAGTCGTGACCATGATTTCAGCTGTGCAGAAGCCTTCTGCTTCTATAAAACAAAGATGGACCATTTCATACTTTCCCAAGACTTTTTTTAATGAAATATCCCACTAACTTCTGCGGTCTCTGCTGATACTCCACAAGTACATCATGTGAGCTACTAATCTGATCCCCTTCAAGCCGATTCAGAAGAGTGACACACACTACGGCAGCTAGAAATTAAAAGACAGAATTAGTTAGGAATGACATTCTGGCACTTCTACAGTCCAAAAGCACAAACATTTGAAGGAACAGCTAGAAGATTAGAAAAATGAGAGAAAACAACCACAAAAAAATGGTGCATAGTACCATACGATGCTAGGGGACTAGCATGCTGTGGATGACATAAAGTTACAAATAGTTTAAGACAACTGATCACTACATTAATAAAGCAAGAGCTCTCAGGTAGCTGCAGATACTTGTTGTTATATCATGATTCTTATGTTTTTCTAGATAGGAATTACATTTCACAAGTACTCAGGAACTGTCAGACACACTGTTCTAGCAGGGGTAGTTACAGCCCTCCACTATCTACACCTTATCTCCAACACAAACCCCTGTGCTGTAGATGCCATCCCTCTGGAACCAGCTGAGCCACCTCGAGTTTCATGGATGGGGAGCACTGCCAAGTACATGAGGACCTCACAGCTCATCTCAAACTCATCTGCTGCCTTTTGGTAATCAGAGCCCCACAGGTAAAATCCCTTCTTTCACTCAAGCTGAGCCCTACCATCACTCTTCTGTATCTGGGGTTTCTGCTAGTGCCAATTTGCAGAACACAAGCAGTAATGCACATTACAGATGTACAAAGTAGAGACAACAAAAAGGACAAGGCTCCCTAACGGCTCACTGATATCATGGGTTGGGTTTTTAATCTCTCTCAAGTCAGGAAGAATTGAGGATGTTTGATGTAACTGTTGGCCTTTTAGCTTATTTTTCTTCATTTCGTCCTCCTTGAGTTGTGTTTTAAATCAGCAAATTCCTTGCCAAGGAAAGTGAGAGACTATAGGTAACATGTTAAGTAGAAAGACACTGTATTACATTATTTGTAATCGCTTTTATTTTTTGCCTAATCTTTACTGAAAATTAGTTGGTTTGTGTAAAAAAATTAAAAACTCATTTTATGATTAGGAATGGTTTATTCATGATGCTACTAAAAATCTTCAGCTGTTTAAGAATTAAATACGTAAATCTACACAGAGTACTTATATTTTCAATTTGATATGAAAGTATAGAAAGTGATTATAGTTTTAGATGTATGTGAGAATCACCTGATTGCTTAAATTAACCACTTGCTTCCTATAAACTTCAAAAACTAACTGAAGAAAACAAATTAATGCCATAAGGTAATTCATTGCTTTAATGATTTATGTGCTTGCCACAGGCTGAAATAGCAAACAACAGGACTAAACTGTGAAAGAACCATGTGACAAAGTCTGCATAAATTTTGAATACATGTGACACAAATCAAACAATCATAGCAACAGAACCATAATCTTCTGCATATTAAAAAAACTTACAGTATGTTAACACCTCATTTGCAGTTTTTAACCACAAATCTCCTGCAATGCAGAAAACTTCCTACAGCTTGAATAAAGTGATTTTAAATTCACTTACCTTTGACACCGCTGAGATTACACATTGCAGCAAATACAGAAGACTCCATCTCTATGTTTCTGACACCAGAATCATAAGCTTCCTTCAAATATTGCAGTTTCTCTTCTTCATTATATAAGCAGATTGCACCATCCAACCTGCCCTGTCCTACAAAGTAATTTTGCAGAAATTCAGTGATAAAGTCACAGAACAAATTCAGTTTCTAACACACCCAATTACTGCAGTTTCCCCTATACAGTGTCCAGTTTTACTACTACTCTTTATTTTCATGCGCAAGACAAATAGGACAAAGTGATTCTTAGCTACTGCAGAGCTTCTACATATTACTTTTATTTTTTATAATGTGAATCACAGTGATTTTATTAGTCTTCTCCAGCTTAAATTCTCAAATTCATAAATGGGAAAATGTAAGTAGTAGTTTCCCACATGTGGGGCATGTGTCAAATTCAGCAACAAACTTTAAGCTGCATGGAAGTGCTGTATTTTTTCTATGTTTAATCATTGTCTAGAAAAACTGCCAGGCTCGAAAATGCCTTCCTGATGCAACCCTAAAAGGATGAACATTTTATTACTTACAGACTCTCTAAGGTAAAAGATGAAGAGTCTCTTAAGCTAACTAGGTAATACTATTACAATTTTTTGAGAAAATTAGTTTATTCAAATTATTCAAGACTAACACCTACAGATAAAACAGCAGCACGTTACATATGGTAAAGTTTTTTAAAGTAAATTACAGTGTTTTACTCAGTATTTTTTTGTTTTCAGATGTACTCCTAAATCAATGCCCTTGACCCTGTTCTCAGTTTTTGCTGTATGAGTTGAAAACATTCCTGACACTGTTTTTTTAGTGTAGCTTGCACCTGTGATTGGTGTCTGAAGAGTTACACAAACTGACAGTGTCTGCTTCTGACCAAGCTTGAGCACTATTATGAAGACCATGTATTCCCCTCAGTATTGCACCCCTTGTCACCTATTCAGTAACAACTACAGAAAGCAGTATCAGGTGCCACCTACACTCTGTTCTCACAAGATTTGAAAGATGTTTGTCAATAGACTTGGGAGATCAGAAAAGCACCTGAATGTCTATACATTTATCCAAAGTAAGCCTTGGAGGTTTGCCTCTCCTACATAGCAGCATTGACACAACTCAGCAAGGTATTGTCTTTAGTTGTCTGATCACTGCTTTGCTCAAAATGTGCATCGGAAACAAGTTCCAACACTTCTTTTAGAACATATTTACTTTAAATACTTAACCAGTGGGGGGAAAAAAAAAACCAACAACACAAATAACCAAACCAGCCATAAATAATTCTCATTCCTCTAATCCTTTAGGATGCCTCAGTAAATCACAGAAATTTTGTGATAAACATACCTAACTGACAAGTTCATGAAAAGTGTATAGTAGACTGTATGTATTTCAGAGGATCTATTAGAGCTGGGGGGAGATAAACCCCCACAAAATTAAAAGTTCAGTGTAGCCAACTGCTAAGCACAATGCTTGATTTTACATATATGAAAAATACTCAAAGTAGGGAATGCATTCTGTTCAGTGAACTGGAACCTTAATGTTAAATTATTATTCAATATTTATCTGTTGCAGCTTACCAATACACTTCTGTTAGTCTGTTGCCAGCCTTACCTTCATAGAAATCCAAAGTGCACATAGTGTTTCCAATGACTGTATTGAACTGATTGATTTCTTTACTGCACTGCATCAGTTCCTTAGCGAGCTGTTCATCTAGGTTTGTACTACGAATTACAGTCTTTCCCAGAATAACCTGTTCAAACTGAGGTTTGAATGTGGCATCTACAGACTGCCTAGTTATAACCACTGAGCCTGGCTCCAGACCTGCAGGTAAAAAAAAAAAAAAAAGACATATTTTTTCACAATGTGAAAAATGTGATTAATGCTTTGTTTCCACACACATAAAACATACATCTTGACCAAATCCCGCTGCTTTTAAAGGCATCAATTTTTCCCCTGAATTCACCAAGAGAATTTTGTTTGTGCATACCTAGCTGCTTCAGTTTATTATTACAAATAATTTTTGAAAGAATTAAATTTTTACTTTTTAACTACATATTCTTTCTTATCTCATACAGGACAGGAATGTCCTTCTCATCACTTTGATAGATCTCCTAAGTGCATTTTCTCTATCCAGAGAGGCAGATACTGCCTTTTCTTTCAATATTATGGAAGCAAAATGCTTCACCTCCTGTGCAAAAGTGTTCTGACCATCAATCACTTACTTGCAGAGAGATGCTTCACTCTCCTAAAAAGATGCTTTGGTTTGAAGAAAAAAAGAAATCAAGAGGGGAAATACCTATTCCACCAGAGGTGCCAATGCGAATAATGGTTATGTTGGAACACTTGGCATGATACAACAGTTTGATCAGCTCGTGCAACATGATTGAAATAGAAGGAATGCCCATACCATGCTGAAATGAAAGCAGAAATTCATATTTGACATTCACACAGGCAATGCAAAATATATACAGAAGGAGCTAGACAGTATCTCCTTCCCGATGTTTTTTTTCAAATATCATTTAACTCACTCCCTCAAAAACCCTTATCTGTGGGCTTACTGAAAGGCCACTGCAGGTAAACAGAAAGACTCCCACTGTCTTGGGTGGACTATGGATGAAGTACAGTATTTCTAAAAATCACTAATTATAAAATATTTACATCCTCAGAAGCATAAGCAGCGTCCTTTACTAATAGTTGACAAATGCACTTCATCACAGAACTTTTCTTAAACACAGAAAAACCCCACTGCTTTTTTACCAACCTGAAATGCTAGTGAGTAGTTAAGCTAAAACTCTTCAAAACACAGACACTGTGGTTTAGTCACAAAGTTCAGCACATATAAGTCCACCTCAACTTGCATGATAATGTGATAATTACAACCCAAATGAAAGGGTGCAGCATGATATTACAGTTATGCAATTAAAGTATGTAATTGCATCTACAAATTAAAGGTATGAGGTTTTAAAATGCATGAGTGGGCAGCACAAGTCCCATGGAATGCTACTCTTAAGCTATGTTAGCACATTTGACAATGCCACTGTAGCTACTTAGCTATGGATGCATTACAGGCATTTTTACCAATACCCCACATGCACTGAGCCACCTTTTTTTCCCCATTGTTCACGATACAGAACAGGGATGAGGCAACAGTAAGTCTGCTCAAAAATTTATAAGGCCATCCTTGCAACACCTCAGTGGTACACTGAGGAAAAAGGAGGCAAGAAAGGAATGAAGGTGTCAGAGATTTGACCTTTTACAAGAAAGGGCTAAAAAGGAATTCTTAATATGCCGATTGTACTATTTTGAGCATGGCTGATATTATCTTAAAATCCTGACTCTGCTAAGAGTTTAAAAGAAATGTGCACTCATATTTTCTACTTTGAACGGCATCATTGAACTGTGTCCCGTATCTGATTCAGTGAAGTACTTACACTGACTGACAAAACAGGTCCCACTTTGTACATTGCGTAACGGTCAGTTCCCGCACAGATGTTAGGATAGTCACAACCAGGGCTTCCAAGCCCCAGTTCTTCAGCTATGTAGGTGATAAAAGCTTTCATCCGTGAAGGACTTCCTCCAACACATACAAACTGGTGTGGACAGCATTCAACAAAAAAATCAATTGCATGATTCGGTATATCAAAGAACATGCACAGATCAACATAAGGATGCAAACACCTCCCATTAACACAAAGCTATTCCCTGATGTGGTTCTTCTCATAATCATTCTAAAAGGCCATGAAGAAAAATTATGCAAAAATTCTATATAGCACTCAAGTGCCTTCATCCTGTTTAAACTAGTAAAAGACAGATATTGACTTGAAGGCTCCCCAAAAGGGAGTTCTACCTGAATGCTGAAGACTGCAGCATTTGTCTTTCTACTGGATGGAAAGAGAAAGTCAGAAACAATTATCCTCCATTTTGCTTGGTACTGGAGGTGACAAGAACCCAGAAAATTTTATCCCCTTTCCATTCATTCCTCAACTGGCGGTATGCTGACACATTTAGTCTTATTTTGAAGACACTTCAGCCTTCTGCAGAAAAGCTGAGGCTTGCTGAATGAAATGAAGCTTCTTACCTTTACATCTCCAAACAATGCTGGGAAATCATGGGTACCGGTCCCGAGAGCAAAATGGTACAGGATGTCTTCTTTCATTTTCTCCAGGTGAGGGTTGCAGAGATGGATAAAATTCTCTCTGCCAGGATAGCAGAATTGTGAAACATACAGAATCACAGAACAGTTTGGGTTGAAAGGGACCTTTAAAGATCATCTAGTCCATCCCCTTCTGCCATGAGCAGGGACATCTTCAATTAGATCAGGTTGCTCAGAGCCCTGACCAGCCTGACCTAGAACGTTTCCAAGGATGGAGCACCTACCACCTCTCTGCGCAACCTGTTCCAGTGTTTCACCACCCTCATTGTAAAAAATTTCCTCCTTATACATAGTCTGAATCTACCCTCTTTTAGTTTACCCCTCATCCTATCGCAACAAGCCCTACTAAAAAGTCTGTCCCCATCTTTCTTATAAGGTCCCTTTAAGCACTGAAAGGCCAGAATAAGGTCTCCCTGGAGCCCTCTTCTCCAGACTGAACAACCCCAACTCTCTCAGCCTGTCCTCACAGGAGAGGTGTACAGAGTATATACAAAAGCCCACACTGAAGAGATGCAAATTTTGCAAAGTCAAGCAGTAAATGTTGGGAAATGCCACACCTAAGCATGGCTGCACTACTTTATTTTAGTTCCTCACACATTACATTAAGGAAAACCTGAATCTCATGATCCTCTTACATCTCATAATAAATCACATATGATATTTAACATTCCATTCACTGCACACAATTAAATATGCTAAAGAAAAGCCCAGATGGTACGATGCATTTGCAACAGTGCAACCTTTATCTTATACAATATTAAAGCTGTGAACCAGGGTGGGTCTTCATAGTGAGCAGAAAAATGGGAGCAGGACCAGGGAATATTCAATTAGACCACCGTACTACATACATAATCTACAGCAAAGTTGAAAAGCAAAACTGGCCTCTGTGTTTTGACTGACCCTCCTTACCACTTGAGAGGAGTGAGAAGATTTGGGCTTTATAGACAGGCCCAAAGGGCATTTCTGGCAATTTTGCTCACTCTAACTCTGTGTCATACAGCCAGAAGGGAAAAACTCTATGTCATGAGACTGGTAACAACAGTACAGAGGATCTGAAGTAGGAAAGAAGCAAACAGAAATCTGAAGCAAATAAAAAAACATGGTAGAGGAAAAAAAAAATGCAAGAAAAAGAGAAAGAGGTAAAAAAAATTCACTTCCTCTTAAGCTGCTTCCTGTAAGGAATTGATACAGCTTAAAACAACCCCGAACAGACCACTTTCTGAAGAACCAGGAAACTACAAGGTAAGGAGGGAAAATTGAACTACTTAGCATGTGGGATCCCCTTCATGGAACATTTGGTAGTGGACTAACTAAGCAAGCTGAATGATTCATAAAACGTCTGCCTTCTGTGCTTGATGTTTTAAGTTCAGTTGAAACAGGTAGGAAAGACTAGTCAATAATCACAAGCTTAAGCAAAATACTGGCCAATACTTCAAAGTCGTTTCCAAGAGATGAAATCAAGCAATAAGTATCTTCCAGACACAAGAAGATGACTTAATAGCTTAATGAAGGCTCACTGCAGTCACAGCATGGCTCAGCAAATTCAAACTGCTTTGTCAGAGGAGACACACAAGAGTTTGCCTGGAGTTTATGCAAAAAATTGTTAAGACTTTGCAGGAAGCACTTTGAAGCCTAAACATAGGTGTTTAGTGCTACTTTAGATGTTTTAGGTTATCTTGTCTGCCTTCTAATGCCTCTCCAGAAGGGCAGTGCTTTTCTGTAGGTCCTATGTCTGATCTGCTAATCCTGTGCAGGATGTATTGGTTACCTTAAGAAACCTAAAGTGGCCTAGATGCCCATACTGAGGTCACTGAACTGCTCCTCAGAAAGCAAAAAAAAATAGTTACAACCCCAATATTCTGAGTATATCGATTGTTTCTGGTTTTGAAATGCTCTCTCTAAGGTCACTAACTATCCAGCAGCAGCTGCAGAGCCATAAGTAAGAGGTATCATCCCAACCCACTCTATTTATCAGCCCAACACAGCGGGTGGTTCGTTCACCCCTTCAGTAGTAATTCCTTTCCACCTCCCACATGCCCCATTTGCCTCTCTTCATACAAATCCCACCTGAGGTAGAACCAAAGGCTTTGGTTGCCTTTCTTCTTCCCTCCGAGAGACTGGTTTGACTCTGGGAGAAATAAAGAGCGGGTTTATGGCTCTTCAGAAAGGCACAGACAGCAGTCCAGGAGTTTGCCAGCTCACGTGAGCAGAATTCCCAGACTGCCTCCTCTGAATTATTCCTGTTCACTTTTGTGGGACTCTACCCGTATTTAATGTGTCACTCACTAATGCAGCTCAAATAGCTGGCTGCACTGATGTTTACTGGAATGGCTTTTATACACAAACAGGATATGATTTGAAATCACTTTACAATTTGTTCTAGGCAAGCAAAAAATATTTCCTTCTTTATGAGAACACCAGCAATAAAAGCTTCTCTTCAGGAAATAAACTGGGAAAAGGCAAGGCCTCTATTAAAAGTACAGCAGAATTCATGTAGTATGTGCCAACACCACTGTCCTCATGCCTGGCCTAAATACAGCTTCCTTCATCAGCAGTGTCTATATTTCACCTTTTTCATCTCATACCCTACTAGCAACACTCTTCCACCCAGTGCCTCACTGCAGCCAGGGGCTGTTACCAACTTGTACTGGTTATCTGCCCATCCAGATCTAATTGCAGACTTGGACCCTGGGGTAAAATGGGCAATGAAAGTAAGCATATTACTATGTGTACACAGGACCAATGCCATGGATTTACAGTAGAGGCAAAGTTTGCCTGATAAAAATATTTGGCCTGTAACTCTAAGGAGCAGACAATTTATTCCCCTCACTGTTGTAAAGCACCTAGAACTTCTGGGGGTTTAAACAAAACATGAATATCTGAGGACCAAACATGCATTTATAATTTTACTAAAATAAGCTTAAAGTAAGGATTAGAGAAACAGATTGAAACATTTGTTTAAACTCTTGAAGCAGGTAGGTCTGGCCATACGCAGCAACCAAAGTCAGTATTTCAACAGCTCACTAGATGAAAAAAATTACAAAAAACAAAAAACATCACCTATGCTTGGGAAAAATCACTGTTGTGATAAATGAAAATGGCTGGCCAGCAAAGCCCTCTGTGTAGGTGTGGTTAAAGCCGATAAAAAACTCCATTTGTGAAAACAGCTTCAACTAGATACTTCATGTTATAATCAATATTTGTATGATAAACTTTTATCTTAAACTAAATGAGCGTAATGAGTTTGGGGAGGAAGGCAAGTGTAAACTTGGGCCAAGATAACTCATTTCTGACTTACTTTGAAGACTGTTCATCATCAGTTTTCTTCTCATTTGAGACACCAGGAGCCATGTATGCTTATACCTAGAATTATATTAAAAAAAATTGGATGTAAGTGCACCAGAATAGTCCCATCTGTAAAGCTATAATCATTAACAGTGAGAGAAACCTTCTATATTGATGATACTATCATGAATATTAAACCCCCAAAATAATCCAGCCACACTACAGCTTTTATAACTGTAGCAAAACGAGCATCTCCAATTTTTTGGATGGCCAACCATCACCACTTTCAAACCACTGAAGCCTACACTAATCCCTTGCTAATGTAACCCCCATCTCACCACTACTTCTGTTCTGTGGTATAAGCAACACCCAGTTAGCTAGTTTCATAGCTAACTAATCCTCTTTCCTTTATACCTCCCCACAGCGACAGTGACCACCTAACTAGCTTTAGCCCCCTTTCACCTCTGGCTCCAGAAGGTCTCCAAAACTCATCTCTGTCATATGCCTGAAACCGGAGTCCAGGAAGCATCTTACTCATAATATCCTCCTCACTAGACTCCTCCTACTGATCTTAAGAGCATTTCTATCTGCCCCAGCCTAAGGGTGAGGAAGACTAAACAAAACATGACTCCAAAAAGTCACAGCACTCTAATTTATCATCCATCTTGAGTATCTTTTTTCCTAGTCCATTACTCTAACCTACACCAAAAAAATTTTCGTTTGTGCATTCTCCTTTTCATTTGAATAGGCAAATGTCTCACTGAGGCTTTGGTACTGATACGAATGATTCATTTGTTATTATTTTCAGAAGTGACTAAGGCTATGTGCCCAAGTTGGTACTTTCTGTCAATGCCCTTACAGGAAGTACTGAATCACAAATTTTTGCTCTACCCTCCCTTACAAAGAGCCTGACAGCACATCGATTATAACAGACAGGATTGTAATCCTTAAAAACCCCAGGATTACAATACAAGGAAATAGAAGTCAATCTTGCAAGAGAATTATAGAATATATGAATTTTGAAAGAACTTAAGAACCAAATGAAATAAACCTGAAGTCTGCCTGTTAAAAGCCACCAAATAATGGAAATGTATTAAAATTTATAAGGACAATTAGTTTTCTTCATTTAAAATATTAACCTTTATTAAATAGACCTAAACTTCACATCTAATAGATATAGTAAATGTATACTAGAATCTATGATCAAGGAGGTAAAGTGTAAAAGTTGCATTTAGAATCAGTTATGCATCTTTATGGTCGTGTGACTAGAGCCAGTTACTACAGGGTATCGCTATTATATCGCATACATTACGGGGAAAATGCCTCACTTGTTCCAAGAAAACTGCAGGGCTGAAAGTCCTAATAACAAAGAGTTGGAAGATAAGACGAAGAAACAGCAAAGTGATTTTTATGTACGCAGATGACAAATGGCTGCAAATAAACCGATACTCATACAGCTGCTGTTCACAGTTTTAAGCAACCATGTGATTTTTAACAGTGTTCTCGGCTCTGTGATTCCCTAAGTCATGATGTGCTTCAAAAAACTAAGAACAAAGTTCTGATAGTCCAAAGGTCCTGAATACCCTCTCCAACAGCACCCAACCAGAGATGCTTTGGCAGAAATAGAAGAAAGGAGCAAGTAGAAAGCAGTTTTCCCAAGGCAGACCCTTCCGGCAATCAGGTAGTGGCTGACAGGCACCCAATTCACGTACAGACACAGAATTCTCACATTGTCCAAACAAATGGAAATTTTTATCGCCATGTCAAAGCAGTCTTCCTACGCCAAAGTTAAAACTCATGTTCAAGAATAACGTGCTCCCAGCAGGACTCGGCTCAAGAAAGGGCACGGTTCGCTTTATCATGTGTGAAAACCCCTCCGACTGATGGTTTCAAACCACGCAGAATCCATTATAATTACTCTCAAATTTCTTCTCCACCCCGCTTCTTTTTTTTTGAAAGGAAAAGCTCAGTTAATGGCACCTTTACGGAAAAGCTCTAGTTCGGTGTTGATTCATCGTTAGAAAAACTTAAATCATGCAAAATTGACCATTATACTGTGGCTTCCCTCTTGAGGCCGCACGAACAATTGCAGCCCGCTCAGGGCGCACATCCCCGCCTCGGCTCGGCTGCCGGAGGAGCCCGCGGCAGCTCCCGCCCATCTCGCCTCGGAGACGGGGGCTCCACCGAAACCCCCCGCAGCCGACGGACGCCCCGCAGCCGGCGATGGCCGCTCCCCTGGCCCCCCCCGATCCCCTCCCGGCGGCACCCCCGTCGCCGCCGCCACCCCCCTCCCCCGCGGGGGTCTCGCCGCCCGGCGGGCAACCGGGGGGGTGCGGCAGCCGGGAGGCGCTGGGGACACCCCGCCACCCGCCCGAGGCGGGCCGGGGGGCCGCAGGGGTGCCCCCGCCTTGTGCCGCCGCGCCCCCCGTGGGGCGGCTGCCGGGGCTCGGCGCTCACCTGGGGCAGCGGGAACCGCCGCTGGGAAGCGAGCAGGGCCTCTCGCCGCTCCCCGCCGGCTGCAGCCGCGCCGGCCCAGCCGCCTCCCGGCAGCAGCGGGCGGGCGGGCACCGCCCCGCCCCGGGCCGGGGCCGCAGCACCGGGCGCGCTTAACCCCCTGCGCGCCGGCGGCGCGGCCGCCCGGGGACGCAACGCAGCCGCCGCCGGGGCCTCGGCGAGGCTGGGCGGAGGGGGGGGCGAGCGGGGCGGCTGCACAGAAAGCGCTGTTCGGCGGGCAGGCACGGGGCGGGGGCTCCGGCACCGGTGAGGGACGGGCCGCGGTGCGGGAGGGGACCGGGAGCAACGCGCCTCGTGTGCTGCAAGCGCGGGGTGTCCTGCCACCGCCCCTCGGGAGAGCTACCCCGGGGCTACCAGTTTCCAGGATGATCTTCTAGTATAAACATATATATATATATAAAACCATATAAGCACATGTTGGGATTGCAGAGTCTGGTTAGGCTGTATGGACGTTGGTGTATCTGTATCTGTCTTTGTAAACGTATCAAGACTGGCTTGAAGTGCACTTCTTTTAGTAGCACTTTGGTATGCCAAAAAGTGGTGGTAAGAAAAGAGCACAGATGACTTTGGGTAGGGTAGGGTGGAAGGGACCTGCAACAATCATCTAGTCCAACTGACCAATTCAGGGCTGACCAAGTTAAAGCATGTTGTTAAGGTCATTGTCCAAACACCTCTTAAACACTGACAGGCTTCGGACACCAACCACCTCTCTAGGAAGGCTCTTCCAGTGTTTGAACACCCTCTCAATAAAGAAATGCTTCCTCACGTCCAGTCTAAGCCTCCCCCTGGCAGAGCTTTGAACCATTCCCACACATCCTGTCACTGAATCCCATAGAGAAGAGCTCAGCACCTCCCTCTCCATTTCCCCCCCTCAGGAAGCTGTAGAGAGCAATGACGTTGCCCCTCAGCCTCCTTTTCTCCAAACTAGACAAGTTTGAAGACCTCAGCCACTCCTCATAGGATATTTCTTCCAGCCCTGTCACCAGATTTTTGCCCTCCTCTGGGCTCATTCAAGGCCCTTCACATCCTGCTTAAATTGTGGGGCCCAGAACCACACACAGTACCCAAGGTGAGGCTGCACCAGTGCTGAATACAGCGGGACAATTGCCTCTTCTGACCGGCTGGTTGTGCTGTGTTGGATGCACCCCAGGATGTGGTTTGCCCTCTTGGCTGCCAGGGCACACACTGCTGGCTCATACTGAGGCTGCTGTCACCAGCACCCCCAGACCCCTTTCTGCAGGGCTGCTCTCCAGCCACTCCTCTCTCAATTTATGCCATCTTTACTCCATCCAAGGTGCAGGATCTGGCATCTGGACTTATTAAATTTCATTCCACTAATCACAGCTTAATGTTCCAATCTATCCAGATCCCTCTGCAAGGCCTCTTGACCCTCAAGAGAGTCAACAGCTCCTCCCAGTTTGGTATCATCAGCAAACTTGCTAATGGTGCATTCAACTCCTGCATCCAGATCGTTGATAAATGTATTGAACAGAACTGGCCCTGAAGTTGAACCGTGAGGAACACCACTGGGGTCCAGTTGCCAACCAGATGTAGCCCCATTCACTGCAACCGTCTGAGCTCTGCCCTTCAGACAGTTCTTCACCCAGCGCACTGTGAACATCCATCCCACAGTTGGATGACTGGTCCAGAAGGGTGCTGTGAGGGACAGTATCCAAAGCCTTACTAAAATCCAGAAACTACATTCCCTTCATCCACTAGGCAGGTGACCTTATCATAGAATATCAAATTAGTTAAACAGGACTTTCCCTTTGCAAACCCATGCTGACTATGCCTGATGACTGCATTAGTCTTTAAATGCCTTTCAATAGTACTCAGTATAATCGCCATAATTTTTCTAGGAACTGAGGTTAGACTAAAAGGTCTGTAGTTCCCTGGGTCTTCCCTCACACCCTTTTTGTAGACTGGAATAACATTGGCCAGCTTCCAGTCAGCAGGGACCTCCCCAGACTTCCAAGACCTCGGTAGACAATCAAGAGGGGTCCTGCTATAACATCTGCTGGCTCCTTCCGTACTCTGGGATGAATCCCATCAGGCCCCATGGACTTGTGAACATTCAGCTGTCACAGCTGGTCCCTTAAAATTTCAGTGTCCACAAATGGAAAGTCACTGTTCCCACACTCGTGGACCTCTGACTCAGGGGACCAGGCAGGCCAAGGTCTATCAGTGTTGTTAAAGACTGATGCAAAAAAATGCATCGAATGCCTCCACTTCTTCATCCCTATTAGTCAGATGACCATCTTCAAGAAGTATTGGTCCAATGTTTTCTTCAGACCTCCCCTTGCTATTAATGTACTTAAAAAAGCCCTTCCTGTTGTTTGACACAACACTGGCCAGTTTCAACTCTAACTGAGCTTTGGTCTTTTGTGTCTTCTCCCTGCATGTACAAGCCACAACTCTGTAATCTTTCTGTGAAGTCTGACCTTGCTTCTTCCAGAGATCATACAATTCCTTTTTCCTCTTGAGCTCGACAAGGAGTTCTGTGTTCAGCCAAGCTAGTCTTCTGCCCCGCTTGCTTGACTTACAACACAGTGGAATTCAGTGTGCTTCTCAAAGGTGCTTCTTAAGAACTGACCAGCACTCATGGACTCCTGAGCCCTCAAAAGCAGATCTCCAGGGTACTCTGCTAAATAGCTTCCTGAATAACTTAAAGTTTGCTCTCGAAGTCCAGGGTAGCAACTCTGCTGTCCCTTTTTCTCATTACACTGAAAATTTTAAACTCAACCATTTCATGATCACTGTGGCCAAGACAGCTACCTACCATCTCATCTCCCACAGGTCCTTCTCTATTCACAAATAGCAAGTCTAGGAGAGCATCTTTCCTAGTCAGCCCACTGAGTACTTATGACAAGAAGTTTTCCTCCACAAACTTCAAGAATTTCCAAGACCTGCTTGTCACAGCAGTGTTATATTCCCAGTTGATGTCTGGGAAGTTGAAATCTCCCATAATGACAAGGGCTACCAATCCAGAAATTTCTCCTAAGTGCCTATAGAATAACTCATTAGTACTTACATCCTGGCTGGGCGATCAGTAGTAGACATCCCCTACAACATCTCCATTGTTTTTCATCCCTTAATCCTCTCCCAGAGGCTCTCAACCACATCACTAACTGTATCAAACCTCTCCCTTACATACAGTGCAACACCTCTACCTCACCTGCCCTGCCTATCCCTCCTGAACAGCCTGTAGCCCTCTATCCCCACACTCCAGTCGTGGGACTCATTCCACCAAGTCTCACTAATATCAATGATATCGTAGCTCTGGGAGCTGACCAACGCTTCCAGTTCATCCTATTTGTTTCTCATACTGTGTACGCTGGGGTACAAGCATTTCAGATATGCTCCTGAGCCTTCCATGCTCCCACGAGCAGCATAAATGTTCCCACTAGCATTGCCACCCTCAGGTGATGCCATGTCAACCCTTGACTTACCTCCAGCCATCCTGTTGTTATCCCGTTACACCACTGATTCTAGTTTAAAGCCCTATCAGTCAGTCTCACCAGCTTATGTCCAAAAATGCGTTTTCCCCATTGGGACAGGTGGATCCAGTCAGGTCCCAGCACCACAGCATTTTTCTCTCCTTTACTTGAGAAGTCCTAACTCAGCTGTACCTAACTCAGCAAAGCAGGTACCAGTGTTTATCATTGCCGGTATCAAATTCAGTGTGTCGTCCAGCTAACAGCTACAAAGCCTGTAAGATGCACATCTGCATTTTGGATGGAACACAAATGTTAATACAAAGACCACCATGTGAGTCTGAAAAATTTCACTGGAAACAGTACCTGAGTTACCTGATCAGTAGTTTACCCACCATTGCACCAGCCAGTAATAATGATGTAGTATTTAAAATAAAAGATTTACTCAACATCCATCAAACCAACACAACTGAGGGGTAATCTTCATTATAATAAAAACCTGATTTATGTCTACCATCCTAAACATATGCAGAAACATAGAGAGTGTGACATCTTAAGTCAGATGACCTTTTAGGGTTCAAAGCTTGAGCACCAATCAACAGGTTTTAACATGCTGCATCACTAAAACAGCCAGCTTGCAACTGTTTGTTGATTCAGAAAGTTCTCACAAGTCCCCTCTGCCTTAAAGAACAGATTCTCCACAACTATGACATAGCTCCTAGCTAAGCTCAAAGTTTTGCAAAGCAAGAAAATATAAAATCCTCAGCTTCTAAAGCTAGACAGGTGTGTGCAGCACAACTGTAGCTGTAACATCTCCGGTGTTATGATACAGCTGATCTTGCTAGAGCTAGGCCAGTTAGCCTGAGAAAAATAAGGGAAACCAAGCTGTGAATTCAGCTCATGTCTTTTTTAGTTCTGAAAGAGGCGTACTTGTCCCTCATAAAGCACCAGTGAGATTCTGGTGATGATGAAGATATGAAAACATTTCCAAGAAGGATCCAGCACATTTAGCTACAGAAGCAACATTTGCAGTGGAAATCGCATTACAGTCCTACAAGTGTTGAAATTATAAGGAACCTAGAAAGCGAGGCTGCAAAATACACTTAGCTTGACACACACTTCCCTAGGTCTATCTTACAGTCTGCAATTTTTATGTAAGAGAGATGCAAGCTAAACATTAGTTCTACCAAGATAAGATATACTTAGTCTGGCAGAACTGGTTCGAGCTGGAAACAAACAAATTTAAAACGACTAAAGGATTATCCTTTTTCGTCAATTAGCAAGAAATCTAAAGCAAAAACAAAGGAAAAAAAAGCATAAAGTGCTCTGTAAGTAAATTTAACATTGTTCATACAGTAAACTAAAAACATTAAACCCAGAATCCTGCAATACAATTTTTTAAATAATTTTTCCTACCAGAACCACACTATAGTTTGTCATAGTAGGGAATTTCTGGGTGACAGAGCAACTAAAACCTTCTTGGTAGATAACCTTCTGTACATCAGGAGGGTAAACACCTTGAGCAAAAGACATTGCCAAGATGCATTTATTAAAAAAATCATGTATTGGGCGTTTAGAGTAAAATCTCTTAATAGCCTGTCTCACACCAAAGCACTTTGTATGGAAATAATAGAGAAATCCCTGCACGCAGATGTCTTTCTAGACATAAATAGGATACAAGAGAAATTTCTCAACAAACTAAAAAAAAAGTCACCTTTTCAACTTGTTTAAATCTCTAATTGGTAAAATAGAAGCACAGCCTCCTAATACATCTTTCATTTTTCTGTTCCTTGAATATTTCATCAACACTTCAAAGCTATGGTAGTGGAAAATCCAAAATAAGCACCTTAGAACAGTATTTTGATGCTGTGGAAGAAACTTTTTCTTTAAATAGGAATATTACCTACCCCTTCGTCTTAGGGTCCACTGAAAAATCTGCTTTGCCCTTCAGGAGGTTTGTCATTCAGATATATATTAAGAGAATAATCAATGTAAATTACTTTTGTAAAGAAAAAATAATCTAGGTTACTATATCACCTAGTCTGAAACATTCAGTAAGTAATGCATATCTATGCATCTAATAATTGGTGGTAACCTTTGCTCTCAGTCATCTCTAGAAAACCTTTTTAAAATTTAAATCCGTTTTAAGCTTCCTGTTTTGTAATCTTTGGGGTTTTATTCCATTTTGTATTTTAGTAGGAAAGATACATCTTAGGTAAAAAATTGTAATTACAAAATCTGCAACAGGTCTCACTTTTCAGATTTTTATATTGCATGGATGAAAACTTGCATCTATGGAAAGTAAGGCTGTCTGTCCTTTTATAATGAAAATTATACTCCTTCCTGCTCACCATATACTATTTTTATAGTCAGTTGGTCAAATAATTCAGTCCAGCTGTTCAGACACTTACCTACTGCATTTTGATTCTTCAGTCATTCTGGATGTTTAGTATCATTAAAACTATTAACAGGAGGACAAAATGTTCTAAGACTGAACTTCTATATTTCTATTTCTAGCTTTTTTCCAGACTATAGCATAGTATGAAACTACATTCTGAAAAATAATCTGCAGAAAGCTGCAAAAGCAGAACATTAGGCTATTTGTTTATGGAAAAAAATTGCGCTTCATCTTACATCTTTTACAACTAAGTCTGCATATTCAGCGCAGATATAAGTATTTAAGAAATAGATATGCTGAAGTCAATGAAATTTTAGATACTTAAGAAATGCATGTGCCAATTCAATTTTTGTTTGCATTGCTGCATAAAGAAAGTTAATGTATATATACCGTTGATCTCTGAAAACATGTTTATATTTTAGTCTAGTCTAAAAAGACATAAGTGGTAAGAATGAATATATATTCCGTCACATTAAAATGAAAACAGCCATTAGAGTTTGCTGCAGTTACATGGTTGCATGTAAAAGGAAAAATCACGCTTTGGTACCTAAACTGCTAAGTTATTTTAAAATCTGTATCTGGAATTCTCTTTTAAAAATAATCACATATTCAGTATACTTGAATGTCATTCATAAAACATAACCGCACTTTTGTTTTATCTTTGGGCTTGCAAAGCAATCAGTATTCAAAAAAAAAAAAAGAAGTGATCTCACTTATATTACTTAAAGGCATTCAGGTCAGAGATGGAGCACAATACAACTAAATAAACGTTTCAGCATTTAAAACAATAAGGCTAGATTTTGTAAGTAAGCGCCTAGCTTTTGACTTTGGCATCTCTCTTAAAAACAAACATTGAAAACCCTTCCAGATCCAGAAGCTTCCACTGCTTTTATATGGAACTGCTGATGACTTTGAAAACTGCCAGTTGCATGACTGCATTGACTCACATTACTGGGGTAAGGTGAACTCCAGCAACGTGTTTTCATCCTTGCATTCAGTGGGAGCTTTTTGATTTGTTAACACTACTTTGATTTCATGTCATTTGGAGAACTGGCAAGTTATGCTTCTGCTGCAGCTCTCCATTATTCTGAAGGCACAAACACATATTCCAGGGTTCTCCACCTGCTCTTATAAAGAGAAATCTTAGGCTGTTAATATTCTAACTCATAGTATGCAAACTGTGATCCAGGAAGACTCAGTTGACCGACAGTGCAGATCAAACATCTCCTTGGCTTGACAAAGGAAAGTTGAGTATACATTAATGGCACATTGGCAAACTTTTACCAATTTGAGGAATGTCATGTGGATATTACCTAATGGTGACCAAGGTAAAAAGAGACAATTTTTACAACATGATATGGTGTACACTTTTAAAATATCTGAAAACCAGCATTATAAACACTTCTATGAACACAAGCAAAATAACAGTGCTGAGTGACCAAGTTAGGATCTCAGTTGTCTTTCTCTCTCTGCCTCTAACAATTGCCTAAAAATATGACAGTTTTGGACAAGAGCTCCAATACTGAGAAAAAGTGTTCAAAAGTGAAGAGGACTTAAACATCAAAAGACTCAAAGTAACAAAGCTACTTTAGGAAGCCTTGTACAGATTTTAACAAGACGACCATAATATAGAAAAGAATTATTAGAATTCTTGTCTGCAGGTCAGCAGTATTGCAGCCACACAGGAATTCTTATTTTATGGAATAGATTTTGAGGGCTTTGACACAGCAAGCACCTCCAAGTCTATATGAACAGGTGATCTATAAATTTGTAAATACTTTTAAATACCCATGCTAGTTGGCTAGGGTTTTGGGTTTTTCTGGTCATAACATTACTGTCTCCAACTTTTTCAGTAAATTTGTACCTTTCAGAAAACTTTCTATGAAAAAAAGAGATTGAAATGGAATCAATATATGCTTAAGAACAAAAAACCTTCTTACTCAACTGATGAGCACTAAAAAAATGCCTGGCTGCCTTACCTTTAAGCAACTTAACTCCAGAGAGTTTCATCATCATCTCATACTTCCTCTTTCTTTTATGTTTTGTCCAGTAAAACATGTAACTGCAAATAGTATTTGCAAAATAAGTTTCTCCTATGATAACAGGATTCAGAAGATCAAAGCGAGACCGGAAAGTAGTGCTATTGCTGATAGTTATACCCTTAAAGTGTGCTACAAAAGCTGTCATACGCAGAACTTACTTTACTGTTGCAGTTTACCATTGGTGGGCACAACAAACCCTCTACTACACTTTTTTTACTGACACTAAAAATAAAAATTATAACCTTATCCAAAGACTATCAAATAAAGATAGCTGAATTCCCAGATAAGGCATGTTCATATGACTGAAGAATTCTGAAAAATTCATAAAATGGTAGTTACTTTTTTGGAGAACATCATGCTACTGGTGATTACTGAATTAGGTGTAAAATTTTATAGTTAAAATCCTAAGAGTATCAACAATTTGCCTGTTACACACGCACACAATTTCTTCACACAAGCTTATTCTTTAGTGCTTCTCTATAAGTGACAGGCGACAGTTTTTCTACTGGTCAGGCTTTAATACTATGAGCTCCAGCTCTAGCATTACTCTAGCCTAGCAAAGAAGATTTCACCAAAACCTCTGCTTTCACAGCAAAATTAATGGTTTCAATGCATCTGAACATAATCCAAAAAACAAATTGTAAGTGAAAACAGATGTAAGTAGTAATTTTTTCCCCCTCTCAGATACAGCTTGATGTAAGCTTTTTTATATTTGGAAAATTTTGGTAATTAACCAATAACTGTACATTTAGGTATTTTTATATATTTTTGCCTTTTATTTTTGTAAATACAACTTAAGACAGTTGAATTGTTCGTTAGAATGAACAGCAAAGATGGACTCAGATGCTGGGTCTAACAACATCAACATACAAATGTTCACTGAAAATTCTCAGAGTTGAGACTAACAATAGGTTTACTTATTTCCAATCAATTTTCATAACAAAGTTCTAAGGAAAAGTACTGTTAAGCCAAATCCTCTAAAGATTCTGTTCAAAGAAATGTATATTCAGTAATACATTTTAAAATCTTCATCTCTTGGATTCAAATGTGTAAATATACTGAGCACACTCTGAACAGGAAACTAAAAATTACCACTTATTAAAAACTTCACTTTTCAATAAAAGAGCAAGTGTTAAAATATTAGTGTATTTTACGTTTTCAAAATATTAAAATAATTTTTATACATTGCTGTTTCAAAGTACAAACTGTTTTGCTGATGTGAATAAACATGGAGATCTAGCATATAATATTTTTGTTGCAGTCAAAACTTCAGGGTAAATAAAATTGTTATTTAACAGCTGAAAGTGCAGACATCATGTATAGCTTAGTCCACCTAATGATTCATCTTCTATATAACAATACTATAAGAGGAAATGCCACCAGGTCTTAATTTAATTATGTGGCTGAACACTATGACTGATCAACTAGTTCTTACGCAGCAGGCATAGCAATAGAATCATCCTAGAAAGCTGAATATCTGGTGTAAGTAAATCTGCTTTTGGGACTAAGAAGCCATCTTTCCAGTGAAGGTTTGACTTTTTCACTGCAAATATCCATACCAGTTCAATTCTATTTACATTTCATCCCATACCATACAGTTCCCCTTCACCTTTCTTTATAGCATAGCTCACGAGTATAACTGTAGTTGAATAAAGAAACTTGCAGGTTTGGACACACTGATATTGTGCCTGTGTCTAGACAAATCAGCAGCAATATGGTAACCCTATTTGACAACAGCAAAGGAGCACTAGTCTGGCGTAGGAGAGAACTTCAGTTTTGCTTTGTTTTGTTTATGATTTTAAGAAAAAGTTTAGGAATATGCACTGACAGCTGTTGCCTATAATTTAAAATTTGCTGTAATCAAGCACAATGAAGTTCGTCCGTATTACAAACTAAATGAACTTCTCAATCAGGGATGAGTTCAACTATAAAAAGTAATCTAACAAACATGTAATTGGGGGACTATGTAAGCCATATAAGGCTTTACTTTCCCCAATAGTCTTTTAAGTTACTTATTACAACTCTGAAACAGTGGCTTTGACTTGTTGCTTGCAGGTGCTGATTCGGACTATGATGGCTCTGAATCTGCAATAAAAAAAGATTAAAGTTCTTAGGATAACTTCCACCAGAAGAATAAAAAGGTCAACTAAAATTTTCAGTTTCTCTCTCATGTCAAAATGCATACAAATTCCAGTACTTTTAACTAACAAGATAGACAAGCTACCTACAAAGTTCGCAGTATGATGCAAATCTATAATCCATTTGTGTTGGGTTACAGATTTACATATGGGATGGGTTAGATCTCCTGTCTGATGTGTCTTGGACTTATCCTATACAAGAGGTAACAGAGGAAGCTCACTCTTAAAAGGGAGATGCAAGGTGCTTATTCTGTCAATTGCATTGGATGAGCAGACAAAAGTACCCAAGGGGAAAGAAAATACAAGCACTACCCTCAGTGCATATCTGAAAGAATGAAAAGAACAACGTCAAAACTGAATTAAGGTACATGTCTGGATGAAACCATACTGTTAAGAGCATTAAAAAAAAAAAAAAAAAAATCTCCTTTTACATTCAGATACAGAATCAGTCTCAATCAGAATAGCTATGATTGACAAATGAGGACAATACAAGCAAAGCAGGTGTCATGTTATCTAAGAATTTGTGAAAGAAAAGCATGTAAAAAATAAGATGTATTTACAGATCAAACTATGCAGCATACTGACTTTTCAGCAGCCTTTACAATATACCCATCATTTTGTTCTCTATGTGTAAGCGGTATAATCAAACCAGTACCATAATTACTCTGAAAAATCTTCAGCTTTCTTTATATCCCAAATGTCCCATTACAGGCACACTTCACATTAAAGAAATCAGCTATCGCCAAATGAATGAATTTGAGGTTTCAAAAATCCCAAATCCTTTCATTTTACTCACAGTAATGGAAAACAAAAATGCCAGTGCACAAGAAAGTTGAATAGAATTTGAAGACAAAAGAATATTATTCAAGGTTTTCTTTCATGCTAAAGAAGAGCACTTTTAGGCTCCATGGTTGAACTGTTAGGTCATTGTGCCTCCCAAGGCAGCATCCTCTGCCTGATCAGTTTGGATACTTAAGCTGACTTTGAAGAGAGGCTTCTCAGTTTATGCACCCTCTTTCAGGTCCAGACCAAGATCTGGCTTCATTTTAGTTTTACAGCAGTTTTTCTTCTGAACAATAACACACAACTTCTAGTTTTCTGGTTGCCTGTTTTCTTCTCATACTCACCTGGAGGAAGAGGTTCTGCACAAACACACACAAAAAATATTGTAGATATATTAATGGAAGACACAAAGATCAATTCAAGAAGTCCTAAAGTGTCACAGAAACTAAATTAACCAGCCTCTAAGACTTTCATACATTGATATATCAAGGTCAATGGAATCATGGCAAACACCAGCATATACACAAGCATTCACTGATTGTCCCGATCCAATATCGGGGCGGGTTCTTAAACGATCCCAAGAGCAAGATTAAGACACAAACGAGGTCAGATGCTGTACAATCCTGTGAACTTTATTTCCCGCAACAATTAGTAATAGCAATAGGACAGAGAGAAAAGGAAAGTCAGAATCCCTAAGCCAGAAAACGGTAGAGATGCAGCTAATTACCGCCACCACCAGGGATCCAACGATGTTCTGTAGACTCGGCCTCGGTGCAGGTGGTGGTGCTCCAAGCTCCGCCGAGGTCCCAGCTCCAGGTAACAGGTGTCGAAGCAGGTTGCAAAGACAGTGGCACCAAGAGAGGAGTACGCAGTCCTTTAGTCCCCACGATTTCCCCGAAGAGTCCGCCCATTTCCACGAAGCTCATTGTAATATGTGCCACCCCGTGGTCCTCCATACGTGCATGCCCAGGTGTTCTGGCGGGGGGGGGTCGACCTGCAGTGCCTTCAGCCTTTGCATGTCTTCCTCGCCCCGCACCCAGCTTGCGCGCAGGTACGGCTTGGCAGGCACTGCCAAGGCTGTCATTGTTCTCACTTTGAACGGACGTCGTGGTTTTGTCAGGGACTCTGTAGCGTACTCCTTTAGAACAACAGGATGCTGGGGGTGGGAAGTGGTGGTCGCGGAGCAGCAATGTTGAGACAAACAATGTCTAACACAGTTCCTTACACTGATACAAATAAAATAAATTCTGGAGCTTGCAATGTGTATGTTCAATAGCATTTTAAAAGGTTGCTATAGAAAACTGATATAGCCACCATGTTTACAAAGCCACTGTAAAAAGCCTAAGCAAAAGGTCTTTGACAGAAGGGGAATTTTCTGCCCTTTAACCTCTGTATCTGAGTGTTTTCAAGTGATGTCTTTCATAGCTATTACTGTGCATGACAAAGTAAGGTTTGAAATCGTAGGTAAACATTGGATAACTTTTCTTCTCTCTTATAAAAAATGTTGCAACACCACTGTCTTCAACAATGCACGTATATTTGACAAACTTTTATGAACAGTGATCTCTTTCTTAAACATGAATATCAAAGACATTTGTCACAAAAGTTTTCAGAAAACTATTAGGGGCCAAAGACTATTCACAATGAATAGGTGACAAATATTTTACAGTCTGCTTAAATTTGCACAGGATGGTGGCCGTGTCTCTGCAGCATTTCATAAAAACACGTCACACGGAAGCCCTTGGATCAGAACAGAGCATGCTTCTGCAACTGTAAAGATGAAAAAATCCATTAAAGCCCCTGCCTTCACTGACTACAAAGAGGAGCACTCTTTTCTTTAGCTGGTCATAGGGTATTGTAAGCTAAGCATAGTAATTAGTAATCTCACCATATTCAAAGAGAGCCACACAAATTATTCAGGTTATGCTCTGCTGTTACCCTGATCCCAAGTCACTTTAAAAGAAACAGCTTTCAACAATTTTACCTTTGGAATGCTCACTATTTTCTGATGGTTCTTGAATCTTTTTTTCCACATCCAGGACACTGCTGAAACCAATCAGTCCCATAACCATTGCTAATTAATTTGCTAAAGTTTACTGCTTCGCTTTTTCTCTGAGGAGGCCTGTAAATCCAAATATATTAAGGAAAACAATAGCATAAGTGAATAAAAATGTGGATTAGGTGGGAAAATTTTATTTTGCACAGAAGGGCAATAGCCTTATATTTTATTTCTAAATAACTAAATATATATTCTACATGTAATCTTCTAAGAAAAAACAAAAACAATACCAAAAAAACCCAAAGCGCACAACTATGCCTTCAGTAATGTGTAATTTTACATGAGAAGAGCCATCCATTTTATTGGAATTTTCCATGCGTAATACTTACACAGTTCTGGTCTTAGAGAAGAAAAAGTGAAAAAAGGGACATTACACAAAGAATGTATAAGTAAAAAAGGCTGACAATACTCATTTTGTGCTGCACGAAGGTAAAACTTTGTCACAGATTTGCTCTTAGGTTCATTAGACAGTTCAATCAGATATTTTTCATCATTAACATATTTCTAAAACCTACCAGGATTACTGATGACTGTGTAATAAATTTTTAAGACAAAGTACACAGAAACAATTCAGTTGTGTACACAGCTGATATGATTATATCACATCACAGGTGATGTAATAATTTGTTTAAAAGACTGTTATCTTCCAGGTGTTCCATACAGTATTTTTGCTGGGCCTGACCTTATATAGGCTACAGTTTGTGTGTTTTCTGAAAATGGTAGTTCTACTTGTGTCTCTGTAACCTATGCTTACAGAACTAACCATGTACATGATTGTTTGCATCTGTTCACTGGTACTGGGAAAAAAAAACAGACCGTTTACAATATAATAGAAGTGTGCTACATTGAAATATGCAACTGTATGCTTAGCTTTCCTAAAGCAAATTTGTACTGTCTTTCCTATATGCGTTAAAGTGCTATTATTTTAGTAGTTTGTAAAACTATTTTAATATCACACACAATAGCAAGTTTATTAGCAGTAAAGATCCACAAAATCCATGCACATATCCACTAATCTCTGCAGTTTCACAAGTAGTAATATTACTTGCACGCATGAATAGTTGCAGGCTTAGGAGTTTCATGAATTTCGTAAGTGTATTACACAGGTGGGAAGGAAAGCTTATTTTTCCCACTAAATTCCTCGTTTGTAGAAACATTCAGCATTCTGCTTGGATATTTAGGGTTTATAGCTGGGAGCTTTACCTGTGTTAGAGAAATCTTAACTTAGTAAAAGGAGTTATGATAAAAATAACCAAGAAGATTTATATGATAATATAACCTTCAAAAGTGAAGATTATATTAAAGGCCCTGAATATCTTCAAATTTTACTCTTATTGATATTATTTCCATAAGTAAGAGTAGAGGAGTATAAAGGAAAAGCAAAAGTTAAAGCAGCACCTTTTTTATGCTAGATGAGATCAACTGTTTGTTCAGTATGTCAATAATGCAAAACATGCTCTCCACAAGCTTTTCCTTCACAGTACTCTTCAACTAGCTAAGCTTCAAATTCAAACTTACCCATTGCAACCTCTCATCTTGGCTCATTTCTCTGTATGCAGTGTATGAAAACATCCCAGTCTTTAATTAAAGTCAGTGGGACCAGAAATTCATTTCCAGTTTAATTACTATATTTTTTTATTATTTTTTTGTTTTATAAAAAGCATGAAACATACCATGTAATAAGAACACAATTTTGGTACATTAATTAGAGGTTTGAAATTCAAACAAATACAGATATATTGTGGGAAGCCTACAACAGAAAAGTGTATTTTACTTTTATCATCTTTCACTTGCTAATGACAGGTAAAGAAACAGTGTTGACTGAAAGACACAGTAAGATAAGATGACACCTAGAAAACCGGTGAAGTGACATCACAAACACTAGGGCTGAAAGTTGGAAAAAAGTAATGGAGAAACATTAACAACACATATCAAAGCTCTTTATTGTAACTTTAATCAAAATCAACAGATGCTGAAGGATCAACTTCCTTCCCTCTCAAATAAAAGCATTAAATTAAATATCCCAAACAACTCCCAGCTATTTTTCACTAATAGCTACTAAGAAATTCTAAGGTTAAAGAAAAAACAAAACATCTTTAAAAACTATTTACAGCTTCCTTCATTGCATGAAGAAGGGGAAAAAAAGTCCTGAAGATAGCACAAAGTTCTCAAAGCTTATTAACAAAGTTTTTGCGTTATACTAGTATATCTCTTTAATTAGAACCTACATATTGACCATTTTCTCTTTTAAACATGCAACACTGGAGAGTGCCCCATAGGATAAGAGATATTACTTGCAGGTTATTTAAAAAAAATCAGGACAGGGTAACTAGAAGTAAAATGTATTGCTCTGTAAATGTAGAAGTGCATTAAGGATAAAGATACTTTCCACCTATGTGGACATACCTACTGCAGTACAGTTAACAGAGAAAAAAATTATGAATAGAGTGCAAAAATTAGATGCAGCAGTTGCACTTGGATTGCAGACACTACAAAACAACTCCCATGAAAACATCCATGAGGAGAAGATTCGAAAATAAATGTAAATACACCATGGACTTCAAGGAATCCATGCACATTTAGAATGCAAAGAGCAAAGAAAAGTATAATGGCATTTGACTACATCTAATCAGTGAACTAATTAACAAGCCAGTAAAAGAAGCAGACCTGAATGTTCAGAGTGTAAGTTTTCTTATTTTCTGAGAGAAAGTGAAGCCTAGGACAGACAGTTCTACTGATTCTGAAACAGGACATCAATGCAAACCAACGTGTTAAGTCAGTGCTGAAATCCCTACAGACTTTGGTGGAGTCAGAGTTTTGCCAGAAGTTCCAGAATCTGGTAAAGAATAAGTGGATGGGCTAGTAGATTTCAGCCTGACTGATATGATGTTGAAGCTTAAAGAGGTGAAAAAATGGGACACTTGTCAAAGAGGGAAAGATGAAAAAAGCATAGAAGAGCATGCAGGGATGTCAGAAGCAGTGATGTCAGCTGAAGAGGGGCATCCGTTGTCCAACCTGAAAATTAAAAAACACATTAGCTGCTTAGAACTGCTTTTCAAATCTGTTAACGCTATTCTCTGCTGAAGCAGCCTATATGCGTTTTACATTTTAAAAATGCTATCCTATCGTGCAAAAAATTATATTGCTGTCTTCTGTCTATCATTAAACTGTACCATTTCAGATCTGACATACCATGGAAGTTTCAGATCCAGGACACAGCTACCCACAGTTTCAGGTCACAAAAACAATTCCATTAGACAAGTAGAAATCCTCAAACTTGGGTAACTTTCGTCACATATTGAAGGCATGATGGCACACAGGGCAACATAGAAACACAACTCGATTTGATAAGCAGGATATACAAATAGTAGATGGAAAGAGATGAGCCTCTTGGCACTGAAGAGAAGCACTAGAAAAGGAAGCCTAGTAATTAAAGAGTTAATTAAAGGGCAGAGGGAGGTGGGGAGCCTAGAGGGATTTTGTCTAGAGGTAAACAAAGACCCAACTGTCAAAACTAAAGTAAAGGAAACAAAGGGGAAAGGAAAGGCAATGAGAAAAGACTTGAAGGTTGCTAGCAACTCTTGTGCACTGTTTTAAAGGTTGTCTTTCTTTTCTTGGTATTAAATGAGACAGGCTACCATAAATTGCAGCTATCAAAACATTCCCTACTGTTCAAATCAGCTAACAAGTGACAAGAGCAGCAAGGGAACAGATCAGAATTTGGTTTTGGAGGGCACCTGCAATCCTGTCAGGTGCTGTTTGTTATTTTGCTGGGCAAATTCAGCATTAAAAGCAGACCCTCGTGCCACTACACCCCAATGGTTATAGCTGAGGAGGCATTTTCACTTTGACAAGCCTCTATTTAACAGCCGTCAACTTTCCCAGATAAAGCAAGCTATGCGAGACATTTTTTACACGTTCTCAGTTTAAAGCGTTTTCTCCCTTTGTGAAGAGATGGCAATGACATACCCTAAAAATTCCTATCTACATTTATTATACATACACATTTATTAGTCTCAGATTCAATAAACATGAAATGTGATACGTATTGTGCCTGGCTGATATGTGAAGAACAATGGATACCTGCTCCCAGCATGGAAAGCTGAAAGCCCCCAGATGAAATCCTGGCTCCCCTGCGAGCAAGGGGAAATTCTAGATCATATTTCAAATCTCCGAGGTAAAATCCTGACCTCAGATGAGTAATCCTTTTGCTACAGCACATACATATGTATGTACGCATATATACACATATATTTCAGGCAAGTGCCTAGAAGAGATGACTTCAGACATGAAGTAGTAATCTTACTGGTGCTGCAGGAAGATTGCCTAATGCTGAGGCTAACCCTGATACTACCTCAAACAGACCTCCCACCCATACACAGGCCTACCTCTTTCTTAAGGTCATAGCATTCTCAACTTAACTCGACTGGTCCACACGATGCATAGGCGAAAGGATGCTTCCACCCGGGCTAGTAGTCCATCACTGTGCCATGAGCACAGAGGCTAAATCCTTCATGCACTAACACGTCTTCGCTGCTTTGCAAAATTCCCAGAAGAACAAGAATCATCCCTGTGATTAAGGCATTAGGGAAGAACTATGGGATCCATTCCAAGGCATGGAGAACCATGTAATGGTCCCCTGATCTCCAGTCCTCCTCTATGCAGTGACAACCATACTATGAGGATCGGTGGAGATTCTAATACTTCAGAACTAAGTTGTACAAAGGTTTAAAGCTTCAGAGCAAGGGCCCACTTGGGAACAATGTTTTCCAAAGTCAAAGAGGTACCCTTAGAGGTTAATATGTTTTTGCACTTGTCCCTAAGGTGCCCTTTGGGATTTATCTCCACAATTGCATCACGCATCTCTCTTCTGAACAAGTGCTTAGTCAGACTGGACTGAAAAATGTTTTCAATACGTCCAGTGTCAAAACCTGAGGTAGTTTGCTGCTGCAGTATTATCATGTAGTCAAATAAATAAATTGAATATTCCTTAGAAATTTGCCTGTGGTGTTTTGGAATACATCTCTTACATTTCAACATACAAGATGTATGGTGAGAAAACTAAAATCAAGACTGCTTGGTAGGGCTAGTTTCATTGTCTCACTTGAAGACTCTTCAGGAAGGTATTCTTAAAGCACAGGATAGAAACCTCCTATAAGAGTAAATACAAGAAATAGCTGTGAAAGAAGCACCATGTGATGTTTCAAGATATATGAGATGTTTTCAGGGCACAAGAAAGATACTGTGAAGGACAACCATTTCAGAGATGGTGGTGTGGAGGCAGAGCTAAAGCTAGACACACAGAATCTGCCTTCTTAGGCACCTAAAGAAAAAGATTTGGTAGATTTAGTACCTTAGACAAAACTCAACTTCAGCTTCCAGAAGAGCAGTGTAAATTCTGTATCAGGGCCTCAGCAGATTTGGAATCTGAGCTGAATATATAATATATATTCACTTTGTATTTGGTGATAAATAAAACACATGAGAACTTCCATTCACATGACCGAATGAAACTGGGTCTTGATCAAACTCCACCCAAACAGAAACAGACCTCAGTCTCACTTTACCAGTCACCACATGGACTTGAATTACACTTACTGTTATCAAAGTTAAGTTTGACTCTTACAGCATTGAAGATAATTGGTTCTTAAGTAAGGGAGAGAGGGACAGCACTTCCTCTCTGCCCTAGTTTGATCCTTTAAGAGGCTCCACAGCAGGCTAAGTTTCTATTTTCAGTGCCTCAAATATATGATTGAAAAAAGTTTCACCTACAAGCATCAGGCAAATCATAGTTTAAGCATACACTGCTTGTTTGTTTCCACAGATTAAGTAAACATTCCCAAGCCTATTCAGAAATAAGGTGTTCCCATTTACACAAGCCATCATTCTGAATTTGGACTAGTTACTCATCAGAGCAAAGGTTAAGGACTTTTTTCCCAAAATGTCTAACATCTGCCCCTCTGTTCAAGAAGGGAGGTACTGGTGTTCAAGTACATCAAATGCCTTTCCATGTATATTCCAAATACCTATGGTAAATGAGGCAACCAAAATTACAGAAGATATTAAAAAACCATAAGGCTTCAGCATCTAAAATGGGCAGGGAGGATGAAAGAAGGAGGATGGGAAAGAGGTTTCCAGGACAAAATGCCAAGATCATCACAGAAAGCTTTGCTTTGGGCATAGCTTGTGCTATACTTATTTTGTCCTGGACAGATCTTCCGTTCAAAGACAACTAGGGCAGTCTCTTTGAGGACTCTCTTGCATTTTAAACTATAACACTTTTTTCAGAACATTCTTCTGTTCCTTCCTCCTTCTTCTTTCTTCCACCTCCAAGATCACTAAATAAGAATTCTCTTCAGCAAGAGTGAATTGCAGGGGAAATAAAGCATAAGAAGATAGAAAGTAGCTACTAGCTTTCATTCACACTTAAGTACCATATAATGTGACTGGAAACTGCATTTCTGATTCTTAGGCTATACCTGCAGCTCTTACAAGAAACACAGCTTTCTTCTCGTTCTCTAACTACAATATAAAAATTGCTTCTGCAATACAGAAACTTGGGTGGCCTACAACTTCTCTTCTACAAGAGCCCACAGGCCCACCTAGAGTGTCTTCACAAGCTCTACAAACAAAGCAGAATCCCAGAGTGCCTCTCCATCCTACCTTCTTTTTCTCTGTGTTTTCTTTGTCCTCAGCGTCCCGCTGCCAAACACTTTTCATATCAAAATCGAAAGGTCCTCTTCTTGTCTTATAACTATTACCATGATGGTCATCAGCCTTAAACTCTCTGTGAATCACATGATCTGGTAAAGAGGAAACATAGCTCCTGCAGGCAAAGATTTAACACTTGTTTGTACAAGGGCTGCATATCTTGCACTTCAGTACAAAAGTATTCTGAAACACTACGAGGTGAAGAGAGAACCCAACAAATAACGCGGGGTCTCAGCAGACTTACCTTGGCTCATTGGTCACTGGGGGACTGGAGCAGTGCGAGTACCAGTCAGGTGTGGCATATGCTGCTGGAGAGGACTTCATTGTTGCCGGAGTGTAGTGCTTCCATAGGTCTTAAAGAGAAAAAGGCAAGAGCCACTACTTCTCTGATTTCTTATCTAGTTGCAAAAGCATTACCTCTGTTTTCAGGTTGCTGTTTTATCAGGAAGAATTGCTTTATTCAGTAAGGAGCACTTGTCTCCCTTGACAAAACAGTCAGAACCTTGCAGCATTGCACTCCACTTGTACCTTGTTTTTTGTGCTCTAAATGCTTTGACATGTTTCTACCAGTCTTAATTCATACTTCTGGATTTGTCACCCTGCTCTAAGTGTGCGTGCAAGCCATCTGCTCAAGTTCCTCAAGCCTCCTTCTTTGATAAAGGAAATAACAAAACCACGGATCACCTTGGTACAAGAAGAGAAAATGTACCACATGGTAACAAACTGAATGTTATTACAAAACAACACTTTACAAACCTCTATCAAGTTTTCTGATGATGCTTTTTAGTGACAACATCGTTTTCACCAGACCACTACTTAAGTAGCCCAAGCATAAATTGTAAAGACCTCGCTCAAATACAGCTAAACCATCATCATCTACTTAGATCACATACAGTGCAAAACAACACATTTTGCTAAAGGTACATATACACAATAGACTGCAAGGACATCTTGACAAGGTGACCTCTTATATCACATTTTCAATCACTCATTTTTTCCACAGGTTAATTTCAAAACTCCAAGAGGATTCTTCTGTAGTATCTAAAAGCACTTTCTACCACCACACTCAAGCAAAGCCAAAGAAAACAAAGGAAAAACAAACAAGCAAGACAGACACTCACCAGGTCAGCCTCCTTGCTTTGCCAGCCTGTAGTAAGCTGACTCGGTCTCTTTGATCCACTGCCTGCAGCACCCAGACGGCACCTCATGGGGATCTTTTGCAAGGTCACCGAGACCTGGAATCTGGGATGTTGGAGGAAGTGGGCTCTTCAAGGTTCTTCGAGGACTTCTCTTGCTGTTTCAGTGGCATGTGGTATTACCGTTCTGAGATACTGGAAAAGAAGCTACTTAGGGTAAAAGTTAACTGCTAGCATCCCTTTTTCAGGCAACTAACAAATCAAGCCCACCTGAAACTTGAGCAATGTGCTGCATTTCAGCTTGGAGACAGACAAGGCTTGCTTATTGTGGGGGATACAGTACATGCAACTTCTAGAGGATCACATGCAACAAGGGAACACCTTGGTTTCAGTTTTGAAACAGCATTCAGGTTTTCACGAAAAGTGTTCTAATACAGGGGATTGTGCATCTTCATGCAGAAAACTATTTCCAAGGACACCAAGAGCAGTGAGAGGCACAGAAGACAGCAGGAAACACTTAAGCCTTTGGTTTCCTTTCCTCCTCACACATTAACAAAAGCAAAGACAGTACCTGTCTGTTTGCAGGTCTCTATTTGTAAAACAACCAAACCCAATCCCCAAACTGCCACCTTCACAAATAAAAATCAAAACCACCCAATGCCCTACCTGTTGATACATTACTTTCTCAACTTCTAGTGAGCAAACCCAAAATATAAATAAATCCTCAATAATGGGAAGATGGAGTGGCAGACAAGGAAGAAAAAGACAGTTTAAGGAATTATGCCATGAAAGGTGCACAGGGCACCGACTGAAGTGACTCCAAGTGCAGCAAATGCCATAGGTGTAAGGAAAATATCTTAAGGCAGGCAGCCGACTAAGGAGCTCTTAGGTAAACACAAATGTTTGCTATGCTGAAACGCAGCTCCAAGGAACAACCCAAAGCACCTGCTCTCCCTGGTACCAGGGGCAAAGAAACATTAGGCCGTGCTCGCCGTCACTTCACTAATTGTCCATCAGAAACCGTGTCACCTAATGATCCCAAATGCTCTCCTTCTTTGTACTTTGGTGGGTTGCCACTCTCTTGGATTCCTACCGCATGCTATAGCTTAAGATTAAAAACCAAAATTTCCTCTAGAAGGGATCAGAAACCCCAGTCGAACAGGCTGAGCTCTACTGAGCTTCACCTAGAGGACAAGAGTGTTTTGGAGTGCTTTTTTCTACCTGCCATCTTCTAGAAGACCTCTGCAAAAGGAGGGAACGCCATCATTCAGAGTGCAGGAGGGCACCACGTATACAAAGGTGTTTAAAGCTCAGCCAGTACTTGAGGAAACTCAGTGAGGTGGGAACCGGCCAGCGAAGAAAGAAACCCTGACGGTGGCATTCTCCCACTCTCCCAGCGACCCTAAACGAGGGCCAGCGATCGGCTCTACGCTCCCCCACCAAGATCTTCCCAGCGTCCGTCCGAACGGCAAGCTCTTCGCCTGACGCCGAGAAAAACGCTCCTGCCCTCCCACTTGGCTTCAGCAAGCGCCTGAAGCAGCGCGGGCGGCCGGGCATCCAGCTCGGCAGCTCCCTGCCGCAAGCCCGCTCGGCGGCGGCCCGGCCCCTCTCCCGGCACGGAGCGGCTGAGCGGCACCGGCAGAAAGTCACCGCCGCCCCCCGGGCTACAGGAGCCCGAGCAAGGACCCAGCGAAGCGGGTGCAGCGCCCGCCCGACCCGTCGCTTGCCGGCCGAGCAGGTAAAAGGCGCATCGCGGCGCGGCCGGAGCACGCGTAGGGGCCCGCGCTGCAGGAGAGGCTGCGGGGCGGGCGGTGCGGAGGGCGGCTCCAGCCAGAGGCAGAGCGGGACAGCCCGGCGAACGCCCCCTCCCTCCGCGGGAGCCTGGGCGCAGCGCGCTACTCGCCGCCGGGCTCGGCCCGAGCGGCTCCCGCTCCTCACAGCCGGCGCCTGGCTCGGGGAGAGGCGGGAGCCGCACTGGGTCACCCCCGCTCCCGACCCGCCCCTTCGCAATGGAGGCGGCCCGCGGCCGGTCGCGCCCCGCCCCGCGGGACGGGGCCTGCAGCCGCCGGCGGCCGGGCGGAGGCGCTCAAGACCTGCCCCGCCCCGCTCCCTACGGTCAGGCGAGGCGCCGCCATCTTCTGCTGACCCTCGGTTGTGTCTCTGAGCCGTCTTAGTTGCCCTCTCGACCCGAGCCGTGAGGACACCTATGCTTCCACTGGTGGCAGTAGATTTGACTTGTGTCTCTGACAGATGAGGTTTCCTTTGAAAACTCGGTCAGCTCCTCAGCAGTGTTGAGAAATTCTTTTACCAAACAATGTTTAATTTCGTATTTAACAAGGCCTGAGTGATTAAAGCGTACAGAGAAGATATCCTGACCTTGAGAATAGGTGCATCCTGGCAGGATTGTTCAAAGGAGGTAGGTAAGAAAGGACAACTTGGCAGGACAACAGAGTTGGGAAACATCCAAGGAGAAGAAATTTTCCGCAAAAGACTCGTGACCATAAAAGGGAAAAAGGAGTAGGGGGCTAACTCCCCAAATGACCACCGATGACCACCCAAGACCCCCGCACATGTGTAGTGTAGTTTTGCAACACCAGCATGATGTAAATGTAGTAGATAGGTGGGAAGGCAGAGACTTCTTGGAAAATGTATGAATATTCATGTCTTTAAGGTATAGAAAGGATGAACTTTTGCTTTAATGTATGCACGTTAGGCGAAGTGATCCCCCGTGCATCCAGCGCTGCAATAAAGAATGCCTGCCTTCTAAAACTTCAAGCTAAGTCTTAGAGGGTTCTTTTGAGATTGGATTTACGGTAACACTAGGAGTCTGCTTTAGGAAAAGGTGCACAAGATCCTCTGAGGGGTTCAAGAAGTTTTCTAGTAGAACAAAAGGGGCTTGTTTATTCCTGGTGAAGTGCACACTGTAAGCTTTTCCTGAGCTTCCTAGAATAATAGCGAGGAGGAGTTGCCATCCCGCAGAGTGGTATGTGCCGTCTCTTGGCAGATCAGGCTTCAGGGGTGTAGCACAGGGCCTAGACACTGGGGTGTTTCTCTGGAGTTTCCCTGGTTCCATGGTTTACCAGCATGCATTTAGTCAGCCTTCCCTAACACTTTACCCAGTCAGCGTTTATGCCAGGGAAAGGGCCAGTGACAAGCTAAAGAAGTGCTGCCAGAGGGGAGACAGACAAACCCCCCTGCACTGCAGGCTCTTGAACTGTAGGAGTGCAGCCTGGGTAGCAGCTTCCCTTGCATGTGTACCTGTGCCTGCAGCTGTGGGCTCAGGCAGTTCCCGGCAGCCCTTCCAGGCAGAAATACTTTGGCTTCGAGGCTGAAAGGGTGTTTTGTTTCAGTTTAGCCTGCTTTTCTCAGCCTATACGGGGCAACTTCTGCAGGTAGTGCCTGTCTCACGTGTCTAAGCTGTTTTCTTTTTGGTAGGCAATCCTGAAGCCAAGGGCCTATTGCTGTCCAGAGCACTGGGGTCTGTGGGCAGAACCAACCCCAGCTTCTGCATCCTCAGCCAGCATGGACAGCCAGTCTGCTGCTGAACTGCCTGGGTACCATCAGCTTCACCATCCTTCTCCTCCTTGCGACTCTGTAGCAAAGCAAAAGCTCAAAAGTTGGTGACCCTGCACTGCTTGTCTGTCTGTTCTCTTTTGGGGAGTCTCTGTAGAGCTCAGACCTGAGCATGGTACTTTAGGAGGTACCCAGGGCTCCATTCTGACCTGGTCCACTTCCCCTGCTGTGATCAGAGGAGCTCAGCTAAGAGCAGAAATTCTCTGACAGGGGTGTGCCAGTCCCCCTGCTTCAGAGAAACAGGTGTGGGGGAAAAGAAAGGATGACTTTTCTTCCCCAGGAGGACTAAACCAGTTCTCTTAAAACTGAGGGAGAAACAGTGGTTAATCTTGCCTGTCCCAGGAGGTTGAGAAGCTTCCGCAGGACAAGGACCGTATTCCAGGGCAGGGAATGTCCATTTATTGTGACTCCTGACCACATGTCGTGGTTTGAGCCCAGTGGGCAACTGAGCACCATGCAGCCACTCACTCACTCCCCAAAAGGCTCCAGAATTGAGACAAGGACAGGGAGGGATGACTTCCCCATATGGTCATGGGTGAAAGACAGACTCGTTAGAGGAAGAAAAGAACATCCGTTTAATTTGAACACCACTAACACCACCACTTAATTTAACAATCAAACAGAGTAGGACAGTGAGAAATACAACCACAGCTTAAAAACACCTTCCCCCCACCCCTCCTTTCTTCCCAGGCTTAGCTTTGCTCCCAATTTCTCTACCGCCTCCTCCCCAGCAGCACAGGAGGGCAGGGGATGGGGGTTGCGGTCAGTTCATCACCCATTGTCTTTGCCGCTCCTTCTTCCTCAGGCGGAGGACTCCTCACACTCTTCCTCTGCTCCAGAGTGGGTCCCTCTTACTGGAGACAATTCTTCATGAACTTTCTCCAACATGACTCCTTCCCATGGGATGCAGCTCTTCCCAAACTGCTCCGGTGTGGGTCCCTCCTGCGTGATGCAGTCCTCCCAGCAATGAACTACACCAGCACAGGCTTCCCTCAGAGTCCCAGCCTTCTCTGGGGGCATCCACCTGCTCCAGTGTCGGGTCCTCCATGGGCTTCCATGGGCTGCAGGGGCACAGCCTGCCCTCTCACCACAGGCTGCAGGGGGGTCTCTGCTCCAGTGCACCTCCCCGCTCCTCCTCCTTCCTTCCACTGACTCGGTGTTTGTATCAGTGTCTCCCTCGCAACTCCTTCTCACAACTCCCAGGTTCCCCTTCTTAAACAGGTTATCACAGAGTCACAGCCACTGTCACTAATTGGCTCAGCCTTGGCCAGAGACAGGTCTGACCTGGGACCGGGGGGAGCTTTGAGAAGCTTCTCACTGGGGCCGTTGCTGTAGTCCCCTCCACCGCTACTAAAACCCCACCACACACGCACAAACCCAACACACCATGGAAAGGGGAGCAGGCAGCCCAAGGCATAACCCAGCCTTAAACTGAGTTCTGAGTGTAAGGAGAGCTTGGGTGTGTGTCTGACAGGTGTTTGCTACGAGGGACAAGTTGGTGAAGAAAGTCTCTCTCTGGAGGACTGCAGCCATATGCCAGGCCTGCATCTCCTCTTATATTCAGCCTCTCCAACAACAGCTGACATTTAGGTTTCTCCAGATCAAGACTGGTTCTGCCAGCGTAATTCCAGGGCATAAAGTGCCACTCATTAAAAGCCTGTGGCTAGGGTTAGGTAGAGTAGCCACTCCGGCAGGTCATTCAGGTAAAGGTCAACTGGACCAAACACCTGTGTCTCCACAGTTTGTGGCATTGCATGCAGCTGAAAAAGAACAGTGATTAGGCAGAATTGGGCTTGCATAGGTTTCAGCAAAGCACTGCCTTGTGTGTGAAGACTAGAGTCCCTTGGTTTTGATCAGTAGTACAGTCCTGCTACCCCAGCCTTCAATGCGCCTAGCACTTCAAAAATTCATTTGTGGGCACGTGTCCCAATTCAATATCGGTGAGGGTTCTTAAATGATCCCAAGAGCGAGATTAAGACGCAAATGAGATCAGATGCCGCACAAACCTTGTAAGTTTTATTTCATGAAATAACTGATAATAGCGACAGGACAGAATGAAGAAGAAAGGAAAAGTCAGAATACCTAGGCAAGCAAACAAGAGATGCAGCAATACTAGTTACCACCACCACGAGTCTAACGGCTTCCCATTGATCCGGTCCCAGTGCAGGTGATGGGGGGGGTGGGGGGGTGGGGGGGGAGGTGGTTCCTGCAGGCGATGGGGAATGTTGCCACCATGAGCCTAGCAGTGTCCCGTTGGTCTGGTCCCGGTGCAGGTGATGGGGGGAATCCTGCAGGCGATGGAGAATCCTTATCGAGCTGTTGTCTGCAGCTCTTTGAGTGCAACCATCCAGCAAATTCCTTATCCACCGAGTGGTCCATCCATCAAATCCACATCTCTCCAATCTAGAGACAAGGATGTCATGTGGGACAGTGTCAAATGCTTTGCACAAGTCCAAGTAGATGACATCAGTTGCTCTTTCCTTATCCAACAACGCTGTAATGCCATCATAGAAGGCCAGCCAATTCATCAGGTATGATTTGCTCTTAGTGAAGCCATGTTGGTTGTCACCAGTCACCTCCTTATTTCCCATGTGCCCTAGCATATTTTCCAGGAGGGTCTGCTCCATGATCTTGCCAGGCACAGAGATGAGACTGACTGACCCATAGTTCCCCAGGTCCTCTTTATTTCCCTTTTTAAAAATGGAGATTATGTTTCCCCTTTCCCGGTCAGCAGGAACTTCACCAGACTGCCATGACTTCTCAAATATGATGGATATTGGCTTAGCCACTTCATCCACCAGTTCCCTCAGGACCCACGGATGCATCTCATCAGATCCCGTGGACTTGGGCACCTTCAGGTTCCTTAGATGGTCTTGAACCTGATCTTCTCCTATGGTGGGTGGTTCTTCATTCTCCCAGTCCCTGCCTTTGCCTTCTGTGACTTGGACAGTGTGGCTGGAGCACTTGCCAGTGAAGACTGAGGCAAAAAAGTCATTGAGTACCTCAGCTTTCTCCATGTCCTGGGTGATCAAGTCTCGCGTTTCTTTCCAGAGAGGGCCCACATTTTCCCTAGTCCTCTTTTTATCACTGACCTACCTGTAGAAGCTTTTCTTACGCTGTTGACATCCCCGGCCAGATTTAATTCTATCAGGGGTTTCGCCTTCCTAACCTGTTCCCTGGCTGCTCGGTTTCTCTGTATTCCTCCCAGGCTACCTGTCCCTGCTTCCACACTCTATGGGCTTCCTTTTTGTGTTTGAGCTTGTCCAGGAACTCCTTGTTCATCCATACAGCCCTCTTGGTGTTCTTACTTGACTTCCTCTTTGTCGGGATGCATCGCTCCTGAACTTGGAGGAGGTGATCCTTGAATATTAACCAGCTTTCTTGGGCCCCTCTCCCCTCCAGGGCTTTATCCCATGTTACTCTGCCACACAGATCCCTGAGGAGGCCAAAGTCTGCTCTCCTGAAGTCCAGGGTCGTGAACTTGCTGCGCTCCCTCCTCACTGCCCTAAGGATCTTGAACTCCACCACTTCATGGTCACTGCAGCCAAGGCTGCCCTTGAAATTCACACTCCCCACCAGCCCCTCCTTGTCCAACATAGCACCTCTCCTCAGTGGCTCCTCTGTCACTTGGAGAAGGAAGTTATCATCAATGCATTCCAGAAACCTCCTGGATTGCTTCTGCCCTGTGTTGTTCCTCCAACAGATACCGGGATGGTTGATGTCCCACATGAGGACCTGAGCTCATGAATGTAGATGTGCCAACCAGGAATGAGGCACTGCTGGACTTGCTACTCACAAACCAAGAAAACCTGCTTTGTAATATCTCAGTTAGTGATAGCCTTGGCTGCAGTGATCACAGTATTGTGGAGTTTGGGATCCTGCTGAGCACACTGAAGGTTAGTTCTAAGACAAAGGTTTTAGATTTTAGAAGAACAAACTTCAGCTCACTCAGAGCTCACTTGGGAGGGATTCCGTGGGAAGCTTCCATGGAGGATAAAGGAGCTAGTGAGTGCTGGGAGATTTTCAAGAATGTCCTCCTGGAAGCACAAAAACAGTTCATCCCCTTTAAAGGTAAGGGAAGTAGGTGGAGCAAGAGACCCCCTTGACTTAACTGCGAACATCTGAGTGTTCTCAAAACCAGAAGAGATGTGTACCAGAGATGGAAAAGGGGATGAATACCCATGGAGAACTACAAGGACATTGCCAGGGCCTGCAGAGATGCAGTTAGAAAAGCAAAAGCTCAGCACAAATTGAAATTGGTGTCCCAATCCAATGTTGGGAGAGGTTTCGATACGATCCCAAGAGCGAGATTAAGACACAAACGAGGTCAAATGCCATACAACCTTCCAAACTTTATTCCCTTAAAAAGAGGTAATAGCGATAGGACAGAGGGAAGCGGAAAAGGTCAGAAGAGCTAAGCAAGCAAACAGAAGAGGTGCAGCAAGATCAGTTACCACCACCACGAATCCAGCGGCGTCCCATTGGTTCAGTCTCGGTGCAGGTGATGGGGGAGTCCCACGAGAGAAGAGTACACAGTCCTTTTATCATCCCAGTCCCCACAATCAGTCCACCCATTTCCATGGAGTTCATTATCATATTCACTGCCCCATGTTCCTCCATGTGCACATGTCCAGGTGTTCACGGTGGTTGTACCAGTGGAGGGGGTCGGCCAGCAACACCTTCAGCCTCCGCACATCCTCCTCATCCTGACTTCTTTCCATGGCCCTGCGCACAAGCGCAGCTTGGTAGATGTTACGAAAGATGTAGTTGCTCCAGCTTCGGGCAGACACTGTCGTTTTTTCGGGGATATTTCAGGGTGTACTTCTTCATGGCAATGCAATGGTGAGGCCCAGTTTAGTCAATGGTGCAGTGTCGAAACAGACAGTTGACACAGTCTGACAGTTTTACACCATCCTGCGGCTCACGAGATGGTAAGGGTGCAACAGCAATGCCAAGACAAAACGGCTGACACAGTCCCTTACAATTGGCCAGAGACGTCAAAAACTACCAGAAAGAGTTCTTCAGGTACATAAAAAACAAGCAGAAACAGAAGGAAAATACTGGCCCACTGTTAAACAGGAGAGGTGGATTAGTCACCAACAACACTGAAAAGGCAGGGGGTCTCAACACTTTCTTCACCTCTGTCTTTTCCAGCACTGTTGGGCCCCAGGCTTTGGGAACAAAAATACAGGTTGATACAAACACAGACCCACCATCTGTCAAGGAAGAGGTGGTGTGTGAACTATTACAGGAGTTTGACTCCTACAAATTGATGGGCTCTGATTTTATCCACCCGAGGGTGTTAAGAGAGCTGACTGATGAGGCTGCTTTCTGTAATCTTTGAGAAGTCATGGAGATCGGGGGACATCCCAGAAGACTGGAAGAAAGCTAATGTCGCCTTCATCTACAAGAAGGTCTTAAAGGAGGATCCAGGAAATCATCGGCCCATCAGTCTTATTTCAGTCCTTGGGAAAGTTGTGGAACAAATCCTCCTGGGGATTATTACAAGCCAAATGAAGCATGTGATTGGGAAAAGCCGGCACGGATTCACCAAGGGCAAATTGTGCTTGACAAACATGATCACCTTCAATGACAAAGTAACCTGCTTGGTTGGTGTGGGGTGAGCGCTGGACATGTCGACCTGAATTTCTCCAAAGCTTTCGATAATGACTTGCCACGGCCTCCTCTTAGAGAATCTGATGTGTTATGGTCTAGACAAGTGGTCTGTGCAGTGGGTGGGGATCTGGCTGACAGGCCACACCCAGAGGGTGGTGGGAAATAGCTCCTTTTCAAACTGGAAACCTGTCACAAGTGGGGTCCCCCAGGGATCGATATTGGGCCCAATGCTGTTTAATATCTTCATAAGTGATCTGGATGGTGGGATCAAGTGAACCCTGATGAAGTTGGCTGATGATACCAAACTGAGTGGGGAGGTGGACACTTTGGAAGGGAGAGCCACCCTGTGGTAAGACATGGATAGGCTGAAAGAGTGGGCTAACAGGAACCTTATGAAGTGCAGCAAAGACAAATATAAGGTCTTGCACTTGGGAAAACATAATCCAGGAGTGCAGCACAGGCTGGGATCTACCTGGCTGGGGAGCAGCTCTGTGGAAAGCGACCTGAGGGTCCTGTTGGAAAACAAGCTCAGTATGAGTGAACAGTGTGCTGTAGCGGCAAAGAAAGCCAACAGAATGATGGGTTGTATCAACAAGGGCATCACCAGCAGAGGTAAAGAAGATGTTATCCTGCTCTACTCAGCGCTTGTCAGGTCACACCCGGAATACTGTGTTCAGTTTTGGTCCCCGCTATACAAAAAAGATGTGGACAGGCTGGAGAGGGTCCAGAGAAGGGCCACAAAGATGATCAAGGGACTGGGAAGCCTGCCAGGTGAGGAAAGGCTGAGAGAACTGGGTTTGCTCAGCCTTGAGAAAAGAAGGCTTAGGGGAGATCTTATCATTGTTATGTTTTTATTATCACTGTTCCAGTATTTAAAGGGTGGCTACAAGAAGATGGAGACTCCCTTTTTACAAGGAGTCACATGGAAAAGGAGAGGGGTAATGGGTACAAGTTACTCCTGGGGACAATCCTATTGGACACAAGAGGAAAATATTTCACAATGAGAACAATCAGCCACTGGAATAATCTCCCCAGGGAAGTGGTGGATTCCCCAACATTGGACACTTTTAAGATTTGTCTGGACAGGGTGCTGGGCCATCTTGTCTAGACCGTGCTTTTGCCTGGAAAGGTTGGACCAGATGATCCTTGAGGTCCCTTCCAACCTGGAATTCTGTGATTCGATGATATGTACCAGATGCAGATAGGGAGCAATTTGCTTCCACCCAGCAGGGACTCCACTATATACATTTACTCCCTTAGTGCATGTTTTAAACAGTCCTACCATTGTTCATGCTGTTTTGTCTAAACAAACATTAAAATTACCACAGGAGGTCAGTGTTGTGCAGTATATATGTATATCTGGCTGAGTGATGAGCACAATCATTCCACTTTTGAAAAGATGCTCTTAGCAGCTTACAAAGGACTAGCAGTGACTGAAACCCTGACCCAGGGAAGGAGCATAAAATTACATTGCCAATACCTATTCTTAAACCTGTGCTTGCTGGTAAATCAGTACCTTTAGGTGTAGCATGGAAGACCCCTGTTACAAAGGTGAGTACTGTAAATCTATCATCATGAAACTATAGATGGCTTAACTAAGGAGAATAAAGTTGCTGAAGTTGTGGAGCATATATGAATGCCCTTTGAATACATGGAGCCTCCTTGCTCTTCTGTCTATAATGCCTCTGAATTCAACCCCTGTCAACCAGATGGTGTCTGGTTTACTGATAGGAGTGCTCACAAAATACAGATTAAATGGCAAGGCATGGCTTCTGCTGTATTTGTAGCCAAAGAAACTGTAGTAACTGAGCAAATAGAAGGTTTTGCTCAATTAGGAGAGCTCTATGCCATAGTATTAGGTCTTAGACATGGTGTACAGGCCATATACACTGATTCCTATGCTGTATGGGCTAGTGCTACACACTGTCCAGGAAATTGGGCAAGTTCCCCATATATCTCAATATATAGAGAAGCAAATATTGGGAGCAAATATAAGATATTACCAACTGTCATCCTATTACTATAGGGCATGTGGCAGCACACCAGAAAATGATAGTATTCACCTAGCCATCCAGTACATGCAGCCTTGAGTACTGAATGGCTGCACGAATGATTTGGACACACTGGATGATATGACTTGCATTAGCATGCCAGAAGGTGAGGTTGGCCAATTACTAAGAAGAAAACAGATCATATAGTGACAACCAGTGGACTTGATAATGAAATTAAGGGTTCTCTTGGCCAAAGTCAACAGCAAGCAAACCTTAGGGAAGGAAAAGTCCTTTGTGGTACTGGGCAAGTAGACTCTATCAGCCTCATGACATGTACCTCCAAGGGGTGGAAATTTATTATGACCACAGTTGAAGTAGTGAGCAGTTTGGATAATGTTTACCTTGCCTGCACTGCATCCAGATTGCAAACTGGAGCTTGACTAAACCAATGGTTTGCTGCACAGCCAATGCCACAAGAGATACAGTCAGATAATGGGTCACATTTTAAAAATAAATTAGTACAGGAATGGTGTCTTGAGCATGGAGTTAAGTGGACTTTGCACTTACTCTCTTGACCTCAGAGTAATGGTATAGGAGAAAGGTGAAGCAGGTTGCTTTAAAAAAAACAAATGGTGCAATGGTGGGACTAATTGGGGAAGAAACCTATGGGAGGCCATGCAGTTCTTAAAATCCTGACAGTCACTGGTAGTCCACTGTATAAAGGTTTTGAACAATCTCCTGTGCTGAACCAACACCAATGGGATGCATTGAACACCTCAGTGTGGCATCCAGGAGATCAGGTGAGAATTTAACATCCATTGTTTGGAAGACTGGGTTACTTTGCAGTGCTTTTGAGGGAAAGGAACATAGGAAACTCCAGATAGTATGGGAGTGACATTTATCATTATTGAGGCTTGGATACAGTCCAAGACATGAGTCTTCTTTCTTACTCCCTAGTAACCACTAACCTCCTGGATGAATGAATGAAAGGTTTGACCCACCATTTGACTTGCATGCTATGGAATGTGTCCATCTAGCAAGTACACTAAATATTCCCTGGAACTTCATTGACACTCCGTGTGGTGAGGTGTTATCACCAGAGAGAATGTTGACAAATTATAGGAAGTCAGGATCCTTCATATATCAAACAATTCTGACCCTTGTGTTGGGAACTCTAGGATCCTATTAGATAAATGTTGATGCACTATGAGATAATCAAGCAAACCGACGGATGATGGTAACCTCTTCCTTGATATGGGGTGTGAGGCCCAATATATTAAAAACCCACCAGTGGGGTAGCAAGAATCAGGGTATCCACCTGACTGCCCGTACCAATCTTAGATTTGCTTGAAGATCTGTATTTGGGAACCTGGACTTGGGTGGGTGGAGAAATGAATACATTATGAAGGAGACATAACCCCCCAAATGATCACAATACTACTGAAGGTCTTGTTCACTTTTTCCTCTTACACAAATATACACACGCAAAAATATCAGATAACAAGGGATGGTGATGCCTGCTGAGAATGGAACCATTAGAATTCATTGTAGGAGTCTGTGAGCCAATTAACCATCAAGGTCATGGCTTAACCATCAAGGTCATGGCTTGTGTGCCACAGTGAGCAGCATGCAATTTGAAATTTCCCTGATTTTCACCACCACTACTATACCAGTAATAGTTATCCAAGGATTTCCCAAAAGATTTGCAGTTTTTACCTCTGAAGTATTTGAATTTTACATTCAGATTTGATGGGACAACATTAGCGTAGGTATATTCACATTGCTCACAATGGATAGTACCTATATATGAACAATAGTGCAAGTCCCATTGGAAAACCTGCACAGTTAGGGATCTTTCCAGGGGATTGGGAACAGTTGGATTGGGCACAGGAGCACTGGATTCTATCAATTTAGAAATCACTAGTAATAAAGTGTTCAGGCTAGGACCATTAAGCAAACAAGCTATAATTGGTCAGACCATGGATATAATAAATGGGAAGGATGAAACTACCTTGACTATTAGCTCAAACCCTTGTAAAACTCCAGAATATTTTCAAGGAAGTGTATGCTGGAGTTACAAATTTACTTCTAATACCAGCAGTGCCATTGCTTGTGTTACCGTGCAAACCTTTATTATAAATTAATATGAACAAGCCAACTGGATCCATGGTGGGAATCTGTTATATTAGGGACCCTATTATTGGATTGGTGCCAGTATTGTAAACTCCATTTTATCAAAGCTTAGGGGTAGCACACAAAAGTAGTCTGTTGAGTGGATCTATTTATTACTGCACCATAAATAGGGAAAGTAAAGAAGAACCCATTCAACAATATGCCTTGCTCCCCATTATTGTAGCTAATTGACTGTGGCAGCCAGTTCAAGGGACCAAATTCATGGATAACAAAGGTAATCTAATCAATACTCATGGGTGTAAAATGGGGAAACCATGAAAAGTACTGCCCTGAACAGTTAATAATACAAGACCCTTGTACAAGTAATATGACCTCAGGTACCTGCTATTTAGGCTAAGTGTATGATAACTGCATGGTTGTACTTAAGTGAAAATTGGGTTGTATATGTATTGGTTTTGCTTTGTGATGTTCTGTGTAATGACAGAATGACTTTATAGAAACCAAAAAGTTAATTCATATTGGTGCTGGTGGAATATTGGTTTACAACTTGGACAGAACCCTTAGGACCAGTATGGGACATTGTACATTCTCAAACTGAAGAACTGTTTTTGAGGAGCAGATTGTCAAGATTGCAACAGGAATCGAACAAACTGCTAGACATCATCGGTATGACATTTTTATGGGTTATGCACCATCTGCAACTGGCATATTGCATCTTATGTTGCATCTTATGGTAATTGTGTTGTTGTTCTGTATTTTATTTGTTTTCTATTAGTATGTTTATATATCCAGATTTATTGCTAACATCACTATGCTGAAAGTATGTTACCTAATAACAAACTGTAATGCTAGACCTCTATGAAAGTGCTCAAAGCTTTCCCCTACCCACACCCTCAGTGAAGCAAGAAGAGCAAAAGTACCTCCACTCACTGAGGCATGAGATTTACTAGACTTCTGGTCTATGCCAAGTGATGGAGTGTGGTTGTTCAGTTGATTCCTGCACAGGTTTTGGCCTGATGCACAGCTCATGCTAAAGCCTGATGTATGGTGGGAGCAGCACCATTAGACTAAAATGAGAGCAACATGTACATTGGATGAGTGAATTTGTGAGTTAGTACCTTTGTGAGGTAATGAGTTTGTGAATTAATGGAGGTATGGATTAGGGAATTATCAAGTTACTAGTCTGTTGAAAGGGGATTGAATCCTTGTTTGATTTTTACCTAGTGAGGTAATGAAATAAAGATTGATATCCAAAGTACATTGCCCTTTAAATTTGAGAGATCCAAATGAACTGACATGCATGTCATCCAGAATCTGCTACATGATATTGCTGGCACTCCACTGACTGTTCGTTTAACAAGGGATAGGTTTTCATTCCATTGGTTTCTCCCCCCTAACTATTGCTTACTTATAATAGGACAGAAATATTTATAGGGAGCTGACACTTGTAATAGTACTATGAAAATTGTCATTGTATGTTGACAATAAAAGAAAATTTATTTTTAGTTTTGTCAAGCTCTGATGACAAGCTATGGCTTGCTTTTTCCTCTGTATACTTCCATAATAATAATTTATTAGTGCAGGGAGAAAAGATGAGAGGAATGGAAGAGCTTTGCATTTCTTAACTTCATTTCCTATTTTTGTGCTGGGAGTCTTACTGAGATATCACCTTTCACTGAACAAAAAAATTTTCTTCCTTTGAAATACTGGAGTCATGCCATCATACTGCTTCTTGCTTGACAAGTGTATATTAACTTAAATGGTTTGTTTCATCTGCTCCTTCTGGTGCCTTTGTATTAACACCAAGCGATGATTAAGAAAGGTCTCTTTTCTATTTTCTTCCAGCCTTAGAAGTCACGATCACAGACATACTGTATGGTAATAAGGTATATAATTTCTACACAATTTTTTTTCATACCAAAAGAATGAGAGAGTTAGTCATATGCTAACCAACATACTTCGTCTCAATAGAAACACTACAAAAAAGCATAGTCAAACTCTTAATTTCCCATATATGTATCTCCTTTTTTTTTTCTGTGGTAGCCTAAACCATTCATAATTCATGTTTCTCTTTTTTATAAAATGTATTTTTTATACAGTCAGGTGAATGAAAGCTTGTCAGCTCTCTGTACAGCATAATTTTCCTGAGTGAAATTATATAACTTACCAAATTATTTACAACAAGCATTTTTTTTCTTAGAATTAAGTCTACAGTGTTATTGGGGTTTATGCCAGGAAGTGATCACTCCTGAGCCAGTTACTGTGCGCCATTTTTTCTTCATCTTGTTCATTGCCAGAGTAAACAGCATAGCCTTACTGAACACCACTGGGAGTGAACCATGGTTTGATACCTCTGCAACAGCCCTTATGGCTGTTTTTATACGAGTAAACTAAAACATATGAAAGAGTGACCCTGGAACCTATTAACTGGCATTACTTTGGTCCACACTCTGCTAACTGTAAGTAACATTAGTTCTTTAATAATGTGATAATATTTCCCTTCCTACAGCTTGGAAGTTATCACTGGCCATTCCCTGTTCCCCACAAAGGGAAGGCCACTGTATTGCAGCATGCTGCCTGTGATGTTGCCCTTCAGAATGATGCCAGGAGGCCTGCCATGCCCTCATGTTGTCCCTGAGGCCATGCCAATCTCACCCACATCATTATGGTGGAAAAATAGCACTCTTGAGGCAAGTGAAGCAGAAATTTAATTCTTTCCAGGGTCTTCTCATGCAAGAAATGGTTGACAGCTAAAAAGGAGCCACCTGTAGGTTTAAGGAAATGGCAGCCCTCATAGCCACTGATGAGGAGGTGCCTAGAACTGTGTGATTGTGCATGAATTCAGTATTCCTGTTAAAACGAGCCTCGTAGTCACAGAATGAGTGTTAGTCCAGTCAAGCATGCAAAAAATCGTGAAGTTGCACTTGGCAAAATGCCCCAGTTATCTGGGGGAGCAACCTCCACCATGGCTTTGCCTATCATGTTTTGTAACCAGGACACATCAGGGGTCAGAAGACTCCAAAGTAAAAGATGGTGTCACAGCACTCCTCACCAGCTCTCCTTCCTTGCTCAGATATAGCCATCTGCATCTCAGATATAGCCTTCCCTGTGTGAACACTGTGTACATGGATCCAGTCATGCCAAGTGTGGTCCCACCAGAAGGTGCTCCTGTCCTGCTGGTGCCTCTGTGTGAAGAGGGTTGCAGATGTCAAAGGTTTCCATCCTGTACACTGCCTGCCATGTGCTCAGGTGGTGAGGCCTGGATGTGCTGCTTCTGCTGTGTGGCTGAGCTTCTGAGATTAGGGTCTCAGCTGGGCCACATGGAGCCCACTGAAAGGGGAGAGTTGCCCCTGAGGAGTGGTGGGTGGGTGTCTGATTCAAGCATCTTCAGTGGTTGAGTCAGCAGGGAGTGACAGTGTGTTGCATCATGGGCCCAATGTCAGCTGTGGCAGGTGAGAGAGACCTACAGGAATATCTGTAACCAGTGTGGGGTTATATTCTGTGAACGCTAACTTGCAGGTGGGATGTAGTTATCTTGTTGGGAGTCTGGGACAGAGAATTTGCCATCAGAGGAATCTCACACCAAATTGACTTTTGGGCTTAACAAAGGTCTCGGCCATGTTTAATCTGCCAGCATAGACAGTCACTCACGTGACACTCTAGCACAAAACATCTCTCCCTCACTGCTTCTCTGGTCAATTCAGAGCACGTAACTATGCCAGGAGATGTGACTGTGCCACTCCATGCCATAAAAGAGAGCTTTGCACCAGGCATGACTGTCTCAGCTCATCACTCTTTGTGAGGACATATTGCCTGCCACTGCTGCTGTTGTGGCTGCTGCTTCTCCTCCTGCTCTTGCTGCCGGACTGGGAGAGGTAGAAAAATCAGAGGAATTACAGCTTAGTAAAGCTCATAACACAGTTGGGAAGTTGGAAAGAGTTAAAAAAACAGTTCCCCAACCTAAGAGGTGTGGGGAAGTACAGAGGGATGTGATTGCTGTATCTCCAGGAGAAACATATCACACTCTGTAAGTGTGTTAACTAGTTCTGTTTGTAAGGATGAATGCAGTGGCAGCTTTTGTATGCTTGAAATAGGAAGCTTGATTCTGACAGTAGCACTGCCATTTGAAGAACATGGGAAAGGTGATGGAGCCTGTGTGCTCTTTTGAATATGTTTGGCTCTTGGGACTTACTCACAAACCAGTACTGCCTGTACTTACCCCTGCTCTTGAGTGGAGGAGGTTTTACTGACTTGTTGTGCAGAAACACTCTTCATGCAGTATTAAGCTACTAACTAGGCTGGCTGCTGATTAAAGAAGCCCTTGTGGTGTCCATTCTCTATTGTCAGGATGACCTGCTATGGCACAGGTTGCACGTGCAGGGTCGCTGATGTCTTTCCTCCATACTCATAGAAGCAGAAGTAAAGTACGATACCTATAGGCCTTCTTGGAGAACTTAGTAGGATGTGTGCTTGTATAAAGACTGTTGAAAAAGTAACTGGAGTATCATCCACAGAAGCTGTGACTCACAGATGAACTGTAGCTATGAGAATGCAGAAAGGTTCAGGAGTACCACTGCATAAAGGAAAAGTCAGAAGCTTTATATTCAGTCAGGCAAGTCATGTGGTTAGGTACATCTGTCTAGCCATAGGCACAACTGCCTTGTTGTAATGAACATCTTATGTATGTACTTTGTAGGCAATTTTAACTAAATCTTTGCCAGCAAAGTCTGAGGTTATACTCTGAGATAGGATCTGCAAGACCAGGTTCCTGACATTACACTGTTTACCATACACAATCCCCAACACAGCTAATGAGAACAGTCTTCACAACAACAAGCTTTGTCCCAGAAAACCCATCTGAGAGTTCAGGGGTTGCAAAGGAGGAAGATCCAATAAGTGATGCTATGAGAATGGCTCCTTCTCTGAATAGTCCTTTTCAGGAGAGAATTTGGTCCATCTACTTCTGTTGGTCAAAGCTCGCAAACCTGATCTTTGCCTGGCCATGCACTTGGATGTTGTGAGATAGGAGGAGTGAACCAACAGCAGCACCCCAACATGATCAGCACTGAAACAAAGACTCAAAAACTGATCAGAACAAACATGTCTCCTTTGACTTTTGGAAGATGATTGTGAAGTTGCATCTGTGGCCCCAAAAGACTCTGATATTTTAAGAAAACAGGTCAACATAGTGGTGGTAAACAATGATGGGGAGCCATCACCGTGCATGAATTTTTACAGAGCCATGGCAAGGGTCTCTCTCGTTTTTAGGGTGTTCCTGTTACATATGAGTCTGATGTAAGAGGTATATATATGTATGTATGTGTATATATATATATATAGCCTGTTTAGTAAGTGGTTACCTAGCACTATGGGGACAGACAGATTCTTTTAGGGATCCTTGGCAGAATGATGGCAGCACTAAGTTGTAGCTACAATTAAAGGGTTTTTTAACATAATTTTATGATCAACATAGCATAGAATTTTATGATCAGAGTAGTATAGGATTTTAATAAGTAGTGTAGCACAGAATTTTATAGCACAGCTTAGTTTATTGTTTCTAATCACCTGGACCCTCTGCAGTTTGGGTCAAATCTCAATACTTGGCTTGCTGTATCAATATAACAATTGTAATCTAGACTCGAAGTAGGTAAAAGAACAGGAGTCATCTCACTCAATCCTTGGAGGAAGGAAATTGATGGTGGACGCATCCCTGACCACTGGGGAATCATGGGTTTTGCCATCCAGCAGCAGTTACAGTCCAAGTCTCACTTAGGACCTGTAAGTGCTTGATGTTATAGATAGAGTTCTGCATGCTGCTATGTTTCCCTCTCTGTGGCCAGCACAAGCTGGCTGGCCAGGTGCCTGGGACCTTCAAAGCCAGTAAGGAGCGAAGTAGTCAGTCTGGTGCCCAGTAACCTTGAGGCCTATAGAGAGGGGAAGAAGAAATCTGTCTGGTGCACAGGAACTTCAGGGCCTGATAAGGAGGGAAAAGGGGACTGATGCGTGACCATCTTGTTCACAGAGAATGGCCGCTTGCTCTATAAAATGGTATTAGTTATGCCAACCATACTACTAGGGGTCAGGAACAGGGGGTACTGTCACAAAAGTCAGTACAACTTTTGAAAAGAGGTTTGAAAATAGTTAAGCCCCACATGATAAGCACCTCTCATGTTGCAAAAGATGTGGTCAGACAAATTTTTCAGATCATCCTGGACAAGTTGAAAACGCTAACAGGACAGGAGGACTCTGCCTGGTCTTTATTAATAGAAAAGGCTTTAACAGAAATCAGCACATCACCTTCCCAAACGCAAGGCCTTCCCCTGCCTCTTGAAAGAAAAATGAAGCATGGTACAGTACAGCAGCCTGGTCAGGACAAAAAGAAGTAAAAGAACAAGCCGTGCCAAGCAGTGCAAAAGAAATGGGAAACCCAGAAAAACATGGGTTCTGTTTCTCACCCCAGGCAGTATTTTCCACATAATGCAAACCAAAAGATACAATCAAGGAGTAGAAAAAGTGAGAAAGAAGGGATGATTCTCACACTGATGGCAACCATTTTCCGTGAGAACCCACCATAACAAGAGTATTGGGGTTTGCAGGTGCAAAGCCATGGCTACAGCAACACGAGAGTGACAGCAAGACGAAAACAAGGGAAAGTGGTGCCCGGGCAACTGTGTGAAGGGTTACAAAGCTCTGAATGTCAAGAAGGCTACAGACTTGCAGATAGAAGGCCATAGCGATACAAATCGCTCAAGCACCTAAGGTGCTGTGCATCAGATCCAGCTCAGTGTGAGAGATGCTGTAGGCCTGTGGTGAAATATCTATAGGCTCTCATTTCAGACAGGTGGACTGATTTGTAAGTCCAGAACTGATTTATAAGCCAGAGATGCAGCTGTTTCTCCTACCACTCAGTCATCAGGTTGTTTCTCAGCTACAGCTATGTTATGCTGTCCACACATTTCTTTACAGGTTTTTTTTCTCCAAAGACACATCTGGGCAGCAGGTAGCGCATGCTGAATGGTGTTGGTGGTCGGGGATTAGGCAAAGCTCAGCTCTGATGGCCCAGTGAGAGGACTGAACTGTTGAGGCCCCTCCACAGTGACCCGTTCTTTCAAGACAACTTTGTTGAATATTGTGGATGTTGAAATTAAGCACAGCAGAGACAGCTTTTGCTGGGTGAGCTCCCTGGCAGCAGCTGCTTGTAAGAAGGTTATCACCTACAGCTTTGTGTCTGTGAAGAAATTGCAGGTGGTACCTGGGACACTATTATGCTTATTGCTATTCAGATTGTACCTCAATTACACTTTTTGTGATCCAAGATTAAACATTTTTTGCTTCAGTTTTCCTTTTAAATGAACGTGCTCAGTCACTCCATTGTTTCAGCTGCTGCAGATTTTAACTGGTACAATATATAATCATCTGGAAGAATTCTACTGTTCTTTTGGTTGAGTGAGATTCAGACAGAAAACTTCAGCAGTCATAGCAAAATGATCAGTTACAAGGACATGCTTATTTTTGGTTTGCACAAGAGGAAGAACTCAACTTTCTGTTCAGCTTTAAAATTTGTTCATTCTGCTCAATACACAAAAAAAGTTTCTGCATATTAATATTTTCCTGTTTTTTCTGTCTGTACAAGTTAGTCTCATAAAAAATATACTACCTTCTCATAGTTCTCAATAACTTTTCAGATCTTTGACTAACACCCAACTACACCAGGAATTGTGTTTGGTTTGCATCTACAAAACACATACAGTCTTTACTTGCCAGTTCTAAAAGCTTGGGAAAATGGACATAAATCCAAAATCTCTTGAGATTATCTCACAGAAAGTTAGAAGTTTGCAAGATCATAAGCCTTGCTTGAAGCTGCTCTTGTCCACTTTTGTTTTGGGTGAAACTGAGTCTGCTCACACTGGAAGATCTGAACCATGGGATTCTCTCCAGGAAACACATTTATAAAAGCTTTAATGATAACTGCTGTCAGAGTTCTGAAATATTTGTAATGAATCATTCAGTGCTACATATTGGCCTCCTCTTCTCCCGCTGAGTCATAATTTTCAGTAGGAGTAAGCATGGGCAAAATGAAATCTTATGAGCCCCTTTTGCCTTTCTCTGAGGATTGGTCTACTGAACATCAGAATTAATTAAAAAGCTTCTAGCAGGAATTGAATTTGGCGATAAGAAAAGGGCAACTACCGTCAACTTCAGTGGTAATTGCAATAATGAGAACATACAGAAAAGGCCTTCAATGCCAGTTACAATATATAGATAAATCTCTGGTGTCAAGCTTGACATGAAATGAGAAAACGTCTGCTCAGTTGCTAACTGAACTTAAAAACATTTGAAATCCACCAGTCATCTCCCAGATAAGCTTTCAGGTTCTATATATGCTACAACTGAAGTTCTGCATCTGCTAAAATATCTACTGGCTAAGTTGAGTTGTGATGCTGAAACTGGAAAGAACAGCAGCAAAGTCCCAAGCTGTGTTCAGTTTTCCCTTAGACAGTGGTGTCAGTGTCCATCCTTCTGTCATGAACCTGTGGCTTGCACACTTATTAGGGATGCTGAGGGTTCACTTTGCCCACAAAAGTAACTAAATCTTACAGCTGTAGGGAGGAGGTATATTCCATAAATACATGTATATTGCCAGAAGATAATGTCAAATTTGTGGAGTCAACAGGACAACAAGATAGAATAGCTGTGAGTCTATTTATCTCTAAGCCAATTTTATGTTAGACAGCTTTAGGGTCATCAGAGAACAGAGAAGCTTTAGCAGAGATCAGAATCCAGAAGTTCCACTACTGGGCAAATGACTTAGGGCAGTGAGTCCCCAGGCCTTCACCCTTCTTTGTTTCAGAGCCACTGAATCAATGCTTTAACTGCGGCTATGGAGGAGGTGTTCAGGAGCAGTGCTGGCACTTTCAGCAATCCCTCTTGAAAAAAAAGGAGGAAAAAAAATGCATTGCAACCTCTCAGGTTCCTTATGCTATTCATGGAGAAAGACACTCTGTTCATTCTGTTATTAACTTTAAACAGTTCCTTGGTCAACATGCTGGATTTTGGGCTGTTTTGTGAAGTGCCCAATTCTCCTTGTGCAGTGCACAAGAATCACAAGTACGTAACTCTGATAGCTTATATTTCTAGGGGTGTTACTGCATCTAAATCCAAATTCCTAGAGCCATAGTCTCATTTCAGTGCCTCTTTGTAATCTTAAGGGTATGGAATTCATCTTTTTGTGACATTAAAGATCTGAGTATAAAGCGTCCCTGTATTATCTTCAAAATGTTTATGTACTCTCAGGCAAACAAGAAGTTTTACCAAAAAAACTACAGGGAAAAAAGCACACTGTAAAATGTCCAACTGCTTCTAAAATAGCATCCTGTAAGAGTGGTATAAAAACTGGAGAACAAAACGATGCCGGTAAATTCTCTGTGGTGACTCAATTGGGAAGGCTTTAAAAATTCTTCAGATCTTGTTGTACAAAGCAGATTTTTAGAAATTCAAAGCAGGTTTTAGGACTTCTTCAGATCTTCTTGTACAAAGCAGATCTTGCTTTGTACGTTCAAGTACAATCCTTTCAATAACATGGTTACACTGACTCCAGAAAAGGAAAATGTGTACTTTACCTTTTCAATGCAGCCCTGTAGCCTGCCTTGATTAAGAATAATCTCTAATGTATCAGCATGGTTTAGATTCACGGCCAGGAGCTAAGGAAACGGCTGTGCTGAGATGTGGAGTAAATGTAAATTTTGTTGCTCTCACTTAAACAGTGCTGTTCCTGCCTTGACTTGAAGGAATAAAGATGATATATATGACAAAGTCTGAAAGATTGGACCTTAAATTTATGAAATTTTCATTCATTTGTAGCACTGTACAAGTGTTTTACAACGAACTAGAATTCTACAAAAGGACCACCTCCTGTGTAAAGTACTGATTGGACTACATAGGGTCCACCTATGGCTCCAGACTGCCTGGGTCAGCCTCATCTGTCAAACTCAAACACATTGGAACAGGCTGCCCAAAGGTGGTGTGGAGTTTCCATTTTTGGAAATATTCAAAACATAACTGGACAAGGTCCTGAGCAACCTGATCTAAGCTGACCCATTTTGGGGAGGCTGGCAGTGGAGTAATAGATGACCTCCAGAGGTCCCTTCCAGCATATATTATTGCATGAACTTCTCAATCAATGTAACCACCTGATGGAATAGGAGAGCAATAGGCAAGAGACTTTGTACCAGTGTGAGCAAAGTGATGGTCCTGAGCTCTTTCTAGATACTTTTAAGCACTAGATTAACATAACACTTCTGGGTAGGAACTAGTTTCTATCAAGGCAGCTGGGTGGGCAGGAGCAAGTTCTGAGGTCTGTCTGCTCCTGGTGGTGTTGATGCATTTTATCAGCATAGATTTGAGCATCCCATTAGAATGGCTTTTTTCACTGACATAAACAGTGAAGCCAGACATTTAGAGGGCGTCTCTGAAATTTGTCTTGTCCCAAGTTCTGCTGTGAGCAGAAGAATTTGAAAGTTAAGTTTCATGTAACTTCAACATGCTTTATATGAGGGAGATCCTCGAGTTACAAGGCATAAAATCAAGAGTAGTATTCATCTCTTATCTTTTAATCTTTCAAGGAAATTTAGAATGACATTACAGATTTTGCTACTTACCCTAACACACTGAAATGAAAAAATAAAAATAAATATGGAGTAAACAGACTAGAAATCACTTGCTGTGACTAAAGAGATAATAGATCATATCTAAGTTATTACGGGCATTGGATATGTCTCATTTTTAATTTGGTTAATAAAATACGCTTATATCAGGAATGATCAATTCTAACGGGCCAATGAATTATATGGGCCAATGAAGAAGCTGAAATAATTTCATTGAGTCTAAATATTAGAGACATTAATGAATTAAGAATATTTAGTATTAGCTACTAAGAGCTACAGAAGAAAGTCAAGCTAAATATGAAAGGATGAAAGGATGAAGGAACTGCTGGGATTATGAGCTATAAATCTAAGATTAATATATTATTTGAATAATCTTGTATCTGAATTAATTTGAAAAATATTGTTTCTGCTTCTTCTGCATTTGGGAACAAATCAGACTTCAATTCTGGGCATGTTAAAACCTCTGTGAGTCCTACTGTTTCTATTTAACAGCTATTGAATAATTTATAGCATGACATCTTCTCTGTTTACATCTAAAAATAGTAGTAATTTAATAGCAAGTACAACTCTTTTCATTTAAAATATCAATTATGCCCTCTCTGAAAAGGAACCTAATCTGTCTGTGTACTTGAACAGTAGGAAAAAATCTCTAGAGGATCTGTGGATGTAGAAGTCAGGGGAAGTGTCTTTCAAGATGGACTTTGGGGAGCCAGAAGACTAACTAGTAGTCAGTCCTGTGCTGGGTTTCCATTAGCAAGAGAAACTGACAGAATCACTTTCATGTACTCTTCTTTATCAGTAAAGACAGTTCAAAACATAAACTTTTCCTGAATGTACTGGGAACTAACAACTGAGTGTTTCCTTGTTTATTACACAAAATCTTCTAATCAATACTGCTGAAAGGACTCTTCCCCACAGTTCTAGCAGTTTGTTGGGAGGCACTGGGGCATTTCTGAGGAAGCTAGCTGAGAGTATTCTCCCTGCTGACCATGCTGATGGAAAGGATGGTTAGATTACTCTGCAAGTTGTTGGATCAATGCAGATCACAAGAAGCCATAATTGAATAGGTTTCCAAGTACCTGGAGAATGGAAATAATAACTTTAAGTACTACAGTACTTCAAGGAAACTTATTTACTTCTGTCATTCATTTTTTTGCATCTTTTGCTAGTATGACTCCTGGTTATATTTTTATGTTCTTGATGCATACCCTTTTCCCCCATAAGAGATAAAGCTGGGGAATTTGTTACAGCAAAATTCTATGAAATTTCCTGAAAGCAGAGTTTTATTGGCCTAGAATAATATTGCTACAGTACATGTTTCTTTCTGTGATTCAGAAGCTCATGTGAGTCATCCATGATTTCAAAGGCAGTCCCAGGAGCTCAGTCAAGGAAATATTTTGGCACCATTTAGCACTGCTCTGTCTTTTGAGTCCTAGATGAGACAAAAACAGTAAAAAGGAGCACAGCAAATGAGGGCCCTTGAAATTAATAAAATGGCATGCATTTATGTCTTTTATTTAATATCTTGAATTTTAATGATACTACTGAGAATGAGATTCCCTTTACATTTGTAATTATAAAGGAGAACAGATGGTGAAGGCTTAGCTTAAAGTGTTAATTAAAATAGCTTACACAGCCATGCCTCTGCTTGAATAAAGTACACCAGGAAGATATAAGACATGAGTGAGTGCCCTGTTCAAGTGAGTTATTCTTAAATAAAGCTATCTTGGAGCAAATTTATCAGAGATACTTAATATCATGTCAGTGAAATCTCTTCCTCTTGAGCTCCTGAAGCAAGCACTAGACGACATGTTCTAAATGTAAGTTTCTAGAAGTGAAAACAAGTTTGGATTCACTAGGAGGATTTGTATACCTGACTGCCTTAGTGATCATTCAAATAAAACAACCGGATCTTCAAAAAGCAGAGCTTCCTCTCTCTATATATATGTTTGTTGTCAGGCACATGCAGGATCACTTCTGTGTGGGCTGTGTGGAACTGAAGGAATGCCAATACACCTTTGGGATTCATCTCATTAATTCATACAGGTGACTCAACACAAGAGAACTGGTTCAGAGATAGTGCTTAAGCCTCCCACCTTCATAAAAAAACAGTCTGAGGGTGGTAACTGTCAGTCTGCTGTACTCAGCTGTTGGAAAAACTCAGCTTGGTTACAGAAGACCCAGTCTTAGACGCTTTTTTTGCTTGATTTGGTATAGAGCTTCTTAAGTCCTCAGCAGCATATCATAACCACCTAGATATTTTGTAATCAGATATGAAGTTGTTCACTGGAGCAAGAACTGAAAGTCAGTTGTCCATTATCCTTTGAACTGATTACTGGACTAGTCATACATAGAAACTTTTTTCTCATTTCATTCTCTGAGCCGGTACATTTTTAATTGAGCTGGAAATAAACGAAAGGCAATCAGAGAGGAATAACAGGTGTCTATTTTTAGTATTTGGTTTAATTTATTTAACCTGATAGTATCAGCTTTACTTTAAGGCCACAGCACATGAAAATAAACAATAGCAATAAGATGGCTTATGGCCTCTCTTTGCACCCAGGCACAGCCATATGATGTTTGTTCTAAACATGTGTGGTCCAGGCAAGACCCACCTCTCATGTTCTGTGCTCCCACAGGTTTTAATTTACTAAAATGTATTGATTTTAATTTATGCAGCAAGTATCTGATACTTCCAAAAACCGAGCCACATCTTATTCACCTTCTCATCTGCCTGAGAAGACTGTATTAAATATTAAGTATAGCTGAAAATGAAAAGTTCAGCATAAGCATGATATCAGTCAAACTATGTAAGAAATTGTCTTAAAATATGCTCAGTGCCTCTTTCTAATATGAAAGTTGAGGAAGTTTTCACTGAATAGATGTGTATTTAAAAGATATAAACCTTTTATTTTTCACTTCCTACGGAGAGCTTCATCTTTTCATTCGAACTTTTTGGCAAAAGTACTTCTAAACATCTTTACTAACTCCTGTTAGAGCCAAGTGGTCAGAAAATCCTAATCTGTCTGTATTTATGCTCTTGGAGAACATGACAGATGGGTGCAAATGTTGCTGATGCAACATCGTATGGCCATCTTTGGAAGACTTTGGGAACAAAACTATGGGTTGGAACTGATATGGGGAAATACATCTCCTTTCCCTCAAACTCCTACTGTGTTCTACTCAGTCATCTTTATCCTAACATCTCTCTCTCTTTTTAAAGTAGTGTCCCTTCTATATCATGAGTTCTTCCTGTTTCCCTTCTTCTCTCTTCCTCCACTGGCATTCTGAACTGCTATACTGGTGATGTCAGAAACAATGAAGATTGTGACTGGGCTGTCCTCTTTTTTGTGCTGTAAACAGTTCTGATCTGTGCGTTAAGAGTATAAGAAAAATATATAGTAACATTGATGTGTGCCATCCTTAGAGCGTCGGCTTAAGGGAAAGATCTTTCCCCAACCAGGTACTGTAAATATATAGAGCGAGCTCTGCTTTTTAAATAGCCTTTATTAAAACAAAAAAAGGTGGGGAAGAACAATATCTCTGCCAATCCTTTACATCAGTTATATTTCATAGGTCTTAGCAGTAAGACAGAAAATGTTAAAGATCATCTGGTAAGAAAACAAGATGTCAAATGCTTTGACTGCCTTTCCTTAAGGGCTCAAGCTTTCATACCCTTTTCTTTTCAGAAAGGTTACTGAATTATGTGTGTGTCAATAGCTCACAGTTTGTCCTTCCAGTTAGAAAAATTGTTCTTCTACCTTGGCTTGCTTAAAAAATACAATTGGGTACAGTCTGGAAACATAACCAGTTAACCAGCTTCATAAATGTAGGTGCTTTCTGATCAATATGTTAAACAAGTATGTGAGGTCACAGAATCATAGAAATGTTACAATATGTGTTTAAAAAGCTCATCCCCAGACACAGGAAGGAGCAGAGATGTGCAATGGTAGGTGCGGGAACCCCAATAACGCAGTCAGAGAAATGGACACGCTGCCCCGATTCCTCCCAGGGCTGTCCCAGGAGACCCTCAGCCCCATGATCTCAGCACCACAAGTCAAGAGGAGAGGCTGTCACCATCACCTTACAGGCTGAGAGGGGTAGACGCCTTCAAGGAGTATGGGACACATTATGGGATGCAGGGGTAGAGCATTTCAGGATTGCCCAAGACTCACTGTGAGATGTTTAGGGGAGGAAGCAAAGGTAGGGGAAGGGAGGGATCGGGATGGTTTGTGGAGAAACAAGCATGGGAAAATAGAGAGATAAAGAAATAAATGGGGCTGGTTGTGTTTAAACCAGCTGCTGGTCAGTACGCTGGCCTGGCCATGCCCTGTGCCTGACCAGTGCAGTCTGTCCTGTCATCTCATTAAACTCCATTTCTAACTCTTTTCCTGGTTGCAGGGCTCCCTGTTCTGTGTGTGCGCATGCATGTGTGTGTGCATGGGGGTCTGCGTGCAGCAGCTGGGGTATGGCCATCAGCCACAGGGGTCCCCATGTCTGTGCTGCCAGAAACTGGAGTGAGTGTGGGTGTGCGAGAGAGAGTGCGAACACTAGCTGGGTCACTAGTCTGACTGTCAAGCTGGACTAGCCATTGAGTAGGAGATGTGGCCTGGGAGCCGGTGGGGAAGGGGGGTCTCTGGGGGTGATACCACAGGGGAAGCTGGTTATTGAGGGACCAGGGGAGTCTCAGCCAACTGCCAGTGAGGGGTGTGCGTGTGTGTGCGTGTGTGTATGCATGTATGTGTGTGTCTGTAGGGGTAGGACACTGGGAAGAGTAAGGAGACACAGGACCAGCTACTGGATGGACTGTTTGTCCAAGGCCAGCTACTGGGAGATGTTTGTGCATGGCTGAGAGCGATGGGGGGTCTGTACCAGCAACTGGAGCAGGGCTGCAGCCTCAGGGGCTCATATGTGCAGGTGCCAGCAACTGAGAAGACTGGGATGCCAGGGCAGCTAGCTGCTGGGCAGACTGGGTGCCTGAGCCCAGCTGCTGGAGCAATCCAGCTTGTATGAGTGTCTTTATGTATATCCCACTAATGGACCTTCATCCTGGTCAGCCAGAGAGGAGAGCAGGATGAGGCTGTTTACGCCTTTTGTGTTTCCGTGTCTGCTGGTGCGTCTGTGCTGATCTGTGTGGCCAGCCATGTATATATGTACGTAAGTACGCTCTGTGTGAGTGTACGTGTGTGTGTGTGCTTACTGGAAATACAAGCCCAGCCTCGCAATGGGTTGGACCTAGGGCATGACCCTGCAGGAACCTCACCTCTCTCAGGCTGCTGGATTCAGCCACTCCAAATGGTGAAGTCCCAATGGAGTTGGGAAAAGTTTATTTGTTCAAATTGTATGATAGCATACCAAAGGGATATCACCACACATCATGTCCCACAAAATAGATAGTAAGCTGATCAGAGGATCAGAAGATCGGGGATTGGCTTGTTTAGATAGGTAACTGGGTACAGAGACTCTTCTGAAATACATCAGAAGAATAAGCTATTACATCAGGAGGAAGAGAGAAGTTAAAATATATATATAATGCTGACAAAAGAGTAAACTAGTCTGAACAGGTCACAAGTCAGTTTGGACCAAGCCTTCAACCTAAGCTCCAACTAAATTTACTTTCTATGTAGTTTAAAGAGACTATCTGGTGGGCACATCCTTTATGGTCATGTGTTGAGAAATACCTTTGTTAATCAGAAGGAGAGGAGGGGGTGTAACATACACAGCGTGAGGGAACCCTGCGTTTAGTCATAGAGGAAATATGGAATATGAACCCACCAAATGGGTGTGTTTCTAAAATGAGACTGCTGGTGTTAACATTATAAAGCAAGAGATACCTTGTATGATGATGAGTGGGTGCTTTTTTTCCATTAGAAGACATGCTATACGCAAGTATAATATTCTTTTCTCATTTGTATTAAAATCATGCCACTTCTTAATGATCTCTGTGTTGTTATTAGCATGGATTGTCATCACTTCATGGTCTTTGATTGGCCAGTATATGAACTGATGTCTACATCAATGCTTTGCAATAAAATTAGGCAGTGCTGTGCAGAATTTCATTACGTTTTCTGATTAACTTTTATTACAGTAATTTTGCAACACCAACATAAGGTGTTGCACAGTTTGATAGGTCTCCTTTCATTTCAATGATAATTGTACCAGAGAACGTTTTGAGGATTTACACGATCACATTTCTCAAGGGATTTTAAAGATTGATTGTTTTGCTTCCTCTGATCTCAGAAAATCCTTGCCAAAAGTAGCAATTTTGCATATAACTAACACTTCTTTCTTCTCATCTGCAGCATTAATTTAAGCTTAATACCATTCCAGAAAATTTATGCTTTTGAAACTCGTATCTTCAACATATAGAGTCATTAGAAAACTTGTATATTCTATATGTTAATTACTTTCAGTAAGCCACAAAATGCTTGCTCACTGAGATACTTTAACACCTGCCAATAGCTTGAACATGAACACAAGTAGTTTTTATTGGTTAGCATTTTCAGTTCTACATTTCCCCACTGTGTTCCTGTGAATATATTTCAGTACTACATTTCATCAGAATATATTGACTGTAATATGTACAAACACATTGATTTCTGATTCTTCTGCATTGAAGACTTCCTCGTCCTTCTAGCTGATCTTAATATGTCTGATATCTGTATTCTCCAGGGCATGGTTAGAACCCCTTAATCTGTAATATTTGAATGGAAAATTCCTTCACCTCAGATGTAGCTTCTGGTGGAATCATGAATCTGAAGTTTCTACTCAAAATATTGTTGATATTGAGACTTCTTTCCCTGATTTACATTCTTTTTTTGTCTGAGATCAACAGCCCTATGGAGAAGGGGTGGAAATGGCCATCCTTACTGGAAGCTTTCTCTCAAGCATACCAGCAATCTGTCTGGAACTTCTCTGGTTCAAAGCTTTTTTAAAAATCTGTGATTATTTCCATTAGATAACTGTTTGCAGAATCTTAGTCAGCTAGGTATAAACTTTGGATTTTCACTTGTGTCCACATGATTTTGGTATCTGTGTTATGCTTTCCATTGTCCCTCATTAGTATTTATACCCTGGACTGAGTCTATAGTATAATGGTTGGGGACAGAGCTAAAAAAGGGGAAATGTCAGTTTCTGTTTAAGTAGTAAGTCTAAGGTCAAAAAGGGCTCTGCCCAGAATGTGTGTGACATGAGTGTGGTGGATTCAAGATATACTGGGTTTTAAAGGGAGAATATACTCAAAGGCATTTTGCTTTGTTAATCTGCAGTGTGTGTCTGATGACTAGGCTTTTGGAGGTCTTTATCCATTAGGATGTATCAGCTTCTTCAGGAGTCCTTGCTAGTCCTTTGCAGGAGGAAGCGGGGTGGAAGAATATCTGGGAAAGTTTGCAGGAGTGTGGTATGATTGATACTTTACATTCCAAAAAAACCAATTGGAATTATCCATCTGCTGACGACTACTTTTTAAATCGGTTCAGTAATCTGTACCATTACTTCTGATGTATGCATGCAAATGCTAGGGCCCTGGCCTGAACTGAAAGTAACTGAACTGAACGTGATAAACTGCTGAACATGACATGAGAAATTATGGTTGTAGCAAGTATCAGAGTGAGAAGCGGACAAAAGTTACAGATACTACTGTGAAGGATGGCTGGCTTTCACAGGCAGGTAAGGGGGAGTCATGTGAAAAGTTTCGGGGTTGTGGGGGGTGTCTGCATGTATATTGAGAACATGCACCCAATCTCACTGTGAGCTCCACCTATAAACAGGGAACCACCCCAGCTCGGCACTACTACCTGGGGCTAGAGGAATACTCAGGGTCTCTTCCCTCACAAGCCAGGGGGGAGGATTGCCCTACATCCCCTGTCAACAATACCTTTTTTCCCCTTTCTGATTCCTATAGCAACCACACCCAGGTACAATGGGCATGCAGTTAAAGAACACGGGCTGCGGACATGCAGAGTTACAATTTTAGGTTTGAACGATGTAGACAGTAACCTGTCATGTAGTTGACTTCATGTCCACTGGGGACTGCGCAGATGCAAAACTATTAGCAGGGGCAAAAAATGAGGTATAAGATAGTCTGATCAAAAGGAGATACTGCTAAATGATGTGATGGTTTTTGAAAAATGTTTGCCAGTTATTACTCAGGAGTCTCCAGGCAGTGAGAAAAGGTCTGGGATGTTTTCAAAGTGCACGACACTCCAATGTATTCAGATGTGTTTTGCCATGCTACAGGTTTATATTTACCATGGTGTTCTGGATGTGAATAACTTGCCAGAGAGAGAAATTTCTGGCTAGACATCAGGTGGTCATAGCCCTCTTGCTGTTTTCTGTTTTGTTTATTTGAGTGCAATATGTGCAGACAACTTCAGGTGAGTGGTCTCTGAATTGGCCTAATTGTAGTATATTTGTTCAAAAAAGCACTTAAACACATACGCAGCTGTGGATCAGTAAGAACTATGCTGAGTGCCAATTTAGAACTCGGTGTGCTACTGCCACTCTTATACGGGCAGGAATCACAAAGGCAAAAGAAACCAATGTAATGAGTGTTATTTTCTGCTCTTTGGGATGAATAATCGTTTGTGTGTCAGTCTGCAAATTACAGACCTGGAAGACTCAAGAAAATATCTTTTGTAATGATTCTGAATGCATGTTTGAGACAGGAAGACATGTAACCAAATACAATTCTGGGATGAGCCTGGAGCTGGAGAAATCTTAAGAACTTAAAAGTAAAGAAAAGCCTCTATTAAGAGACCTGTGGGCATAGAATGTTGGGATGCAGGAAACATTATCAAAGGTTGCAAGGTCTATTTTATAACAAGTAGCTGCTGAAGGAGAAGGTAAATCTGATCATTCAGGATCTGATGTGCATAAAAGTGAAGCTCTGGATTAACAGTTTCTTTGCATTTTTGTTTAGTATAAGATTTAACAAACCACCAGGCTATGGAGTTTAAATGCTCTAAAGAGTATTTCCACCCCCCCCCCCCCCCTTTTATTTTATGATGTGGTGAAAAATGTGCATTTTGTTGACCTTTACAGATGACTTTGATGGAATGAAACCCAGGGACAAGCTGAAGTTTTATTCAAAAATCATCAGAATATGACTAAGATTTTTGCCCTTCAGAAGAAATGTTTATGCTCATTGCTGGTGAGATGCTAAAACTTTAAGGTCAACCTGAACTACCTGTGGGAAGGAGATGGCAGAGCAGCTCACTGTCACAAAGGGGATAGAACTAAGAAAGTAAAATGGTGTACAGGTCTTTCCCAATTTGTAACCCTGCCAGCTGCATGGCTATATACAGGTTTGTGTTATTAAGGCACAAGACACAGTGTTTCTCCCTCCAGGCAGCTATTACAGTCAAAGAGATATCCAGTCCCATTGATACAGCAGTGGACAGATATCTTGCAAAAGAAACCTTGAGGTTTGTCATAGATCATGGGAGGGGAATTAAAAGAGGACTCTTACTCTTTTGAAGTCACACAGTTATCAACAGGACACCTTTGAATATGACAACCTTTTTTCCAAGATTTTTGCTCCATTTACTGTGAAACATAGTGAAGTGCCTAATAAGAAAAAAGATACTATTTTCTTTATAACCAGATATAGAACAATATTGAATATCTTAATTAACTCGAAGTTCACTGCAGGACCAGTTCGGGATATGGCAGGAAGGCTGTGCTGGAGCTGGGTAGAGGGCTTTGCTAAATGTATCTCAGCTCTCTCACAGCTGCGTCCCTCTGCGCTGCTCAGATGGGGAAAACCAGCAGGAGGAGATGTACGCCACACTGACTGGGGAGTGCGTTGGGAAACAGGTCTTGCTGGGTATAAAGGGGAAAAAGTGTGAGCATAGTCAGCACCGCCTGTCATTTTGGAGAGAAAGCTATCCTTCCTGTTTCTGACTAAGTAAAATTACTTCTCAGGCAGGAAAAAAAGAGGGCTTGGGATTTTCTATGTGGTACAGTGCTTGAGATGATAAGGGAAAAGAGAAGCTCCACCAAAAATGAAGTGTGCATTTACATGGCACAGGATAAGTACAGAAAAGTAGCACGTAGTACAGGAACAATCCTGTACTTAGCCTTATTACAGCACTAGTACTGGATGAACTTTGCCTGATGAGTGAATTGCAAAAATGTTGTTAAATCTGTGCAGTAAGCTTAGTCAAAGAACAAATCTTTACCATCCCAGTGCTGTGAGAGATCCTGATTTTTTTTTACTGTCTATTCTCCTCACAGAACAACTGGTTTCATCCTCTGATTTAATCAGTGGTGAAATGGCATGCATCTTGGAAGTGTGCCAAAGACTGTTACACATTTGTCAGAAACTGGTGTGTTTTAGGAGGCTATTTTCCACTGCTTGTATTTGTTTAGAATTATACAAACCTGGATCAGCTTCTGTGGTATTTCTGAATCAGAGCGTTAGTTCCTCAAATCCATATTTTAAGGGACCCGCTATGCTAGCACCTGGCATCACCAACACCATCGTATTTGTGTTCACATGTCCAAAAATTTACAACTTTTTGAGAATCAGAGGCATTATTCTGAATGCTGCAAACTGAAGGGGTAAAGAAATCTGTTTTGACTGTATAAAAAGAGCTGGTTCTCCCCAGCTGTACTGCACCTGGGAAAAGTGATCTTACAAAAAGAGAGGCACCAAGTGTGTCAACCATGCAGAAGAAAAAACAGGGGAGAAGGAGGAAAATAGCATATAAATACCTAATCAGAAAGGTTGGTTACCACAGAAAAGTATTTCTCCTCAGCTGTTTTAGAAAACAGATATACATTAGAAACACCTGTTCACTGGTTTACTTTTGGAACTTGAAAAGCATGGTGACAGTGAACTTGGGGAAAAAAAAAAAAAAAAAGAAGAATGTGGTGTGGATGTTGTCTGCTGTGCTGCCATGCTCAGAAATACTGTGTGGTATTGTAGTTGCTTGCAACTTCTGTACAAAGGATTGCTTGACAACTTGTTCATTTTTTCTGTGGAAGGGTATCCTTTTGCTAATTTCCAGACATCAGAAAATGTGTCTATTTTTAGGTGATTTGGTAAACTCTGCTAGCAAACGGGAAGAAGATGAAAAGCCATGAGTAAGTATGGAAAGTATGGAACCTGAGCATCACAGGAGTCTTGATGTCATTCAGACAGCCCAAGATTTCTTCCATTGAGGAAAAACACCATCAGTCTGAACACCAAGTATGTGCTAACCAACACCCTCCACACCCACCATGCAGAAGCTGTTGGCTACAGCTTTTGCAAAGTAGACATACTCAGGCCAGATGAAATTCTTGCAAGAACTTTTTAAGGCCAGCATCAAAATGTCTTATGGATTTCTGGAGGTAGATTTAATTTATTAATTTTTTTTCGCCTGCAGGTACAGTGGGGTTCTTCCCTCCCATTTGTCATGTAGGAATTAATGCAATGACATTCAAGATGAGGTCATATGGAAGAGGAAGATAATTTTGGTTTTATTTAGATTTCTAAGTTTTGTCTCATCACACTCTCACACCAGCATGTTAAGCAAGGGGTCTGGCCATGATCACTTGTATGCAACAAGGAACATGACATGTGACTTAAGTCCTCACTGCATCTTCTGGCTTCATTTTAATTGATGACAGTAAAGTGATTTTTAGGTAGATCTTTCCCATCTTTCAGGATTCCATATTTATTTGACTCTTAGGCATTATCTTTCACCTCCTAATATTGCCTGCTTCATCCTCTGAAAATCTTGGAGAAGGTGTCAGCCTATTTTCTTTTATTTCCTCATTTTGGATGCCTTGTGGCTGCAGGCTGTCTTCCTGTTGGCATGTCAGGATGACAAATGGCACAAGCCATGTGCTGTAACTGTGCTGCCATCCTTGTGCTGTCAGAGTGCATGTCTTCTGCTTTAGTCTGCACTCTGCTATAGTCTTGGTGCATTATTCCTCTGAAAACTGGGTCTTTGTGCTAAATTTGATTAGCTTTCTGTCAGGTAGCCTAACATAAATATTTATTTTTGTAAATATATTTCCTGAGACCCTTGATGAAGCTTTGTTATTTCAGCATAGTCACCCTGAACTCTATTAATCTTGTCTCAGTTTCTGCCTGGGTGAATGAAGGAGGCCAGAACAACTTTCTAGGGTAGATTATACAATTAAGTTTAGCCTGATCATTTGCAACCTCAGCATATGGTCTTTAAGGCCAACTGTGTGTGAAGGTAGAACAGGGCTGGAGAAGTGTGCGGAGCCTGGTGGGTTTCCATGGATGAGGATTCTGGGACAGAAATGTTCAGCCCCATCTCTTCATCTTCAGGGGCCAATCTTAGATCGTGACTCATTTCTGCAGTGCAGACAAGTATGGTTTAGGCTGTGTTTAACCTGAAGGACATTACTCTCAACTTTCTGTTTTGTGGCCCCACAAGACTTTAAAGCAGCATTGGATCATGTTTTCACTCTTCACTTTTTCAATAAACTTTCTTTAGTGGGAAAGTCTTTCTCACTTAAATGATGACATGGGGGAGTTGCTTCCCAGTATTCTCCTGTGATCCCCGTTTTAGTCCCTCAGTCCATCAGTTACTAAGTTTGTAGAGAGCTATTACGCTCAGACATCACTGAGCTAAACTGTATTTAACTTCAAACTTTTCTATCACCCATTTAGATTTTTAATGCTTTCTCTTGCTCATTTCTTGAATTATCTCTAATTTTTCTCCTTCTTTGTCATAATGATGAACTGTTTTGTATTGGAAGCTTGAATCTATTTCACTCTGCTATTAATGCATTACTGTCCAAATGGAATGAGATAGAAGATGTTTTTGTCTTTTGAAAAGAGATTTGTTCTCCTTTCAGCCCTACATTTATATGCTTCCTTTTTAAATATACAGCTTTTTTTAATGCTCTGCGGTTACTAATATATACAACCTTCATTTATCAGTGTAGTATATCAGTCTAGTTTCCAGATCCTGAAATATCAGTGATTTCTGCAGTTCCTCATGAGACCCTTTTTTTTTTTCCTTCTTCTTCTCTCTTGTTGTGTAAGGCTTCTGACATACAATGGAATGTGGAGAGCTCCCTGATATTTGTGTGTCTTCAAATCGGGCTACCCCTAAGTTAACAACACATGCTTCCTTAAGGATGTGAGTACAACCTTTGTTCCCATACTGGTTTAAAGTAGGTATAAGAATTAAGAAATGACCTGGAAGGGCAAAGAATGACACAATAAGCCAGTGAAAGCCCCTGTCCTACCCAGTTGCTCCACATGAGTAACCTGTTGGGAAGTCTGGAGATAAACAGTAAGGAGAAGTAGAGATAAGAAATGGAGTGCGGATAGAGAAACTGGTAAATTAAAAATGAGGCAACAGATTAAAAGAAGGTGATAGATGGGCATAAAAAAATGACATTATTAACTTTATTATTAATCATTATTATTTGTCCTACCTCTTCACTTGTGTTTCTCTTGACAATATGAGGAAAATGACAGTACAAAATACTTAAAGATCTGAGCTCTTCATCTCAAGAATCTCACACTACAGCACAAAGAGGTAAATGTTTTATGATAATAGGATCAATAAAGAAGGAAATGCTAGGGCTTACATGACTTCTAAGATCATGAACAAATTACGGGTTTTCTTATGTCATATCACTATATTCCATGTGAACGGCCACGTAACATTTTAATAGCTGAAGATTAAAAAGAGCAAAGCTTTCCTTTGCATTGTCTGATATAATGATTTTAAGTTATTTAATTGTGGATTCAAAATTCTACAATGGGTCTCAATCAGCAAGGACTCAGTGCTTATATGCAGCAGTGAATTATCAGATTGCATAACATCACAGCAGCTCTAAGTGTTGTCCAAAGTCTGTCATTCCAAATCAAATGGTGAACACCCAGCCCAGGGTCCTACAAAGTTTTATAGCCATGCCTCTAATGAAAGCACTATTTCTGCTGTTGTCTTCTCCTTCAGTGATTTGGTGCTTTTAATATTTTTGGAGCTTCTCCGGGAGATACAACTTAAGATATACCTGAATCAATTTGATGCAACATTAATACGTCATGGTTGGGGATACCCTGATGATCCCATTCCCATGAACCATGGAATTGTTTTAGCTCATGACTATGAGGTATCTGTGCTCAAATTACACTGGAGCAGGCAGTCCCTGAATTTTGTTTCTATTTTCTGCACTAAACACTTTGTCTTCTCCCTACAAGGCCTTTTTTCCTATTCTTACCTTCTGTGTAGGTAGTGCCAGAAAGTAAACTACAACACTGCACCTTCTGCTTTGTACTTTCTTCCACCAGACATGGATAACTTTTCCACCATACAATCCACATGGGAAAATCTGTATAAAGCTAAGAGGTATAAGACACCCACAATAGACCTCAATGATGTACAGGAAGGAAACCTCTCGGACTAGAGAGTTAGAAACAGTTGAGATGATATCAACCATCAGACTTTATTATAAATTAGTAAGATTGGTTCACACTGGTGACTCTTTTTAGGTTCAATTTTTGATCTAACATTAAAATTGTTGCAGAAAGCCAAAAGCTTACTTAAATAGATATAAAGAAACAGAGTTAACATCTTTTGACTATGTCTGCGTTAAAGAATAGTTCAGATATGTAGAGTGAAACACCTAGTGCTGAGAAACCAATGTCCAGGCTAGATATATTTCAGGAATCTTTATTTTGATCCAGCTTTTGTCTCTTCTCATGGATTAAATGGTCACGTGCAGTTGGAGCACATTAGGTGTACTGCTGAAACACACTTTTTAGTTTAGCTTCTTCCCAAAGGAATCCAGTCCTCGTACTGTGACACCACTCCACAGTGTGTACTGCAGCAGGGAAATGGGGATGATCAACACACTTGCTTGAAAAGCTTGCTCCTGACCTGAACTAAAACACTCTGCAACACAACCTGTATAGCTATTATCAAAGCAGTAGCCTGCCTCCTTCATCTTAATTTACCCCAGTGGAAGGAGAGGAGTTTGTTTTCTGGAAACACTATATTAGGAAAAGACAGAAAGAGCTGCACCCTTAGTTTTACTTGAGCCCTGAGTTAATACGTTCAGTAAAATTAGGTTAACCAAATAATTTTCATTAAGCCCACGTTAGCACTTACTATTTTATTACCATGGTTACATTATTGTAATAACTTAACCTACATGTCATTGCCAGCCAAAAAGATCAACCCCATATATTCAAAACTAATAAAAATATAAAATCTCTTCTTCTTCTCTAATAAACAAGGTCACTGTGACCTTTCCATCTAAGCGAGCAATCTATTTATTAATGTACCTGCAGTGCAACTCAGTTCTTAGGCCTAGGTCTTCTCCACTCACATTTTTGCAAAGCTGAATCACTTTGGCTGGGAACACAGCTCCCGCTACTCCACTGTGGGGTGGTGCACAACTAGCATGCCAGTGATTCTGGACCCGGGAGCTCTCATAGCTCATTATTTCCTACACTCAAGATGAACCCCTATTATGGGAGTTACCCTACCTGAGTATCTAGGGTCTGTTTACAGCTTAGGCTCAAGGATTACATGTCTCTACCCTATTTTCTAGTTATAATTTACTCCTAGATTTTGAGTATACCAATAAGAACATGCAGACTTGGTGATGTACATCATCGGACACCTAAGAAAAGCAGACATCATAACCAATATCTATATATTTAAAGGGTAGAATACAATACAGTATGAAGTTTAAAATACTAACTGGAACTTTGTAGAAAGCTCTGACAGAAAAGCCATATGTCTTTATTAGTTTTAAAAATTCTGCTTGGAAAGGGACAGACTACTTAATATCACTCATTGTGCATTGAACCCAGCTCTTTCGGTTACTATTAACAGCTGGTAGAAGGGTTACATACAACATGGGTGAAAACAAACTAAATGGAAGAGGTGGGTCAAACTCTTCCTGGAATGCTCTTCATACATGCAGATTTTTATGGACCACAAGTTTTCATGGTCTTTCTTCATAATGTTTCTTTATCACTTTCAACAAGCATAAATGGCTTTAGAAACTGGGAACTCAAACAAATTTTCACTTGAAAAGGTGAGGAAAGAAAAACATCTTCAAAAACACAAATAAGAGGGAAAAATAGTAAAAAAAATTCAGAATCAGTGGGTTGTGGCCAGATTGTAAAACAGATTGCTAAAGAGCTAAGTGTAGTGTGCGATCTATTGCTTAAATCTACTTTGCTACCAGAGAAATAGAAAATGGTAAATGTCATGCAAAATTTTGAAAAGTGCTCCTGGGTGCTACAAGCCAGGAAGTCTGTCTTTCAGGCAAAGAAAATTGAGTGAAAGTGGAATGAAAGAAAGAATGAATAGATCTATGATTAATGATTAAACAAGCAAAAGTCAACAGTTTTTGTAGAGAGAAGTTTTCCCTCACAAATTGACGAATTTGTTTAGACAATGAACAAGGAAGTGGATAAGTATATTTGGATTTTTTAAAAAATCTTCAGTCAAGTTTTCTCATCAAAGTTGCTCATTAAAAGAGAGAAAAGAAAGAGTGAGCCTAAATGGCTAGCTCTCACAACAAATCTCCTAACAGGAACATACCCTGGGATGCATGCTCAATATATCCATAAATTTTCTGGAAAAGTTGTTGAATAGTAAGAAGTCAAAATTATTCAAAGTAGATAAAACTAAAGCTGATCCCAAAGATTGTAAAAAGATCTTAGAATTTGAAATGACTGTGTGATAAAACAGCAGAGGAAGTTCAATGTTACTAATCACAAAGCTTCAGGAAAGGCAGCAGGAAACAACCCTGACTGCCCATGTATAATGATGAGCTACGGCTGCTCCTGAAATGAATCTTGGAGCAGATTCTCTGACCCTGAATGCAGGGTCAGAGGGTTGGTTAGAGTGAATGAACCAGTGGAAAGTGGGAGGAAACAGGCAGGGACCAAACCCAAAAATCCTGGTACAAGAAATGAAGTGAATATACAATGGCCTTGAAAGAGAGCCAAGGGAAGGAGCTTTTTGAGCAGAGACCTGACTGCAAGCAGATCTGGGATCATTAGCAAAGCAACAGATTCTTGTTCAATCTTACTGTAATTCAGGAATTGGGACTTTATGTGTAGTAAACTGGGATTGCTTCAAAGAAATACCTGGCTCTTGCAATCAATTTCTCATTCTAATGAGAACAGCCTGCAATGTCATGCATAGAGCCACGATGGAGGTAGACAATGCAACCAGAGAGAGCAAACAATGAGATAAAACAAAAATGATTGACAATAATTTTTGGTAAGCACTAGTGCTCAAGGAAGACCAAAAAAAAGTAAATTAGGAATTAGAAGACAAAACCAAAAACATTATTCTACTGTCCAAATCCACAGTTCATCCCAGAATACTATATATGGTTTTGGCTCCACAGTCTTAAAAAGTTGAGCTATAACTTAAAGGTACAGAGGAAGAAACAGGAGTGATCAGAGTATATTGGCTTCCACTGAGCAGAAATTATGTGGAATTTTTCAGGCTGAAAAAATAGATAACAGAAGGGGATGACGTAGATATGGAAAATCCTAAGTGGCCTTGGAAAAGTGAAAAATTATTCAGTGTTTTCTGTGATCTGTTCTCAGATTTGGAGGGCTCTCCTTGACGAGAAAGCAATCGCAGCCTGGCTGGGTAGCACTCCACAATCCAAAGACTCAGTGTGGATAGTAGCAAAACTGAGGCTGCGGTTGTCCCAGAATGAACTCTGCCATCAGCCCATGATAGCTCAGGATTTGTTGGTATGCATGCTGCGGAGGCTTTTGCACGAGCTCAGGCAGAGTGAGAGAGAGCTCTAACTGCTCCCACAACTCATCACATGTCCCACTTCTGAAACACAGAATGGTAAGTCACTCTGGTGGACAGGCATTCTCCTGGACAGGAGATCCAAGTGTCTTTTTGTCATATGCATTTACTGGCTACTGTCTCACCTACCAGCTACTTTCTTGACACTTGAGATTTTGGGGACAGGAAAAATAGCTCTCCCATTGCTAATAGCCAAAGCTCAAAAATTCCCAGAGCACTGTCCTGCCTTCTATACCCTGTGTGAGAAATTTCCTGAGTTGCATGTGGTTTGATACTTAAAAGCCAAGACAGCTTACAAGCATGGACACAGGCCATCCCATGCCAGTTGGCCTCTGTGCCTGGGAATGTTACCAGGCACATTTAATTCACTGGTAGAAACACTTGTCACGGTTCAAGGTAATATTCCTTTCTCATACTATCTTTTGACCAATTTCCACAGTGTGCTGGTTTTGAGAACAGGGTTTTTGGTAGTAGGGAAGGGAGCTACAGCGGTGGCCCTTGTGAGAAGCCTTGTTGAAGCTCCCTCAGCTCCAGGTCAGTCCTGCTTCTGGCCAAGGCTGAGCCAGTTAGTGATGGTGGCTGCACCTCTGTGATAACATGTTTAAGAAGGGGAACCTGGGAAGGGGTTGGGACTTTGAGGACGAGTTACAAGAAGGACACCTATAAGAACACCGAGGTCAGTGGAAGAAAGGAGGAGGAAGGGGGAGGGAGGTGGCTGGAGCAGAGCCCCCCTGTATCCTGTGGTGACAGCAGGGCCACCCCCCTGCCACCCATGGAGGTCACCAGAGGAGCAGAGACTTGCCTGTGGCCTGTGGAGGATTCCTGGGACTCTGTGGGAAGAAGCAGTCCCCGCTGTTGTAGCTTGGTGCTGGGAGGACTGCAACGGGTGGAGGTGACCCACGCCAGAGCATCTCAAGAAGAATGTATCCATGGGGACAACTCACGGCGGAGAGAGTTTGTGGAGGACTGTCTGCCATGAGAGGGACACCACATGGAGCAGGGGGAAGAATGCAGAAGAGTGTTTCCTCCCCACCTTTGCAGGCAGAAGCTGCAGACTGACTGCACTCCCCATCCCCTGCCCCTGCACCTGGGAGAGGTGGTAGAGATACTGGGAGCAAAAGCTGAGTCAGGGAAGAAGGAAGGGTTGGGGGAAGGTGTTTTTAAGATATGTTAACACTCCTCACTGTTCCATTCTGTCTGTTAAGTGACATTATCATTAGTGTTTTGAATTAAAGTGATGTCCTTTTTTTCTTCACCTAATGAAACTGTCTTTTGCCTGTGACCGTTAATGGGTGAGCTACCCCTCCCTATCCTTATCTCCATTCCTGAGCCTTTTTATTCACTTTTCTCCTTCCCAGCACTGGGGAGGAAGGGGTGAGTGAACCGCTGGGTGGTGCTTAGTTGCCCTCTGGGCTCAAACCAGGACACACAGGGAAATGTTGATGTTTCTTCTGTAAATCTTTGTCCTCTTTTTGAAGTCCTTTTGACAGTGGATGACTCTGTTCAAACTGTGGTTTCTGCCTGCTTTCTGTTTGTGTACTTGCTGTCTGGGCATAGTCTGCCCTCTCTCAGTTCTAGGGGTATAAAATAGCCTCAACGGCCCCCTCCAGTGCTACCTGGGACCTCCACCTACTCACCCTGTCCCAAGGCCCAGGAGCTCTGTTTAAGCTCAGCCCTAGATGCTCAGTCCCTGCCTGAGCTAAATCATTGGAGTGTTGATCTCTAGTTCAGCCTTAGCCCCCACTGATCCAGACCCTGTCCGGCAGACTAACCTCCTGCCTTGACCTGGGACCTGCCTCATCACCATGAACTTGCCTGAGGATCTGGACCCTTGGTTGAGCCCAGCCACTGTCACTGGGCCTGCCCTGCTTGCCTTGCTTAGGTACTGTGGGACTGGGCTCTGGCTGGTGAGACCCTTGCCCTGTCAGCTGTGTTACTGCTCTTGATTCTTGGCTCTCTGTCCTTTAGGGAGCAGCTAGCCATTGCTGCTCCTTGACGTGCCCTTATCTGACTCCTTTTCCAAAAAATAGTTTTTATCTTGCAACTAGGACTATTGTTGCTTCAATGGTGCAAACATTTTTATACCACTAATGAAGTCACTCTATTTGTATTATGTAGGATAATTGCACAGCATTTTCATTCTGTCTGTGCATGAAAATTTCTTTGTGTAGTAGAACCTCTCTACTGACTCTTTTGTAATCTTTTGGCCAGAGTGTTAACATACTCCAGGGACTCTAGGGTTATGTGTATTGACATAACATGAATTAAACAGTGACAAGCACATAATCTAATAGTGATACAGGATTCTCCATGCTGGTTAACATTTTGTAAGCCCCTGTGGCAGGTGTTAGATGCTCCAACTGACACACTCATCAGCTATGCCTGGGCATGGTCTGGATGTGGGAACAATCCTAGTAGGCAGTATGGACAATGCCATGCCACTCTGTCGTCTTCACTCTGGCAGGTTTTCACCCTGTCCCAGCTGACCTTGACACTGCAGTCTCTCTTCCATGTTTATACTTCACCTAGGGCCACATCAAACACAGCCCTAGCACTGTAGTAGAGAAACACCTCTTCTTCTTCCTTCCTGGAATGTCAACTCAAGGGAAGAGCTCCTTAGTTCTCATCGTAGTCAAAGGACAAAAGAGGGCTGTGTGCACCAAGGAGATAGCAACCATTGTCTCTTTTTGTGAAGATCTCCCATAGGAATGAGGGTTTGGAGAAAGATTTGGGTACCAGCTGTTGTATCTCTTGCCACCTAAAGAGAGTTAACATAGAAGCTGGGAGAGATAAGCTACATATGGATGGGCAGCCATGAAAAATTATAAATGTTTAAGATGGGGCACACACAGGAGCAAGATTGTGGCCCATGTTCTGGATCCCCAATTCTTTGATAAACTACAACAGATACTCAGATTGTATGATAATACAGAGCCTTTGGTCACTGGCAACCCAGGCTGGAATCCAGTGGCTCCTTTTTTTAAGGTCTCATTTTTCAGCTAGGCCTCTTCTTGCCCCAATGTGCTGGAAGGGGAAAAAGAGACTGAGGGCTCTGACTACCCAATGACCTCTTACATAGAGTGCGTGTAAGAGAGGGAGTTGCACAATTCGCTTGAATGACAGCGATTGCATTCAAGGCCACAAAACTAGTTTATTCTGCCATGGGCAGATGGAGGGCCCTCATTTCAGCCAGGAAAACTAATTGTGTGTGCCTATCTGCAACCCTGAAAATGTTTCAGCTCAACAAATTGTTCCATCAGTCGGAAAGTACCAGCCTTGAAACTCCCTGGCCAACTAATGGACTAATCAGGAGATGTGTAAGTGGCTCAGCCCAACATCTGGGTATTTAAAAACAAACATTGCCTTGGAAACTTCAAGGAGTGCAATGGATCTGAGTGGTCTTAGTCCACATATTACTCCCTGGTGGATGGGAATGCCTGGTGTGATGACAGTGAATATACAAAAGTGAGTAACATATCAAAGAATATTCTTAAATGGTATCTCAAATTAGAATACCAGTATAACCAAGTTACAGATGTGATTAAATAAAGCCTTAACTCTTTCTTATAGGCTGTGTTGTGAGAGCATTCCTGGCAAAGAATGGGAGCTAAGTGCTCAGTGGAGTTAAGAGCCTCGTCTCTGGGCCACCCCTCTATTCTTTGTCCATGGCAGAATCAAGTCAGATTGGTTTCCATGGTTTCCAGCGGGGGAGAAGGAAGAAAGCAAGGATAGATTTTTGCTAGGATCAGATGTTTGGTATGCAGTATACACAAAGCCAGGCAATATGCCATGGTGAGTGAGGGGAAAAATCTTTCATCACTTCATCTGATAGTCTCCTATAGCAACTGCAGCAGTGAAAGCAATAGCTGCAGAGGCATACAGCTGCATAGCAACTAGTTATGTCATACAAGAGGGTACCATCCCTCCCTCCTAGTTCATGCACAGTGCTATATTAAGCACCCATTTGATTAGATATGTTCATCTCGTAGACAAGATCAAGCTTGGTAGACACAGCACCCAAATGATTCTACTTCCCTGCCCTGGAAGAGGTTCTCTAGAAAGCAACAAATTCTGCTGGATTTGCATGATGCCACTTGGATGAAGCAGTGTGCATGACAATAGGTCCTTGCCCACACCCAATGTTAGCCACAACCCCGCTGCAAGTTCCTGTCTTTTCTGTCTCCCTCAACTCTAGGAATGGGTCCCCTTCCACTTCACCATATGCTGTCCACCTCAGTTCTTGAGCAACTCTATCTTCCAGCGGCTTGTCAGTGATGGCCTGTGGTCACTGAGCACACTCCACAGGCTATGCTGCCCCCCCCCCCATTTTGGGGCATACCTGGCAGATCTTATCCAGGGCTCTTATCCAGGGCTCAGGCAGGTTTCTTGGGAGAAGGAAAGGAATGCTCATAACTCAGGTGCAGGAACAGAGGAGATGTTTGAAATGGAGGAAGATTGTATCCATTTGCTAGGGGCGTGCTTGTGCAATGATGCTGTCTGGCCCTCTAAGGCCATGTTTCCTTTTTCCTTTTCTAGGTAGACAGGACATGCCACTAAACCTAAGGGTCAGGTGTGAACCCTGACATACATCTCTTGTGCATGTCAGGGACCCATTGGACTCTGCTCAGGTTGTTCTGGGCCAGCTAGTATGGGTGGCTGGAGATGGAGGGACTGCCATATTGGGAGCAGGAGGAGGAGACAGGAGTTGTGAACACCAGATGAATGTTTCACCAGAGCTGATCTTTGTCAGGAGACATGTGGGCCCTGCTGTGTTAGCTGCAGTGGTGTTCCTTGTACTTGAAAGACAGCAGTCCATCTGATATGGATGCTGGCCATGCAAACCTACTCTCCAGCTACTAATGCTTTGATTTTTTTTTTTGTGTCAGGCTGTCAGCTGAAGAGATGACAGATGGTCCACACTTCAAACCTCTGTGTTTGCTGCACAGTATCATGAAGCATCTGATCCCAGAAATGAGTCCAAGTTTTATCCTCTTCCCTCCCTTATCAGCAAGATGGAAAAGGATACTTACAATACCTGCCTCTGTTCTCAAGGCAGATGCCTCTAGTGGTGGTGGTGGAGCAGGAGAGCTGTGACTCCTCTTGCATCAAAAGCAGATCACCCAGAAATAGCCCCAAAAGAGGCACCCTTTGATGCTGTAGGCCAGGATTCTGGCCAAGGACAATGGTGACTGAGGAGGATAGGAGGTGTTGTAGACCCTCCATACGCAAAGGCAGGGAATAATTTCACAACCAAATATTTGGTGAGATTAGCAGAGTAGGGTCAACCATGACAAGTTATGCCAGCTCTGTGATTTAGGTCTCTAGCCTGCCTGAAGCCCATTATGGACTTCTTAAATTTACCCTGACGCTGCTTCATAGTCTGTATTCCTCATACTGTCACTCTGTGTCCCTCCAGGCAGCGATGAAGATGCAGCAGAAGCAAACTCTTTCCTTATCCTGTGCTTTTTCTTCACAGGTAACTGCCAGAAGTGGAGGGAGCATGTGAATCACCACAGTATCAGAACACTGCTTTTCAGTTCCCCAGAATGGAGATTTATGCTACCCTGGGGATCAGATCCTTTAAGCATGAAAATAAAAATTGTTAATGCTCTTTCCCCAGCTAGATTGTTAAAATAACCTTCTGTTTTGGACATTCATGGGCTGCAATGATCAGCCTTTCTCTCCTGTCTGGAGCAGCAAGGCTCCTTGGAGGGAAAGCAAAGTACAAGGGGAAAATCAAACATCTGTTGCAGAGTTCTGCAACAAGAGAGGACTGAGAATGATGAAAGAACAAACTGAAGAGGCCAATCATGCATATAAATGAGACAGAAAAATATTGGACATCTGGAGGTAGTGACCTCTGAACACAAGGAGGAAAAAGTGAGCTGAAAGGATCAGCAAAATAACCTAGGACTTAACTGTAGGAGGGTGAAAGTCTGGTGCTAAAGCAGAACAGCAGGTGCAGTGTATATTCTGCCGTGACAAGGTTAATTCATCAAAAAATCTTTGCTAATTGGATTTGGCACAATGATTTTATAATAGAACTGGGCATTGTATCTTGTGGGGCATGACATTCTTAATGCAATAGTAAGAAGTCTTAAAGCTAAATTCTGAACTCTGGTCAAATAAACACAAATAAGCGAGAATAAAAACTGTAGCTTTTATTAACAATATCAACACAATGAAAATCAAAATATAAGCACATCTTATAGCAAGTGTATAAGTGAAAATTAGCTGTCAATTTTAATAATGCAGCCAGAACACTTGTCTGCAAGAAAGATAACTTATCTTAAACTTCTTGAAGATTATATCTACTTAGTGTGTCCAAAGAGTGATAGCATCTTGAGACTGATAAAGAAGTAAAACCATGATTTTACAATATTTGCAAAACACCTGAGGTATTTTCTTGTATTTTGGCTATTTGTACCAGCATTTAGGTGTCTCTCTTCCACAGGAGGAGTAGCCTGAGCCTGTCAGGTCTTTGAAAGCTTCACAGTCTTCTTGTGGATTTGGAAGTCAGGGCAGCCTTAGCTGCCATGGCCATGAGATGATAGAGTTCAGGATCCTGAGAGGAGGGAACAAGACAAATGGCAGGATCACAACCCTGGGCTTCAAGCTCAAAAATAGTTCATCCTGACATGCAGGAATTCAAGCAAAAGTAGCCAGCAGCTTGCATGGAGCTTTTGACTAATACAAGGACATAGTACAAGGAACTCCTGACTAAAATCAGATATAAGAAGGTAGTGTTCAAGAAGTGGAAGCAGGACAGGTTACCCAGGAGAAATACAGAGACATTGTCTGAGGCTGCAAGGGTGGCGTTAGGAAAGACAAAGCCCACCTGGAGTTGAATCTGGCAAGGGACATGAAGGGCAACAAGAAGGGCTTCTACAGATGTATCATCAGCAAACAGATGACTAGAGAAAATAGGGCCCAGTGCTGCATGAGGCAAATCAGGGGACACAGAAAAGAACAAAGTACTCAGTGCATCTTGCCTCAGATTTTATTGGTAAGACCAGTCTTCAGGAACACCAACCCCCCCAAGAGCAGTGGGAAAGTCTAGAGCAAGAAAGTCGTATGAGTTATCAAGTTAGGGAATATTTAAACAAATTGGACAGACGCAAGTCATAGAATCATAGAATGGTTTGGGTTGGAAGGGACCTTTAAAGATCATCTAGTTCCAGCCCCCCTGCCATGGGCAGGGACACCTTCCACTGGATCAGGTTGATCAAAGCCCCGTCCAACCTGGCCTTGAACACTTCCAGGGAGGGGGCATCCACAACTTCTCTGGGAAACCTGTTCCAGTGTCTCACCACCCTCACAGGAAAGAATTTCTTCCTTAGATCTAATCTGAATCTACCCTCTTTCAGTTTAAAACCATTACCCCTCGTCCTGTCACTACACTCCCTGATAAAGAGTCCCTCCCCATCTTTCCTGTAGGCCCCCTTTAAGGACTGGAAGGTTGCTATAATGTCTCCCTGGAGCCTTCTCTTCTCCAGGCTAAACAACCCCAACTCTCTCAGCCTGTCCTCATAAGGAAGGTACTCCAGACCCCTGATCATCACTGTGGCCTCCTCTGTACCCACTCAAGCAGGTCCATGTCCTTCTTATGTTGGGGGCCCCAAGAGCTGGACACAGTACTCCAGGTGGGGTCTCATGAGAGGGAAGTTGTGGGGGAGAATCCCCTCCATCGACCTGTAGCCACACTTCTCTTGATGCAGCCCAGGATACGGTTGGTTTTCCGGGCTGTGAGCACACACTGCTGGCTCATAGTGAGTTTTTCATCCACTAATACCCCCAAGCCCTTCTCTGCAGGGCTGCTCTCAATTCACTCATTGACCAGCCTGTATTTGTGCTTGGGATTGCCTTGACCCATGTGCAGGACCTTGCACTTGCCTTGTGGAACTTCATGAGATTTGCACAGGCCCACCTCTCAAGCCTGTCCAGGTCCCTCTGGATGGTGTGTTGACCACACCATACAGCTTGGTGTCATCAGCAAACTTGCTGAGGGTGCACTCAGTCCCACTGTCCATGTCACCAACAAAGATGTTAAACAGCACTGGTCCCAACATCAGCCCCTGAGGAACACCACTCGTCACTGCTCTCCACTTGCACATTGAGCCATTGACCGCAACTCTTTGAGTGTGACCATCCAGCCAATTCCTTATCTACCGAGTGGTCTGTCCATCAGATCCGTGTCTCTCCAATTTAGAGACAAGGATGTTGTGCAGGACAGTGTCAAAATCCACGTGACCTGATGGGATGCACCCATGGGTGCTGAGGTTGTTGGCTGATGTAATTGTAAATTAAAGGATATGCTTACTTTCCCTTACAGTCAAGACCACCAGAGAATGCTATGATTTATTTACATGAAAAACTAAAGGGAAAAAAAAATCAAGTGCTACAGTTCTCAGTTCAAAAGCATCTGAAACATCAGGTAGAAACTCAGTCTTTGGTAGAAAATCAATGCATTGATTTGCTTGGGTTTTTTGTTAAACAAAGACAATGAGAGCAGAAAAAGAGATAAAGGTAAAACAAAGGGCCAAGCAAGAAATTAGCTGTTTATTCTGGAGCCACATTGAGGAAAGTCTATTTTTCAAATCTAGAAGTAAAAAATTATTAATTTTTTAAGCCATCCCTAATTCTGTGGCTTTGGGTGAAGGTCTCTTTTTTAGCTCTGCTAAAATGCAATGTGCATTGACAGTGTCAAGCTCAAATGACTGTATCCTATCAGCTGAGGTAGTGCTCTGAGCTAATGTTTAGCTCTGAAGACTTTTGACTGAACTTCCTATTCAGTCTAAGGCTGAGTTACCTGGGTAGTCTTGATGTGGGCCCCATTACACTGAACTGCCACAAGCTGCAATGAAATATGTTGCAAATATCATTGGTAAGAGTGAGTAAAATAAGACGGCAAAGTTGCGGAGGCTGTGGAGCCTTTGCTGAAGAACCTAATGAAATTAATAACTGTTACTCTCTTGGGAGCCATATTCATGGGCATCTATTTTTTTTTTTTTTTAATGACCCTATTAAAAGGTTGGGATGTATACAGGAGGCCAGAAGCACTGAAAGAGAAGAAAAAAGGAGCAGTCTTTTCAGTAGGTATATATGAAATTCAATTTAATTGAAAATACTGTAATTTCTCCTTCAGTCTGGTGATGGCTTGATCAAAATAACAAAATGCAATTGATATGGCATAGGGTGATGGCATTTTAATTTCCACATAGCTGATCAGACAGACACTCATTTGTTGGTTCTGTTCCTCCTTTCTTTAGCCATTCATGACAATTTGCAGATCCGGTCATCAATCTTTAAAAAACTTTTAGCAGACCACAGAAAATTGCCCACATTTCAATTTTCATCACTTTTGTATTAAGAAATACTTTTTGTTACTGCAAAGAAAAAAACCAAAACAAAACAAAACAAAAAAACAACCCTAACACTCAAATTACTTTCCCATGAGCAGCAATTGCTCAAGGCCACTGTCTTATGCTGAGGAATAATATGTTTACAGCTTACAGTAACTAATAAGTACATATATGATATCTGAAACATGTAGTGTTACCGTTGATCTATTACTGTCTAATAGAAGACTTTGACTCTGTGGTTCTCTTCTAGGAAGGCATGAAAATAGAATTTTTAAAGAACATAAATATTTGAGAACATAACATTTTCTCTGAGAATATAAATTATTTTTTTAAAAAAAATATATATACATGCATCCTATCAACATCAGTAAAGAAGGTCAGAGGCAGAGGGAAGAAGAGGTGAAGAAATCACTGCAATTGCTGGCACTTGTGACAGATGAGATATACCAGAAACGAAAAAGAGAGCAAATAAGAACGTAAGATGAAAGAATCGAATATAGAAAAAGTTGAAATTATTAATAGGGCCTTCATATAATGATACATATTTGGTGATAGAAAAGGCAGCACAAAGTAAATGTAAGACATTTAAAACCATCAAGGTGAAAGGGCTGATGTCTCTTGTGAGTGGCATATTGAGAAAATTTGTCCTTTATAGGGGGGATTCTCAGGAGATTATCATGTCAGTGTCAATGCTTCTGTACAGCTAGAATTGTTTCTTCCTCTATAAAAATCCATCTTTCAACAATCAATACGTTCTAGAACTCATAAATTATATTAAAATGTTCTACTTTGTAAAGAAATAGGAAATAAGGATCTATAAAAATGCACTGAAAATTGTATATTAGTTATTCTTAAAACTTAGCTTGCTTTGTGCATTTGGGAAAAAATGTAGTGGTGACAGGCTTTAACTTCCAGTGTCATAAAGCTAAGTCAATAGGAGTTCCATTTGAGCCAGGCCTCATTAATGTAATAACATCTCTGCAGGTTTATTTAAGCTATCCATAATGTGTGCAGCCCTATGGATTTCAGCCAGGCTATATTGACGGTGTTGTTTTTAAAGAAATAAATAGTGCTGATGCTAAGAATATAGAATGGATTTTGCAGTTCTGATCTAATTACTGATATACTTAATTTACAATGGTGTTTTGCAGAATCAGGGGCTTAATCTTAATACTGCAGGCTCTGTAAGGGCAAGAGGGGTAAAAGCCAGTTGACAATTACTTTTGTCAATAAAAAAAAGTTTTGTTTTTCTATTGAGACTGTTGACATATAATAGAAACACATTTCTTTACTGAATTTTACTTCACCTGTCTCTTTGATTTGCCTATACTTAATGTTCTGATAGTTCAAAAGATAGATACAATGCATCTTTAGATCTCTTCAGCATAACCAAAATGCAGTCAGAATCATACATATGCCATTACAGAAAAGTCTAGAAAATAATTATTTAACACAAGACAGCCTCTAAGTGACTGAAGCAAGATTGAGATTTTAATATAGAAATCCATCTGGAATGGATGAGAAGCTAGATGTTTTAATCTTTTGTTTTAAGGTAGTTTTTTGCAAATGCCTAGAACTTTCACAAAAAATTATAGCAGCTATGTCAAGGGAATAATAGAAGTGCATGAGAGTCTTCAATAAGTAACTACAGAAAGATTTTTACTACAAAATCAATATACTTTTATATGTATTTTATATGTACATTAATTCATTTGAATAGTGAGCTAATTATTAATATTGATAATAATACTGATTAGCAATACTTCATCTATCAATTAATATATAAATGCATATATTAATTCTGCTATACCATTGTTTAGAGTTGATACATAGGAAACAGCTAAACTAAACAGCAATGTCAAGTGTCAAGAGCTTCACTCTTAGGAGAACTGTTATTAACCAACATCTTGCTCCCCTAAATTTCTGGAGTTTGTTTGCTATGCAGGCTATAGTTGAGCTTCTTTATTTTGGTGAGTGTCAATAAAAAATAATCTCAGAATCTTCTTCAGCATGTAAGTGCTTGAGATTTAACCCTCAAATGCATGTGAATCAAGCTTCCTGTAGTATATAGTCACAGGTAGTTACAGCCACAGGCCTAATAGCAGACTGTGCAGGACTAAATTGCCTCTCATCTGCTGAGGCACTGGTCCTCCCTGTGTCTAAAGGTTATGCCTTGTCTTTGCTAGGATGAGCTGTGATGTCTTAGGTCTTGGGTGTTTCAGCGCTATAGACTTTTCTGTTCTGAATCTTCAGGGCCTTGCTAACTGAAATCAACACAAATCTATCTATTGACTTAAATGACTGTTAGATGTTAGAATTCCTTAACCCTAACAATGACTGAGTCCCATCTTACATCAGGGTGGTTGGTGTTTTACATATCCTGGTTGTTTTTTTAAATATCCTGCAAATACATTTTGTAAACCTAATCTTGAAAGATGCATCATCTCCAGACAGTGTTTTGATCCCATCAAATGCAAAATTTTGTTTGCTTTTATATTCAGGACTTTCACTTTAGTGAATCAAAGCAAAAGTTGTAATAAGCTTTTATTACAAATAAGGAAACACAAGAATTGCAAGTGCAGAATTACAAAGCCTCTAACTTAAAATGAGATAATTATCAAAGGAGCCAAATTTCTGAATTGCAAGGCTTTTAATATTAGCTTTTCAGTGAGCCAAAAGGTCCAGTAAATTGTCTGTAAAACAGACCAAGAACCACATTACTCGTCTGATGTATATGCTACTATGCAGGCAATCTTAATAAAACCCAGTCTACCACAAGGTCTATCTCATGAGAGAGACAGAGGTGAGGGCAGAAGCCTTTGGGATCTGTGCAGTTTCTGTCCCCCACCAGGATGGCTGCCACACCAGACTTCAGCTGATAACACACTCCCTCTGCTTTAGGATTCCTGCCCCGATGACCTTTGACTATGTCTGTAAGGACATATGGTGAAGATGAACTTGCACAGGAGTAATGGAAGCAGAATAGTTTGATACATGAGGGAAGAAAAGACTTTTGGATTTGCACACACTGGTCAACCGGTCAAATCTTGAGAGGTTTTCAATTATTATAATAGATTTGATTTTATTATAAACAAGACATTCAGTATCTTTTTTTAGCCAAATGCAATGCAGTCACTAAGTCACATATATGTTTGAGTAAAGACTGGTCACACCCTGCACTGGGCACAGGTGCCCCGGTGCTGGCGTGGGGGCTGCAGGGGAGGAGATGCCAGGGCCCCAGTGCCAGGCGGCTCAGACAGACCCACTGCAGGGCACGACTGAGTCCCTCAGCAATGCTGGCGGTACCTCTGGGAAAACCTACTTAAGCAAGAGTAAAAACATTGTGCAGCAGCTCTGAGAGAGAGGAGTAAGGGGTGGAGGGAAGTGTGAAAACCAGCCCTGCAGACACACAGGAGAGAGGAGGAGGAGGGGAGGAGGTGTTTCAGGTGCCCCGGCAGAGATGCCCCTGTGGCCCTGGGAGAGATCCCAGTGGGACAGGTGTTTCCCTGCAGCCCCTGGAGAATCACAGAATCACAGAATCATCTAGGTTGGAAAAGACCTTGAAGATCATCTAGTCCAACCATTGACCTAACACTGACAGTTCTCAACTACACCATATCCCTCAGCACTATGTCCACTCTACTCTTAAACACCTCCAGGGATGGGGACTCCACCACCTCCCTGGGCAGCCCATTCCAACACCTAACAACCCGTTCTGTAAAGAAATGCTTCCTAATATCTAGTCTAAACCTTCCCTGGTGCAACTTGAGGCCATTACCTCTTGTCCTATCACTTTTTACTTGGTTAAAGAGGCTCATCCCCAGCTCTCTGCAACCTCCTTTCAGGTAGCTGTAGAGGGCAATGAGGTCTCCCCTCAGCCTCCTCTTCTCCAGACTAAACAACCCCAGTTCCCTCAGCCGCTCCTCGTAGGACATGTGCTCCAGACCCTCCACCAGCTTCGTTGCCCTTCTCTGGACACGCTCGAGTCATTCAATGTCCTTTTTGTAGTGAGGGGCCACAATGGAGCAGATCACAGTGCGGCCCGTGGAGGACCCCACACCACAACAGGTGGACAAGCCCTGAAGGAACTGCGGGCTGTGAACGGCCCACACAGGAACAGGCTTACCCTGAATGACTGCAGCCCGTGGGAGGGACCCACACTGGAGCGGAGGGCAGTGTGAGGAAGAAGAATCAGCAGAGAGGAACTGCTACAGACTGACAATGTTCTCCAACTCCTTGCAGCACTTAGGAGGAGAGGAGTCAGGATTCAAGGAGTGAAGTTGAACCTGGGCAGCAGGCAAAGGAAAGGGGTTGTTTTAATGTTTGTCTTTTTGTTTTCCACTACTAAATCAGTAATTAAATATTTATTTTAATTGGCCAGAAATTGAGCTAATTTTCCCAAATCAAGTCTGGTTTGCCCGCAAAGGTAGTTGGTAAGCAATCTCCCTGTCTTCATCTCCACCCACGAGCTTTCTCGTTCCTGTTCTTCCCATTTTCTCCCCTACCCCACTGCAGGGGGAGTGAGTGGCTGGGTGAGAGTTTGGCTGTTAGCCAAGGCTAACCCCCACATGCTACTTTATGTGAACCTTCAAGAAAAAAAGTCATTCCTTCAAGAAAAAAAAAAATCAAGGAAGTAATTGAAATTATAAGGAATATTACCAAGTAATAGAGCAGCCAAAAATTATCACTAATTTTTAAACTTGTAAAATGGCAATAAATCTGAAAGGGATTTCCCACAGCTTTAAATTCATCTGACAGGATCCTCTCTGTCTCAGAGGAATTTATGCTAATGCTGGTTTGTGGTTGGATTAAACAGGAACTAGCTTTAAGAGAAAAGTCAATTTCATGAAATTCAATCACAGATTTTCTTCACAGCTGTGAGCAAAAATATCCTGAATTAATATAAATGAAGAAACCTTTTGTAATATTCTTAAAAAACAAAAAGAGAAAATAATTCAAAGAGTAACTCTACATGCAGCTCTTAATAATGTTTTTCACCAAACTTAAAAATACTTCTTTTGTGCCATGTCAAAAATTTTATATTTTTTCTTAGAAATAATAAGGGGAGGTTGCCTGCATGTAAAACCTCGTGGAAATCAAGGAATGTTTTGCACAGCCACAAAGTGAGTAACAATTCAAAGCCCATGTCATTGTTTCAGCCTTACAGATAACTCAATGCTTTGAAGAAGGTATTATTTCTTTTCTTTTTTATTCAGATACATGATAACCTGGGGCTAGGGTCTGTGTTTAAAAGCATTTCTTGTTCAAACATGTGAAAAATTAGGCTTTACAAGGCATGTAAGAGTAACAAATTCTACCTCATTTTTTTTCTGATGTTGTCTCAAGAACAAGAAGGCATATGTAACTGTGTAGAATTTTTTCCTTTCTTCAGCAATAATTCCAGTGCTACAAATGCAGTCCAGCTCCCCTGACTAGGAAGCACAGAAATCCAGCAGGCTTTGCTGGGAGATGAACTGTGTTCTAACTGTCTAACATTCCTATTTAATAAGGTGGTCTCTGCTGTGTGTTGTAAATATAAAGTAGCTTATTGACTATAATTGTGAATTATTGACTCTATTGCTCTTGGGTGTTGAGGCACAGGGAAAGGCTGTATGATTTTGTTGAAGGTAAGAGAAAATAAAAAGGTATTTCTTTGCAGTTTTATTACAGCTTTTTAGGTTCATAGTAGTCCCAGGGAACTCATGCTAAGCAAAGGAGAAATTCCTGAGTATCCTTCCAATTGAAACATTATGTTCCTTCCAGCTATAATACTGAAAATGTTCTGTCTACATCACAAAGGGAGATGAAAGGATATTTTAATAAAAGGATGACCCTCTCAGTAAAAATGTCTATTTTCCCCATGTGCAGCACATAACACCTGCTGTATCCCTATAAAACAAATGATTGATTCTGAATCACTTCATATGGGAGAGTTACCTTGGGAACAAAATCGTGTACCAGCTGTGTCACAGCCATCACTCAACAATTAGCTGAACTGGTCCTCAAGCAGAAACAATGTCACTTTATCTCACAGATCAGAGATTTTAGGTCAAAAGAACACAGCTCTGTATTTAATTTTGCAGTTCTAAGTCAGTCCACAAAAAGCTGCAAAGGGACTTATGGGAAAAACAAAGAGGAAATCTCATTCTGTGGCATATATATTTAATAAACTGAAACTGACAAAAATTAAATATTGTACTTGTTCACTGAAAAGTATATTTTACTTTCAGTACTGATGAAACAGACCTTCCCATAAAATGTTACCCAGCTACTAGATGAATTGTGTAATAAAGTACAGTCTTATTCTTAAAACATAATAAGAGAAAAGCAAGAGACTTGCTTAGTTCTTGAGTAATCTATATTTTGAAAAATAAATTTTAATTAATTAAAATGGCAATTAAATTATTTGAGGATTTTTTATTAGTGAAACTAGTATTGCTAAGACAGCTCAAGTGGTGACTTTGCAACATGACATTTGTAGTATTGACCTCAGACTTTCAAAAGCACTGTGGTTTTACTAATTTATTCATAAAAAGAGCCTAAACAGTGAGACCCCAGTTCACTATTAAGGACTTCAGTTTTCCTGAGGGCTTACAGGTCTACAGTAAGTCTGAGATTACACTTTCCCTTATGAACTTTGATGCCCTGGCATGACTACACAATAGGGGTGCAGGGGGTGCAGTTGCAATGACTTTTTTCCAACCCTACCCATTACTTCTTATTCTTTCACACAACAGAACAGCAGTGAGAGGAGCAAACACTTGAAATTTTCAAGATTAAAAAAAAAAAAAAGCAGCATCATGACAGCCCTAATGGTAATATCACCCATCCGATTATGAGTAACGAACTGCAGCAAGTTCAGTCTGGAGCCCTGGCCTGAGCTTATTCTTTGAAATAGTTTTCTACACTTTTCATAAATTCATAGGAAGAGTTATGATAGAAGGGACCTCTGAAGTTCTTGTACAGTCTCCTGATCAAAGCAGACCTCAATTGGTAGCTCTCGTTCTTTACCACTTTTGTAACATATCCTCCCCACGACTACGTTTATTTGCAAATAATAAAATGGATTAATAAAAGTGACCCAGCACAAGATGGAGATGGGTACAAAACACAAGAGTGTGAGTAAGAAAATAGTTAGCAGGCAAGTTTTAATCATTCAACAACCTTGATGATAGAAGAATGGAGTGTATGGAATCCTCCTAGCCAACTGGTCTTCTAGCAATCTTCCAACAGATGCATGACAGCTACCCATGGGGAGCAGGACTTCTTTCCTCTCTAGTTTCAGCTTTCCATTATTTTGTATGAAATTGTAGATTATCTCAAATGAGGACACTAGTCACCTGAGGCATTTTATACTATTCTAGATTTCTGTAGGGGTAGAAAACATCAAAAGAGACTTTTCCAGGTGGAAAAGAAACAATCACTTGTTGTTCCTTTGAAATTAGGGTATTATGAAAAAGGTGATAATTTTTTTAATAGTGAGCTGCAGAGCAGAATTGCAGTGATCTTTATCGGATGTAATTGTTAATACTATCCTCTTTCTAAATATCTCTGGATTTGTATGTTTGGGTGCTTAAGAAACATTCACACGTAAGATGGTATCCACAGTCTGTTGATTGATAGAAAATATGGCTAAATATTGCATATTATTTATAGTGAAGGAAGCAAATAATCTATTACTAAAGAGATAATTTGCTACTAAAAAGCTACAACAAAGCTAAGGACTAGGCAAGGCTATGAGGTGTGGGTTAGAAAAGGATTGTGACTCACAGTAGCAAATGTTAGAGTGAAGTATTCCTCTTTAATTAAAGCTTTTTCTGGTTTTCCTGCAAAGGAAAACACTTCAATTAAGATAAAGGCACAATTGTGTGTTATTCTAACCTGAAAAAGCTAATATTGCTTTAAAAATCCTGGGCATTTTGAAATATCTGACAGAGATGAAAGAAGTAATATGTAGAGGTAAATTTTTATCTTTGATGACCTGTCATGAAATGTATTGAGTACCAGATGCTGTGAATTTAATTTCAAAGTTGGTTTTGAAAGCATGTTCCAATTATATCCTTATTGAAAGGCTAGATTTTTGGTAGATTGACAAGTTTCCTTTTTATTTTTACCTTCTAATGAGTAAAACAATCTGTTACAGTATATTGATCCAGCTTATTTATTTCTGGATATTTAAAATATGGTCTGTTGTCCTTCTCTTCAGATACTTTTACCACCTGCAATACAGCAATAAATATGCTTGTATTTGCAAAAACAGGGGGGAAAGGTTGCTTTTAAGGAATTATTGTTTTTTCTGTGAAAGGAAACTATCTCAAATAAAAGCTATGGGTTTGTTTTAGTTAGAGGGAGGATTACTGTGTTCGAATATGTATTGGCCAGACACTTTACCTAGGCACATTAAGGGTCATGAGCACCCTCAGGAAACACAATAGACCATACAGCCTACTTAAATATCGTGGATTATGACTAGTATTTAGATCTTTTGGCCTGGTTCTGGGCAGCTCATGAGGACCTGCTTCAGAATATTGCTGTTGAAGAGTCATCCTGTGACAGTGATCATAACATATGCAGAGTGTGGGAACAACAAGGATATCCACTGCATCCATTCAGTTTCAGGAGGGATGCCATCAGCAGAACAGAACTTCTCAGAGTGCAGCAAAAGGATGGGAGACAAGAGCCACAAGTAGTAGAAGGGGAGATTTTGACTGGGGGAAAGAAATCTTTGCTAAAAGCAGGTTTAAGCACTACCCGAAGAAGTGATAGAATCACTGTCCTTGGCAGTTTTTAAAACTGCCCAGAACAAGGCTTTGGCCAACCTCATCTTGCTTTGTAGTTAGCTCTGCTTGGAGCAGGTGACTCTACAAGATGAGCTTCCAGCCTAAATCCTTCTCTGAGTCTACGATTTTTTAAAAAGAGGCTATCAATGCAATAAACCACCCTCTCAGGCAGCATGGAGAGAATTCTGAAGATCACACTGGAAATCCAGAATGCCTGCCACTTACTGGAAAGAACTTCAGAAAGACTGGAAAGGAGCTAGCATGGCTGAACAGTGGTGTAAAAGAGCCAAGTAAAAGCAAGTACCACTATGATCCTTCAAAAATGATGAAATAGGAAGGATGATCAATACTGCTAGATTAAATGTAAAAGCATCCTAAGACTGTCCACACAGTGTACAAGTATCAATTTTTAAAAGGCACCAAAACTAACAATAAATCCTTTTTGAATGCTTCAGGAGATGGCAGGCAGAGAGAAAATCAGCAGAAACAATAAGTGATAATGATACAGAAGAGACAGAGAAAAAATAACACAACTGCAGAAAAAATACTTATCACTAATTTATTATTTCTGTACCATTTCCACCGTAACACAGGGAGTATCAAGAAATTGCACCATGAATCCAATTTGGGGATATAAATTGTTCTAAAATTTAAGACATGAATGCTGCCACTGAACCAGCAGAAAAATTCCCAGAATAAAAATTCATGAGATTAAAAGAAGGACGTAGTCCTGAAATAACAAAATAAAAATGTGCCAGACAGTGATTAATGGTTATAATCAATGGAGTACAGCTGATCTGGATAATTCAGCAACGGGGGTTGGGTCTCAACTGTGCTGATGTTAATTACATTATATTTTCATTTAGCTTGTTTTTTGTGTTAATTTAATAGTGGCACAAGATATTAATGCTATTACAGCCAAAGCAGTATCCTAATCACATTATTTATATCATAGCCATAATATGAATTTCCACCTGTGTGAGCATTTGAGTTTCCATTCTGTGAAAATCAAAAGCAGATTTCAAAAATACACCTGTGGCTTTTCATATCACACATGATTATGTGCACATGCACATGGAACATCATTAACACTCCAAGACTGCATTACTTAATATACTTATCAAGAAAGATTTCTACCATAATTGTGTCCTTGTTTGTTTATATTGCAGTCTGTATGTTAAAAAGGGAATTACTCAACCTTTTTTCCTTGTAAACTTCTTAATATTTACTTCACATTTTCAAAGATCAAAAGATGGGCAGAATAGTGCAAGCTCTCTCTTAAGGTAGCAAAGACACTTGGGTAGCCAGGAAGACCAAAACTTTTGAAATAAATAAAAAGTAAATTCTGTATGCATGGCAAAAACACATTTTTTTAATTCTGATGGGATAACAGGTAGTCAAGATAATGTGCAAAATAACTTTAGTAGTATATAGCATAGATTAGATTTATTGATAATTCTTAGAAGCACACAGTATTTTCCATCTGCTTATGTAATGAGACAGACAATCGGAAAAGCATAAGAACTTAACCATATGCTTTGATATGCTGGGAAATGCTCAACACATCCAGCCTCCATTTAAGTTTAGGATGGTTGTTCAGAAGTTAAAAGCTTTGTACTATGGACAAGGACATAACAACGTTCAAGTTGATGCAAGAAAAAAATAGTATAGCTTCATCTAATGCAACACCACCCCAACCGTTAAAAATATATTGAGTTACCCATATGTTTAAAAATTTTTTGCAACGGATAAACCAGATAATGTGATTGCCAAATATAATAAAAATCAGGGTTTTTTTTAAAAACCTTGATATGCCTAAATATTTCTGACAGAAGCTTATGGTTGTTCAGCTTTAAATAGTATATAGTAACTTCCCTGAATATTATACATGATTCTACCATCAGTTACGCATCCTCTTTTTATGGTTTTCAGCATTCAAAGATGAACACAGAAATCCCATATTATATTTCCTTTTTTATTATTTATTATTTTATTATGTGTCTTTATTTTGCTTCTTGAGAAAAAATTATTAGTGTTACTACACTCAGGCATTTTTCTTTATAAAAAGTAATTCTCTTATTTTTGAAGAAGAAGAGTGCACATAGAAACCTATAAAAGGAAATGGGATATTGAGTATTATGCAGCTAATTGCTTGAATGGAGTGCACTAAAAATTAATTTCACTAATTGAATTTTAGATTGGATATTAGGAAAAATGTCTTCACCAAAAGGGTTGTCAAGCATTGGAACAGGCTGCCTAGGGAAGTGGTTGAGTCACCATCCCTGGAGGTACTTAAAGGATGTGTAGACATGGTGCTCAGGGACATGGTTTAGTGGTAGACTTGGCAGTGCTAGGTTAATGGTTGGACTAGATCTTGAAGATCTTTTCCAAACTAAATGATTCTATGATTATACAAATCTAGTGCTAGAAAGTAGTTAAATGACTCTAGGTCCCTTCCAGCAAAAAAACCCCATCTCTAGTTATATACTTATTTAAATTCTGTCAGAGTTAAAATAAAACATGACAGCCAATACTATATCTCATTGCTAGAAAGGTTTTCTGCACTGCAATCTAAATTTCTATTCTTTTATTTTAATTACATCTTCTTTATCCTTATTAATGCTTCTCTTTTTTTGGTGTTATTGTGTTTCAACTACTTGCAGAATGAAGTCATGGCTTTTAAATAAGATGCATGGGTTGTTATTTCTTTATTTTGTCATGTATCTTTTCAGAAGTGAGATCATTTTAACATTTCCACTTTCAAATCTCTTCAGGATGTCAATACTCAGTAACAAGAACAGCCAAACAAAATAGCACATAGAGTGTTGTGTTGCTTAAGAACCACTTAAAGAGTGCCTATTCTTTTCCTGTTGTGCAATGTAGTTCCTCTTCATGTGCCAAACAGAACTTGGCACATTACACTGCACACTTTCCAATTTATTATGATTCCCTAGTCTCTTTCAGACTTTGTATTGCTGAAAGGAGAGGATACCTGCACAAAGTCAATTTAACCCTCTCTCTTGTTGTTGTACTAAATAGTGTTGCATAGGATTGCACAGAAGTTTGGATGGGAAGGGACCTCCAAGCAGGGCTAACTTCAAAGGTAAATTGGGTTGTTCACCTTGTGCTGGTGAGTTTGGAATATAGCCAAGGATGAAGATAGTATTACCTCTCCACACAATCTCATCACAGGCTAAGCTGGACTTCCTCTGAAGATTTTCTTCCTTATGACCAACCAAAACACTCCCTGTTGCAATTTGTGATTGATGGCCTTTCTATGGGCACCAAGAAGAGCCTAGCTCCGTACTCCACACCACCCCCTCAGGTAGGGCATGACTGTATGAAGGCTCTATCCGTCAAATCTTCAGTTTAGAATAACTTTGCAATCATGTAAGTGATAAAAAAGTTTTTACCTTTCGACTGTTAGAAGAGCACTCTGGTAACTGACAACACAGACACATGCATTGAGAAACAAAATGCAGGAATGTAAGATGCAATTCAAAGGTATTTTTCAATTGTTTTATTTTGATTTGGGAAAGTATATAGTTGTCATTTGAATATATATAGTATATATAGAGAGTATATATATAGTGTATATATATATAGTATTATATATTATATATTAGAATATATAGTATATTTGGGAAAGTATATAGTTGTCATTTGAATTTCTTTATAATATATTCACCATTAGAATCAGCATGCATATATAGGAATCAAGAGACTACCACTTTAGCAGCTTTACTTGTAGTATTACTATGTATTGCAAACCACCATTGTTGTACAGCTGTGAAAGCTTCCAATCCCTTTTCTTTAGTTCTCACCACTTTTTGACTCTCCCAAGCCCTCCTCTGCCTCATGAATATTTGGATATATGATGTAAAATAAGATAGCTGAGTTGGTCTTTAACCCATAAATAAATGACCAATGAAATGCTTTTTAGAAAAAACTCTAGAAAAAACTTCTTCTAAAGCCAAGTACTATCCTGAGATCAGACTGTAATAGCTCTGATCGATTACCTTCCCTTCCATGAGAAAAAGTGTCAGTGTTCTCTGCTCAGGGGAGGAGGAAAGCTCTGCTAAGAGGAAACTGCAAATCAGAGCTGACCTTTGTGAAAGACTGAATTTTTCCACACAGAACTGGTATCAGCTCTAGCCAAAAATCATGTGACCCCAAGAGGACTTCAGGAGCTGGCAGTATTTCTGCTTTTCCTTTTGTATTTTGCATGACTTTGTTTACTGAGCCCCTCCAAACAGGCTCTGTTTATAGCTTGCCAGTATGACCAAGTAAAGATCCTACTAAAGGTCTTACACACTACAGGATAGTGGTTGCAGTATTGATGGTCTATACCAAATGTTTATGTTGCTATACACCAGTTTAGAAATCAAAGCTTAGGTGACCAGACTCCATTGCTCTGAGCATTTTGTGACAATAAAACTTCATCCTTAAGTATATATAGCACATCAGACCAAACATTGCATGTAGTGACAAAATTGGTTAAGAGCAATTTATAGGTTCATGAGGGTGTACTGCAACAGGCAATGTAGTGGAAGAGAGGCAGAATACCTAAAACAATTCAGTTTTCTTTAATATGCTTCAGTTTTTTCTTTAATATGCTTCACTCTTCACTGCTTAACTCCTTAGCACCACTTCTGGTGGAGGCTTAGGGAAAAATAACCATCTGCAGGGACAACTTGGAAAGGACTCCTGAGGTGCCAAAATGTGAGTAGCAGCTGTTTGTGAGCAGCCACAGTGCCTCATTGTAATTTTTGTTCACCACTCAGCCAGGTAGCATTCTTTAAAAGTTTTTTTTAAACAGGCAACTCTCATTTGGGGACAGATTATAAGAGTATTCTCTAAGCATCTGCCACTGTCCTTATTGGCTCTTTCCCTTATTTATAACACCAAGTACCATCCTCCCCCAGTCTCCCAAAAGGGAAAATATGCAAAGGAAAAAGAGCCTGAGGAGAAAAAAACCAACAAATAAAACTAGCATGTGGGATAGAAAAATGAAAGCAAAGGAGGGAAGAGAGAGTCAAAAAAGTAAAGCTGGAGAAAAGGCTGCAGAGCGGAACACCCCCGTCCTAAAAATCTTGCATTCTCTTGAGTTGACTTTAATATTATTTATTGAGCTTCCCACCTGTTCATAGATACCAATAAGTGCTTTGTCAGCTCTAGGGCAACACTACTAAAGGTGTTTCTTCCTTGTTCCCACTAAATTGTAGTAATAACAGATCAAAGAGAAATTGTTGACTTCACAGATGCAAAGCACTGTACAAACTCTAGCTAATACATTTTCAAAACATCCATATGAATCACATACTTGTTAACTGTACCTGCTTCTGAAATGAGAAGTGCTAATATTTGTCTAGGTCACAGATAAATTGAGAAGAAGCAGAGTCTGTCACCCCTGGTAGGCGTTTTACCTGTCCAGAGCTCTACCGGTGGCACTCTGCATGTACACTCATTGTGCTTTCTTGGGATCAGCGCCCTTTCATTATTTTGCTTTCAGTAGTTCTGCTGTCTTGCCAACACAGCCGTTCTTCTAGCCCTCTCAATCTCTTTCCAAATTGCCCCATTCCCTTTAATGTTGATTTGTTGTGACAGCTTTGGGGATGGATAGTAGATACAGCAATGGAGAGTGGGGAGATTGACTGTTCTGATTCACTGAGCTGCCACAGCAGGAGATAAGCATTTACCTAGTTCTGCTGTGCTACAGATAGGAACATGTTTTGGACAAGTGATTTCAGTAATTAAATTGAACTTCTTATCTCTCTGAAAACAATACCCAAAGGGTTTCCATATGAAAAACCTAATAATGATTTTACTACTTTCCTTCTGGCAACAGCTCACTGTGTGTCAGTAATTCCCTTCCCTCTCACTGTATTGCAAGCAGAAGACTTCTCCAAATGCACTGGTACGATGCACAGTGGTGTCCCATAAACATGAAGAGTGCATTGGTTCTTGGCAGTGCTATGGACAACTAAGGAGTGTGTTCAGCTGAGCACTGATGCAGTGTTACTTTTGGGAGAATCTATGTCTGCATCCAGAGATCTCATTTTACCTAATATAGAATACCTCTGTGGACCTGTCAAGTGGAAGAATTTAATTACGCTGAGATGAACTGCAATTATGAAGTTCTGTAGTGGGGAGCAGGCACCAAATCCTGTCTGATTTAGGTAAATCTATGCATCACCATAGAAGGCAGAGTCTGAAATTGTTTTCCCATCTCTTCCGCCAACACCTTCTAAAACAGACTAAGGTATTCCCCTCCTTGATATTAGCAATACTGAACTCATTTAGGTATGTGTTCAGGTCTTATTAAAATTTTTTAATGACTGTTTGTCTTCTCCTTTTCACTAAAGCTTCTCTGACAGACAATTGATTTTCCATCAAGACAAAAATAATTCATGGAAAATACCCAGTGGACAATGATAACCCTTGTTGTTTTGGTTCGTTTATCTTGTAATGTGCTGTTGATTTTGTAATAGGAAGTCCAAGAAATGTTGAGGAGAGAGCTTCATTCTCCAACATAAAATACGTTATTCATAAAGTTAGGGCTTTTTCTCTGATGGGAGGCACAACATTTTTCTGCTTCTCATCTGTATTTGTTTTATCTGTTGGATACTGTTCCTGGGCTTCTAAATTGTTTCATAGTTCAAGGGAAGGAGATACGCAATAAAGGCCCATTTCAGTGGTAATAAAAATAGCATCTAATATGGAACAACATATTACAAGTCAAGACATCTGTTCACATTATTATGAGAGTCTCAGTCCAATTACATTCGCTATAAATTATGGAAGAACAATTGCAATAAAAATGTGCACATTATTGTTTCTGAGCTTGAGGCTAAATTGAAGATTAGGTTTTTGTGCATTCTGAATTCTGAAAGACTTTTCTGAGATATAATCCAGATTTACTGCAATAACATACATAAGAATTTATATTCAAAAGCAGGTTAATCACAACTTTGCCAATATATTTAAATGTTGGATGGACAAAAAAACAGTAAATACATCTAGGGTTTAAACAGTATATAAACAAAGAACTGTGCCACATTACACTCTCCTAGACAGGTATTTTTCGAGCATAATATTTATCCATTTATAAAAGTGGTACTTGATCTACATAGAATTCAGGAACATTCAATACAATTCCATTCTTTTATACAGCCATATCACTGGAGAATTTAACCTACTGCTTTAAAAAAATTGACCTCTAAATAGTCTGTCCTCATTGAGGTGAGGAAGGATTTTATGTTTTATGCAGGCATCAGTTAGCAGGACTGTAGAATTATAGAATTTTATAGGTTGGAAGGGACCCATGAGGATCATCTGGTCCAAACTCTACCTCAAAGCAGAGCCAGCTTAGATCACATTGTTCAGGGCCTTGACCAGTTTAAATATTTCTGAAGCTTGCAATTCAATTAAGTCTCTCAGCAGTCTCAATAATCACATTTTTTCCCTAACAATTAATTAGAATTTCACATGTTGCAATTTCTGTCCACTGCCTCTCATCCCATCACTTTTACCCCTAAGAAGCATCTGTCTCCATTTTTTTCTAAACCTTCTCTTTAAGTAGTTGAAGAAAGCAGCAAGATCCTTCTCTTATCCTTCCCTTCTAAAGACAACACTAATAGTTTGCTCAGCTGTTTCTTGCATGTGATGTGCTCAGCTCCCTAACCCACTTGGTGACCCTCTGCTGGAATTGCTCCAGCATGCCAATGTCTTTCTTGTAGCGGAGTCACAAAACTGGACACAGTACTCTTGATACAATTTCAGCAGCGCTGAATAGAGGAGGGGCGGGGAGAAACACTTCCCTCTACCTGCTGGCTTCACTCTTGCTTATGCAGTTTCAGTATTCTTTGTCCTTCTTCACCACAGGGGTGCACTGCTGACTCAGCATGTTGCCCATGAGGATCCCCAGGTCCTTTCTGACAGAAAATGACATCAACAAATGGGAACTGGTTAATGCTGGCATTATCCCAAAGAAAAGATTTAATAAACAAGAGGAGTATGAGATGGGTCCACTGTTAAATACATTCAAGTATTCAAAAAAAAAAAAAAAAAAAATTTGCACTTACCAAAACAGAGTGCTGATTTATTTCATCTTATTGCCACAATAACTTGAATGTGTCACAAACTATTATCTTAGAGCTTCATCTTACCTCCATAATAAAAGTTTTCTAGAAATTAACCATCAATTTCTTCTCACTTTTGATACTAATAAGTTATAATTGTTCAAGCATTAGAACCTGAAAATTAGTCCGTATCTACCCTGAAATGAAACCTACATTTGTTGACTGTCTTCAGTGACTCTCTTCAGTTGACCACTGGAAGCTATCAAGCTGCTCTAATACTTTAGTGTGTGAGCACCTTCCCTTCACCTTCCATAACGTATTTACAGATTACTTGCCTGTGTGCTGCAATTAAACACATGAAGTCCATGGACAGAAATCCTGCTATCTCTTTTTTCTAACTTCTGGTAGGATTCTGTATCTCACATGCTCTGTTTTGATTGTTGATAGGAAGCCACAAGCTGGAAAGGAAAAACAAGTGTTTTGCATCCTAATTTTCAGGTGGGGTAAAATGACTGACATGAACCTGGAAGACACTTGAAGTCTTTAACAATGAAGCAGCAAAATGGGAACAGCAGTGGTTAGACTGCAAGGTAGGACATGGATGAGAAACAGGAGTTCACATTCTGGTTGACACTAAGCCTTCATATAGACAGTACCTGGATTTCAGTAGCCTGTAAGGATGTTCTTTCTCATTTCAGCAAACTGAGTCTTAACTTTTTGGTTTCAGGAACACTGCAAAGATCTCAGACTTTCTGCAAAGAGTGAAAGTTAGTCAGGTACTGTGGACTTGGGTATATCAGTGCAGGTTAGCTAGTATCATGAAATTTTTTTTTATGTCCAACATCGTATCAGCTTGGAATTATTATTTCCTTAATTCAGTGTTGCAGGTACAGTGAATGTTTTGCTTTTCATGCAGTAAATGAAAACTAGACTGATAAAACATACCCACCTAGCTGGTGTGAGACTAAATGCTATAGTGGTTTGTAATTCTGAGATTAAAACAACGGTTCAAAAAAAAAATCACTAAAATCATATAGTTCTTCAAACTTAGTACCAGAATCATCTACTTGGATATGGCCTTCCAAACTAATCTTATTTTCTTCTCCGTTTTATAACTTTACCGATGAAGAGCTAATGCTTAGACAGCAAAATAGGAAGCTGGGACCGCTACAGGTATTCGGAAACATTTTATAAACATATCCATGGAATACAACTGTTTACCATAATGATTATCTTCAACTATGGTGTCTACCTGAACTTTTTTCTTACATTTTTATCTTGCTAAGGTTTTATACTTCTTTTTTAACATGGAAAGCCAAACAATTTTACCCCTTTCACAATGCTTTATTTTTTTTCTTTTTCCGGCCATCCTTATTTGTGTCATTCTCTCCAAAGTGCTGATATCCATCTCTCAGAACTCATTAGCCTTCTCCTTGGCTGCAGATCTAGTCTGGTTTTCTTTACATGCCCTGGCCTCTGAGCTCCTGTTACAATATATTTGCCTTGATGATGGGGTATCACGTTGGCCAGAACCTTGGGGTAGATCTGCTTGCACCTTTCCTAAAATAAACCTACTAAAAATATCCAAAGGTCTTTCTATCTCTAAAGTTAGGTCTCGAGAGGACATAAACTGGAACACAATAATTTTGCTGACAGTGAAAATTCAGCTCTTTTGGGTGAGATAATCCAGAACAACTGTAAACAACTTTTGTAAACAACTTTTCCCCTGCTGATTGTCCAGGCAAAGTTATGACAGAAACTATAGCTGTGGCAAACACCGCACTATGCCTCTGGATCCCTAAGAGAACCTGACCTGTCAGACTGCTCCAGTGACACCCTGGCTCTGCTCACCCTGACTTGAGCCCCAGAACATTTCTCCACCTCAACGCTCAGAGAGCCTTTTCCCAGCAGGGCTTCACCTGCAGCAGAGTGACAGCTGCCAGGACAGAGCGGGTAGATACCTTGGCAGCCTGCCTGCCTGCTCTCCTGCTTCAGTCTTTTCAACATGAGAGAAGAACACACAGAGCAAACAGAGCCAGAAGGAAGTGATATTGACTGCCACGGTCTGCTTTCCCTGACATTAAATTCTCCCATAGGCAAGGATCGTATTTTTCTATATGCCTGATGAAAGGCCTCATGCATGTTATTCAGAGGAGACAATTTTACACCTAAACAGATGCCTTAGGGGAGAGGGTTGGCCAGCTGCTTCCAGGTAGCTGCTTAGAGGTAGTAGCAGACTCTTGCTAGCAATAACAATATAAAAATATGTAATGGTCTCCTTAATTTGTGGCTCTGCCTATGCCAGGAAATTAAAGAGCAGCAGAACACAAGCCTGAGTGAAAGTAAATGGCAGCAAAGCTCACAATGGATATATGCCTTGTGGAGAGTAACAAGCCTCTGTGGGACAAAGGAAGGAAGGATATTATAGTTGTCTATCTCCATCACAGATAGACCTCAAAGAATTTCCCTCAGAAGTTGTCTTTAATGATGTACACCACAGATGGGTTACTGGTAAGAAAATCACTGGAAAATCTGGGTTGCCTGCTCTGGGCCAGGAGGGCTCATAAAGTGCAGGAGAAGGGTTGCAATCACACCTACCTGCTGATGCAGCCTGCAGTGCAGTCAGGGGCTTATCAGCCCCTCACCCTGACTGGCACCTGGCCAGATTGCTCATGGGATATAAACCTGGGCTGCTTTTTTTGTGGTGTCTTCCCAGGTTTCACCATGAAGCCAGGACACAATGTACAGGGAGAGGAATGTGAAACTGCTGCCACCTCTGGATCATGGAAGTGGCCAGTACAGAGACTGAACTGGTGTGCTGGAAATGTGTGCAAAGGCTAGCACAATACTTACTGCTCCTTATTCCAGGAAAACACAAAAAACCCCACACCAAACCACAAAGGTCCAGCCATAGTTTTCTGACCCCAAGCAAAAATGTCAGAAGTCTTGAGAAAGAGAGACCTTTCTCAGACAAACTTTTCAACTCATGAAATGACTTACGTGCACTTGGGAAGGTGTGACAGAAATATCTAGATTTTTAGTTTGACCTTGGTTTTTGACTATGATCTCATAAAAATAAGTGAAAGGACCTCCTGATGGGAACAAGAGATTGTTCCTTCCCTGGGGATGAATGGAGTTTGCTCAAGGTGTGGCACGCAGTAGAAATAAGTCTCAATATGGAGGCAGATGTTTACAGCCAAAGAGAAGCCTGAAAGGCTTAAAAGTCAGTTTGTGATTTTCTTAATAGATTTGAGGAATCCTGTCCTTAACTTTTATGCAAAGCATAGTCTGAGGCTTTATTTCACACTTGGTATAAAAAGGGCCTGACTTCTCATGTGCATTTAAACATTTACTCTGCTGTTTCTCTCTATAGATCAGCCATTCCAAGACCATTTGTTGGAAATGACAGCTTCACTGGGGTAAATGTGCTATCCCTTCTTCAAACACACTGTGTTAAATAGAGAAGGGAACAGAGTATAATTTAGCTCTATCAGCAAAATTAACAACCACATTTGTGGTGTTTCAGGGATTTTTTTTGTTCCTGGACACAAATCTCTGACCCAGTGTGTATTGAATCATGACTCTCTACATAATCTAAAATATTTTCTGGGAACATCTGTCCAGTCACATAGCTTCAGGGTTTGCTCCATGCCAACTCCCTGATCATTCAAAATGCATACACACATGTAAACTCATTTGTTTCCAAGCACTGTCTTAGAGTAAGCCCAACTAGTTTTCTCTGAGAAAAATACAAACGCAGTTCCCACCACCACTTGAAATAGGAAATATGGGTAAGAATATGGCAGAGCTCTTTCCACCAAACTCAGACACCTTGACACAAGGACATGGTACAGAGCACACATCCATACATTATAGCAACATTATAGAAACAACCATTCTGATGAGCTGTGACAGAGCTCTCTGTGGCATTCTGAAGACTTTGAATGAAAATCCCACAATACCTAATAACTTTGTCTTAGGGCCAAGGGGTTGACATGTGGCTCAAGACTCCCATAGTCTATAAAGTCTGTGCAGAGTGCATACAACCAGTCCACTTGCTCTCAGCTGCGTGGGACCAGCCTTTCTCAGTTCTGTTTATACAAGCTATCATCAGGCAGATAAGTGAAATGAATGTGGAAGGCCAATGTTGTGGATGAATGCTAAGACATTTAAGCAGTTCCAGCTATATGAGAACAAATAAGTATTTTATATAAAGACTGTAGAATGACCTATATCTGATGAAAACTGTATGCAGAGGTTTTACAGAATCTGGCTGACTGTGATGAACAGAAAGCCTTAGATACAGCTGTCAGTGCCCGTAACTCTCAGTGACACTGTTGAAAGCGTGATTTTCTTATCAAGCTGAGAGCAAAACCTTTAGTTCTTATAATCAAAAGGGTTTTACACATTTTAATTACTGATGGTAAAGTGTTTCTCCCTTCTTTAAACATTTTCTTTTTTGCTTCCTCTTTTGTTCGCTTTAAACATGACTTGCAAAATGCAAGATGTGTCGGCACTCTCAGGCTGCACTTACACTGATTTCAAAGGCAGGTTCTGAATGCACATGCCAGTTCCTGGGCAAACAGCATGCCAGAGTCCTGTCCAGAAGGCAGAGCACCCAGGTTTCCTTGGGGGTCAGGACCACATCCCTCCTCCACTTCAGCAGGAATGCATTGTCTCACACTGGCACACTGTACCTCATCACCCATACCCTTCTGAGACGCCCAGCAGTCCCAGGGTGCCTGTCTCATGCAAGCCCATGGCCACAGAGATTGCTCTAAGGTGTCATTACTGCCTGCTGCTACTGTCAGAGGATTGTATCAGACCCATTATCAGGAGGTGTGCCTTGGGAAGAGCCACACTGTCTGAGAGGTGCCTAGATGCACTAGAAAGTGGGTGCTGAATAGACTTTTTTTATTGACTCAGAATTATACAACCATTGAGGCTGGAAGGGACCATTGGAGGTCATCTAGTCCAACTCTCCCCGCTCAAAGCAGGGTAAACTGGAGCAAGTTATTCAGAGCCCTGTCCAGCCAGGTGTGGAACATCTCCAAGGATGGAGGCTATAACCTCTCTGGGCAACCTGTTTGAGTGCATTTGACCATCTTTACAGGAAAAAAGCTTTTCTTACATTAAAGTGGAATTTCCTGTATTTTAATTTGTGTCCATTGTCTCTCATTCTGTTACTGGATGCCACTCAGAAAAGCACAGTCTTCTTTACTCACTCATATCTGGTATTTGTACACAATGATAAGATCCCCCTGAACTTTCTCTTCTCTAGGCTGGACAGCCCCAGCCTCTCTCAGCTTTCCTCATGCTGAAGATGCTTCAGTCCCTTCATCATCTTTGTGGCCGTGTGCTGGACTTGCTCCAGTAACTCCATTTTTTTTTTTACTGGGGAGCCCAGAGCTGGACACAGCAGTCCAGACATGTCTCACCACTAGAGAGGAAGGATCATCTCCCTTCACCTGCTGGTGTCACTACTCCTAATGCAGCCCAGGGTGCTGTTGGCCTTAGCAGGCGCCAGCTCCTCCACACTGGGACAAATTTGAGCTCTCCTAAACTATGTATCCATCAAGCTTTCACGTCGCTTAAAATTTTGAAGGCAAAGATTTATCCATTCACAACAAGTCTCCTTCTGCAACCTGCTTTATTCATTGAAAATTTCCTACAAGTTCCAGTTACTATGAGGAAGAGCATTTTTCATGTAAGACCTGTAAACAACATATGATGTGAACATTTTCACAGCAACACCCCCCACCTCCCAAGAAAACATTTTAGCTGACAGCTAAATTTAATTTACGTTTTCAGGTCTTAATGATGGCAGTTGTAAATCTGTATATTATTAATTGCTGTGGCGTACAAAGCAGTCAACCTATTAATTTGGCAAAAGCAGACTCATAAAATATGCAGAATGTGCATATACTTTACTGATTATTACTAAGGAAGTCCCCTGCTCATCAACAGGTTTTTTTCTATTATCATTATTATTGCAATGGTAAGATTAACTTGTGCAGTACTCTATTTTACCGTTGCATTTCTCTTGAGTGTTCCTAATAATACAATCACATGTGTGCAGTTCAGCCACTGAATTTTTTCATATGACATTTCTTACAATGAGGAGTAGAATCATGACAAATTTCTGGAGATAAATTGCTATCCTCATTGAAAAAAATAATGGAATGAATGCAAGAAAAGACTGGTTTACACAGGGGCATCTTAACCTGCAAAACTTTCTGTGCACATTCCATTCTTGAGTTACAGAAACAAATTTAAGAGTGTATTAGTGCACAAGAGACAAAAATGAACTGAAAACTGTGGAGAATCAAAAGATACCAGGAAGCGAAAAACACTTTCTGATTATTTACCTTTTTTCTTGTTTTGCCTAGGTGTTGCGGTCCATTTAATCTAGTTAGACCTTCCTGCACTAATCTGAAAAATGCATGCTTAAAAGTGGACTCAAATGGCTTTGTCCTTTTGGGTACATCTGCAGAAATACTGACATATCCATGTTAGCTGTAAACAAGACAACTCAGCTGGAATGTAAAGTCAGATAGCTGGATAAATTGGTACAAGAGAACTCTTGAAACTGCTGTGGGGACCTGCTGCTGACACCTGATTCAGCTGCTTTATATTTGCATTTGGCCTGAGTGCAGACAAGTGCTGGGAGTAGGGGAAGCATGTTTATATTACATTATAAAAGTAACAGGCATTTGAACAGATTAGACATGGTTCAGACTCAATGCATCCTCATATAGAAAGTCATATTTTTCACTCTTGTCCTGGGATCAAAAATGGCATTGCACTCTGTTCAGAGAGCAGGCTTCAGGATAGACAAACCCCTATGTGTCACACCTCTTCATGGGGGTCAGCTCTTCTGTTTGTTTTGTGGGGTTTTTGTCTGTACTCTAGCTACTGTTACTTTAAAGCCTTCATGTTCATCAATTTATTTTATTCAGGTTGTCATAAATGGTCTTCTAAAATCTTTTTCCTTGCGAAGGGATAGTGTAGATTTGCTTTGGCACTTGCTAGCGTTGGTACAGTCTTCAGGTTTCATTTTTACTTTATCAATAAATGGTAGTCTGATCTGACCAACAGATCAGTTTATGAGAATGGCTGTAGTAGATTGCAGTCCTTTCCGCTCTCAAGTTTAGTGAGACTCTTTCATACAGAAAACATCTTTGCACCTGCTGAGATTAAAAAATTGGACTTTTTTTTTTTTTTTTTTTTTTTTAGTGTGCTGTGCTCCTGTGCAAATGAAGGGTCCTTTCTGTGAAAAGAAACCAAATAGAGTCCTGAAAGGCTACATGGAGATTTTATACAGTTTCAGCCTTAGGTGAATTATTATAGGTATGCTATAAATCCCTGAAATCACACAGATCATAATGAAGCTCATCCCCAGCAATATGTACAGAGTACAATACTTTGTCCTTTTCTGATTTTGATCTAGTACATCGATTCATTTCATTTCATGCAGATTGATCAAAATCAATGTCTAGCACACAGAGATTCTTCATTTCACTTTGTTGTTCCAGAATATCTGTCTTCAGCTGCATCATTATACAAGATAACGTATGAAAAAGAAAAAAATGGTTTGTGATCTAAATAATACTTCAAGTGGCAAAATCTACATTATTCTCTTTGTCTGAAGAAACTCACTGTGTATTGGGTGGTTACCTTTTTCCTTCTGCTTTAGTTGGCTGCTTAATTAAGGTCCTGCTTTACAATACTAAATAATGCATATTGATTAATAGCTTTCACAAAAACTGCAAGAGTAAGATTGGCATCTGGTGGACTTGACAGATGCACAAGCCACTCACAGTGCTTTTCTGTCAGGCAATTCAGTCCCCAGAAAAGGAGACTGCATGACTAATGAGTTTTGCACCTCCTCTTCATGTGCTCATCTGCTTTCCCATTGATGTAATTTATTAGTCACTTATGTGAGTCATGGTTAGCACATTGAAGTGGGAGTGGTTGGTGGCAGCCATTATAATAACCGTAAAGCAAATAAAACAGAAATCAGGAAAGTGGGAAATGATGTCTAAGCAGCAGAGAACACCTGTTTTCCATTTATGCCTGCACTAAATATTTGCAATTAATTAAAGTTACAGTCAGAGTTTAATAATGTATTTACACTCGCAACTATTTTTACAAACCAGCATTCTTGCATCCTTGCTGGACTTTTGAAGAGCAATATTTGTGCATCACTACAAAATGAAAATTTTCCTAACAGTTCACTATGATGAACCAAGTAGTTTATGTGACATCTTCACTTTAATAAAACTTTTGACACTCCCATGACCATCTCATAAACAGAACAGAGAAAATATTTCTAGGTTGTCATAGGGAGCCAGTTCTTTGGCCCCTACAGACACATCTAACCAGGTAGCAGATGGGGCTCAAAATAAACTTAATGTGTTTGAAATGTAGTTGAGCCATGAAGAGACATTTTGAACTGAGGACAGAAAGTCCTCACGAACCATCAGAAAACTGCTGCTGTCTACAGAGGTCAATAGGAAGCTGTTTAGTTGGTTCTTTTGAAGTGCATGAGTACATCACAGTTTTTTTCTGCTTAACCCATTGGTATTTGAGATGAACAGGAACATTGTGTTTCATGTGAATAAAATAGACTAGGGAAGAGACACTTCAGCGAGGCACACAGATTTGAGCTAGCTCAAGGCAAATAGTAGTGATGTAATTGGACATAGGATTTATTCTGACAGAATATAGAAGTAGGGTTGTCTAGGGTATTTTAGGTGCAAGCCAATAGGACAAGTCATTAATTTCTATTAGCATCCTAAAAGCTTTATTGCTAGAAGACCCAGAAAGCTTAAGAATGCTTGTATGAATGTCATAAAAGAAGGCATAATAAAGTGAATGTGTTCAGCAAGTTGTTAGATATTTTTATAAAAGGAGATTTTTGCTGACTGTGACAAATGTCTAGAACTTCAACACTGAACTCATCATTAGGGAGGACAGAAACATGAATTTCAGCAAGGAGAAGAGCAAAATACTGAATCAGCATTGAAACTGGCTGCGTGAACAGCAGTCCTGCTGAAGAGGACCTAGAGGTAACAGGGGATGGCAGGTTGAATATAAGCTGAAAGTGTGGTCTTATTGTAAATAAGGCAGATTATGTACCGTGCCACATTAAAATCATGGCGAGCAGACTGAGGGAAGTTATTGGCTTCTTCTACTTGGTATTATTGATGAATCCCCATCTGTGTGCAGATATGGGTCCCTAAGTTTAAAAGGGCCATGGAGAAACTGGAAAGGGTCCAGCAGAGAACAGCTAAGATGGTCTGGGACCATATGTGAGGAGCTGGACTTTGTTGGTCTTGTGAAGAGGTGATCTAACATCAGCCTACAGCTATATAAATTAAAAGCTGATGGGCTACACTCTTCTTTGCAGAAGCTGGTGATAACACAAGCAGTGATGGACTTGAGTTGTAGCTTGGGAGGCTCAAGGTGAACTTTAGAAAAAGATAGGTTCACCAGGGGGGTAGTGCAGCATTGAAACAGGTTATTCATAGAGTGGCTAGAATCTCTGATTTTAAACATTTTCAAGACTTCATTACACAAAACCATGGCTGACCTAATCTGGCACAGCCACAGTCCTGTTTCAAGAAGGAGGCTGGAGTAGAGACTCGAAGAGGTCCCTTCCAAATAACATCTTTACAGTTTTAGGATGGTTTTCATATCCAAGCTACCCCATCTGATCTATGGTTGTAAGCATTCTGAAAGCAGGTAGGAAGATTGAAGCCATATCAGCAGCACACAACTTAAAAGACTGTCTTAGAACTGAAGTCAAGGATTTGTAGAGATTGCTTGCAAAGGTATCAAAAGAGAGTGTAGATAATCTTAAACTGTGAGACAAGGCAATCTGACACCAACAGAGCACAAACTGAAAAGAAGTGTTGAGAAGTAAGCGTGCTCTAAGCCCCTTTTCAAAGGTTAAGAAAGTGAACTGGTACTAAAGTAAAGAGTTACATTTCTAACACCATTTGCACAGAGATGTCACTACAGTACAAAAATAAACAATGGCACTTGAAGAAGAAACAGAGATCCTGCAGAGACAAAGTAGCTTTTGCTGTCTTCCTCAAAGACCTATAAAGCCCCAAGCCTTTCTCTGCTTGTGAATGCCTGGCGAATAAAGATGAGATGAAAGTCATGAGTTTACTGGAGAGACTCACTTCAACAACCAGAAACTCAACAAGGCAGACCACACTGTTTCTTTTACAAGCTGTGGTGAAGTACTTTCCACTTGTTGAAGGTAATAAATTAGAAGTAGAGGAATGGCATAGAATTTACCAGTTTTCTAAAGGTAAATTTGGTGTTTAAAAAGTCAATGTAGCCATCAATTCAAAAACAGTTTTATTTGAAAACTGTTTCAGTAGGTTATGCCTACATTATGTGTCCAGAAACTGTGTGCAGACCATCATGCCACCATTATGTGTGCAGAAACTAATCCTTTCTTGAAGGTTAGTGCTTAAATCCTATACCTAGCATAATTTCATGTGAAAAAGTGAGTCAAACACTTTTGACAGTAGCACAGCTATTTGCTGATAAAAATCAACCAAGACACTGTGTCTAGGTACTGAAAGCAATCTATGTGCAATTATCCAAGACAAGACTAGCACAATGCAGTCTCTCTGGTTCACCAGTTGAGTCAATTGTTTGCTGCATTTGTATGGTGTTTGATTAACTGAAACTGCTGATTTATGGATTATATTTAAATTTTTACCTGAATTTAGTTATTGTGCTTATTAATGCATCGCCATTTTAGTAAAATCATAGTAACTTAGCTTAGTGTGTGCTCAGTTAAGTACATACTGATCTGTTCAACATTGGGAAGTTGCGTAGAATGAACATTGAGACCTTAAGTAACCTTAGACAAGAAATTTGCAAGTCAGTTGTCTCTCTGCAGGTTCATTTCCTTTCAGCAGCAATTCAAAACAAATTAATCCACTGCAGAATTAGCTCTTTCCAGAAATGTAAATCTTCTTCCGCAGAACAGCGTTATTTGAACAGAATAAGCAGTTTTATTGGTCAAGCAATTGGGGGTGACTTCTTTTTGGAAGAGCTTACAGAATTTTTAAAGTATGAAAGTTACAGCAATTTGCAACAACAGTACAGAAAGAGATGAAAGAAAACAGGAACCTGAACTGTATGGGAAAAAGCCAGTTTTATACTTTATGATTTTTATTAAGATTTTAGGTATAGCCTTCTCATCTGCTGCCTCTGTTCCACTTCTGTTATTACAAATTTGAAGTTGTTAATATTATTTGCATTTACATTTTGTCCATACTTCTGAATCATGACATTCTTTTGAAATACAAGGTTAAAGATACAGAGTCTCATAGACCAAAATCCTGATCTGTTGCAGACAATGTTATGGCATAATCTTTTGAAAACTTAGTTAACACCCTTAAAATAAAATTAAAAAAAAAAAAAAGAAAAGAAAAAAAAAAGTTGTTTTCTTTCCTGGCAATGTAGAAACACAGAAATTGTAAAGACAAGGACTTTACTGAAGAAGTAGCAGAACAGCTTCTTCAGCAGCTACATATATACCACAAAACACCACTAAACTGATTTCAACACAGACATATATAGATTTGTTCCATTTACCTCCTTCAAGATGAGGGAGAAAATGCAGTTAGAAGCTGAATTATATTGGGATGGGGCAGGGAGAGGAGGGAATAGGGAAATAGGAGAAGGAAGAGAAATCACTCCTGTAGCATATGACATGACCTTTTCCTAGTTGTTAGACAAGAATGACTTGAATTTTACAGGCCAAAGAGTGATTCTCTGATTCTCTAGTCTGCTATTCAAAACATAACTGTAACTTTTGAGTTTCTCACAGCCTTGAATATTTTCATGCATTCAATCTTCCCAAAGAGTGCACAACTAATGTCAGTCTACTTTCAGAAAACAAAGGCATGGGTAAATTCCCCAAAGCAGTTGTGCAAGTCTAAGAAAAGCAGCTCATTTCCAATGTGGAGCTCAGGAGCATGTTTTGAGCTTCTGGGCTCTCTACAGAGAGCATAAGGAGAGAAGGTGCATGCAAATGCAACTCTAAACAGCCAGCTCAGACAGATAACCTGTTGTGAGTATTTGCTTCAAATTAATATGAATCAATCTCTCTCTGCTGGTAAGAAATGGAGCCTGAAGTGGTTAGCTCAGATGTAAATATGTAAATCGTATCCATCTTCTTTTAGTCAAATGAATCCTCCTGAAACAGCTAAAGTCTGACTAGAGTAAGCTGACAGCTAATATTCTGTATACATATGACTCTTAAGTCTGAGTCTTCTCAGATACTTCTTTGGAGGCTTCTAGGAAATATCTCCATCTACATAAGATCCTCTAGCTGGATTCTCTGTTGATGATGATCGTAAATCCTTCCTTTCAAAGATGCAGTTTACTCTTTAAAAAACAAAACAAAACAAAACAAACAAAACAACCAAAAAACCACTGAAAACTATTCTATCATTCTTCTGGAAGAGTGGGTAGAAAATGTCCCTCATAATTCAGCACTCAAGCTCATTTCTTCTTCTGCCTGAAAGTGCAAGAATCAGGACTGTATCTTCTTGTCTCCTCAGAAAGTGTCCTAATCATTAGTCCACAGGCTGTTTGGCACATAGCAGCTAGGAGGAAAAGTTTGGATGAGGAGTGCCACCTCCCATCTTTGCCTTTTGGAAATGTGCGCTGTTTAAAGAGGAATTACAGACTGCTTGGAAGGCAGCTGGAAGAGAGCACACTAACACATGCTCTGACTGCTCTGGTCACTGCTCCACAGACATGGGGACCCCTGTGGCTGATGGCCATACCCCAGCTGCTGCACGCAGACCCCCATGCACACACATACACACACAGAACAGGGAGCCCCGCACCCAGCAAAAGAGTTATAAATGGAGTTTAATGGGAAGACAGGACAGACTGTGCTAGTCAGGCACCAGGCATGGCTTTATCACAGAACCTAACGCACTGTAAACATTGTTATCTGAGGTCTCCTGGAAAAACATAATTATAATGCTAGCCACTGTCTCTGTAGGTTGCCAGTGTACAGCCAGTAACAGAATGTGGCTGATGTGCATGGGGAATGACTGCACCAGACTGGTTTCCTCAATAAAAAATTGCGCCTGCTCTAGTGGGGAGAGAACTGTTTGGGTTTTTGTACACTTCGTTTTCACTATCAGGCATTAATTATGTTTAAGTTCCATAAATATGGTCTTGTGGTTTTAAAAATAATAAAATGCTCTATATAAGCTCTGCAGCATTTTTTTTTGTTCATATGGTACTACAAAATGGGAAGGTAAGACTTGTGTAACCAGGGAATTTCAAGAACAAATCTACTTGCTATAAGTTTCTCCCACGTTTATCCAGATTCAGAAGATTTTCTTGCAAGACCTTTTCATGGCCAGCCCCACATCCAGGGATCCAAATTAAAATCTTCCTGTCTTATTCATTTAGCAAAGAACATAAATGTGTGAAAAGCCCCTAAAAGCAGGTATAGCACATAAAATGAATAAAATAGTCCACAAATATTTCATTGTGGAGAATTTATTATGCAGTTAACTTATAGCAACTAAATGAGAACCAAGTAAACAATAAAAATAATCCTCAAACTTCACAAACTGATTTTAATGGAAGAGTACAGCTACAAGAGCAACCAGATTTGAAGCACGCTATGCAGTGTCCTTAGTATTTTTGGTTTACTAATCTTTAGGATGATTCCTTGCACGCTGACAAGTATTCAGAGCCTTCTTACCGCAGGAGAGTACAAACCATCAGGTTTACACCCTGTATTGTCTAGAATAATCTTCCTCTTCCTCCACAATTCTAATGCTGGAGACAGCAAAACATTCAGCTATTCAAGGATTTGTATGTATTTTTGGAAACTGTAGACTAACTTTCTTGTCATTATTTGACTGAGAAATCAAGACTGGTCACAAGTAGAAGTGCAGCATAAATCCATGAGTTTATTCCTTGTAATATGAATCATCAAAGGCAAAGACAATTAAGAAAGAATCTTTACTGAATTAAATATAATTGACTCACCTAACCTGACTTCTGTCACATGGAAAGATGGCTCCTTTTCCACTTGCAGATCTACAGTTGCAGAACAGGTTCAGTGTCCTGGTAGCAGGAGAGAAGCAGAATGTCATACCTGGGGAAGCATCAGAGTTGTCCAAGCATAAACTGCTTATTATCGACAGGAGAAAATGGCAAAGGATAGTAGTGGTAAGTTTCCATTTGTGGAGGACAGAAGCCCCCATCTGCCTACTTGGCTTGCTATCTAGAATGATTTGTTGCTTGCCAGGGGCTCAGATCCAAGATGTTGCAGAGAAACCGCCAAGGCTCTCAGGCTATTACTCCCTGCTGCTTATCTACAGAATCACACAATCGTCTAGGTTGGAAAAGACCTTGAAGATCAGCCAGTCCAACCATCGATCTAACACTGACAGTTCCCAACTACACCATATCCCTCAGCGCTAAGTCAACCCTACTCTTAAACACCTCCAGGGATGGGGACTCCACCACCTCCCTGGGCAGCCCATTCCAACACCCAGCAACCCGTTCTGTAAAGAAATACTTCCTAATATCCAGTCTAAACCTTCCCTGGTGCAACTTGAGGCCATTACCTCTTGTCTTATCACTTATTACTTGGTTAAAGAGACTCATCCCCAGTTCTCTGCAACCTCCTTTCAGGTAGTTGTAGAGGGCGATGAGGTCTCCCCTCAGCCTCCTCTTCTTCAGACTAAACAACCCCATGGGCACATGGGCACCAATGATACTGCCAGGGGAGACCAGGGGAGTCAAGAGTGACTACAAGGATCAGGAGCTACAGACTGGCCAGCTTCACCTTTTCCCCTGTAAAAATCATGGACTAAAGCCCCTTGGAGCACATTTCTGGGCCCATGCAGGAGAAGGTGTTTAGGAAGAGTCAGCATGGGTTTACCAAGGGTCAGTCATGCCTGAACAATCTGATTGCTCTCTATGATAAAATTACTGGATTTGTGGACAAAGGGAGAGCAGTGGATAACTTTGACCTTGCCTTCAGCACTCATCAGACCTTTCAAAACAGTCTTCCTTCTCTTGACTTAAAGAATAAAAATTACATCTGCTAAATTTCTGTAGAACTTCCACCAGTTAGCACCTGGGTTCTCAGCAGCCTGTGACCACAGTGTCTTGAAGTGAAAGAAAAATTTACATAAACAATCATGTGTGTCAACTTATGGCTTTGCCATGCTGCAGATATAGGGAAAATATTCTCGTATTTATTTCCATGAAAAAATAAGACAGATTTTCATTGCATTGGCAGATTATTCTGCTGCAGAGAAGCAATGGTATGCACCCAGATCTCTTGGTGGATGTCTGCAATTCAGCAAGGGAAAGTTTTCTGCAGTACAAAAGCAGATGCTGAGTGGATATAGACTGGCCCAGCACCTGGAGTAACACCACAGATGAGGAGAGGGAAAACACAGTGTCAAGAACAGGATGAGAAACTGAAAATATCAGAAGAAACTTTCTGAGCCCCTGTTCACCCTGACAATAGCCAGACATGTCTTTAGAATCACTGACAACATCACACCTGCAGGTTTGAAGCATTTGACTGGAGACTGAAATCTGTCCTTGCTCTTTGGCTGAGTGGAGGTTCCCCTTCTTTTTGTCTTTCCTGGACTTTCCCCATCTGGGTGCCTCAAGGCATTGCATGGAAATGTGCTGGCATCTTGAGAACCTGCTCTGTCAGGTGCCATCAACACTTACCGTTGATCTTCTTGACCTTCTTCACCACTGCTTTTAGTGTCTTCACTTTCCAGAAGAGGTCATCTGAAGCTTTCTGCTACAGATCTCTATAGGTGAAGGAGCACATTCATCCCTGAAGGGCGGCCCACTCTGCCCGCATACATGCTCACATGAACTTGAACAGACCATTCCTGTTTCAGTGGAGTAGTTTCCTTCAGAAACAGCCACCAACTTCAGGGTGGTTTTTGATGGCAGTGAGACACTGAATGTGGGCATAGAGTACAGGTGCTTGTTTTCCACATGGCAAGACCTACACTCTCATCAGCATATGGAAATCATTTCCTCATCCAGGGCAAAAGCTGCCCAGCTGTCTGGCTCCTGAAGACAACAGCAGGAAACACAACCACAGAACAGACCTCTTCCTATGCTGGCAGCTGACCCACACCTTCCCTTTTTACTCTGCCACCTCTGTGTGCCAGTGTTGACTTCCTTCCCCATCAATTCTCTGCCATGTTCTCCATCACTATTTCCACCCATTTTGAAGAAGGACAAGGTGTCCTTTGGAGGATCACAGTAAATCACTGTCCCTACACCTTTGCCTCCTCAGCATTCCTTCCTTTAGTAGACCTCCCTCAAACCTAAGAAAAAGCATAAATTCTTCTCAGAGTCTAAGCACACCAGACAGTCATTACCCACAAACAAGAGGGTCATGAAACCAGGAGCATGAATAACTTCAAAGGAGTAGAAACAAAAGACCTGAAAAGGAGAGGATGCTGGTAAAAAGGAAAACCACCACCAAAGCAAATAGAGAACTATGTTATCCCTTGGGGAGGAAGAAAACTGCTATTCAACCTCAACTTTTGACTTCTCAACTTGGAGAGTCAACAGTTAGATTCAAACTTGTCAGCTTTCCTAGCTGCTTTCCCACCCCTAGTCTCACTACTCAGCACTTATGAGACAACTTGCACCAGGCAGACCTCTGCAAAGCTATACAGCTTCTCTTTTAGGCACTCCACCATCAGCAAAAGGTTCCCCCAAATTCTTGGACTAACCACCCATATACCTGTTCCTCTCTTCATCCCTTCACAAACCCATCCCACACATCTGTAAGTTTTTCAGAAGAAGCTCACTTTGGTTGGGATAGGCTCTTTTCCTCTCAGTTAGAGTACTTTCAACACTTTCTGTCCCAGTGGAGTCCCCCCTCTATCTTCCAGAGCTATGCAAGATCTACTTCTCAGTCTTTGCTCTGGACCCATTTGAAATAGGCTTTAACCATGACAGGCTATCAGAGGGCAGAAGAAAACATACTCCTTTCTCCTCTGGCTATTTCTTTTGTCAGGGGCCCTGAGGACACTAATAGTCCCAAATTGACCTTATCAGCCTCACCTGGGATCTCCATCAATGCACATTCCACCCATTCATCTGGAGCTCCATTTAAGCTCAGACCTGGGCCTCTAGCTCTTTTCTAAGTTATGTTGTAGGTGTATCTGCTTCTAGTTTGGTGTCTGGACTTATTTTCTGACTGATTCTTAGATCTCTGTTCTAAGTAGTTGGTCTCTAGTTCTGTCTCTGGCCCTCTCTTTTGTGTGGGCATCAGATCTAACTTGTAGCTTTCCATCTGAGCCTCATCTCCTGCTGCTCCTGGTCAGCTTTCTTAGTGCACCCTGGACCTGATTTGCCACCTCACTTTTCCTGGGAATGCCAAAAGAGCCTGCTACCAGCACCATACCCTACCTGCTGTGCCTGGATACTGCAGATCTGTGTCCTGATCAAAGAGGGCACTGTCCCTGCCTGTGCTGTGGTCATCCTCAGCTCCTAGGTCAACTCTCTTGTGAAGAAGCTTTGTTCTTGCTGCTCCCTAGCACTTCTTGCCTTGTGTGGCATGAGGCCACCCTCCTGCCATCAAAAGGCTTGAAGCTGTCATAACTGTGCTGGGAGTTCAGGTAATACCTTTGTTTAGCTTTTGCCTAATCACTTTTCTTCCTTGGGCATGATGCCAGTGTAACTGTAGCCCTGTAATATATTGTCACTACTGGTAACATGCCATAAGTTTTGTATTGAGTTTGTAAGGACTCAGGACTGAGTCTTCTCAGGTTTGCTCTGTCTTAATTTCTTTTGACCTGCCTGACACTTTATTTTACTTGGTTTGGATGTGGCAGCAATTTTTCTAACTGCCCAGATATCTATATCCAATTTGTTTTGTTTATCTCTGTGTGATACAAGCACAGTTTGCTATAGGTGGCAGTAACAAGCAATTGTTCCAGGTAGATTGAGACTTTTACAACTCTGATACAATTATATTGAGTAGAGAAATGCAGGTCTGCAATGATAGCAGAGGCTTACATGTGGAGACACAAGATGTGCCATAGAGAATACAGGTATGGGATGAGAAAAGCTGGGGCACATGGTACCGGAGATCCCATGCTATAAACAATTCAGTAATGACCAGTTAAACTGCAGACCTGGAGCTGGGCAAAAGTGAGTTTAAGGTTAGGAGGAAGAGCAAAGAAATAGTATATAACAAAGAAATAGTATGAAACAAACAGAAATCCAAATTTAGTACATAAGGTGCTATGTAACCTGGAGCTGCAGACCAAGGAAGAAAGAGAAAGGTGTATAGGCATGTTAGCAAACATACAACCTGTAGATACAGTTTACGTATATTATACACACACACATATGTGTGTATAAAAAAGAACTAAGAGAAAGGATAGGCAAAAGAAGAAAAAATGGAAGAAGAAAGGAAGAAAAAACACTGTCAACATGATCACATTTGTCCTGGTAAAGGACTCTACATGTTGTCCACTTACTGCAATATTTCATCACCTGCCAGCACCAGCATGAAACCACTGACCTTCAGACCCAGAAGAGCAGTGGAAGGGTGAGGATAATACCAGGAAAAAGGCGGAAACTAAAATGTGTATGCATTACTATTAAAACTGTATTACTGCTATTACTACAGCTTTTTACCTGTAGACAAGTACTCTACCTGCATTATTATTCTTTTTTCTGTAATTATTTGATCTAGACTAATGATGATTCCTGAATTAGACTGTTAAGATTTCAGCTTTACTAGCAATAATTTCTTGGTCTTTGTATACAAGGTGTGCTTTCTCTTTGCACATGAGAGAATCTAGAATGTAATGCCACATGAGAGAATCTAAATTCTCCTGCCTGCACTCCACCATCTCTCCTTGAAAGGCCCTACACAGGATGCTTATTTATCCCTTCTCATCAGTTTAGCAAAGCAAAATTCTGAGCAATTCTGCTCCTGCCGTTCAGGGTAACCATACAGCTTGAAGAAGAACTTGTGCTCCTTGCTACCAACAATATTAGGCAGGCATCAGAAAGCAAGAGGACTTCCACAAGGGAAGATGTTTCCTCTTAAATTAGGAGACAGTCCTTTAGGATTGAGTAAGAGAGCAGCCTCCAGCACATCTCTGACTATACAGGGCCCAGGATTGTGTCCTATTTGAGAGGCCTATCATAATATGATGCCTTCTACAAGTTTGTGATGCCTTCTGGAGGTGTTTTCAGGGAAGAAGTTTCCACCCTGGGGACTGCCAGAGCTTGCATCTCTTGAGGGATATGGATAAACCCAAGGGATTAAGTCCTCTCAAGGCCTTGCTAGAGCTAACAGTGAGGAAGCTCTATCTCTCCTTCTTAGCCTTTCCTCTCTGAAGACCAACACCAGTCACACAGCATATGAAACTGAGGCCTACTAAACCTAAACAGCAGGAATCCTCTTCCTCTGTGTTTACTAACAGTTGAATAAGGCAGACACTATAAAATTCTCTCCCTGATGGTCTTCACTTAGAGGCCTCCATGGTGTCCCTCTCTCTTCCTGGGGCCCAGTGTGTGGGTGGTATCCTGAGCCATAAATCCCCTATTTGAATCTGGTTTCTCCAGTCAAGGTGTGGTAGAAAGGTGCAAACTAAGGACAGTCATAACCAGCTAGCCATATTCCAGATGTTACAGTCTTAGAGTTTACCCAGGCCAGATAATAAAACCTTTAATCCATCCCATTAAACAGAGAAGGGGCAGTGTCTGTGTGAGCAGAGATGTGTATCTTCATAGACAGCTTTTGGTCTGGGATCTCTACTCAATTTCCAGTAGAATCATTGATATTTGTCTGGGTGTTTCTTATAGCATGTTTACCTTTTTGCTTATGTATTTGCCTGTCCATAGGTAATATTACTTGCTGGTTTGTTTTACTGTTTCTGTACACATTGAATTAAAATGCTTATGACTGTAATCCACAAGTGGCTTTTCTCACAAAGCAAAGACATTCTCCCAGCAAATTATTCTTTACAACAAAACTAGTGACTGTTGCAAAGGTGAGTTAGGGATTCATAAAATTATATATATTTAGTAGTGGAATAAGTTACTGTGTTCCATTCATTGATTTCTATAGCTACAGCCTCTGGTGTTCCCTTTGCACGTTTACTTACATAGGAAAAGTATAATGAAATAGCTAACCATTGGAACTAGAGTTGCTATTTAAACCTCTTTGTGTTCAAGTAGAAGTAAAAATGAGTTATTTCATTAGAAGGAGGAAATTAAACAATTTCCATCTGTATTCTGAATTACAGGGTTAGTAGCACTGCATTTGTGTTAAGCATGAATACATATATATATATATCACCTTGGCCTCTCTTCTTGTTTCATAAGTGGAATATGGTCTGGGAATAACTAGATGACCTTCTAGAAGGTCAAAGTGCAGGAAGGAAGAAGTGGTATTGATAATTTTAGTGGGGCAAGATTTACAGGAGTTATTCATTTCACTGTTATCCAATTATCCCTCCTGGTGCCTAGATTGAAATTTCAGATTCTCAGAAGTCCTGTTTACTTGATGCCTAAGCCCTAAAAATTTTGGCTAAAAGTGCCAACATTTATATGCTGACACTTCACATTCTGTAAACAGCTGTAGAGGATGGTCTTACCTAGTACATAGGCAGGAGCTGAGGAGGAAAGAGTAAGTAGAGGAAGCACTGCTGTCATCCCTCTTATAGAAGAACCTTGAGGTTGATGTCACACTGCAGTGATGCTGTTTCTCTGCCTGTGGAAATCTGGATCTAAAGCTTCTTTTGAACATTCTCACTATGAAACTATATGGCAGCTTCTCAAGTGGCAGCTCATGGGCTAATTTGGACTGAAAGAAAGAGCAAGTATCCTGCCGATGGCAGAAGACTTTCTCTGCACCAAGCGCTTCACAGGGCATGACAAATGCGTGTAAATGGGGGAAGGGTCAGAGATAATTTTAGACCTTTACAGCAAGAGTAGAGGGAGTAGAACTGGAGTACCAAGACAACAGTAAAATTGACTCCTCAGCAGAAGATCTGCATTCTGACAGCAGCTCTTTCCTTGCTCCCTCAGTCCAACTCTTTGCACATGCATATTCACCTTTAGTTTGCCAGATCTTACCGTCCCTCTAAAAAAAATTGGTGGAACAATCTTGAGACAAGGTATTCTGGGGTGAAAAGACCTCAGCATCTCAACCTGTCCTACTTTGTATGAAATAATTATTGGCTATTAAGTAAGATATTTGCAGCAACTATAGCTTAATTTTTAGAGCACTTGCCTAGAAGCTGCTGAATACTTAATATATTGACAGTGATGTATTCACTAAACAAGGACTAGAACCATTTCAAATTAAGGCAATGAAAATCAATACAAGACCTTATGAAAAGAGAAGGTGATATTTATCTTAAACAAAACTTAATCTCTACCTGTCCAATCAGTCCTTCCTCAGTTTTACTTGTATAAAGATCAAGACATGTGTATTAGTAGTTTGGGATGGGTCACTTGTGCATAACACAGAGGACGAGAGGTGCCTGCTATTGAGTCCTCACTGTGTCTTCTGAATCTCTTTGCTGTTGACACTTAAGTACTTTGGGGCAGTTATTTTGTACCCTTCAGGAGTCACCAGTTATTGAAGCACAATCTTTTGCCTCAGGAGCTTGCTTATGATAGCCTCCAAAAAATGTTAGGTGAGGTGGCTGCCTTTTTTTTTATTTCCTCATTTTGGGTTACTTGTGGCTGCAGTCTGTTTTCCTGTTGGAACATCACAATGAAGAAAGGCACAACCCATGTGCTATAACTGTGCTGCCATCCTCCTGCTGTCAGAGTGCAGGTCTTCTGCTGAGGAGTCAATTGTACCATTGTCTTGGTGCAAGCAGCACCTTCCTTAGTTGCTACTGATTTTATTGCTGTCACAGATGTCAATGTCTATTGATGCCTGCCATTCTTCCAACCTGTGCTCTAGTGTTTCTTGTGATGCTTTCATATAAATCTGCTTCTGTTCATGCCATTATCTCAATCTGTATATTTCTGTTACAAATCCTTGCATGTCCTTTATCACAGCCGAGTGCTTTAACTGCAACACTGGCCAAACTCTTTGTCTTTCTCAACTGATGAATGTTCAGTTCACGAGTTCATCAGCTTCCACTTCAGTGTGAAGTGGAGCACTGCTATCAGAAGGGGCTGTAAACTTTCCCCTGCTCTCAGAGTAACTGGTATCCTGGTAACACAGAATTGATTTGGCAGGGTGTTCAGATTTTCTCAAGAAGACAAGAGAAACCAAAGTAGGTCCTATGTACCCCAGAAGTAGTTTTGTACTTCCTAAGCAAAACTGTCCAAAAGCAATTCAAAGTTATGAATCTTGACTGCAGGTTAGATGTTTTTCTCCAACCTGGGTGAAGTCATGACAGACTTCGAGAGCAGGGCTTAAAGAATATGCCTCTCCTCAACATTTGTTGAGAGCTCGAGGTGCTGGGCTTTCTGCACTCTTATCTGTAGGGAACAGAGTGCATGCAGGAAACAAGGGAGTCTGTGCTTTTACAAAGCCATGCTAGGTCCAGTCTCCAAAAGAAATGTATTCCTATTAAGCCTAGCTTTCTGGAGGCACTAATTCAAACAAGAACAGCAGTCTATACATGCAGATATACTCCTTCCAGCTGTGGAACCAGACTAGAGATGTCAAGTGTAGATACCCTCCTTCTGAAAGAGTTCCCTATGGAAAGAAGAATCAAATATCAAATAAAGTGTTATTAATTTGCCACTATCTCCCCCTGTTTACTCAGCTGCTTAAGACTTACTGAAATAGAAGAAAATAAAACACAGAACAAAACCTGTAGAATAAAATAAATTATTATAGCAACACACAGACAAGATTCCTGTTCTCCAAGCTTCATTTCAAAACCTCAAATATGGAGAGACAGCCCTTGGTCTCAAGCCTTGTGCTTTCTGAAGTTTTCTTTTTCTCTTGAAAGGCAATACAGTTTGAAGCTCTGAGGTTCACAATTCCTAAATTAATAAACATATACAGTGCTATAGAATGACATGTGCAGGAATAACAGTAGTCCCTCTTGGTATTTGTGCTATGCTTATCTCCATGGCAGCTAAGCAATTTAGAAAAGAATAAGCAAACAGCTTATTGCTGCATACTTCTCTCCCTCAGCCTTCTCCTGTTTTTTTGTTGTTTGCTAGTAATATATATTATGACGTCTGGATCAGAAAATGTCAAGGTTAAAAGAGTCATGTTATCTAACAGTGCAAAACACTTTATCTCCAGCCCTCGAAAGTTCTGTACCTGCTGAAGCTATAGTTACTCAGCCTAATCCTGTCTAACCTGGGATGAGAGAGGACTAAGGAGTAAGTATTGTAACTACCAGGTATCAGCAAACAGCTCTTCCTAGAAGCAGGTCTGCCAAGTCTTCCACTTCACACTTGCAGCTCATAGGCCCCAGCCCTAACCTTGTTTCCCCTCATCACAGAGCTAGCAACTCATGTTTCCTGTGCTGGACTGGGCTTCCCTCCAAAACCTGTGACTCCCTCATGCTGGATGAGACAACTGAGCCAAAAACCAACTACATCGGGTAGATGGGCTCCATGGGAGGTGGAAGACGTATGCCTCTCTAGAGCCACAGTCCTAAACACCAGCCTCACTTTTGTCTTAATTTGTGGGTATTACATGACCCAAAATAGGGCCTATTAAGGGAGTTGAGGCATCCAGTAGCCTCTGGGATACCGGAGATTCCCTCCCCCACCAAAGCCCAGAAGGTTTCTCCTGTCCCAGTATAATGGCTGTGGCTGATGCTCTTCTGTTTGTGGGTCTGGCCAGTAGCGAGACTGACCATGGGCTCCCGACACAGGTACACACAGACATGCAGCATGCACAGAACTAATGGGGCCAGCCGGACGCAGGCCCAAAGGCACCTTTACTGGCACCTGCATGAACATAAATACAGGTAGCCAGATCCTGTTCCTCCTTTCCAGTTTATCAGGCTTAAAGTTTACCAACGCGAGCATACACACACCTTCACTCTTTAGGCTCACAAGCACAGCCCAGTCACAAATTCCTTGGATCTTAGCACAAGCCCTAAGCCTGCCTGATACCCACTCTTGGGCCGGGGGCCCCTTAACCAGTCATTGGCTCATGCCTTAAGTGTTTCCAGATGTGGGTCTTCTGCTTGCCAGACAGTCCAGCCTGAAGTGCACATACATGTTTGCACATACACACATACCCACAGGGCTGAAATTATCTAAGCAATGTTCGCATGCCGTGCTGTCCGGTTGTTGGTACTATGGGCCCTTATGACTCACGGCCCTTTCTCCAGTTGCTGACACTTAGACCTCTCTGCACAAGTACAGGCTAGAGAGTGAGATTACACAGGAAAAAGTAGTTAAGAATAGGATTTAGTACGAAAATAAGTGAGACTGCAGTCGATGCAGGACTTCAGCAGACAACAGTATTGACCAGAAGCTTGCTTATACATGACTGTCCTCTTTCTTCCCCACTTCTCTCCATTTTCCCATGCCTGTAATTCCCCCAATCCATCCTGATCCCTCTCTTTTTCCACCTTTGTCTCCTCCCAAATAAACAACCCACTCCAGTTACTTTTTTTCCCATTGGTCCTGGTTTTGCTACACCCATAACCACATTTGGTATTTCTGATGCTGTTACCTATAACATCTCAGCCTTACACAGTATTGATAGGTTAACCGGGACACTGTTTTCCTTCCAAGATTGCAGTGCCCAAAAAGTCCCCAATATTCCCTTCCAGTTACCTATGGAGCTTGTCCTTCTTCACATAGTTCCCCATAATGAACTGTGAAATACAGCCATTTCTCATGGTATTGTTACACTGTAATGTTTGTCAGCTGCTCACTCTGCTATTTGTTATGTTTGGCAATTTCTCTTGTTATGTTCAGTATTTTCTCATGGTCTGTTTATTATCCAAGCTTTAGGACAGGGCCTAGTCATCTCCCTATGTATTTCAGTGGGGAATGTAACCTATGTTGTGTCCCAGTGCAAAAATCACAGAAAAACACAGATAATGTGTCCCTTGCATGGAATCACAGAAAACCTGATTGGAAAGGATTTCTGGAAATCATCCAGGTAAGTCTTGAGAATTGCCAGGGAAAGAAATTCACAATTTCTTTAGGCAACCTGTTTCAGTGTTTAACTACTCTCACCATGGAAGAATTGTTTCCTTACACGTCACTGGCATCTCTCTTGTTGCACCTTGTTGCTGGAAAAGTTTCCTGTTGTCATTTCACAGGGCACATCTGAACAGTCTGATGCACTGTTCTCTATAACCCAGTTATAGTTTCTCTGAGAGAGCAGTTAGTTTCCTTCTTAGCCTTTTCTTCTCCAGGATAAGCCAGCCCCAGCCCCAGCCCCATGACCATCTTGGTGGCCCTCCACCAGGCTCACTCCAAGTGGCTTCATGTCTTCCTGGAACACAGCATGAAAGGGAAGTCTGCTGCTGTACCATATAAAGTCCCCTTTCCCTATCCCATTTACATCAGCAATGTGTCTGGTTCAGGACAAAGACCAGGTAAAAAAGTAAATAAAAATTAACCAAATTACTTAATGAAAACAGGATTCAGCTGTATTTCTGCATAACTGATTCTAAGAGACTATAGGGACACAGAGATATATCAAATACATTACAGATTTCAATTCTATGGAATCAGTTCCCCTAAATCAAGGCTATCTCTTGTGCTGAGAAATGGAAGGGGACAGTCTTGGATTTAAAGCATAAGAGGCGGGGAAGTTATTACAGAGCTGTAAATAAATGGAAAGATACTGTCAGAAATTCAGAAAAGGAATTTGATACCACCTGACCAAGGATGTTAGTATTGTCTTAGTTGCTAAGCAACTATATAATAGTTATTCATTTCAAGATTAAGTAAATTTTGTCATTTAAAGAATGAATTACAGTCTATTCTTTAGAGGAAAACAGAATTTACTTTGTAGTGATATAGTGCTTCTCACTCTTTTGCTTTACAGTTACCTGCCATTAATGTTTTCATACACTGGTTAAGAAATATAAAATCCTTAATCCAAATTTGGATGCCCAGGTAGAAGCAGCCTTCTTTCCTCCGTTTTTTCCCTTTCCTTGAGATTTTTTAATGTCACCAAACCTGAAGCTGGTCTCTACCACTCCAATCCTCCTTTTCTGGTATCTGCATCTCTGTCAGTATATGACAGAAAGATGTATTATAGTAATCAGTGTCCTGCTGAAGGCACAGCATCTTGTTTGATGCTTATGAGATTTATGAGCTAAAATAAGTCCTGGTCAGCATAGACATTAACTATTTCAAAAAACGCTGCTGAAACCATTCCAGAATACTATTTTTTTCTAAATTATGACATATTAAAACCATTCCCAGTTTGTAGCTCTGGAATACATGACAAAGTGTGTTCAGTCATTTTGAAGGTTGTTCTACCACCTCAAGATAAACAAAATAATTTAGTGACGTGAAGAAAGATGCCATAGAGAAAGCCACACAGGATAAGAGGGGAAATCATTTAAAAGAAGATCAACAGCTTAATACACTTTCAGATGTAAGTATCTATTTAAGTCCTTTTGTGCTTTGTATATGTACCACATACTTAAGAGTAATACATAGACCATTACATAACTTCTCATCAGCTAAAATGATTCTGCTTTTGATTGCACCATCAATACAATGGGCCAAATGATAACTGTCAACTAGTAAAAATTGTAGAGGTTTTACAAATCTCAACAGATCGATTTACACCGGTGAAGCACCTGATTCATTTCTCTTTGTAGAGCAATCTCCTCACTTGGCACTTCCAACTGCTATTTGGGGAAGGAAGGTGATTAAACATTTGCAGTCTACCTGGGGATTTGTTTATTTTTTAATAAGCAGAAGTTTCTTCTGGGTGTTATTTGAGGGTGAACAATAGCCCCTAGAACTTACTCAAAGAGCAGCTCTTAAGCACGCAGTTGCATCATGAATATTTATCCGGCCGCATGCAAAAGCTCTGAGCATCTTGGCTATGCTTTTCTCCTTCTGCAAGATATCCTCCTTTGTTGGGAGAGTGCTGCCATAGCAACGAAGGGCAGCAGAAGGCAAGGGGGCTGACAGTCATGTATATAAAGCAGGTTGGATTTTCAGGCTAATTAAAAGGTTTTGTGTTCTGGGTCACCTTGTAAATGAGATACGATGCTCAGAAAGCTGCGGCCAAAGCTGCTCAGCAGAAAGTGGAGCAAATGCACAAAGGTTCTTCTGGTGTTTACCCTTTCTTGAACACAACCTATAATTTTCATAGTAAGCAATTGCAATGGCTCCAGAAAATTGGTTCCTGGGTCAACTTGCTAAACAGACAAAAGCTGGTTTTATGAGCCAGACTGTAAAACCGTTCATTCTGGGTCTGGTGAATGATTTGTATCTGTGGACTTCTACCCTCAGAATTCTTTTGACACACTTGCTAAAACGCATTAAAATTAATTATAACACAGCCTAAATGAAATGGATTTGAGCAGCTCTGCAAGCTAATGCTGCTTCAAAATATTGTATCATCTTTATCAGTTCAGCATTCTTTCAGTTTAAGGTTGGCATGTTTTTTGATTATCTGTGCTGCACATGTGAAGCATTTCTAGTCTACCTGAGGAGCAGGCATGGAGGCAGCTGGAGCCTGGTTCCTACATTTCCTCCACCTGTGGCCTATGTTTATATTTCTGATTCACTTTATAATTCTGCAACTTGAACCACATTAGCTGCAGGAATATTGTGAAAATTAGTATTTGCACTGCTCTTTGTTGGTGCTCCACCCTCACTCTTATTATTTTCTTGATGACAGTGGACTGGTGGTTTGTTTATGCAGTAGGATTCAGTTTTAAAATACTGCTTCACATAAATGACTGCCAAGGAGACTTTTACTCTTAAAAACTGTATGGGGTGTATATATGGTAGACTCAGACCACACCAGGGCCTCTTACTGATATGGGGTGGGGATGTTGTGGGAACACATATCTGCAGACAGGACCCTAAAAGCACTACAGGACCCCTCAGCGTGCAGCCTGACATACCTGCACACAGTACCTTGGGTTTACATGTGCATATCTGCAAATAGAATACTTTGCAGCTAATAGTGTTTACCTGGGATATTGACAAGGACATCAGGATGTACTTCTGTCCCTCACAGGCTATTCCCAGCATGCCGTTAACAAGACTTACAGTTTTGGCTTTGTTCCTGTCTTCCTTTAGCAACGTGGATCAGTCTCTTGCAGAGAGAAAACATGGATATGGTGAATCATTGTTTTGGTAGCTCAGATCAGTTATACCTGATACAGCTTGCTCATAAATTAGGGGGTTGTAAGGTTTAGTTTTCAAGTTACATCAGAGCCACTGTGTCTAACACCTACTTTTGGACTTTGCCTGATTTTTAGTGAAGTTTTTTAACCTAGCTCAAGTTTTATAACTTGGTCTAAGAATGCCTGAGTGAAACTTTATGGTCTCCAATATTAAGAATTTGGGAGGAATGTAGTAAGGCTGGTAAGATGGCCTAGTCTCTTCCGGCCTTACATGCAAGCAGTTTTTTAAAAGCTTCTTTATCTGCTTTCTAATTCTTTTGGTTTAATGTTTGTAGTCACTCTGGTTTTGTAATTTTTATCTTAGTTGCAATAATACTAAATGCTGGTGTTGTATAAGAGCTACAACTGCATAAAAAAATCCAATCAATTTGCATATTCTCTCCACAGTGCTGGGGCAGCATCTTCCTTTAAGACACGCTGGTCCTTTAAAATTAGCAAGCAATTTGCTGGTCAGCATACCTAAATGAGAAATCAATGCCTGCTCTCAGGTCCCTGGGCTCTACAGTTATTGCAAAAGTTGCAAAATTAAACAAGATTTTTATTCTGCCTTACAGTGTCAATTCAGAGCAATGGGAGAATATTGTCAGTTCTTCAGGCAAATCTAGATCTAAATCTTTCATCCCTTCTTTCTGGTGCTGCCTCAGGACTGTTGCAAAGACAACTACTACAAAAATGGATCAGGGTAACCTTTTTGCCTGTCCTTCAAATTAATATCACCTTTCCCAAAATACCGCTGCTTGTGCAATACTTTTTTCTGTTGCTATGCCCAGAAGATAAATCGACTCCAGTAATTTGTAGCAATTCATAATTATTGATGGGTCTTCAGGATGCCTTCTTTGAAGGGAATACATATCCAATTAACCATGTGTTTGATTATTAGGACTGTCTTCAGTGCCCTCTTATTCTGCTGATAACTGAACAAAATTGCATGGAAAGTGTTCTGCAGTTTTCTGTCTCTTCAGTGTACCAGATCACTTGCAGAAAACAGGTTAGCAAAATTACTGTAATTCACTTCAAGTTTTAATAGCTCTCTTGTGCTGTAGCTTTAATCTGTATGAAATTACTAAAGCACCAAGAAAGCAGCTGTTACACCTGATGGAGCTACAATATGAGCAGAACTTTCTGATGAATGTGCAATACTGCTGCACAGAGTATATATATTCACTTATAGAAATATAAATTATTATAAAATATAGAATTACAGTTCAAAAATAGGCTTCTATGCTCTTACATGAGAAAATTTCAGTACGGTGTGGTATGTACAGTACAGTATGGTGGTTAATTCATCAGAATCTGAAGGATGCATGCTTCCTGGTTGAGTGCAGTTGGATTTCTTCATACCTGTATATTTAAATACCATTTTTATATGTATTTACACATAATTGCTAACATGCATCTGAGGTTATTCAAATGATTGTTTGTATAACTGCAGGCCATGCTAGTTTGAACTTTTACATATTCATTTACATATGTCTGTGTTTACTTGAACAGCCCCAGAGTGTGTTATAGATAAGAAAAGGAAATGCCAAAGCTGTGAGATAGACATTCCTTTTTCTGTCCTTTTTAAAATGCATTTTGATCTAATTCCCAGGTGGTTTACAGGGATGAGTTAACGTGATACAATATTAAAACTTAGTCTATTAAGCTGTTTTCAAAGTAAACTTAATTTTATATCAGACAAAGCAATGTGATTTTATGCTGGAGGATCCCCAGGCAAAGGAGGATGTCTTTATATCTTTCAGTTTAATATTTACTCTTAAAAAGCACATGTACCTGATGCAGCAAAGAAGAAGAAAACGCTCCTTGTTGTCCTTTGCCATCATGTATAAAAGAGGATTTTAAAACATTCTATCGATGTTGACAAAAAATAATTTAATCCTCTGAAAAAATATGAGAATTTTGTATATGAACCCTGAATTAGCATATACTTTATGCAAATGTTTGTTTAAAAGCTGTGTACATTGTCTTTTCCTTAAATGACATGGTTCTGGATAAATACAGTGTGTGCAGAAATCTTCGTAGGACAGGAATCTGACTTGCCCAGCTACATTTTTAATCCCAAAATTATAAAGAACTTTTCAGTCACCCAGGAACAGCAAAAGCAAGATTACATATTAGGGAAAGTATATATTAGAGAAAAGCTAACACAGCTTTTGGTACAGGGAAGACTTTACATACATACAGGGAAGGCTGTTGGAGTTCTCTAAAGGTGTATGTGAGTTTCTGGACATCAAAGATGCATAGATGAACTCTGGATTCCCTGATTGCCTTCAACAAGATCCCTTGTTAAAGAATCTCGGGTTTTAAAAGGACAGAAATGAAAATTGCAAACAGTTCAGAGAAGAATGTCAAGTATGAACTGAAGTACAAAACAGCTTCTGTATAAGGAGCAGCTAAACAAAGTAGGTTTCAGCCTGGAAAAAAAGATGATTGGGAAGGGAATATTACAGTAATCTGTAGAACCACAAGTGACTTGAAGAGGAGAGATAGGAGATGCCTGCTTCCTATCTCTTCTAGTGCAAGAACTAAGAATTAAATTAGTGGATGGCTGATTTGAAAAAAATGGAAGCCGACGCTTCTTCACATAGTGCAAATATGAAGTGTGGAACTCCTCACCATGAGATTTTATAGATGTTAAAGTTTAAAGCAGTTCAAAGTGCAGCCCAACAAATTCATAGAGGAAAAAAAAAATCCACCGAAATTTATAAAGCTCAAAGGTAATACACATCAGGATGAGAATGTCCCTACATGCTAAATCAGTGGAGTCAAGGGGAATTTACACAGTCACCTGTGTACTGCCGCATTGTTCTGAGTCACAATTTTCTCTGCCTGGGAATCCTCTCTTCTCGCATGTCTATCATGTTTCTGGAGGCTGTTTGTGTTCCTCAAATAATAATAAAGGTAACAGTAACAGCAATATTTCCGTGACAAGCTTTGTAACTGAATGGTTTGTAAAATTTGGAGCCCAATAAACAAGAGAAAGAAGTCTTTTTACTAATTGCTTCCTTTCTTTTGTTTTCACCATAACCTCAGTGACTTCCAACATGTAATCATAATGGTTCCTTCCCCTACACTTGATCAAACTAGAGCATCATTGCTGAGCAGCAAATTAGATAATTCTTGCAATCTTAATGCTCTACAACCATAAATATCAACCTCTAGAGATGACAGAGCTTACACATCTGCTGAGCAACCTCAGGAAGTTTATTTACATAAAAGCAGAAGGTCTGTCCAAGGAAAAAGTGCATCTATGAAGTTATGTGTCTTCTGCAAAGTGTGGCATAAGAGAAGAAATTCCCAGCCTGAGTAAAAAGAAAAAAAAAAATCTGTCACATAATTTATGCTTATTGTACTCAGAAAACATTTCTTGATTTGAAATTTTTTTGGGTTTCTTAATTGGGAAGAAGAGCTCTGAAAGAAGAAATTTTGTTGATTTTTTTTTAACATACTTCTCTTAACAAAATATCTGCTATATCACTGAATCCATCTTTTGCTTAACTGAGTACCAGATGTCTATTTAATTATTCATTTAGGTATTGTAACCTAATATATGATGACCAGAATGTATATTAAATAGTGTTAGACCAAGTAACATCTCATGTTTGATAAGAGATCTATTCAAAGCCATTTTGTCTGCTGAAACATCTTGCGTCTTGGACTTTGACCATATAAGAGAATCTCTCAAAAAAGTATTGGTCAAATGTAATAATATATAATAGTCTATTATTTAAAAGATAATAATACTTTGAAACAAATAATAAGCTTGAAGATGGAATTTCTTATATATTTAAATGATAATCTCTTACTTCAGCAGGGTGTTTCTAAGGTGCCTATGGGTAAAACATTTTCCCTACAAAAATGGCACCTACCAGTCATTTCGGTAACAGACAATTATAAACTTCTTTTTGTTTACTGTCGAGGACTGAAAAGTCCCATGATGGTACATGACTGCTTGATATATATCATTACATCAATATATTAACACAGGAATTCTGAATCCTTAGCAACGTTCCAAATAAAACTTTATGAATGTCAACAATTAACATGGAAAGTAAACGCTATTTTTGCAGCAGCAGTGGTATAAATATGGCCCAGATTCCCACAAAGTAACTTGTTAGATAATGCAATATGACAACAATTTTGAATCGCCTTTTCCCAGATTATATATAAAATAGCTTCATCTTCTTTTGAGGAATATTTGGAGAAGTTTGTTTAATATAATGTCCAAACTACAAATAGCAACTAAATTAGATTCAGGTCAGATCTTTAGGAATGGGAATATTATGTGCTATTTCTTAGCACATAAAGGGACTTTTCTGTCAGGAGAAGAGAAGGAATTGTTTTGAAAATTTTCATACTGTGCAGAAAGATGTTTCTTTTTTACTGTCTGCATTATAACTTGTTGAGACTAAATACAATCTAGTTCTCGGTATGAAATGTGTCACAATACAGAAAATACAGATTCCAGATTTGAATTAAGAGTATTACAAGAGGTGTTACAGAAGTATCTTGTAATGTGTGCTACTCCATTATTTTAATTAAAAAAATATACAGAAGGACCTTAAGCATATGGAAGCAATTGAAGTACATGCAGTAAACACCGTGTTCTCAGAGCAGGACAGATACTCATGTCACCTTGACTCTGCGCTCTGCAGAGCTGGAAGGACGTTTGGCAGCTGCCCAGATATGCTACAGCTATTAATCATAGTAAAGTAAGAAATGACTTTGTGTTGAAAGATGAGAATCCAGAAATATTCTTGGCAGCGATATTTCTCTTTTATTAACTTTCTGTTAAACTCAGTATTTGGAACATTTCTTACACATTTTTTTTAGTCTTTGTTTATATAAATTACCTTTTAAATAGATTGATTTAGAGAGTTTTCACTAAAACTGCAAGTTCACTTAGTAGTTTCTAACTGATCTAGTTAAAATCTCAAAGATCACTCAGAGCAAAAAGAAATAGATTGCATGGTTTATCTTCTCTATTTCTATGATCATAGGAGAGTCAAAAATGAGATTACGGAGTGCCTGGGATGATTTTATTGGAATCATACAATAAGCACTTCCAATCACTTGGGAACTGCGTTCATCAGATGAATTTATAAAGACATCACAATATAAAATATTTGGTAAATCATCAAACCATTACCACCACTTAGCAGTACTTTATCAACCAACTGAATTAGAAAGGTCAGTCAATGAAAACTAAACTGCTCAGCCTAGAATGATTTCTTGCATCAGGAAGCTCTCTTGCTGAGTTGTATGAGAGTAACAGATTGCTTCAGGCGCACTGGTGCTTCAACTTCTGAGAACTGACTAACCAAGATGCCTTGATCCACATGAAAACAAGAGCTACGGGTTAGATATACAAACAGCTGATCAGTTGCAGCATGTAACTCCTGTAACAGGTATGTCTTTACCTGTCAGACTTCACAGCTTTACCTTAGGCATTCTACATAGGGAGGCTTCAACAAAAAGAGGTTGGGGGAAGGCTGGGCACCCAACTGCTTCTACTTCCAGTAGAAAAAGGGACAGAGAAGTTGCGGGACCTTAACAGGTTGCAGTGAAATTCTTTGCACCTTCTTGATCAGTTTCCTTTCAAGCCCGAACAAAAGAATCCTATACTGTCTTTGTTTGTCCTAAATGGAGTACAGGAGCACACTCTCCATCTTAAAGAAGTGTGTGCCCAGCAGCGTTATCTAATGTCTCTTCATTTTGTAGTGTATATAATAAGGATAATGGTTTAAAAAATAAGCAATTAACTGTAATTACATATTCCCTGTTATTTCCAAAATCTTACTAAAATTCAAAGATGCACTTGAAATTCTGAATGTTTATGGGCTTTCATACCTTCCTTTTAGATAAATTTGTGTTGCCCTTTCATTATTCTAGATGCTTTGTTTCCTGGCTGATGTTATTTTGAGGTTATTTTTAAATAAAATTCCAGATCACCTCCAAGCATGCCATCCAGGTAACAGAGAGCAAAGATGTAACATTCTACATGCTAAATATGGACTGTTTGGGACAGTTGCAGCAATAGCAATATTTTGCATGGCTAGCCTAGAAACAGTAAGTGAAGCAAACATAAAATAACAGAATAAGAAAGTGTCACAAATTTAGAACTGGAGCTGAGCAGAATGTGAAACTTGATGGTTTAGCAGTTTTTTTCTGTTTGTTTTTTTAATTATTCCTGATGTATATATCTATATATCCCCCAAGCAAAAAAAATATTTTCTCACACAGACATACTTCCCACGAAACACACACTGCTGGGATCCCATGATGATGTCATCTATAAGTACTATTACTCCCTAATCCTCCATCTCCACTAACTGTCCCAGGCACCATGTTTACCATGACCACCTGGATATCCAGGGGAAGTATACGGTCCATGTGATGTCTGTAAATCACCTCTCTGAGCCGGGGAAGCCTGGGACTTTCCTCCCACCAGCAAGCATGGACGTCAGTGTTAGGAGGGTAACCATCTTCACTGTGGCCAGCATTGGGTGCTTACTTATTTTATTAACTAACAACAATAACAAATTATACACTTAAGGAGCAGACATTTCACACATTTTTAGGGCCTCAGGGCTGTGGAGTTGCTTGCTCCCTACAGTGCTCTCACTGCTCCAGGCTGACCTCTGAATCCTGTGGAAAGCTGTGGCCAGCATGCAGGGGCAGACTGCAGACCTTCAGCCTTCTTAACATCTCCCACACGCAGAGCGATGCCGGCTTCCCAGCTCCCCAGACCATTCAGAGAGGGTTGGGCAGGGATATGGTCATTTATCAACCAGGTGTAGCTAATCTTCACTGCCTACTCAGGGACATACCAGGCAGGCATTAGCTGTTCAGCAGTTAAAATACCCTGGCTCTCACCAACAGCCTCCAACTGTGCCACTCCCTGTATGGACCACCCTGACCAGAACCCTGTTCCAGCACCCTGATGACTTACTCATCACTTCAGAGCTGTTTTAGGGGGGGGCATTATTGCTAAGCTGTGGTCGAGCTGCTGCTGGAGCCCCGGCAGGGCCTCAGCTGGCTGCTGACAGGCACAACTCAAGTTTATAAACCTGGCTGCAGAAACTGCATGGGAAAAACAAGCCCTTATAGTTCACCAAAGGTGAGGGCTGACCGAGGCCATCAAAGAGGAGCTAGCCAGGGCTGACCTGCCCCAGAGCCAGCCTGTCAGACCTGGCTGTCATTTTGGAGACACCATGACTGTGTGTTGCAGAGCGCATACCCACTTGCAGGAGCCTGGCTATATTTTGCTCCATCTCCCTTGCTCACCCTCCCTTGCAGAAGAGGAATCTGTGGAGGCAGGTCTCATAACCCATGGAGAAGCCAGAAGCAGATTCACTTCTATGGCTCAAAGCAGTTAAAAAAGATCCAGTGTCCAAAAGGAACCAAACAATTTTTAAATAAGGTCTACTCATTCATCACAAAATGTGTAAAGAAAAGAATACTTTATATTGCTTTGGCAAAGTATTCTTCATTAATGCCCACTAAATATATTTGGGTAACAATTCTTATGGGATGGAGGAGAAAAGCAAGACACAGAAGGAAATACACATCCTGAGGAAAATATTACCCTTTATACTATAAATTAATTGTTAAATATTAGAATTCAGAATAGAAGAATCTTTATTAATTGGGATAACAATAGAATAAAAAATAAAAATCCTATTGTATTTTTATAAAATAGACACTAGAGGCTACCATGATTTTGGTTTTGGAAGTATAAAAGTTGTTATTTGTTAGAATCCTCTGTCACTCCTGTTCATGAGAGTTGTTAATTGTTAGAATCCTCTGTTATTCCTGTTCATTCTGCAAAAATCAACTTACCCAACTATCTTAATATTAGCATCACTACAATGGTAATGAGACCAGTGCTGTTTAACATCTTTGTTGGTGACATGGACAGTGGATTGAGTGCACCCTCAGCAAGTTTGCTGATGACACCAAGCTGTGTGGTGCAGTCCATACGCTGGAGGGAAGGGATGCCATCCAGAGGGACCTGGACAGGCTTGAGAGGTGGGCCCGTGCAAACTTCATGAAGTTCCACAAGGCCAAGTGCAAGGTCCTGCACATGGGTCAAGGAAATCCCGAACTCAAATACAGGCTGGGTGATGAGTGGATTGAGAGCAGCCCTGCGGAGAACGACTTGGGAGTATTAGTGGATGGAAAATGACATGAGCCATCAATGTGCTCTCACAGCCCAGAAAACCAACCGTATCCTGGGCTGCATCAAGAGAAGTGTGGCTACAGGTTGAGAGAGGGGATTCTCCCTCACAACTCCCCTCTTATGAGACCCCACCTGCAGTACTGTGTCCAGCTCTTGGGGCCCCCAACATAAGAAGGACATGGACCTGCTCGAGTGGGTCCAGAGGAGGGCCACGAGGATGATCAGGGGGCTGGAGCACCTCTCTTATGAGGACAGGCTGAGAGAGTTGGGGTTGTTCAGCCTAGAGAAGAGAAGGCTCTAGGGAGACATTATAGCAACCTTCCAGTCCTTAAAGGGGGCCTACAGGAAAGATGGGGAGGGACTCTTTATCAGGGAGTGTAGTGATAGGATGAGGGGTAACAGCTTTAAACTGAAAGAGGGTAGATTTAGATTAGATATAAGGAATAAATTCTTTCCTGTGAGGGTGGTGAGACACTGGAACAGGTTTCCCAGAGAAGTTGTGGCTGCCCCTCCCTGGAAGTGTTCAAGGCCAGGTTGGACGGGGCTTTGATCAACCTGATCTAGTGGAAGGTGTCCCTGCCCGTGGCAGAGGGGTTGGAACTAGATGATCTTTAAAGGTCCCTTCCAACCCAAACCATTCCATGATTCTATGATACTAATGTTGCTGTAACAGCACTAACAGCAGCAAGAAGAGAGAAACCACAAGGCCTTGCTGAGGTGTTACATAGCTGGCACAACCAAATCCATAACGTGGTGCCAATAGTGGGAGAACATGGCCAAAATTGAACAATGCTTCATGGACAAATCAAATGCATAGATTTAGTCTGAGTCCTTGGTACAGCATTTCTAGAAGGATGATGGGGTTATAACGGTAGCAAAATGAACAGCCTTTTCTACAAGGTACAGGAGAATTCCTAATGCAAAAGCACATTGGTATCCTTGTGTGGAATGATGTGAAGGCTGTAGCTGAGACAGAAAAGATGCTTACTGGACAATTCAACTAATTTCAAGGGCTTCCCACACTAAGCCCACCAAAGCACAGAAAATTCACAGATTCTGTGAACAGAGTTTCTCTTTCACCATCCTCTGCCAAAAATATCTCATCTCACCCTACCCTGCTGGTGCTCTTAAGAGGTAGAAAGTAGCAGGGTTGTGGAGAAATGATTCAGCTGCATAGCAGGCAGAGGGCAGCTGTGACGCATTGAAACAACACACAGAACCTGTTTTTTTCCTGTTAAGGAAAGGAAATTTTCAGCACAAAAATATTTAATATTCAGGAAGTTAAATTTTGAATTCTGTTCAGTGTTTTTATATTCCAGGAACAAATCCTCTTTCCAGCAAATCTATGAGAGTATCCCTCTTCTTCTCACGCCGTCTTTTGCTATCAGCAGCATGTTATAAGCTCTAATAATCCATTATTAGTTTCTACGGAATATATAGCATGGAATATAGATATTAAAAGAGCACATTACATAAAAGCCATAAGCTCATTAGCTCCGAGCTGATCAACACAGAGCTGGTCAGCATATAAACTGATGGGGACATATGTGATGCTAAGCTCCACAGAACATCTAGAATGTAAATCCTGTGACAGTATTTTCACAGTACCAGCCAGACATTGTGTGATACTGTTATAAATTAATACACTAGGCCCAAAATTTAAAGTAACCGTATGTGTAAAAACTAATTTGAAAATGAGGACTACCTTTTAGAATATGGTGTTTAAATCAAAAACTATAAGCTAAAAATTTTTGAGTGGCATCACAGCAAAGGAATTGAATCAAAGGAAGAAACAGAAAGTAAAACTAAGTATTTGTTTTTATTAAAGAATCAAAAAGATAAGGTCTCTCCTGGTTGAAAAACTTACACTTATGTAACAACATTAATGTCTCTAAAGTTATCAACAGGGAAATCATAGTTAGTGTGAGGAATTGGAAACAGGTACAGAGATGCCCACTAAATGCAGTAGGCTTAGAAATAAAGATGCACTAGACAGGCAGAATTACTTCGAGAGTTCAGTTCCCCCAGAAGCCTCACCTTTGTTTCAAAGTAAAATGGACTTAGCATATACTTGAAACTGTTTCTGATCCCACGCATCTTTAAAACCATTTTTGCTCACAACCCAATGCATTGAAAAGCAAATGAAAAAGCTTCTTGCAACACCTCTTCAGTGCTTCACCTACAGGCACAGGTGCTAATAACAATTTGCACTACATAAAAGCAAAGGTCCCTGCGCTGGTTAAACACCTATCATCAATCTGCAGCATACTGCAACAAAAATTCAGTGTTGAGACTGAATAGCAAAAAACCTTTCACGGTGAGATAATAGTCATAGAAAGCAGAAAAAAAATGGTTGGAAAGGACCTCCGCAGGTTATCTAGTTCAGTTGCCTGTCCCAAGAAGGGCTAATTTTTAAGCTATGTCCAATTGCTCGGAACTTTGTACAGGCAAGAGAGGAAAATCTCTAAGGACAGCAATTCTGCAGCCACTCTGAGAAACTGTTCCAGTGCTGAACCAGTCACAGAGTGAAGAACTTACTCCTTCTGTCCATCCGATTTCCTTCCTTACAACTCAAGTTCACTGGTACTTTTCCTCGCTCTCCGTTCCTGCTCTCTTTCAAGAAATACTTTACACTAATCCATACAGATTTTTTTTTTCTGAATGGCAAAATCCTATGGTCAATAAAAGGGCTGGAATTAACTTCAATAAATCATCTCGTTTCTTCCCCCGCTTTAAGATAGGATCGACTATACCAATGTTTCATGGTGTTCTTCTGATGGAAACTCCTCTTCCTCAATGTGAAAACTATACCATTGCTTTTCTAGACTTACAATTAGACCGTTTTTTCACGCCTAGTCCAAATTTCTATTTCAGCAATTTCAGACCCTGCCCTTTATCCTTTCTATACTTACAAAATGTATTATTTGAATCGCAGAGTCATATTGATTGGAAAAAGGCTCTAGTTCACCTACCTTGGCTCCTGCTCTGAGGAGAGCCAATTGCTAAGTTAGAGCAGGCTGCTCAGGACCTAGTCCAGTTGAGTCTTAAAAGTCTTAAAAACCTCCGAAGATAGTTGGAGATTCTACCACCTGTCTGGTCAACCTGTTCCAGTGCTTCCCCAGTGAGTCTTCAAACAAAATGCCAGCTTGCTCCACTGAGGAATCTTATGTGGTTTGTTTTCATTTGATTTCTTGAGTGCTTTCTTTTTTTCCTAAATTGGTGTTGCAAAAATTAAAGATACCAAGGATGTTCTAAAGCAGTAGGAGACTGACCCTGTAAACTTTACAGATACAAAAATTCAAATAACAAGGACAATCTATCTACATGATTTTGCTTTTAATATGAGTTTCTAAGAGAATTTGCACAACCAGAGTAAAATATTTTGGAATAAAAATAAGACTTCCTGGAAGTACCAGTTTTAAACTGTGCTACTCCACCAAGTCTGACACACAAACAGGTGTCAGCGTTGGGAGCCAGAATACTCCAGTATCCAGACCAGTATCTACTGGCCTCCTGTCCCATGAGTGTTCCCACTCAGCTACTGTTTAAACACAGTTCCACCTGCCTGCTGCCAACATTTTTGCTCTCAAGCTCTGCTGTCCATCACATTATAGATACCTGAAAAATACTGTTTGCTCATGTCCTGCGTACATCCCACTTGCCAGTCACAAGCCTTGCTTCAACTCCCAGGGACCTGGCAACGCAAGCAGAGCAAAAGGCAAACAGGGTGCACTCTTTCTTTATTGCTGTTTTCTGCCAGGTTAGTACAGTCACTCTGTGAAAGGAAAAGAGTGATTAGTGGTAGGACAAGTACAAGGAAAACCAAGTGTCCAGACTAGGGCAGGGCAGGATATAACAGGCAGCAATTAGATTAATTTAGACTTAAAACAAGTCTTAAATAACTGATACAGAAGAACAGCTAGCTTTCTGTTTTTCCTTTTGTTACGCCAAAGGTTGGTCAGGCATAGGGTTGGTCGGCATTTGGAACGGGCTTTGCTTGGGCTGGGTAACACAGCACAGGCAGTACTTCAGGTGTGGAAACGACAGCACCAACATGAACCTACCTAAATCCCCATTAAGGTCTTTAATGGAGTAGGTAGGTCTACTACAGAGCACACGCATACAGCATTATTTTGGAGCTCCTGCCCGAAACCACTACGTTTAGCGGCTAAAAGAAAGTTAACAATAAATTCATTTGCTGGTGAAAAAAAAAAGGCAAGTTACACCTGGAAGGACAAATGGTTCAACTTTCACAAATCCCCAAGATTAAGAGAGGTCCCTCTGCTTCCACTGTGTATCTAATCTCCACATGCACCGCACCCTGGGGAGCCACCCAGCGTGCAGGTTGATGTTGGGACCACCCTTAGGTACGAACAGAGACTTCACAGATGAGCTGGCAGCTGATCAGAAACGCTTCACATGACAATCACTGATCCCCAAAATCTCCTGCTTCGGATACTAAAAAGGAAGTTTTCCCCACAAAACCAAAATACCAAGTTGACATTATCTTCAGATATAACCTTTTAACAGCCAGGTTTTGATATACATTTTATTTCTATCACTGTGAGACACAGGAATATGCTGTTTTTCACAGCTTTCAGTTCATTCTCCAAGGAGTAGCATACAACAGAAAAACCTTTGCATTTAGATTTTTTTTTCCAATTTTTATTCAACAACCTGCTTACAGAAAATGAATAGAATTAAACAAAAGCTTACATTAAATACTATACAAAGTATTAACATTGTTGAGGAGCTAGTCCCCAAATATGCTCACTTTCTATATCCTCAGCCATCTGCACTGCAGCTCACAGAACAAAACAAGATTAGCTGAAGGTCTTCTTGGCTGCAATTCATTACAACACATGAGAACTGCAGCCCTTGACAGGCTCCTGTTCAGCAGAATTTAGCAAGATGAAAGCAGTCAAGTGTGTACTGTAATAAAAAAAAAAGCAGTCTACAAATGAAAAATAATCAAGTATAATAAATACATTTCTCTTAAAAAGAGACGAGCCCTCAACCTTGAAGCACACTTTTCAGAAGACAAAAAACATGAAAGGTCCGAAAGTGTACTTTGTGGGAAATGCAATGTATTGATGACCTGTATGCAATTATATCTCCAAAACCTTTCAGGAAAGAAGAACAGATTCCCACAGGAAGTTTCAACTGCAATCTTTGAGGAAAAGTCTTCAGAAAGATTCAACAGCTTCAGACCAGAACAATCAGCAATCATCAAGCTCCTTTCCAATCCATCACTGCCATTTTTAGTATAGTTGTTACAACAGCTTGGATTCCACCTCTCTCCAATAAATGTTTTTATAGAGCGGTGTCAGTTTATGGAATTGACATTTTCAGTGGTATCAAAGGCCAGCCTAAGGAGGAGGGTCTTCTCCTCGAATAGCTTTGTACTTTGCCATGTCTTCTGGGAACACCTTTGTCAGTTCTTGAATTAACAGACTTTTAAATTTCTGGAAAGAGAAAAAAATACATATAAATCATCTGCACAGTTTATTTAGATTTCATCAAGCAATGTTATCTGCTGAACAGAAATGTTTGTATACAATACAGTTCTACATCTCAGTGACCCAAGAAATGGTACCCCCAAAAGACCTCAAAACCACACAAAGTTACAATTACAAAATTCACAGAAAATGCTCAATCTGCTAGGAAAGCACCAGGCAAACTAAAATGCTTTTAATGTCCCATAAATTAACTAGCATTTTCAGCTAAGAAATACAAAGTAGTTGAATCTCTCTGGTTAACTCTGGTCCATCACTATCTGTCTGACCTTATTAAGCAAAGCTGATAAAGAACATGCCCTCTCAGTTTGATATGGAATCCCCTCCACCTCCAAAAAGGAACTCACACCTGGCTTAGAAATACGTAATTCTTCCTACAACTTTTACAAGCACACAGCAGATCAAAAGAAAGAGAAGCTTAAAACTGATGGAGGCACATCTTCATTCAGCAGCTTTTTTTGCCATGCTCTACACTAATTTTAAGTTCAGCCCAAGAACGTTCTGAAACATAAACAACCCTTTCTCAAATCTCACTAAACTTCCTTTTCTGACTGTTTTTCAGCAGTAATTCCAGGAGTTACTAGATGAAAGCACAAGTTCAGAAAAACTGAAACACTGACACACGTTTTAAGTAATTTTATAAAGATTAAATCATGCTTATATAGCATGTTTGACATTTTAATACTCAAGACTGGAAAAATACCCTTTCTGTTTTGCTTACTTCTAATTTTACATACATCACAGTTATAGATCTATAACAGTGTGAGGTACTCACTAGTATTCAAAATGAAAACAACAAAAAAAAAAATCTGTAATGCTACATACAACTTTAACCAAAATAAAATCATAGCAACATGTGCATCTCCAACTGTGGGATGAATTACAAGTTTCCTTTCCAGAACAGGCTATATTAGTATCCATTAAGATAGAGAGGCAGAGCAATTCCTAATACAAATCACCTCATAAGGGAATTTAATAACTGCACAAATGAAAAAAACCCATACATTCACAGAAAATGAAAACCTTATCAAATACATTATTACTTTCATTATTTCTGGTTTACCTTCATTGTGTCAATTTTTCCTTTTACTTGCTCATTTTTAGCCAAAGCTCGCTCCAGACACTCTTTAGTGTAAAGCTGGGGATTGCGGCCTTGATCTATGTATCTGAAAATAGAAAAAATACTACCTAAATGATCATATTCCTACTAGGATGTTCTCCAAGGTACAGAACTATTCACCTTGCTGTCTTTTTGTTACTACTATTCTCTGAAATGTGTATTTTAAAAAACAGTTTAACACAGCCATTTTCAAAAGACTGCTCAAGTTGGACCAGGCCATGGCCAAAGAGCTGTCTAGGTACGCCGTTTTAAATCTTTGTTTCCAGAAAGCCTGGTGCTTTACAAAAATTGTTAAAAGCAAGAAAAAATATAACTACCCAGCTCCTCACACACAATAAGTACACATGAACGAAGAGAGTCCTTTTCCAAGCAACTGGAAGGGCACCAACTATGAAGTTGCTTTCTTAGTACATGGTGAGCAATAAGCACATAGGAATACTGCACCCAGCAGTTCAAGGATAAGGAGAAGTGTACATACCATAGTAAAAATTAACACAGCTGTATTTGCAAACCTGTAAGTGTATTTTTGCTTTGCAACGTAAGTGCCTGACAAAGGAAAATTCTATCACTGAAAAAAGAAAACAGAAAATTTAAGATTGTTATCACAGATTTACAGATAGAGTGAAAGCCCAACTGAGAAAGTCCTTCATAGCCAATACTCCACTAGAATATAGCAAATCTGTGACATTTGGACTTACAAGAAACACTAGTAAATTAACTTATTAGCCATACTGTAAAAGCTGTCTTGTACAGCTCTCCCTCTACAATCATGATTTTGCTTTTAACATTGTAATCCTCTGCCAACAAGATTGCTGCTACTGAAATTAAACCTAACCACTGGCCTAATTTACTTTCACCTGCAACTTTAAATCTTGATTCTAACATATGTAAAAGTATATTTTCAAAACAAAGGCTTGCTTACTAAATCATTAGATTCAGCAGAATCTGTATTACTGCCTACATATGTAAAGTCAACATAAATTTAAAAAAGGAAAAAAAAAAGGATATCTGAAAGCTAGTGTATAATTTATCACTTCTCTTACCCTTCCACCTTCCCACAGGCTGAAGGTACTTTTCACCTCCTTCTGCTTGCTCACATTCTGGTCAGGCATTTCGAAGATGGGAGTTTAAGAAACAAGCAGTCCTCAGGGAAAATATCCATGCTGCAAAGACACGCCACCCCAAACCACAGCGACTACAGCACCTTCCCTTCCAGGTACCGAGCTACTTACTCAAAAACTTCCAAGGGCACGCTGATATCGTGAAGCTGCTGCCGGCATTTGTCGATATCCTGCAATCCCGTCACCATGAAATTCCTGTAAGGAGAGAACGGGTCGTTTTTAGACAAAACCGGCGGTACTGCGCTAAGCCTAATCCCGACCGCGGGGCCAGCGACACGAAACCCAGCGAGGGAGACCCCGGCGAAACCCCCTGTCGCTCCTCCCGCGTCTCACTACGGCAGGAAGGTGACAGATCTACCGGCCAGGACCTCCCAGTACCCCTGAGGCACCAGGCTGGGGGTGGCGGGACAGGCCCCACGGCCTGGCCCAGTAACGAAAAAGGGGAGGCGGAACAGCCGGCGTCCTCACAATTTCTGGTTGAGACCAGCCTGGCTGCTGGGCTGGAAGTCACTGACGATAATGCCAAGCTGCCGGATGTTCTCTACGAACTTCTCCAGGTGCTCCTCCAGAGAATCAAACTTCTCCGCCATTACCGCTGAACCGCCGCCGTCCGCCCTCCCCCGCTTCCGGCCACTCGCGCATGCGCGGAAGGAGGGAGGCGGAGCGGCTGGGCTGCCCCCGCCTCTAGCCACGCCCTTCAGCCACAAACCACGCCCCCCTCCGCAACAAGCCCCGCCCCCTCCCACCCCGCCGGCGGGAGCGGGGTCGCGACGGGGCGGGAGGGGAGCGTACATTCAGCATTTGCGCATTCTCTACAAAGACCCCGAGGCAACACCAGAATTTTAGCCCGCCCGCCTTGAGCATGAGCACGTTTTGTCGTTTCTGACGGCTTTATTTTAACCAGGCGTCCCACTTCACGGAAGGATGCTGGGCTCGGCGGTCGCGCAGCGGGCGGGAAATGAATTTGAGGCGAAAATAAGATCTACAAACCCTAAGTTGCAGAAATCGGTGTTGGCTTTGGGCGTTCTGGATTTATCAAATATGTAATTGCAAGTGATGAGAAATACTTTCTACCCTGAAGGTAATAAATACTAAATTATAATTAGCATCTTTTAGAAATGCCAGATAATTGGAGTCTGACACTATAGATCATTCAGTAGCCCTCGGCACTACTTTTCTTTCTTTTGTTACCATATAACATCTCTAGGAATTTTTTGGTGGAGCAGGAAGCACAGAATGTGATGAATAACATCTTTGAAAAAACTGCCAGCACCCCTTTCAAAATGGTGAGATTTGAAGACACACTACTAATTGCTATGGCCTGCCAGACATGGACTGCTGCATCCAGATTGTGAAGTGTCTCTCTGCTTGATTTCTTGAAGACATAGTCTTTCATGGCAATCCACTCCTGTAAAACTGCTATAATTGACTCTCATTGATTTTTTTTTTTTTTGTTAATTATCCTTTTCTCTGTCCTCAACAAACATTAGCACACTGCTTATATTTTTAGACCATCATCTGGAATTTCTGCTTTTGAGTAGTTCCCCTTCCTCTGTTGCATAGACATAAAATTGTTCCTCATTTTCAGACCCATTCAAGACTTGTGTCTGGCTCTAATTCGCTTACCGCCCCCACCCTGTACCAAGGTTGAACTCTAGTCCTGATCCATTTGCAGTGTAGAGCCCACGCCTTTCTTGAAAGCTTGTCAAAAAAGGTGACTTCATGCTTTTTCCCATGCTGCCCTTTACTGTTAAGTGGGGCTGCCTGTGACTATCCTATCACTTCACTGTGTCCCATCAAAATCCTCATTAAATTACTTGCCTCGTTATCCACAGCTGCACACTCTGCCTGCCAGTACAGGCTCTGGGTTAGGGATCATCTCTGTGAAGTCCTTAGCACAAAAGGCCCTAACTTCTGGGTAAAGGTCACACATGCAACTAGGATATGGGTAGCTGCTGAGATCTAAGGAGCAGATATTTTTCTGCCTGTCTCACTCCCTGTGTCTGATCAGTAGATATGCTCAGCCCATGCCTGATCCCTCTCACAAAGGGAACTGTCAGACTTCCCTTTTATCTGGTAATGAAAATGGTCACCCAGAGTTCAGGATACCTGGATTTCAATCCCTCTTTTTTATCCGCAAGGATCAGAGCCTACAAAAAGCCTTGACCTCAGAGGTTAGGATATATTTGGCAGTGGGGCCCTTTCAGTCCCTATGGCTGTTCTACTTCGTGCAAAAATTAAGTATTGCTTGAGCAATGGGAAGACAGAGTTTGGCATACAACACAAAAAGAAATGGGGAACCAGTGACTGATTATCTGACAAGGGGTCATTATCTTCCCCACCTGTCTTACATCTGCTAATTATGAGTGTTTTTTCTAAACTGTGTAAGAAATAGAAGCGGTAATAGACAGAGGTTCACATGATAATGAAAACCACAATGCCATTATCTGGGGAATGACAAAATATCAGTCTATATTAAATAATCCATCTATCATTTTCCCTGTGGGAAGATTATCTGACATGCTCAAATTCCCGTGGCACATCACAATAACTGTATGTTTTATAAATAGCTTATTTCCAGTATGTCTGTTTTCAGTTGAATCTGAGAAGATGCGTCCAGTAATGTCAGCAGATAAAAATCTGATGCATTGATTCGCAATGAAGGATTTGAATGAATGTTTGAAATAAGAACTAAACTAAAATAGATACAATATTCAATAAACAGATTAATGTATTTTGTGCATTTGTAGCTATAACTTGTGACCATTTCTGTTCCACAATGAGAAGCATCAAAATAAACAATTCTTAGTTTTTTGGATGTACCTTTTTATTAGTTATATTTTTTCCATTCATGATATTAGTGACAACAACAAAAATGTAAAAAACCATCCAGTGGTCAGTTTCTGTTCTGGGTTACCATGCTAGTTCAGTAGCAGAAATTTGGGTCTTTGCTAAATATAAAGCACTATTCAGGAGTTCATAAGATTAGGTATGCTAACACAAAGTTAAAAAGCAAGTGACTGTAAAGAGCACTAAATATTAAGGAAAATAGAGTACTGTACAAATGTGAAATTGTAAAAACAATCCTAGGCTGCAAAAGAAATTAATCAGTTCTAGGCCTTGACAAGTATTGTCATCCTATGATAAAATAAATCTGTGGTCTATTGATCAGCAGTTGCTGACCATCCTGTTTCCATAGTTGGCAGAACATTCTCTGGACAGCAGAAGTCCCAGGATTACAAGATTTTAATACTAGCACTGATCACATGAGAGATCTTGGTCTGAGTAACAGAACAGGTTTTTCTAATATTTAGGAAGGAAGAATGTAGAATATTGTGCACTTACGAGATGAGATCTGAGTATAAAGAACAGGGGGGCCAAATTTTGAAAGAACAGTCTGAATACATGCTATTGTGTCAGATGTGGCTCTGCAGGCACGAGAGGTTGGGATTCAAACAAAAGAGTTGCTTTATATCCATCTTTGCTTATGGGAAAACACATTCGGCAGAAGTACGGAGCAGAATAACTTACTTTAAATTCAGTAACAAAAGTGGGCTTTAAGGTAAAACTTCCTCTCTTTACTCTTTGTAGGAAAGCCTTTGACTGTTGGAACTGAGCAAACATGACTTCTAGCTTGCTTGTGATGGCTGAAATCTGATAGACATCCACTACCACATCTAACTCAGGTAAAGTATCTGACAGAAAAAAATAACGGAATTTGAACATTAAATGTAGAGATATCCAGCTCATCTTAAAGCTATATTTGCTAGGCTGATTAGATTAATTAATTTTTTTAGGTAAATGTGTACAGGGCTTTTAAGATTAAAAATTGCTATAAATACATTACCAGTTGTTAAATTTTTCTCATGATCACCAACTTAGATACTGTTTTCCTGTTCAGGGGAAAAAACATAAAACAAACTTGTGTTCCAATGAAAGAGAAAGAAGGAAAGAAGGAAAGAAAAAGAAAAGAAAGGAAGTCTTACAAATAACTCAGTCAATCAATAGGTACATAGAGACAGACAGATTTAGAAAGAAAATTTCATGGTTCATGATGTAAGTAACCATATTGCACTCCTACCCGGATTTCCATGCAGGGAGTGGGCAATTACTGGCTTGTAAGCTGGACATCTGCACTGAGCAGTTAAGTAGGGTTTGCAATAAAAGATAGAATGAGAGGCCATGTGGATCAATATGACCCATTTGGGAAGAGTAGCACAGATTACGTAAAAGAAAATCCTGTTTTGTAAACCTCTAATGAATTTTTCAAGCATGTAGATGAGAGTGATCTAATTGATACAATCTACTTGAATTTCCCATCAGCTTCTGGTGAAATCCTTAACCAAAGCCTTTTAAGGAACCAAAGCAATGGAATAAGGGAAGAAATCCTAGACGGAATAAAGAACTGATTGCCAGATAGGAAATGCAGGATAGGGGCAAACATTTAATTCTTGCAGGGGAGCGTCTTTCCCAGAGGAGTTCTACAGGGAACTGGGCTGAAAATTGTGCCATTCAATGTGCTCATAGATGACCCAGAAAATAGATCAGGTGGTGAAATGAGAAAATTGGCTTATGAGAAGGTTATCTAGTGAAGTAAAGATGAATACAGGTTGTAGGAAATTGTAGAAGGACCTGAAAAGGCTTGGTGGCTGGGCAACAAAGTGTCGGAAGAAATTCAGACAGATAATGTAAAGCGTTACACATAGCAAGCAAAAAAATCCTAGTTTCATATAAAGATTCATGGACTCTTGACCATTACCATGCAGGAGCAAGACTCGAGGATCGCAATAGAAAGTTCCATGAAAACATCAACTCGGTGATCAGCAGTGCTCAGAAGTCATATGGAGAGTTAGGAATTGTTAGGAAAGGAATTTGAGAACAAAGCAGAAGATGTCATTGTGCTACTGCATAAATCCACAGTTCACCCCAACCTTGAATACTGTGTGCAATTCTGGTTCCCTGGAGTAGATCGGGAAAAGAGTCAGAGAGAAGGGCTGACAAAGCGAATGTAGATGTGAAATGGCTTCTGTAGTAGGAAAACATGAATAGACATGGACTCTTCAGCTTGAGAGCGAGCCCGCTGATGACAGCTATGACTGATACTCTGCTGTATCTACAAAGCCATGAGTGTTCTGGAGCCTAGACTGTCACAAAAACTAGGGACCATCAAATTAAAGCCAACCGGAGACAGCTTCAAAACATGCACAGAGAAGTGATTTTTGTCATGCAAGGTTTAGCAGTATTGTAGAAACATTTGCCAGTGGATGCTACAGACAGTAAAAGCTTAGCTGGGTTGAAGGGGAAATGGGAAAATGCTTAGTAGAGTCAGAGAGAGGTAGGCAAACCACACCTGGCTCCGGAAATCCCATGAACTGAAGGTAGTTCAAGCCCAGGAGAGTAGTCAGGAGTGGTCTCATAGATGTTTTCCTTGTCCTCACTCTTCAGTATTTTCTGGTTACTGCTGAGCACAGGGTACTGGCCCATATGGAGCCTTTATCTGAATCTGTGCTGGTTACTGTTATGAGGTCCTGCCTGCCTGCATTGTCAAAAATGGCCTGTGCTGCGTAGGATGTAGACAGACTGCATAGTGGTTTCTTACCAAGCAGAGCATAAAAAGGTTAATTTGAGACTCTTTATGTGCCCTTTGGGTCTCAAAAAATCTCAGCTCACTGTTTTTTTATTTGGTGGTATATATACTCCAGATAAATGTCTTTTCCAGTATAATATGGCACAACGCAATGTTTAAGATTAATTACTGATTAACTACTGGTGTAGTCACTTTTTCTTCTCAGAAATATAAAAAGCGACAAATAATTAATCTCTTTGTCCATCTCTGGAACTGTAATTCTCCTCCCAGCTCCTGTTTTCTGCTGCTGGCCAATAAAGTGGAAGAAGTGAATAAAGAAAATAAAACACATTGAGTTCTGAAGATGTAAGTTTTCTCTCCTGTCTTTCTCACTTTCTGTCTTTGACTTTGTTACTATTTCCTTCTGCATGATTGTATCTAATGCACTGATCACTTCATCATTCTGCAGACCCAGAAACAGAGGTTGAAATTTCAGGTCATTAACTGGGAGCATCACCTGTCTAAAATTCTACTTTTTGAGCCAGCTACCCTTCTTTGTATTAATTATAAGAGGTGATAAGCAAAAGAGAAGCAGGGAAGGTAGATGTGAGCAGCACAGAGAATACCATCTACCTGCTCTTGATATATCAGGCTGATGGCATTTATGTTTAGGATGTTTTTCGACTCGCTCAGAAGCATGTTGTATTTTTACATTTTACTGCATAAAAATAATGCTATACAACACAATAAATAGTTTTTTAAATCCTATTATTCAGCTGGATAAGAGGTGTAATTATAATTTCCATACAGATATGGTATTTAGCAACTTTCTCATTAATGTCTTGAAATAATACATGTCTTACCACAAATTAGCAGGATGATGCATCTATGCATCATGACTGGATCTCAGTCTTCCTGAAATCATCTGAATTTATTTATCTAAGAAGCAGCAGGGTCATGATTTTGTGCATACAATAATTTTTGCTCTTCCAAGTCGTGTAGATCTTGAGATGTTCTGGGACCCAAACCAAAGATAACTGAGCCCCGTGAGACTCTTTCTATTGATGGTAAACGATATTGGATGACAGAGTCTGTTCTCACAACTCTGGCTGCAAGGAGGTCAGCAAGACACAGCAAAGGAATTATAAGTATGTTTCAGGAGAGGAATATTATTTCCATGGTGTAATGTCAATTCATCTAGATCCACAATACTGAAAATTTTTATTTCACAGAACCCTTAATATCCCATAAAGAATTAATTCTTAATTTTCTTTTTAAAAAATATGCTGAGAAATCAAAAGATTTATCTGTTTTTTTCCCCTGGAGTATTAATCTTATTCATCAGACTCAGTTTATATTGCGTCTGTATTGCTGCCATATGTCATTTAAAGGAAAAGTAAGATCTATTATTCTGAAATGTGGAGTTGCTTTCAATATTTTTCAAGTAGCTTCATGTGATTTTTTTTCCACAGGTATGAGAAATACATATATTTATTGTACTCGTAGAAAAAGATTCTTTTCATTATTACCAACAAGTAAGGCTGATTTGCCTATTGATGCTTTTTTTTTTTTTTTCTGTAAAGAATAACTAGTGCACTGTATTTAAAACTGATACTTTTTTCATTACCAGAGATGCAGGAAAGAAGGCCTAGGAATATCCCAGTCAGTAACATTTACTAAGACTCCCAGACCACATGTGTGCTAGCAAACTAAATGGACCTGGGACCATTCTCCAGCACTGAGTCCAACTGGCATGGAGCAGCCCTCATTTGTATTCCAACTCCTTAAATGTACCTGAAAGCAATTCTGGAAGAGTATCGGTGGTCCAGATGAAAAAGCTGACTGGGTACCTCTCTCGTCCCACGTGGTGGGTTACGAAGGGTGGGTGAATCTTTTGAATTCCCCAAGAGCCTGCGTCACCACGATGACTCAGAGGAACAATTGTGCTGGTGACTTTATTAACTGACCACTGTAGTGAGTGAATGGAGACAATTTGGCAACAATCAACTGATAACCGTCGGGAGAAACACTTTGGCAATGAGACTATTTTCCTAATAACCCGTCAACGATCAACCAATCAAAATTCAATTCATACAAAACTTATATACATGAATATATGTAAGAAAGAGAGAGAGAGAGCAGAAAGAGAAAAGAGAGGAGGAGGGGATAGGAAAAGGGGAATGAATCACGACCCTTGGATCCCGCATCATCACAGAGTAGCCAGCTTGGTCCATAGGTGGTGGGTCGACAAAGACACACGTGGGGTGTTGCCTTTATATAGTCGTTCTTACGCATGTGCAATAGATCGTTCCAGAGGTTCTCATTTTCTCTGGCCTGTCCCTGTGCAGTTAGGCAAGTTCTGTCTCTGGGCAACAACAGGAGGGAGGGGGAAGGAAACGACCCACCACTCCACCTCCACAGAGCTTGCTCTGCTTCTGCCCCACAGGGCATCCCACTTGAGTTGTTTGAGACATCCTCTTCATGAATAGTTTCTTGTTTACAAACAGTTTGTGATAGTACCTTTGTAACAGTTAAACAGTATGGATGCCTGTGTTCCTGTGTTTGTGCCCTTCCCTGGCACTTTTTGTTTTTATAAGGTAGACCTATTATTCACAGTGTACAAGAAAAATGAAGTAATGCCCACCTGGGTTCAAACCAGAAGAAATGAGAAAATAAGAAAAATTACTTAGTATTCAGTTATACGCTGTGGTGAAAAGCGTTTAAACAACCAAGTTGTGCAGGGCCATGGTTACAGCCAGTATGAGGCTACCAGCACCATTGCCTTGGGACTGGGAGCAGTCCTGGGGCTTTCGTAGATGTTGTGCAGGAGAGGCTGGAATCAGCGAGCACTCAGGGTTCAGCCTGATCAACATGAAGGGCCTCACATTCAGAACAGCGTGCAAGCTGCCTCCAGTTCAAACTGGGACTACCAGATCTTCCAAGGTACTTCTGAACTGCTCAGGTTCAAACCGATCACAGTATACGAGTGCATGGGCAGCTGTAGGCTGTGGGGGACTTCAGGACGCAGTGAGGCAAAAGGCTTGAATGTGTAGCTCCTTTAGTCCGTCCTGTGGTGTGGACACTTTGGACACAATTACAGCCAGCTGACTCTCTGGTATACCTTATCATGTAGGTAGGTGTTCCTTCCTGAAAGGCACTATGAGAGAGGCAGGCATTGAGCTAGACTCTCTACTATTCTCTTGGGGGGCATTCAAGTAACTCTTCAGTTTTAAACTCATTCTTCACGCTCTTGTGTGTTCATATGCCACCCTTTTTACAATTTGCCTGCATCGCTGGGGAAGATACTTTGCTGTTCATGTCCAGCATCCAGTCTTTAAATAGGTTTTACTTACAGAAGTTGCCTGAGAAAGACTAATTTATAGCTATCGATTCTTTCCACACCTCTGTCTACCTGATGAAGAAATGCTTTATTGTCCAGTTAGTTTTCTTCTCCAATATCTATTCTGTGCTTTAATCAATTTATCGAATCATTTCTCAGACTTCTATATGATAAATTAAACACACTGAACTCTTTACATCATTTTCTTTAATGACTTGCAGCTTTTTCAGTGTTTCTATTTTTTCAATATCATCAGAAAAGGGAAGATGACCTGCACATCGAAATCTGATATTGGTCTCTACAGAGGTATTGGTCCCTGTTCTCCCATGTCTTGCACTGCTCATGTATCCTTTCCTGTTGATGCACTGCAGCACTGCAAAATTCCTCCTTGCCACAAGATTCCATGGGAACTTTGTGCTGATCCAGTACATTATGACCCCTGATTTCCTCTAAAGTTTGCCCCTATAGGGAAAACAGTCTCCAGTGACATGAACTTGCACAACTTGCTCCTAGTAAGATGACTTTGCAAATTGTTTCTATTAAAATGCATTTATTTTACAAACACAACTATTCAATTTAGTCTGCCCCCACACTATTTATCACTTCACTGGCCTTTCTGTATGTTCTTTCTTTCATTTGTAATTTTATATTTACATCCAGATCATCAATACAACTATTAAATTATGCCAGTAGCAGTCCCCTGGGGAACTCTATTGGCAATACTGCCAAATAAAATCCTGCTCGGGAGTGGCCCCAGGAGCAGATCACCTGATCTGCCACAATGCTCCCAAAAGTGATTTCAGAGCAATTGGACCAGCCTGATGTGAGGTGAATTCCAGATGAAGTCTGCCACAATGGATTGCTCCAGGGTGTTCTCTTTGCAAACTGTATAGATGAGATTGTGTCAGATTTGTCTTGCTCAACCTACTAGTCAAACACTATCCCAACACTCCTCATGTCCCTGCACATCTCCAGAAGCCCTGACCCAGGATATACCACATACACCCTTACCATCTTATCCATTTTCATCGTCATTCAGTGTCCCTCACTTTCCAAGAGGGCGGCTGTAGTAGTAGCCCAGGCTCTCAGACTGCTTTCTGTACTATAAAGGCTGAAAAGATAGAGCAGGAAAAGCCCTCTCTCGCAGTGACCGTCTCACAGACCATATAGCTTGTCTCCTCTGTGCCTACCACTTCCCTTTTGCTCCCCAGCACAGGTCTTTAAAGAAAACCTCAGAGCACTGCCATGTCCACCCCTCGGGAGAATGCCCAGTGGCCCTCCCGGGCCAGCAGTTGTTTTGGGATGTGGTTTCAGTAATTTCAGGCAAAACACCTCTGAAACAAAATGTGGCCTCGAGATGAAGATGTCAGCAGAGAAAATCAATATGGGCAACAGTTCACCATGGTGTGTTGACACTGGGGACCAATGTATCTTCCTTGATTCTCTTCCCTCCATGGAAATTTCTGAAAGGGAGCTGCAAGCTCTGCCTGATCTTGCCTTGGCGGGCATGTACTGCTTGCCAGAGGATGGAGAAACAGAAGACACTGAGTGTCCTAGGGGCCACGACAGAGAAGACTGATCATGCACAGGTAGGAAACAGCCTGCCCTAGTGCCACAAAAAGGCCGAGGGAAGAGGAAGGGACCATCTGTTCTCAGAACAGGGGGAAATCAAATAAGATAAACTGATTCAGGAATTTTTTGGTCCCCTGTCTGTTCAAGACCCTTGTGCTACTGGGTTCACATCAACCCTTCCACTCTCTGTCTTCCCTTTGCCACCAGAACCACAGTGGCAGACTTGCTTACAGCCTCCTTGGATGGATACCACATATATAGGGGTGAAGCCTTGGCCAAGCCTGATGAGACACTCTTAAAAATAAACATACCTTACCTGGAAGCCTGGATAGATCCTCTTCTTCTGGTTTTCACATATTTTTCTGCTTTTGCATTTCATATACAAATGCCACCACTGGCTCAGAGTCCAAGAATATGTATGATTCCTGTAGCAAGGTTTGTAAGAATGGGTGCAGGTAGATGAAGACCTAGTTTAAACCAATGTCTAGCTCTGTGGCTATGACTATATGCCATGAAGGTGGAGGAAACACCGTGCACTTGGCAGCCCTCCTCCCCACTAGAAAATGTCTGTCCATGTTTGGCAGTGGGTGAGAGACCAAGCTGGGAAGCTGGTAGAGTGGTCCAGCCTTGGAGAAGGAAAGAAGTTATCTTCAGGGTGCTGCCTTCTCCTTCCCCTGAACTCCTGTGGTCACAGTGAGAATGTCTTTTGAGCATCCAGCTCACCCATGCAGTCACAACAGTGCTGGGCCTGCCATGTTCCTCCCAGCCTGGACCTCCTTGTGAGCCACACAAGGCATTAGCTCCCAGATCCTGCTGTGTGGGTCACGGGTAGACGCCTCTCAGAGTCTGGCATGGGAAGCTCAGGCAAAATGTTGTTTGGCCCGAGGGAAAGTAGGTAAAAGCCAGAAATTAGAGTGATAGTTTTCAAGACACTATCTGTCTTACATAGGAAAGGTACCAGTTTTATGAGGGTTCATGGAGGATTGTGCATCTTGTATGTGATTGGTGTCACAGAGGTATGGAGACAGAGTCTAGGAGGAAGGAGAGAAAAGGGAAAGGAGGCCAATTGTATGCTGGATTATTGCTGCTAAACTGCTGAGCATTGGTTCAGCATCAGGTGTGCTCATATGGCCTCTCTGGATCTGGCAACCCTAGCAATGGTAGTACCAGGCTTGGTATTATAAGCAGCAGAAGCACACCTTGCAACAAAAAAAAAAATCTGAAATGGCATATAATATGCACCTTGGGGGCTTGCTGGGTGTCACCACCTCATGAATGGCTGGGCAAATGTATACGCCACAGAGATTGCGGATGTTCTGAGATCAGTCTACACGTGTATCTGAAAATGGCCGGAGCAGGTAAGGAACACCTGGTACAGCACAGATACACTCGGAGATCATGAAGGCTGATGTTGATGGGTGAGAGAGTTTGGCCTCACTGGGAAAGAAAGACTGAGGCATCATAAGTCAGTCAAACTGAAGGTAGTAGTGTTGCATGTGACTCTGCTGCGATAGCCAGCTCTGACTCAGTGCTTGTGTTTAGAACAAGCACTATCCATCACCACTGTTGTATTTGTTGTTTAGGTCTGCAACAGACCTAATTTAATCTGCTATGAAGGCATGTCTTAAGCCCAAGAAGATTTTCTGTTTCTATTTCCCATATCTTAGTCTGGAAACAAGGATGTCTGGTGTTATCCATTTTGTCTCAGACATCCAGATAAAGCAGTATACCTTAGAAACCAAAGAAGTTACTGATTTCATTTAATATAGTTAGTTGCAACATACTAGATTTCATGGGAAGAACCAGGTATGAAACAGCCAGCTGAGATGTGATCTACAGTACAGCCATCCCAGTCCTGGCAAACATCTTCCGATGTGCACAGCAGCCCAGTGACTGTGGTACCTCCTGGTGCCTCCAGGACTCAAGCACAGGTTTGCTCGTATTGTCCTCTTGCAGAGCATGTTGCAGGAGAAAGCACATGTTGTTGCTAATCCTAATAGAGAGAAGCCTCCATCTTCTGGCTTGCTAATGACAAACCCAGCAGCTGATCTACAACTATGTATATAGCTTCTGATAACCAACGATCTCTGTGTGCATCCTCATGTGTACAGTGGGCAGGAAAGGACCACTGACCCACACTGATCCCATAGGTGGGGCAAAAGCCCTTCTCTTATAACATCTATGACTGCAGCCACAGGGTGACAAACCATTTGTTCTTTGCATCGTATATAAACTGTGCTCACTAGATTCCTTCTTACACTGGCTCTGCAGAAGCAGCAGTGGAGCATGCAAGGAACTGCCGTTTCTACTTTCAGAGTATAAAGGAGCTGCCACCTTAAAATGTATTTCTGGAACCTAAGTGGTGAAGCACATGAATTTCATCTAATCATAAAAGGGACCAGTGTTGCATGTCTGATGCTGTGAATTTGGTACACTTGCTGATCTAGCCATGCCCATGGATAACTGCAGACTGTGAATGCTCTCACCGGTTGGTCCTGTTAACATAACACAGGTCTTGTCTTTTGTCAAATTCCAAAATGTACTTTGGGCTGGAGCAATGTTCCTGTAACTTCTGTAGATGCGACCTCCTTCAGGGCCTACCTGTCTTCCTGGGACTTCTTTGGGTAGGCTACGCATTCATCTCTCCAGCCAAGGACCAGGGAACTACCAGCTGGTGGCAGCAGCAGCTTCTCCAAGAGCAGGGTATGAGGACTTGATCACAGATCCTGGCGACAGTGTATGACTGTTTATGTAAATACACACTTCTACCTTTTAAGGAACTGAGCCATTGCCAGTAATCTTGCAACTAATCTAACTATTTTTTAAAGAATTTAGCTTCTCTAATCCTTTGTTACCCCTTTTGAACTTTTTCCATAGAAGCTTGGGTTTTATAATTGGCATTGAGAAACAGAAAGCTAAAGCGTGTCCCTTACTATCATGATGACAAAGGAGGAAGAGTTCATTACCCAGAAAAGCGTTGCAATTGACCTTTCTTATGGCTGTGTGCTGTGAAGAGAAAAACGAGACAATATGGTGAGGTTTAAGGGAACACTAAGGTAAAGGACCAACTGGAGTCAAAACAAAAGTGTTTAGCAGGCATCAAAGATGAGAGTGTGTTGTTCCAGGATCCAAATATGATCTTATCATCATCTTATACAAAGATTCTAATACTTCCCCATCTTCACTAAAAGTACCTCACTGAGAGCCATCTTCAGTCACATCAGCCTTTTTTTTTAAAGCTGCATCACTTTGGCAACACATCCTTTTTATCACTTCTACCAACAGACTCTTCTTTCTTTGTCTGCTCCTCCAGATTTACGTAAAAATTCTTCATCATTGGGCCCTCAGCACATGACTTCTTACTTTGTACTATTCAACTTTATCCTGTTCCTGTCACTTCAGGTGAGCAAGAGGTCTGTGATGCAGTTTTAAAACTTCAAGGGCCAAAAATTATTTGATGACACCATAAAGATATTGAGACTAAGTTACTGAAATTCCAGCATTCTGCCTTTTAAAGTTGAACTCAATGGATTTGACTGTCTCCCCGTGTTAACTTTTCGTGGTTCACACTGCCGTCCATCTGTTACTTAGGTGACCTAGAGTCTTAGTGCCTTTGTCTAGTTGGGGGTTAACCCGATGCTCTGAGCTGGTAATAAGCTACTCTTGTGTGTCTCTTTGGTGCTGTGCCCCAGAGTATGGGAGCACCTGGAGTGCAGCTTTCAGGCTCAGATGCTGTGCACTGACTAGTGAAATGGGTCTGGCAGCAACTCTCAATCTCAGGCAGAGCAGACTGCAGCTGATGCAGGACACCCCTCAGACTCTTCTTGGAGTAAAGAGCCATCCATCACTAGCTGGAGACTCTGCAAAAAAGGGGCTACTTAGGGCTCAGGTGCATATTGTTTGCCCCGAGTTAAAAGCAGGAGAGCTGTAAGGCCTCAGTGATGGCCCTGGTTCTATGCAGGAGCCCAGAAAAGTTCATGACCTCAGACCTTTAGAAATTCTAGCCAGAAAATCCAGAAAGTCACTGTCTGCAATGAAAGACAAGAATTTTTGCATCCAGAGCAGAGTGACCATCATATAGTTGCCGTTCCTCCAACCATTCCATGAAATACAGCTTCCTCACTGAGCAGCTACAGAATGACTGTAAAGGTGATACCATAAGATGAAAATGTAGCCAGATGTTAAGGCTGAAGGCAGAACAAGGTAAAGGATGCATTGTACCTTTATTTTGGGAGAAATTTATAAGTGATTTCTGTGCTTTACAGTAAGACTTTTCTCGGGATTACTGACCATATCTTGCAGTTGTCTATGAGGGCAAGAATTTAAAAATACCTGTGTGTATATGAGGTGTCACCTCTGACACAAAGTTCAATGATTCAGAATTTCTGGATGCAAATCTCTCTTGGTCAGTAAGTAGCAATACATGAAGGTGAATACCATGAACATAAAAAGCCTCTCCTGAACATTCCCAATGCTGTGCAGACTTAAAAAGCAGACAGACAATCATATTCTCCAGGTATATTGTTTACCTCACTCATTCTCAAAAGCTGTTGCTGTGTTATAATGGCTATTCATTTACCTCATTTATTAATTTATATTATGGGTATATGATATAAATTAATAAATGAGTATCCTTTGCCTTTACCTGGGCTTATCATGCCTGTGGAATGGAGGTTACTCCAAGTATTTTGTTCGTCTAACTCAGTGAAAGAGATTAGAAATGCCAGATGGACTTCTGACACTGAGAGGAAGGTAACTTTGGAGGATGTGCCAACAGTAACATAGGGTTACATGCACCTGTACAGGCTTTCACATTCCAGGAGTGAACGTTTTTGTGTCTTTCTTCGTTCTTGATGTTTGTTGCTGGAAATGCCTCTCCTCTGAACATCCTTTTAAAAATAATTGATGTTGTCACTGTGGAGGATGAAAGGAGGCAGACAAACCATGAATAATCAAAGGTGCCCAGTGAGATACTAGTAAGCATTGGAACAACTCAGGCAAAGGAGGGAGAGACGAATAAATAGCTTGCTTGTTGAAAAAGTGTGTGTTTGCAGGTTTACAAAGAATTCACTAAATAAAACTCTATTTGATCCTAGGAAGGAGGCTGTGTCCCATACTATAAAGGAAATCAGTGGTGCTTAGCAAGCTGATCTAGCTGATCTAAATAACTTTTAGAGTTCCAGGTCCAGAGGCTAGCCTAATCCTGAGCAGGACATGTAAACCCTAAAATTTTAATGCTACCTATAACAATCTATCTACAGACCTGCAGAGGAAGGCAGAAAAGACCGCTAGAGGACAAATCATGCATCAGGAAGAATAAATAAAATCTTTCCTAACTCCAGTGGAAGCCCTGAGGCATGGAATTATTATAAGTATAATGCAAATTGACAGTGATCTAATCTATTTTCTCACACGTTTGGGGATACTGACACATCAGATGCCCAGGGACTTGTAATATAAGCTTAATTTTCTATCTTCAGGCATTTTGCTGTTCTATTGTGTTGTACAATTATGTCCATGAGCTTCTCAGGCTCCATCCTACAAGACTGAAAGCTACTGCTTCCAGTGCTCGGGAGAGTATTCGAGCCCTTCATTCATCAGATAGCTGGAAGCCTTTAGATTTCCAGTCCAACTGTATTCAGGATTACTCACTGTACAGCCATTTGATCATGTGATGAAGTCAATATCCCCCTCTGACATTTACTTCTCAAATATATTTATAAAGTGTTACCACACCCACGTTTAGTCTTTGCTGAGCTATACTGAACAAGACAAGATCTTCTAATTCTCCTAAGAAGATGTGCATTTTGTTCCCCTAATCATCATAGAAATGCTTCTTTGCACTTGTTCAATTTAAGTAACATTTTCTAACACAGACCTTAAAATTCTGCTGCATTTAATTGGAAGCAAACAACACACATCTGAGCTTTTTGCTGAGCCCCAGGTAACTCCTTTTTTGCAAACTCAGTAAAAATGAGAAAATCACTGGCCAGTATTATCCTGCTAGAATAAAACCCCACCTTCCTGGTAGCCCCAAACACCAAATTGGTATTGCAATAGGAGTTTGGAGCTCTGAATCTCCAACTAGTGACAGATGCCTTTCTACTGCAAGAAGAGTCTGAGATACCCTTCACCAGCTGCAGCAGCTCCACGTGAAGCTGAGGGCTGCTGTTAGACCTGAGCTTTGAACCCTGTCCTCTTTCACTGATCAGTGCACAATGGCTGAGCCTGAAAGCAGCTCTCCAGCTAAATATGTAGGAGAAATACCTTCCAGAGGTCAGTCAGTTTTTCATACCCAGATGCCCTTTTACCTCCCTGATTCTGAAGTCGTTGCATCACTCTAGGATGTCTTTATGTACCGTAAGTGGATCACCCAGTCCTGCTCCAAGGCAAGGATAGGAGGGTTGTGTCTGGGAGATTGCAGGCTAGTTCAGCTTGACTCCTGCACCTGGCAAACTGGTGGGAATGTATAATAATGAACAGAGTTAATAGATATGTTTCTACTATGTAAGAAGAAGTATTGATGAGGAATCTGTAAAGAGAGAACATGGACCAAATTTGCTGAGAGTTTTTTGTCAGTCAGTGAATATGTCTTCTTTAGATGATACAGGAGGAGTCTCCCCTGCAAGCTGTTTTACTCCCTGTTTTGCTTCAAGGCCCTAGACTTGCAGCCATCCAGAGTCCATTCTGGCCTAGCCAACTAGTTCCCTTTCTGAGGAAGCCTGGGTATGAAACAGAGGAGTTCACTACACCACTTCAGGTTTTTCACCCTGCAGATGGTATGGACACAGATTGTACCAGATTTCACTACTTCCAGCACGATCAGAGCAGTCCCATGTCACAGTAGAACGCTGTTTGGCCAGGCACACCTATTACACCTCCCACGTCACTGAAACAGCTTTCTCATCACTTCCATCATTAATTTCATACCGTTTTACAAAACAATGGCACAAGGCCATGGAGGGGCTGCTTGGCTCTGGTCTCCCTTTGCAGAGACCTTGCTCTTTTTTATCGCTTCACCGCTGGGTAGATACCTCAGCGGTTATATGAGACAGGTAAATAACTTTCATCATGTTAAATTTATGATAGTGGCTCCTGCTGCCAACTGTCACAGGAACACCACGCAGAGACCTTTCAGTTTAAAATATTAATGTAGCCAACACAAAGGCTTGAGCTGCTAATTGGCATTCTGGTTCAGTTCAGCATATGTGCCCCACCATCCTGTCTTGTGCTAGATATTCATCCTGGGACAACCACTGAATCATGCCTTGCTCTTCATGACGGCCCGCCAGGACTGAACCTGCAGGTGAAGTTTCTGTGACTTCAAGCTTTCGCACCAGAGCAGGAGCAGCCTCCCAACCTGTCCCATCACATTTCTCTGGGCCCTGCTCCATCTGTTAACAAGAGGAATAGAAATTTCCTTCTGTGCCTTAGCTTCTCTCCCTGCAAGTCCTGCCCAAGTCACGTGCCCATCAAAGCACAGATTACTTCTTACCTGGAGGCATCACACACCACAAAATGTCTGCATGCAGCTTGTCTGCACTCCAGAAATTTCCCAGCTCCATGGATGGGGCTGTCAATAGCTTGAGGAGGGGCAGCGTGTCTGGCACTCCAGAAGGTAACTGAGGGAAGGCTTGGACACACTTTCCAATATCCTATAAACTGGAGGTTCCTCATTTCCTCAGGCAGGGAGGACTATAGAGAGAAGGAAGGTAAGAGAGAAGCATGAGATGGACAGAATATTCCCAGATGCTTCAGCCCACCCACCTCAAGTTCCCCAGGACTTCTGACCTCCCAGGAAACACTCTGTCAACACTATTTCACATTCAGATCTTCTCAGGGTAGGAAATTTACCAAACACCTCCTGCAACAGACGCTGGGTATCTGCACACAGGGAAGGATCTGAGCAACCCCAAGGGTTATCACACTGACAGGCTTCGGGACTGGGCAGGTCAGTAGCATGGAGGGCAGGAGCAAACAAGGACAGTGTTGTGGCATCTGTGCTTCCTGGGCCATCGTTTACAGCTATCTCACAGCTCTTCATCTTCTTTCTGTTCAGAGCAGGCTGATCAAAAGATGCACCAGGTATCGCATGTGGGTCAGCTCCCTTACTATCTCCTGACCTTCCTCTATGGGGTCTTCTGGGAGCAAGAGGAGAGGCCCTCCACCTCCAACTCCCCCACCCCCTGCTCCCCCGAAGGAGCTGAGGAGCGGTGCCGCCATCCCGCCAGTCCCACAGTATCATGGTGCAGCCACCAGCAGCGTGGCCCTGCCTGGGCCATGGAGCCCTGCTGTGCCTCCTCCTCCTTGTTTATGTGGCCGGTGATGCAGTTTACATTTGTTGTGAACTCCTCAAATACAGATTCCTTACAGTGAATTTTCTTGCTATGTTATTAAGTAAGATTTTTAAATAAATACTTCTGTGCTTTATGTGCATTGCACAAACTGAGAAAATAAACGAAATTACAAACAACCCTGTAGTAAGAAGGTTTGTCAACAATTTTACTAAGATGATTTTGAGCCTTCAATAAAGCCTACTTCCAGGATCTTGATTTTAAAAACAGAAAGCTTTTTAATTCATGGTAAATCAGACTGATCTATCATTTGGGTCCATTTGTAAAGCCTGGCAAAGAGACTACATTTCACACTATCTAGTTTGACAAAATGGTCATTATGAATGGTCACCTGCTGAATATGGACCTGTCAGTAAAACTGAGTGGTTTAAGTAACAGGAAGAAGAAAGGGGAAAAAAGCTCAGAAGTTAACTGACCCCAACGTTTTTCTGGAAGCGAGTCAGTTACCCAGTTTTTGATGAAAACATAATGTGCCTTGCAGAAATAGCTTTCAAGAAACCCCGGCAGTTTCCTCCAGAGGTCTTTACAGAAGCGCAGCAGTCCTTTTCCAGCATAGGCCACTCTTCAGAACCACAGAAGACAATGTTCCAGGCCACTTGTGGCAAAGGAGGTGTTTGCTTGGGAAAGGTGTTACGGAATATAATGCTGCTCTATGCACACACTGCCCATTGCTTTACAGCCCCTGTACAAGAGATGTAATCACTCTTTAGGCCTTGCCTTCACCTCTCCACAATCCAAAGCATTTATTGCCTTTTTTTTTTTTTTTCTTTTCCAGTCTCTGAAGGTAAAGAGGGCTGTGGGGGCAAAGGTTTTCAGAATGAGCTTTTCCTTCCCATGCTACACAGAGTCCCAGGAGGATGGACCTATCTGGTCTGAAGGTGAGCAGGTGTAAGAGGGACAGGATATGTGTATCTGCTGTGCTGAAGAAACAAAGATTGTCACATCATTCCCAACATAAAAAATACAGAAATACTCACACACACAGAGATATATGCACATGTTTGTATTTATATCATAGAGTACCATGTTGGAAGGGATCCTGAGGTTCCAACCTTTCTGGCCAAAGCCTGGTGTGGACAAGAAGACCCAGCACCCTGTCCAGCTGAATCTTAAAGGTGTCCGATGTTGGGGAATCCACAACTTCCCTGGGGAGATTATTCCAGTGGCTGATTGTTCTCACTGTGAAAAATTTTCCTCTGGTGTCCAACCGGAATATCCCCAGGAGTAATACCTATTCTTCAACCATGTTTACATATTTTTATGGGTATATGCCTCATAGATGTGATTCTATGCGTTCAGGTGGGTTGATGTATGCACAGTAAATACATACACACAGATGCATTTAAATGCAATTACATCCTTACACACGACCCTACAGTTTTTAGGTACCCGCACTATAGATGTGCTATATACACGTGCATACACGTGCACTAAACCCCGGGTATGACGGCAGGCAAGTTTCTGGCCGAGTGAGCGATGACACACTCGCATACACACACGTACGCGTGCAGCACGTATCCGCGCACCCGCGGGCCCTTCCCGGGGTGGCGGCCACCAGCGCCCCGGCCCGCCACCCGCGGCGAGGCGCGGCCGCCCCTCCACGCTGCCAGCGCCCGCCTCGCCGGTGGAGGGGAAGTGCAGCGCGGGGAGGCGCGGAGGGGCGCGGAGCGGTCGGGCGGCGGCGCTGCGGAACGCCCCCCCCCCCCGCCCCCGCCGCGCCGAGGCCCGCAGCGGCGGTGCCGCCAGGCGCGTAGACAGCGCGGGTGCGCAGCGCAGCGCGGCGGGGCGGGGGCTGCGGCAGGGGCGCCCCGAGCGGCCCCTCTCCCCCCGCCGGCGCCGCGCGGCTTCGTCCGCGGGCGGCGGCGGACAAAGGGCCGGGGCGCGCTCCGCCGCTGCGGGAGAGCGCGGAGGCAGGGGCGGCCGTGCCGGCCTCTCCCCCACCGCCCCCCCTTCCCGGGGGGAGGTGCTGGGCGCGGAGCGGGGACCGGCCCGCCGGGGAGCCGCCGGGGATTGGCTCGGCCGGGTGCGAGCCGAAGGTGCTGGGGGAAGCCATCTGCAGCGCAGGCGATTTCGCCCGCTGTGCGCGGGGGGGAGGGGGCCTCTCCTTTGCGGGGGGTTTGGTTGGTTTGGTTTTTTTTTTTTTCTTCCTCTTTTTTTTTTTTTTTTTTTTTCCCTTTTCACGGGATCATGGCCACGGCAGCGGGGCCGTGATGTCCCCGGGAGCAGCCCCGCTGCTGCAATGCTGCCCGCAGCAGCCCTAGCGAGGGGGGGCGTTTGAGCGGCGGCCGGCGGCCGCACATCCTCCCCGCGGCACCGCCGCCGCCGCCTTTCTCTCCCCGGGGCCCCTGCGCCCAGACCGGCGTGAGAGGGGCCTCGCCGCCCGCCCGGCCCCGGCTCCGGCTCTCCTGCCCGCCAACAGCGAATCCCCCGGGCAGGGCTTTAAATTAATAATAATAAACCCCCCCCGCAACCCCCTATAAAGGCGAGAGGGAGAGGAGAGCCGCGCACAACATGGCCACTCTGCTGCGGAAAATCGGGCTGATCCGGCTGCACAACCGGGACACGGAGGACCCCAAGCACCACCACCACCACCACCGCAGCAGCAGCGGCCAGCAGGGCTCCTCGCTCAGGGGCAGGGGCAACCAGAAGAACAGCAGCAACAAGCCGCAGCCGCAGGCCCCCCCCGGGGGGGGCGGCGGCGGCTGCAGCAGCAGCAGCAGCGAGAGCAGCCCCGGGGGCCACAAGAACAAGAAGGCGCCGGAGCCGGCCAAGCAGCCCCCGCAGCCGCGCTCGGGCGGCGGCAGGGAGAAGCCGCGGGAGGCGGCCCGGGAGCCCGGCGCCGGTAAGGAGGCGGCGCAGCGGCCCGGGCCCGGCCCCGGCCCCGGCTCGGGGTGCGGGTCGGGGCCGGCGCCGTTGGTGCCGCTGCCGTCGGGGTCGGGGCCGCTGGCTCCCGCGGGCCGGCAGCAGCACTGCACGCAGGTGCGGACCCGGCGGCTGATGAAGGAGCTGCAGGACATCGCGCGGCTCAGCGACCGCTTCATCTCGGTGGAGCTGGTGGACGAGAGCCTCTTCGACTGGAACGTGAAGCTGCACCAGGTGGACAAGGACTCGGTGCTGTGGCAGGACATGAAGGAGACCAACACGGAGTACATCCTGCTCAACCTCACTTTCCCCGACAACTTCCCCTTCTCGCCGCCCTTCATGAGGGTGCTCAGCCCCCGCCTGGAGAACGGCTACGTCCTCGACGGCGGAGCCATCTGCATGGAGCTGCTCACCCCCCGCGGCTGGTCCAGCGCCTACACCGTGGAGGCCGTCATGAGGCAGTTTGCGGCCAGTTTGGTCAAGGGGCAGGTAGGGGGTCTGTGGGCTCTGGCCCTGCGTGCGGCGAGGTGGGGGGGTGCCTTTGGGTGGGAACCCCAACGGGCAGTGGGTCTGGCCCCGCCCGTGGCTGACCTTGGCCAGGCCGGGGGAACAGGTCCCCCCCCGAGGACCTGGCCTCACCGGTGGGGAGGAGGCAGGGACACACGCGTTCTGCTTTGGGGTCCCCTCTCGGGCGGGTGCGGCGGAGGTACGGGGCAGATTGGAGGGGGCAAGGAGCACATGCATCCATCGGGTCCTCCCGCATGTCTTTTGTCCTGTGCTCGGCTCTGCTGCGTCTGGCACCAAGACGTCCTGCCCGTCGCCCACGAGGGGCACCTCCCTCGCCCCAAAGCAAAAGGGGCTCGTCAGGCTCCAGTGGGGTTTGGGATTGGAGTCCTCCGCCTCCTGCCCTTCACCTCCTAGTCGGCCATACTTGCTGGTCTCCTGCGTGAAGTGCTGGCGCAGGGCGCGATGCTGGAGCTGCTGCCCCCAGATCTTTGTCTGATGCTGTCCTGCATAGCATCCCTCGGGGGAGAAGAGGCGACCCCCGTGCTCCCGGGCTTGGGGCTTGGCGCACAGGGCAGAGGGGTGACACCGGGTCACACCTAGAACTGCTGCCTGAGCTGCCGGCAAAGTTGTACCCGTTTAAAAACGTCCCTGCCTCAAAGGAACAAGTAATTTCGGGTATGTACTGCAGTTACGGCAGCTAGGTGGTTCCTGCCAGCTCTCCTCTCCGGAGGAGGTGCCTGGTTCCCCCGGCACAGGATCTCGTCTGAACCGAGTCAACGCGGTTTATGCTTTTTTTCTTTCTCTCCTGCAGAATATGCTTAGAAGAGAAGTATTTCATAAGACGTTTTTAATAAATGGGTGAATCTCGCTGGTGAAACTCGTAGCCAGTCTTTCTTTGTGGTTATTGTAGTGGGCAATATACACATGGCTGTGGCAAGGTGATTTTCCCGTTCTCTTCATGAGTGCCCTTGAACCCAGGGGATATGCACAGCTCCGCGTCTGTCAGTAAATGATGCTAGGTAACTTAAATTCATATCTTGGCAAGGAGGGGAGGAAAGAGTAAATAATTATATTTTTAATTTGCTTAAAAATGAGGTTACTCCTGTTTGCCTCCATGGAACTGCTTGCATGAGCAGAAGTAAAGGCTTGGTTTCTCTTAAGACTGAAAATTAATTCTGATTATTTAACGGACTCTTCTGTAAGTGGCTTGTCCTTCTTTCCCTCTGTTGGATTTGGGCCTGCTGCTCCTTTTTTAAATCAGATGAAAATATTTTTCTCTGCACTTCATTTGAAGAGGTCAAGTTTCCTAGGTCACCTTGGGATATAAAAAACATCTACCAGAGGAAAAAAAAGGAGAGAGACTTAATTTACATTGAGCCTGGGGTATGTTGAAGTTCTGTAGCTACTCTTACCACATCTCACTATTTGTTAACCCATCTCTTTTTACAGAGATTGTCGTTCTCATTATTTTAAACAAGGATTTAGGAAGACAATGCTAAATTCTCTCAGTTTTTTTAATAGTTTAGCATATTTCTGCAGTATTGAATGTTGAATGTAAAAGGGTTAAATTAAGATTTACTGAGATCATAAAATGGCTCAGTGAAGAAAAGCACTAAATTGTTTCATTAGTAATACATATTAAGCTACATAATCTGGCGATCTTCTTCCCTAAACCACTTAAGAGATTTCCAGAAAGTAGTAGTAGTTTCTGATAACAGAGTGTGTTTATGTGTGTATCATTAATAAACACATTTAAAATGCAAGAGTTTCAATAACATTCTTCCAGAAGTTTACAAAGTTAATTACAAAAAAAAAAAAGTGCGTGGGATGGGAAAAAAAAAAAAAGTCAGAAATAAATTTCTACCGGTAACTTTGTAGTTAAATAGGTGTAACGTTCACATTTCAATAATTTAAAGGTAATTTCTGGGTTACAGAGGTGCAGTCCCTGATGGGTTGCCAGTATGTCATCATAGCCGGGCTCCGCGTCATGGGACCCACGTTCCTGTAATCGCACTCCCCTCGTTATGTAATCCCGACTCCATTGCATAATCGGGCTCAAAATACAACAGGCACTCCCCTATCCCCGTTTCATTTTTCATTTTACAGGTAATCTACTTCTGACCATATTTTTTTTAAAATGAAAACAGAGCCGCTGAAACGTTGAGAGCCGAGGTGCTGCGTTTCCCGGAGCTGTGGGGCTGGTTTTGGGTAACTCTAGCTGTGCTGTAGGTAGTCTTGGTGCCTGCAAGGAGCCATCCTGAACAAATAGCGATGGCTTCCACCAGGCTAATTGTGTAATTTCTGTAAGCACCCTGTGATAGCATGAAATATTCAGCGCGCTTGCTATTAATCAGAAAGGCTGGAAGGCTGAGGTCCGTTCTCCACCACCTCAGAACGACCCTGCACGAGCAAATGGCGGCAGCCGTGAGGCCGAGCAGGAGCTGGTGCACTGCCGGCGCCAGTGGGTAAATGGGACCTTCTGGAGAACTGTCACCGGTTCACAGTGCCGTGATTCATCCTGAAATCGTGGTGAATACTCAAGCCCCGTGATGCATCCGAAAGCGTGCCTTGCCGGCGCGGGCACCGGTGTGAGTAGGCAGAACTGAACTTCCCGCCAGCATACGTTCCTCCTTTTGGCAATTTGAGCGATCAAACTGAGGCGGCTGATTTCATTCAATGTTTCTCATCAGTCCCGTTTTGCCGAGCTAACTGTAACGCTGCTGTTCTCTGCCGGTTCTTCAGAGAGAAACACAGCGCTTCTTGGTCTGTTGTTCTGTTAGAGCTAATAGTAACCTATGAACATATATGACTTTTTTTTTTGATGAAGCGATCAAAAAGCAGATGACACTAACACTAAAAATACATTTTCAGGAAGTCAAGGTTCTTGACAAATTCAGATTTTTTTTTTTTTTTAATGGACCTTTTAGCAGAGTAAAAGAAAAGTCAAGATAAGTCATTCTGACCTATCACAGGTGAAACATTTTACTCAAGAGTTATGTCTGTAAGGAGATGTAAGCATGCAACACAGCAACTAAAAGGTAACACTTTTGTGTTAGTTTTCAGCATCGCCCTTGTATGCAGGGAAGCCTGGGTCCAGGTTCCCAAACCTGAGTGTGTCTCCCAGGGGCAGGATTTTAAAGCAGGGTGGCTGTTTCTCCAGATTGCACCAAGCAGGAACCATACGCCTCAGGTGACCTTGTTGAGTAATGTCTTACCTTATGGGATGTGTACCCTTGCTTCCTATCATGAATCTAGTAGTGCATTTTTAGATGTTTTTGGTCTGGAAAAAAAATGTTTAAAATAAAAGAGAGGCAATTTCTGTTTGAATGAAACAATTCAAGAGTCCCAAACTATGCTTTTTTTTTCTTCAGTTTTCAAAGGAAAAAAAAAACCTTAATTAACAAACAAGTTGGGGTTTGTTTGGTTGGTTGCTTCAGCTATTCAGCTGAGAAAATCAATTATTCACACAGCTCTAGTCAGTATCTTGAGGGGAATTCTCAGTACATCAAAGGCCTAAGACTGTTTATCTGTCTGGGATCCGGAATCTTATTTTAAAAAACTTGGTGTTGTCCTTAACTCAACTGTAGCCTTGGTTTTAAGGGGATGACTTTGCACTTGCTTCCTGCAAAGTCAGCTGCTCACTGGCTCCCATCATCATGGGTGAAAGCTTGGCCCTACCTAACTGGCAAAATGGTAGCCATGAACTGCTGCAGAGCTGGGTGTCAGCCAAGGAGGTGGGGTGATGCTAACAAAATAATTTAAATACCAGTTGTTTATTGTCCTGTAGGGAACTGTTCAACATGCCTGTCTAGGCAAAGCCTCCCATGTCTGTCTGTCTGTCTGTCCAGGCTGTGGAAGTGGCCCACTGAGCATTACTCCTTCTTAGCACCACCCTTTAAAATGGTTTATTGATAATTTGAGAGAGAGATTTAAAAATTAGTCTGCTGCTTTCCACTTCCTGATAAGTGCCATTGTCGTGATAAGGTTAATAACTGAAGGAAGGAAGGGGGAACAGTGCCAGTCATAGGAGAGTGATGAAACAGCGGGAGATTTGTCATGGCTCTCCCTGATAATGCATGTGGCTGAGGCCAGAGCCAGTGTTTCAGGGAGGAGTCATCGCTCTCGTTTGAAAACACGGTGGATAATGCAGTCCCAAATGAAAAGGAGCAGGCTTTGTCCAAAAGTGTGAGATGATTTTGTGTCCTCTAATAGAGATGTTGTTTCTCACTGGAGAGGAATTATTTGACGCTGGTTTGGTGGAAGTTTAAAAGAGGACAAAGCTTTGTATGCCAATGTCTAAATAACGCATCAGGAATTTTTTTTTTTTTTTTTTGAGAACTAACACAGCTGCACCTAATGCCTCGAGGACTTTGGGCTTAAGCTTGCAGTAGTGCTGACCAATAGCTGCCTTGTCCTCCTTTTTTATGAGCCCCTTGTTCTCTTTGTGGAGGCTGGTGGACAGGACTGAAAGCCAAAAGCAGCTGTCAGGTAACTGGTGACTCTGCAGATTATGTCATGGAAAAAGTTCTTCGTTTTGAGGAAAATACTCCCTTATTCTTCCAGTGAATAAGAAGGAGCATAACAATTTTGTTAGAACATATCAATAGGAATGGGGAACTCCCAGTTACGAGTATTCTTGCTGTGGTGGGCTTCAGTACAATGATTTAAATCAAAATATAATTTGCAATTAAGATTTAATTTTCTATCGGAAAATTTCCTGAATTCAGATAAAATTTGTTGGTATATAGTACTTTTATCCCTCATATTGTAATGTTAGAAATACCTCAGTGGAATCCCATTAGCTTGCTTCAAGAGGTATGTGCCTTGTGTGACTGTTGGACTGATTTATCTTTCCATTTTAAAAATATGAGTATCCCAGCTGACTTCTACCAGATTGAAACAGCAGAAATGCACTTATTTTATGAAAAACAGATACAGAAGGTAGCTGTTAATCATAGTCTAAATGACTCCCTCTTCATCCTTTCAAACAAAAGTATGAGTGAGCAGATAGCAGATGGGACTTGCATGGTGTCCAGGAGGTCAGCAGACTCCAGGTCTTTCAAATATGTATAGCAGAAATTAATTGCAAATCCATGGGTTTTCCTACTCCAGATGCTGGGTTTGAGGACCGTAGCCATGAGTAAATCAGCTAATCTCAAAGGCTGCAGTAATGTATAGAGAACACAGTGGTCTCTGAATTATTTGGAGCCATTATATCTTATTAGGGCCTTAAAGAGTAAAACTGCTTCCTTTTTGCTTTCAATTAGTTGCCTGTGCAATTGATGGCAGTTATCATCAAGGGAAGAAATGTTGCTTTAGGTCTACGGTTGAAAAACACATCGACACATACACAAAGAGGACAACGGAGACAAAGAATGTATTATGGGGCTTGTTCCCCATGAAAAGGTATAAATGCTGGGCCAAGGAGGTAACAGAATATTGTTTAGCTACAGAGAAAAATCAGATATATTGGCCTTCTAAGATTTCTCTTTTACTGCAATTGAGAAACCTAGGATTTTCAAGCTGAAGTTTAAGTGGGAGCATATATATATTTGCTATGTTTTGATGCTGGAACTGATGAATGGGCTGGAAAAAAATATTGTTCATGTGTACTCTGATCTATTGCTATTCTGACTATCCACTATTATTATGCAAATATATTCTACCAAGAGAAATGAAGACACAGGGATTCCAACTCATTGAAGTAGGAGGCTGTTTTAATTCTTTTAAATAAAAACAGGGGGAACATAATCTCCATTTTACCTCTTCAAAGCATAAAAAGGAAAATTTTAAAATACTTTAAATTATCATCCATAGTGTTAAAATAGTCGTCAAATGACTTAAATCACTAAATTGAAACAAACTGCTTATTTTAAAACATGCTTTTATGGCAGGTAGATCTGATTCTTCCTCTGGCAATACTTGGCTGATTTCCTAAATAAGAATTTAAAGGAAGTGCGGCTTTGGATCATAAGAAAGTTGAATTTGCTCAAAAGAGCAAGATTCTTCTTCCCTGAATTATAAAAGAAGTCCTCGTTTTCTTCAGCGAAAGTGTTCAGATAGAGAGAACTCTGTAGTATTTGGGTGTCTTGTCAGATACTTTGTTGAAGAAGTATATTTGTTTCAAATGCAGAAAGCCTAGTTCTGAGGGGTGACATTGTGTCCTGGAGCAGTAACCTAAATAACCCAGTTTCTATTGTGAGGAAGATTTACTCTTCCTTATACAGGCTAGCCTTGAAAAAATTGCAGATTTCCTAGCATTTACACAATGCCCAGGGATTTCCATGCGTGACCAGAGACTTCCAGATCAAAGATTTGTAACTCCACAGTAATTCTGGTCCTCATGGAAGTCTTATTGCCAGGTGTAATCCAAGGCATGCCCCTCAAGTATGCATCTGCTCTCACAAAGTGGGACGTTGGTTAAGGAACGTAGTATTAGCTGCGTTTCTTCTTCCCATCTAAACTCCTTTGGGCTGATGAGAGTCAGTGAAGATCTCTTAATTTCCTTGACATATTCAGTCCTTCACATGCAGTTTCCAGTTACAAATTATCTTTTCCTGTAACTGTCAAAAAAGGTAGTGCTGACATTAGGCACAAAGAGAGATGGAAGGTCTGCCAGGTGCAATTACTCCACGGCTAAACAGGGAGAACTTCAGGGACTGTGGTGATTATGCAATCTGAGTGGCTCAAAATATATGTTAAATTTGATGTGTGCAGGATCCAGTTGTCTGGCTTGTAAATGGAATACGAGGTTTCTGTTGAATATGATCGTATTTTTGAAAAGCGTATGGCTTGGGGCTGGTCAGAGTCATACTGCACAGAGTCATTTCTAGAGGGTGCTGAGCACTCCACAGTGTTGGTCTTTTGACTCTGGCTGGTAACAGCAGTAATTGAGTAGATCCTGGAAGTTGCAGGACAAGCTGCATGGGAAGGACATGGTGCTGTTACCTAACCTGGCTGGCAGTGAAACTAGCACTGCACTGGGAATTAAAAGAGCATAAGCTAGAGAGGAGCGTAGGTGTGCTTTGATGAACATGAATTTGCAGTCCCTATTGGTCTGCACAAAAACAGGTAAGTGGGCACCACAGGTAAGACGTTCAGGTGATTCCTCTTCTGAAACAGGATCAAGGTGCCAGTCTGATTTGCCCCATTCCAGTTAAACTGAGTGGTGGTACATCAAGTGTGCCTCTCCTCAGCCCTGTGTGGCAGATAAGTGCCTGCCTCGTGCATGTGCAGTCTCTCCTTGGAAAATGTCTTATCTGCTTCACAATTTTGTGCATGTTGTTAAAATCAATAATCCTCATTGATTTAATCCTTTTCTGCGCAGGCTCCAAAACCCCGTGAACTTCTGCAGTGACTCCTTGATAGAGTTACATGTCAGTCACAATCCCAGTTCTGTATTCAAAGATGAGTGAAAATAAACCTGAGGAAGGAAGAGTAAGCCTGCGTAATGAAATGGCCTGGAGCTCACATGCTTCTCATAGTCAGGCTTTATGAGCTGTGGAATGACTAGATATTTCTCCTGGTTTTAGGTTTGTGTTACAAATGGTAACGAACCCCCAGCTGCAGTAAGAAGTGTAAGGCTTCTTTCCATAATACATGCCTATAAAAAACCCTAAAGCGTCACAAAGCGAAGGAAATTGATGTTACTAATTTTTCAAATTTTCTATGAATTTCTATGAATTTGACAAGATTATTAAAATATACTTAGTATTGTAGTGTTCTATAATTATTGGGGAGACGAGGATATTTCACAGTTAGAGCACTTAAGCTGAGGAGAGGTGATCTGAGTTTAGCTTCCAGGTTTTGCCACTGACTTCAGGTGCAGTCATGGGCAAGTCAGATAACTTCACTATATTCCTCTTTCCCACCTGTGAAGTACAGATAATCCTCTTTCCAAAGGTCATTTGAGGATATGTACTTAAAGCACTCAGAAATGGGGGCTCTTTGAGTAGATGTCCATGTGCCTCAGTCTGAAACATATCATAGTCAAGAGATTGACACATTTGTATAAATAACAGGGGGGGGAAGTGCATTGGCTTGTGACTCTAATCTTACCAAATTTGGTCTTAACTCAAATGTTCCCAGAGGTAGTCTGCTTTTTACTCCTGTTGTTTTTTTTTTAGTGTGGTGAAACTTTGGGAAACACGGAGATAGCCGTTGTTGACTGGGCTATAGCTCTTTTTGTCTTTACAACCTGTCGTAAAGGATGGTTTGCTTTGCTTTGATTGGGTTTACACCCATGGCTGTGCTTAACTTGGGTAACTTCAGGTTCCTGATGTGGAGGACCTGTGGGCTGTTGCAAAGAGAGGCTGTCATGCTCCCAGGCTTTTCACATGGACTTGCCCTCAGTAATTCTGCTGGTACCTGATTCCACAGAAAGGTGGTCCAGGGAGATCAGCAGAAGACTGGAAAAGAAAATGTCCCTTTGTTGTCTAGACTAGCAGATGCCCATTTGATGGCAGGGGACAGGGACCATCTCTTTTGACAGAAGCCCACCATGTTGTAAGAAGGCACCTTTGGCCCTAGAGGTGCTAGAGGCACCTTCCAAGAGTTTGTCCCACCTGTAAAATTCAGGAAGGGAGTTTCTTAACCCTCATAGTACTGAAATTGTGCTGCTGTGCTGACTTTAGGGAAAGGCAAGGAAGAGCAGCACAGTGCTCTGTAGCTGTCAAACAGGGATTGAGGCTGTGTTTGTCTGGATTAAGAGCTATTTGCACCAGGCTGCACACAGATGAGCGAGCGTTAATAATTATTCAGCTGGAACTCAGATTTCTTTTTCCTGGACAAAGAACAGTCACACTCCCAGAAGGAGTAATTTATAGGATGCTTTAAAGCCAGAACTTGCTGAGTTTTCACTTCTTTGTATGGGTTATTCTTAAAAAGGAGACCAAAAAAGGCGTGGAAATACTGCTTCAGAAATTACACATTTGCAGGAAAACATCCCATTTTTAATTCATTTATGCTGCGACATTAACAGTATTTGTCAGCATCATTTTCTATACTTCTTTGTTTTAGTTATAGCTAATAATTATATATAGTGCAATATAAATTGTGTGCAGTTTTTGAGTCATGATTAACTGTGCCTCATCAGTACATGAAGGAAAAAAATTACAAACCATGTAATTGGGAGGAGAGACTGTGTATATTGCACTCTAACAGAGATGTTGTAACACATTGCAATCATTGCATCGAGAGCATGACAGTAGCTCGCTTTAGCATTACTCTACTTTTGAATGCTTTTCTAAAGCCAGTGGAAATGTTTTTCTCTAAAAACTTGTTTAAATATTCTAGAATAAGACCGGTTCAGGCTTAAGCACTGTATTCCTCTGTTACTTATCAGAAAAGATTTGAGTATGTTTGCCTAGTACGCAGCTTTGAACAGTTGAGGCCCAAAGCCATTAGTCGCTGGCACAGTAGTGGAACATGTTACATACTGAAGATTCGTAGTGTGCTCCATCTCTTAGTAAATCCACAGTGTTTGCATCATCCGTGGAGAAGCCTGGGACAACAGGCTTGGGAAATGGGCATATCCTTGTGGGTTTCCTTCCTGTCCCTGGAGGGATCAGTACTGATGCAGTGTGAGGCACAAGTGACTTCCTACAGTCTTTTGCATACCTCTCTAACTCTTTGCTTGTTTTCTGTCTCTTGACATTTACCTAGAAGTGATAAATGCTGGTTTAAATGATTCAGCCCCGTGTGCGGAAGGCAGGTGTGATTTGCCCTTGAAAGACCAACCTTGAGTTATTTGCATATCCAGGATTAATGAAAGGAATGCAGGGCTGAGGAGTTTGCCTTAAGACCAGTGCTAACAACATGAAGGCTTGCCTGCTTCTGTTGGCAGTGTACTGTTGCAATGAATACAACTTTTTGTTAACCAGTACAGTAAAAAAAAAGTCTGGATGTGCCTGAAGGGTTTCCTGTGGCACCTCAGAGGCTACGCTGTCTCCAGAATAACCTCAGTCCTGTAAGGGCTGTGTACAACAAATCTCTGAAAATTTGGGACCTAGTAACACAGGGACTCGCATCAGGAGAAGACTGAGCACAACCTTGAAGGTTTCAGGACCTGGCTACGCAGTGCCACAGCTGACCTGTGTTGGCAGTTCAGTTCCAATATCTAAACTGGACTTAGAGACCTCCATAGGTCCCTTCCAGCCAACACTTCGGTGATCCTGTGAATGGCGAATGGCTGGCCACCATTATGTAGCCCTGTCCTTCCTGGTAGTGCCAGAAGTGATATGATATGGAAGCACACGTGACACTGTGTGCTATGGGAAAACTGTTGGGTTTTGGTCTGGGAGCTGCTATAGTTGGTTTGACAAGAGAGAAAAATCCCTTCATCACTGCCAGAGAAATCCCCTTGAGGCCATCCTCATTCTGGAAATACCAGAAGAAATGTCAGGACTGTCTTTCATGACACACAGGCCAGACATGGGCAGATACGTGGTTGAGGTGGGATTACAGGGCTAAAGAGCTTCAGGATTCATATTTGGTATCTCTGTACAGGGCTTAACTGTCTTTGGACCACTTTGTGACATGGTGTTGTTGGGGAAGAAAAGATATGGCACACTGCTGATAATGATACTGAAGGACTTTAAAGAGTCACTAGATGTTGAGTATTTTTGAGGATGCTCTTCAGTGTCACATTGCATTCTCAACGGGAGGACATGCTGATGTGTTGATTGTGTAAGAATGTGGAGACTACTGCAGCATCACTGAGAAGTAGAAACGCTCCCAGATTTGCCAAATCGCATGTGAGATTTGCCTTGGGTCTTTTGCTGAATATAGGAGGGAGAGGGCCCTAGGTATGGCTAGGGTCCTAAGAAGGCTATCTGCAGCAGGCTGTGCTCTAGGAGGTCTTTCTCCTACCAGTGTTACAGACTGGATCCTTATAAGCTGTTTGTTCAAATGCATTAGTCTGGGCAAAGACGAGTGGCATGCAATTGCTCACTGTGCCACACAAACTAGGAGCAGCAGGAGCACAAGTGAATGAGGAGGCCAAGTGCAGCACGTGTCCCCCTGCATTTCAGCATGGCTCTGTAAACCAGTTGGGTGCTGTGGCATTACTTTCACCTTTCATATGTTTCTAGCTGGTTAAAATTATATCTTGATAAGTACATGAAGTCGCAGCAGATGGCAAAATCTGAAATGTTCTCTCCAACTCTTTATTTTAATTAGCTTTTCAGTTATCCCTTTATGAAAAGCACTCTGTGAGTGTCTGAAAGTATTGCAAGTATTTAAATAGGCTCCTGGTGCGACTTCTCAGAGCTAAAGTCGACATTAATATCTTTATAAAAGACTTTCTTGGGTTTTCTATGTTGTCTTTAATCTTCTGTGGAATGTTTTGATCTTTTTCAGATACCAGTTTGATATCTTTTCTTGATTTGGTTCTGGACACATCAAAACATTGGCCGTGCAAATGATCTGTATTCCTTACTGCGGCAGTAATGATGTGCAGGGTACAGAGACTGGTCAAAATGCATTTGTGCGCAATTGAGCTATGGCCAGCACTGTGTTTACCATACTGTATTTACCTTATTTATCTTATTTACAGAATGCAGCAGCTCATAGTCTCCTGACCAGCATTAAAATGACTGCATGTTTAACTAGCAGTCTGAAAATAAACTGTAATCACAGCTGGTAACAGTGCCTGTCAAAATGTTTGATACTTTCTTTTATAATTGCATCCAAAATGCCATTTTTTAGTTAAAGTTGGGGAGAGTTTTGTGGGAATAGCAAAAAGCTAAAAATCATTAAGACAGGAGATAACCACCTGAGTATAGACTCAAAAGCATGTGAACTGTGTCAGCTGAAATTCCACCCTTTTTTCTTTTTCCCTCAGGTTTACTTGAGGCACCAAAAAGGGAAACTTTCAATCAATGAGGTTAAATTTTATCCAAATCATAAACAGCTGGCAGGGTATTGGTTAATAAGAGACAGTGCTAACCATGCCACCCATAGTTTCTGTATAAACATAGAAATACATGGACTACAGTGGGGTAGAATTAGCTGTTCTCTGATGATGCAGTTCACATACAACCTGCATATGGCACCAGAATGCATTTTAGAAGTGGATTTAATGATCCGTTACATTAATAACACAGAAGTATGAGAATAAACTCATGGAATGGTGCTCATTTCATCTCCTGTGGCTCTAGTAACATTTTAGATGATGTGATGGTATTCACTGCGTTACTGCAACACCAGAGGATTCTTTCTTTCCTGTTTGAAAGCAGTACGTAGCTGACACTGAACATGGGCGATAGCTGTTCTCAATGCAAAGATCCTATTTCTAGGTACAGATTAGTATTAATACTTTGATAAAGCTGGGGAAGACATGGATCATACTGTGCTAGGTGCTATGCACACAATTCAGAAAGGTATCAAAGCCTTAAATAACAAAAAATAATATGTATAAGACGAGAGATGGCAAATGGACCTAATCCAGAAATTAAGTAGTAAACTTGTGTTTACTTCAAAAGTATTTAATTGGTGAGATTTTGAGCATAGCATTTCCTGTGCTGATTTCGTCTTCTGTTGCACTTTGCTTTATCTTTTCCTGTGTTTCTCTAAGTATGCTTCCAACAAAAGCTCAGATTAGGAAGAAAATACAACACATGTTTTGCAACAACAAAAATACTTCTGCAGGATATGTAAGATAATTAGTCAATGAGATTTTAAATGTATGTTACCGAGTTTTATTTAATTATTCCTTTTGTCACAACTAAAAAGGAACATTTTCTAAGAAAATTTGTTAGCAGGGTTAAATTGAGTACCGTTCAGATCATCCTTATTTGGGAAATATTAATTGCCAAATTAGTATGGGGATGGGGAAAGTGTCTTGCTGTTTAGTCTATCAAGGGATGTTTAAAGAGGAAATACATTGCTAGTCTGTAAATGGCGACTAGGAAGAAAGGTGAGGAAAAGCATTGAAAGGTAAAATAGCTGGTTTTGTGAGAACCAAATGGGTATAAATTGGCTGTGAATAAATCGAGGTGGGAATTAGAGGCTGTTCCTAATCTTTAGTTAACGTAGGCTCTGAAGCAGAAGTCAAACCACACAGAAAAATGGCTTATTAAAACAGGAGTAGGAAACAGCTTTTTAATCTCATGTGTCCGTACTTTTGTTATGATACGCTGTTGTGTTCAGCGCTGCTGCTATCTGTGCAATATTGTGACAGCTCTCTAGAACAAAATGGTTTGTCCACACTGCACATTACTCATTTTAGTCTGTAAAAATAACTTTGATACTCTGAGGACAGAGTTAGTTTTCTTTTTTCCCCCCTTTTTTCCCCTCCATATACCTGATTTATTTCCTCAGTATTAGTTGTTGCATGCAACTACAAATGACAATTTTCTGTTTAAATTCTAAATTGACAGTAAAATACGGGAGGTAAAAGATGCAGCCTGGTGCATCATTTTGAGCGAAAGAATAGAAAAAATGAGGACGTACTGACTTGGTTCTTAATAATTGTGACACTGTAATATGGTATCTGCTTATCAAATACCGTTTATTCTAAAAAAGTCTTTCAGTGCAGTCTATCAAACAGTAACTAAAATTATTAGACTTGTGACTTTAATAAACTTCTATTTTGTGACAAATCAAATAGGCGTAAATACTTTAAAGGGTATTATTGCTGTAGAGTGGAATAAATCTGCAACTATATTTCTTTCTTGTGTCTCTCAGTTTGTAAATGACATGGACCAATGTGAAAAATAAGGTAAGCTATTAATAACTCAGTAAGTGTCTCTGTTGACAAACAAGGATTTGAAATGACATACTGCTGTGCATTTAGAGGTAATATTTAATTGCAAAGTAATAAAGACACAGTATGTTTAAATGTGTATATTTTCATTTATTATCAAACTTGTCATGAAGGGGTAATAAACAAAATAGAATTTTTTATGTAGGCTGGAAGCAAGTTGGTTTTAAGGTGCCTCCTGCCTTTAAGAAATGCCAGAGCTATTCATTTCTCACAGGTCAGATGAGAAGAAGAGTGGAGTGTGTTTCGTGGGATGGATGTAATTTTTAGTGACACTTAGCGTTGGCAGTGGGGTGTAGGGGGTGAGATACGGGTAGCCCTGAGACGTAGCACGCAGAAACGCTCCACTTTTATGATGGTTCTTCAGGGTCGTTGACTCTGTGATACTCACACTTTGGACTGTATTATGAGTGTGGCATCAAAATTGGCTTGAAATCTCCTTCCGTCTCCCTGAGCTGGTAACTCAGCACCACTTGCAGCAGCCTGCTTCCTTCTCCACCCACAGCTGCTGGCCCTGGGAGACTGGAAGGGGCTGAGGGTGGAGCTGAGGAGACCCTTCCTCTCCTGCTGCTGAAAAGGGCTGTGGAGGATGATCACAGAACCCTCTTGTCCCCAGCAGCCAGTGGGAAGAAGGGTGCCGAGACGCTGTTTCCGTGGCGTGTCTGTGTGCTCCTCATGGTCCCTGTCTGCTTGGGGCTGCACCCCTGACTGTACAGGGCAGGCACAAAGGTCTGCACACCAAATGCTTCATGGCAGAGGTCCCTTTGTGGGTTTTCAGGGGTCCCTGCACAGCAGAGAGGGAGGCGAGCCATGTGGCATGGCTGCAGCAGCAGCCAGCCACTGGTTGCTGCAGGTAGGGCAGCATGCCAGCACCAGGGCTCACTGGGAAGAAATAGCCTGGCAGATGTCGTCTTTTGGTTTTTTTCCCTTTACTGCATATCATTTTTAATCATCTCTAATAATGCATTTGTCTGTCCCAGTTTGGGAACTCCGCTTTCTGGTACCCGTAAGCGAATGCCTCTTGACCTGATGCACTGAAAAGTTGAGCTGTGGTTTCCAGGTGTGTCTTCACATGTTTAATGAAGGTTTTCTTTTTTGTTTGGTGCAGGGCCGTATCTGCAGAAAAGCTGGCAAATCAAAAAAGTCATTCAGTCGAAAGGAAGCTGAAGCAACATTTAAGAGTTTGGTGAAGACCCATGAAAAATATGGGTGGGTCACCCCACCTGTCTCTGATGGCTGATGTTAGCAACCTGCACTTGACAAAAATGCTGAACAAAAGTACTGTGACATCTCCTCAGTGCTGTACGCCGCCCATCCTTTTCTACTTCAGCTTCAGTTACATACCATGAATGTCAAGGAGACATCTAAGTTATTTATGAACAGATGTGTTTACAGAGGGAGAGAAAAAAAAATGCTGTGTAGGATTATATTTCAAGACTGGAGAATGGTCATCATTGAAGTCACTTGAGCGGATGCTGAGATTGCGTCATTTGCCCCCATACAGCCCACATTGTCTTCAGCTTCTTTCCATGACAGCAGCACCAAACAGCAGTACTGGAAAGTCTATCCATTACTGCCCAGTTCATTTAAATGTAAATGAAACAGTTAATATTTAATAGGGAAGCAGTGCATTGCAGGTACATGTTTGCTGTGCTGTTTATCTTTGTCTCCTAGCAGGTCAACATAACTTGAAGATTTGTCTTTATGTGGAACTGTGGTCTGCTGTGACTAAATTTAGACCTCATTTGTGCTCTATATATGACCTTTAATTCATAAATGAAACCAGAATTAAAATGCTGAAAGGTCCTAGTGTTGAAAATTATTAAGTGGAATCACCCAACCGGTTACAATGTGCTATCTATGCTGATATTGTGATGTGCTGTTCAGAAATAAACCAGTGCAGTTAGCTGAAGGTTAGGTGGTTTTTTTAAACTCATCCACACCAGGGCTTGAAGTGCTTAGTTGGTGGTAGCAGAACCATTATTACCCTGCGGGTATCTTCTGCAGTAGCATGTGGCCTGTCAGTTCTTCAAAACGGCAAAACAAACGAATGGAAATGGACAAAGCAACCTTAAAAAAATTATCTGCTTAATTTTTAAATGATATGCCAGTAACAGAGTAAAAGTTTTCAAGGCAAATGGAACATGGTTTGTAAGATGATTTGCATGACTGGAATTTTCTTTTTTATTTTCACTTAATAGACATTGTATGTACTTAGAGCCCAGTATCTGAGAAAATCCACTGATGTATATAAATGTCCTATTATTTAATCATTAAGATTTAAGTTTTCTGGTAAACAAATTGAAAAAAACTTTCTATGGGACTCCATAAAAGCTGAAGGTAATGTTTAGAATGGTATAAGAAAAACATTAAAAAGTGTGGATTCCGAATGGAAAATCGTATTGGACACATGCTGAATAAAATCACCAGTATCGTTTCTGTTGCCTCAGGAATTCAATCATTTTGGCCAACTGTGAAATTCTAGGTACTTTATAGATATACCTTTGTGGCGATACTTTCATTGAAAGCAGGACAGTATGGATTGTAAAACTAATTTGGAGTGAGGAAAAAGGTATGTGTTTGCAAATGCTTTCCATTCTATGGCTAACACAAGACCAAATTGAAATGGTTGACCAGTTTCTGTTTTTATTACAGCAACAGGGACACTGTACAGAGAGTTTTGGGGTTTGGAGTTTATTTAAAAGTACACACAGTGGAGAAGAACAAGAGAGTAATGAAGTACAGAGGAGTTCTAACGCAAGCAAAGAAGCAGCACAGCAGATACTTGTGCAAAAACACTTCTCAGTTTATCTGTCTGTAGATGCTTTGCCAGTGTAGCTGTTTGTCAGCTAGATAAGGAGGAAAGTAATCAAAGCCTTCACCAAAATGGTTATGCAGGTTAGAGCCACTCAGTGGCTCAGAGGCTGGTTTCTTAACACTTCTTCTCGTCTCCACCAGCTGCCTCTTCTCTTTCTTCTCTGACCATTTGTGGTACCCACCTGGTGTGCCTTATCTCAGTTATAAATGGAAATGCTTCATACCACAAATCTGCACGGATCTTGCTGTGATTTATCTCGCCCTGTTTTATACTTGGAGAGGATGCTATAATCAATGTATATATACTTTTCCCCTCAAACTGTTCTGTGCATCCAGCAGCAGAATGTGTCTTTTGAATGAGAAATAACATTTCAAGTAACTTATTTACTCAGTTTTATAAACATTTCTTTGCATTATGAAAGAGGAAACTAGTGTGTTTAGTTAGGCATCTAATAATTTGCAATCCCTAGTGGGACTCCCAGAGAGCATATAAAGGGATCTAGCACTGGAAAGCATAAAGTTTGTTATTTCCCTTCAGAAAAGCTCTTCCCTCATCAGCACAGTAAAATTACATTAAAAGCAGTGTGAAGGTGTGGTAAGTCTTGGGGGGGGGGACACATTATTTCTTTCTCTGCTGTTTTTTAACGTGCCTCTTTTTTCTGTCAGTGGCTTATTTTAAATCTTCCTGAGAACCATATCTTTAATATTTAATTAAAGGGTTAGCTAAAAGGAACGTGGTGGGTGGATTGCTACCACTTCCCTCAAACCTACTTATTATGTGTCTTCTTAAGTGTGCTTTAAATAGTTATAGCAAACATCATTGCTAAAAATCACAGTTACTTTCTGGCTGTAGGAGGTTCTCTGTATCACTCAGAGTCTTGGAGCAGTAGGAGAGGCAAATCAAAAAATCTGGAGTGCTTTGAAGCTGTCGCAGAAGGGGAGCAGAGCGCGTGTGATAAGCTGCAGCAACAAATCGTGCAAGGAAGAAAGAGGCAAGTACACTGGGTGAACTAGGGCAGGATGAAGTTCCTGCCACACCAAAAATAAGACTGCTCCTATTGAAGAGATGACGGCTTACAGCAGGAGCAGCCTGTGCAGAGGGAGATGCAGGAAAAGGGGACAGCAGGGAGCGCAGAAGCATTATGCTTCTGACTTGGGGGCAAGGGAGATGGCTAGGAATGTAGTTAATTAAGAGATTTAGAAAGAGGGTTGATCTATTTTAGGTAAAATTAGTTCATGGGTTTTGTCTAGCTGTATGCTAGACAGGTTGTACTTTCTCTGCAACAGACAAGCCTAAAAAAAGTGAATGAGAAATTTTGGGATAGGAAAGGTGTGTGAGAGGAAGGAAGAGAGCAAGACCTGAGAGACAGAGAAGTATGGGCTGGGGAGGGTGTAACTGGGCAGCTAAAACAGGATAAAAAAGGCCTGATGATGGAAGGGTATAAAACGAGGGATCAAAGGAGAACAGCACAGCCCAGTACCAGAAAAAGCAACAAGGAGGGCTGAAGGACAGCAGTTTAGATTGCAGAACTGCTCCAGGTGCCTTTCTGTTGAGGGAGCTTCAGTGAAAAAGATCCTATAATGTGTTTGTATCCTAGAAAGTGGTATGTGCTTCCTCCTTGTTCTGTCCTCCTTCTGGCATCTGAAAAGGATTTAGAGCTCTGCTGTGGAACTCAAATCAGGCCATCTCCTCACTTCTGTGATTGAGAAATAAAGCCAAGTGTCATTCCCAGATCCTAAACTCAAGGAGGCCAAAATCAAAATAGATTGGCCAGTTGTCTGCTTTGTCAGAGTTCCTCAATATCAACTAAGTGGAAGGATTTTTTTTTTGCAGACAGTAGACATCAATATTCCCCCTTTATCCAGTCAAAAATCACCTTAGGACTTCTTGTAAAATTAGCAGTCAGCAGAGGTCCTCCAGCTCTCATTAGACCCATTTTATGAGGAACATTATTTTCCATCTGCTGCCCCCAGAACAGATGATTAATTTGAAACTAGCATCTGGGGAGGTGTGAAGTTGTATTAGGAAGTTACTTACTTCCTGGCTTTTTCAGAATATGTTCACTTGGAGGACCTTCTTTGAGTCTGAAAAAGCTACTTGACTGAATACAGGCATTGAATGTAGAAAGGAAGAAAGGTTATTCCTTATGATAAAGGAAGAAAGCTGTCTCTGAATACCTAGACACTAAAAGATCTCCACAAAGAACAGAGCTGATGATTTATATGGGAATGTATTTCTGTGTCTTTAGAAATTGTTCCTAAAAGTCCAACAACCAAAAACTCAGCAGTCAAAGACCTCTTGAACTTGCCTTGTTTTCTTTTCCAAAGGCAGCGTGTCTCCATTCCAGCCTAAACTTTGGTCCCGAGTACAAAAAAAGATAATAAGTATGGTCTGTTTATTTGGTGCTACAACACTGTATTATATAAAAAAAGACTCACTTCATTCTGCTTGTCCAAAGCAGTACATAAGATCCTAAAAAGGAGCTTCTTGCATAAATAGCAGGGTTGGGGAAAAGCCTTTCTAGTATAATAAATACCTGTGACACGACTGTGTAATATATATACTTCTAGAAAACTCATTTAGAAAGACATTCAGAGTCACAGCAGCCAAGCAGTGACCACTGTGATGGCCAGTGCGCTGATGTTCCACAGGAACTTGCAATAGAAAAATCTATTCTTGTTAAGCTGCCTGTAGGGAGAAAATACTGTAGAACTAACTGGCATTGGGATTTAAATCTCAGGGTTTTCTTCACCCTTCTTTTTTCTTTCTTTTTTTTTTTTCCCCCTCAAGATTTTCAAGCACCAGACATGGAGCCATAGTGTCTTCATTTTACACTAGCATTATGGCCAGTGTGGTTATTTATTTGCATGACTCCAATGAGGTGGTCGATTATGAACACACCTGTTGTTGATGAAGTTTTTAGAGGATAACTGTCTTCCAGCTGAATGTCAGTGTGGAGCTTGGCTGATGTGCTGAGGATTTACTTTTTAGTGTTACGTGAGGAGATGTGATGCATGCTTAGGCATCGGAAGGCTCAGCAGAAATTACATGGGGAAGCATTTGCACAGAGTTGGTGTGAAAGGTTTGTCTCTTCCATGCAGTAGGTAACTTCTGGTGAAGAAGGTTCCTCTCAGACTGTACTATGAACTGTAGGAACAGAATTAAGTAGGTCAACCTGCTGGTACAATATAATTTTCCAGTTACATATCTGCTCCCTGACAAGCACCAACCTATATTAAATAGTCTGCTACAGACGTCACATTTCAGAAGATGACAGTCAGTAGAGATGCTGAAGAAAAACTCCTGCATATCTCCTCCAGCCTTCCCAGTGCGTCCCTGGGGGGAGGATGTAGCCCTGATCTAAGTGAACGAGAGAGACTGAGGGGGCTGTGCACATCCACTAAGAGCATGCACTGCCCTGCAAATTGTCAGCTGTGGGAAGCTGGGGGCAGCAAGCCTCTGAGCTTACCTAGGCAGTGTGCATCCTGTCTTGTATTCATGTACTGATCTTGCAAATACTTTACAAACATGTATATTGGCTTGAGTCAAAGGGTTCAATACATCTGACCTGAGTTCAGATTTGCCAAGCAGATGGGTTACTAAATATGCACTGGAGGTTTTCATGTAAGTTAGTGACACACTTAAAAGTTTTGCTTTGCTCACTCTGAAGACTAAAGTGGCTGTCAAACTAGGTCTGAGGACAAATAGGTTGGAAGTGAGTCACTTGCTATTATCAGCACAGCTGCACTGGAGAGGTGCTTTCATTTCCATGTCAAAGGGTAGAGGTGAGGTACTGCAGCAAGAGCAACCAGGAGGACATTGCAAGAAGTTATGAAGACGGAGCTTGCCTCTCTGTTCCCCTCCCTGTATTATTGATTACTTAACTGCATCCTCTTAAATGTACATTGCTCTGCTTTGTAAATTTTACCCCCCTTTAAATCACTTCAAAGTTTTACTGATACCCTAAGGAAACATTAAAACAAGTCATGTAAATTTACATTTAAAGCCTGCATTTCAATCTAGAAGCATGCAAATGCCATGCTGACACCTGTCAAATTTCACCTCAAATTTCACCAACAGCTTCCTCACATTAGTAAGTCTTGGACAAACCAGTGATGACGGTAGTTAATACAAAAATAGAAACTGTAATTTGGATGTTTGACTTAGTCTTTTCCCTGATTGCTTTGTCTTTCAGTTTGATTGACTTCAGACAAGAACGTCAGGCTAATAGCAGTGAAACTGCCATAGTGTTGCTTATTTATAACGGTTCCTTTTGTTCATGCTGCTAAATAAGGTGGCAATAAATATTCATTGCAGTTGTGTTGCACCAAATGGGAATCAGAGATAACTCCTCACACTCTGAAAACTTTGCATTTTATACTTAGTGTTTGCCACCATGCTTGGCATTCATTAGCTTTTGCTGTCAAATATCCTGTGTTTTCTTATTCAGTGACCTTATGTTTTTTAAATTATTTGTGGTTTACTAACAGAAATATTTGAAGAATGTTGCAGGTCCTCTTGGCAAAAATCAGTGAAATGTAACTGAACCAAATCTAATCGTCTGTGTGATTTAGATGAGTTCTTCACTTGCCATTTGCATTAACACGATCCGTAGACTTTACTAAAGATTCACCTTCTGAAGTTCCTCAACAAAACCAAGACTTCAAATTCAGCTTGAAATCCATGATGACATGGATTAGTATGCATTTTGAGAATGAAAGCAGACAATCCTTGAGAGATATTTAAACCATTTCTTCATTTATGCCAGCATCATTTAGTTCTGACAATGTATGAAAACGGTACAAACGCAGGTAATGCCTTATACTGGATGAGATTGTTCTTATTATTTAATTATTACATAATTTTATAACTTATTAATTGAATTTATTCTATTCAAATTGGGAGGAATGATCAATATCCTGGAAGGCAGGGCTCACATTCAGAGGGACCTGGACAACCTGAAGGAATGGGCCAACAGGAACTTCATGAAGTTTGGCAAAGACAGGTGCTCAGCCCTGTACTTTGGAATGGAGCCACCCAATTCATCAGCTGTGGGCTGTCTGGCTAGCTTGCAGCTCTGCAGGAAAAAACTTGGAGGCTCGAGTGGACAGCAGATTTACAGTGGATCAACAGTGTGCCCTTGTCTTAATGAAGACTAACCACATACTGGGCTGCACTGGCAAAAGCATAGCCAGCTGGTCAAGGAAAGTGATTCTTCTGTTCATCACTTGCAAGTTGACATCTGGAGTACTGTGTCCAGTTTCAGTCCCCCAGAACACAGTACTTTTTAACAAATTGGAGGGAATCCAGTGGAGGGGCACCAAGACAGCTAGGGATCTGGAGCCTGTGATGTGTGTGAAGAGGCTGAGAGAGAGTAGGTTCTGCTCAGCCTGGAAAGAGAAGGCTGAGAGGGGGCTGATTGCAGTCTTCCACAACCTAGAAAGGGATTACAGAGAAGATGGAGCCATACTCTTCTCCAAGATGAAGAGCCAAAGAGCAAGAGGCAGCAGACACAAGTTGCAGCAAGCAAGGTCCCAGCTGAGTGGAGGGAAGAACCTCTTCACCATGCGAGCAGGCAAGCACTGGAGTAAGTTGCCCAGAAATAGTGGAATCTCCATTGTGGGAGATTTTTGGGACTCAACTTGATAGCCATAGTAACCTGATCCAGCTTTGAAGTTAGCCCTGCTTGAAGCAGGAGTTTGCACTACAGAATTCCATAGGTCTCTTCCAAATGAAATGTTTCTATGATTCTATTATATTATTTATATTATAAGTTTTGCTATTCAGAGGTATTGGGGAAACAAATTTAATGGCCAAAAATATGCCTGTGAAGCTCTACGTGATTCATAAAGCTGCCAACGTCCAGGAAGGGCTGATCATGACTCCATACTTAGTGTACCACGCACCCTATGCTCTAACTTAACTGCATGGATGTAGGTATATAAAGGTGTGCAAACACCTCTTGAGGGTGTCACTAGTTAGCATATCCACACTAAAATTTTTGCATACGTACACCAGCTAACAGTCCACTGTTATAAATATTTTCCATGTAAACAGGTATTTTGAGAGAGCTTTTAATTCTCTTTTCCCTGAAGAACTTTAAGCTTAAATAGTTTTTTCATGTTGTCTGTTTCCCTGCAATGAAAGATTGAAAAATACTTACCTCAGTAGAGAGAATAGGAAGGAAACCACATAATGCAAGCCTGGAGCTTAGAGATGGGATCTTCTGCAGGAGAATTCTCTAAATTCTGGAAAGCAAGTTAGTGTAACTGAAGTTATCTCACATCGCAGGGCTTTCATGATTGCTAAGGTGAGCTATTCTTGAATTCCTAGAGCCAAAGCCCCTGTTCTTAGTCTTGCCCTGGTTTTACCTGCATCCTCTAAACATTCTGCAAATTAACATCAGTCTCAAAAAGGGTTTTGGTGGCATTTCTGACAGGGACTTTCACCTGGAATATATCACAGTACAGTTCATCTGCTTGTGTCTGATGTCCCCATTCTGCTGCACAAGAGATTCCAATCTGGTCAATACACATACTTCCCCTGTCCACCTTGTAGAGTCAAAGACGACCAGTGTAGGGACCTGGATTTGTCTTCCCTTCCCTTCTCCCTGGTATGCTTTTCATCACTGTTCCTGGATAGGAAAGCCTTCTCTAATTGCACTTACTTTGACCCCATTTCTGAGATAAAGTTGTGTTGTCAAGTACCCCTCCCTCACAAGGGCAGTCAGAGCACTTGGAAAAACAAAGGGCTCGAACAAAGGACTAATGTATTCAAAGTAACTAGCCCCAGAACACAGCTGTTAACATTGCAACAGTGAATAGTGGTGTGATTCAGCTCGTTTATCCTCTGCACGGCGCAAAATGGAGTAATACTGTAAGAGCAGTTGGTCTGAATGTTAAACATCGCAAGAGCAGTTTTGCTGCTTTCAGCGAGCACAAGTGGTGCCCAGCCTTTACAGCGTCTCTTGCAAACTAGGTGTATCTGTTGAGTAGCCTGTCACCTCTCCTCCATCACCAAGCAGAAAAAAAATCTGACTCTTGACCTGACATTCTGGACAGTTACTCTACAGGCACTCAATTATTCTTGATGTATTTTTAATTTTTTATATGTAATGTTGGTTTATATTTTTACATATATATGTGTATATATATACATACACATATATGTGTATATATACATAATATATATACAGGGAAAACTTGGACCCAAATCAAGACCAAAGCTGAAACAGACTGTTCTGGTATTCTTTCTACCATAACACCCATAAGGCTTTCAAACCTGGAGCATAACTACATATACATCTTCTGCAGCACTTGGGGTATAAATGACAGCTTTATCTCAAAGCTATTTCTGCTCTTCTTTCTGTAGTGGCAGTAATAACTTCAAGGTTCCTGCCCACTGGAAGTGACCCGAGGAGAAAATGTTATTTCTTGACATGAATTTCACTGACAGATGGATGGCATGATCCACTTGCCAGTTGGAGCTATCTGTTCTACAATTCATGCACCAGCTCTCAGAAAGAGACAGCTGGACACTGCCCATAATACCCATGGTAAATTCTTTCTGGAAAAAGCATAAATGTAACTAGGCGAACTGAGGTATGAGAGGTGAGGATCCACCATGGTGAAGGTGGCAAAGAAGGAGTCAGAAACAGTCTCCACCAGTACACCTGGTGACCATAAATTATTGTATGTAACCATGTTCCTGGAAGAACTTACAAGTTCTTTGGAAGGAAAAGAAGCAAAAGTTATTGCAGCCTCCCGAAGGACAAGCTTCAGTTTATGCTGTTGATTTCTCTTGAAATCTTCTTTTGGCAGAAAAGAATATAAATTCCTGTTGGTAAAGAAAGCCAAACTGAGAAGGATGAGAAGTCAGGGGGTGCCTAGAAATTTGAAAGACTAACAGAAAATTCTTTTTATACCTCTTTCTTCTACATTATTTCACATGCCTAGAATAACCATTCAGTTAAATACAACTTTACACCTTCCTACTGTTTTCCCGAGAGATTTGGAGTACATATGGATCATACCCAAGGGGCCTTGTCACTGACACCATCATGGACCAGTGTGGACTCCTTTTAAAAAGAAAGGTGCAAGTGCTAGTAGGGGGGAAAGGACTCACAAATGTTTGTGTATTCCCTCCATCCTCAGCTAGCAGACATCTGTAACTAGCATGACTCACATCTACTTTGCAGAGCTATACCTGATTTGATACGTTTTTAGGTAAGTTTTGTGTAACGTACCAGCTGGTAAGAAACTGGGAAGCTGCCAGTGTAGCAGGTAAATTGAAGTGTGTTCTTAGCTTCATGAGCACAAATAAACACTGCTGCTGCCTTTGCGTGGTTTAAAGTTATGATCTGCTGGATCAGGGCAATAGTGACAGCTATCTCCTGTTAGAGCTAATGTACGAATCCAAGAGTAGATAACCCTGGTTTATAACATGGTCATACAATCTCTGTCATTGAAATTAATTTCAAGAAATAAAATCTCTCTTCAGGACACTTTTTCAAGTGATCTGAGATTTTGTCACATGAGGTGTAACAATAGCTCTAATGTAATAGAGAAACTGAAGCAGCATTTTATTTCCCAATACCTACATCCCTTTGTCCTCTAATATTGATGCTATAAAACAAATAATGAAAGCTAAGTACACTCGTAAACTCATGAAGTTAAACAGCTAGCATATCCAGCTTCAACTGAACAGGGCAAAGCACCAAAGGTTTTTTAAATGTTTGGCCAGATTTTTCTCTGTGTAAGAAAACACTAGTAAAAGGATAGGACCTCCTTGTTTCCAATTGAAAAATACCTTCAAAGGATCCTTAGGAATGTCCTTAACTTCTTGCAGAGGCTAGGTTTACACTAAAGACAAACAGTCTTTTTTTAAAGACTCCCCTGCTACTGTGCATTGCTTCCAGCTCGCACAGACCTGTTGTGCCCCTGGCTCCCTGACAGACTCAGCCAAACCAGGAATACCAACACTCAGCAGATGACAACACTGGCAAAATTTAGTCAATATCAGTAATGTAAGAGATTATCCTCTTTGATTCAAGCAAATATCCTTGATTCACAGCTCCTATCTTTGTCTATGGGCAATCAACTATGTATATTGAAAAGAGTAATTTTTTCTTCCCAGTTTTTTCCTTGACTTCTCCAACTGAATCATCTGCTGCTGCTGCCTAATGGAAAAAACTACCAGATTCCTTGTGGTAGGGTAGAAATGGAGGAAGGAGAGAAAACAAGGGTAAGGTAAGAGGAGAGGAAAGCAAAGTTAACACTGAACAACCAGCAGAGGTGTTACCAATCTAGCCAAAGGGAGCAAATTTAGAAGATCAGCTGACAAGAAAATGAACTCAGCTGAGAGAGACAACCACCTTTGTGTCACTCCTTCCTTACTCTCACTGATTACCGCTTTCCCTGAGTAAGGCAAAAATCCATAAAAGGGACTCACACAATTAAATTTCAGCTCATAGGAAATACCTTGCCCTCTCTTCATACATCAGTCTCTTCCTTCCTGAGCAATGTAACACTTTGGATTGAACCTGAGAAATTACTTAAAAGAAAGTTTCGCCTTGTCATCCATTTTCAGAGACTAATTAAAAAAAAAATATCAGTTTTATCAGCACTAGTCAGAAGCATGTTTTTTACTCAAATAAAAATAACTTTTTAGTGCAGAGGTTCCCAACTATTTCAGAAAGTGAAAAGTGGCCTTGTGGAAATCAGTAAGAGTTAACTGTGGGCTTCAGTGGGATCCATGTATGATTTGGAGGATATGATGACTTCTCCAGGTTGCTCCGAATGCCGCAGCGCTGGGTGTTGGACTGAAGGATGCCAAGCAGCGCTTGCACTGCCTCAGAGCTGTGCATACCCTCAGGGAGCAACTGAAAAGGATGGTAATCATAGAATGATTTGGGTTGGAAGGCACCCTTAAAGGTCATCTAGTCCAACCCCTCTGCAATGAGTAGGGACATCTTCAACTCGATCAGGTTGCTCAAAGCCTCATCCAACCTGGCCTTGAACACTTCCAGGGAGGGGGAATCCACAGCCTCTCTGGGCAACATGTTGCAGTGTCTCACCACCCTCACAGGAAAGAATTTCTTCCTTAGATCTAGTCTAAATCTATCCTCTTTCAGTTTAAAACCATTACCCCTTATCCTATCCCTACAAGCCCTACTAAAAAGTTTGTCCCCATTGTTTCTCTAGGCCCCCTTTAAGTACTGGAAGGTTGCTATAAGGTCTCCCCAGAGTCTTCTCTTCTCCAGGCTGAACAACCCCAACTGTCTCAGCCTGTCCTCTTAGGAGAGGTGTTCCATCCCCCTAGTTATTTTTGTGGCCCTTCTCTGGACCCTTTCCAACAGGTCCATGTCTTTGCTGTGCTGAGGGCTCCAGAGGTGGACGCAGTACACCGCAGGTGGGGTCTCACCAGAGTGGAGGAGAGGGGGCAGAACCACCTCCCTTGACCTGCTGGCCATGCTCCTTTTTATGCAGCCCAGGACGGTTGGCTTTCTGGGCTGTGAGCGCACATTGCCAGCTGATGTCTAGCTTTTCATACACCAAATCTTCACACTTTGCAGTGAACTCTGATTTTGTCTATTACTGCACCTGATCCCACTGGAAACTTCAATTTGCTCAAAGCTGATCAAAAAGGAATCTTAGTTTTCATATTGTTATGTGTGGGGCAGCTTTGGCTAGTCAGTAACTTTATTGCCAGGGCATTTGAAGACTCTGAACATGCTGGATAAACATTAAGGCTTTTCCTAAAGAATGCCTGACGATATTTATATATTATATCTCATAATCTTTCAATATTACTTGCAAATTCCATTCTGTGTTCATGATGTGCAATAAAAACAACTGGTTTATCTTGTGCTAGGCAAGATTTGAAACAGGCATCTGGTTTGTATTTTTTATATAATATAGAAATGTTGAGATCAGTGCAAATGACTTGTCCAGCTGGATGAGACAGTCATGTAATTCTGTATCCTGATGGCTCAGAGGGGAGCGTCATACTCTTGTCCTGGGGATCAAAATGATTCAGGCTGGAATGGAGATGATCTTGTTCAACCTCTTGCTCCAAAAAAGGCCAAATTCAAGGTTAGATCAGGTTGCTTATGGCATTGTCTGCCTGAGTCCTGGATATCTCACAGGGTGGACATCCCACCACCTCTCTGGGCAGCCTGTTCCAGTGCTTAGTCAGCCTCTGGGAGATTCATCTTTTCTTCCTGTCTGACCAGTATCATGAGTGCTGGCTCTTCTCTTCTTTCATGAGCACCTCTAAGAGGAGCCTGCATTTGGGAGAAGCAAATAAAACCAGTTCAAAAAGAGAGAAAAGAATTGTTACATTTCTCAATGTGACATCTCAGTGTTTTATCCACCTGCAATCACCCATCAAGCAGAGGTCTCCCCTGAGCTGCAAACAGTGGTGCCCAGATCTCACCACCATGTTGGTGTTCTCCATCTAAAATTCAAAAAAGTGTTTGAAGAGTTTTATCTTTTCCCTCCAGTGCTCATCATGGTATCCCCCATTTACTTGTCTTTCATTAGGTTCTTCTTCATTCAACTTGACTTGTAATATTCTCTGGTTTTAACTACAACAGATAGCCATGTGGCCTCTGCAGATTTTGCTAATTCACTGTTCATATCCTCTTTCCAAATTTCCAAGTATTTAATAAGTTATGCAGATCAATTGTCGAAGTTTTTAAACACTTTATGTTTTTAAACACTTTGATGTTTTTAATGTTTTGCCATCCTGAAAATTGATTTCTTAGTTCTATATCATTCTGTATCATGGCCAGATTTGTAGCCATAAGAAGATTCTGCATTTTTATAGCTGCTAAGAAAGGACTTCCTCAAAGTTTTTTGAATGATTAATTACATTATATTGTCCTTTATCTGTTCTTGGTTTACTTTTTTTTTTTTTTTTTAATATTTCAAATGATCAATTAAACCTATTTGCCAACTACAGGCACAAGGTTTACTGACTCTTGATTCTCTGGATCACCCAGAAAGCTTCTTTTTTTTTAATCTGAAAAAAACCCAGAATGAAACAGACACTCAGCATTTTTGCATATCTTTAACCCTCTAGCACAAAATCAGGTTTCAGTGAGAAATTAAATGCTTTAATGTGCAATATATATTCTTTTACACGTTATGTAATACATATTTATATAGATAGAATATGTAATGCAATATATGTAAATGTGTCTAGGAGAACTGTTTATATTATATTATATTATATAAAATAAAAACAATAATATTAATATGTGATATTATGCTATTATGTAATTTAATATTATATAATCTATGAATAATTACAGTAACATGCATATATGCTATGAGTTAAATATATAACAATATACATAGAGTATATATAGTGTATGTAATTTATAATATATAATATATATCGTTTATAAGAATATGAGTAAAATTTTAAAATAACAGATTTAAAGTATATTATATAAAATATACTATATATTTAAGGTATAGATACAATGAAACATAAGCATTTTACATAAATTTAAATAAATAAAATTAATTTTAGTATACCTATTTAATAAACATCAAATATAGAGTATGCATTAATATTTATGATGTGTTATATACTATAACATCATTTCATTTGCAGCTCTTCAGTGTCAGGCTTATGTCCTTTCCAAGCTCTTGAACTCGCACCAGCTGGGTCTGCTGGAATTCTTTTATGTGCTGTTTTGGTTTGGTACTTACTGTTTTGTTCACCAGTTTGTTCTGGTACTTCCCATCCTCATAAGACTGCATCATTACTCGCAAGCCCAGAACTGGCCTGTCTTCAACATTGTCTGCAGAGGCAATTGACAATAAGAAATCTTGTAGCTTGCAAGTAATGCCCTTAATTGCTCCCTTTAAGCACTCAAGAGATCAGCTCTTGCATGGACAGGTTTCCCTCAGGAGCTGGAACCAGTATATGCATCAATGCTTAAATGTGTTGTTCACCCCTGGAAAGCCACTGGTTTAGTGCTGTGCATACACACAATGCCCCAGGTGCATCTTTTCCTTTTAACTTTGGATATTTGATCTTCAAATTCCTTCAAACATTACTCTCATCCACAGCCATCTGCAATTTCTTCATTTGCTTATTATTCCATATGTTGAAGGATTCCTGTTTCTCACAGCAATCTTCCCCAGCTTTCCAAGTTTCTCCTAGTGCTTATCCTCTGCCCTCCCACTTCCCATCCAGTTCATCACTGCTCCTCAAAACTTTCTCAGACTGGGATCTACCTGGCTGGGGAGCAGCTCTGTGGAAAGCGACCTGAGGGTCCTGTTGGACAACAAGCTCAATATGAGTGAACAGTGTGCTGCATCGGCAAAGAAAGACAACAGGATGATGGGTTGTATCAACAAGGACATCACCAGCAGAGATAAAGAAGTCATTATCCCACTCTACTCAGTGCTTGTCAGGACACACCCGGAATACTGTGTTCAGTTTTGGTCCCTGCTATGCAAAAAAGATGTGGACAGGCTGGAGAGGGTCCCTAGAAGGGCCACAAAGATGATCAAGGTACTGGGAAGCCTGTCAGGTGAGGAAAGGCTGAGAGAACTGGGTTTGCTCAGCCTTGAGAAAAGAAGGCTTAGGGGAGACCTTACCACCATGTTCCAGTATTTAAAGGGTGTCTACAAGAAGATGGAGACTCCCTTTTTACAAGGAGTCACATGGAAAAGGAGAGGGGTAATGGGTACAAGTTACTCCTGGGGACAATCCTATTGGACACAAGAGGAAAATATTTCACAATGAGAACAATCAGCCACTGGAATAATCTCCCCAGGGAAGTGGTGGATTCCCCAACATTGGACACTTTCAAGATTTATCTGGACAGGGTGCTGGGCCATCTTGTCTAGACCGTGCTTTTGCCCAGAAAGGTTGGACCAGATGATCCTTGAGGTCCCTTCCAACCTGGTATTCTATGACTCCTTCTCTCCCTTGCAGCGTCCCCCAGGGACTCACAGCTCATTTCACTTTCCTGCTAGGAAGCACAGAGCTGTTTGTGAATGGATACATCTGCATAAGAAGAAGGAGACAGAGCATTTAAGAGCATGTTCATAGTCAGGCCAAACAAGCTTTTCCCCTAAGCCAGGAGAGAGCTGCAGGGTCGTCTATCAGAGGAAGCATCTTTTATTCGTTTTTTGCAATGGTTCTGCTTGCCCACCTCTGAGGAAGCATCGCTCGTGCACGCTGCTCCACTCTGCAGTGCTTCTTCAGCATCCTGGGCTTCTGCAGACCCATCCTACATCCTTCGGGGGAGCAGGGAGACAGTGTTTTTGAACAGTTTGTTGAAGGAGGTCACCCCCCTCCAAGGAATGTTTATATAATGAGAACTTGTGGTGCTGTTATCACAGGCTGCATATGCTTCAGCTTCTTTTGACAGGTTGTTTCTGGGCCATTTCTTACATGTGCCATATGTGAGAGCAATTTGTTGCTGCTAGCACACATCTTCCACACGTAAGGGGCTGAGCAGCTTTAGAGCAAGAGCCAGTCTTTCTATCTGTGACCTTTAAGCTCAGTAACGGGTCTAGAGGCAAATACAGTGGATTTCCAATAATCATGATGCATTTGTTAGACTCCTGTCCTCAGACCTTGCTTGGAAACAAGAGTTGACAGCTTTGCTTGGTGCTACCAGCCATACATTCAAGTGTTATCCTTACCAGCTGTTTGAGACTTTTAACTTCATTTTATGATCAGCATCTGCTGTTCTTTTTTGCGCAGTAAGGCCCCTCCATTGGCAGTTTTAGCAGTTAGCCTGACAAAAGGTATCATTCGTATAAATCTCTGCACATTCTCTCTGTAAATCAACCATATTTTGTTGGTAATCATGCATTTCCTAATGAGACCTCTCTGTTCTCCCATGTACTGTCTTTTCTTTTTTTTTTGGTGTTAAACACAAATACTGTATTTCAGGGAAATACAGCATTTCAGTACAGCTGTGTAAAGGGCCAGCCAACTTTTGTTTAATTACATTTTGCTGAATGCCTTCCCTGCGGGAGTGGATAAGCACTGGAGCAGTTGCCCAGAGAGGCAGTGGACCTCCACCCTGGAACATTCCCAAGACCCACCTGGACTCTCCACCCTTCGTGGTGCAGGGGGCTGCACTGCACAGCCTCCCCAAGTCCCTTCCAACCCAACTCGTTCTACTGTTCCCATGGTCCTGCATTCTTGGTTTAGTGGACAGAGTTGATTTGAAACACAGCCTTGTTTGCCTCAGAGCATAGCCCGGAAATTAATCTAGAGAGATGGAAAATTACATCAGCTTTTTGTAGACAGCTGGCATGCTACAAAGAATATATCAGGGAAAATACCCTGTTTCATGGTGTTTACCTTTTCAGATCAAATCTGATTTAATGTGCTTTTCTATGAACTTCAGGAAAGAATTGGGCTGAGTTCAGATCTCCTTTCAGTGTAGTTCACAAAGGTCAACAGCATTACCCTGTTATCACAGCACTGTACCAAGACAGACTGGAGTACAAAATGCTAATGTTCTGCCCTGTGCTCAGACTCCTCAGAAAAAAAAATATTTTTTACCATTAGTATTACATTATCCTTCCTATTTCTTCTCAGAGGGAACAGCACAGTCTGTATAAAAGCATGATCAGAGATTTCATAATATTTTAACCCTGCAAACCCTTTTGTATGACATCAATTCTTAATAAAGCATGTAACTTCCATGACCTGTTGCAATATGTCACAGAAAACATTAAAGACTTAGTTCTTATTTGAGAGTTTTGAGTGAGGTATTCTGTGAGTTTTCCTGAACACTGGATGTGGATTCAAATCCTATTTGGATGTGAAAAGCAAAAAAACTGGGCTCTCCACAAGAAGCAAATAAATTCTTTGTCAGTTGTGATAACTGCTTTTGTTATTTGGCACGCTTTTTCTAGGTTTTTCTTTAGCTCACCTCTTCTTCCAGTGCAAGGCATACCAGTGTTCCCTGAAAAGGCTTTGCTAAAAAAAACAACTTTTTAAGAAAGCAAACCCAAATTAACTGAATTGCTTCTGATGTTAGCCAAACACTGAAGTCCCACAGGGAAATAAGATTCAGTTGCCTTAACGTCATCTCCAACTGTCTTTGAGATGTTCTAGAGCATCGGAAACATCTCCATGGGACTGGCTGACATCACAGGACCTACTGGAGGCCCGTCAGCACACACATATATTATTTCTCTCCACAGACCATTTGTTTTTGAGATGGTCTCATGAGCCATCTAGAACAAAGCAAACACTTGCTATCAACACCTTCCACCAGTGTTTCTTCCCTAGAGAGGAACTTCCTAACCTCCTTGAAACATACTGTAGTTCCAAAGCTCAGGCCTGAGCACAGTGGCATTCGTTTGGGTGGATGGCCATCTCTCAAAGTCAAAGGGAACATGGACTTTTCTGTGCTGTCTAGTAAGCAGATAATCCTGCCCTCATTTCAGTTTGGGGTTTTTTTTGCAGGAAATTAAAATGTTCTAAAATTGCCCAGATCTGCCTTTTCTGTCTGAACTTCATAGTCGTTGTGTACAATTCATCCTCTCCCTCTAGAGACAATGTAACATTTACAGCTGAACATATGACTTAATGAAAACAGGAACAATTCAGATCTGTAGATGCCTCACATTACCCATGTACCACAGCTTCCTTCACTTAGGAATGCGTCATTTTGAAACACAGGACACAATTCACCAGCCTTGTACCTTCTGTAGTGTTACTGAAGTAACAGTATGGTGTGGTGATAGAGAAAGCCAAGGTTTCTACCGCAGCAATCTAACATTAACAATTTCATTAACAGTTTCAACTCAGTCCTCTTTTATCCTCTGATTTATGATATAGTTGAATTAACAATAAAGTTATTTCTACTGCATTTTGGCAGATTCCACTGAATTAACTTGAATTACAGTAAATGAATAGCACTAGCAATACTAAACTACTGTACATAGTAGGGGATCCAGTGACTGTGTTGTTAAACCAATGCACTTTGGTTTAACTTGAGTTAAACATGCGCACATGCCTCCCTAATTGCTAAATGCAAAACTTCAATGTCTGAATAGCCAGAGGGTGGCTGAAGGTATATTGAGCAGAAGAGTCTCTGAGGGCTGCAAGTGTCTATACATTGCTGAAGGCATTCACTGGCGGAGTGATCCTAGAATCAGAAAAAGACTAAGGTTTGAATCAGCGCTGGAGGTTAACTGGTCCAACTCCCTGCTCAAAGCAAGGCTAGCTTCCTGGCTAGATTGGCTTGCTCAGGGCCTCACTCTGTCAAGTTTTGAAGATCTCCAAGGATGGAGATCCACCACCTCCCTGGGCAACCCATCCCAGTGCTCAACTCCTCTTGTGGGGAATAATTTTTCCCTCGTGTCCAACTGGAGTCTCCCTTGCTGCATCTTGTATCCTTTGCTGTGAGTCCCATCACTTTGCCCTGAGAAGTGGCTTTGTCTTTTCTGTCGCCACCTGTTATTTACTGGAAGATAGCAATTAGGTCTCACCTACCATTTCTTCTTCAGGCTGAACAAACCCATTTCTCACAGCCTCTCCTCACAGGGCATGGGCTCCAGCCTCCTAACCATGTTGGTGGTCCTTCACTGGTGGACTTTTAAGCAGAAAAGGGACTGATAAAAAGAGTGAAAACTTTTTCTGTTTCCTAAAGTGAATATGAAGGAATACATGCATATAAGGAAGAAATATGTGCAAAATAAGATTCAATTTAGAAAGAGCATTACAGGATAACAAGAAATCATTCTCTGCGGTTGTTGAATAGCCCAAAGAAAACACTGATAAATATATTCAAGGGAAAGGAATCAGCAGATGATTTCAAGCTGGATTGCCTATTACTTCCTTCCAGACTGTCCTTTCTAAATAGTAATTAATGTATCTAAAAAGATGAACTAGCCCTTTAAAAAGATGAGGCTGTTCATGCACATAATATCGATGAAAAAGTCTCAGGGACCAGAGAAAGAAAAAGAGAGAGAGTAATGAAATAAGTTTGACCTAATGAAATAAATTAGACATCCTCAAATTAGACAAGCCTGATAAGCATCATCTAAGGATTCCTAGAGAAGTGGCTCTCACTGTCTCAGAAGCCTGAGCAGTCGTCTGAAAAACTGAGCTACGGGAGATTAGAAAAGAGCAGATGTCTTTGAAAGGCTGAAAGCGAGGAGCTGGGAAATAATGGAACAATCATCTTAACTTCAAGGCTGACAATCTGGCACCTTTCACAAGCTGTAAATTATTTTTACCATAACAATAAAAAATATAAATCCAGATATCCCAGCCTGATTTTGCAGCAATCAATTTAAACTCCCCCGCCCTGCCATGAAAATATATTACTAAAGTGTAAAAGAACACATATCTCTAAAAGTGTAGACCACTTCAGATCAGCTGAGTGCACCTGTCCCTCTACACTTCTAAAAAACCCCTCAGATTCAAAGCTTGGAAATGATAGGATATAGAAACATATATAATAAGTTTACTATAAACACCATAAGGTCTGGGCCTATGCAAATGACAGATTTAAAAACAGATAACAGACTGACCAAGGCTGCAAAACTTGAGGTGGTGTTAAAATGTCCATAGGAGCAATTAAAGTTGCACAAGAGAAGTAGCAATGTTCAACCATTTTGGAAAGTGAGGAGTTGGGGGTTTTTTGACCTTGTAAACAGCCATTCAGGAAGAAGGTGTTGACTCATGGTTTCTGTGGATTCATGCTTAAGATCCTACAAGCACTAAGAAATTACATTACAGAAGGCAGAGGGAGGTTTCTTCAGAAAAGGTAGGTATCTGGTTATGGGCCATTAACACCCAGCTCCAGCTGTTATCTGTGGGAGAAGTGACAGCTCAAAGAAGTAAAATCTCTTCCTTCTGCAGTTTAGAGAGGTTTTTTTGTCAGTGTGGTGGTCAACCTGTTGCAGAGAGACCTGTTAGCATTTTGAGGGCCTTATACCAAATGTTGCACATACTGTGACCACCTATCTAGAGGCCTCTTAGCAACAGATCAAACCTAAGAAAACACATTATCTTCCATCCGTGCTTCTATCACAGCTACCCTTTCAGTGGTTTGGGGTTTTTTTGTGGGTTTTTTTTTTGTTTGTTTTGTTTGTTTGGGGTTTTTTTTGGGTTTTTTTTTGTTTTTTTTCTAGGAGGGGAAAGTAGTTGGTTGGATTCAACCTTCCCTGGGATCAGAAACTCCATTGTCTAAAACCCTAACCTGCAGGTTTAAGAGTATTTCAAGCTAAGGTGGAGAGCCCCCCTGAGAAATCCAGACAGGACCTCAGGCGAGTGGACGAGAAGCAGCTTGCTCTGCTGTTTCACTAGTACTTTGAGATTGTCCCCAAGAGCAGATCCATTATATACCAACCCAGACAGCAAGACTCAAAGCACTCAAACCCTCTTTGCCTGCAGTGGATAAAGCCAGGAGCTTCTGGCTGTTCCCTTTTTTACCATGATGTAGTCATGCCCTTTGGCTCCATTCTGTACTGCAGGCAGAGCTGAGAAACATGATTTCTACCTCCACAACCCATATTTCTAGAAAAATTTATTGGTCCACTGGTCTAAAATTGATTGGAGCAATATATTGCTCCACGTGAGTGGAGATCATGAGGCATGCCCATGAGTTCCAGTCCCCTTCTGCATTAAGGGGTACATATTTTGAGTCAGAAAAGAAGGTACGTATCTTTGCATTAAAGATGATCCACACATTAAATATGATGGTTTTTAGAATCGTCATTCAAAATAATTTACATTCTCGTAAGCAATGATTACTGAAAAATCTTTGCATTTAATTTTATTTTCTTTTGTATTCAAGAGAATTTTGCACAAAGTTGTATCTTCTTGTTCAGTAAATTGGCACATTTTGCACAACTGCACAGATTTTTTTCTGTCATCAAGAAAAAAACAATTTGAAAAATCGTAATATGAAAATGAAGATACGAGGCACAAAAAATCACCTAGAATATTCTAGAATAAATGTAGCAGCATAAACTTCTTGAAATTTAAAACAGTCATGAAGTAGCTAGGGGTTGGTGGGTAGTGATTATTCCCCACTACTTGTTGCTTGTGAGGCTGTCTCTGAAGTACTGTGTCCAGCATAGGTCCCCCATTAGAAGATCTGCCAACAAACTGGAGAAGGCCACCAATAAAGGCCCACCAAGATGGGTAGGAGGCTGCAGTGTATGATGAACGAGGAGGGGAGGAGAGCTCTTGGCTTGTGTAGCCTAGAGAACATTGTTAAGGGGGTTTCAGCTGCTCTCTCCAGCACTTTAGGAGGTGGTTTCAGAGAAGATGGAAGCAAACTTTTCTCAAGGGGGCATAGTGATAGGACAAGAGGCAACAGGCAAAAGTTGCAAACTTTTGGAGGGAAAACTCCAACTGCACATATGGAAAAACTTCTTCCCCACAGAATGGTTAAGGATTAGAAGAGCTCGTCCAGAGAGGTGGTGCAAGTGCCATCCTTAAAGATTTTCAAGATTGATCTGGACAAAGCTCAGAGCAAACTGGCCAAACCTTGCAGGTAGCCCTACTTTGAGCAGGGGTTTGGACTAGGTGACCTCCAGAGGCCCCTTCCAACCTAAATCCTTATGTTTCCATGATTTTATAATCAGAAAAACTCTCAGTGATTGGCTCCTGATGTGCTGTCCTCAGCTGCTGTCTGTAGCAGGCCTTTATCTGCAAGCTCAGACAGGCTCACCTCTCCATGGTATGTGGAACCTACAAGGCTGCCTAATCGAACATACAATTCCTGTAACATTTCAAAAATAAGCTCCTGAGAACCATCCTTCAGTGAGGTCACCTTGAATCATTTAAGTCACCCACCACCTGGCTTTACATCCTATGTATATGCATCCAGCACCATGGGTGTTAATGAGTCGTTTCTGTTCTGTCCTCCTTTCTCCCCCTTCTGCCTTTTTCTTTGGGTGAAGAAACTAATCAAATGCTGATACATTAGCAAGTGGGTTTCAAAAAAAGTTTAATTTCAGTTTTAATTATGCTGGTTGTCATTACATTTGTACTTCTTATTGGGAGATGCTACCATGTTATAACAGTTTTAGGTTCACAATGCTGTCTGCTAGCATGCAGGACCTGGAATTTCATTCCCCAAGATATTTTGCATTTGTAAAAATTCAAACAATGGAGAATGAAGAGTTGAAAATGCAAAGTTTTCCACCAGGTAAAATAGCTTTAAAAATCCACTTGGAACATCTGAAACAGACATTTTTAATATTTCAGGCTCTTTCCCCAACTCCCTCTTCACTGCCCTAGATTGTCAGTTGAAGACAGTGTACCAGACAGCTGGCCAGGGAGACATTCAGACCTACAAGGGCAAGAAATCCTGATAATACAATGTTCAGGATATCACCTTGTTGCACAAGTAGTTAGCTGGTGAATTTGAAGCCCGAGAAGCCACAGGAGACGAGTTCAGGGGGTGGTTCTCAAGAGTCTCTCAGAGATTTCTGGGTTGAGGAGCCCTGGAAAAGATTCAGGGGAGCCTGCCAGAAGTGTGACTGCTGTGTTCCTAAGGACACTTTTTTTCCCTCCAGTAAGCTGGTATTTTCCATATGAAAAGCATTCTATGAGAGTATTTTGTGGACAGATACTTATATTTTTTAAATACTAAACTCTCTTTGGTGCTCGGTCATCCTGCTCATCAGCATTTTGATGTGAAATTCCTCTCCTATGATCTTGTCATAATGAAACTTGCTCAGGATCCCTTCAGAGCTGCCAAGGACCTGCAGACTTCCAGAAAACTATTCTGGGCGGGATACAATTCAACAAGTAGCTACTAGTTTAGGTCCAGCTACAAAGAACTGTAGAAGGACCTTACAAGACTGAGCAACTGGGTGATAAAACAGCAAATGAAACTCAATAGAGATAAAAGTGATTTATGAGGAGAAAAATAATGCTAACATCACATGTAAAACAACAGGTTCTCAGTTGCTGCTCAGGACATAATAATGAGGTTGTAACAGGCAATTCCACTGAAGTATCAGCTTGATATTTAGTAGCATTAAAAAACACCAACCAGACAACTGGAGGACAGAACAGAGAGCACACACTTGCACAAACGCCACATCCTAAGCATCACGTGCAGTTCTGGTTCCCCCACCTGGAAAATGATGTAAGAATTGTGAAAAGATCTGAAACATTTGATAAAGATGATGAAAGGTTTGGAGTAGTCTCCATACAGGGAACAAACAAGTAAGCTAGGACTCTTCAGCTTGGAAAAAAGGAATAAGGGATATGACAAGAAGACAGTAAAATCACAAGTGTCCTGACGAAACTAATCAGCTGGCAGTTGCTCATTGTCTCTTCCAGTGCAAGAAGTGGGGATCATCCAACAAAGCTATTAGGACCCAAAATAACCAAAAGGAGGTAATATTTCACACAACAGGCAGGATCTCGGGACTCCCTGCCACAGGATAAGCGCTAAAAGTTCACGTGGTCTCAGGGAGCAATTAGCGAATTAATGGAGGAGAAAAATACAAGTGACCATTAAACCCAAAGACAACATCTCTGGTCCAAGAAACCTCTGGAGTCTGGGAGAATATTCTTGGCAAGGATCACTGTACGTTTGCCCTGTTCTTATATAAACTCTAAGAATTGTTTTGGCCACTGTTTGTATCGGTTTTCCCTTTAGGAACAGGCAAAAGTCCATTGCTAACACACCTGAGAGCCTTTGAGCTACACAAAAAGAAAACCGGGGAGGAGTCAATAATTTCAAGGGATGACAAATGGAAAATGGGCATGGAAAATGCAAAGCATCAGAAATATAAACAGGTATAGAGGTGAGGCAAGAGTGTACAGGCACGTTCCCAAGGGATGGTTTGGTGACAGAGTGCCTGGAGTTACCCATCCTGCCAAAGCCATCCATAAGTAACTCATTTAAAGACAAAGGCAGGATTATAGGTAAATACCTATGTAGTCAATGGCCTGCTTAAATGTAGCTGAATAGGAATACCCAGTGCAGAAGTAAGAAACTTAAACCTTAACACAAGCAGCCACACCGTAAGGAGAAAAGCAGATTTTAGTCAAAAACCAATACTCAGATTTGTTTAAGAAACACAGAGCAACAAATTAAATAATAATTAAATACAACCATGTGTTTGATACAAGGATCAGTGGCAGGCGTGGAAGACCCACCCGGAGAGAGAGGTGCGGACACCCGGGCTGCTGCCGGTGCTCGGGGAGGGGGCCGTGAGGTGCTTCGCACCCCTGTGCGGGCCACAGGTCCCCCCACGCCACGTGCCGACCGACTTCCCTGAACACCAGCTGCAAAGTGGAGCAGCAGAAACGTGGTGCTACGGGCGCACCAGCCGACTTTATCAGGGTGTTTGTTGGGAATAACAGAACCGCTGTTGTATCCGCGCCGCTTTGCTGGGGTTGTTTACACAACTTGTCCTGGAGAGACAGCAGGGCAAGACCGCGTGCCGAGCTCAGCTCTGGCAGTGAGGCGGCACGAGCACACTGCCACTTGTTTTCCGGGCTGGAGTTTTCCCACTGGAAGAAAGAAACGTGCTGATTTCCCTTCACTGCAGCCTCAGATCAGGGTTGTGACAGGAGCTAAATTGCTTTCTTTTACTGCTAAGCCTAAATTTGAAGTTTATAGGCAGAAATTTTTCAAGGGATCTGTATACGTTGAGAAGTCTCACTGACTTTTAATAGGATTCAGACATTTAAGAAAAAAATAAACCAGCCCAGTGGCACTAGATTATGGTATATTAATTTTGCAGCAAACTAAAGTATGAAAATTCTAACAAACTTCCAAAGCAATGACTAACATTAGGTAAATACTGAAGAAAAAGCTACAAAGGAATACCCCATGTGGTGTTTTCCCTCCTTTTCTTTCTAGGTTTTTCAGTCAACAGATTATTTTCTGAAGGCTCCAGCAGCGTCTCCTGAGGGCATCTCTAAGCAGAGCATAAACAGACTTTTCATTTAGATGCAGGAAATTTTTTCTCATTTCACCTCTATCACATATAAAGCCCCCCACCATCAATGCAAATATCTACAGTCCTGTGTTTCTAAAAACCAGCAATGTTAACTCGAGACATCTCAGAACATTTAATAGGAACTGCTTACAAGGCTGGACTCTGTGAATTTCAAACCTAGTGATTTTTAAGACTTTCACAGTTTTAAACTTAACACAATTGCATATCACTTCTCTTTCATCTTCCTTTTAAATTATTTGCACCAACCCACATTCAAAACCACCCAAGCAGAGGTTCAGCCGCCTGACCATCAGAGCTGCAGTGGCACATAGCTCAGAGACAGACAAACAAAACACACCCTGTTTCATCGGGCCCCCAGCCTGGGAAGCTAGGACAGTGTTTTCAGCCACTACCTAGAGTTTTGGGCATCTTCCTTTTGGCAATCAAGGCAAGAGTAACTGGGACAGAGCCACTAGTGTACACTTGCAGTATTTTAAAAAAATCCCCAAACTGCAGTATCTGTGGGTTTTTTGAGACGGAGTAAAAATGCTGATCAGCACAAGAAGATTAGACTCCCAGTTTCTTGGCTGAAATCTCCCACTTGCACTTGACAGGAAAAAAAAACAACTCCAAAAACCCATAGGCAAAGCAAAATTTCAAAGATAATGCATGAAAATGGGGCTACTCAAAGGATTTAAAATGATGCAGATGTGGGCTCTTATTCTATTACATGTCTGTTAAACCCAATTTCAGTCAGTTTATGATCCAAGAACCTACTTTTCTTTAGCTCCCCGATAAAAGCTTTCTACTCTCATTTCAGTCTGCCAGTGGTAAAAAAAAAAAAATGATCTGGAGTGTTCATTTGCTGTACAGTGAGCTTTTTGCCAATTTAATTGTCTGGATTGTCTGTATCAACAAATATTCTTATCAGCTTAACTTGTCATAAACTTGTATTCTTAGCAGAGTCACTGACTGAAACGAAGCTTAAACTGCTGCTCAGGGATATCAGTAGATACAGTAACAGCAGCCATAATTCAAAACAAATTCTGGTTTCTTCACAGAAGTTTTAACACTTGACCTTCTGATAATTTATTAGAGATCATCAGAGCATAAAAAGATTAGATGGATTAAAATCAGCCATCTTCGGGGTTGAGTACTGCAGACTGATGGTGATGAGGACTTAAAAATGACACTGGTCTTCCACCCTTCTTCCATTTCAAATACCCAATATGTCAGAATAAATTCAAAGAACCAATGTTAAGTTTCATGCTTAAACTTAAAAGCTGATACAATTTTTTTCCTCATATACTTTAAGAGTTAAAAATTATACTTTCCATACACCTCCATTCAAAAGAGAATTCTGCTATGCTGCTCTTCAGCCCAAGGAGCTGCCAAAAAAGCACGTGACCAATCACAGCTCCTGATTCAAAGAAGAAACTCAAACCCTAGCAAAATACAAGGGCAAGAACTGATTTTTTTATTAACCTATTTTTCAGACTCCCAAGAGGAAAATGAGTCCTGTCAATGGTTCTTCACTGCATGAGACTAATATCTTATCAGAGGACATGGCATTATTTCACTTTTACATCTCTCCCTCAAGAATACTCCCTCTGATGAAGTAGTTCAAGGTCAGGCATCAGAAAATCTGGTGTAGCAAGGTACAGCAAATGGATCCAAGCCACATTAGGACTTCATCAGTAAAAATACGCATGGTAAAATTTAGCTTGACAAGCAACGCAAGTATTTGCATCACCATGGTCCTAGCGGAGGACAATACCTTGTACCACTGGTCACTTTCCTTTCAGGTCAACTTGATACAAGTACAAAGAGTATTGCTGAAACTAAGCCACAAAGGATGGAATTTATAATATAAGTTCCTGAGGTAGCCAACAATTTTTTTTTAAAACAGGTTAAGTAAATTACCCTTCTGGACCCAAATAATCTCTTTTTAAACAATCTACTATACAATAATATATATACCACCACACTCTTTTTTAAACTACTGTTTCAGCTATAAACAAGTATCTTGCAAAAATTTGAGATGACTCCCACTTGAAGAAATGACAGAGAAACAGATGACCACAGTAGATTAGAGGGACAGTCACAGACTCTTAAACAGGCATATTTCAAGATACAAGTTTGAGGCATGCTCGGCATACCTGAAGATCTAGTTAACGACAATTACTAGCTGTGCCTGTCAAGCAATTCATCACTCTGAAGAAGAATCTCAGACATCAGTCTCTGGCAAAATGCATTCTGCATTGTTGTTTTTTTTCCAGGATGCTGTGCATGGTTTTATTTTGAATAAACCACATTGTTATTTAGATATCCTATATGTGCATTTGTATGGATAGTCGCACTGATTCCCTTATCCATTAAAGAAGCTGTGTAAGTAGTAATCAGATTGGGTGGTAGGTGGGGTAAGCAATCTTAAGAGAAAAAATGTTCTTCTAGAACTTACGGGCTTTGAATGAAACGCCAGTTTTTTCTGCTGAAGGAATTCTTGACCGGTTACACAGTCAGTTCATTTGAACATACCACTATTCCGTTTCAAATACGAGCTTTAGATTTTACTGGTGCATGGTCCATTGCCAGCAACAGACACACAAACCCACCAGTAATACAGAGCTTAAAATGGTAAAAAGAAGACACATCTGAAGAGAAATCTCTTTATAGTTTTCATTTAAAAAATAAAATAGGTGAAACTTTAAGAACATCCCATTCCAACCGAAATGTTAAAATACACTTCCATGCTAAAAGCAACAGTCTGGATGTGAGCCTCGTGGAAGCTGCCAAGTTAATAGAGAAAGAAGCCTAATCTTTCACATTACTCGTATCCGTGTCTTTGCTTTCCTGGCTTACATGACTGTTGGCATTTTTACTAGATTGATCTAAATCCTCCATTTTATTTTCCACTTCCATAGCACTGCTTTCCACCGGACTGTGGGAAGATTCTTCACCTGTTTCTGCTTCCATTTTTATGACTAAATCATGTTCTTTATCTTCCACATCCATTCCCTCCTCTGTTTGTGCCAGCCTATGTTGAACTTCTTCCTCCGTTTTACTTTCAGATTCCTCCTCTTTCCTCTTTGCTTTAAACACTTCAACTCCCATCATCCTCAGGTAATGAAGTCTCTCATTCTTGGGCACAAAGGCACGGAGTGATGTCTTTCCTTGCCAACCACACAGCACTATGGGACACTGAAGATCATCAGGTTTTCTACAAACAAGCAGTTACGTTCAGTAAACTATGAGAAAGTTAATCTTCAAAACTTAATTTTATAGCCATACCCTGATAAGTGTGTGCACAGTCTTTAGTAGTGAATGTATTTTATAACTATTCATAGCAGATGCAAGTACTTTGGTCTTAACTTTAGTATCTAAACAGGTACCCGTTTGTCTACAAGTATGCAAGCAAAAAAAATAAAGCTTAATGCTACAAAATTTCTGCAACAACCAAAATAATTTTCTGGCTCTGGTTTCAAAACTAATATAAGCAATAGTGAGATGAAAGTTTACATTTAAAAAGTTCTCAAGAGCTTCTAATACTACTTGGTCAACAAAAACGAACAACAAAAAAGTTTAGCTATTTCTATTCCAAATGCTGGACTTCATAGGGAATGCAAACAAACAAAAACGTCCCATGCAATGATACTGTGAACCTCTGGCAGAACTACTAGCTCTCCTTTATAAAGCTCAACCCTACAATTGTTTTAAGAATACAAAGGCAAGGTAGATTCTTTCCTTGTTATATTCTTTGTATCCTGTCTGGCTTTACTGTTAACCTCACTGCATCTCTGTGCCTCCACTTCTGTTTCTGCTGACTGAAAAAAAATTCTTGTCCAAGTTTTAAAACTGCGTAAATGAAAGACAACATATCTACTTACTCAGGGTCTGGGTCGTACTTCAGAACTATACTTCCCATTGCTATAGGGAAGGGGAGTGAGAGGAACAAAAACAAAAAACAGATGTGTTACTTGGTACAATGTTAAGATGATTGTAATTTGAAAAAGTTCAAGAAAACAAATTTTTGGACAGCCACACAGCATAAGCTGGTTAGCAGTTATCTACATCAGTATAGTAAATTATAGACAATATCAGTTTGGGGTTTTTTTTGTTTGTTTGTTTGTTTGGGGTTTTGTTTTGTTTTTCCCAGACCAAAGTATTTATATAGTTACAAAAGCAACTGCCAACCCTGCTCTCTCCCAAACCCCAAACAAACAAATTAAAACACAACACCACACAGTGGATTAATTCACTCAGTGAATCTATCATGGAACTTCTACTTAAGACCGAAAACCAGTCTTCATTTCTTTAAACATCCAGCACAGAGGAAATAAAAGTTTAATCTCAGTAGACATTGCTTCTCATATTTAAGAAAATCAAATCTGAGTAACTATATTTGATATGTAAAATAATGACAAACAATTGCAGATGACAAACAGCTTCAGCTGGAGCACTAACGGATATTAAAGACCAGTAGCATATATAAAATTTTTGTTCATCAGATATTTTAAGTGCTGCTTCACTGCACTGCTTCACAGAAATGAGAAGTTTGGCAACTCTTCTGTTCTCTGGAGTTCATAAACCTTAAAGGCTGTGATCAGAAAGTACTACAGTTTCTAGTAGCACACTGTTTTTTCAGTAATGCTTACTTACCCTATTAATAAGTACATTTAAGATAAATTTAGTCAGAATTTTTAACAAATACAGTTCATAAGACAGGATTTTCAAAGTCTTCTGCGTACTGTATAACAATCATCATAGCATAAATTAGAAGGCTTACCCATGTCTTTGACCTTCTTCTGTGTTTCACTGCTAAATTTACTTAAGAATGGATTTTCCTGCGTTAGCAGAATTTTAACATCTTCTATGCAGACATTTATAATCCTTGCATGAATGAATGGATACAGAGTATAAATGCCCTGTTTAATAAATAAATATAATTATTTCAAAATGCAATCTCTACTTTTTGAAGTAAAAATGTTAAAAACAGTATGTCCTTTAGCTAGTATCAGAAAACAATTTTCACGCTTTAAACATACTGAAAATGCAAATTGTCATTAATCTGACAAAGTTAATGCCAGCTGTTCTATAGACTTTAGAGAAAACTAAAGTATCTCCTTTAAAAATATGATGCTATGTAATTACCTCTTGTGCTAATCTGAATGCACATCCAAACTGTTCACCATCACTGTTGCGAGACCAGACTTTTATCCCTGTGTTAATAACCTGCAAACAGCAAAGCCGATAAGCATCATTAAGGGGTATAAATTCTACATTACCACTCTGAACTTTGTTTTTCCTCAACTGTTTGACTAAAAGGAGGAAGAAGGGATAAATGTGCCATAATGTTTGTTCCTTTGCACTGGACACTGAATTAAACTTGTGTGAAAATTCATTCAAGGGAAAAAAGGAATTCCCACTATCAAAACGTAGTTCTCTCTCAACACAAACACCTTTTATTCCTTTCCATGTTGAAAACAGAACACTGTGAGGAAGTGGCAGTCTTAAAGTGAGGGCAATGAACTATTAAGATCTAATTTTAATTTTAGTTTGCATAAGAATTTTCATGGTGATTCTGTGAAAGTCAATCAAGGATGGGATTTTAAAAATGCACAGGTGCTTAGTATTAGGACACTGGACACTACATCCTTTGTGGCTAGTGTAACACACCAGTTTCTTAAAATTTTGTCGATTACGTAGCCATTTCCTGGATGTGGGATAAAAGGGTAATTATTTATCCATCTCAAAGATCTGTTGCAAAGATAGAATGAATATTCTTGGAAATTTTCAAGATTTGACTGCACAAGGCCCCAAACTGTATCTGATCTAGCTTTGAAGTTAGCTCTGCTTGGGGCAGGAAGGCAGCTGGACTAGATGATCTCATTTTAACTTAAAAATATTCAATGAATTTTAAGACAAATCTTTAGCATTTACAAGGCTTTTTCCATGGGGAGTCATATAAACAAAAATAAATAATTTTTCTCTCTAATTCACAAAAACTACTTTTTATCCCATTATCATTCAATTTAACAACTTTTCAAAATGTTCAGTTGTTGAAATTACTTTGAAACAATGTCCCCAAGTAACACAGCCAGATGAATAATTCAGCTGAAGTTATCCGTTATTTTTGGCAGGCTTTTGAAGCTGTTAATAATACTTTTATAATTAAGGGACTCATAAAAACAACAGTGTCGATGTAAACTTGTGAAGGTACCTGAAGACCGCATAAAAATGCTGGTACACACAGAACAGTTATATATTCCCTTCCATCTGCCAAAAAGCATACAGATTTTAATCTTGGGGACTGTTATCTACCTCTCAGAGACAACTCCTCATGCCTTTAACAGAGAAGGGATAGAAAGGAACTGCAACAGGGGAGGTTCAGACTGGACATTAGGAAGAAATTTTTCACAGAAAGAGAGGTCAGACAGTGGAATAGGCTGCCCAGGGAGGTGGTGGAGTCACCATCCCTGGATGTGTTTAAGGGTCGTTTAGATGAGATGCTGGGGGATATGGTGTAGGGGAGAACTTTGTAGAGTAGGGCTGATGGTTGGACTTGATGATCCCAAGGGTCTTTTCCAACCTGAATGATTCTGTGATAACATTCATTCAGACTTAAAAAAAAAGGCCTATCAGAGGGCTAACCCTCTATATAAACAATAAGCTCGTCAAAGTTCAAGAAGACATCCACTGATGCTTATGACATGAAAAACCTGAAGAGATGAACCGTACCTTCATCTTCTCACTGTTGTTCAGAAGCACATTCCTTAGCTCCTTAGAAACCATGTACAGCTGTCTCTTCTTTCCTTCTTGAGTTCGAGTTAGTAAATTCATTTTGGGAAATGATGGGTCCAATGCATAGAACTTCCTGTGGCAATAATACTTGTTTTGATTAACTGAACAATGAAATTACATACTCAAAATGCATGGATTAGCCCATTTCCTTGAGTTATCTCTGCAACACTTAACACTTTGGCTCCGAAACACACAGACCAGACTTTCCAAGATACATGACAGCAGAAAAGACAAGCTGTCACAGACACTAAGATACACTCAAAAATTTCCAGTGCAAACTATAGTTGGCTATTCTCATTGAAGGAGAGTTTAAGTGTTGATGAGAGAGGCACCTGGTGCAAAGTTAGGGAAAACATTTTATGTATGACCAACTAGACCCATCTTTTGTGATGAACTGAACTACTAATATTCCTGAACTACTACAATTCTTACTACCAGAACAGAAACATTTTTTTCTTACTGGATAGGAAGGAACAATGGATCATCTTCAGGGAGAAACACAAAAGGGTCTTCTTTAAAACCGAACAACTTCATTTTTTTAGATGGTGGTGGTCTAAACAGAAAATACCATTGCATTGTCAATTTTAGTAAAAGTACTTGGTTTAAAATCAGTATATTCAGTTCATTTAGTCAACGCTTGCCTTATGGTAATGATAGTATGCCAAACAGAATACTGACATTTCCCTGTGCTTCACTAAGACAACACTACCCACAATTTAACTTCCTAGAATGAGGAAGTGAAAGCAGTGCTTGAAAACAGAAACCACAAAAACAAGTAAACAGAGATTTCTGAGGGAGTAATTGCGAAGACAGTAAAGATCTTCCAAAGGTTAACTTCTAAAAGTAGTTTTTTCCTTAACAGACAAGAAAGGACTAACAGACTTACCAATGCTAATAAGAAAAGTGGTTATTTTCCTAACTTGCTGAAATACAAGACATAACGTGGAAACATAGACAACTGAGCAAATTTATTAATTATTCTTGTTTGACTTCTAAATGAGTCCAATAACAAAAGAACTATCAAATACTCAGCAATTATGAAACTGTCATAGGATAAACATTTAGACACAGTCTCTTACCCACATACTCCTTCCTTCTTGCTTTGCTCAGTGTCTGAATTCTGCAATTCTTGAATTTTCTTAGACTCTTCATTTTCAGCAAGCCTTGGTTCTTCAGTAACACATTCAGAACCATTACCTGAATTAGCTGCTGTCACTTCAGTATCTCCTGTTCTTTGTGGTAATTTCTGATGAACCTATTTCAAATTGTAGTATTTTCAACAAAGCAAAAGTAGTATCTAAGTTGTAACAAAAGGTACCTATGTTCTCTCTCTGCATGTGCTTAATTCTTATCAATTTGTATGGAAGTGCTTAAACAGATCCATTTAGGGAGTTAATCTGATTACTAAATCAAAATACCATTATAAATTGCATTTACCTCTAGTACTGATCTGGACAATTTCTTAGCAAATATCCAAGAAAGCTGTTTTGTATCATTTACAAAATCATGTTCAAGCACTCACAGAGAAGATTATTTTAAGTCAGGATCTGCTGCTTTCCTCTTAGCACTTGAAGTGACACACACATGCTGCTGCTGCACACTTTCTCTAAGAGTGCTACAACATAAAACTTTGAGCAGCATAAACTATTTGGATGGTGCTTGCTTCTGAATAAATGCTTTCTCCTTACTGCCAGATACATTTTACTCATAGCGTGTTCTAATGAAGCAAATCAAATAAATGAAAACAGCTAAAAGGGATTCACAGACGTTTCTCTCAAAGATATGAACAATCTAAGAGATCAAATAAATCAATTTAAAATCCCGTTGACAGGATTGTAACAAATGGATTAAAGTCAGACAGCTGAAGCTGCTGGTGCTCCTAACAGTTTTACATCCATTGCCCCTGCTGCTGATCTGCTGGACTAATCTGCTAGTGAATCACTCCTGAGCAACCAGCCACAGAGTAAGATAAACTGAAATCAGAATTAGCTTACACCACAGCAAAGCCTTCAGCAGAGGGACCACTCAGAGCTGAAGGAAGTGACAGGTTTAGCTACCCAATCTAATCCAATTCTGTAATTCTTTCAAAGCCTTAATTTTAGGTTCAAGTTTTATCTTGCTATTGTACTAGGATTTCAAAATCCTCCCCTCCCTTTTTCCTTCCATTTTAAAAGGAATTTTTTTTTTTAAATTTCTTAAGGAGTTTAGGAATTAATTTTTAACTGACACACCGAACTATAACTGAAGGGCGAAACAGTTATAGTATGTTTTTTATTATGTGAGCTTTCAAAAAAATTCCAGAAATCTTATTAAAAGTTAACATTTTAGTTCTTTTAAAAGAAGTTACCTTAGGCTGGCGTTTATTCCATGGCATTGGAGATTTTTTTATTAACACAGCCACAAAGAAACCTCCTGTGTTCTGGTGATGTGGCAATATCCTAAGACTAGAAGGGGGAAAAAAAAAATGTTGCAGTGTATTCATCATCAACATTCAGCTCTCACAAAGTAAGAGAAGTGTCACATTTATACTTGCTTTCAGTGTAAACTAAGTATTCCTAGTAGGATTGTGCAGATTTAATTTATCAAGCTAGAAACAGGATCTAAAATAGAGCATTCTGGCAAAGTAACTTGCATCAGTGCAACGCGTTCACTTCACCATTCAAATTTGAGCTTTAATGACTCATTTCTAAACTCTATTTTTATAATAGCTATGGAGAGTCTTTTATAACAAGTAAGTCACACTGTTAAAATGTTAAAGTTTTACATACTTTTCCAGTAATTTTGGCTATGCATCTCTATTGGATGCAAAGATCTGACCAGTTTGTGTGAGTACTTATTCCTTGTAAGCAACTTCCAATAATTTCTCTCAGTTCACTGGAATTTAAATATTGTGCACTGCCATTACATATGAAGCAATCAAAGTATCCTCAGACCTATACAACCATAGGTCCATACTGCAAGACATTCCTAATCTGACCTAATTATAATTTGTCTACCATCATACAAGGTAATCATCAACACCTCAAAGTCTACTTTGGGAAAATTTACCAACGCTCTAGATTCATTGCCTGTAGCTTCTCTTCATCTTTTACTGGAAACATAGTGGGACGTATTTGTGTTTGTCTATTTGAAGGCACATCTTTCCAGTCTTCAAACCACTGTCCATCTTTCAGCATTACCTTCAAAGGAGTAAATATAAATACTGTGAAGAATATAGGCCATGATTTTTTAAGTTTTAATTAAAATACTTTCAAACCAAGGTTCGGAGGCAAAAAAGTTATTTTCTGGTACAGCAAATTACGTTTTTTAAAGTGTATTGTTCCTTTGTGCATTCCACATGTCCACTTAAGTGCAGGAGATTCTTGCCAGCTTTACCTCTTTGCTCCACTTTGTATGCTTCAAAAAGCTTCAAAGTGCAGTCGAGTAAAGACTACTGCAGAATCAACTGCAGTGATCTCTGGTAACCCGCTAGAACATACAGAACACCAAAATCCAAAGGAAGGACAGCGGTGGAATATGTAAGAGAATTAGTAAGCCATCAGATTTAGGATACACTACTTCTTTTTCTCCATGAGACTGGCTGTGAAACACTCTGCTATGGGCAGCTTCCAAGCAGTATGCAGAGGAAAAGGGATACTGCAGTCTAATAGAGATCAGAAACGAGGAATCCCAGTTTCATTACATAAGATGCAAGAGTGCAACACAACAGCCTGGTAAGCTTAGAGCTTCATGACACAGGTGTACATAGGTCATAGAGATGTTTTCAAGGAAAGTTACTGAACAATGTCCTCATGAATTTTCTAGTGTCTGTGTCTTTATCCAGGACTCAGAACACATCTATAAATCCACTCTAAGATACTGTGTGGACATAATATCACCTCATTCTGTCAAAGGGCCAAAGCTTTTGATGGACTCTTAAGATACAAGCAGAAGGTTAGAGCCACAACTCTTGTAGCAAGGCATTTTGAATGGTATTCTTGCTTAAAGAGCAAAGTGGGGAAAAAAAAAAAAAGAACAGGGAAAATTTGACTTCAGAGCTCTAGACGTTTGGTTCTGTACTGGATGCTAGGGCAGTAAGAAAAGTCACAACTAAGGATGGATGGGGCAAATGCATAAAATTAGTGGCTGAAATGAAGGCCCGTTTTTGCTGTTAAAGCAACAAAATAGAGAAGTTGCAGCAATGGTAACCTCAGGACTGGCAAGTACAATGAAGTGTTTTCATACATCTCACTGTGACCGACTGGAAGGTTTAAGTGTTCTACTGGAAACTGAAATGTAAGATTTATCTAGATTACAATTTCACTAAAAATGTTAGAATGTTCAGTTTTGGTTTACCAGCCTAAACACACAGTATAACTGGTAGAATGACAAAGCATCAAAGAATGTGCTGAACTTTTCTCTATTGCACATTTCACTAGCCTCTTGTTAGGGTAGAATGAAGACTAGAAGTGCTGCAGAAGTAGATTACCAGACCTGGAGTTAGAAAGGTCTCTTCCTTCAAGGCTCTGAAATAATTTATTGGAGTTCACTGTCTGGCTTAAGGAGAGAGTACTGAATGCTACTTCCAAGCACCTAAGTGTCCCTTGAACAAAACCTTATTTTTATGCTGTTTCCAGAGATTTACAGTCAACTGATGCTCAGGAATATTCAATGTAATCACTAAGTTGCAGAGCTCCCGCTGAACAGACGTTTCACCAGCAAACAGAAGATTACACCAAGTAAAACCAGCACCAAAGCAAGCAAATACATTCAGTGACAAGCTAGCTAAGGAGGCTTGAAAAACATACAGTAGCAGCAACTAAGGGCTGAAGAAAGTCTTGCAAACTTTCGACAGATTTTATTAGCCTACTTTTAAGAATACTCATTAGTGAGATTTATATTTCAACCGTAAACACAGAAATAAATGTTACAGGGAATACAATATACTCTTAGTTATCTTTGTATATATTTGGTAGCTTTATACAGTACAAAAAAAAAGTAAAATTAAGATCATAGAGCCACAGTTATGCATTTTACATTTATCCTTCAGGTACAAACATACAATTTAAACTTTCGGAACTGTAAGAAAAAAGAAATCAGCTAGTTTTTAAGGTGGATTTCCAATGGCAGAACATAAGCAAATCTTTATTCCATGCATCTTGTTCATTAGCCTACACACAGGCATAAACCTGTAGACTGCCACTGCAAGAGACTAGTGAAATGGTGAGAGAAGACAGAACAACCAATGGTGTTGCAAAGGCACATGCTCATAATTAAAATTTAATCATAACTTCTTTCTCTACTACCAGGATAGCCTTCTACTCTTCTTAATTATACTCTTAACAGGAAGCTGAAGAAGCTTTGGGGGGTTTTGCCCCTCCTTACTAGTATGTTTCCAGAACTGAAATCACATAAGGAACAAAATACAGGATTCTATTAATATTTTAGGATTACTCACATCACTGCAGGCTTTATAGCCTATTTTCAGAAGGGGTTTAACAGGTTTTACTTCCAATTGATTCAAATAGACCAGCTAAAGAACTGTAGAATCTAACACTCACAGACTGTAAAGACAGAGGAGGAGGAATACCTCAAAAATTGGCTGAAATTATGTTGCCACCTACAGGCCACATGCACACAACAGAAAGGGAATTATATTAACAAAGTAGAGGAAACAGAGCAAAGAAAATGAGAGGAAAAAGAGGAGAGCAGATGAGGAGACAAAAACTTACTATTAGAAAGACTTTTTAGCCCTCTCCCCTAAAATGCTATATTTTCTAAAACTCTAAAGAGGAAATCACTACTATTACTTCAGCTCAGTCTAACGTTTTGAAATGTTACACTTCAAAATTTCCCTAATTTAACACTCTACCGCAGACCAAGAACTTCACAGAAATATCAGGTTAAATACCTTCCATTTTGTAATTCCTGGCATCCTCTTCAAACCTGGTAACTCAGAAGAGACATCAGCAAGTTCTAAGGCACCTGAAATCCCAAGAATATAAAGAGTCTTGAAAACAGAATCTGAGAGTTGTATTCCTAATTAACTTTATAAAACAGTTTTCCTTCAAGTTTTAAGACCATTGCTTTTAAAACTTTCAAGGAACAAAATGTTATACAGTTACTACCATGTAAATTAACACGAAAGATGGTAAGGACGGTTCATAATAACTACTGAAGTTTGCAACCTATAAATTAACCAAAATATAATGGTTAGATACTTTTTGTAGCAGCTGCATAAAGCAATACTCTACAACCTGTATCATTAAACGTCAGTGTTCCAGACAATGCAGTCATAGAAGTTTTTATCCTCACTTACTTAGTATTTGGAATTACTATGCTGATCCAGCATTTTTCAGAGAACTACTCTTTTGGGATGACTAAGCCTTTTAAAACGCGTGATATATTCTCATTTTATGGACTTACAATTTTAATATATTCCAGTGGGAGAGGAAAAAGAATTGACTATTTCTTAAATTGAGAGGAAATTTCTAAACTGTTTAACAGTAAGGTAAGTACTATCAACCTAACAGGACAAAAGGCTATGCCTAAAATATGACAGATTACTAAACATCTATAGAGTATAATTTAATCTAGTGAATACAAACTTTAAGCCGCCCCAAGTCCAGAAAGAATGATATAAAAACTTACTGTTTAAATAGGTGATCTCTCTAGAGAATAACCTTAAAATTTCTTTTTTGTGATTCTGAATACTTAAGTTTACAGTTCAGTAGGCTTTTCCTCATGTTGTACACAATTGATCAACCTGTTCTACATGACTAACCATTTCTCTTACAGTGACTGTTTAAGCAAGTCTTTTAAATAAATGACACATGAATTCAGAGACAAATCCCAAAATGACATTTCAAATCTGATTAAATGACGTTTTGAATATTCCTGCCTACCTAGAGCATGACTTCAACTGATGCCTCAAGGCTACATCACACTGATCAGGCACTAAATAGCCTGTCAGAAATACTACCGATTTCCAGTAGAGAAACATGGCACAAAAGTGCCTTTCCCTTATCCTTCAGCCTTAAGGGAAAAGCAATTTCTCCTGTGCTCCACAAGCAGCAGTGAAACTAAGTTAACAGTGAAGAACCAACAAACCTTCTAGACTGACCTGAGCAAATCCCTGAGGTCCAATGCCCCTTGCAGACCACTGCACTACCCCACCCTTCTTTAGCTACACCTATGTTCAAGCCCCAAGGGTAATGTTTGCTCGCTGGGACATGTTACACCCTCCAAGGAAGCCTCAAAATATCTCCACGAGGCAGAGACAAGATCTGAATGCCACAGCCAGTCAAGATCCTTACTTCCAAGTACTGAATTTGCCCCAGATGCTGCAAATGTTGGCCTCCGTTAACATCCATAGTGCTTCATGCTCCTATCCAAACTAGTCCTTACTGCCTTCCAATCTTGTCATCGTTAAACTTAACTCTGGCATACTACAGTCTTCAATAAGGCAAGCATACTATAATTTGCTGGAAACATACCTATGTTGTTCTTTCACTCAGTCTGCCAAAGAAAATACCTCTAAATAAAAATGTCCTTTGAGTGAAAATTAAATAGTCAGTTCCTAATTATCTGCAGGCATTTTAGCTAAACTGCTGTTCCGGAGACAATGACATTTCGTGCGTAATTTGGGGCCAGAATAGTGACTGGCACAAAGAAAACATTACACAAAACAGCTATTCTACTTCCAGAACCAGCTCAGCTCCAGGAGCAGTACAACGGCTTCTGCTCTGTACAAAGCTCAACTTAACAAAGTCTGTGGAACTTTTCATGCAAAATCCAATTAGATGTCTCCAAAGTTTAGGTTACTGACTCAGAAAAAACAGTGTCCATCAGTTCAAGACCAGAAGTTTGGGCTACTAAACCTACTATCACAAACTGACGCAGTGCAGCTTCTCGGCTCATCTCAATATTTCCATCCCTTGTTACTTCAGATGATGGAGGCTTAACAGCAACTTAAGCAAGCCTTCATACACAAGTCAAAAAAACCCCATGAGCTTAAAGACATTAAAATTCCAAGCATGTTAAAATGTGGGTGAAAGGATTCTACAGGTATCAGTGACTCCCACCTACTGGTGAACAATAATATTCCTCTAATTGCTTAAGTACACTCGGGTTTTTACTCCTATAGCGTACAGCAGTAATGTCCCACACCACATTTTCCAAAGGAAATATGAATGTCAAACACGGATTTCAACCAGTGGAATCCGTTAGCAGAAGCCAGGTAACACAGACTGAATTTCATTGATCTGTAGAAGTCTTCTGTGCATCATTAACACAACTCCTTCAGGTTTTGTATTTGCACCTGATTTAGGCCCATTTAAGAAGACTGCTCATACCAACACCAATGAAATCCTACCCGTACCAGAAAATTGCTGCAGTTTTGCATACTAGAAGCACATACCTACACTAAGCTTATTACTAGTACTATCATAGACATATCCTTTTTTGGGCTGAGAAAAAAAGACTTTCCCACTCTGTCCAAACTCGTGTTCTCACCTTGACTCTTTTCCAGCAGAGATGCGATCACAGCTTCATTTTCAATAGGATTCAACGAACACGTAGAATATACCATCCTCCCACCTTCTGCCAGCTGTTCAACACCACGGGTTGCAATTCTTAACTGCAATCTAACAGAACACTCTTAGTCAAGTTAGGTATCATTCAGGAACCAGAAATATTTGCCATGAAATTTCTTACAGTTGAAGCTATATTGCAGACACACAACTCTCCATGGACTAAGCCAGCATTTACTGAGTTCCACAGCTGTCACCAGTACACAAATTAAAGTTAGTTTTAAACTAAGTCAGCTTCATGGAGTCTATACTGCAGACACACTCACAACTGAACCTATTAAAACAGCAATTAGGTCAAACATTAACACTACTGCACAGTAACTTTTAACATAACATTCTGTACTTTGTTCTTTCTAGTGCCCCATCAAGTTTATTATAAAGTACTCAACACTAGAAAAATAACACCCCAAACCTGACTACTCTTCTCAGAAATCTAGAGTTAAAACGAAGCGCAATCTGACTATTACAAATATTATGAACAACACAGATTAGCTAACATTGGCCTGCTGAGAAAAGTATCACTGAGCCAGATCACCAGCTTATACCCTACCTGCATACTTACAACTAAAATAAAATCTGTAATTATGAGTGAGTTACCAAGCAGTAACAAGTCACCATAGGTCAGCTGAGTCATGGTAACCGATGGCATCCCCAGCTTGTTACAAATGCACAGTAAAATGTTCTAAGCTTTTTCATCTGTGTTTAAATTGCTGCTTTTTAGCATGTGCCTGCACTAGGCTAAGTGCTCATTTGCCATCAGTTAACATAAATCAATCTCAGGTAGCTGAAACTGTTTATGTATGATCTCAAATATTTTTAAAGACTTTAAAACATTACTATTAAATTTTACAAGTTTCTGAGTTTTCCAACAGTATTTTACCTGCCTAAATGCTAAGAATCCCAACCAAATTAGTTGTTCCCTGTTTTATTAGCCACCTTGTCTAAATTAATTCAGTGAACATTAATATGTCAGATATTCGTAAGAATACAAGCAATTTAGATTCACACACTCCACTCCTCACATCTGAAACACTACACTCTCTCTGGATAGCACATATGCTTTTGATTTGAGAGAAAAGTGGTTCTTCTTAGTCTCTGCTTTGTCATATATTAACATGTGAATGCATGCAGATGTTAAAGCTATGGGAAAAGGAGGAGACAGAAATGAAAGAAGTGCAGATTTGCAATAAGCATTTTTACCCATGGAGCTGCAAACTGTTTTGTGTTGTCCATTTCTTCCATACATCGATGTTTTTCCTCATGGTTCCATCTCCACTGCAACAGAGGTTGAACAGATTTGTATTATTTGTGGGTAAAACTCGTTTCACATCCAAGCAATTTATAGCAGTAAAAAAATAATAGTCCCTGTCCCACCTTAACTAGTTCTCCAATGCTGTACTGTTTGTTTCTACATTATCTTTGCATTTCAGTATCCTGAGTGCGAGTTCAAAATTTGAAGCCCTTCAGCTGACCAAATCTTAAGTACCACTTGGAATGAAAAAATTTCACCTTGATCTGGTATCCCCTTACCTAAGACAATTTAAGGCATTCACCTGTTTTGGAAGTTACTATAAATCATAACTCACTAAGCGACTCAAAAAGCATAACTCAGTAACACAAACATTCTAGCGCTACACTCGGTGAGTTAAATCTCTGTATTGAAAATCATATGCAAGTTACCTGCAGGGGACGTCACATAAAATCCTGTCATAGAAGAGGACCTCTTTTCTTCCATCAACATCTATTTGTAGGTTAGGAATGCTGGAGGCATCATGATTTACCACCATGATGCACGGACTGTTTAATCTCTTAGCCTGATGAACCAGCAAATAGCAGCGCTTGTTGTCAACATCATTAGCAATGACGAAACCCTCTGGGAACATAAGATAGTGGGAAGATGCTCTACTATTCAACAGCTAAATAATTTTACATAGTTTATTGTGTTATCTTCAAAGTTGTGTAAACCTTTCACTAGAGATTTTTACTTAAAAGACTGCTTATGAATAGAGGACCCCTTACTGAACATAAGATAACATGAAGTATGTTGAGGTTTAACTGATGTGTCAAATATAGTCTCAAGAGCTCTAGCTTCCATGCAGTTGCAGTAAGACACAACCAAAGGCCCTTCAACTTTTCACTCTCGAAGTAAAACCTTTGTAACAGAGAAAACCTTCACTGCCACCAAAGGCAATCTCTGTATATCAGCAGATTTCCAGTAGAACGCAGAAAGAATCCACTCGCCCCAACTTCACAAATTCTATTTTCTGTGGGCATTTAACTGAAAGTAAAGATTCTCAAGCTTAAAAAAAGATAACTATCATGACCATTTTAAGTCTAAAGCAGCTTAATCCAGTGTTTGCGGGATACTATTAAAACACAAGGGCTCATGGGCCACCATCTACTAAGTAAACAAGATTTATATACAAAAATTAAGCTCTAATTGCATCTACCGTAGTCTCAACTGCGAAGACATATATATAAAATCCAGCTCTCTCCTTCAAGGCAAGGAAGCCCACAGTTTCAAGGAAAAGGTGCGGTACTTCCCACCTCATATCACTCAACCACTTTGGAAATTCAGTATTTAGTTAAATGAAGTTACTTATCTGTGATATTAAAAATAAAAATAACCTTCTACAAGAAAAAATGGAAATTCAAAATCACAAGAGTGTTTTGTAGTTTTTCCAGACTTACTGGGAAAAGGAACATTCATGTCTGCGTGCAACATTTCAATGAGTTGTGCAGTCTTAGATCCAGGCGCAGCACACATATCTAGAACCTACAAACATCAGAGTTAAAAAAGCGCCCTACCTTGTATTATTTAAGTACTTGAGAAATCTACTATGTGTTCTTGTTTAAATTAAATATTTTGGCATACATTCGCAGAATTATGATTGTTCTCAACACTGATTTGCAAAAACACAAAGTACAGTTCTGTTCTTTGTATGCTTTATCTCTGAGGGTCTAATATGTAAAAAGGACTTTGGTTTGTAGGGAACAAATACATGAGTTGAAAAAAAATTTGAAAGAGAAATCTGAATATAGATACAGAGATGTGGTCCTTTTATCATCTCACAAGCAATTCTGACTGAAGTTAACTGGAACTTTACATATACCCACACATTAAGGGCAAAGTTGCATTCAAGAGCAAGCAGTGTTTCTCTTTTACTATCAGTAAATTAATTAGAGACTATCTGACACAGTTGATTTTATAAAAATGAACTGCTCTCCCTCTCCACACATTTGCATTTTAATGCAAAAAGATCAGGGTAGCATAAACTGCTTGTTTCTATACCCTGGAAGAAGCACTTGGGAAGTATCTGAACTGCCCTCAGGCAGCAGAACAGAACAGCACAGACACCAACACCTGATTTCTAGCATATTTCTCCTGGTTCATCACAAACGTGACCTGTGATCCAGTCATCCGTAGAGTCACTTTCACAGCAAACCATTTGACAGCTACCACTGTTTCCTTAAGTAAGGAAGCTTAGAGTCTTTCCTCTTGCCTAGGTACAGATTTTCAGAAACATATGACTTTATCTTCTGGTCCTTTAGCTCCAGTAAAAGTTAGCTGAAATCATGCAACAGGATAGAAGATGGGCACAGATCTGCTCAGATCCTCATGCAAACTCCTGGCATGAACAAGACTAAACTAGAAGACAGACCCCAGAGAAATGCAAAGAGCATTTACTGAGAGCCCCAGAAAGTGTGATAAGCTCTGCCATGCAGCAGTGAAACACACTCAGTAAGACCGTGTCATACGTGCTGTTTAAAGTAATAGTTGTGACACTACTGGTTTCTACTTACTTTTGTAGATAATGAAGAATAAGTAAGCCTAAACATGCTCTAAAATTGTCCAGCAAACTGATGGTTGAGGGAAAATGAAATTGTGAAAAATAGACTAACAACAAACACAACTACAGAGAGGTTTGACAGTCATCAAGCTGATCCTTGTGTAAGATAGGAATCAGTGTGTAAGAAGTGAAGTACAGAAGATGCTGGGTAAGCATGAAAAGTAACCTACAACTCTGGTCATAACAAGCAGCTCAGAGAACAGGGCACTAAGGACCATAAAAGGTCCTCAATAACAGCCAAGGCATCAATACAGCAACTATTTGCTGTCTTGTCACAAACAAGAGAGGATAAAGAACCTATTCTGAGTCTGACTTACGGGCGAATTTGTGAAATCTCACATGCATTTCTGGAAGGTTCTCACTGAAATACAGTCACCAAAGTTAAACATTCAACACAAAAAACGTATACTGCTAGCTTATCATATCCAATGTAAGGTGTGTGCAAAAATATTCTCACAATTTGTGTTTAACGTTAAGTCGAACACATTCACTAGCTGTTCAACTCCAGACAAAACTCAGAATGAACATGTGACACATTAGGACTGAATCTATCACTCAATTCATTACTCATTTAAGAGAGATGTGAAAACCCTGCCTCACATAAAATAGCCATCACCCCATTGAGTTGTGATGAGAACAGATGACAAACTGAAGAGTTATGTATGATAAGTAATGTGAATATAAAAACATGTATGTACAAATAAGTCTTTAAAACATCTAAGTTAGAAGTCTGAACAACTTAAAATTTTAAGATACAGCATGAAAATTTTAAGAAAGTGCACAACACAGCTGCTTGAGATAGCAAGACACTTCTAACTAGCTCATTAACTTAACAGGTTAAGAGAATAATGCCACCTGACAGATTCATTCTGCCAACAAGCACAGAGTATGAAAACATCACTAAGGTCTGCAAAGGAAGTTTGCTACCAGATATCTTCGTTCCTACAATCTGCCATTAGCAAATATCACAGGCATTCCTTAGACACCTCAACTGAAGTTAGCAACCTATACTCTTCAGCCACAATCAACAGCATGTTTCAGCTTGCCCAAATTATTTCGCCTAAGAGATTTATAGAGCAGAAGTTTGCAACTTCTTCAAAAGGCATAGAGTGGTGAAAACTACCTGGTAGAGAACATTATAATTTGGATTTGGAAAACTACCTCTGTTTACGGTGTGATGGATAAAGGAAGTTAAAAACAGTCACCTATCTTTAAAATATTTCATCTTTAAAATATGAATACATAACTTAGATGCAGCTAAATACCTTTACACTTCAAAAGTAAGATAATGCAACTACTTAAAACCTGTTTTTTACAGGGTATTACATATAGCTGAAAAAGCAGATGTTCTTCTGACAATGTATTTGTGATCTAAACACAGTTGTTTACGTGTGGAAAGCATAAAATGTACCAACACAAACCAGAATTCAGTGCAGATACCAGTGTATCAGCATTGACACCGTCACTGTAACTCGCAGCTTAATCAAATTTATCTTCCAGGAAAAAAATTCTAGTACACAGTATATTCTAGTTACCTTATGATGAGGGTTAACGTTAAGCAGCAGAGGTGGGATCATACTAACAGCCTCCTGACGACTGATATTTCCCTTGAAAGAAAAAAAAAAAAATCAACAAAAACAATCTCCTTTTTATTCCACAAAAGAATGCATTTGTTTTTCATTTTTTTTTTAAATGTTTATGTAGTAAAACGATAAAGCAACCAAAACCACACTGTTATAAATTTAGGATTAAATTTTGTTAGCATTTAACAAAAAAAACCCAACCCAGTATTTCATCCAATTGAAATTTGAATATCCAATTGATAATTGCATATTTACTCCAATGTTGTTAATTCTACAGATGTAGTTTCTGCTCAAAAGAGATGAGAAACATCCATCACTAAAGGTAAGTCTTGCTATGTACAGATGCACTTTTTACCAGATTTAAACATCTGTTTCCCAACAGTAAGTAATTATTTTACAGGGACTTATTTTCACATTCGCCAACCAAATTGCTATTTAGTTTAGGAGAAACATTTACAACTGAAGTTATGTGCCAGAGTCACAGGATGAATCACTGTCTACAGCAACATAAAATCCAGATTCTTCTGAGCTACTCAACTTCTAAGAGAAAAGGTACAGTCTCAGTTTCTCATAATGCACTGCTCAGGATACGAAAGGAAAAAACCCAAGACCTATCCAAAACTTACACATTCTGTCTCGCTAACCAAAAACTGATGAAACTTTTCCAGTTGTGGAGACTTGCGCAAGATTTTTCTACTCAAGTTAGTGTGCCAGGCTAACTCTTCTGGATACCTGGGGGAAAAAAAAAGATGGAAAAAGGGCAGAGGCAAAAGAAAAGAAAGAAACCAACTCATCGGGCTCGATGTCAGGAATACGAAGGGTGCCTTATTTCACTTCCCGCTCACTTACCAGCTCAGCGACTGCGGCATTTCTACTTTTTGGCCATCTACCTCCAGGTCCTGCAGCTCTCGGAAGTACTTTTCCTTCAAACAGTGGAGAATCTCTTTGGCGTGGCTGCACGGGAGAGAGACCCTCAGAAGGCGACCGGATGACGACACCCCTTCCCCAGACAGCAAATCGCCTCCGCCGTAAAAACGGTGGGTGTTTGCGGGCCCGGCCCCCCCCGCCCGCCCCGGGGCCCCTACCTCCGGTAGCCGGTGATGCGCAGCGTGGCGGGCAGCGGCTCCCTCAGCGCCGCCATGAAGGCGTCCCATTCGCCGGCGGGCACGATGCCCAGCTCCCGGTAGTACCGCTCGAACAGCTCGTTCTCCTTCACGATCTCGGGGTAACCACCGGCCCAGCCCTGAAACACGCCACCACCGTCAGCCCCGCGGCCCTACCGCTGCGCTCCCCGCCCCGGCCCGGCTCTCACCGCTTGGTCCCCGCCGCCGCCATCCCCGTCCCGCTCCTGCCGCTGCTGCTGCTGCTGCTGCTGCTGCCGCCTGCGGTCGCGCGCCCGGCGGCCCATGGCGGCCAGGCGCCGGCCGAACCCCACCACGCGCCCCGCCGTCTGGCCAACCGCTCCCGCCCTGGGAGACTGCGGGGCCAAACACCTGCCCCACCTCGTGCTCGCGGCACGGCGCGCATGCGCGAGCCCTCCCCCGCCGCTCCTGCCTTCCGGCCTCCCCGCCTTCCTTCCTTCCAGCCGGTGACGCGTCGCAACAGCTCACGCAACACGTCCGTGCAGAAGCGCCTCCCGTGCCCGCGGCGGAGGGAGGGGGCGGCGCAGGCCACGCCCCCGGCGCCGATTGGTCGGCAGCGGCGGCGGCGGGGGGGGGGGCGTACCTCTGGCCGGGCGATGAATGGAGGCGCCGGGGCGCGCGGCAGCGCCTGTCTGCGATGGGGATGGGGACGGAGATCGGCGGCGGCGTGTGCGGGTTCTGGCGGCGGGTGTCGGGCCCGGAGGAGCAGCGACTGCTGGGGTTCCTCTCGTACGGGCTGGTGGCGCTGGGCGCCGCCGCCGCCCTGCTGCTCTGCTTCGTCCCCATGCCCTACGGCCGGTACTCCTCGCGGCGCTTCGGCTGGCTGCTGCCCGCCCGCCCCGCCTGGGCCCTGCAGGAGCTGCCCTCCCTCCTCGTCCCGCTGGGGCTCGCCGCCTGCGGCGGGGCGGTCGCCGCTGCCTGGCCCAACCGCCTGCTGCTGGGCTGCTTCGTCGTGCACTACGCGCACAGGTGCGGCTCTTCGGCCCGGGCGGGGGGCGCCTGCGCCGGGGCGCTCGGCTGGGGCTCATCTCCTCCCCCCCTCCCCTTCGGGTGCTCCCCCCCAGGAGGCGGGGTGCGGCTGGCGGCGGGAGAGGTGGGTTCGGGGTCAGTCTGGAGCTAAACGCCCGACGAACTGTTTTCCGACTGCAGAGAGCAAATTCTGCTGTTAATTAATGCTGATTATTTAATATAATAATCACGAAAGCCTCTTCTGCTTCTTTATGTGAAGGCGTTCAATGTTTTTACACCAAATGGGGAAGTAATCGTGGCAGTGCGGTGCTTGCGGCGTTTGTTTTGCTGCTGCGTGGTGTGCAGTGGCATGCTACGGCGCCTTGCAGAGATGGCATGGAAAGGGGGTGTTCCGTGCTCTCAGCCTGCAGCATCGTCTGTACCCTATAGCTGTAGCTATTGTGGTGATCCCTGTTTAAGCAATGACTTCATCAGGGAGTCTTAAGGGCGTGGTGTTCCAGCAGGGAGAGTTCAACTCGGGGTCCTTGATATCACTTTAATACTGTGAAACAGTAGCTAATTTCCAATTATGTCTTTCAACACAGTGTTCATTTCAGGAGTTTGACTTGATGATCCCTCTGGATCCCTTCCAATTCAGGGTATTCAGGGGCGCATTAAAGCACTGGCAAAGCTGAGGCTGAGTGCCTGGTGTTGCCATGTAGTCAACAGTACTTGAGTATTTTATAAAACTGCTCGGGAGAAGGCAGCTTAGCTGGAGCTTGGGTAAAATTTTTGCTGTTCCCCTCAAGTCATTAACAATAATTACTGACAATGCTCCACAAGTAATTTTGCAACCAGCAGAAATCGATTTGTTAGGCTAGTTTTAAGCTGAGTGTGTGGCTGATATGCGGTTCTTTCCCAGTGCTTATTGCAAGGCACTGTTGCTTTTGATCAAAAGTATTCCACATCCCCACGATCAAGAAGAATGCAGCGTATGGTTGGCCTGGTGGCTGACTGGCTTTGCAAATCCAGGAGTGTGTCTTTACTTCCTCTTTTTGCATTCTTAAGAGTAAAGAGATTAGCTTTGGCATGGGATCTTAACTCATCCTCGATATTTGGGAAAAGCTAAGAAACACAGAGCGAAGGTTTGTACAGAAAGCTGAGCTGTAGTGCAGTTTCTTTTTTCCAGTTGCTTATTGCTATTGCCGGACTGAGGGACTGTTCTGTAGGTGAATGTAGACTGGAAGGGATGTCTGTTAGCCAATTCTGTTTGTTCTAATGTAGTAGACTTGAAATAATCGTATTAATGAATTTGTCATGCTTTCTTGAAAGTTGTTATGCTTTTGCTTCCTCTGGAAAGGCTCCTCTGAAGCAGTAGTCCTTGGGTAGCTGGAAAACATGTGGAGGTTGCTCAGGCTGCAGTAATCCTGCTCCTAAATTATTATAGATTATAATTGAATTGGTAAGTGATTGGGAGTTGGCTAGTGACAGGGGGCAGAGCACAAAAACATTCACCTGTTCTTGTTTGGAGCTTGTTTGGGCAGTTGTGGATTTGTCATGTCTTTAACAGGTGACATAGGGTAGACCAAGATTGTCAAGGGACTTTCAGGGCAAGGAGGAAACTGAGCTCAGGTTAATTTCAAGGGAGTTGGCTTTCCCTCTGGAAGTGCTGGTGGATCTGGTGTAGGGATTGTGAGACCTGGCTCATTTCAGAAAGCTTGGGAACAAACGAGAATAAAAATACTATGTACTTAACATAAGTTACTGCTATGGTCAAAGTAATTGACTTGGATCCAAAGTTCAAAATTTCTTTGAGTGCTGATCTTGTAATTCCAATTAGGCAACAAAATTAACATTTAGTTGTTAAAGCAAGAGTAACTAACTTTCTGAACTAGGATCAAAGACTCTGCTGAGATTTTGAAAAGCAGGATAATACAGACTATAGATTACAGTTTTGAACATCAAAAGATTCTTTCCTGTTTAATGCAGCAATTTTTCTTTCCTTGTTCGCTATAGGGCACTCATATTTCCTCTTCTGATCCGGGAAGGAAAACCAACTCCATTTTTCACTTTTGTGCTAGCGCTTCTATTCTGTGTTTACAATGGATACTTGCAAGGCCGAAGCTTAAGCAACTATGCAAAATACCCTTCAGGCTGGTTAAAAGAGCCATGTTTCATTACAGGTGAGTTAAAACACGTTCTGAGACCATTAGGTGTAGTTTTCCTTTGTCTTCACAGCTTTTTATTTTTTTATTATAATTTTATAGTGTCTTCAGTCCCATTTTACAACTTCTCTTGTAGTTAATTCTCTTGTTTGTTGTAGCTGGAAGCCTTTTAACCTCTTTTATTTTAGAACTGTGAACTGACACCTCTTCCCACAGTGTCAGTGCTAGATGAGCTGACAGTCATCTTTATTCTTTAACACCAAAGTAAATACGGATCATGTATGGTCATGTGTTTTTTTTAATATAGGAACTTGAGGCCTTAAATGGAAGCAGCAGCATACAGTTCTAGAACAAACAAAGCAGATTTTTTACATAATTATGTAGATTAAACTGAAATCCCTCTTTTCTTGATGTCGTAGGTATATAAGGTTTGTATGCAGTCAAACAGAAGTGAACAAGTTCATGGACTAAAACTCCAGTAAGGGTAGCTGCTAAATACTGAGATAACGCTTCTAATGCCAGAAGTCCTTGGTGATAGGATATTTACACATGCATGCACACACATACAGCAACCCACCCACCCTCTTAATGGGAGTGGGCTTTGTCAAAGAACAAAACTGGCTGACAAGGAGAGGGGTGGAAGAGTTGATCGTTCGCCCCTACCAGGAAGTGAGGTTACTTTTATACTTGAAGCCATGCATATGATTAAAAGGTAAGTTATTTAGTGACAAAGTATTTATTGTCTTTGCACTGTTTTTTGTTTCCTGAGCATCTACTTTTGCCTACTGTCAAAATCATAGCATAATTTTCCAAGGAAATCTTTATAGAAGGATCTTTTTGATCTGAAGATAAACGAGAATATTTTACCTTGTCACAATCATCCATTTTGGAAGAGACCTTGAAGATCATCTAGTCCAACTGTTAACCTAGCACTGACAGATCCCAACTACACCATATCCCTAAGTGCTATGTCAGTGTGACTCTTAAACACCTCCAGGGATGGGGACTCCACCACCTCCCTGGACAGCCCATTCCAATGCCTAACAACCCCTTCTGTAAAGAAATGCTTCCTAATATCCAGTCTAAACCTTCCTTGGTGCAACTTGAGGCCATTACCTCTTGTCCTATCACTTGTTACTTGGTTAAAGAGACTCATCCCCAGCTCTCTACAAGCTCCATTCAGGTAGTTGTAGAGGGCGATGAGGTCTCCCCTCAGCCTCCTCTTCTCCAGACTAAACAACCCCAGTTCCCTCAGCCACTCCTCGTACGACATGTGCTCCAGACCCTTCACCAGCTTTGTTGCCCTTCTCTGGACACGCTCGAGTAATTCAATGTCCTTTTTGTAGTGAGGGGCCCAAAACTGAACACAGAAATCAAGGTGTGACCTCACCAGTGCTGAGTACAGGGATAAGATCACTTCCCTGTCCCTGCTGGCCACACTATTTCTGATACAAGCCAGGATGCCATTGGCCTTCTTGGCCACCTGGGCACACTGCTGGCTCATGTTCAGCCAGCTGTCAATCAACACCCCCAGGTCCCTCTCTGACTGGCAGCTCTCCAGCCACTCCTCCCCAAGCCTGTAGCGCTGCTGGGGGTTGTTGTGGCCCAAGTGCAGCACCCGGCATTTGGCCTTATTGAACCTCATACAGTTGGCCTTAGCCCATCGCTCCAGCCTGTCCAGGTCTCTCTGCAGAGCCTCCCTACCCTTGAGCAGATCAACACTCCCACCCAACTTCATGTCGTCTGCAAACTTACTGAGGGTGCACTTGATCCCCTTGTCTAGATCATCAATAAAGATGTTAAACAGGAGTGGCCCCAAAACCGAGCCCTGGGGGACACCACTCGTGACCGGCCGCCAACTGGATTTAACTCTGTTCACCACGACTCCTTGGGCCCGGCCATCCAGCCAGTTTTTTACCCAGCAACGCATGTGCCCATCCAAGCCACGAGCACACAGTTTCACCAGGAGAATGCTGTGGGAAACGGTGTCAAAGGTCTTACTAAAGTCAAGGTAGACAACATCCACAGCCTTTCCCTCATCCAATAAGCAGGTCGCCCTGTCGTAGAAGGGGATCAGGTTTGTTAAGCAGGACCTGCCTTTCATAAACCCATGCTGACTGGGCCTGATCATCTGGTTGTCCCGCACGTGTTGTATGGTGGTACTCTGGATGATCTGCTTCATCAGCTTCCCGGGCATGGAAGTCAAGCTGACAGGCCTGTAATTTCCTGGATCATCCTTCTGACCTTTCTTACACACATTGGCCAATTTCCAATCTGTCAGGACCTGCTGGTAAATGATGGAAAGCGGCTTGGCGAGTACCCCAGCCAGCTCCTCCAGCACCCTTGGGTGTATCCCATCCGGTCCCATAGACTTGTGTATGTCTATATGATGCAGTAGGTCACTGACTATCTCCTCCTGGATTGTGGTGGGGTTGTTCTCCCGGTCTGTCTTCTGGCTGAGGAGGCTGGATTCCCTCAGTACAACTAGTCTTGTTATTAAAGACTGAGGAAAAGAAGACATTAAGCACCTCAGCCTTTTCCTCATCACTTGTTACCATGTTTCCTCCTGCATCTAGCAGGGGATGGAGGCTCTCCCTGGTCTTTTTTTTCTGTTGAAGTACTTATAGAAACATTTCTTGTTTTCTTTGACTGCTGAAGTCAGATTAATTTCTAGCTGGGTTTTAGACCTCCTGATTTCTGCCCTGCATAGCCTCACAGCATCTTTGTAATCATTGTGACTCTCTAGCCCCTTCTTCCAAAGGCTGTAAACTCTCCTTTTCTCCCTGAGTTGCAGCCAAAGCTCCCTGTTCAGCCAGGGTGGTCTTCTCTGTCGCCAGCTTCTCTTACAGCATCTGGGGACTGCCTGTTCCTGAGCCATTAACACTTCCTTCTTAAAGAGTGCCCAGCCTTCCTGGGCCCCTATCCCCTTCAGGATCGTCTCCCAAGGGATCCTGTCAAGCAGTTACCTAAACAAGACAAAGTCAGCCCTTGGGAAGTCCAGGATGTCAGTTCTGCTGCCCCCTCTCCTGGTCTCTCTAAGAATAGAGAAGTCTATTATTTCATGATTGTTGTGCCCTAGATGGCCTCCAACCGCCACATCATCCACCAGTCCTTCTCTGTTCACAGAGAGGAGATCCAGCAGGGCACCTTCTCTGGTCGGTTCACTCACCAGCTGTGTCAGGAAGTTATCTGCCACACATTCCAGGAATCTCTGGGACTGGTCCCGCTCTGCTGTGTTGTATTTCCAGCAGATGTCTGGGAAGTTAGTCTCCCACAAGAACAAGGGCAAGCGATCATGAGATTTCTCCGAAGTGCCTACAGAATACTTCATCCACCTCTCTGTCCTGGGTGGGTGGCCTATAGTAGACTCCTGCTACAACATCTGCCCTGTTGGCCTTCTCCCTGATTCTAACGCAAAGACAACCCACCCCGTCTTCACTACACTTGTGCTTGAAGCAATCATAACAGTCCCTAACATACAGTGCCACCCCACCGCCTCTCCTTCCTTGTCTATCCTTTCTAAAGAGCTTGTAGCGATCAATTGCCACACTCCAGTCATGGGAGACATCCCACCATGTTTCTGTAATAGCAACTACATCATAGTTTTCATGTTCATCATGGCTTCAAGCTCCTCCTGTTTGTTACCCATGCTGTGTGTATTGGTATAGATGCTCTTCAGGTGGGCTGATGTCCCCAGCACCTTTTTACATTTAGAGGTCCTAATTCCAGCCTGAGCTTTCACAGGTGTTACCACAGTTACTGATCCATCCATATCCCTTGCATCTTTGTTGCGCTTCATGTCTCCATCCCTTGCCTCCACTGAGATGGCAGGATGAGGGTCGTCGCTGGCACACCATCCCACAAACTGTGGTAATCTACCCTGTGGCTTATGTCTGGGAGTTCCAGTTTTGTCCCCTTCCCCCTTCAAATCTAATTTAAAGCTCTGTCAATGAGCCCAGCTAACTCCTGCCCCAAGATCCTTTTCTCCCTCTGGGACAAGTGCATCCCACCTGATGCCAAAAGGTCTGGTGTCCTGTATACTAACCTGTGACTGAAAAATCCAAAGCCCTGCCGGTAACACCAGTCTCAGAGCCACAAGTTCATCTGTTGTCTTCTCCTGTAATCTTCCTCATCCATCCCTGCAACTGAAGGGATGGAGGAGAACACAATTTGTGCCCCCGACCCCTTAACCAGTTTCCCCAAGGCCCTGAAATTTTTCTTCACTGATTTTGGACGACTTCTGGTAATATCATCACTACCCACCTGAAAAACCAAGAGAGGTCTCACTAGAGTGGGGAGTTTTATAGTGAGATCCTTTACCCAAGCCCCAGGAAGGCAGCAGACTTCCCTGTGAAGCAGGTCTGGCCTGTATATTGGGCCTTCGACACCCCTCAGAATGGAGTCACCCACTACAATGACCCTTCTGGGGTTCTTTTTAGAATTGGTTTTAATACATGGTCTAGAGTGACCCAGCCTTGATCGACCTTCATCTTCCTCCTTATTTGACTCATTTTCTTCATCCTTCTCTGCTTCATTGATAAGTTCTAGGGCCCCATACCTGTTGAGAAGGGGCACCAAGGAAGATGAAGGAGGTCGGGAGGGGATTTTCTTACCTCCCTGAGCAGGGACCTGTTTCCAGTCTCCCCCATCTCTTAGGTCTGCTCCTTCTGCCTGGTAGCAAGAGGGTGAGGGATCACCTGCCTCTTTTGGAGCCTCCATTTGCTTCAGGGGTGCTAAGGTGCTACTCCACCAATCAATTTCCCTTTCTCACTCCCTAATACTTCTTAATCTTTCAACCTCTTCTTTGAGCTCAGCCACCAGGCTGAGCAGGTCATCCAGCTGATCGCAGCGCACACAGCTGTTGTCACTGCTGCCCTCTGACAGGATTGACAGGCTCAGACACTCCTTGCAGCCAGGGACCTGGACCTCTGCATGTTTGCGTGGCAGCTCCGTCTGGGTCACCATGTTCCTTATGGTAGTGGTTTTGACCCGAGTGGAGACCATAGCTCAGTCTGCTCGTGGAGGACAATGAGATGACTACTAGCTAAGATAAGCTCTAGAGCCAGGAGAGGGGCTATGCCCTGTTTACACGCCTTACCTGCATGAACTGCCGTGCAAATTTCTCACACGCTACACCCTTCTGACACGTCACGCCCTTCTGACGAGCTCCCTGGGGGATGTTCCTGTATGTGAGGGGTATTGGGCGTTGTCACTCTACTCGCCACCCACTCTGAGTCCCCTCTGCCCTGGTTAGAAGCTCACTCTTCCCGCTCAGTGTGGAGGTGGCTTGAGGCACTCCCTCTTTCCATTTGTCAGTCAAAGGCAGAATACTGCGCTGTGTGGATCCTTGATCTGAGCCAGTACCATTCTTGTTATTCTGGAGCCAGAGCAAGTTAGTGTTTCTCCCAGCTTTCTCAAGCCTTTTACGGCAAGAATAAGAAGTTTTTTCTTTTTATTACAGTGTTATTGCAGATGACAATAGAAGACTACTGTGCTAAATTCTGTCATGACTATAAGGTTGAAGAAATTTAAATTGAAATAGAAATCTCTTGCCAAGATTAGGAGACAGTACTGTTTGTGCTTTAAAAATGGAGAAATTGAGGTACAAGGGAATGACTTCAGTGGGCGCTAGGCACTTGGATATACTTGGAATTCTCTTGGTACTTTTTAATCCTAGTCTCCTTAAACTTGGATCCAGCAAAAAACCTGATTAAAAGATCCATTGATCAAAACTGTTGAAGACTCTGATGCAATGGAGGCTTTGTTTCCTAGTTTAGCACCTTAATCAAAAGATATCTCGATACAGTGCTGTAAGCGATGAATCAGGAGCCATGTTCTAGTTCTTCAAAAGCATCTGGCTGTGTCTAAGCCTCAGTTTAAAATGACTGGAAAAAATGGAGTAGAAGATTAGAAAATAACAATAGCAAGAAATCATATTTGCCGAGGGCTAACGAGATATTTTTTCAATCTGTATGAAGTAACATGTGGAAGAGAAATGGGAGATCGTCTGCAAGTAGCAGCCAAACAAGGTTGAGTAGTTGGAAGCTGAAATGAGATAAATTTGCAGTGAAGACAGAAATTTGGAGAAGTGATCAGAAGTTTTAAACAACTGATGTGTTCTGTCTGTGGAGGCTTAGTATACAAACTGACTGTGTTTTCAGATGTTTAGGAGTTAGTTCTGGGAAAGCAATAGTTTATATCTATACAAGCAATTGATTTGGAGCATCAGTACAGTTCTGATGTGGTTCCCTCGTAGTTTTTCTGGACTGTGTGTTAGTTTAGTTCAGAGCAGTGGATTCATCTCTTTTCAGAGGAAATAGAAATGCTCTGCTTCAAATGCAGTACAACACTCGATAAAACCATGAGCTTGCAACCAGTGGGGGAACAGCTTCATAATCTTTCAGCATGTACCTTACACATGTGCCAGTAAAAAACTTGTGAACTTACCAAGACTACCCATGATACCCTGAAGTGGTGAATGCTACGAAGAGGGGCGTATGCACCTGTGTGATTCACCCTTGTGTTCTTTCCTAATGTCTGCACTTCTAGTTGGAAACTCCTTTCTTCCTTTGCTTGCTTTAGCTTCATCAAACCCTTTGCAGTATGCCAAATGTCTTTTCTTACTCCTTTAAATCCCCATTCAACTACTTTCTTCTAATGCTGATGGCTAACCCTTCTGTGCATCAGGACACTTTTCTTTGCAGCAGCTCTGTGAAGCAGAGCAGTACCTGTGACTCAGAAGGTGCAGGTGACAGAACATCAGCACGTAGTCTGTTGCGTGAGGCTTTTTATCTGGCAGTCAGGCAACCAAGCACACATGCCACCTCAGCTCTCTACACAGAACAGACATGAAGAGAGCATGGGCATTGTCCGTATCTGGATGTGGTCTCATGACCAAAGGGTGTGGGTTATTCTGTATCTCTCCTAATATCTACAGGCATCTGGATGTTCCAGATGATCTTGTGCCTTCTTGGAATGACTAACCATACAATCAAAGATGAGGCACTGGTTCACCTGATGTGTCTACTAGGCACTTTCATCACAACTGTAGCAACTGGCCTCCTCCTGTTTCTATACAGCATCTTGCACTGCATATTGTTGAAACCCAGAGTGGGGAGGTAAACCAGACAGCAGTTACCATACTGTCACTCTGAAAGAGCCTGCAGAAGGTCTTTTTGTGTGAGATTCTATATGGATGAGGGTGAAGAGGGCACTGGTGCAACAATGCACACATGCTCTTCTGTTGCACTAGATATTTGGTAATATAGACCTAGTTACTGTCGTTCTTGGGCAAGTGTTCTCCTAGTAGGAACCCAGGCATTAATCTCCAGATTTATCCTGATGAAGGAAAAAAGCCTCTTGAGTTTAATAGTCTTGTGAGGTCGTCTGTGTTGTGTGGTGTATCCTGTGGTTCTGAGAATCTGCTGGAGTACACTGTAGCTCCCTTCCTGTCTACGTGGTGAAAGCCAAGTCATGCAGATCATGGTATATAATCAGCTCTTGGCTCTGTAGAGTGCAGTCCTAGGATTCGGCAATGGTGAGGATCTGAGGATGAGGACAGTGAAGTACAATGCCCAGAGTATGGGCACAGGGAATGTGGTTGTGCAGTACTTCAGGGGAAGGTGGATCTTCAGATTGAGGCAGGGTGCTGTGAAAATAGCCTACATTAATTGGCAGCTTGTCCATGAAGAGAGATTTGATTGTTTCCTTCTGACATTTGGTGGTTTTCAAGTAGGAGGGATTAAAATGCACAGAATCAAACTGATCTATAGTAATTGGTCACTCTTAAAGCAAGCTCCAGTCTTTTTGCATTATCTGAAAAGTTCCTAGTAGTTTATATACTAATTTACAAACAGATACCAATACAGAATACGCAGGTAACATTCTCCAAAAGTACAGTGGCATTTCAGAGAAATCAAAGGGTCTCTAATTTCCTCCCCTGAGAAAGTATCAGTTCTGGAAAGAATACTAAAATTCTAACTTTCAATATAGATTTTTCCTCATGCTGAAACTGAAGTAAATTAGTATAAATATTGTTTAAGTAGAATGAATCTGTGTGCTTGTTAAGAAATTTCCTTTCAAATTATTGTATGGATAGAGAAAATGACTTAGTTGTAGGAATAACATGCCTTGTTTGCTAAGGTAGTCTTAATCTTCTCTGGCAACTAGCAAAGTGATACATAATTAATTACTAATGGTAAGAGAAACAAACTTCTTGTTGCTGGATGCAGTGGGGATTCAGTATTCTCTGACAGAGATTGGATAGAGATCTGTTTTGAAGGAAAAAAGTTAAAATTACTTGTTTTCTTAGAAGTAGAATTCAACAGCATTTGAATTATTCACCCTGTGTTTTTGAATGTTGTCATTATATGACTTGGTCTGTAAATTCTTCATTACACTTATCTAATCTATCTCATGATGATGTAATTACATTGAATATGTAGTTGAAAGGATTATGGGAAAATTTTACTACAAAAGACATTTAACATATGGCATCTACATACCTTGATTGCTGATGGACACTTGCTGCAGTGTGCTGTATGAACAAAAGATTAAGAAACATGCTTGTTCACAAGACTAAATTCTGCTACTAGTTTTGTAATGTAAGAAGATTGTAACAAGCTAATCAAACAACATTGTTTATGTAGGTAATGTAGCTGTTTATGTAGCGCTTAGGGATATGGTGTAGTTGGGAACTGTCAGTGCTAGGTTAACGGTTGGACTAGATGATCTTCAAGGTCCTTTCCAACCTAGATGATTCTGTGATTCTGTAAATAAGGAGAGAGCTTTTGCACAGAAACCTCAATTTCTCTTCAGAGCAGTCATTTCTTCCTAATCCATGTGGAAGCAGACAGCTAGGTCCTTTAGGTAAATGCAGCCCACAAGGGTTTGAGAGAAGAAAGCTGCCTATCTAACAGCTTGTTTGAGAGGCAAGGTCTGCTTATAGCAAGGTCCATTTACACTGTAGCTTTGCTTTGAAATGTAGCTTAAGTCTTGGTAAAGTATGCTCTGACAACCTACTAGTCTTGCAATGTGGCCTTATTCATCTTGATATCCATTTAGTGTCTTTGCTGAGATGGTCATACTACTGTGTTTCTCTGTATTGAAAGAGAACCATCTGAAGGACTCAAGTTATGGTGCAAAAAGGCAAAGCTTTCTTTATCTGTTGTGTGAAGTGACTTTATTCTAGAAGCACATCACTGGCATTTTCTTGGAAATTTAAATAAAAATCAATAACTTTGGAGGTGGATTCAAAACAATACAACGGATCTACCTTCAAAACCTGAACCTTGTCTGCTCCTAGTTACAAAGAATGCTGCCTTCAAAAGAAATTAACATTCATAACATGTAGCCAAAGACAACATGGAAGGGTGAAAATACTGAATTTCAGTCCTAAATGCCCTTTGATTTATCCCATGCAGTTATGGCAACAAGACATAAGGATGCAGAATGTGGCAGTAATCTCAGTTTGTATGAAAGCCTTGTATAAATGGTTAAACTGTTTTGCTGAATGACACAAGTAAATGATGTATGAATTCCTTCACAATTTTATTATTCCTTTTTGTCATGGCTTGAGCCCAGAGGGCAACTGAGCACCATGTAATCGTTCACTTACCCCTTCCCCCCCAGCGCTGGGAAGGAGAAAAAAATGAAACAAAAGGCTGAGGAATGGAGATAAGGATAGGGAGGGGTTGCTCACCCATTAACTGTCATAGGCAAAAGGCAGGCTTATTAGGGGAAGAATAAAAAAGAATGTCACTTTCATTCAAAACACTAATGATAATGACATTTAAGAGACAGAATGGGACAGTGAGAAGCATTACCATATCTTAAAGACACCTCTCCCCACCCCTCCCTTCTTCCCTGTGCTCAGTTTTGTTCCCGATATCTCTACCTCCTCTCCCCAGCAGGGCAGGGGATGGGAGGTGCAGTCAGTCTGCCGCTTCTCCCTCCAAGGTGGGGGGAAGCACTCTTCTGCATTCTTCCCCCTGCTCCATGTGGTGTCCCTCTCATGGCAGACAGTCCTCCACAAACTCTCTCCACTGTGAGTTCTCCCCATGGATGCATTCTGCTCGAGATGCTCTGCCGTGGGTCACCTCCACGTGTTGCAGTCCTCCCAGTGCAGAACTACAACAATGGGGGCTGCTTCTTCCCAAGGAATCCCTGGGGTCCTCCACAGGCCACAGGCGAATCTGCTCCTCTGGTGACCTCCATGGGTGGCAGGGGGCTGGCCCTGCTGTCACCACAGGATACAGGGGGAGCTCTGCTCTGCAGCACCTCCTCCCCTTCATCCACTTTCCTTCCACTGACCTCGGTGTTCTCATAGGTGTCCTTCTTGTAACTCATCCTCAAAGTCCCAACCCCTTCCCAGGGTCCCCTTCTTAAATACATTGTCTCAGAGGCACAGCCACTGTTGCTTATTGGCTTGGCCTTGGCCAGAGGTGGGTCCGACTTGGAGCTGGGGGAACTTTCAAGAATCTTCTCACAGGGGACCCCTGCAGTAGCCCCCTTCCCTCCTACCAAAAACCTCCACCACACAAACCCAGCACACTTTTATTGCACAGAAGTCTGCAGTGGAAACTCTGATATACTGTCAGTCAAAAAAAAAAAAAAAAGATGTGTCCCTCTGGCAGGAATGAGAATGGCTGTTTCTTACAGTGCTTAAAATTTTAGTGTATTTGGTTTTCTATGTGGAAGTGAGGGGAATATACACATTACATCTGTATATATGTGCATGCATACATCTTATGTCTAGCAACATAAGAATAAATTTTATACTTACAGTACTATTCCTGCGTAGAGACCTGTTGATTGCTGTGAGCTCTGCTGACTGAAGAGCTCAGTGTGGAACTGGGATTGTGCAGGATGTCACCAGAATTGTTTATACTGCTTACGTTGCTACTGCTTTGAGATAATATGTGATATACGACTGCAGTTTCTTTTCTGAACAAGCACTTTGGCTCAGTATATTAAAGATAGTATTTTAACTATTTCTCTTCAGGTTTTATAGGATGGTTGATTGGCATGGCAGTCAATATTCATTCTGATCATATTCTCAGAAATCTGAGAAAACCAGGGGAAACTGGTTACAAGATACCGAGAGGTGAGTAAAAATGTTACAGAAATTCATATAGCAAAAGAAGCATCTTGTATGAGGAGAAGTGGAGAGAGCTGGGACTGTTCAACCTGGAGCAGGGAATGCTTAGGGAGATCTTATCGGTACATGATGGGAGGGAACAAAGAAGAGGGAGCCCAGAGGCACTGGGCACAAAATTCAAACACATGAAATTATATCTGAACACATTTTTTGCTGTGAGGGCGATCAAACACTGGAACAGGTTGCTCAGAGAGGTTGTGGAGTCTCCATTTGTAGAGGTACTCAAAACTGGACTATATATGGTCCTGGGCAACCTGCTCTAGCTGACCCTGCTTGAGCCAGAGGGGGTTGGACTAGATGATCTCAAGAGGTCCTTCCAACCTAAAATGATTCTGCGTAAAGATGACCTTCTAAAGCTAGTGTATTTTAGGGGAGATAATAATTTATGATACAAGAGGAAACTGGAAATAGAAGTTTATTCTCTACCTCAGGAAGTGATTTCATAGTGTGGGAAACATTCTATTTTTTTCATCTTAAGCCAAATATTCCAAGGGATCTGTTTCATGATATTGCATGCCTTGTGCAAGTCTTTGAATTTCTTAACCAACTTTGGCTGTACCACTTTAAAAAGTGGTAAAAATGTAACATAGCATTCTCCAACTTTTATGAGAATCATAAAGAAAGACCACCTAAATTATCATCCCAGCGTGGGGGCAGGAGGGGAAGGCAGAAAGTACTCAGCAACTGTGACTGGTCCATCTTATGTTGTCCCACATATGAAGAGGGAGAGATCTTAGGTAACTGGAGAGCAACAACTACTGCAGTGGGGGAGACACAGGGAAAAGAGGACAGAAATCCAAAGGAAGTTAGACATTATAAATGCTGGCCTTCATGGGAAAATGGAGAATAAAAAAGGACTTCTTACGGAGCCTATTGAAGTGTTAAGGTTTATTGACACTTTTGGAAACATTAGACTCTTCCAGGTATTTTACACTCAGTGAGAGCAGAAAAATAATAGTTGCCTCTGAATTCTGCTGTTTCTCTAAGTTTTTCCTTTAGTTGTTTCTCTCCTGGTTTTTAGTGAGATTTTTTAAAATAAAACGAAGAACTAGGTATATAAGGCAGTAGACTGTTATTTTTCACCAAGAAGGTAACTTTAAAATTTTAATAAATGTAAATCCAAGTGCCCATGTGAAAAATGAATATGAACATACTGTACTATACTCAGTGTACAAAAAAGTTCTGAAGAAAATAAGATGTTATTTGCTGCATGATCAGGAGGAGTTGCTCTGTTTGATATTGCTTATCCAGTTTAAGTGCTAGAATTCTGCTTCTCTTTTGTCACAAAAGCGAAGTAATTAAAGCAAGGTCAAAACATGTCCTTTATTACACTTGGCAAGTACTTGTTTGTTTAGTCCCACTGGTAAAGCACATACTGAGATGTTATCAATTTGTACACTAACTTTGGAATTAGGGTGAAAGTTCTTATTTTATAAAATTCCCAGCAGGTGAGTAGTGATTGTTTATGCATAATTGGCTGTAAAACACATTTAATGCAGATGGCCAATTACTTCTTTCACTGAGTGTCAGGGCTGAAGCACTTGACCTGAGAGGGAATTGGGAACAAAAGGGCAACACATTTTAAGCCAGAGTATAAATATGGAACTTTAATTCATAATAATAATATTGTTCATAATTAAGTTAATTTCTAAAGTACTTAAAGAAATTAAACATTGTATGCTAACTAACCCTATGAGTATTTTCTGAGACTCTTAAAGGGGAGCATATTTTCTATTTTCACATATTTTAAAAAAGGTTTAATTTATGATCAAGAAGCCAGTTTGATATCATTGTTAAGTAATTATTTACAGAGGCATGAACTCACTTCTGATACTGGTAAATCTGCTTTTCTTGCATGATTTAAAGAGGAAAAACAGAGGTGGAGAAGGTCTGTCTTAGCATGAGGTCTGAAGGACCCTTCATAGTACAACTTGAACTGAAAAACACTGCCTCCGCTGCCTTTAAAAATTATATAGAGACATTCGTGATATAGCTCTTATTTGACTTACAGTAAAAGATAGCATTGGAGATCTTGATTAAGGTGCTTTTAAAATAACTCTGTCCTGCTTTTAGGAGGAATGTTTGAGTACGTCAGTGGAGCCAACTTTTTTGGAGAGATCTTGGAATGGTTTGGTTTTGCCCTTGCCTGCTGCACCATTGAAAGCCTTGCATTTGCGTTGTGTACACTTTTCATCTTGGGTTCAAGGGCAAAGCAACACCACCAGTAAGTGTTTGTGTCTTATAATTTCTGTTGTCTCTATGCCACACTTCATTTCCATTTCAAAAATTATGCCTCATCCCATAGGGATGTTGCAGAGCAAGTCTTGTAAAAGACTCTGCTACTGCAGTGGAGAATATGATAGAGACTACTCTGAGTAGTATTAAGCACTGCAGAATTTCAATGGGATAGTACTGATCATAAACACACACAATGTACAATGAGGTGGTCAAAATAATGTTTAAATGAACATAGTTAATTCTGGATCTCTAAAGATTATAGACGAGTTTGGGAAAATTGTCATAATTGGTCATATACTATACTTTCCTTTGTGACGCAAACTTGTTTCTATAATGTTAAAATTTTGAAAATCACTCTAACGTCTTCTGTAACAAGCACACTTTAGAGTCAAGTCTATATCATATTGTCTATAATCAAGTGTATAGACAATATGAACAGTTCTGGTAGATGATATTTAATAAAGTCTCGGCTCTGTAATTAAAGAATTACATCTGTATATATGTACTATATTCATAATGTGGCTTTCCTGCTAACAGAAGGATTGTAGTTTGACAAGAATTGTTTCTTGAAAGGATTCCCTTTAAAGAATAGCATGTTTAAAAGGATTTGAACACCTTAATCTTATTTCGGTTATTTTTGGCTTCCTGCTTTGGTTCTTATGCTGAAACTTAGTGGCATAAGAGGAAATAAACATGAATTTATGGAGAAAATAGGCTGAAAAAAATGCCATTGCTAACAGTCTATCAGGGCAGCCATGGCTATGTGGAGTCTTGAAAACCTCCAGAAACAGAGGTTTTCCAGCACCTTGTTTATAGGGTGTTCCATGTGTGTATTACCCTCCCAGTGAACAAGTTTTTCCTGCTATCCAACCTGAACCTTCCAAGCCTGTTGCCTGTGACCATCTCTCCTTATTTTACCACCTGCTATTAGTAAGCAGAGTTGCAGAATATCTTAGTTTGAGAAGGAGCATCTGAAGGTTGTCCTGTCCAGTCATCTGGTGTGACCTGCTCCAACCAGGGCTAACCACAAGGCTATAGCCAGTTGCCCAGGGCCTCATCCAGTTGAGTTCTGAGTGTCTCCAAGGGTGGAGGCTTCAGCATATCTCTGGCAAAGCACTGGAACAGCGTTTTTCTTATTCTTATGGGGAAGAGGGTTTTTTCCTTATGTCCAGTTGGAATTTTCCATGTTGCAACTTCTATCCCCTGCCACTTGTCCACTTGCTGTGCGCCTCCAGGAAAGGTATGCTCTGCCTTCCCTCTAATATTGCTGTAGGTAGTGGAAGACTGCAATTAGATGTGCCTCTTAACTTCTCTTCCAGGTTAAACAAGGCTAGTTCCCTCAACCTCTCCTCTTACATGTTCCAGCTCTGCAGTTACCTTAATGACCATCTGCTGGATTACTCACCAGTTGGTGGACATCTCTATTGCACCAGAAGCCAAAAACTGGAGGTTTGGCAGATACAGGCTCTCAACTGCTGAACAGTGGAGAATAATAAGCACTTCCCTTGACTTGGTGGCTCTATACTTGTTAAAGAAGGCCAATATGCCGTTAGCCTTCATGATTGCTGGGATCCATTACTGACATGTTCAACTTGTCCACCAGGATGTCCACGTCATAGAATCATGGAATGGTTTGAGTTGGAAGGGACCTTAAAGATCATCTAGTTCCAACTCCTCTGTCACGGGCAGGGACACCTTCCACTAGAGCAGGTTGCTCAAAGCCCCGTCCAACCTGGCCTTGAACACTTACAGGGAGGGGGCATCCACAACTTCTCTGGGAAACCTGTTCCACTGTTTCACCACCCTCATAGGAAAGAATTTCTTCCTTAGATCTAATCTAAATCTACCTTCCCATCTTTCCTGTAGGCCCCCTTTAAGTACTGGAAGGCCGCTATAAGGGGCCTTCTCTTCTCTAGGCTGAACAATCCCAACTCTCTCAGCCTGTCCTCATAAGGAAGGTGCTCCAGCCCCCGATCATCTTTGTGGCCTCCTCTGGACCCATTCGAGCAAGTCCATGTCCTTCTTATCTTGGGGGCCCCAGAGCTGGACACAGTACTCTAGGTGGGGTCTCACAAGAGCAGAGTAGAGGGGAAGAATCACCTCCCTTGACCTGCTGGCCACACTTCTTTTAGTGCAGCCCAGGCTACGATTGGCTTTCTGGGCTGTGAGTGCACATTGTCAGCTCATAGTCAGTTCTTCCTCCTCTAATACCCCCAAGTCCTTCTCAGGGCTGCTCTCAATCCACTCATCGCCCAGCCTGTATTTGTGCTTGGGATTGCCTTGACCCATGTGCAGGATTGCACTCGGCCTTGTGGAACTTCATGAGGTTTGCACGGGCCCACCTCTCAAGCCTGTCAAGGTCCCTCTGGATGGCATCCCTTCCCTTCAGCATGTTGACCCCACCACACAACTTGGTGTCATCGGCCAACTTGCTGAGGGTGCACTCAATCCCACTGTCCATGCCACCAACAAAGATGTTAAACAGCACTGGTCCCAACACCGACCCCTGAGGAACGCTACTCGTCACTGCTCCCTACCTGGACATCAAGCTGTTGACCACAACTCTTTGAGTGTGACCATCCAGCCAATTACTTATCCACCAAGTGGTCCATTCATCAAATCCATGTCTCTCCAATTTAGAGACAAGGATGTCATGTGAAACAGTGTCAGATGCCTTGCACAAGTCCAGGTAGATGATGTCAGTTTCTCTTCTCTTATCCACTGATGCTGTAACCCTGTTGTAGAAAGCCACCAAGTTGTCAGGCATGATTTGCCCTCAGTGAAGCCATGCTGGCTGTCACAAATCACCTCCTTATTTTCCATGCGCCCTAGCATATTTTCCAGGAGGGTCTGCTCCATGATCTTGCCAGGCACAGAGATAAGACTGACTGGCTTGTAGTTCCCTGGGTCCTCTTTATTTCCCTTTTTAAAAATGGGGGTTGTGTTACCCCTTTTCTAGTCAGTGGGAATGTTGCTGGACTGCCATGACTTCTCAAATATGGTGGATAGTGGCTTAGCTACTTCATTCACCAGTTCTCTCAGGACCCGTGGAGTACTTATGTGCAGAGCTGCTATCTAGCCACTCAGACTCTGGCCTGCACTTTTGCATGGGGCCATTGCATTCCAGCTGCAAGAGTTTGCATTTCATTCATAATTTTGCTCCATTGTCTTAAATAACTCCCCTTCTAGTACCTGTAGACAGCAATAACAGGGACCCTTTGTCTCTTCCTCACCAGACTAAGCAATGAAAGGTTCCTCAGCCTCTCCTTTATATTATATTCTTCAGGCTCAAATTTCATGGTTGGTTTCTGTCTATCTTAAGCCTTAACAGCGTTCTTTCAGAGCTCTTGACTTACAAAGCATTATGTAAAGCTAAACATTATTAAAGGAAATCATTTGCACTAAAGGAAAAATGCATAAAAATGGAAGAGAGGTACAGAAAAAAAAAAAAAGAAAATACATTTAAGTGAAGAAATATTTTGCTGTAGTCTGTTTAGTTTGAAAAACTTAGAATAAATGACTGAAAAGGGTAAATAGTGTAATGCTGGTATTCCACAGCTGCAGGTTATGCATTGCGTGTTTTGTTCTCTGCTTATTTCAGCTTTGATCTTGCAGTTAGCTATTGTTAATATGAATACCTGCACCTTTAAGGAGCCCAGATGAAGTTAATTCTTTTTTTAAATTTTATTTTAGAGAAGCAGAAGAATAAATATTTGAAAATGGGAGTAAATGTGTGTGTTACATAAGGTGACCAGACAAATAACAACATTTGGTAGTGCTATGGATTTATTCTTTTGAAATTGTCTGGATTTGAAAATAGTCATGGTCTTTGAGGTGGATTAACAGTAAGGCTAGCGTAATGTCTGGCACATTTAGTTTGATTATTCAAATCCTGACTGGAACTGAAGATGTTTCTATCCAGAACAGGACTGGCATTCCAGTATGTGAAGTATCCCTTGCTTCCTCATGAAGTCATTATACAGTTTGATATGTTATCCCCTTGAATGCTTGTGATTTTTTTTTTTTTCCCTTCTCTATTTCTAAAATGCAAACACTCAAGATGCATAACAACATAATTGCACAACAACAGGCTCTTCCTTCCCTGGCTGCTCTTGCCACATCTGTTGGTTTGGTTTCCCATTGCTGGAAGCAGTAACTTTGTTTTGTTGTAGTTGGTAATTAGATGTCATTAGGATGAGTGTGGTAAATGGCAGTTTTCTATCCAGAGGGGGTTCTAAAGGCATTTTTTTGGTTTGTAGCCAGGAAATATATGGATTAAATTGAACACTTTGAACAATTACTTAATGTCCTTGACAGCATTTTGAGGACTCAATACTCATCAGATTTCTGTCTATGTTTTTCAGATGGTACCTTGAGAAATTTGAAGACTACCCAAAGAACAGAAAAATTGTGATCCCATTTGTGTACTGAGCTGTGCTTTTATCACTGTTTTTGAAATGGATGCTTCTTGTAACAGCTAACACTTTACAGGTGTTGGCAGGTTAACATACTCTGATCATCACTGTGACAAAGCCTTTGCATCAGTGCTGCTATTAGTTACTGCTTTTCCTCTCAATGAAAACACAGAATGTGATAGACATGGTGGATAGGAACAGAAATGCTTTTCCAACGGTGGAGGACCATCATAAATGCATTAGGCAATGTGTCTGAATTCACATCATGGAAAGTACTGTACAGGACTTCTGGTGCTTCCTTTTCTGCCTGTGCAGGCTTCTGCTGCTTCCACTTGATCTAGCTACACTGTCCTGAGGATTGTGCCATGAGCCCAATGGTGTGTTCTGCCTGTTATTTGCCAGCATACACAAATGGGGTTGATTTTTTTGCGTCCTTCCTAATTCTTTGTTCGCCCCACCTGCATTTCCAGGAGAACTGATGGTGCAGACCAAGGACATTAGATGAATATAGTTGCTGTTAGGTGAAAGACAGTGTTCTTCCTCCTCTTTGCACTCTTACACAGGTGTGGACACTGTATAGATAATACTTAATGCTATTTACATAGATAGTTGTAGCACACCTTTCCCAAATAATAGATTAAGATTGTCATCCACCTCTCAAATTTAATAAGTATCTCAATATTCAGTGTGCGTTTTCTCACTGAACACTTTTGGGAGGCATTCTTTATTTGGGATACTTAGGCCAGTCTAGTACTGTTAACAATTATGTAATGTTTTCTTAAGTTACTTTATAAAAAAAACTTAAGATTTTTACAAAATTCTCTTACTATGCTGTCTAAAAAAAAATGAAGTGTCTTCCTTCTCGTTGATAACGATCTAGATGATTTTATATTCAAAAAACCTGGAATCTTTTAGTGCTGCTTGTTTTATTAATCTCAGTTCTCATACCCCTACATTTTTCTCCTGAAGGACTCCAGAAAGGTTTCAAAAACATGATGGGATGCCAAGCATACTGACTTCCAAGTTTCAGGCACATCTGTGTCCTTTGCATGCATGTGATATTAAAGAATTCTTTAGAATTGCTGAAAAAAAAAATATCTAACAAATTCTACAGAAAACCTAAAAAACCCCAAAGAACAAAACCCCTAAACTCAAACAAAACCCCCCAAATCAACAGCCAAATAATAATAATTAAAAAAAAAAACAAACAAACAAAAAAACAAACAAAAAACTTCCCATAAAACCCCAAAACTCTGTTGCTAATATACTTTGGAAATCAATGGAAATCAAACTTTTGCCAAGTGTCTTCTGATTTGTTTACACTGTATATGTTGGGTTATGTTCTTCAAAAAAAATTGGTAATATAATTTTGCCAGATGCTGAGTTCTCCAGTATGGTATTGCAGTAAGCTTTGTCCAAAGCTCAAAATTCTGTCTTTGCTGTTGAGTTACACTGCTGTAGTAATCAAAGTAACGTATGTGATGAACTTTACCTTTAAAATTTTAGCTAATAGTTTAAAAAAAAGTACATTCAGGAAATGGACAGTGAAAAAGGACTTTGTGACCCAAGCTTCTGCATAACAGTTGTTTCTTCCTCATCTCCGTCCTGCCATATTTATACAGTGCTTACTGCACTGAAGTCTTGGCTATCATTAAGGTTTTACTCAGTGGTGTAAATAAGTGTGACAAAAAATTCTATCGTTATTGACTGAAATAGTCAAAGGAAGGAGGGAAGAGAAACTGGCTGTCCTGCAGTGGTGATAACTTATCTACAGCTAAACCCTTAAGACTGCCAGTTGCTCCTCATAATGTTGACTGGGATGATCGAGACTGCCCTCAGCCAATATCCAAAAAGTCCAGCTTTGGGAGAACATAGGAATACCCATTCCTTTGACAATAGTGTATTACTTGATTCTTGAACTGTTTAATAATGTTTTTAGCATTTACATCTTTCCTTTGTGTTTTACAGGAAGTTTGAGGCTTTCCTTGTTGTTTTTGTTAACACACTATAATTTGACATTTGATCCTAGCTGTTTTGATGAATGTTCAGTCATGAAGTTGCCTGGGGAGAGAATGGTGGGGAGGATGATTTACTCCTAAATGCTAAAGTGGAGTTACTGGACAATAAAAGTTCTATAGGATCACTTAAGGCATATTCTGAAGAGAATTTTAGAAACCTAGTCTTATATACTGAGATATTTCTAAACCCTATCACATTCCTGTGGCAGTTTTTTAAATCTTGGTATCTAAGTCATCCAGCTATCAAAATCTGTTTTAGGGGACAATATACAGGATTCAAAGAGCACTATCTACTCTAGGTGTTTAAACACTTCCATAGTTTATGGTGAGCTAATATATTTTTAGGAATATATGTTAAAAAATCACTAATGGGGCAACCAACCAGTAAAAAAATATCTGGCTGCAGCACTTCAGTCTCTAATTCTCCACCTTTTTTTCTTTTTTTTGGCCTTTATGAAAAGGCAAAGATTCTTTTAATAGTAAACAGTGAGAGAAACTGCTTAGTGTTCAGTATGTCTCCTTATATACAAGAGAGTTCAACACTATTCAACACTAGCTCTCTGTAGTCAGTAGTCTTTATGGTAGTTTACAGAAAATTTGTACTGATGCCTCAGTTTTGCCCTGGTGCTATGCTGCTAAATATTTATCCTGACTAAAAGTTCAGCTGATTTGCTCACATAATGTTAATTTATGGTTTATATATAGCAGGGTCGGGATCTGAAACATGATGCCCTGACAGCTTATCCATGTTCTTTATGTTACAGAAAAGGAAAAGCTGAGGTCTATGGGATGTGAATGTCAGTGCATTTAGAAATTCTAGTTAATTGGATTATAAAAAAAAAATAGAGAAGAAGGTTTTGTTCTTTGCATGTTTATTTGTGTCTCATAATACTGCTGGAGCCTTAAGTAAAGTACAGAATTTGAGGCAGTTCATTAGAGAACAAGGCTTATGAGGAGCAGCTGAGGGAACTGGGGTTGTTTAGCCTGCAGAAAAGGAGGCTCAGGGGAGACCTTATCACTCTCAACAACTACCTGAAAGGAGGTTGTAGTGATGTAGATGTTGGTTTCTTCTCCTAAGTAAGAAGCAATAGGACAAGAGGAAATGGCCTCAGGTTTTACCAGGGGAGGTTTAGATTGGATATTAGGAAAAATTTCTTCACCAAAAGGGTTGTCAAACATTGGAACAGGCTGCCCAGGGAAGAGGTTGAGTCACCATCCCTGGAGGTATTTAAAAGATATGTAGATGTGGTGCTTAGGGACATGGTTTAGTGGTGGCATTGGCAGTGTTAGGTTAACAGTTGGACTCAATGATCTTAAAGGTCTTTTCCAACCTAAATGATTCTATGATTCTTGCATTTCAAGACCAAGGTATATTGGCAAAAAGCCATATGATAACTTGGTCCAATGCTAGAACTGCCTTTTATTCAAGCAATATCCCATTTATTTGTCATACTTCACTTGTGCTCCTTTCTCCTTTCAGCAGCTTTGACAGAATTTTTCTGTATGAAAATATCTGATACTGAAAAATTTTTCTTGAAAATACATAGTGTGGAAATGAACTCTTATTATGCCCATTCCAGAAGGAGAAAACATGTATGCTTGCTATTGGGTATCGTATCTGTAGCAGTTTTTAACAGACACTTCTATTCAGACTGCCTACATCTTTCCCCAAAATCCTCTACTAATAAAATATGGTTTGCAGTGTCTTGCTTGAATACCTTTTTTCTGTTAGTAATCCTTGCTATAACTTGAGGTTGACCAAGGCTTTTGTACCAGCAATTTCTTTATCCCAAATGAGGTCTTGAGGACTGTAATAGTAAGGTTGTATTAGAATAGGCTAGATGCATATGTGAACTTCATGAGATGCACTCAGAAAATAAATTCTTAAAATTTTAGTTTAGTGATGCATTCTTAGTTATGTAAAACAAAGTACATACCTGAGATGTTCTACACTTGAGGTTAGAGCAAAGATTAACAGAAGCAGAGGGTACTTGTTTGGGTTCCTCTTCTACTGCTAGGTCATGGTGAACTTTTCATTTGGAATAACTGTAGCACCTGCTGTTTCAACTATTTTAGTTGTGGTTCAGCAGCATATTGTCTTTTTGAGGAATGACTTGTCATATAAACTTGTATTCTTTCAGCAGGCAAGAAATCCTGAGTGTCTACCACAGAGCTTTTACAGCCTGTTTGGGAAAAACACCTCTAATAAACACGTTTGTTAATTTAAAGAAATTAATAATTTTAGTATGAGAATGTCCCAGCCTGTTCTAGGCTCAACTTCACTCCCGATTTTCTCTACCTCGTGCCCCCACAAGCAGCGCAGCAGGTGGGGAATTGGGGTTGCAGTCAGTTCATCACACGTCTCTGCCGCTCCTTCCTCCTCAGGGGGAGGACTCCTCACACTCTTCCCCTGCTTCAGCGTGGGGTCCCTCCCATGGGAGACAGTCCTCCATGAACTTCTCCAACTGCTGTCCTTCATGAACTGCTCCAGCGTGGGTCCCTTCCACAGAGTGCAGTCCTTCAGGAACAGACTGCTCCAGCGTGGGTCCCCCACAGGGTCACAAGTCCTGCCAGCAAACCTGCTCCAGCGTGGGCTCCTCTCTCCATGGATCCACAGGTCCTGCCAGGAGCCTGTGCCAGAGCCAGCTTCCCACAGGGTCACAGGCTCCTTTGGGCATTCACCTGCTCCAGCGTGGGGTCCTCCACGGGCTGCAGGTGGATCTCTGCACCACTGTTAACCTCCATGGGCTGCAGGGGCACAGCCTGCCTCACCATGGTCTTCATCACGGGCTGCAGGGGAATCTCTGCTCTGGTGCCTGGAGCACCTCCTCTCCCTCCTTCTTCACTGACCTTGGTGTCTGCAGAGTTGTTTCTCTCACATATTCTCAGTCCTCTCTCCTGGCTGCTGTTGTGCAGCAGTTTTTCCCCCTTCTTAAATATGTTATTGCAGAGGTGCTACCACCATCGCTGATGGCCAGCAGTGGGTCTGTCTTCGAGCCAGGTGGCATTCGCGCTGTCAGATATAGGGGAAACTTCTAGCAGCTTCTCACAAAAGCCACCCCTGTAGCCCCCCCACTACCAAAACCTTGCCACACAAACACAATACAAATTTTTATTTTATAAAATTGCAAAATAAAACAATTATATGGCACTTGAGGGCAAAAGTCTTTTGTCAATTGCTTTAAGTGGTTTTCTTAAACTGTCATGCAATGTTTTGGAAGGTAGACATTTCAAGCCTCAAAGGATAATATGCTATAATTGCTACTTTTAAAAGCGTTACTAGCAAAAAGTGAAGTAATTGTACTGTGTTTCCTAATTCTTCATAGTAGATGAATTTCTATTGCAACAGCTTTTAATTTCAATTCAAAGTAGACAAAATAGGCAACTCCTTTGCAAATATAACCCTGTCTGCTACTGTGGCTAAATCTCAGAGATTTTCTTGAATATTCCCATTTTTGATACAGATCAAAAAGATAAATTACAAGTAACACTGCAGATAACAAGCCATATCTTATTTTTCATCAAGTAATAATGTCATCTTTTATCATTTGGTGTCTGTATTAACACTAGGCTAACTAGAAACATGAAGTGATTATCTAACTTATTTTGTTACATGTAAAATCCAGTTAAACACTGTTCTCAATTGAGTTATTGTGGCACTGCACAGATGTGGACTTACTGGATATCTATTCCATCATGTCTTCCAGTCACCAGCAAGCACTGCCTAGAGCAGAAATCACTAGTTACGGCAGCAATTTCAAGGGCAATCCCTTCCTTTAGTTCAGGGTTATGCTTCTCCCAGATGTGGACCACAGAAGCAGACAAGAATACACCCCAGACAAGCACCCAAATGTCATCAGCAGAGATCTTCACCAGTCATCTGTGTCTATGTTGCACAACGTGTAGAACAACAAGGGATGCTCATGATCCTCTTTCTCCTCTAGCCCCCAGTATGGTAGCCCTCAGTGAGGTGCACTAGCCTTTACAAACTTATTGGTAACTAGACGAGTTCCTTGCCAGTACCTAGGGCATAAACCCTCACCTGGTATCATGGTGCTCAGCCAAGCAGCCCAGGAAAGATGGAAACCCACATAGAGAATTTTTAATTTCAGCCTTTCAGAGGCTGAATATTTGGTGGTTATTTTGGTTTTGGAGTTTTTTTGTGAGGGGGGTAGGGGGTGGGCGGTGGCAGGCAGGGGGATTGAGCTGTCCTACCCAGACAGGACTTCATTTTTTGCTGTACTATGCATGGGACAGAAGTGCTGGGAGCAGAACACGTGTTTGGTGTTAGAGACACATCCAGGTCAACAGGCATGAAGGCCGACAAGATAGGTAGGAAACCAGGGATCTCTTCAAATGTTGCATGGTATACACACAGTTGGAGCTCTCTAAAAGCACTTAGTTTTGAGGCAACAGGGTTTGACGTGGCTTGCTGATCAGGGATTGCTTTTCAGTGTTGAAGACTTAGTAGAGTAGAGGAAGACTGAGTTTTTCTGGTCAGGATTTGGAGGGAGAGAGACTTTTGTCTTTTGCAGTAGATGAAAATAATAGCAGCATATCAGAGGGAGCAAAGAACAAGAAACTAACAAGAATAAAGCATGTGAAACCTTATTTCACCCAATAGTTGCTAATTCTAGCAACTACCCTGAGGGGTTAAGCTTCAGACACACTTCTGTAGCTCTTGTAACATAAATGTTACAAATATAATGGATTCAGTTTCTTCCTAAATGTCCACATATGTATGATAAATTATAAGCAAAACAGACTTGTAACTTTTAGGTGTTAGGGGTTGCCAAATCCAGCAGCCTGAGAGAGCAAGGCTCCCACAGCTCCATGCCCACAGGTCAAACTAGTAGTGGGGCTGCCCAGTAGGCACACATACAGACACCCATCTGCAACACGTATATACATATATACATGGCTGGCCACCCAAATCAGCATAGACAGATGCAGCCAGCAGACACGAAAACACAAAGAGCACCAGCAGCCTCATCCTGTTCCCCTCTCTGGCTGATCAGGATGAAAGCCTCTTAGTGGGAAATATGTCAGTACAAATGCACAAGGTGGATCCCTCTAGCAGCTGGGCTCAGGCACCTTGTCTGCCCAGTAGCTGCCCCTGGATCCCAATCTCCTCAGTCACTGGCACCTGGACGTACAAGCCCCTAAGGCTGCAGCCCCACTGCAGTCGCTGGTAGAGACCCCCCTTGCTCACAGCCATGCATACACACATGCATGGAGGGACAATATGAATCCACCATTAATTGTGCTTAGACATAGAGGGCATACAGCAAGTGGCCCTGGATCCTCACTCTTCACAAGTAACAGCACTGGGGCATGTAAAACTCTGAGGCCCACAGCTCCACTCCAGCTGCTGGTATATTTAGTCTATTCTCTGCTCAGATTTTCTCTACACACCTTCAATTTAAAAAAACCCCAAACTATTCAATGTTTTATTCATGTAACATTGTTTTGCACATAGTGAATTTATGGATTACCTCATGAACTGATCACAAGAGGGGTTACTGGATATGAGACACTTGAAAATCATTTGTTGTGCTTGGTCATGTGCTAATGCTCCTTCTGTTTCTTTACGAACAAGATCTAACTTTTATAACATTTGTTGCCCTGAATTAATTTCCTTTTAGCAAAATATATTTTGGTGACAAAATATAATAATATAATGGTGACATAAATACAAAATCTACAACCATTTGCACAAGCAGAATGACTGTCTGATGTTCACACAGGGAATTTAACTTCTCCATCCACTTCCCAGAAGTGAAGTACTCATACGTAAAAATAACTGTAATGCAGACTGGCCCATATACATGCAGACTGAGCAGAGGGGCCTTCCAAGCATCAGTAGAAAGCAAAGCAAGTGAGACTGTGGCCAGCTAGGAAAAGCAAGCTTCTGTAAGTCCCTCACATGACTTTGTATTAGTATGTCATTACTATTCTCATTAGTATGACAGTATTAGACCCTGTCTGGAAAATTACTACAGAGAAAAGATTGCTTACTGAAGCAAAGTTTTACTTTGTTGTTTTTTACTTTGTTGTGTTTTTAAAAAAATATTATCAAGACTCTTTAACATAGAATCTTTTCTGTTTGTGCTGGTGAATTTTAGGCAAAGTGCTGTTTACCCAAAGAACAGAAAGGAAAACACTGGTACTGACCAGAAGTAGTATTTGGTCCTACATTTAGTAGTGATTCACAACTTAAATATGTTCTAAAGTACATGAGTGTAGCATGAGATGTAGGGAAAAAATACAAAATACAAAGAACAGCTCTATTGTTTATAGAGATTGCTCTCCATAACACCATATTTTTCAGCCTAGGAAAGTATGCCTCCATGGGTATTTTGAATGGCAGCCTTTGAACGGGCTTTCATTTTAAGTAAATCTGTTTTCTTAAAGGCTCTCCAGCAAGCATTTGGAATGGATATTAGTGAAATCTCTGGGTAATTTTGGTCTGTGGGAACAAGGTCTCTTACCTCTGTTAACCTTTGTAAAGATTCCTCCAGAGAAACGTACTTCCTCCAACAGCAAGGCCAGCTGTTTGGCAGCAAAGCTGGGCACTCAGCCAGAGCTCTACTTGATCTAGAAAAGGTTTCATCTTTCCTAATGTATACTGTAAATATTTTGTTCTAGCAGATCTGATTTTAAGCTTTCCTGGATAATGCTCCAAGACATCATAGAGCATTTTTTCTTCCTTGTGGGTAACTGCAGTGTAATTTCTGTGAGACTGAAATATTTTGTCTATAATTCTTGCTGGGTTGCATGCGGCCCAAATGAGAGAGTTCAAAACGAATGAGAGAGTTTGAATCAGGCCCAGCAAAGAATTACGCCATGCAGTACAAATGTCAAGAAATTGTTCTTAGCAGCTGTTGAGAAAGCTGAGGCAGAGCTGTCTATCCCAGAAATGGCGCAATCAAGGCCAAACAGCTTCCACCCTGTCTCCTAGCCCTATGCCAGAGCCAGTGCTAGTAACAACAGATTGTTTCCAGGCCAGCACCAGGCAATAGGATCCTTACAGCCAGGCTAAGTAGCCCATTATGCACCATAACCTGTCATCAACAAGAAACATATTAGACTCAGGGCAGGGGAAGGATTTCCCTTGTCACAAGGATGCAGAAAGCAGAAAACAACAGGAAGAAATACAGGGCAAAGGGTGAAAGAGGCAGCTTCCACATCCTCAGGACAGCAGTTGTAGATGGATCCTTGTAGTTTTGGCTTTCCACTCCTAAAACATACAGTGCAAGGGAAGACTCTGAAGTGGTCTGCACATCACAGCCAAGAGTCAGCCATAGATTTATGCAATAGCACTCTTGAAGCACTCCACTGGGTAGTATGGGGTATAGACTGGTACTATGTATTGTTCTCATAGGTAAGTTAAGGAAGAGAACTATCAAGAGTGAGTCCCCACTAGAGGCGCAGAGGGACTGCTCAATCTATACAAACTAGGAGCTAGAGGAGGATGACTGCATCACGTAGGAATTGGCTGAGTGCCTGACACAGAATCCCATGAGAACCTGACTGTCAGAAAGGATTGCCTCAGAACAGCATGACCTAGACCACCAAGAAGGAAGTAATCAACAGAAGCATTTAAAAAAAAAATGGCAACAAAGTTGTCAGAGAAGCACTTTTCATCCAGGAAGTGATATGTGTGTGCAGTTGGAAAGGCCAATAGCATGGCTTTATGCTCAGAATCACTTCAGTGGAGTTGTCTGCATGGCCAGTCTGATTGAATTCCTCATGGAAGATGAACTGAGCAAATAAGAGGCAGAGACTGCACAAGAGTTATTCATTCAATGCATTTTGTTCTACAGTTTTCTCCCACCATGCAAGATTCATTGGCAGCACAGATCTTAACTCTCCACACTGGTAGCGACATGGCTTAGCTGGGTTCTGAGAAGTTTGCACAATCCTAAAAAGCTTGAGGTTTACATTGTATTAATGTCTGTCACCTTCTGAGTACATGCTCAAGAGATTATTTCCATCCAACAAAAATAAGTCTCATGAACCATGTCTACCACCACCTCATGAGGAACCACCTGGGATAAACTTCATAGATATCACCAGGCGACTCTGAATGAGAAAACAGCTACAGCCTGGTGATGAAAATGATGAAAAGAGGCTCACCAGGTCCCACTAGGCAGCCCTAGAGCCATAAGCACATCTGTCCTGTGAAAATTAACTTGTTTCCAATGAGAAGGATGTCCATGCATCCTTGCCACCACACCAAAAGACAGCTGAGCAAGCTTTGTGTTTCTGTGAGCAGAATGAGTGCTCCATCTACCTGCTCCATGGCATCAGTCAATACCACACCATGACCTCTGCCAGAGACTCTGCAAGAGTATCCCATTGTGAGCTTCATCTGGCAGCAACTATGACAAACAAACAGGTTCTAGTTAGAGTTGTAGTACCAGAGGCCAGACTGTTCAAAGGCAGGCTCCTCCAGTTGGAGGTCTCACTCAGCTGGGAAGCACAAGAATCATCAGTGAACTGAGTGGACACCAGGACTCAGCAGAGAGGATCATTGGCCTGTGAGGCCTCCCTGTGGCCTCACTGCGGGAATCTGGAGCTGTTTCCAGCCTTCTGGGTGCTTTGAACCAGTGGTGGTTTTGAGGCATGGGAAAAAAATGAAGCTGCCCCTTCATGAAGTTACATGGGTGCTTCACCTTGTCATGTGGCAGCAGGAATGGCAGCCTCTTCCCCACTCCAGCCCATGATCTGCCTGGAAGGGCAACAGTTATTCTCCTGGCTCAACCTAAGCACAGTAACTACAGGCAACCAGAAATCCTGATCTATTTCAACACTGATATTTCACTCCTTCCTCATGCCTTTTCTGATCTCACCACAGTAAATGAATGATGTTTCTTCAGTGTTACCTACATGTGCATAGGGTGCTCATCAGTCCAGGAGCTCAGAGGCATAGACTTACTGTGAAGCCAAAGCTTGCTGAGATTTGGCACCTATATCATGAACAGACTCCTTAACTCAGTTCACATGGCTGTGGAGTGGAGACTGCCGTTGCAGATAACTATGATGTTCACTGCCGATATCCACAGACAGGAGATACAGGCACTGTCATCACAAGGGGGCTTTGGGATACTCAGGCATGTTCTGTTCATCTACAGTCTTCAGGATGACAAATGTTTCACTGCATGTGCATAAGGACCCAAAATGAAATGGTACTGACAAACTCAAGAAATCCTGGAGAAGTCCCAGCTGATCTCTGTCCACAGTCTGTCCGTGAACTGGAAAGAACTGATGGTGAGGCTGTTTATCATGTCTCAAAGGAGTCAGAGGAAGTTTTAAGATGCTATATGGCTCCAGCATTGAGCTAGAAGGATTTGGTGCAACAAAGTTGGAGTGCTGGTAGAAAGTCTGGGGGAGAGCTGTCTGAATATTGTTCTGCTGGTCCCTGGCCTTTACTTTAGCTCCTTCAAAGTACAAATGGCTAATGTGTGTGCTGACAGATGATTCAGTGCTCTGCCCATTTTCCTGTCCCCCCTGGCCAACACCCGCATCTGTCCACTCCATCTCCTTTGGTCTCTTTATTCCTAGTCCAGGTCTTTCTCTACATCAGATTAAATGTTCAGCCATGCTCTCTTACTGACTCACACTTTTCTCTTCCTTGTTCCTATCCTCATTCTAAAGGACCTGCTAAACCATATTATACTTTCCTATCACTCCCTATCTAATCTATCCTACAGCTGCTGCACATGAATGTTGCCTAAAAACCCTGCCAAAAATCTTGTTCTCCTTTGATCTTCTGTACTCCTCTCCTCACTTATCCACGGGCCAATGTGAATATGGCTCAGGTCAGCACTTTTGTACTGACATCAAGCTGTTTCTCTTCTGGAAATCTCCTTCCCGAGATGTCCAAGTGATTTAGTTGTGGCCCAAGAACAGTTAAAAATAATAGCTTTGAAGGTGGAGATGCAGGACATAGACATACTTAAGGAGAGGAAGGTGCGCTGCAACAGTTTCTGTTTAAAGAGCAAATGCATATAGGTATGTACATGTGTTGCCTATAGATGAGGACCAGTGGGCAGGATGAACCAATGAAAAATACTTAGGCAGCTGACCACACATGATAAATTAGCTTCTAGAAATCTGTATGAGATCAAATACGGCTTTGATTTAGATTGGAAGCTAATAAAAGTGAGCTGCATCTTTCACTACGATAGCCTTTGCTGACACCTGACGTATCTTTTTTAAAATTCTATCCACAGTCATTCTGCTATGCATAAACGATGCTTCCAGGTTTAGTATAGAAGCAGCTGGTGCCCTATCTGATGCCACATTAACATGGGAGATAAGGGCTACAGGGCACATCCCCACTAAGCAAATTTTACATCAGCTCTCCCACAGTTTGTCCCATACGTCTTAGCACTTTTTTATCCTGTTTTTTTAACAGCATCTTGCTCTCTTCAGCAGAAAACTTACATTCAACAGATCTGAGGAAAAGCATTTTTATTGTAATATTGTTCCTAGGAGGAACAATGCATTACTTATCAATTATTTTCCTAGCAGAACATCTAGCCAGATCTATCTTTTCCTTCAATTTTAGAGCACATGCAACCACACTGTGAGCTGGGATCCCTTCTGCTTGCCAGGATTCACACAGCAGATTCTGTATGCCCTCAGCTGCCCTCTACAAAATAGCCTGGAGAATGACAACTTAAAGATGATCCTGGGACCTCCTAGCTTGCAAACATGAGTGAGAGAGGAATCCTGACTGGTTCATTCCTATGAACTTTCACGAGAGTCTCCTTAATGTCTTCTCTCAACCTGTCATTCAAAGGCAAGTGATCCTTCTCACAAAAGCAGCTCTCTGCAGGGTTCTGCATTAACCAGGACAGGAAAGCAGATTTTGTACAACTCTTCAGATCCCACTCAGATAAATACTTTCAAGAGTTTTATAGACATTTAACATAAACTTCACTTGTTCATGAACTCTCTCATAAATTATTTTCTACACCTAAAATTATTCTTAAAACCCTCTCTGTGCTTGCTATCACAATTTAATTTCCATGTCTAAATAAGCCTTGAAGAAATAAAGTCTGTAAGATTTCATTGTCTTCAATTAGGTGTTAGTGCTACCAGCATATTCTCTCTTAAGAAAACTGACAAGTCTTAAAGGCAGAAATTTCTAATCTCTGAGTTAAAAAAAAAACCCTTCCAAAACCTGTATTCTTCCAAACTTTCTCTAGATGAGGAAGAGAAACAAAATAGAACACAAGAACAATTTAACAATTTTCCTAGACCATCTTTGGTACAGAACAATTGATTATTTGTTTTATGTAAAAAAATTCTGTGTTAAGTATTTAACTGCTGTGTAATAAACCACGATAAATATTCATAATAAAGCGGCATTTTGAAAGTAATTCCTATCAGAATGCCAAACATATCAATGGAAAAAAACCATAGGTATATCAAGGCAACGTGTTTATCTTGCTCCTGTTGTAATACTGCACATCTATACAAAGTACACAGTGATGAAAGGTCTCCAAGACAGTGTTCCTGCCAGGCGCATTGACACACATCCAGCAGCATGAGGCAAAAATCACACCTGGCTGTCCATGCGACATCTCCACCCCCAAACTACCACCCTGACTGCAAACGCAACTGAATGGCTTGTGAACTGCCACCCACACTTTCTCCATTTACCACCCAGCTATTTTATGTAGGCAGTTAGAAAAGGATTTTCATGTGTATGAACATGCCTGGCTGGAAGCTGCAGCTGTTCAGCTGTTGATTTATCATATGCTCAGCTTCTCTGACACAGGGCTGGCAACCCTTGTAAGCGTGGGGGAAGACAGAGTGGGAAGAGGAGACGGCTGGTGGTTGACAGCTGTTTCAGCCTCTGCACTTTAATTGCCTCTGAATATGCCTCAACACCCTAAATTTGGCTGATGTTCAGCATTCATCAGAAGAGGATGTAGAACCACAAAGAGAGGAAGGGTTGAGCAAAGGGGAAGATTTAAGGAGGAAAAGATAACACGACTTTAGTCTCTCAGGGTTATTCATGCTAGGCCTTCTTTAATGGGAGACAGAAGCCATTTTGAAGAAGGTAAAAGCCTGTGTTTCCAGAGGACAGATTACAAGAATGGCCCAAATCATCCCTTGTAAGAATCAGAAACTCCTGTTCTGGATTTCTACTTGTCTCCCCATTATGATCAACTCCGTTTGAGAGATGAAAACTGTATCTCTGCTCTCCTGTCCAGGAACATATTTACTGAAAAAAGTGACAAGTGTGCAGTTAAGGAAACTGTCTCCCCTTTACCTCCTCCCCAACACTGTCTCCTGGTGACTAGCACACTCTGAAGGTCACTGTTAGCGATGCACCTCCTTGGCTGGACAGCCTTTCTCTCACACCTCTATCCAGCTCAACACTGTGGTTTGTTCAGTTCTTTCGTCTTCCTGCCTTCAGCAGATACAAGTCTGGTCAGATATACTGCTGAACTCCACTCTCTGTGCCTTCTCCAGCCATCCTATGGGCTGCAAAGGCTACAAAGGGGATCAGAGCTGGTGAGTGTGAAGGTGGTGATGCATCAGAGGCTTGAAGTGAGATTGTGGGTGACCAGAATGAAGGTCACATGGGACAAAATCCTGGAGATGTCCTGGAAAGTGTGAACTGTTGGAGAACCTGTTGGTCACCTCTCAGCTGCTGTGTTGCCCTGGTGGAATCACACCTGTGGCAATTCCGAGCTTCAGAGAACAGAACTAAGGTTGCATCACACAGCTATGCTGTATTTCCATTTCATCATATTAAAGGTATGAGACACTATCTGCTTGTCCTGGTTTGAGCCCAGAGGGCAACTGAGCACCATGCAGATGTTCACTCACGCCCTCCCCCCTCAGGAATGGGAAGGAGAAAATGAAGCAAAAGGCTCCGGAATCGAGACAAGGACAGGGGGGATGACTCACCCATTACTGTCATGGGCAAAACACAAACTCGTTAGGGGAAGAAATAAAAGAACATCGCTTTAATTCAAACACTAACAACAACACTTAACAGACAGGGTGGGACAGTGAGAAGCATTACCACATCTTAAAAACACCTTCCCCTCACCCCTGCCTTCTTCCCAGGCTCAGCTCTGCTCCCAGTCTCTCTACCTCCTCCCTCCCAGTGGCACAGGGGCAGGGGATGGGGATTGTGGTCAGTCTGCCGGTTCTTCCTCCTCGGGAGAAGGGGGAGACTCCGTGCATTCTTCCCCTGCTCCAGTGCGGTTCCCCTCTCACGGGATACAGTCCTCCACAAATTTTCTCTGGTGTGAGTTCTTCCCACAGGATGCAGCCATTCCCATGCTGCTTCAGTGTGGATCCATCGTGCATGTTGCAATCCTCCCAGCACCAAGTTACAACAGAGGGGGCTTCTTCTCTCCTCAGAGTCCCGGCCTCCTGGCTGCTCCAGCGTGGGGTCCTCCACAGGCTGCAGGTGAATCTCTGCTCCTCCGGTGTCCTCCATAGGTGGCAGTGGGGCGGCCCTGCTGTCTCACCACAGGATACAGGGGGGCTCTGCTCTGGTGCACCTCCCCCCCTTCTCCTCCTTCCTTCCACTGATGTCCGTGTTCTCATAGGTGTCCTTCTTGTAACGCCTCCTCACAAGTCTCCCCCAACCCTCTCTCATGTTCCCCTTCTTAAATACATTATTGAAGAGGCGCAGCCACTGTCACTCATTGGCCCGGCCTTGGCCAGAGGTGGGTCTCACTTGGGAGCTGGGGGAGCTTTGAGAAGCTTCTCACAGGGGCCACCACTGTAGCCCCCTTCCCTGCTACCAAAACCCCGCCACACACAAACCCAACACAAATCTTCATCCAAGAGGAAGCTGTGCTTTTGTTCTCTGTGACAAGCAGCCAGATTAAAACACTTTATAACAGATTAATTAAATTACCTCAGAAGTAATAAGACTACATTTTTAGTCATTAGTTCTATAACTTCAAAGTTAAATACTACCTTAAAGAAACTGAAGTAACAAAAAAGAGTAGATACAAGGACATTGTGTTACTGGCCTAAAACAGGCAATGCTAGTATGAGGCATTTTCATATGACATTAATAATCTGAATCAAGGACTTGAACTTCCTCATGCAAACAAGGCATTGTATATCCTGAGGTTAGGATCTTTTCATTATCTGTATCCTCACAAGTTCACCAGTGGGAAGGAAGATCTTCGGAAAAGAAAAGTAAATTTTTCTGATGATCAAAACTATATTTGACTTTCAAACTTTCTGAGAGTCTTACCTTCAGTGAGTAGTTTCATTCACTAGAGGGCAACTGAATTAAAACTAACCAGTCTTTTAAAAAAATCAATCCTTGCAAAGGAAATTCTCACTTACTACCTTTAGAGGGAAATTCTCACTTTGAGGAGACAAGGTTAGGAACATGCTTTATTTAGATTTCTTAATGGAGATGCTAGAAACAGAGGAGAGTAAGAGCTGATGTTAGAAGACAATAATTTTTCTTGTCCTTGTGCCACAACAGGGCATTGGGTGTTATTTCTTCATATTATACAAACTTATGAAGGAAACATGTAATGTCTCGTTTTCTGAAGAGATATTTCAGTGACTTGTTGCAAGCTTCAATGAATAGTCATGAGACACGAGTGAACTGGCGTATTAACACCATTGCTTATAGATTTCTCAGAGGAGACTTTCTTCTCCTCCATGTTCTTAAAATGTGGACCCCTGAGTATGTTGTGCCCAAAACTTCTGTCCCATGCCCTCTATTAGACTTGCATGCTATCTGCTGCCTTGACCCCATAGAAAGAACTGACAAAGCATCATTGTAGCTTCAGAAATTCTGTCTACAGGAACACAGTTTTAAGTCAGTGAGGGGCAATCCCTTCTGAGAAGACTGTAGCTACTTCAGAAACCAGCTTGGCCCCTTCCAAGACAGCACTGGGATTGGAGAGAGTCTCAGGCATACTGTGTCTCTCCTCAATCAAAAGCTGCTTTTGAGTTATTGCCTCTTATAAGGTCTACCAGCTAGACCTCACAATGAAGTTGGAGATAATTTTAGCTAAGTGGGAAACCAGACCCTTTTAAAAGATGGCAGCAGGGCAAGGAAGGAAATAAAGAAAACAGGTCATGAAACTGCAGGGCTTGGAATTGCCTCCATAAGATCAGATCTTGTGTCTTTTTTTTTGTCCTTTTCTTTTTTCCCAAAACACTGATCAGTACTTTCTTATTAAGATCTTTAACTCAGTAGCTTGAAGATGTGATCTCCACCTATTATGTGAAAGTCAGAACATGGAACTAAAAAGGTTGAGATCCGAGCTCTTCAGCCTCCTCAGTACTTCAAAGTGAATCTACAAAGTAACCATTCTAGCCACCAGCATACCACGCCGGCTAGGCTTGCAGGAATACTGCTGATCCTCACCTCTCCTTGCTGAACCTGGGCCATCATAGAGGCAAGTGTGACATGACAGTCTGATGAAACCATAGTTAATGCCTCAAACATCTGGTAAAGAATTCGGTAAAGAAGACAATCTCTGTGAACATGCTGGGGTTGTGCAGGAAGAAGTGGTGAGAGCAGGGGGTCCCATGGAGGTGGAATCACACTTTTCTGGGGCTGAACTTCCCTATCTTGAGAGACTCTGTAAAGAGCCAATAGAGAAGCTGTTTTCACGACACATGCGCTGAAAGGAAAGGTCAGACAACAGTCATACCTGCAGGGAGGGGGGGAGTAACTCCCCAATAACCCCCAAGCCCACCAACCTATTTCTAGAAGAATCTGAAGGTATAAACTACGCATGCACCAAAGCAAAGAGAATTCGAGCACAGACTGCGCATGATGCCTGATTAGCCTAATGAGTCCAAGTCCCTGCCCGAAGGAGGGGAAAGGAATTATAAAAGGACACAAGTCAAAGGCCTGGGTGGTGGTGCCCCTCTGGAACTGGATCCCTAGGCTGGCTGGACCAACGACGGCACCAGGACTGATGAAATCTTTCTTTTTTTGTCTTTCTCGTTCTCTTTTTCTCTCTTTCTCTCCTTTCCTCTCCCATTCTCTATCCCTGTATCCCCGTGTATAAAGCAAGGCTCGTCGGGGCATGTTTAACACTTGTCAGGGCATAAGATCTGCTGCTAGTCAGTGTATGTTGTAAGGTTTGCGGTTTGTCAGTGTATGTTCTGAAGATTACCGCTTGCTGTAGAGGTTGCAAGGCTTACTGATGAAGGTCCATACCAATACCTGTTGTGAGCAAATAAAAATTGAGTTTTGTGAATTGAAGAATCTTTGGTGTCATTTCACCTTAATCCTGACCCAGGAATTGGGGAATCTGAGTCATCATCCCAAGAAAACTGGGACATGACAGCAAGAATGCAAAGTATTCAGGACTAAAAGAAGAGACAGTCTAATTCTATGGTTTGTTTCTTATGACATTTATATAAAAAGAACAGAGTGGAGGGACCTGTTTATTTGTCTCCATTTCGGTTCAATTAAAACCAAAACAAAACTATCCAAAATCCTTTGGGAAGATGAACTGTAAAATCAAGGACTGCTAGGTGTAACTCAAGTGGCTGAAATCTGTGGTGGAGATCTGCATACCTTGTTGATCACACAGGTTAGAAGGGTGCTTTGGTTTCATCAGATGGAAATTCTGGTGAACATGCTTTTATATGAGACGAATTTAATGGCTCTTTCATGTGTCTTGGTTTTGGTTAGTTTATTGTGTACTTTTATGTGTAGTTTGGCTGTTATTCCTGAAAGCAGATCTGTTTCTTAACAAGAATAAATGAATGACTTGCTCTTTCTAAATGACTTCCAATGATAGACATGAGGCTGTCACCCTCAAATCAGTTTCTCTTGCTCTGAGGTCCAAGGATATAGTTAGAGAATACAGCTGCATCAAATATAACTGCTCTCTGCTAACAAATGACAGTCATCCTCTCTCCACACTCTCCTTAGTGCCAGCTCTGATCACAAAGCTTATTCAAAATGAACTGCTGAAAACGATTACTTTTCTTCCTAGTGCAATTTTCTGCTGAATTAACAAGTTAAATCGGCTCATTGATCAATATCAGGGCTTGTGCAAGGGAGCAGGGAAAGGGAATAGCGGGATTATGGAGAGTGGGGCCTCTCCTCCTCTTCTGTGGCAGTCAATTGTTAGATCACCTAAGATGTACCGCACAACTGCATTGGAGCGCTGCCATAACTGGGATGCCCCGTTAGTATTTGCCATTATGCACGTACAACCCTTCTCTCTGTTGTTCTGCAGTCAGGTAAGGGCTGTATCCAACTGGCTGGTGATTCTTGGACCACTGGAGACTCTGGGGGTACCCCGGGAGAGGACACTTGATCCATACACATGCTGAAGTTGCTCAGGGAAACGGCTAAATCATTGGATTAGAAAGAGAACAGTTAGGAACATCATTCTGGAAGGCTAGCTGTTAAAACCGATCTCTAGGCCACAGAACAAACAAGAGTCTATTTGCATTTAATCCTACTCCAACAGCCATATGCATTTTACTGAGTGATCACTGCGCATGAAACCTGTCCATTACAGAGACATCCCCTGGAACAGGCACTGACCCCCCGAGATTCAAGCCCAGTAAAAACATAAGTATCCAGTGGAAATGTAGTACTTCACAGTGCTTTTTCTGGTGCTAGAAAGCCAAGCAGGAAAGCCTCCTCTTAGGTTATGAACTGTGTGCTTCTGTCCGTCGGCTCCTGGGCCTGTCCTTTCCTCCAGGGGCTCAGCACGGCCCTGCTCAGCCCCGCACCGCCAGCCCCTCTGCAAGCGGGCCTGCCTGTCCTCGCTCCTCAGTCACTCCTCAAAATTCACCCTTTTATTCCTGCGGGAACAGGGCTACACCCCTCCAAAGCCCCGGCACGGAGAAGACAAGCCGGCGCTCGTGGAGAACCCCCGCCGGGCCGGCTGGAGGGCCGCGGCCCCGCACAGGCGGGCAGCTGGACCGAGCTCGGCGACAGCCCCGCCCACGCCTCTCCCCGCCCGGACTCAGCGCAGCCCCGCCGCCCGGCCCGACCCGCGCATGCGCGGTGGGCACCGCCCCGCCCCCGGCGCGAAAGCTTCCGAGCCTTTCCGACGTGCCCCGGACGCGCACGCGCACAAGGGCGAGGGCGCCGGCGCGGCTTCCCCCTTCCCGGCGTCCTTCTCCCCCCCGCCTTCCCGCCGGGCTCGGCGGGCCGGGCCCCTCCCCGCGGGGCGGCCAGCGCGCATGTGCGGTTGCCAGGGCGGCCGTCTCCAGTGAAGGTTTAAAATCTGCGGGGCATGCGCAGTGCCGGTTCTGGCCCTGCCGAGGGGGACGCCACATTGGAACGGCGCGGGGAGCGCTCCGGGCAGCGCCGGGCCGGGTACAGTTTGCGCCGCCTCCGCTCCTCCCGAGCCGCGCTCGCCTCGCCCGGCTCTGCCCCCCTCCGCCCCCGGCCGCCCTCCCTCCTCCTCGCGACACATGCCGCGGCTCCCGGCCTGTGTCTAGCGCCGCTGCCGGGCCCGGCGCGCTGAGGCGAGGGAGTGCGCGGCGAGCGGGCGGCGGCGCGGCGCTCTGGCCGGGCCGTGAGGGTCGGAGCCGGGCGGGCGTGGATGGATCCCCGCGTGGCCTGGATCCAGCCCGAGCAGAAAGGCCCCGCGAATGCGCTGTGGATGCAGATCTGGGAGACCTCGCAGGGCGTGGGGGGCCGGGGCGGCGCCAGCTTCCCGCACTACCTCTGCCTTAACTCCCCGGCGCTGGACTCCGCCGCCGCCGCCTCCCCGCCCCGCGGCCACGGCTGCGTGCGGCTCGGGGCGCCCGGCGGCGGCGCCTGCTGCTCCTCGTCCTCGCCGCCTTCGCCTTCGCCTTCCCCTCCGGCCCTGCTGACCGGACTGGTTCCCGCCGCCGCCGCCGGCCCCGCGGCAGTGAACGGCGGCGGCGAGGGAGCGCGGCGGCTGCAGAAGTCGCCCTCCGTGTCTTCCTCGTCCTCCTGCTCGTCGGTGGAGTCCGGCACCGAGAGCCCCGGCTTCTCCTCCTCGGGATCGTGCAGCGGCGGCGGAGGCGGCGGCTCCTCCTCTTCCTCCTGCGGCCCCCGGGCGGCGGCGGTGGCTCCTCCCGGGCTGCTGGGCAGCGGGGCCGGACCCGGGGAGTTTTTTAACTTCCACGAGAACAAAGTGAACGGTGTGAACGGGCACCACCAGCCCCCGCACCTGGCGCGCAGCCCCCACCCGCCGCCGCCGGCGTCTCCCCAGCAGCACCAGTACCACCCGGGCCGTAGGAAACGAGAGAATAAAGCCAGCACCTATGGGATGAATTACCTGCTCTCCGGCAGCCGGGGTGTCGCCATCAACAACTCCCCCCACCAGCAGCGGCAGCCGCCTCAGCCAGCACTGCAGAGCCCCGGCACACCCTGGAAGACCAGGAAATACAGCCCGGGCGTGCAGGGGTGAGCAGCCGGGGCCCCTGGGGCTGTTGCAGCCCCAGAGGAAAGGGGGACCTCGGCAGCCTCTCCTGCGGCCCCTCCGGGCACGGGGGCGGGTGGGTCGGGGATCACGCAAACTCCTTTGGAGCCGGCTGCGGCAGCGAGATTGATGAGAGGGGATGTCTGGGCACCAAACCCTGTTCTTTCGGAAATCACCTTGGTCTGTGCCAGCTGGGTGGCTCCTGGCCGAAGCAGTGATGCAGGCAGGGCCTGGGAACCCATGGATACACCGGGTTAGGCCTTGCCTTGTACTAGATGAGAGGTGAAGTTGTCAGGCCGCTATCAAACGGCACCTACAATAATGAAAGCAGAGATGGGTGAGGATGCTTGCCAGAGCTCCTAGGGGTCGATTCTGATTGTAAGGAGAAAGTGGAAGGCTTCAGTTCAGAGGAGCTCAATGAAAACCCTTGCACTAATTTTTAAAGGCCTCTGCTTAGGCTGTAGTAGACTGGTTACTTCGAGGAGTGTTCAGAACATCAGTTGAAAGGGAAGTGCCCAATTCTGGCTGAAATAAACGTGAAAGTCAATGTGGTCTTAGAACATTTTTGAGGGAAATGTTCTAGCTCTAGAATAGGTTGAGCCAGCTGATACCTGAACAGAAGTCTTGGCTTTCTAAAGACAATACATTTATGAAGCTTATCCTATTCTGTGGCCATAGCTTTCCTGTATAAATGGATAGTAAGGCTGGGTGTTCAGTTTGGCCCAGTAGGCATGTAGAAGGGACTAAACTTGAACAAAGCAACTCTGGGGTGCTCCATGAGATTTTTGGTATTTCAGCTGTCGGATTTCACTCAGTCAAGGGGAGGTGTTGCTTTCTAATGTTAAGGTTATTTTATTAATGGAAAAAATGCTAGCTGCATTGATTGACATAGCAGATTTCTGATGTAATTTCAAAAATAGTTTCTTGGAACTCCTAAAATCCAAGACCCTTGGATGCCCATGGAATAAAGGCACTGCATATTTGTAGAGGAAAATAGATAAAAGATAATGGGGAACACTTTCAGAGCTGGAGAAATTTAAGTGAGAGATTTAACTTAACGACAGTGTCTTCCTTTTCTCTTTTGGGTGGTACTGTCAGGCACTGAGTACATAAAAGCTATCCAGAAGTATTGAAAGATGTTTTTAAAGTTCTGTTTTTGCAAACCATAGCCTCTGCTGGGGAGAACAATACTTGTAATTACTGCTTTTTGATTCCAAACCAATGCTGAAAATGAAAATTTCTTACAGGAAGCTAAGATTTGAATGTTTAAGAGGTGTCATATGCTAGGAACTTTTGGGTCCTGTACTAATAAGATATATGTTAAAAATTCCAATAGTATCTTTAAATAGGATGAATTTCTTTGTTGTATTTCCACAGACATGCAGTAGAACACTAAGTTAACAATTTATCTGTGTAAGACAAGTCAGTGTCACCAGGCAGGCAGATGAGGGAGTTGCCAGAGGTCACCCTGCAGGTCTGTGGCAAACTTGGGAATTGAATCCAGGCACTGCAGGTTCTGTCCTCTAGTTGTTAGGCAGCACCACCTATGCCAATCACATATCTTTCATCGTCTGCCCTTTTGTTTTCTGTTGGCTTTCCTTTATGCCACTTTTCAAGTGTAAGTTTATAGAGAATCCATACACAAGAAAATTCTTTAGCCAAGTTTCAGTTATACTATTCAGTTCCATAAACAGGTTGTTCTTTTGCTGGTGTGTTAATGACAAGTTCTTGGTTAAGTATCTTTGAAAGTGGAAGCTGTGTTTCCTGCTCTTCTGTCAAGGATCTGTATTACTACATTGAGACCTGATGCTGGGAGTGGAACACCAGTAACTAGAGTGTGTGGGATCCCATAGTTCCAGCTTTCCTTAGAGTAGCAGGGAAGCAGTGCTGAAGGAGAGCATGGAAACTGAAACCATAGACTTACATAGGAGAAGCAGTTTCTGCCTTAAACTTTGAGTTCTGTTACCCAAGGTGAATCTTGGACAGGTGTGTCTTCTAAAACAATTTTCTCTTCGGTGTTAGAAATTTTTTTTGTAAAGAAGTACTTACATGGTTGAAATAACAAAAATGTTGTCACTGACGGAGTGGCTTTAGGTGTCTGTCTTCTGCAGTAATTCCTGACTACTGGTGAGTTTAACTTAGTTTTCCTGAAGCTAGGCTGGTGTATTATTTTGGGTGTTCAAATACAAATGCACTGAAAAGACCAGGGTGGGAACAGATCCCTGCAGAAGTTTCTTCTGGATCCTTTATGTTTCTGGATTGTTGCCTCGTGTTACTTCGAAGTGTCAGCCTGGTCCTGAAGCATCACTTTTGTAAATGTGATGGTCTATTGGCAGAGCATCTTCAGTGGTGTCAAACTGGTGTATACAACTGTCAAAAAAAGTGATCCTTACAATCTTTAGTTGCAGTCTGCTTTGGACATAGGTTGTAGGAAGGAGGACTTGATCATAAATGCTCTTATGCTCATATTATGCATAAATCTTTAGCACTTACTCTGCCATGAATGTTCTCTGCAGAACATTTTTCTACAGCATGCTGAAATTTCCAGGTGATATACAGTAGCTCACAGTGTTATTGTATTCTCTTTTGATAACAGACTAAGGAGGGTAATCTGTTTGCCCTCTCCCAGGCTGCTGTAGTACTTTTGATGAAATGCCTGCATGCTTTGAAACAGTGCTGTGCTCTCTCTGCTTTCTCATTCAGAGCTGGAGATGGTCTGTAGCAGTTTTTTTCCAATGGATCATATTCAGTGGCTTTGTGATGGTAGGTGTGGTGATGTTTAGGAATGCTTTATTTTGTAAAGGCTGTGTTTTGCTCTGTTTTATGTACAGCATTCCTTTTTTTGCAGGGGACTCAGACCTACTGTTTTTACCACCTTCTGACAGCAGCATGCCAATCTTTGTGTTGTAAAGGAAATTCCCTCTTGTCATAAAACACAAGTGTGAATAGGTATGCTTGATTAGTTTTCATCCTAGAGCTATGCTTTAGGATGCCCTAGCTTGATCTGTGGCATCTTTTTCCAGATTTTTGGAAGGTAAGGAGTGAGGGGAATGAAGCCATATTTATTTTCAGTGCTTCGACAGAATGATTAATATAGGAACAGTGTAAATTCTTAAATGCCTGGGTTTAGGTTAGGAATACAGATGACAAAATGGTTGGTTTCAGATACGATGCAGATAAGTGTTCTTTAATATTATGAGGTTAGCTCAAACTGTTGTGACTGATATTTAGAACTACACGTGGTTTCTTGCTACTGTAAAGTATCCTCTGGAGTGGTTTTAAACTACATCTAGCATCTTAGGGTCTGCTTTCTTTGTATATCAAAGCAATACCTTGTGTATTGTTTCTTTAAAGTCAGTATTTTATATGTATCTGACTAAGCATTCAGAGAGCTTAAAATTGCTGGAATTTTATTTAAAAATGTGGAATCAACCTATTCTAAATTTTTTACTAAGGACTTTACTGCTAGGTTTGTGTTGCTTGGGTACACAACTAATAGGGCACTTTCTCTTAAGATGTAGTTAATAGGTTATGAATAGTGTAAAATAATATCTAATTTAATTATTCTGCTTCTTAATATGAATTTAACAAAGTAAAGAATTAACGCATTTTCAACAATATGAGCCAGTTCTGCTTAGTACTTTCAACTAAGTATTCAGATTAATTGTAGATGTTGAATGAGGTTAGTGCTGAAATACCTGACATATCTGCTTGGTACATTAGTGATGTGCAGAAACAATAGAACTGGCTTGTTGAAGATTAGTGTGGATACCAAACTGTTATGATACATTGGAATGGTGCTGTGCCTGGACTAATTAGTATTGCATAGCATCTGATGACTTACTGCATTAATTTTTCCCCCTTTGCACCTGTTGTCTTTAACCATCTCTTGATAATGACACAAAAGTTCTGTGTAGAGCACAGGAGTGCAAACACCTCCACGTTTGGTTAGGGTGAAGGAGGATACAGGCCAGCATGGTCTGGCGACCATAGCAGATACCTGAGGAGAGTTCTCTGAAGCAAGGTAAGGTTATGACCATGCTTCCCCAGGAGACTTGCTTCAGTGTTCCTGAGTTTGCAGCTGAAGGATACTGTGTAACAAAAGTGATGTTCAGAGATTCATTTCTGTAGCTACTCAGATGTGGCAGTGTTACTATATACTAAGTATGTATTAGGTTTTATTTCTTCACCTGTATGCCAAAGTGTTTCTAATATCAGTCTTATTGGATTTTTTGCTTTTATGATATTTTGCTGAACTTTGGTGACCAAGATAAATTTGATTACTCTGCATTAGTAAAAATGCATTGCGTCCAGGACCTTCCATAGCTCTAGTTCCATGTTTGTCAACCGTTACTTCTTATTGTGCTGGTATCAGAGCTGGACAATGCAAATTAATGTGTAGGGATGCCACGTTGTCAGGCCCTTTTACAAATTTTATTTTTTTGCATTTTGGCTGAGCTGAAAAAATGCAGACTTTGGAAACTCTGTGAAGCCTTTACTGTCTGCACTGGGGTGTCCAGCAGTTGTAAGGGCTTTAAGGGATTCCCAGTGGAGGTATTCCCTGTACTTAGCAGTGCTGTCTTGCTCTAATACCTTCTAATAAAGAATCAACACAGTGGGCTATGCTTCATCCACACTACTGTTAAATCATTAGTGTCTGTTATCTGCAGTGGTGGGTGGATACCTGTAGTGAAGGTCCTAATGTAAGAGGCAGGCAGTGCTGACAATGTACACTTGATTCTTGTTTCATCTGGCTTTAGGATCAGGGCAGATATAGACAGTGTATACTGTAGTATGCAAGAAGGAGGGGGGAAGTAGTTGCCTGTTAGTCACAGTAAATTTCCAGAGAGACTTGTGGCTGAATGGATTGTTTTCATGCCTAAAGGTTGGTACACAGCAGAGTTCAAGGGTAGCTGCTGGATGAATTGTCAAAAGAACAAAATATGTCTCTTTTTTGCAGTTGACTAGAGTAGGTAAAGCTCAAAGTTTCTTGCAAAGTTGATGCCTAGCGTACAGTTAGAGACTGCTTTTTGTAATGGAGTGAAAGGAATATTTTGGCAGCAGTACATTTGAGAGAGATTTGAGCTACAGTAGTAAAACACGAGAAGGCTTTGCATGACAGGTGCTCACATCTGTGTGTAAAGGAGAATGGGACATGTTTGGAGCAGTTTAATCCTGGCATCAGCTTCATGATGCTTTTCACAGTTGTTAGGCTTTGGCAGTAGAGATAATTGGCCCTAAGAACATAAACAGCTGTACGGGGTGAGACCAGTAGAGGCCAATGCCAAATGTTGGGAGAAGAATATATCAACATGAGCCTGTAGTGATATTTCCTGGAATAATCTCTCAGATTTAAATGATCTATGGTTCTCAGACTACCTGGGCTACAGGCAATGCATTGTTAAGCTTATTGTGGATTGTATGCATGAATTTGTCTTGTCTCATCCTGTACTGCTATGAGCTTCTGGGATCAGCAGTGTCCTGTGGCAAGGTGTTCCTCAGTTAAGCTATGCATTATGTAAAGATCCAGTTTTTTTGTCCTGAGGCTGTCACTAGGATTGTAGTTGTTGCCAGCCACAGGACTATGCATTAATGAGGCAGTCCATGAGCGCTCTTTGCAGCTGTCTTGAAAGAGAGAAGGGAAAAATTGAATCACCTGACAGTTGCCCTTTTTCTAGTCTATTTAATCCTTCCTTTTGTTGAAGCTGTTACCTGCCTCTAGATGTTTATCACCTCTGTATGCTTTACAGTTCTGTTGTATCTTTGGGACTTGGACAAACCAGACCTGTGCGTGATACTGTCACAGTATTCCTACATCTTGGGCTATCTTGTTCTATCTTGTACTTTGTTTCCTGATTACTAACATGGGACTTGCCTGTTCTTTGTGGCTACTGAGTATTGGACAGACTTTTTAACAGAATTCTTATTTCAAGATCTTGATTTTCAGTGTTTAGAGCCAGTGCAGAGCCCCTCATTGCATCTTTGTAAAGATAGAATTTTCTCATAGGCCTCTGTGCTTATATTTATCCTGTCTCAAATTCTGCCTGTTACTTCATTGTGCAGTCTGTTTTTTAATGTCCATCTGCAGTTCTTGAGCTGGCTTATTCTAGATAACCTTGCAGCCTCAGACTTTTCTACTTTACTATTTGTCCCCTTGTCAGATCACTTATGAGGATATTGACTAGCATAGGGCACTTCCAGGCTTCATTAGTGACCTTCCTTTAATATGGAAACTAAGAGTTCCAACTGCTTGTTTTCTGTTTAAAACAGTTCTTTATCTACATGATGGTCTAACTTCTCATCCAATGTCAGCTTAGTTTCTTTGTAAGTCTTCGTAAGGACATGTGGCTTGGAAATCCAGGTAGATAACAGGATTTCCTTTGTGGTTCGCTGATTCTTGCAAATAATTCCTAATGGTTTTCGTTAAGACAGTACTTCCATTTACAAAAGCAATGTTGACATCTTGATGTAGTCATAACTATTCATGTGTTGCATTGATTTTATTTTTTGACTAGTTTGACTAATATGAATGTCAAAACTAACGCTTTTAAATTAAAAGAAAGATTGTTGCTTAATGTTCTTCTGATACAAATGCAGTATCAAGTGGGTGCTGCTTTTGGTGAATACCAAATTATCAGGAGTGGATTTTTGCTGTAAAGTATCTTCTAAAAAGTTGATTTGAGATGAGTTCTCCCTGTATAGTTAGGTATCAGGGAAACCTCTGAGGGATAAAAAAAAAGGGGGGGGGGGAACCAAACCACCCTAGCTTCTGTACTTGTTATGCATTGTGATCACTTAACTTTCTCTGTTCTGATCATTTAATTCACTTAACAGAAGCAGATTTTTTGGCTCCTGAGCTAGTTTATCCTTTCTCAAGCATAGATTTGCATCCTGTTAAGTTGTTCCTCATAATCCTTTTTGATATCCTTAATCTTCCAATCCTCTTTTCCTGCTTTATATATGACTTCAGGGTTTCTGAAGACATCTTCTGATGGAGTCCTGTGACAAGGTAGTAGAAGCTCTTTTTTTTACTAAAATCTGATTAGTGATGCGTGCTTTCTCTAAACAACCAGTGTGGTATCTTTAATAGTCTCTGATACACCTTATTCTTTTGGTTCAGCTTCTTAAATTAAGAAGCTTCCTCTTTTATATGGTGAACTGCAGCAGTACTTAAAATCCAGAATAGGCTTTTCTAGCTTTTTGTTGCTGTGCAGAGATACTGACTTTGCATGTGCAGGGTTTGCTGCTACTGGCGCTTTGATGGATGCGTTTTGAATTAGACTCTGCTGTTTGAGATTGTCAAGAGTTGCTTCTCCTCTTAACATTTCAGGAGCTAACCTGGTGTAATGCCATACCTGATCTATGTGGGTATAATCAGTTTCTAATCACTGATGTGTTTCTGCTGTTGCAACCTTTCTGACTTGTCTGGGATGTTAATCGCTTGCTATCTTTGGGCATTTGGAAAAGAATAGTATTAAGACAGGAATTTCAGTGTTTAGCGGTTCTATTTATTGGCATAGCGAGCTTGCTGATTCAGTTCCAAGGTTTAACATATGGTATGCTCCTTCACTGGTGCAACAAAATAATTATGTGACGTTTTCTTGGTGTTGTGGTGAAGTCCAAGCAGCCTAAGTCAGAAGTAATGTACAGCTGTTCAGAAGCTTATGTAGGGGATCTATTTTGCCATGCATTAACTTGGAGATATATATCAGTTTCTTTTCTAGGTTTTTATAATGCAGCTTTTTCAAAGTACATCCAGCCATTAATAAGGTAATTGGTTGAGTTTTATTGGATTGACATGCTTTGCAAAAATACATAGTTTTTGATTCTTCCAAAATGCAAACAAATTCTGTTACTTAAGTCTGGAGATTTGCAGTGTAAATCAGTCCAGCAAGCTTAGTTTCTTGAGTGTGTGAACTGTCAAAGTGCTCCTAAGAGGTAAAATTAAATTGGCAAGAAACTCAATCTAAAATTAGGACTGGCTCTGACTTGCAAGAGTGTGTTGCAAAGAGAAAGCATAGAGAGGAAATAAGAACAATATGATCTCTTGTGAAAAAGGTACAATATATTTTATAAACTGCTCTTTGTTCTGTGGATGAGAACAAAAGTACTTCTTCCATTCTCTCCTTAGTAGCTAACTTGCAAAGTAAGCTTGATTCTTATTTGAGCTTAGTATTTAGGGTAGCTACCTGTAAAACATTTCACAGGTCTGATTCATAACTTCTATATAGTTGAGATTTTTTTTTCATTCTGCCAGTCTGAGTTTGCTGCCTTCCATACAATTGCAGTGACAAAGATAATTGCCGTCTGAATTACGTAGTAATATGAGACTGATTTGGTGCAGCAGTACAGTCTGTGAACATAGCACTGTTTTCACAGTTCGTCATCTGTAAGCCTAGAACACTGGATAGGGCATACTATTACCTAAATGTTACTGTTAGTGAGGAGAACTGGTATAAAAAAAGGTAAAGACACCTACCTGATGGGTATTGTGAGGTGGTAAGAGAAGTATTGTAAGTTCATCTCCTTTGGTCATAGTTCTGTTTTACTGCTTTTGCAGATGTCTTAATCTTAGATTGTATTGGAAAAAGTGTATCTCAGAATATACTATTGCTTACTCATATTTTCTCCTTTATTTCACTAAACCGTGTTGCTGAGTTTTAGACTGTAACACTGATTTCAACTGTTGAATGCATTTGATCATTGTAGTGTAAGATTTCACCTGCATTTCCATCATAATGCAATTATGCTTTGCAGTAGTTGCAGGTGGAGGTATAGTTCAGCAGATTTCTGAAATGTGCACAGTGGCTGCTGGGCCTTTCACCATTTAATTTTGAGACAGCAAAGTCCTCAGACATGTTTCGGAGTTCATGCTTCATTGAAAGAACGTATCCTATTATTTGAACCTTTATTTCAACAAAGCTTCTGTTGAAATGCTGCCTGTGCCTCCCCATTTCTTTACCTCCCTTTCCTACTCACTCCTAGTGGTACACCCACATGCTTTAACTGTGGCATTTTATTCTTTCCTTTTATAAGGATTCTTGGCTCGAGTGTTAGACTTTTCAGATAGAAAAATATTCTTTACTTACTGGATTGAGTGTGTTTTTAAAAAGAATCAGTTGTTCCATGTAAATGATGCAGTCATGTTTCTATCTGTTCCTTTAGAACAAATGAATGTGCTTAGTAGTGTAGACATGAAAAGAAACAGGATGCTTACTTGAGGGAACAAAGTCTCTGTAGCTTTTTATTCACCTTCTAGTTTGTTGACACTGTTGGAGAATTTCATTTCACTGCACTGAAGTTAACCCTTGAAGTAACAAGTCAGTGTTATATATAATGGTAGTTGTGGATACAGTAAATGATGAGTGAAGTAAATGATGTCCTTTTTAACAACCCGACTTTAAGGGAAAACATTTCAAAAGCCTGAGAATGTCTCTTGAATATTATTTTAACTTGGAGACTAGAGTGTGTCTGCCTTTCCTAAAACAGTAAAAGGGGTAAATCTTTGGTAAACAAAAGGTGTCAATTCTGTTGCATAGTTCAGCCTGTAAGCAGCAGATGTTTACTGTGCTTGGCAGTAACAGCATTAGTGAATGGTAGGTTCCTCCAGGCTGTTAAAATTAGCAAGCTGAATAGTGTAGCAAGTACAAGTCACCACTTTTCTGCATCCCTGTGTTCTAATCTTTTCCACCTTGCAGTAAGAGTACAGTTAGATCTCACCAACAAGTTTTGTTCCCGGTGTTTCTATAAATATAGTGAAACTGCCTTGTGAAAAAGTCGATTACAATGACTATCTTTGCTAGGAAAGTAGTAAAATAGGTGTCTTTAAATGTAATAGAAAGTAGCTAGGTGCCGGGGTGCTGTTGGAGCCCAAATTGTCTCAGAAGCCAGGAGACAGAAAATTGATTCGTGCTATCTGTTGAAGGAAGTTCTATTAAAAAAAAAAAAGCTAAGATGTTACCTGTATCTGCATATACATCATGCGCTGCAAGTTGAAATCTGTTCCTAATAGTTAAGATACTGTCACAGTCCTGATTTGATAAGTAACAAGTGTTTATGAAGATCATAGAGGCTACATGGGCAAATTACTTAACTGAAAACTATCCCTGTATTGGCTAGGTGAGTAATATCTTGTTGTGATCTGGCTTTTCAGACATCAAATTATTCCTTCATCTAGTAGAGAAGTTACTCTGAAGTTAGTCCTGAGCAGCATATAGCATCTTGTTTTATGTATATCAGAGCTGCTTTTTTGTGACTGTTCTAATAACTTTGTCTGAGCAAAGATGTTTAGAAAAATGTAAACTACAGTAACATTAAATTTTAAAAAAAGTATCTCAGTTTTGACAAACTTCATCAGGAGGAAGCCAAAAGGGTAAAGTGGTTGAAAATGCCCTATTAAGATGGTTGTGTTGTCATGCTGACTGTGAAGATAGCATTGATTCTTATCCAGAAAGACATAGACCAGGAAGATGATGTTCTCTGAGAAGCAGAAGCTGTTGAATTAAGGAAAACCAGAAGGAGCAAACAAAATAGAAGTCTGTTAAGACAGAGGGCTTGAGAAATCGTTTGCCATGTACATTAAAACCTGAAAACCTTGCACATCGAAAGCAAGAAACTTGCTACTCACTAGGGCTCATAGAGACATGAAAGGCCACCCAGGAGAAGTCAGATCATGTATTAAAAATTAAGTGAACTAGTAGCATTACTTTTTTTCAGAGAAGGGTGTAAGAGACTTCTCACCAGAATGTTCTTTGACTCCAGGCAACTGTCATTTTAAATTTCAGTAAGGAGTATTTAGATCCATCAGCAGAATAGCTGTTGTGCAGCCATGTCTGGTGGTATATGCTGAAGAACTGCAGAGGAACATAATCATGAAACCATGGTGTATGGTTTGAACTTTAAATGGGTTTTGATTGTTTAGCTCCTGTGCTGTTGTCCCATGCAAACTGAAGCATTAAATGAAGTGCTGCCTTGCCAGTGCAAGGTAGAAAATAGGAAGCTGACTTCTCAAAAAGTACATTAGGGAAGACATGTAGCCTAGTGATGGGTGGTATTCTTTTGAGTCTTTTATTATGTGATTAAGAATTGCAACAGTGTTAATCATCTGAACAGAAGCTCAGTGGGGCACTGAAGTGAGAGAGTGCTTGTGTGCTTGCTGTTTTTCTGACCTTGCTGACACACTAGGGGCTGCTTTTGAAAGAGTGTGCTGTGTATGGTAGAGGCTGCAGTGTGTAGGGGAACTGGGACCCCTTTTATTCTCCTACTTACCTAATATGGGATGGCTACTGTAAAAGCATATTTTTTCAAGAATGTCTGGATCTCCTGAAATAGTTGTATGGGGTTGATACCATAACAAAATAGAACTTATTTGCATGAGTAAACATGAACGGGCTAGTGCATGCTTTAATAAAGGCAGTTGCGTCTCACAGGTCTAATTTTCTTGAAGGATTCATTGTTAATCCTTATTCATGTGGTCAGTCTGATAACACAAAACTGTTGTATTTTTTCAGAAGAATGAGATTAATTTTTGAAGACTTGGTAAAAACTGAACAGTCACAAGTGTGATGGGTTTATGGCTTAAATTCGTAGAAGTAACCAAAGGAGATAATAAATTATTTATTTTAAAATAAGAGAAGGTTACCAGTGGAATTACTCAAGACTCTGTTGCTTGGTATGTTCATCAATACCTGGAGGGAAGAAATGAATGAGAAAAGGATAGGACGGATAATAGAAAACTAGAGCTGACTGCAGACAGTCGCAGTGGGAGTGCATTGTTCATTAGATTATAAAATTGCTGATAAAATTAAATTCCAATAAATATGGAATCATGAATCTGAAGAAGAATAATTCAGGCTGAATATAATGAGTGGGTAGGCTTTATGTTGGTGGCTATTGTTCAGAAAACACCTTGAAGCTCCTTCATAATGGTTTCTTTTAAAGAGCAGCTGTATGCTCAGATATCCTGAAATAGCAGTTAGCAGCAATCTTTGCAAAGATATGGTCAATAAAATGAAAACAGGTGTGTGTCATGGACTGGATGGTAATTATGTATTGACTCTGTGTACATTTCTGGCCACTTGTCAGAAAACATGGTGCAACTGAAAATAAGCTGAAGAAGGTTAGCAGTGATCAAACTTTGGATGTGCTCCTGTGTAAGGAGAAAAAAAATAGATGAGGTAGAGACAAGTGGATATGAATTGAGAGCCTGAGGAGTGGTATGTTTGAAGATGAACTGCCAGTAATAACTTTTTTTCGCCCAAGAAAAAGAGCATCAGATAAAATCATTAACAGGCAGCATTTTAAAATAAAGCAGTTCTTTATTCTGATGCATACTTAAATTCTTATAGAATGCCATGAATGACAAAAACAAATGGACTAAAAAGACCTGGAAAAATCAGTGGAAGAAAAGTCCTTTGAGTTAATACACATTATGGTTGCAATCCACCCCAAAAGTATGTCAAATGAAATTATGGGAGGCTTTGAAGGATTGCTGCAAGGGAGTTGGATAACTGCATTGTCTTTTCTTGTTTCACCTGGTATCTGCCTACTGCTGATTTTTATAAGCAGGACAATGCGAAGTCTTTAGTTTGGCCCCACTGCTGTTAAGTGCATTCAAGTGTTTTCTTCATTGATCTTGTCATCTTGGAAAGGGAAAAAAAGCATGCTTTCTAGAAACAAAATAAAACAGGAGCATTTTAGTTTGTATTTTCTGTCTTGCTCTGAAGTTTTGAAATCAAGTAGATTCATCAACAAATTGAAATGTTTAGTTGTCTGCTGTGTACTTAAATGTTCAATTGTGGATCCAGACCCAGCTTAAGATAAGAGAAAGGGCAAACAATAATTCTAAATATGTATGCTTTTTAGAAATATCTTTGTGCTTTGCTGCTAAAATCTCTTTGTGTATGGAAAGGAATCCTGACACTTAAAAATTGGGCATGTGATCTGTTGGAGGCTATCTATTAGAGTGGGAATTCTGTAGCAAAATGCATTGCAAAAGTCTCAGGAAGAGTTAGGAGTTCTCTTAGAGATGTATAAAATTTTCCTTTTGGAAGGCTAAGTATGTTAACTAAGGATTGAACCTTTTTTGTTTTGTTTTTTAGGACAGTATTTGAATTTCACTACAATGTTGAATTGATGTTTCTTGAAGCAGAAATCTAAAATACATTGACATCTAAAAGATGTTTTTGTAAATATCATAGCAGTAATTTGCATTTTTTGGTTTTGTTTGGCATGACTTGATGCTTTTCCATTGAAAGCAAACACCTGAAAACTCAGATTGATCTTTCAAATTTGGCAATGAGTGTTCTATAGTATCAGTAGATGAGAAACAAAAGGACTTAACAGGCGTATAAAGATCCAGTGTCAGAACTCCTCATATAACACTGGTATTAATGTACTTTACACTTGAGAATATATTTAACACTTCTCACTTCGAGTAGTTCAGTTGGAAGGTCACTTCCTATATGAATGAATGGCTAATAAAGGCCTTGAGTGGTCAAAGGAATCCCCGTTTGTCAAAATGGACGCTTTCACATCAAGGAATGCTCAAATGTCCTTTTATCGCTCTCTACAAAAACTTATTAATGCCAGTGGCCTGTTTTTAAGTCTGTGTAAACTTCCACGTACACAGAAGTAAGAACCCCTGGAAGAACAAACCTACTTGAAGATTTTAATTGTCTTTGTGCTGCTTCACATTTGGATTAATATGTAGTTTTTAAGACTATGCTTTGTTTTTTAAAGAAAGTAATCTCTGGGAACTGGGAATTGAATTTGACCTTCACTGTTGGGCCAGTAAGAAGGTTAGTAAATGCCTACTAGTGTTTGCATCCTGTGTCTTTTGACATCTTTAGCAATTAGGTAATGTGATGAAGGCTGATGTGTAGGTATTGTTGAGATTACTGTGAGGTGCTGCCATGATAATCAAGTACAAATATATCTGCCCCAGATCCCAGACCCTCCATTTTCACATTTGAAAGCCTAACTGTGTGGCATCTACCTTTCTTGAAAGTATTGCTGGTTTTGTTTAAATGGTTATATTAAATAAAGTCTATGGCCTGTTTTTGTTGAAATTTATTGTAATAGTTAAATCTATTTTTTAACTGATGCTACTTTCTCCTTTAGACTACATGAAGAAATAATTGACTTCTATGACTTCATGTCCCCTCGTCCTGAAGAAGCAGCTATGAGAAGAGAAGTGGTGAAAAGAATAGAAACAGTCATCAAAGATCTTTGGCCTACAGCTGATGTGAGTGCAGTTTAAATGTTGATTTGCTTCTTTAGTAAGTTGTAGAGCTCAGTTCACTTAACCTTGCTATTATCTTTCTGTGTTTTAGAAATGAACAGATAAGACTTCAAACTTAAGGCAATTGACTTAGTATCACAGCTCTTGCAGTACTTGGCCATTTATTTTAAAAAGTGGAGGAAATTTAAAACCTATATTTCAGGTTAATGAAGACTACTGATAATTTTTTCATTTTGAGAACTGGTGATGTGAAGAACTGTCCACTTTAAGAAGTGCATTTCTTAAAGTAAAAGCTTATTAAATTGTCTCTACATAACTTCATTTTGAATATTAAAGTGAGACTGACTACCTATATATCTATTTCTCCAAGGAGTCCTGACTGGATGTTTGTAAATACAAATATGTAAGAACTGTTAAAAACTCCAGATTTTTTTTTTTAGTACTCTTCACAAATTTGTCATTCAGGGACTTACTTTAGCCCATTCAGGGAATTACTTTAGCCCTGCTTTAGTGGAAAAATTGGACTTGACTTCTTGAGATATCTTACAACCAAAGTTGTTGTATTTTCAAACCCTTGATTACCCAAAAAGTAAGTTTCCTCCAAACAAAAAACATCCAAAAGGAATGTAATGTAAACTGTATCTCTAGCATCACCTTTCTGATTACCAGATAGTAGAAAAATGTTTCAGAAACACTGTGATTTCATAGCCTTCCATGACAAAGAGTGAGGGCTGTGGCCACAGTATACTAAGCTAAAGATACTGCAAAGCTCATCTACTTCATCCTTACCTGTGATTTTCTTAGTAAGAACATCTCTCTGGTTTGTGGGAACAGATATAAACACTGAAATGGCCCAGTATTGCCCAGCCTTTTCATAGATCACTTGTAAAAAGTGAACCTGCAAATTGTTCTTTGCTGTAGCAGAGGGGAAGGAATGTATGGATTCTCTCAAATGTTTCCATTAAACTCTTCTAATTTCAGTAAAGCTGTCCTATGAGGGAAGAAGGAAGCTGAAAGGAAAGAAATTTATAACAGCTTATACATTTGTCAAACTGGAAATAAATAGTGAAAAGTGCTTGTTTCAAAAGTTTGTGCTCTGCTGGTAGCAGGATTGGTAGTCATTTCATGTCAAAAAAACCCCCACCAACCAATGATTTCCTCTAAAGTTGCATCTATAAGAGGCAGTGTATTTGTACAGGTTTAACAGAGTATGTAGTAAAGTTAGTTCAATAAGTTTTTTTACTGGGCTATATCCTTAACAAATCCAGAAGAATCTTTAGTCTTGTGAAAGTAAATGAAGTGAGCATTCATAGTTACAAGATATTTCACTTGTGTGGGGTTTTTTTTCAGGTCCAGATATTTGGCAGCTTTAGTACAGGGCTTTATCTTCCTACTAGGTAAGTAATAATTTACTACTTATATAAAAGCTTGTCTTCTTTTAGAGTAATGGTAAATTTCAAAGGGGAATTTAGGCTGCAATGTGTAAACCTATCAAATGTCCAGTAAAATTTGTCTAATGTCCCATATGACAAAGGAAAGAGCTTTTGAACTTGCAGATTGGAGATAAGTGTTTGATATATCATTGTACTGCTCTAGGTACTTACTGACCCTTTGTGAATTACCTTTTCTTCCTTGTGTCTGGGGTTAGTCTTTGGCTCTTTGTTTTCAAGATACAGTGAACTGTTCAGTATTTCCTGTGTAAAGATTGTGTTTTGCGAAATAAGGTGAATTACTTAACGTGTCACTTATCATGGAGTTACTGTGCAGAAAGTCAGAGGAGTTATCACAGCTGTATTTTCTCATATTTGGAGAGCAAAATGTCTTTAGTTCAGTGTTTTATGTCTTAATGGTTCAATAGATGGATCTAGAAAAGTTGGGTAGCTGTGTATTTAAGACATATTGTCTTTACATCAATTAAATTTTCACTAGGAAAGCACTGGAAATTTCATTTCTGTGAATAACAATCACTGATAAAAATTGTTTGGACTATTGACATGCCTGTCAACATGGGTAGATAAGGGATGGGATTGGGCTGTGGAAGTTGGAGGGAGCCAGAAAGGCAAAAGGGTGAGGAGCTTAAAGAACTCATGAGAGGACTGGAAGCAAAAGAACTAGAATATGACTTTGGGACCTAAAACACACTAGGCCATCTCTTTCTTAACATTGCAAAGGAATCCTACTGGGAACCTCGATTGAAAGTTGCAAAATGGTTGCCCTGGAGGACTTGTGGAATGCCAATTTTACCTTTTTTTGGTGGGGTATTGACTTAATGAATCTCATGCTGTGTTCTTTTTGTCTAGTGATATTGATTTAGTTGTTTTTGGGAAATGGGAACGGCCCCCTTTACAGCTGCTGGAGCAAGCACTAAGAAAACACAATGTGGCTGAGCCATATTCCATTAAAGTACTTGATAAAGCTACGGTAAGTAATAGTCTTTGAAATACTGACCTGAAAAGCTTTCAGACCCCATAAGATGTTGGTGATAAATAGTTTCTTAATTCATGAAGCAAATGATAATGTGTTATGCACAATGTTTTGCTCTGTGCAAGATTTTAGTAGAATCTATATGTGCTTAGCAATAGCACACAGGTTTTTACGTGGACAACAGTAATTCTGTGCTGTATTTGTGGAAAGGCCATACTTCATGCTTATGTTGTCAATAAAGATCTGAAAGTCAGTATTTTCAAAATATCTAGTAATTTAAGTTAAATATTTGTATAATGTTTTTCCACTGACCTTTGAGAGGACTTTGTTTAGCCAAGGGTTGGTAACTAGAGCTGTCTAGCTTGAAACCCTGATTTTTTTTTAGGTTATCTTGTTCTTAATGGCATGGTGAAGTGTTCCAAACCTAACATTTGTTTTTCCCTTCCAAAATATGCTACTTAAGAGCTTTATTTCATTTGTGAAACTGATGTGTAATATCTCTTGCATCTGTTTTGTAAGCCTAACAGATCACAATGAATATGCTAAAAACTTAAAGTATAAGATTTTTGTTACTGAGCAAGTGGTGTTTTCTCCAGGAAGCTAAGCAGAGTATTCCAAACTTCTATTTGGCAAGCTGTTACGTTTTGTGGTCTCTGAAATAGGGTGACTCTTTTAGGTCCAGAAGATTCCTATGGCTTCTGCTGAAGCAGCAGTGCATAACAGTAGCTTTGGTGATCTTTGGTTTACCTGAGAATGAGTGGGATTTTCAGAATCAGTGATACCAGTTAGTGATGGAAAATGGCACTAGGCTAGGCTTATCGATTTTGCTAGCCTTTCTTAATTCCCTCTGCTGTTGGAATAAAATCCTACTATACTTCTGCTCTTTTTTGTGTTCCATTTCAGATTAAAAATACAGGAAGTTAAATTTAAAACAAATGTTATCAGCTGAAGTTTAGGTTATGATTGTAAGACAATTTTGTAGGATATTGCCTTCAAGGTGGTGGTGTGAGATGGAACTACATATTTAGTAGTTCTATAATATATTGCTGCCAGAAGAGGAGGTATTGCTACTCCTGCTTTGCTTTTATCCATTCTGGCTTTCGTTTGATTCTGCAGTGAACCAGTTGAGCTTGATAAACCAACAGACAGTGCTTTATTTTTTCTGCTAGGCTAGTCTTCTGTCAGTTTAGTAAGTGAATGGTGCAGTGCTGGGTCAGATGAATGCAGTTCCCACATGTTATGAGAGTAGAATGTCTCCTATTAACAGCAGTGAGTCATTAAATTAAGTAAATTTAGTTGTCCTAAAGCACTGGTATTGCAGCTATGAAGGCAGATATAGCTATGCAAGAGTACACGAGTGATTGTAAGTTAATGTAATGATACATGCCTGTGTTTTTAACCACCTCATTAGAAAGCGTTCATTTGTCAGTCAAGTTAGGATTGTTAACTTTTCTCAAACACGTTCCCTTGTCTTGATAGTTGCATTCATTTGGACTGATAGTATCCATGTGTCTTAAGTGAGTAAGCTGGGGAATAGCACCAGTATTACATTTCTGGGGATTCATAAAACATTTTAATCTTTTCAGGTACCAATAATAAAACTTACTGACCAGGAGACAGAAGTGAAAGTTGACATCAGTTTTAATGTAGAAACTGGTGTGAAGGCAGCTCGATTTATCAAGGAATACATGAAGGTATCAGCTGTATAATGAATGTTATACTACTTAGCAAGGATGTGCTAGATGCTTAGCTAAACTTTTTTGGTATGGCTTAAGACTTTTGAAAATTTATTGCTGAAGACTGTTTTCATTAATACTAATTAATCATGGATATTTTAATTTATTTTCTACTGGTATCTATTCAGTGCTGCCTTTGAGTGCTAGGTGTTTGTGTGGATAAACCTGTACACTGAAGGGACTTCTACAGTCATATCTAGATCTGCAGATAGGTACTAAACTTTGCTTCTAAAGCAAGTCTGTTCAAGTTTTTTGCTTACCTTGAATTTAGGTGATGCTTGATTATGAATACTATCTTGCTAAACAATGTCTAAAACCAATTCTTCTGTAGCTATGTACTTAAAATCAAGTTTACTTTTATGCTCTGCAGTGAAAGTACTGTTTAGACGGAAAGCTTTGACTATTATGAGTGACACTGGCATTCAAAGGAGGATATAGAAATCTTCCTGTTTGGGGGGGGAAATAAAGTTGATATGTAAGCTGTTTGATCAAAGAAGAATTGAAGTCTATTAATCTGTTTCTAGAATAAAAAAAAGCATGTTTCAGTTCTTCCCGTGGAAATACTTTATAGCATACTACTGAATAACATTTTTGTATTAGAAGATGAACCTTGTGTTGAGATTGTGTAGTTCTTTCTTTGTTTTGGAATGTTGACATTATCATTGATATGACTTATTTTTCTTTGCAGAAATATTCTTTGCTGCCTTACTTGATTTTAGTACTAAAACAGTTCCTCCTTCAGAGGGACTTGAATGAAGTTTTTACTGGTGGAATTAGCTCTTACAGCCTAATTTTAATGGCAATTAGTTTCCTGCAGGTGAGTCTGTTCCTTATTTGTTTGTGTTCTTTAAAATAGTTTGGTTTCTGTACTTATGCCCTGTTATGGTGCTGTTTCTTTAGACTCCCCTCGCAATGTACAGCTTTACTGTTATGGCTCTAGGTGTTTGATCATCGGTAGATCCTGTGCACTGTCCTTCAAACATCTAAGAACTTGTGTTCACTGTGTGAATTGAAACATGAGCAGGAGCCTTATGAATGGCATAGAGGCTGTGCATTGCTTTCTATACCAGGGCCTCTGATGTGGATTATACTACCTTCCTGGGCAGCCAGTTTCAGTACCTGAATCATTTTACCGGAGTTTTGTAGATCTGCCAGGATGCAGCTTAAGTCTGTTGCTTCCTAGACTACTGATACTGAATGTGAAGAGTAGTTGATTTCAGTGTCTATTAAAATTATGAAATCAAACAGTCAAGTTGTTCTTTAATTAAATGTTGGTTAGGTTTTGCCGTATTTAAAATGGGCAGATAGTCTAGGTAAGTGATGAAACAGCTAATGAGTTTTAACTTCTTCCAATACATTTTTGTGACAGCTTTTTGCAAGTGTGCTGAGATACAGTGTTAGCATCTCTCAGCAGTGGTGATAAAAGAAAAGCCTACATATTCTGCTGCTGTTAATAATTAATTGAAATATTATTACAGATTTTACATACTGTATATAATATGGGGAGATTGAGAAAAGAACTGTATTTCAGTTGGGGTAAATGGATTCTACCCCACCCCCCTCCCCCACTTCTGAAAATATTAAGACTGATGGATTTTCTGTGAAAAACGGGTATTGCTCTCTTACTAAGCCGTAATGTAGTATGCAGGATTTCTTTATTGCTTTTGGCTTAGGGAAAAGAATTTACTAATCCTCAAAAAGCTGGAAGAGGAGGGAAGAAAGAATTCTTTGGCTTCCAGATACCGCTGAAGTGCTGCCCCCTCTTGGTTATGTGAAAGTAGTTTAAGTACATGAAGAATTAATGACTCGGTTCAGACTTGTGTAAAGAGGTTATACTCAGCTGTTTAAATGAGAGCTTTTTGTTGCCCTATGTTATGGTTTGGAAAGAATGGATTTTTAATAACTAACAACTGTTCTGTGTCACAGCTGCATCCAAGAATTGATGCCAGAAGAGCTGATGAAAACCTTGGAATGCTTCTGATAGAATTTTTTGAACTCTATGGAAGGAATTTTAACTACTTGAAAACTGGTATTAGAATAAAAAATGGAGGTGCCTATATTGCCAAAGAAGAAATCATGAAAGTCATGACTAATGGATACAGACCATCCATGCTATGTATTGAAGATCCTCTCCTGCCTGGTAAGCTTGTACACTACTTGCAGTATTCTGGAGCTCTGGCTCAACTTGTGCTCTCACAGTTTATGTTAGAGTTCTGAAGTCTGTCAAATGAGTTAAGAAGCTGCACTGAGAAGAGACTGTTGCTGGTGTCAAGGTACAGTTATGGAGATGGGCTAAGGGATCAGGTCCTGTAGTCTCCCAAGATTCATAGATTGAGTAAATGGGTTCGCGTGCAGATACATAATGTGTTGGAGATTCAGAACTGCGTTGAGTGTATAAGGTTCGTGAACAGTGCTGAGGAGTAGCGAAGGAAAGAGGTCCAGGAAATCCCGGAACAGGGTTTATTGGTAGGAACAGCACTTCATTGTTCATTATGAGAGAATGAGAATGGAAAGTATAGCTTTTCCTGCCACAGTCTGTGGTGCCATACTTCAGATAAATTATACCATATGGGAAGGAAATGCCCCAGATGAGGTACCTGTCCTGCAGGGCAGTGCAGTAGAGACTGCACAGAAACGTGGGTGTATATCCATGAATGTATAGCAAGGGAGCAGCTGTATTATGGTGTTGGTGTGAAAAGTGGTTTGCATAACTGGCTTCTGTGCTGCACAGGGACCTTTAGAGAATGCCAGTTATAGCTGCATGTACTTTTGAAAGTAACCAACTTAAAATATTTTTTTCTTTAAGATTTGATTTTGATTCAGTAACCTTCAAAAGTAATCAAGATTAATTTTCACTGAGCTCCTGAAAAAAATTTCCAGCTTTATAGTACTTGGTTTGGATTCTATTTAGACTGTCACAAGTAACTGAAATTCCCAAACAGTTTTTTAACAAAGTCAATTTTTAGTTAATTTGGACTTCAGCATTAGTATTTCTAGAATGTAATTGGCACTCAAACTCCATACTGTCACATCTTGTGGGTAGACTGCTTATGAACAGCACTTTTAAAGCAAATACCATGGATCAGGAGCTGAAGTCTGGCACCTTTCTAAGTACTTGATATGTTGAATGTTCATAGTTCTCTATAACAGGTTGCAAGCTAAGATACTCATTTGTCTAACCACATCTCTGATATGTTCGTAGCTCTGAGTTTGTGTCCATCATGACTCCTGCACTTGGCCAGGCATAGGGATGATTTTGCAGAACTTTCATTTTGTCACTGAGATTTCCTTTAGTAGCTGTGTACTTGTCTGAAGACCCTTTTGAGCAGCAGCATGAACCACATTTCTCTAGAGTCAAAAATCTTTACTGTCCTCCAGTTCTATGCCTTCCTATTTGCTAAGGACCAAGAAATTAGGTATGCTGCACAATGTTTTAATCACTGTTAATAGTGCTTTGGAATTTTTTTCTTCTTTGATGACTCTTCAGAGAAGGAAAAAAAAAAGAAAATTCATCTCCAGTAGGGGCTCTGAACTGTTCCTTCTAGCATAAATCTTGCAGAAGCAAAGAACTGTAGTTTAGAAGAAAGATATCTAGTTATATGCTATCAAAGAGTTGATAAGAATTAAATTTTAGATGAGGTTATATGGGCTAAGATAATGTAATTCTTACAGGAGAGAAAGTGTTTTGGCAGGGGAAATGAAAGCTAACAATAACTTGAAGTTATCTGATGACTATGTCCCATAGGGATATTTTCTGGCAGCTACCACAGATCTTCAGAACTTGCTTGATGGAACTAGGACGAAAATTATATCGAACATACAGGATGGCTCTTTGAATCGGATCTTATGAATGCAGCCTCCTTAGATCTTGAGTTAATCACATATTCCTACAGTATCTAAAAGTACCTGTCAAGTGTATGTAGATAATTTCTAGAATTCTGTTAATTATTTTAGTTCTGTTACTGCTTGTGTCCCAGTACAAAAAACTTTTCCAAGGGTTCAGGTCCTTACCCAGTTGACCATCATCCCATCATCCCTGCTTGATTAGTTTGTGGTCAGGTCCACTCAGTGTCTTAACTCCATGAGGGTCAGTGCCAGTGAGAATACTGTGGAGGGGATGGAAACAAGTATTTTGGTAAAGAGTGGACACAGATGTTTCCTGACTTAATTTAGCATAAGCTGCTGTAGAGTTTTTCCCTCAATCCTGGTTTTGCTCTTTATGTATTTTTAATCTTTTTTTGCAATCCTTTTTTTAGCCTGATCTCAGCTTTCTCTGAAAGTTCTGGTTAAACCTTGGAAGAAGACATTGAAAGATGACCTCTTAATCCAGAAATACAGGGATGAGAAAAAAACCTTTGAATTTCTCAAGGTTATCAAAGTAGTGTAAAAGGTTCCTCCTATGAGTGTATGCACTAGTTCAGCAACAGAATGCTGAAAGGTATAACTCATAAGAATAGCTTTCAACATTTTTTTAGGGGACAGGATTAAGTTCAGTGGGATTAGTTCTTGTAATTGGATTTTTGTCAGTGTGAAATGGTGATGTCTGGCTAATAGATCAATGATGTCATCAGAAGAATATGATGCTTAGTTCTACCTGCTCAGTACCTTCTGTTCCTAGGTTTGGAAGGAACAGGCATCAACCTGTTGTGTTGCTGTTTTGGACATAGTCAGATTCTCCTGGGTGCTGTAGAGTTTCCTCTGAGGTTCTCAAAGACTGATTACTGGGTGCTAGAGGATTATAATTTTGGTGATTTGAGAACCAAGATTCCAACAAAGATGTCAGGAGTCTACACTTGAAGCAGGAAGTGTGTTGAAATCTGCATTTGACATGTCAGACTAATCTAGCTGGTGATACATTTTGGAGTGGTAGTTTATACTTGGTCTTCATACATAGCCTAAGATTCTTCATCTTGAGTTAGTTTCCTAGGACAGGGTAATGAAATGAAAATCTCTCCCTTAGCATCATTCAAAGAAGGGAGTTTCTATAAATATCTTGTAGCTGCCACCATTTCAGTTTCTCAAAGCAGTTGTCCTTTCTTTGATGTGTAAAAAGTGAAAGCAATCATTTAGGAGAACTGCAAAGCCAGGCACTCAGAAATCTGTTCACAGGAACATGTTGGAGCAGGGTAGATGATACTATCCTAGAAGAGGTTTGTGTGGAGTTGGTCTAGCAGTATCCTGTCCTGGAGGATGTGACTGGTTGCAGGTGACAAATCTTTAATGTGTAGTTGTGAGACAAATTTGTTATTTATTCAGCAGATGTTCAGCAGGGAAGTTTATTATTTTATGCCTTTGTGATCAGGTGATTATCAAAGTCCTTCAGTCATTTCTGATGCTCAGAACAGGAATGATTTTGATCTTGATTCAGATTGGCAGTGGCAAAAGTAGCTAAATTGCAGTTTAAGAGTTTGAGTTCCTCCTGTGCTGCTTCCTTCATGAGAGAAGTTGTTCTTCATTCTGAATTCCTATGGGCACTAACAAAAGTTCTAAACCTTAAATTTAATGTGTTTTCTTTGAAAAGAGACTCTATAACTTGCAGGACTATTTATGCTTCATGTTACTTGATTCTGCAATTGCATCGGTCACAAGTACAGGAAGTAATTAGGTTTGAGACTGGCAACAACTATCAGGATTATTTGTTCTAGTCTTAGTGGCTGCCCAGAGTTACTCATTGAAGTTTTTCAAAGTTTGCATTTTGTCATTAGGACATGCAAATATATGTGTGTGTATATAAAATATATGCATTTATGAAAATACACAGATACATTGAAGTTAGCAGCTGAAACCTTCAATGCTGAATGTTGCAAAAAGGTACTTACTAGATAATAGCTTAAGATAAATGGATCTGCCTCAGTCCTAGCTCATGGACGTACTTTTGCCTTTCCAGGCCATGTTCTTAAAACTGTTTCAGGTAATGGAAGACAACCTGACAAGAGTGGTAATACTGATAGTGAGTGATGGAAGTCTTAGATGTGCTCTTTTAGGGAGGAAGGCTTTGTAAGAAAGAATGAGGATTGAATTATACATGAAATCACATACCATTGTTATCTGCTAATGTACATCTGAGGATTAAAGTCTGTATGATTTTTTTTAAAGAGCGAGAGCATTTGAGTTATGTGCTTTTAACGGATCAGTTTGTAGATTGTGACTAAAGAAGGATGCTCAGGTATGTAAGATGCGATCTACTAATGAGAATGATCTCTCAAGAAAATCTATTCAGGACAGCAAATGCAAATATGTGATCTTCTGGCTTCTTTAATATCTTGCTTTCTGAATTGGGTAGGGCCACATTGATGAGACTTGGCTGGTACAGTTCACCGTAGCTCGTGTAGTAGCTTTGGCTTCCATACCTGCTTTTCAGCTGCTATGCAAGTCAGAAGCTCTGCAGACTGTATAATTGAATAAGATGTGTTTATTCAGACATTTTTATGAACTAATTACAGGTGCAGAATGAGGCAATCCAGGAACCTAGGCATGCTATGGCATGAGCTATCCTGCCTCTGTTCTCAAATCTGCTTCAATCAAGATTCATACACAACTTTGGTGGTTTAAACTAAACTGCCTGAGTTTGCCGTAAGTGGATTAGGGAAGGCTTATGATTTCTTTTGCTGGCACAACAGTGGAAGTGGTGACAACTGATGAAAGGAGTAACTAACAGTTTGTAGCAGTGTCTTAATTTTGGTGTAACTCCATGTGGGACCCATGTCAAATGCAGCTGTCTTAGCACCGAATGAGACTAAACTAATACAATTTGCTAGAGTGTGTATTTTTAATTCCTGTTATGTGAATTTATAGAATAATTTAGGTTGGAAAAGACCTTAGAGTCCCACCGTAGATGAACTTGAATTTAGTGGTAGGTACAATTGTGTGTGTTTAGCCACTTGTATATATTCCATTTTTGTATTGCTTCTCAGTTGAATTATTTTGTATATATGTTTAGCATGTCATTATGTGGATGGTGGCATTTTTGCAGGACACAGCAATGTGTCCTGCCCCTGGAAAACCTGTACTGAATTTAGTAATTGTTTTTCTGGTAGAATTAACATCTTTGTGTTCTGATTTCTTGACCACTGAAACACCTTGGTTTATTCAGCTGCTTTTGGACCAAGTCTTTTGTGAAGTCCTTTGATACTTTGTAGTTCAGCTCTGAACTTAACTATAATGTTTCTTCCTGGATTCATTGTCCTAGGCCCACATTGGTCTATGCTTCTACTTCAGGATAGAGTCCAATTGCAAATATGCCATTTAGAGAGGCTTCTGTAATTTTGAGCCCTAGTAGCCACTGGATACTGCAGTGGTGTATTCAGAGCAAGATACTCAGGTGCTTCAGAAAACAGGAAGTATTTCTTCATCAGTTTTTATTTGACCATATAAATTACTGAAGAAATTCTGTGTTCCCAAAATGCTTTTATGTTCACAGTCCGTTTTCATTGATTATGCTTTTCTGTTAAAGTGGCACTATGGTTGGAAAAATCTTAAAGGACTGAAATGTGTTGTCAAGTAGTAAAGCCAAGGCTGTTTTTTACCCCTGGCTGCCAGACCTGGCTGTCTGACTATAGTGGCTTGATGGACAAATTGCTTAGAGTGAAGCATTCCTCTGAAGTCAAATTCAGCCTCATTGGGTTCAGTCCTCCAAAGGATAGATTTTGTCCTTTACCCATCAATTTTCAAAGCGGATTTTTTCATTAAAACCTGTTCATGGGCCCTGATCTGATTTTCAAGCTTAAAATAAACATATTCAATGGTTCATCCCTTTCCAGTGTTCTCACAGCATTTCAAGCATCATTCTGAAGGAAGGAACCTTTTACTGTAAGCAGCTTTCTACCCACTCAAGATCTAGTCTGTATTTTAGATATGCAATTTGAAGGAAGTTTTCTTTGTGTTCCTTAAATTGAGTGGTGACAGTGAACCTTTGGTGTCTGGTGCCAAATATATCCAGAAAAAAGCCCCAAATGTTTCTTCTTGCTAGTAATAGCAAGATGTTTCTAGGTGCAAAATGGAAGACAAATGCTTGTATGTTGTCACTGATACAGGAGCTTTACCATGCTCTTAACTTCTGAACTTCTTCACACATGGCACTGGATTTGGAAGGAGTTCTGCTGTAAATGTCATGCTTAAAGAGGGACAGTCAAAAAGTTTATAAAGATTATCTATAAAGATGATATAAAAATTTATAAGTTTATGAAGATTATACATTTATGAAGAGGGACAGTCAAGAAGTGCCACTGATTTGATCAAAAACCAATGCTGGACAAACTTGTCGATTCCTCTGTGATAGATTTGACGAAGTGGATAATTCTGTGGAGATAAATAATTTGTATGAGCTGGTTTATTAATCTGTAGTTTTGATAAGGTTAAGTAGGGGTTGATGTAAGTATACCTGGCCCTATGAAGATAATGTGGTTGCAGAAGTGGAATTTTAAGCTGTATTTGGCCTGCAGAAACTCTACTGGTAAGTGAGACATGATGCTTTAAGCTTGGTAGGTTCCCTCTTAAGACAGCTATAAGAGCTTTAAGCTGATCTCTGTTCTGTTTTTTCAGGTGCTGGTACATGTGTATTTTGAAAGTGGTAAATCGAATGCGTAATGTTAAGTGTCATTCCTAAGGTTAGCTGCTTTTATGGAGATAGGCACACTTAGTTGTTCCTGATATGAGTAGGATGGGCTAACCAGTTAAAGTATTTTTAAGGCTTCTGAGCTTTAAGTATGAATAATTTTCTGGTTACTGATATTAAAAAAAGATGATCTGATGACTGTCACATTATTTCAGGAAACGACGTTGGCAGAAGTTCTTACGGTGCCATGCAAGTGAAACAAGTTTTTGATTATGCCTACATTGTTCTTAGCCATGCAGTATCACCACTTGCAAGATCATATCCAAATAGAGATTCTGAGAGGTAATTAGTCCACTTTTTGAATATCCATTTGTCTGTGTCATCAATTAGGAATGTTTGGGTCTAAATCAATAAAAGGGATATTGTTATTTATTGTTTAACTGTGGCTGTATTGATATCTGCCCAGAAATTCAGGCTGCCCAGTGGTATGAGAGTGTAATACCTCAATGTGCAGCACTGAAATGAAGACAGTGTGACAAAATCCAGGATGAGTCCAATATGAGGTTCTCTTAGAGTGGAAGGGAACCAGAAGATAATTGGTCTTTCCTCAAACATTCTGCTTAAAGTATTTCAAAGGAAAGTCTGCTGGTTTAATGTTTGCTATGATGTATGTCTCTGCTATGGCAGAGAAGAATGTGTGTGATCAAATTTCTTGTTTATACACAAAACTAGACAACAAGGCTAGAAATTTCCCTAGTTCTTCAATACATGCTCCCATAAGCTGTTTTAAAAGGCTAGATAGGTAATTAAGTTATTAAAAGCATCAGTTCAGTTTGGCTGTAATGTCAGAACTGCTGTTAAAAGTAGCATACTTCTAGATGTGCCATTTTTAATGCAGTGCTTAATATCTTTCATAGAAACACTGTACAGCTAGTACTTTCTCAGCTCTCACCTTTGCAAGCTTTCTGCTTTTTGAAAGGGGGAGGAGAAAGAAAATGAAGGCATGTCAGCTGTGTTGTATTTTCATTTATGTATCTGCTCTAGCATCTGTTATTCTAACCCTTGGTTACAAATTGGGGCTAGATCAGAGGATGTCTCTTCCCTGAGGCTTCCCTAGAATCCCAATGGCTTTGAGGTCCCCAACTAATTGCAAGAAAGGATGCTGTAACAAGACTGTAAACCATCTAGGTACAATTCCAAACTCTGGTCAAACTTCCAGCATTAATGTCATTGGAAGGTGAAATAGTTCTCCTATAGTAAGTTTACCACAAAGTGGATGCAGTCTTTCACTTGTGGATTTAAAATCGACAGTATTTTAATAATGCCTGTGAATATCTAGGTTTTCTGTGGTATTAAATTCACAAAGGTTAAGACTGCACTTGTACCTGTGGTGAGATATGGAAAGAGTGGTACATAGTGTTGCACACTGACATTTGAGACTGCTGCTTTAAGATAGATTAAAGGTGTATCTGTTAAATATGTACTGGCTGATAATTCTTGTTGCTGATTCACACTTTGCTCTTACATAAGTATAGATAAAACAACTTAGGAATTCCTGAAGTTTTGCTTCTGTCTTGGGTCCTGGCCTTCATTAACTTCTCTGTGGTTCTCCAAAGGATATAGTCATTCTCTTATGAGGTACCTGTATTCATTACAGACATCAGAAAGTATATTTGTAAATGCATTTAATGGGAAGCCTCAGATGTCATCAATATGTGCGCTTCACATGTACACTTCTTACTGTATTTGGGAAAATATTTGAATTTTGTCACAACTTCAAACATGGGGAGAAGTCCCAACAGTAGTGTTCAGGTATTGTACATCTGAGCTGTCTTTCTGTTAGTTCTGGGCTATCTGTGCCAGTGATGTCTGAGTCTCAGAACTCGTCATGTCGGTGGCTTACCATTCTGTCAAAGGGAGTGGTGTCCCAAGAGGAACAGCATTCAACAAAGTACTGTCTGCAAGTAGTTCCCCCAGCACCAGTCTTGTCAATGCCAAAAGACCTGTGGGTAGATGATGAGCTTTTTGGTGAGAAGTTTATTGCAGAACCTCAACAGCAGTCTGTGTTCAGTCTCAGTTTTTAGTTAAATCTGATATACTTGGGCAATCGAGGTGTATTTCAGATCCTTCTTTCATGTGTTAGGTGGAGTGGTCCAGGCTCTATATAAAGACTTTTCTGGTGGCCTGACCTAAAGCCTTAGCCATCTAGGAGCCCTTTGTCCTGATGCATTTTTTGCCCTTTTCTAGGCTTGTTAGTGGTAGGTTAAACTGTAAACAATGGGCTCCCTTTAAGAGCAGTGACTAGCATTCTACTAGAAGGATCAACAGAGACTAAATGAGGAACACTTGAAAGGGTAGGAACTTGCAGGAGGCTGAACACCCCAGGCTGACTTGAGTTTATTCAGTTTTGTTGTAATTGGGGCTAGCTTTCCCCTAAGTGGAATGCTTTGTTCTTGAACTACTTGGTGGGTATGAATTCATATTAGATCTTTCCAGGGAAAATTTCTGTGTAGAGTCCTATTTTATGGGTGACAATCTCAGCTGATTTCAGATGTTTCTGCGTGATCATTGTTACTGCTCTTCTTCAGGGTCAGTCCAACTCAAAGGAGCACAAGCTTTCTAGCAAGCTGCTGCTTCTGATGTTCCCAGTGTGAAAAGAGTCAGATTTTGATCCTTCAGCATAGACCTTTTTCTTGTCCATGTTCTGTAGTAACAAGTCTAACAGAATAATAAGGGATAGATTCAAATCACTGTTACCAGAACCTTCAAGCTTCCAAATATAACATCTGGAGTGTAGTGGGAGTTGAAAGCTATCTTCTAAGTGGAAACAGTCATCAGCTGAATCGTGAAGGTCATTCTTACAGCTACAAGCTGTTTTGTCCCCAGTCTATCTCACCCATCCTCTTTCAAGAACGGCTCAGGAGAGATTGACAAACAGTTCAGTAGATTTTGTTAAAGCAAAAAGATTCCCATCTTGGAAGGAGGGGTTTCCCTAGTAGGCAGATGAGGGGACTGACCCATTTTGAATCTGTACAACTTGTACACAAGGTCAGGTTTGGTGTTGACTTCAGCCAAGGCGATTGAAAATCACAATTGATTTCTTAATAACTGGGGACACGGGGACATGAGTCTAGCTGTAAAATAGTTATGGACAGGATAGCCTCTTGCTTAAGGGTCAGTGTCAGTATGTGCTTTGAAAAGCTTTAGTATGGTCTTTGGCCATAGCCTGTCTCTAGACAAGAGTGTGTCATCTTAAGTGAGCTGACTAAATTCTGTGAGGAGTGATACTTTCATAGAACCATTTAGGTTGGAAAAGACCCTTAAGATCATGAAGTCCTACCATAAACCTACCATTGCCAAGTCCACCACTAAACCATGTCCCTAAGTGCCACATCTACACATCTTTTAAATACCTCCAGGGATGGTGACTCAACCACTTCCCTGGGCAGCCTGTTCCAATGTTTGACAACCCTTTTGGTGAAGAAATTTTTCCTAATATCCAGTCTAAACCTCCCCTTGTGCAACATGAGGCCATTTCCTCTTGTCCTATTGCTTCTTACTTAGGAGAAGAAACCAACATCTACATCACTACAACCTCCTTTCAGGTAGTTGTTGAGAGTGATAAGGTCTCCCCTGAGCCTCCTTTTCTGCAGGCTAAACAACCCCAGTTCCCTCAGCTGCTCCTCATAAGCCTTGTTCTCTAGACTCTTCACCAGCTTCATTGCTTTTCTTTGGACACAAAGTTTCAAGTTAGTGACCGTTTTCCTAGTTTTATTCTGTTTGATAAACCACAAGAAAACTTAGGAAATGTTTGGCAACAAGGTCTTGCTCATTGAGTCATGTTCTTTGAAATAGTGGACTATCTGTTACTACCCTGTCCATGGTCTCTGCATTAAGGTGCAGTTTCACGTTATACCTTGTCTAGCCTAACTATCTGTGAGCTATTTCCTGTCAGCTGCCCTTTTTCTTCCTTCTCAGTCTTGTATATTCCTGATTCTTGCCTTGGCTCAATCTAGTGATCCTGCAGTCAGAAGGTGAGTCAGATCAACTCTGTTGTCTGAGAACAAATACATCAACGCTTCTGTCATGTCAAGAAGTTAATCCGGTTTGTGGCTGCGTGATGAGCAGATCAGAAACAAGAGAAGCAGCAGGAGTTTACATCTGGGGGAAGATGGAGAGCGTGGTATTGTAACATTTGATGTCCATAAATTGCACTGATCTGGATGTGATAAAGATGCATCCTTAAGTTAATATGTATGTCTGTAGATCAGGGTGTTGGCTTACATGTTGGTGTATTGTGTGGTTCAGATACAGATGTGTGCTCAGACTGCCAGCAGTGTAGCCACATTTGGGAAACAGTTGAGGCCATATGAAATCAGGAATGGAAGACTGGTTCTGCTGTGATGTGCCTTTCCAGTGTAACTAAGACTTTGGAAACCTTTTGTCAATTCCCAGAGTTGCAGATTGGTAACAGGTTCTTCCTTATTGGTGTCAGACATGTGGTGCAGGTAGATGATGGAAAGGGACTGTCATGCCAACAGACCAGAGTTTAGAGTCTGAGGAAGCCTTGGCAGGGTTTTGCTACTGTATGTCTGGAGTTGTCATTTACAGGTGATAATCTTCAAAACAACAATACTCTGGGCCATATATAAAGTGATCTTTCCATCTCTCTGCTTCAAAGCTGTTTGGTCTCTTCCCAGTGTACAGTTCAACTGATCTAATTGCTGATAGGTCTGTATGCTAGGTTTGGGTTGCCCCTGGTTGGCCATGAGAGTCCTGGGAGCTGTCAAAAGGGATGTTAAATTTGCCTGCGTGTTCGGCTGGCATAGAAAGCAGAAATGTGGTCTCTGAAACAGTCCTTCCTTTGCTTCACATCTTGAAAGGTCAGTGGCTGTCACTACAATGTATGCTGTCTCTTAAGAGGTATCAGCAATATCAGCTTTTCCTACACAGAGTATTTGGGTAACACAAATTAGATTTTTTTTTTTAATCTTCATGCATAAGCAGATCCTTCTCAGATGCTCCTTAGTCTGATTTTAGACTATATTGCCCTTTTAATACCAGGGGGATATTTCATAAGTTCAATTCTCTTCTTGTAAGATAAAGTAGGTATGTCAGTAGCTTATTCCTGATTTTACTACATGATAATATTAAAGGAAAAACCTTAAAGGGCATCTTTCATAGGAGAGCTGTCTAATTTTATCAATCAGTTAACTGTGTGTTTTCCATGTCTTCCAAACAAGATCTTTGAAAAATTGTGGGAGTGTCTCCTATATCTGTAGAAATTCCACCAAAAAAAAGAAACCCAACCCAAAAGTGTGGAATTTCCTTATACTAAAGGCAGGGCAGATTAATAGGTTTCTTGTTCCTAAGCATTTTCAGTGTTGAAAACAAATATAAGCACAATTTCTAAATGTTAATTTTAAAAAAATTGTTCTCTGACCTTGTGGATGTGCTTCAGTCCCATACATATGAAATAGTGTTCTTTGAGAGGAGTATCTAGTTTGATCACACTTGCTTCCTCTTTCTTTGCTGCTATATTAAGTATACGGTGGTGTAGCCTTAATCACCTTTCAGTTTCTGATGTCTCATAATGAATGTTTTTAGTTCTGGTGTACAAGCAATGTAGCCTGGATCTGCCTTTGAACTCCTGACCTCATAACTTTGTGAATTTCTTTTTTTCTGCCAAAAATGAGTGCTTGGGGCTTTGATCTCTATTCTTGGTGAAAAGAGCTAGTGAGAGAAGAGCTTCCCAGGTTCTGTATATCCAACTCTGCCATAATTGTTGGTGTAGTAGTAGTTTCACCCTTTACACCTATTTGATAGCACACATTTTTGGTACATCAGCCAGGCTGATTAAAATACCATCTTATATCATTCACTTCCCTTCTGGTATATGAAGGCATGACTGTATATTTGCTTTTGGCAGAGTCCTCCAAGAAACTTCAGAACTGATAAACTCCTTCTCCATAAGAGTTTGTGTTATTCAATCCATGTTAATTTTCTAGTTCTAAGACCACAGCTGGTAGTGGCTGTGAAATTTATAGGTTAGCCTGGAGTAAAAGCTCAAATCTTCCTGAAGGCATTCTCAGATGAAACTTCTTAGCTACAAGATTTCCTTCTCTCAGCGTTGAGGAGACCCAGCATGTGTATGTTTGTGTCCCATGATGGCATTGCTGACTTGGGAACTGCAACTTCAGGGCCACAACAGATTCTCTGCAGTATTGGTCATTCTTGTCTTCATTCTGTCTCCTCTGGCTTAACTTCCTTTTTGAGATTTGAGAGACCAGAACTGCATCGAGCATTTAAAATGCTGTTATGTCATGGGGGTGCTCTACTTAGCTATCGAACTGTGGTTTCCAAAGAATTACCTATGATAACCCACATCTTTAGTTGGGGAGTGGTGACAATCACGCCTTTAATTCCACACGTAAAATTCAAGATTTTATTTTCCATCATGCGTTATTTTATCTACATTACATAAATAGAATGGTGGATGACATTCATTCTGTCCGTGAGGCCCTTCTGCAGCTATTGGGCTTGTAGCTTAGATGATATTTGGTTCAATGTTTGCTTAAAATGCTGGACTGCCTTTTTCAGTACTAACACACTGACATGTCTTTAAAGTTGGAAGACTAGACATGGAACATGTGGTATTTGATCTTGCATGAAATAGTAATCCCTAAGCCAGTAGGAGAATTATTGCTCTTTTTTAAAGTGTTACTATGAAATGACCTAATAAAGGTAGCCTAAATACATTTAGGCTCTGTATGTCCTCCCTTCCCTTTATACACCTAAACAAAAAGAAAATTTCAATACAGGTACAATGTACCTTTATGATGTGAAATAAAAAATAAGCTTTTCAAAACTAAAATAACATTACTTTCTCCAAGATGGTAACTTTTCACAGCCCATTTTTGTACAATAGTCAGTCCTTCATGTATCTTGAGCATGGAGTTTATAGTGTTTCAGCTGCTAGTCCCTGATGAAAGGAAAGCTTGAAAGTTTAGCTCTTAAACAAGGACACAACTTCTGCTCAAGAAGTGCAGTTCAAATAGCTGAATGTTGGGAAGGTATGTTAGCAAAATACTACTTTATATTTGCTGATCACTGTTCAGGATCAGGTAGGCTTTTTCTCTGAATCACTTACTGCTAGGAATTTTCTTAAATTCTAACTTATTCTGGTTTTGGAGCCAGTCTGTTGCTTGTTTCCACTACCTCACGATCCATGGTACTTCCTTTATAATTGTGGGGATCTTAAACCTTTAAGTTGTCCTGTAAATCTGTAAGGAAGGACTAGCGAAGGTCTCTGTCTTCAGCATGAAAGTCAACTGGGGGACTGGGATGTTAATGTCTTCAGTGCATCCCATATCTGTTGTAATCCAGATTCTGTGGAAAAAATATCTTCTGTATGGAGAAATGCCAAGACGTGTAAATTGCTTTTATCAAGTACACTGGCATGTACATTCTTGATAATTAAGATGCACTCCATTTGGAAATACAGAGTAAAAATCTTACTTATGTGTCAGTGCTTGCATGTTAGTATGATAAGTAATATACTAATTAAAAAATTGTGATGCTGCAGTGGATTAAATGGTGCACTAAGGAAATGAAAGTTCAAAAGGATTCTTTGGTTAGGGATATCTTAAAGTGACTTTTAGCATAATTTGATTGCTTGTTGAAATGTTTGCAAATATATAACCAGCAGTCTTTGTTTAATACTTAATTGAAAAATTCTTTTAGCACATTAGGTAGAATCATCAAAGTGACCCAAGAAGTGATTGACTACAGGGCCTGGATTAAAAAGAAGTGGGGGAGCAAAATTAATTTATCACCTGAACTTGGTAGGTATAGCAGGAATCTTTGAAATCGACTTCAATTTTTTTCTTGAATTTGATGTAATTCAAAATACTCATGCTCTGAAATTAATTGCTTTCATATATGTAAGAAAAAATAAAAGGACTTTGTAACTTTCTAATCCAAAAGTAGTTTTCTCAGACTGCTTTTCCATTAGCTTGTTAAACTGCAGCTCTTCTTAGACTTCAAGGCCTGTATGTTTGTATTCTGTGCTCTTACATGATACTTATGTTTTGTGTTAACAGATAATAGGTTGAAAATAAGAGACCAGATAGCTCCGTGCAATGGAGAACAGCAACAGAACAGAGACTCTGAACCATCTTACAACCAACGCTTGGCTTTGTCATTGGCTAGTACACAACAGTTATCCTCTGGTTCATCTGCCTCTTCTGTATCATCACTCTCCGGCAGTGACATTGTAAGCTTTTTCTTTTAATGGGTTAAACTAACAAGCAGAGTTTATCATGCTCTTCAAAGCTTCAACAGATACAACAGCAGTTAATGTGATGCTATCCTTAAGCTGCTACAGCAAGTTAATAGCTTCCCCTGCTTAGAAAAATTACTGAAATCAATTTTTTTTCATTAAATTAAATGGGTCTTAATTCCATCCTAAATCTTTGGTACTCCTTGTGGTAGTAGTTAGATGTAATAAAATATAATTAGCTACTCTTAACTTGGGTTTTTAGAAGAGTAGAAATACATCTTCATAAATTTTCCCATCAAGCAAAATCTCCTATTGTCAAATTCTGGTCCTTTTTCCCCACACCCTGAATTGAACATGAACATCATATTGTGCTGTGAAGGAGAATAATATTCCTCACTCTTTTCAGCCAAGCAGTTCATGTTTTAATGGTAATGGGGCCCTCATATGTAAAGTCTTTCTGTCAGCTTCCTTGTTTGAAAGTGCAGTTTGAAAGTAATTGCTGAGCTTTATTGTAACTTCTTGGAAGAGGAGGCTGTAGTCTTTTTAGGTATGTTCCCAGACTCTTTAAGATTCTATAAGGTGTTTTTGTTTTGGTATGAACTTAAATCAATATGGAATTGGGCAGTGCAGATTATAAAGCACAAAATTTCATTGCATGGCATGAGGTGCTCATTATAAATCTACTGAAGCATTTTGTGCTAGGTAGAGGTATTGGCTGGAACAAAATGTAATATCCAGTTAACTACAGTAGTGAATAACTGGGTGATGCCAAGAGAGGTCCGAGTACCTGTTTCATGACTGCTTTCAAAAACTAGTCAAATATGGAAATAAAAGTTGGGAATTTGTATTCAATAAAAATTGAATAACTTTTGAGGGACAAGCGCCTTCTTTATATGTTCTGGTTACTTTCTGTAATTCCTTTGTCCTACTGAATTTTCTGTGTTGAATTGTCTTTTCACTCCACCTCCAGTAAATATGGTAAATGTTCTAGTTGCAACAGCTGCCTAATTGAAAAAGAACACCATGATGCTTGCCAGTGATACTCAAGCCATGCTCCTGGTTTGAGCGTCAGTGAGATTCTGCTGTGATAAGTTTTATGAGAAAACACAAATATGTGCTTAATATTATGCACTCCCAACATAATGGGTGGTGAGTGGTTATGACCTCCCCTTAGTCCCATTTTGCCTGATGTTGAAGATGAAACTTCATTGCCTGATGCCAGAGAAATTAATGAAAAGTGAAAAGGAAGCTTTCATCAAGAAAGACCTGCATTCAGTTTGAACATCCACAAAGTAAATGGAAATCCTACTCTTTTCAACAAAATAAAAAGCCTTATACCCATGTGCTTGTGACAGACCCTAGTTTAAGCCCTGATCATTTATTGGTATTATGTCCTTAGTAGACTGCCAGCATGTTACCTTAATCTGGAATGGAGTGGCAGGTTTCTGACAAATAACTGACGAGTTCATCCTAATCACAATTGGATATGTGAGGATGAGCAAGTTCTGGCTGAGCAGTCCTGAGCTGCACCTGATTCGGGAAGAGAAGCCTGTTCTGCTGGAGTTGAAAAGCCTATCTGTGGCATGATCTGGCATAATACTATGCCCATGTTCCAGCAGTGGAACACCTAGCATGTGTGACAACTGGTTCTGGTGCATTGGAAATAGGTATGGTGCAGTGAACTTTGGTACCAGCTTCTGAACAAAGAATATGAATATAGTGCATCTCATCACTATAGAGTTATATGTAATATAGCTCTGGTCTTGTGGAAGGATTGTTCTTCAGGAATGATTCTGTTATTCAGAAGATTTAAATCTTCTGAGCTTCTCTGTTACTGAAGACTGAAAGCAAGGTACAGATTATAAAGAAAGTGCAGGAAACAGGGAGATCCTAGATTGACAATTTGCTGATCTCTTCCCAATAATTAAGGTTGTATTAGCAAAATATTCATCCCTATGTCACTGTTAACCTTAAGCACAAGGTCTATGTCAAGACACTGTTTTTGGAGATGTATTTTGCATGACTGCAGGGTATCTTGCTGTGTATCAACTACAAGATCCTAGCTGTCAAATTAGAGGGACTTGATAGTGTATTTGCTTTTTGATTTACTGCTAAAGTTTCACTGGTAATAGTCATCAGCTGCATCTTGACCTTTGAGATCTGCCTACCAATATAATAAAGTCAACCTACCTATGTTGAGGAAGAGGAAATAGGCTTAGCAACTTGTGGCTTGACTTGGTCATATTGCCCCTCTCTGAACTTCAGCTTCTACTGAAGTTCAAGTATTCCAGCTGTTTACTTTAGCACAGAGGTAGCTGTGTTCTGAAGTCATCACATCACATCACTGTAGACTGGCCATAAGTCTGGAGGCCTAGCATATGTTCGTCAATACGTTTGGGAAGCAATATTGACAGTATATATTAAGTATGCAAGCATTGTCAAAGCAGTGCTTGTTCATAAGGATCCTAGAATTTTTATTAAACCCTATAGTTTAATAGTTGTAACAGTAGTTAATTTAGTTGGTTGTATTACAGCATGCTGTACATTTTTTAAGGATTTGCTTCCTTGAAGTTTTGGCAGCATTACAGATTTTGTCTTATTCCATAAATAAGGCTCAGCAGCTGAACAGAGGAGACTCCTGGTGTCTTGGACTTGTGGGCACTTCAGAGATGGCAGTGGTTATAAATTTGTTCCAGCAGCAGGAGAAACAAGTGTCAAAACAATAAAAAGGAGCAGGTTTTTCTGGAGACTGGATTGGCATAAACCAGAGCTAACATTTAGATGTCAGTCTCTCAACTTTTGTGTGTACTCAGAAAAATGGAAGTGTAGGCATATAAGAGCTTAAAGTTACTACCTTGAGTTCTTTACATTCCTGCTACTGCTTTCCTTCCTCTGGGGACCATTCTGATGGTAAGCTTTTGAAGATGAAAACTTGTGAACCACTGAGGAACAAGAGAACTGCCTCCTTCAAGGACAGCCTTCTCTTTCCCCATATATTTTAGATGTATACGCTTTTCCTCAGTATGCCACCTCAAATTCAGGAGGATGATTGCTTTCATCTCTGCATGTCCAGGACTAGCTTGTAGGGGAACACACTTCCGGACCACTGTTCACACACCCCAAAACTAAGAACTGGATCTAATGAGACTAAATCATAATTTATACAAAAAGTATCCTTTTATGGATTTTTCCAAGGCAGGAAAACTATTTACAAAATGACTTATTGCTAGCACTATCTGACTGATGAAATTCTAGTTGTACTGTTTTTCTAAGTGTCCTAGATAACTGCAAAATCTTAGTCACAAAAGAAAGCTTTCCTAAGGACCAGTAAATTTCAGATCAAAGACTGTGTAGGAGAGACATTTGTCTTCTGGTATCATTATTGCTATTAGTGAGATAGCTGTTTATTTTATGGGTTTGTCTTACTGTACATGTCAATACAGAGCTCTGTACTCTCTCACTGGCACTTCTAATGTAGTTCCTTGCAAAACACTGAGTACTAAAGTTCCTGCCCTGTTACCTCAGCTCTGTGAAGAATATGAATATTAGTGATCAGGTGCAAACTGAGGAACACATGGAAATAAACCTGTGGATACAAGGAATCTGATCATCAAAATGTATTCAACTGCGCATACATTTTAATGGATTCTGTTAATTATTAAACTGATATATGTAGTAAGTCTTTTCTCAGTGAAATATTCTGCTGTGCAGGTATTTAAAATACCATATGCTGCCCTGACAAAAAGGCAGTATGTATTCTTCACTTACTCTTGCAAACAGGTAAGTTGCAAAATACTATGTATTCCTACATAATCCAACAAATGTTGAAGTGACTAATGGAAGATGGTTCATAAATATCTTTGCCATCAAGGACAGTGCAAAGCACATGAGGTTTTACTCATGGGAGCAAGAGTCAGACTATTCCACAAGAGAAAATAAGCCCCTGGCATTAGGAAATCTCACTTTAACCTTCATACTGAGTTAAGTGATTGTTATGAGAATCTGAAACCAGATGAAATGAGCTATGTTCGTCCCCAGCTCTCTGTTTCTTCTGGCTAGTTGCAGATGTCAGTCTGAGAACCTAAGCAGTGATGTCTTGAAAATGCCTTTTTTTTTTCTTGGGTGCTTTTTTGTTCTGGACCTGCACTAAGTAACTCGTGAACTGGATTTATAGTTGTTTAAGCATTGTGGAAAGCTGCTTTTTATTAGCTGAGGAAGTCCTAGAGTAGTGCTGGAGAATATCTGCTGCCTGATCGACAGTCTCTGCCAAGTGAAAAATAATCCTAGATATGTTTTGCAGTCTCATTTTAGTCTGGTATAATTCCTGGTGCTAAGTATGCTTTGCAGTTTTGATGCTGCTATGCCAAATAAAGCATAGCATTTTATGTGACAGTGATACCTACATATCAGTAACAGATGTAATGGCTCATAGGAAAGTTTTAAAGCTCTTTTATGTTACCTAATGGATATATAATCTCATATCCAGTCCAGCACAGAATCTCAAAGTGGTCTGTTAGAAGTTTGGATCTTAAAAAATTTCATACACCTTATCTCAGTGTTTCTGGTGATAATGTTCTTTGGGCTTCCATGACAAGATTATTTTCTGAAGAGTTCTGACTTCTCAAGACCATGCAGTCATGTCAGGGTAGTTGTAGTTTCAGTGATCAAGGTACCTGTGTTAGACTAGTTTGGGGGAGTTGCTTTAACTTTTTAGCATTTACAATATATTCTTTCAGACTGTTCTTGAAATTTTAGCTGTAGCCACTGCTGTTCAGGCTTTATAACAGCCTTTCATCAGAATGTTGGTCCTTGATCTGCCCACCGTTCTGCCCCCGTTAGCTAGGGGATATGCCGAGCAATACCTTAAGTGTTTCATGGAATGTGTCTTTTCACTGTCTTAAAGGATTACATATTCAGTACTGTGGTCATAGGCTTACATTATGAGAGTAATATATAAATGACCGATAAGACTAATACTCATTATTCCTATAACTCTGCTGAATACATAGATCCACACTGACTTTGGAACTGTTACTTGGTTTGCAGTAATTGTGGCTTAGTACTTGAACTCAACATGCTTAATGAAGTTATCACCATCTCCCCTTCTTTCCTGTTAGCCAAAGACTGAATTTCAGCTTATTAGCGGGAACTGTTGTACCTTCCCTATTCACAGATAGAGGTGATAGAGTATATGACATATCTTGTCCTGATAAATGTTGCTTTTTTAAGGTGATTAAATTTGCAGGTGTAAGGCATGTGCTTATCTGTTGTTGAGGGACAGACACTTCAGAATAGTTGGTGTAACAGCTCTTCTTGTAGCCTTGTTAAATCTGTCTTAATGACTATGATTAATTTGTGGAGTTCGAGTTGAAATTGTGTGTGTAGGGAGAGGGGACAGAAGAGGGTGGCCCAACAAAATTCTCAGTCTGAAAGCAAGAGCTACACAGATTTTCTCCCATCTTTGTACATGCCTGAATATTCTCATGTCCTAACCAAAGTAGCAATTCAAGCTAAGTGTATGAATGGTTGATCATCTTTTTGCAGAAGAATGCAGATTCTATCTTATTCTTTTCCCCTTCCTGAACAAATAGAGGCACATGCTCTAAAAATGAGGCCTCCTAATCTTTAGTCTTTCAAGTGCTGACTTGCAAGCCAGCTTGTCTCCAAATAAAGCAGTGGGCAACCCTGGGTGCGCAGACACAGGCAACCTGATGTTACCAGGGAAAAACATATGATTGACACTTGATTTGGGGCATTTAAGAGTTTAAGCCCCAAATCCTTTAAAACTCTATTCTTTTTTCCTATTCTTGCTGTGCAGATTACTGACAGTTTCCGTGGACCAGAAGGGAACAAACTTTTCCAGTGCTGCTTTTGCCTATTTTCCTCTTTCACCATATAGTCCCACATTTGTTTTTGTTTTTTCAACCCATATCTCTGACCATGTGCTGTTTTATACTGTCATGCTCTCCTTCAGTTCTTCTGTGTCAGTTGCTTGAGCAGCCTTTTGTCTGTATCCACCTGAAGAGTAAATTTCTGCAGAGCTGCAGGAGGCACAGTTTTGAACACAAAATTATAAAGTAATTTTATTTAATAACAAGTTATTCTAAGCAGCAAAGGGTACAGAGGGAATGTGTAAATCAGCAAGCAGAATTGGATTTTAATGCTATGAAGTCAGTGAAATAAGGAGGAGAAGCACACAATTTTGTAAAAGTCAAGCTCAGACTATTTTCTGATGCTAAAGGCTAGTTGTATTCTTGCCATATCTTAACATTCTCTTCCCTGAAAAGAAACCAACAGGTACCTAAGCCGTTTTAGGATGGAAGAAAACCTAAATTCGGTATTTATATTCTAGTATAGTACATAGTCAGCTTGCATAATGAGTCCTATAATTTAGTGCCTAACTTGAAAAATGCTAACTTGAAATATTGCTGTACTCAGTAACAATGCAGACCAATTGAAAGCCTGTGATATGAAAGTATTAGGGCTAACAAAGGAAACTTGAAATGATACACTTCTGGGGACCTTTATTTAAGATGGCTTATCTGAAATACAGTGAGTATTGATAAACCATGGAATAATCCCACAGTCAGGCCTGGCAGGATATAATGAGGTGAGGTTAAAGGGGTACTGTGCTTGTGTTTAATCTTGGTAGATACTTGTTAAATTACATTTTCAGTTGTTTTTCTGTGAAAGGAACTCTAATGCTTTTGGAGGGTGCATATTTTTCAGTTTGCGTGTGTATCCTATATCTATTCTTTCATTTTTCTCCTCATGTAAGCACAATGACCAAGATATTTTACTTTTGTAATGCAGTTGACCTAAAGGCAGAAAAAACAACCAATTGCATCTTACTTGAGACTGTTTTGTATTGTTTATAGGCTGGAAAATAGAAATAGTGCGACTGTATTGATGCAAATTCTGTGACCTCCTATAGAACTAGAAATTTCGTTCATCTCAAATCTACTTTATTTACACCACAGTTAAAGTTACGGCTCCATCTACCAAAAAGGGAAATGGCACAAATTGACGTGGAAGAAATGAGGATGGGGGGTGTGTGTGTGTGTAATACATGAAATCACCTTGGAAGCATGTTGATTTATCAAGCAGAGTTAAGTATTCTGGGGCTAAAACCATTCAAGTGAGAGCATGCACTGAAGTTCTGCTCCTGCATGTGGCCCCAAACTATGAAATGTCTGAAGATTTCTGCTGTTGCTTTGTTCCAAGGAGTGTTTTTATACTTTTACTAAGCCAATCCAATAGTTAGATGTTCTTGCTAGGGATGTTTCTGTTCACTAGCTGCTCCTGCTTTTCTGCACTGGTGATCACCTAATCCTGTGGTGAGCTGATTCAGAAGGTGAAGCTAGTAAAAAGGGGATTACTGTTTCTGTGGTTCAGCTGCATGAATTGGCTCATAATTATGTCAAATGCTAATGCAGGTATAATGGAGAAGGCCAGGATGGGAGAAGAGGCAAAAGGAGTAAGACTGGCAGCACTTACCTGTTAAATCACTTTAATTGTTAGAAAGAGGAGCACCTGAAAAAAAAATCTGTAAAGTGTTAACTATAAACCACCAATTTTCATGCTATTTTCAGTTCTTTGCTTTCAAAGATGGAACACAATTTTTACTGAAGTGTCATTGTTCTCTCATGGCTTCCAGCTTCTGAATGTTGTGGGAAAGAGAAAAAAGTTGTTTAATTAGTAGGAGAAGTTTGGAGAATGGAAACAATAAGAACCTTTTTGCCAAGACCTCTGTAGTTCATTCTTGGGGAGTGGGGTGTAAAAATCCAGATCTGTCACATTAACAAGAAACTTGCATTCTATTGTTTAAGTTTTGACTTCTGAATATTGACTTCTAGGATAGTTACTCTTTTACCACTGGGCCAAAACTTAGACTGGGGTTGTGAATTAATCTTCTTAGGTCACCCCAGGTTTTAAAAAAAAAAAAAATTGTCTTGGAAATTGAAAGTTCTAAAATGGTAGCTATTGTTAGTCAAAACTTCTCAACTGACTACATAATGAAACAAAGCAGAAGGCACCACTTCTTCATGCATTTAGAATCATGGAAATGAAGCTTATGAGTATAACTGAGTGCACATGAAATTCGTGGAAACTGAACTATTGTCTTGAAGGATGAATGTACCAGTATAGTTGTATCTTAAACCTCGAGTTAATAATGGAATCAAAATAAACTCTTATGGCCAGACCTAGTTAGTAAGGAGCTTCTGGCAAGAAAATATTTTCTTGCTGATGAGGTCCTGGGACTTCTTATAATGGGAGATGCATTTTGCAGAACAGTAAAGGATTTTTTGTTCTTTTCCGATGTCAGGAAGAAGTTTGGATTGTAAGATTGTTTCAACTCTTCATCGTTCATATGACTGCAGTGTTTTGCTGTTTTTAGACAGGAGGCTAGAGGATCCCATTTCTCAAGCAAAATTTGCAGTTAAATGAGTTCATCAGTAACACCTGAGTTTCTAGGTCTCTTCCATACTTTATTTTCTTTCCAACATTAAGGTAAATTAGAGAGTCCTCAGTAATCAAGACTCTGCAATAGTAGAAATGTGCCTTCCAGGTACTGAGTTCTTACTGCGGAAGTTGAAACTGGTTTAAAGAGTATGTTTTAAAATGGAAACTTCCCAGTAGGATAAACCTGTATCTGGTAGTCTCTCTTTGTTTCCAAAAGCGTCTCTTTAGAAGATATTTTTCTTGCAGGATGAGGGACTCTGTATGTTTGGCATTCATAGTAGTAGTATTCAAGAGATCAGGAACTTAACTTTGCTCTTAGTAGCTTTATCCCTAGATATTTTGCTAAAATCAATTGAGGGATTTTACCCCTTTATTTTACATTCATCTTTTTACAATGTGACCTTTGTAGCCCTTACCCTAGTAAGGGTCAGAGCTTTTGTCTTCCAGATATAGATCTAAAGTATCAGAGTAAGCATTTACTTACTTGTAGGTCTTCTGAACTTCAGTAATGCTTCAAGTTTGTACATTACATTTAAAAATCCTGTCCAGAAGACCAAGTAAGACTTAATCCTTTAGTATAGGCAGTGTTTGTGGAAAACCAGCTTTGTCGACATGAGACTCAATTTTCTGATCACTTGAGGTTAACCTTTCAGTTTGAGTAACAAAGGTAATGCTCTTCTTTAGAAAAGGATTTTGATGCTGATGAGAAGTCAGCATATCAACTTGATAGAGTAAACCTGTTAGCAATCCAGGATAGTTTCAGAAGAGATACATACAATCTTCTTGTATGAGAAGTGTATCAGTAAATAACATTGAGACAGAACAACATGCCTATTATTAAAATAAAGCAACACAAGCTTCCTTGTGTTGAAATTTATCTAGTCTCAGTTAAACCATATGACTTCCTTTTCTCTTCCATCTGCTGCTGCTTCCATACTGGAGTTAACTTTTTGTTGCACAAAACCTCTTAGCTTATAAATGGGAAGTGTCCCATCTGGGTTAGGTATGTGATATTCAGGGGGTCTCATTGCGTCTAAGCAAAAGAGAAAGGGGTGATTCTTGTGCGTAGAGACTGAAACTGTTCTTTGGTCAGGTTTGTGAAGGTTGCATTGCAGAAGATAACGCATTGGTTTGGATAGACAGTAAGATCCCCTTTTCCCTCCCATTTGCCTGCTCGTGGTTACTTGTGAGTATGCTCAGAAGTTGTCTGTTCAAACATGACTACCCCCCTCTTTATTTTTCCCTCCCTTTATAAGTTTTTTTTAATAATTCCATGACCAATAGCATCTGAAGAAACTTCAACTTAAAAATTCAGGTTCTTTCCCCTGTACCTGATTCTACTGCCTACTTAGTTAAGAATGTATCACCATCTTTGTAGAGACCTTAGCTTGTGTCCATGACTAATATTGTAGGATTGAGCAAAGGAGAAAAATGCCATCTCATCCAGGCAGTTGGCTTTGCATGGGCATACAACTTAATTTTTTGATTAGTGCTACAGCATGTAGTTGCCCACTGTGAACTTACTTACTAAATGGTAAACATCTGATCTCATAAATAAGAGTTAAGTTTCTGCACAGATTCTTGTTATCACTATGATCTGTCTCTGGTGAATTCATGATGCAAATATCTGAAACTGCTTCACAAAAGCATACTGTAACTTTTACCACTACTTGACGTAGTAGGAGAGCATCTTCTTTCTGCAACTTTAGTAAGCACAACTTTATGTGGACCAATAAAAGTGATTGTTCTAATAGTTGACAGTTTTATTGAGGACTGTTTCTACTGTGGGTATTCATTTTAGCTAGGATGCAAGTTTTGCTTTCTAGTGGTTCATCGCTTAGGCTGCTCAGTATTCACAACTGTCAGTCTCCCTTAAATGACCTTCTTCTTTCCCCAAGAAAAGCTTTAAAATATTTTCTTGTTTCTGTTCTTGAAAATATTTTCCTAGACAGCTTATTCTCTAACTGAAGAATCTAATTGGGAAAGCAAGGCCATGTGAGGGCAAGTAGTACTGTTGGAGATCTATTTAAAGTTTGTTTGGTTTAAGTGAAGAGTCTTTGCTTTCAGGCAATTAATCTTTAGAGAAAGAGAAATAGAATACTTCAGTGATTAGTTTAACAGTAAAAAGCCTTGATGATCTGAGCCAATAATGTCTTTTAATATGGTAACTCCTAAACCACTAATTGGCCAAGTCCAATCTCTTGCTATACTTTGAGCCAGATGGCTGGGAATGGAAAAAACACTAGTGGTTTGGGGTAAAGAATAGATTTTTCCATTATTTTCAAGCTCAGAATACTTTGGAGTTAAGGATGAGGTGAAAAGCAGCAGTATAATGTAGGGAAAGCTACTGTCGCCATTGTGTTATGGCTGAAAAATAAGTTTTTCAAGATCTGTGTTGAAAGTTGTTTCAGAAGGCTGTAGCTTGCTTTTCAACCTTCTCAACTTAGAAAATAATCGGTCGTTTAAGAATTGAGGCAGTCAGTTGGGTGTTTTCAGACTTCAGTAATTCCTGTAAATCCCTGTATCTGTGCTTGCCTCCTTGCTTGTTGTCTAAGTGCTCCAGGTGTCCAGTGCTTTAACATCACCAGTATGACTGCTCATGATGCATCTGTAATTGCTGTTGGTCAGGCTGAAAGGAGGAGGAATACTAATCAGTAATATCACTTCCACTACAGTATATATTTCTGTAATCCTACATCCATCTTGCTTCCCCTGAAGAATTATCACTCAGATTTCAGAGGGAAAGTGAGGGAACAGAACTCCTAACTAGCAGTGTAGTCAGTGACTGGTGTGCATATACTAGTCTTGACTGGCAGACCGTCTCCTTGTTTCTTGGTAGGTGGAGCCCTAACTTTGCTGTTTCTGGGTAGAATGGGAGAAGACTATAACGATGCCAGTGAGTAACTTTGTCGTACAAACAACAGTGTCCTCAGAACACTGTTCAGAGGACTGATTCTGTGGTGACACCTAAAATTCTAGCCCTTGTATCACTAACAGTGTTGCTGTTCTTGTTCTGTTTTTTTCCCAACCTTAGTTCCTATCTTTTAATTTGAATTTGGTAGTGGTATAACTGGCTTTAGATTGCACTGACTGGAACTGACCTGTGATTGCTATAGACCTGTTGACATTGTCTCCCTGATGCAGGTTCAATGAAACTTTTGCTAGATGTGTAAAATAAACATAGTGATGGCTTGTATTTTATTTTTTACCATTGAAAAAAAATCATTAAATTTTACAGTGTTCACATGAGTTGATATTTGGGTGCATTTTCACATGCATAGCCTGTATATACTGTACTTTCTGTAAAGTTGCTTTTCTTTTCCCCTTTTTCTCTGCCAAAAGGATTCTGATACACCACCTTGCACAGCTCCTAATGTTTACCAGTTCAGTCTGCAAGCACCGCCTCAGCTTATGGCCAGTTTACCACCCGCATTGCCTATGCCAAGTGGTAAACCCCAATCTGCGCCTACGAGAACCTTGATAATGGCCGCCAGTAATCAGGTATGAGCCAACTAAATGGAGCGACTTTTTCATGAGAAAGTGATCAAATTGGAAGTGTAGATCATTTGCGCTGTGCTGTCAGTCTAAAAACCTCTGAAGATAACCTTCGTGTAGCATGTGCTAAACTTCATGTATTCATAAAATTATCTGCCATGTCAGAATTGTGGGGAGAAGAATGGGTGGGAAAGGGTTTGGTGTTTGAAATGCATCTCTGAATATAATAGCCCTTCCACAGCCCACTGACACCTAGGAGTAAGTTGGAGGAAGAGTGTAGATGTCTGACTCCCTAAGTTGTATTTGAGACTCCTGGTGCCTAATCAGTGGGATATTTGCAGATCTTTAGGTTATTTAACATCCTGCTCTTGAAATAGAAACTTCACGTAGGTGGTGTATCTGTAAGCTAGTTTTTGAATCTGAAGAAATAGTACTGACCTGTCTAGGCTTGTTTGGTTGTCTTGATTTTGAATTATTAGAACAGATCTGACTACACACGTAACTTTCTGTAATACATTTTAAAGATAGAGAACAGAAAATTAATTATGGACATGTGTGTAAGAATTTTTACCAAGATATTAAATGTGTGCTTAAATGTACTGGGAGGTGAACATGCAGGGAAACTGTGTTACTCAACTAGCCTGAAATATTTTAGCTTATGTATCCATTATAGTACAAGGAAGAAAAATCCTCAGTCTTTCTTACAGCCTCAGTGCCTCTATCTGTAGAAAAAAATTCCCTCAATCTTTATTATTAAAACTATTAGTTGAAACAGCTGCCTCACATGAGCTTTAATGCAAGTTGTGAGTTGTAGGTTGCCTGTGATAACAAAACAATGAACTGGTTTCTTTGAAACCTAGTTTTGGTCAGGTTCTTATAATATTTTCTTTCTTTCAGTCTTCCTGTCACAGTTCTTGGGAATCCAGAGCCAGGATATTTTCAACTTAATGACCCTGTCTTTTTCGATTCAGCACTTGACACCTTGGGCATGACACAAGATGTATTTACTTCAGTTTCTGCTTTAAGATTATTCAAGTATTTTGCAGAGTTGCAGAATAGTTGAGGTTGGAAGGAGCCTCTGGAAATCACCTAGTCCAACCCTCCTGCCCAAACCAGGTTTAGCTACAGCAGGTTGCTCAAGGTCTTGTCCAGTCAGGGTTTTGAGTATCTCCAAGGATGGAGACTCCTCAATCACTCTGGGCAAACGTGTTCCAGTAAAGTTTTTTTTTCTTAAATTTATATGGTGTTTTCTGTATTTCAGCTTATGCCTGTTGCTTCTTATGCTTTTACTGGGCACCAGTGAGAAGACTCTGGCTCTGTCTTTACACCGTCTCATTAGTTAGACCCATCAATAAGATCCTTCCCAAGCTCTCTCTTCTTGAGATTAAACAGTCCTAGCTCTGTCATAATTTTCTTCTATGGCAAATGTTTCAGTCCCTTACTTATCGTCATGGACCTTCACTGGACTCAATCCTGTGTGTCCATGTTTCTATTACTAGGGAGCCCAAACTTGGGCCCAGCACTCCATGTGTCACCTCATCAGTGCTGAGTGGAGGGGATATGATGGCCTCCCTTGACCTGCTAGAGAGACTCGTCCTAATGTAGCCCAGGATGCTGTTGGCCTTCCTTGATGCAAGGGCATGTTGCTGGCTCATGTTCAACTTGTCGACTGGGAATCCTGGTCATTTTATGCCAAGCTGCTTTCCAGCTAGTCAGGGCCCAGTGTGTACTGGTGTGGGGGATTATTCCTTTCCAAGGGCAGAGTTTAGCATTTCCCTTTTTCAAACTTCATGAGATTCCTGTCAGCCCATTTCTCCAGCCTGACGAGGTCTCTCTCTTTAAGACACCACAACCATTTTATGTATCAGCCACTCCTTCCAATTTTGTATCCTCTGCAACCATGCTGAGGGTCACTCTCTCCCATCATTCAGGTAATTAATGAAGATATTAACTAGTGTTGACCGTACTATCAGCTCTTGGGGTATACCACTAGCTGCTGACCTCCAGCTGTGCTTTGTGCTGCTGATCAAAATGCTTTGAGCCTAGCATGTAAGGGAATACTTTTCATGCAGCTTGTGAGTTTGATTTATATGCAGAATAAAAAAAAAAATCAGGTGGTGCTTTAACTATTGAAACTTTTAGATGAATAATGAAGAAATTTCATCTGAACAGCATTTTCAATGTTCAGTAATATCAGCATTGAGTTTAGGGCATGTTATAGCTTGATGCCCAAATTCTTCATAGTTACTACACAAATGCTTGATTTAGACACTTCACTGAGGTGTTTTTCACCCTCTTTTTCATTTAGACCAGGCTGCTTTATCTTTGCATACTGTAGGTGTTCCACTATTTCCTTGCAGACAGGTTAACATAGAAGGGGCGCCATCTTTGAAAGCTGTTATCACATGCTCTTGCCAGCTACCTCTGCAATCCTCAGTCATCTACCAAGCCCCACTTGTATCTCGAGGTATGCCTTTTGTTTTAATCTTTCAAGTGATTATACAGATTTCCGCCCCCCCCGCTGCTTTCCCCCCTTTACCTGTCTTCCCCTGCTTCTGAATCTTACCTAGGCAAAACCAGCTTATCTGCACAGGAGATGTTTTCTATTAGTGAGAAGCTATTTTAGTGTCCGTAGTTGAGTATTCACATGCTAGTGTACAGTCTGAAACTTATAAAGTTTTTTTTTTAACTAAAACTGGAGAGCTATTTTAAGTTAAACTTCATCTAAAATACAGACTTAGTCTAGTTTATTCTTTTGTTTAATAACTCTGCTTTTCTGAAGAGGTACCCTGGAGCTTAACTTCATCAAAATTATCCACAAAAGATTCTAGTTTTGAGGCATGCAGTTGGTACAAAACAAGTTGGCATCCAGAGTTTTTTGCCTCAGTTGTGAAGAGGCAGTGTTACATGAATTCTGGGTCTGTGCTGGAATTTTGAATCTTGGAAAACAACTGCTTTGTAGCACTTTTTCTGGCTTTCTGTTACTTGGCTGTCCTTTCCAATACTTGTTAACTGTTCTTTTAGTAGTTTGTACAATACTTGTATGTTGAAAATTGGGAATTTTTCTGTGGCTCTCACTTGACAAAGATGTGCCTTTGAGATTTATGTTAAATCAGAGGAGTTTTTTGCTATTTACAGTTCAGAAATGGGATGATGTTTTATTTACATTGAATTTACCAAAAGCTTATGTACTGTGAAGTAGAAATGTTCTTTTTTTGATAAGTATGATGATCAAGTCAGAAGTAGAAAATAGTATCATTCTACTCAGAATAGTGTAAATGTCTCCTTTTTATTTGCAACTTTCTGGACTGAGCTAGATTAAATCGACGGATTTCCTTTTGCAGTTGATGTAACTTAAGACCATATTAGTTTATAATTTTTAATGGGCACACTTTACTAGCTCAGATGACTCCTATCCTAATAGACATGTGCAAGCCTTTTTCTTAACAGCAATTGTTCTTTCATATCCAAAAAGTCTTTGAAAGGGATTCATTTGTCTGCATGGTGTCTTGAGCCTTTTCCCTGACAACTTTCTCCACCTCAGTTTATCTTGGAAGCTGTACCCAGGTGTCCAGTACTACCCTCAAAAGCAGGAGGTGCCAATGTCAAGAGCACTAACTGTATTTTGAACAACTTGCAGCCTTCTAGGCAAATTCTGTGCCATTAGAGCTTCCTAATACTTTTTTTTTGAAACAACTTTAGTATGATTACCAATTCTGTTTATGTACTGCATGATTAATTGGAGAATTTCCAGGTAGTTCAGGGACTAATTAAGCTTCTGATACGGGTCTGCGTGCTTTTCAGGATCATCATCATCATCATTTTTCCAAGGTAATCATTCTTCTACTTTGTTGACAAGCAGTTTGAAATTTCACTTGGAAGAGCAGAAGAGTTTATAAAGTAGTGCTGCCCACTGGTATAAGCAGAATAACAGATACTGGCATGCATATCCAGATGAATGGAGGGGGTGGAAATTGCTTAGTGACTTACCATCATGAAGAAAGGACTACTTTCCTTGTTATTTTGGGATGAAATTTAGTTCAGTTCCTTCATAGATTGTTGGTCACCAATGAAGACAGAAGAAACTTCATGTTGCTTAGGTCATAAGAACTCTTTTCTTTTACTTTTTAAGCTGCGTTTTTTTTTTTTCCCAAAGAATGGTCTTTTGATTCAAAAGTATCTAAAGCCAGTAAGTACAAGTCCTGCTGTGCTGGCTTCCAGTGTTCTAAGAAAACCTCCACTGAAGACCCTTTAGATGAGTGGTGTCTGGTCGTGAATATGTTCATTGAAAATTTCACAGCAGCATTCACTGGCTCAGTTATGAAGTACAGGAGACAACTAGGAAATGAAACTTTAATGTCAGTGCTGAAAAAAAACAGTCTAAATAACTCTTAGAACTTGTAGAAGTAGTTAGTTTTTCATATTTTGTGTTTGGCCATATAAGGCCAGTCACTTAAACCTGTAAACTGCTTGTTTATATTGCTTTACAGGCATTTCACTGGCTAAAATACTTTGCTTCAGAGTTTCCTCTTATCCAGAAGAATTGTTAATGTCTCACTAATAATGCTGATACTGCTAGTATCTCTGGAATGATTCCCCAAAAGTTAGCAGCATTGGAAATATAACATTGGTCAGGGGCTTGAGTCAAAAATGTATCTTTTAGATGAGTGTGAGCAGTTAAGTGTAGTTCACTGGGATGAAAGATACATTTGTAAAGTTACATTTTAATTTATGTCAAGGCTGAACTCTAGTCCACTTTACCGGTGGACTAGTCAGATGTAAAAATATGCTAAATTCCCTTAGTATTGTGTGATGCTTCAGAGTTTTTAGTATGTTAACTTCAATTTAGAAGTGACCTGATTTGTTTCTTCAGTGACATTATTAAGCAGTTCAGGTACTGAAGGTTTCTTCAGTCAACCAACTGGCATTTTTCTTATCTTTTATTTAGAGCACGCATTTAGGGTGGAATACTTATTCAGTGTCCATACCCTTTCTTAGGCAAAGAAAGGAGGATGCTTTGTCTACTTTGGGAGCTGTTTTGATTCTAAATGTCAGACACCCATCTTCTGTGTATGACAGAACATTGTTTGGCTTTTGATTTAATGCATGCAAAATTAGGAAAAGATGATGAATTCTTTTCCTAAAGAATGGAGAGAAGAAGCTACGTATGAGTTTGAGGCTGTTCAGCTGAAAACAGTACTCAATATTTTTCATCTTAGATGGTCATATATTTATATGGACAGTCTTAATGTGGTGATACCCTTCTGTGTATGGAAGCTGACTCAGTTTGACTAGATCCTGGATTACCTAATCTGACTGTTTACAACAGAAGGTTGGATTAAATGATCTCCAGAGGTCTCAATTTAGACATCCAGCCTCCATATAGACATCCAGGTCTCCGTATGAGTATCCAGCTAAATGTTTATATGACTGAAACTCTCTGGCCACCTTGGTGGTTGTTTTCTGAGTGCTTTTTGAGTTGCAGGAAAGACACAAAGTCTAAATAGTAGTTTCTAGCAACATAAATAAACCTACCATAAATAAGATAGACTAATGGAAATGTAGAAGTAATATCTGATTTTTGTTTGTGTAGTACACCTTCATCTTCCAATGTCACTGTAATCAGATTGTTGCTTCCAAGCTGAGATTGATTTGAATATTCACATATGCATTTCCTGTACTGACTTGTTCACATGTACTCTGATATCAGCTCATCATTTGGAAAGTGTTTTGGGTCTGCTCCCTGTAAAAATACTTTTTTGTTCAAATAAAAAGGTGAGAAATCTCAGTGAGGTAAGATTTCTCTTTAAAATAGTCAGATTTGCACTAGAGAAGCTATTATCTCCTTTTCTTCTTAATGACAAGTATGCAGATAACACTTCATGGCCCATGTCACAACAGTAGCAAAGTTGCAGTATGAGTTCTGTCTTCTGGTAGTGTTGTTTTGACTCCCGCCCCTCAATTTTTTTGAAACAACTGGTGACAAGATCGAAAAGGATATTTATTTCGTGTGTGAGATTCGACTTTCTTTACTATAAAGTAGTTCTAAATATGCTCAGATTATGATGGTAGTCTCTACTGTCAGTCATTCTGGGGACTAGGCCCTCTGATCTCTCAAATACTAGTTTCTCTTTGAACTGGTCATACTAACAGTTGCCTAACCTGTTGTTAAAGTGAAGAGAACTAAAAGCTTCCTTTTGTGGCAGAGCTACCGCACAAAGTAAAATAAAATACGAAGGACTGATGTAACCCACTCCCTTGTGGCTGTGAGTCTTTCAGTTCTCCAGTGTTAGAAGATAAGAAACATCTAAAACTTTTCTTGCTTTTGAGCTCTTTCTAATCTCCATGTTGATTTTTTTCTTTGCTGTTCTCACAGCTGGCTGCATAAATGCTGTGTTTGTCTTTTAATGGGAGCAAAAATGGGTTTTGGCTGATGTTATAAAATCTGTTCAGGACTCAAGATCTTGTCCGTTGTAGCTGAAAATAGCCAGTAGGTCCAAATAAGGGGCCCAAAAGGAGGGAAGCAGTCTTTGTTTGCAGTGCTTTGAGCCTTATTTCCCCAGATCGCCAGTTCTAAACAACTTGAGTAAGAACTTCGTTTTGTTTTGCTATACTTCATCTTAGAAAGCTAAACCACTTCCAAATTTTACCAGGTTAAGAGTATGCCCAGGTAGCTGGTGCGCATATCTTGTAGAATCCTGTTAGCTAATTTAAAGTAATGAGGCTAGTTTGAACCATTGCCTAATATTGGATTTATTGCTTGTGTAGTAATGACTAAAATGTTAGGTTATTGCCCATTGCTTCTCTGCAAAACAGTGAATTTATTTCATAAAGAACAAGTTGTTAAATTTTACTTGCATGCAAGATGCATTTTTAGTATATTTCCAGATGTTGTTATATTCAGAAAGTGGAAAAATTAACATAAATCCTTTAAAAAAGGGTTCTTTATGTTTTGGGGTTTTTTGCTACAAGCCTAAAATAGAGAAATTGGAAATAAGGTAAGAAATTGAAATGAACTTTGAAATATTTTGAGGATGTGTATTAAGTTATTTAAGGGGACACTTAAAATGTTAATGGCGCATTGAAGTTCTTCTGAATACTACTCTGGTATTTCACATGAAATGATTTTGAAGTCTAAGAGTTTGATTATAATTCCAATCAACTGCAGACTAGATTCAATCATGGCCATTAATCCTCTAGTTTTAACAACAAAAGAGTCAATATGTCATCTTTCTAAACTATTGTAAGCCTTTTCTAAACTTTAGCTTTGTAGCTCCTTAGCAATTGAGTGCTGTAAGTATAATCTCTTTACTTTTAAAGTTAAGAGTACTGATACTTTGTTTTCATTGCCAACACTTCTCTGCTTTTTTCTTTTTACTTTAGACATGCTAACAGGCAAAAAAATCACAAAAACTGAAATGATTCAGAAACCTTGTTTATGTTTACATTTCAGCTCTATTACTTGTGCTATTTCAAAGTGTAGGTGATTTGGTTTTGACTAAATTTTCTTCTTGAATGACAGTCTTTGAATGTTAGCAGTTTTGTATAGTAAATTTGCCAGTATTTAAGAATAAAGGTTCGGTTTCCTTTGCAAATAACGAATTGGTATTTCAGTTTCCACCAGATTTCTGTTTTTTGGAGTAAAGGCCAATAACATCCTTTTCTTAAATTTCTGTTAAAATATCTGGAAACTTTTTAAACTTGGTATGTGATTACAGAATTCCACCTCACCCCTCCTCCTCATGCCCGGCATGTCTTAAATGCAATTTTTTAGTTTTCCCTCCAGATCTAGCAGCTTTTATTTGCAGGGGATCAAATTCAACAGACTGGTCAAAAAACTCCAAAAAACATCAGAAACCAAACCAGTTCTATCATTCAGTTGTTGAATCAATAGCCCTATGATGGGAGAGGAGATTATCAAGAAAAATAGATCTAAAGTCAAAGCATCTAAACCATCATCTGTCATATCACAGATGAAGGGCTTTTTTTGATTATCTGATCTCTTTCCAGCCATCATCTGCTTAGACATGCCATTTCTCAGTGACTATGAGAGTCATAAGGATGTGAATATCCAGAAGTGTGTGCACAAGAGAGCTGTTTGATACAGCCTGTTGAGATTTCCAGAAGACATGAAGTAAATTTCTTTTGCCAAAGATTCCAAAAGAAACTAAGTGAAAGATGTCTGTTGTCTTGTAAACAATTAACTAGCTAAAAGATGAGAAACAATGATTCAATTTTTGTAGTAAGTGGAGTTTGTCAGGAAAGCCCTGCAGGAGTTTGTGCTGGGCCTTGTGCTGTCTAGCATCTGAAAGGCAATGGATGAAGTGTGACCAAGTTTGCTCGTGTTGTTAAGCTCCTTAAGGGCCAACTGAGAAGGGGTGCAGAAGTGACCTTTCAAGGCGTTGCATCAGGAGGGAGAGAAATACATTAAACTTTGTAGAGAGTGGTAGGCCCCGGGCTGACAGTTTCTTGCAAAGATGAGATCTTGCTGTTTTTGCAGAAAACTGCTTTGATAATGCTTTCTTGATTTCCTACAGAGAATTGAGTGTCAAACCAAATTTTACACATTATTAGGGAAAAAGAGCAGAAATTAAAACATCATGTAAAAATCCATGTACATCCCCCATTATGAACAGTGAGTACAGTTTTGCCTCCTACATCAGAAAAAAGTTATAATACAAATGGAAGAAGAATAGGGAAGGATGATAAGAGTAGTGAGACATGGAATTGCTTTTGTGTGAAGAATGATTCTTTAACCTGGAGAAGAAAATGAGGGGGTATATGATCTAGGTCTGTGTAGCCATCAGTAGTATATGGAAAAGTCAGAATGACAAGAAATTAAACAATCTTTGGAAGTTTGATTACCTTTTGATCAAACCAGGGATATGACTTCTTCTAGGATACAGGTAGATAGGCTTATTTGTTATGTTTGCTGTGGTGCTTGTGTGATCTTGTGGTGACCTGCCTTCCTGCCCCCAATAATTTTTTTTCTGAATCCTCAAATTGAGGATGAAGTTGCCAGGTTTTTCACACTTCCAGCTGAAGAGGATAGGTTTGCTGAGACTTTATATGCTTTTTGGTCAGTGTTTTGTTCTGGTTGTACAGTAACAAAACTAAACTTTTCCTTTGTCTTTTTTCAGCATATAGTTGAGGGTAACTGTAATGAATGGCTGGTTTTAGTGTTTTGACTGTTGAAAGATCACTTTTAGTATTTTGACCTCAAATAATATAGATGCTTAATTGTTTGCTTTATATAATTGCGAGTCAGATGTACACTTACTGAACTAGAAAACTTTGCACAAGAGTGTGACAAGATGGTGTGTTTGCTTGAAGGACCGCAGGCCAGAAATATAAAACATATTCTAAATTTTTGTTATTTCATGTTGTTGACTTTCATAAATAGATTCTAGTAGATGTTTTAACAACATATGCCAGTAAGGTTTTGGCAGTTGTGTGTATTATGAATGAGGGATTCTCAGGTTGCATTCCCTTTTTCTGTTTGTCCTTGAATATTTCACCGTTGGTAGTCTGAGGATAGCACTTAGCATGTCTGTCTTGCGTGTCTAGAAGTTGCATGTTGAAGGTTGATTAGGTTGCTGTAGGGGACACAAACTAAAAAAAAAAGTCAAGGGTGTTTTACCACCCTTCAGTTAACTTTAATTATTCTTCAATACTAGTCTTCACCAGTTTGTTTTTCTGTATGCTCCGAGTCTCTTCTGATGATGATTTGACAGTAAAATGTTGTTTATGGAATTATGCCTTCAGTAACTGTTCTGGTTTTGTGCATACAATTGTAATGATGGCTTGGTGTTCTCATATTTTTTTTTCTAATTCAAACTTGTTTGGAAATATAGGTGACTAAAGTAGCTGCAGATATGTCATATTCTAAGCAGTTGCCTCAAATGTTAGCTTTAGTGATGCTCCTGTTTAACCGCTTATGGAAGAAAAAATGATGTATTAGCTTTTGTTGAAGGCAGTCAGTTGTCTGTTTTAAAGTTGTTGCTGTCAGACATCAGAAAAAGTTGCTTGCATTAAAGTTATCAGTATTTGGGAAGTCAGTTTCAATTTCATCTTCTGAAACTCTTGTACCTATTTTAAGTACATAACACATTAAACCAATTTACTGTATGCCATTAGGTGATGGGAGGACACCTGTAGTACCTTATGGTGTGGTAGATTTATTCAGGCTTCCACTAGACCTTTTTGGCAGTTTCTGTTCCAAGTTATTGGAGATTCCCCGCAAGGAAAGTGTCATGCTATGTTCCTGATCATTTAATTGTTTTGCCTTGCTCTGGATGTAAAATATGATCTAGGAGCTGTGTAGCCCTGTGGTCAGACCAGTAGGATTTACAAGCTCCTTACAAGCCATAGCCAGTTTACCTGTAGCTGAGTGAGATTATAGGCAGAGCAGACTTGTGCGTTGTATGTATCAGCTCATATGATCACGCGCTTACATTTATCCATGATGTTTTGGAAAGTCTTACCAAGTATCTCACTTGGTCGTGCTCTTGCTGAGATCCTCCAAAATAAACACGACTGTCATAATTAGTATTTAATGTGGAAGGTTTCTGTTTTTAAGGGTGGTGCATAGCGAGTGCATTTCATACTGAGATCCAAGGTTTTTCAGGATGCTTTGAAATCTACACCATTTCATTTGCAGGACACTTCAGAAAACACTTCTTAAGCTGTTAGTGCCATCAGACTTGCACAGCTAAAATCAGACAAGCATGAAAAGACCAGTTGCTTCAAGCAGCGTTCTGTGGGAATGAATTGTATGTTGAGGAAATGCCACTGGTAATATGTTTTGTTTCAGTTTTTTCTATGCCTAAACTGAGTGCTTATCTTGTGTTTTTTAGCAGCACAGTGGAATGAAGTTTTCCATGAAAGGAACTCATAACCAAGGCAACAGCTACAGCCCTGTCAGCAGTGGAGGCATGAGGCAACCAGTTGGTAATAGAGGACACCACCAGTACAATCGTAATATATGGAGAAGAAAAAAACACAGAGACAGTTTGCCTATTAGTCTGAGCAGATAATGGCAGATGCCAAAATGACCTTCCCTGTTCAGACAAACTGAGTGAGTGCCACTCGACTTGAGGGATGGAGACCAGCGTCCAGCACATCGTTTTATTGGTGTTGCCAAATATCTGCAGCTGACTTCTTTGCATGTTTCTTTGTGTGGTGGTTCAGTCCATCTTCAAGAAGTAGTTGTGCTTATCTGTGAAGCCTTATTAAATGTGGAAGTTTGTTTTCTGCCTTCCCACAATGGTTCATACAGTGCCGAAGCAGCTCTGACAATAGAACTGCAAGGACATTTACAAATGCTGTGGCTTTTTTGCTGTGGCTACATCTGTTCCTTTGTGGGTTCTGTTTTCTTTTATTTTAGAAGTGAAGGAAACTTCAGCCCCTTGGAATTATTTTTTTTTCTTTGCAGCAAATCAAGTTGGGAATTCATAAAAGTAAATTTGCTGCTCTCCTGTTTTTCTTTCAAAGTTCAGAATTTTTTGCTCTGTAAATATTGGAAGTATAATTTGTGCAATAACTTGGAATTTTTAATTTAATTTCATATTGTCACATAAGTTATATTTAAGGGGAAGAGGTTTTTTAATTTACAGATCCTTTCCCAGGTTGCATTATCTAAGTTGGGTTCATAGTTTTGGCAGGTTGTCTGAGCAGTGTTACAAACATGACATTTGGTAATATTTGAGGCTTCTTGATTCACAATGAAAGTGCGATTTGGCTTACGGTTTTAAGAAGGTATTAAGCTCCAAAGCATTTTGACCCTGTGTTTTTTAGCTCATTGTCTGGCCTCTATCAGTCGTCTTGCTCTGACCAATGAGTTTTAATTTTATTCCTTTAACTAGACAACAAATTCAGCATTTGTATTACCAGAAGTAAAACTTTTGAGAGGGAGGGGGAAGAAGGTTGGTTCAAGTCCTGATGTGAAATTAAAAAGCTGTGAACTACATGCTTTGATGCATTTTAGTAACGTAACCTGTTAATGTTTGGGTTCAAACAACATTATTAAACAGAGGTACCCGGCTTAAGGAATGTGGAGAAAGGAAATATGTTGATTCCATTAAGGAATCTGTATAGCAGTATGCATTAGTTCTGTTAAGAGCAAATATATAAAAAGTACTTCAGCTGCTCTAAGCATTACGAGAAGTATCTTTTAATGTATTGCAGGAGAGCACAGCCCAGTGTTGTACACAGTATGAGTGGCTGGCACTTAATTTACAGATGCATACAGGTATACTATGCAAGTGTGTATTGCCATGACAAACACTGTCTAACTTTTTGAAAAATGTACATCCTGCCTAACCCTGAGTTTTTAAAGCACCACAGTTGTCCTGGGAGTAGGTCACATCTCATGCCCTCTGACTTCCCATTTTTTTAAATGAGAGTTCTTAATGAGAGTTCTTAAGCTATACAGAAAACTACAGATCAGTTATATAAGTCCACTAGCAGAGAAAGCTGAAGAATCCTGTTAACAGGACATCTATACTGTATACAGATATAGAAGGTTTTAAAACTGATATCTGAGTATTAAAATGAGGTGTCAAGCATGAAGCTTTTTAATATGCTGTATGCCTTTGAAGCAGAAGTAGTTCATGTTATTACTGAATCTGTTGAACACAAACAGGTCCTTGAGGGGAGAGAGGGCAACATTCCAAAGTAGAGTAGTGCATATCTGTTTGCAAAAAGTTTGTCTTAATGCTCCGGACTCATCACAATTTAAAAAAAAGTTTTAAAAATTGTGAGCTGATTCATAAATAATATCTAAGGGCTGTTACATGAGCCTGTACTGCTTAGTCTTTACACACTAGCAATATTGAGCATAACTACATTAAAGAGCCTTCAGAGGCTTTAGTTGGTGTCTTATACTAGCGTCCATTTTAAAGCAGAACTCATCTAAAAAGTGGTATCATGTAACACTTCAGTCATGGTGAACCAAATAAATTGGCCTGGCTATCACTGTGGTTATGTGCTACAGGTTTAAAAAAAATCATGTTTAAATTTTTTGTGTGGACAACTATGTGGAAGCTAAAATTGACATATTTTTATGTAAAGTTTTCTATTCTTTGATTTTTAATAAACTTTGGAGACCAGTCACTCTTCTGTACATTTTTATGGGAAATTTAATGGATGAAGTAGTACTTGACCTTATCCCATTGTCTGACGTAGGCTTTGAACATCTGCTTTTAAATTGTTCATGCTGAACACCTTCAGCATGAGCTTGGAAGGTGGATAGACACCCTTCACAAATGTGTTTGTGTTTGTAAAGGGAATAATGAACATGCCTGTTAGTTTTGTAGTAGTGAATTTGATCCCTTGATAATGAGAGAGCAAAGGAGCTGGAGGTAGTTCCCAACGATATTCTTGAAAGAGGAGATTGACTAACTGATCCCTTGCGATACCTTAACTTTTTGTATAATTTTAGTCCCTCCCTGTAGTTTCTAAATTCCTTTCAAAGTCTTTGTCCAGTCTTCAGCCTCCTCAAAAACTGCACATATTGTGTCTTTCTTGTTGTTTTCTGTTAACCCTCTGAGAGGACTCTGAAATGTCAATAACTGACTCAAATTCAAAATTTCAGAAATTGAGTCTTTGGGAGGAACTTCTGTAAATCCATGAAATCCAAGAAAGGGAACTGAAGTATTTTTAATAGTAATTGCGTGACTAGGGATTCAGAATCAGTGGTAGCTGGTCAGTCTTAATGAGTATCTACCAGAGAAAAATAGAAGAGTGGTGGGAAGGGAAAATAACAAGCACTCAAGAGTAACTGGGATAATATTTTTCTTCTGTAAAGGTCAGTTAGCCAGTGGGACATGACTGACAGAGGGATATAATCTCTGCAGATGCAAAGATTGAGTGCAGCAGCATTGGTCTTGGAACTTCAGTTTCCTGGGGTCTACCTCTTCCTGTCCAGATGATGGCTTTGCTTTATTCTTCCCACAGATTCTGCCCAACTATTTATCCTTGTTAGTAGTCTTCTTTTAACACATTAGGAGTCTCACTTTGTTCCTTTGAACCCTTATTCTCTGATAATAATTTCAGATAACCACCCGATCGGTTTCCCAGCCCTACTGACTGTTTTTTTACACTGTTCATAGGCAAAATTAGCTGTGGAGTTCAGATGTAGAAGAAAGAGGCTGCAAACTGAATGGATGAACAGGACCCACAGAGTACATCATAGGAAGAGCTTAGTTGCTATCTGTTGCCATTTCCAAGCAATGTCAATGCTGGTGTTGCATTGGAGTTTACCTGTAACTCCACCCTGCCATGCAGTGAGGCAGGGTAAGAAGACAGAAACGTGACTGCTGGTACAGTGTTGCTGGTTCTCCAGTGTTTGTTTTCATGGGGATAGCTCTGAGACATCACCTTGAGAATGGGCATAGCAACAGTCTGTCAAAGAGCAGTGCTGAAATACAGTATACCTTCAAGCGATATGACCTCTTTATCCTTTGTGGGCAAAAAGAAAAGCTTGACTTGTGAATGCTAACAGGCAACAGGTAACTTAGTGTATATGTGGAGGATGAACGTGTCGGCTTCTGAGCTGTCAAGGGCAACAAGCCTTCTACTGTATGGCTGCTGCCAATATAGTCTGGTTATAAATTTAATAACACCTGGACTAAGTTATGTCCTGAATTCTCCAATTAAGTGACATGACAGAACCACCGATTAGGTTGCTGATCATGTCTTGTACTTCACATAAAATATTTTGATTGGGGCTTGGAGTGTTCTGGTAAGTAGATGTGGTGCCAAAAAGGAGGATTTTGGAAGTGGCCTTAGAAAGATGAGAAGCCTGAAAAAGAAAGATCCTGGACATCAGGAAGTTGTGTGGAGAAAAACACCAGGGGATGCCCTGGGACCTTGGCTGATACTGCCTTGGACTGGTAACTGTGGGTAGCTGTATAGTGTGAAGGGACATGATTTTCTGCCTGACCTTCACACAACCAGCAGCAAGCCTCCCTGCTGGGAAGGGAGTTGAGACCCTAGCAAACATAACACTTCGGGGGAGTAAATGGGTAAGTGTGTGAAATAATCAGCTGGGATAAAAGCTCTAATCTTGTTGGTTTGTAAATAAACACCAGTATTCAGACCCAGTACAGGTTGTTGTTTAATTTACCTGTAAGAGAAAATGGTGTCAGTGACAATACTGACAGTTTACTGAATCTCAGGTTCACAGCTGGAAAACTGTTGTAGCTGACCTGGCCCAATATCTTCTTTGAATGGTTTTACAACACTTTAATACTGTGGTTGAAAAAAAGTGTATTAAGTTTTGGTTTGTTTGGGTTTTTTTAATTCCTTCCAACACACTGCATAAGTTTCAGTCCTGGAGGTGTTTTGCCTATTTTGGATGACAGAAGTCCTTCATTTGTTATTGGCAGTAGGAGATCACTAAAGGAAGCCTATGGACAGCTTGTGTCTGCAAGAGATCTAGTGGGCAGAATGTTTTTAACTTTTTAGCCAGAACTAGAAGATCTAACTAGATCTAACAAGATCTAACTAGAAGATCAGCCATGTATTTGTTATAATTAGTCAAAGTAATGGTCACAGCCTACCGATGTGTTCCAGTGAAAGGATGATAGGGATGCCTCTTCTGGAACATCTTTGTACCTGAAACATGCAAAATTGATGTCTAAAGCTCTGGTCACGTTTCTTCTCACTGTTATGCTGCTACAAAAGTTTTGACACAGAATGTTCCCAATGGCACAGCAGTATTTCCGTTTCAAATCAATTAGGGATTCTTCAGCCATTTGCTTTTTTTAATGTCTTTTTTATTGAAGGATTGTTGCATGAACATAAAAAGAAATTATGAATGGGGAGATTTTTTTTCCTTCAGGGAGTAACCTATATTCTTGCTCATACTGTTGATATGTATGTCATATCAGGCTCAGGAAAATTTTCTGCTGTGTTATTGCTAATGGCCTTTGTGCCGCTGCCTCTCATGCTAGAATTGTGGGTGCAAAGGGCATCTCATCCAAATTCTGCTGTGAATTTTTAGCTGTGCAGCAAGCTGTTTCCAGCTTCAGTAACTTATGGGAGTTGAACAGTAGGTTGATTTACTGTCTTACTAAAAAATGGGTTCCAAATAAATGCTTCACTGACTCATTTTTAAACTTAAACCAAGCAGGATTTAGGAGCTCCTATTAGAGGATTTTCTGTGTGAGAGGATGAAAGCAGTGTTTAGAGTGAAAGTCCATAACCTAAAATTACCCCTTTCTGTCAGTGAAAACTTTGGCACTGATCCACTTAGGGATGCTCTGTTGAGAAAATCTTTGCAAGAAGATTCCTTGTTTCTTGCTCCTCCTTTCCAGAGAGGAAAAGCTGAATCTTCTGATGGGCTACTGTTAGGTTACTGTTGGCTACATCTGGCTAATTTGAGGAGACAAGATCAGTATGTGAAATCTCACCCTTGTGAAGAGTTACCTGTCCAGGTGATAACAGACAGCTTGAGTAGCACTTACTATAATCATGGGCAAGATCATAAAATCATCTCTGTTCTGTCAGGGAGAAAAGTCTTAGGAGACTGAGGAACAGAGAATAAGATTAATCTATTAGTAGTTCATATACGTGTGTGCAGTCTGCAGATGAACAGACCAGAGTTGCGGTTCTCAGCTGCAAGTGCAAGATCTGTTCTGCTGTCCTTAAGAATGCCCTTAGGGAAGCAAAGTCAGCTCAGTAGATTTGTTTGCCCCTCAGATTAAGAGGAAATGCTGCCACTTCTGTTCGAGAGCAGGTCTGTACAACAGTTTTCTGACTAGTTCCAGATATAACGGTTGAACAAAATGACTTGCCATTCCCTCCCACTCCTCTGTTATAAAGGAGTGATCAAGGAATGTAAGGTTATGCAAGTTACATGCACTGTGAGGATGTGAGTGTTAGAAATCATGAGTGCTCTAGAGTGGTTGTGAAATTTTCATCCTTTGAAATTTTAAAAACCTGTGTGGACAAGGCCCCAAGTGACCCAGTCTTACTTCAAAGTCAGTCCTGCTGGGCCAGGAGGTTGGGCCACATGACCTCTGCAGGGCTTCTCCTAATCTAAAGTTTTCTATGATGTCGTTATTCAAAAAAGAATAACTATTTTTTGATTTTGTTTTATCTCTATTTGGTTCATGAAGTGTTTTAATGGGGAGAGAAGTCAGGCAGGAATTGTTCATTGTTTTTTTGCTTTGTCCTGCACTTGATAAAATGTATTTGCAAATTCTAGGACCAAGAGGTTGAAACAAGTAAGAATATACTTACTGTCTTCTGAAGTTGATAATCCCTGGAAATGCATAGTCACCAAACACAGATTACTGATCAAGAAGTAAATCAATAAATCTACCTGACTAAAATACATTTTTGCTTGTATCTTCTCTGTATTATTATTATTATTGATAAACATATATTTTTCTCTCCTGATTTCAGTCAACTTGTGTTTGCAATGGTAACACAATGCAGATGAGTGGGAGTACTGGTTTGTGCAGGACATCAGCAAAATACTCCAAGATGCTAAGCCCTTCACCTTTCCTTCCTGATGAGAGTTGCATAGATCCATCGTGGAAACTTGATAATTAAAATCTGCTTGCTTGCATTTATTCTGCAGTACAGGAGTAGGTAGATTACTTACGCTAATGCTGCCTGAAAGGTAGTAAAACAGCACTAATGGAGCTGAAAGCATCATGAAAAGGCTTTTTTAGAGGTAAGCTGCTCTTAGCCCAAGTTTTACCTAAATAACTAGATCATATCTGTCTAGATCAGGGCTGTCCCTTACTTTGCATTGTACAAATCAGAGAGAGAAGAATGTTCATCAGGAATGGGTATATAGAAAAGGAAATTTCCACAAAGGAAAACTAAGCAAAATCTAAGAGCTTAATGATCTTAACTTGAAATATAAAATATCTGTCCTAGCAGAATGGGAATTCTGAAGTGCCAAGCTGCTGATCATCTAATAAGGACTTAAAACCATCAGCAAAAAACCACATAGTGCTAATATGATATGTGGAGAAGAGCTCCAGGATCTCTAAGACACTAGTATCACTAAGAAATGACAAAAGTAATTGTGAACAGCTCATACCAGTGTTTCATCTTTATTTCTGCAAGAAAGCAGAATAGGGCTAATTAGAAACTGAGGCAAACTGTTTTGTAATGTCTAACCCAGTGTTAAAAAAATATATATTTTTTTAAAATTTTCAGTAAAGTGTATGATACAGTTCAGTGCCACATGGTGAATGAACCAGGGTGTTACCTTCTACTTAACGGGAATGGAATCAATAGATGGCGCTGAGTGCAAATTTTTGGGCCAAGGTGGTGCAGTTAGTTGAAGATTAAATTTGGAAACAGATTATTCTGATTGTGTTTGCTAATGATTGTGACACAAGAACTGCCATGCATCAGCTGAATTTGCTGATGTGACAAATGTGTGAAAGCTTACAGGTTAGAAATGATAAAGAGGAAAGAGACCTGGGCATACTTGTTGACAGTCTTGTCTGAATTTACCAACCTGTCTCATAAGATGATATGTGAACCTAAGACATATCAGATGAAATATTTCCAGTACTGTTATTGTTTTTCTTTTATTACAAGTCTAGAGTTTTAGTGGTTAAATGACCTGTGGCTTTTCTCATTTCAGGGGGGAAAAAAAAGATAAAAAGAAGGGTAATCCTCTTTTTTTGTTATTCAGTCATGGCAGGAGATACGGATACAGGTTTAAAGAATCTTCTGACACCTGAGGATTTACTTCAACTGGAGATTCATCAAAGCTCAAGTTAGCTTTTATGATGTCATGTCAAAATGATGTGAAGTACTAGGGATGACAGATACTATCGCCCAGCTTTTTGCATCAGTTTGTACCATTCCTGTATTGACAAACTTTGATCTTTGGCTTTGATATAGGAGTGACTTGCCTCCTGGGGATGCTGAACATGCTTGCTGACTGTCATTTCAGATCTATGGATGACAAGTAGATGATCTGACTGGATGTAATCAGTCTAGAGAATGTAGTATGACAGAAGTTGCCAGCCCTCCTTTCTCAGTTTTGGTGGAGAAATGCATATTTTACTCTGGGTTTCCTGTCAGATGTTTTTGTGGTATCTGGAAGAAAAAGGCATGCAGCATCTCAGACCACTCCTACAACCCTGAGCACTTCAGTGGATAAAATGGGATAGGAATTTCATAAGACCCTTTGACCTAGCCTGGCATCCAAGACCTAGCTCAGTCGCTGATGGCTCTTGCTTCCCATTCCTGTTCATTGACCTGCTGATACAGATAGGTCCAAACTTAAAAGTGTGTGGGAGAAGGGGTGGGGAGGCATCTGAGATTGTGAGGAATGTAATCCTGTAGGCATGAAAGCTATTTAAGTTCTCATTGCATGGCTCCTGGCTGTCTCTGATAGCTTGAAAAAAGGCTAATTCTTCATCAGTGAGAAGGGTGCTTCCATGGGGAAGGAGATCTACTACAGGATTGTTGTCTCTAAATGGAATAAATTTCTCTGTCCCCTTCCCAAGTCCCTCTCCCATCTACTTGTGTAGTCAGGTCTTAGTGACCTGAAAGAATTATCTTTTCCACTATTCTAGTGTATTTGCTTTAACTTGGTATGGATAGTCTAGACTCTCCCAAAGGGGAGAAATATCTCCATTAAGCTGATTTTACCTGTTACTTGCACTACAATATTCTTAATACCAATATTCTCAGATTTATGCAGGATATAGTTGGTTTTTTCCTCTGTACACTCCCTGCAGCTCTAAATTTGATGCTTAAAAAATCTGTCATGAACGTGCCCTTAGATTATAACATGGTCATAGCTTTATATAACAGAATTTTTGGTGGTTGTTACCTGTCTCCTGGAAAGAGTCAAGGTTCAAGACTTAATGACAGATCAGACCTTATTGAATTTTTATCCTTGCTAGTTTCCTATTTTCAGTCCTTTCAAGTACCTGATGCAGTTTTCTCTAAAGTACATTTTAGATTAGGGAATTTATTGGCTTATTTTCTGACATCAGAGGCTTCCAGACCAGAGGAATTTTTGGTTTTCCTGACATCTGGGAGATGCTCATGGCACTAAGCTGTAGTCCTGATACTGTACCTACAGCAGACAGGGTGTTGGGACCAACCCTGACTCTGCAATTGTCATTCAAGCTGATGGGGCACATTAGATCATGTTAAGAGTCTGCTACGTGGTCACACACTAATTGCAAGATGCACATTAGTGATCAGAGCATGTTCCACCATGGCATAAGCCACACATTGAGCTTCGTTCAAAAATGTCTCCATCTCTGATATGTTCAGAACAGCTAGATGGGACGTCCATGTGTACCTTCATCAAACATTATGGAATTGTTAGACATCCAAGTGTACAACAGCATTTTGCAGAGCAGTGCTAAGGTTGTTATTTGCAGACCCTAAGATGTAGGATGTTGCCTGGAGTATCCAAGGGTATAAACAGTCATGTCAACCAAACCTCAAAGAAAGAAAAGGCTAATAAACACTTCTTAAAATGATCTACCTGTTCATTCCTCTCACAGATATCTTCTCTTTCCCTATAGCCCTTTATCTTTTGCAGGAACTAAAAACCTGTGTTTTCTGGCTCTCATGAACTCCTGAGAGGAGAGAACTGTGGGGGAGGAGTAGTAGGGAGGCATCTGAGACTGTGAAGACTATAATTCCCTAGGCATGAATCCGATTTAAATTACCAAGGCAAAATGCACTATTCATTATGCATTTAAATTTCAGAGACCCTTTTGATGCACATAAGGTAGAAAGAGCTCAGCAGGATCTTTCTGAAGAAGTCTTGTAGAAAGGACTGCAGTGAACATGAATTAATATTTCAGACTTCTTTAAGCAGATTGCTGTCAGTAGTTACTTCACAATTAGCTTGTCTTTATTTCTATCTAGGTAAACATTGAATCTAGAGAAAAAAAGAGCTTTTTTCCTGTGCATTTTTGCAGAGGTTTTTTCAAATTTTAAGTGAAAGTCCCCATGGAGTCCTGGAACTCAGTGTGGCTCATCTAGCAATAAGACTTTAAACTGACTCCAGTAGAGGATTTTTTTCACTTATCTCCTTACAGGGTATTACAAGATTTTCTGTTGCTAATAAGGTAAATGAAATTTTCTAAATTCAATTTGCCCTGACTGCAGAGAGGGTGCGCTCTTGCACTGCTTTTATGTCCCGTTGCGAAACGGCTCACCCGCTTCTGGTTTGGAGGTGGTGCTACCTTGATTGAAAAACCTTTCCTGAGGCACAGGGTAGCTTTAAACATAATTTCATTTTGTTTCATCCGGATAATACTCAGAACACTTTATTTGTAATAAGTAATGGATCACTGACCAAGGTAGTTTTTCTATCAAAACTGTACCTGGGAAACCCTCCATTTGATTTTCGCTCTGCTGCTATGCCATTAGCATAATGTTTCATGCTTCCAGATGTTAAATTGTTGTTTCCTTCTTAGGGATCTCTCAGTCCCTTAACTACGCACATCCAGCTCAGGTGCATGAGCTCCTAATTGGTTTAGCATGCAGAAGAGATTTTTTTAATTCCTAAGTGCTCTTCAGAATGGAACTGGGACACTGACAGGTTTTCTCTAGCTTGAAACGGCCGTTTTCTTTTTTTTCCCCTCCCTTCAAGTTTAAGATGTCAGCTGAAAATAGAGTATACTCAGCATGAATGTAAAAGGCACTCTTGAAAATAGCTCCAAGCATCATCTAGATTGGGAATTCTTTGATTTGTGCAAACAGGCATTCACGTTTCTTGTGTTATCCAGCTTCAGTTCAGTGGTCAATTTACCATTAATACTATTTTCTAAAGATTAAAGAATTGATAGAGTGAAATCTTTTGACGTGTGCAAGCCAGAACTTCATTCAATTATTCTGTGCAGTGCAGGCTGTGTGCAGGAAGTCTGTGTCACCAACAGTTTAAGAGTTAATTTTGTGCTTTTAAAGGGGAATTTGAATTGCAAGTGAAACAGGCTGAATCAGTAGACCTTGCATTAGGGTGTTTTTCACCTTTGACAAAAGATAAGTGAAGATGGATATGACCAAGGTCTAAAATATCAGGTGAGGGAATAGTTGACAGTCTCTTCTAATAACTGTTGAACAGCATCGAACAAATCACATAGGTGCAGGATGAAAGGAAGCAAAGGGAACAATTTTTGTAACTCCTCTTTTAGCTGCAGAATTTCTTCCTGGAAGATTTTTGTATGTGAAATCTTGCTTGAGTTTGACAAGCAGCTGGACAAGTTCCAGGAAGAGAAACCCATTCGGGTCTATTACATGCGAGATAACACCTCTGGATGCAACAACCAGAGCTGCAAAGGGGTTGGTTTGGAAAGGGCAGCTGTGTGGTCCAGATGGAAGCATCTCTCTCCTGCTACATCTCCTTTCATCTCCCTTCAGAGGTAGGCAGCAGTTTCCAGAGCTTTGGCTGGCTTCAGGGTGAGGTAAGCTGTCTCCAGATAAGATGAGAGTGGTTTGTGTGGAGGAGGAAAGGGACAGAAGAGAAAAGGAGTTTCTGCAATGAAAAGGATCTGGGAAAAGGCATAATAAGATGAAATTACAGAAAATTGCATTAAAAGGGGCTGGTGATACTGGCTTCTCCAACTGTACAGGAGAGTGGAGAGTGGTAAGGGGCTTTAGAGTGAGGAGAAAATGAAGAGTAAACTAATTGCACGGAGGTGCCAGAGAGGGGGAGTGGAGGGAGAGATCAGTGGGACCTGTGGCAGGTGAGGGAAAAGAGGAAGTATAAAAAAAGAGAGAAAATTTGCAGCTATTTGAGGCCTTAATACTTTCTTTGTCCATTGTGCCCCACTGTACCACTTACCCGCCTACCACATAATACTGTGTGGTACTAGAGCCTCCAGTTATTGTCTTTTCTGCCATCTGCCTCTTCTCTGATTTATCTCAGCCTGTCACTGCCACCGCTTTGTTGTGTGGCCGATGCTGTTTCTAGTACTGCTCTGCTCCTACCCACACGTGGGATTCAGGCCAGTGGAGTCTGGGGTAACTATTAGTAAGGCTGCACTCTATATATATATATATACACAACCACACACATGAAATCAAGCCTCTTCTGTATGTAATCTGTACCTTATTAATTCAATGTTCCACTGGTTATTTAAATCGCACCAAATTTCTGAGTGTTGCCTATTTGGTCTGCCCTTTGGTTTGGACTATTGGCAGTTCTAGTTGGGTACAGGTTAGAGCAGCCTAAGAGCTGCTGTAATGTGTGTGGGAATCCCTTGGTCACGCTTTTAAAGAGGATTTTTAAACTAAATGTGTCGTCTCTATGTATTTAATTCGTACTACACAGTGTTTACTAGTGCTATGCAGGAATACTCTTGATCCCTGTATGTAACAATGTCTAACAGTAAAACACTTTCCTTCCTGAAAATCCAGTGATTTCACATGTAGGGAATGACTCCATTTTTGCTCCATAATTACTCCATTTGTACATGGACTTTGAGATGAAATCTAGATGACTTTTATTACTTCATTATAAAAACATTTAGTATGCCCCTATATGGAAAGAAAAAAATATATCAGGCAGACTGTATAATGCATCAGGGTAATTCTTTTCTCCTTAGCTGCAATCCAGTATTACTTTATTTTCTGTGAGGATGCTTCCTCTGTTGGTGCATGTCGGAATACCACTGTGGAATTAACTGATTTATAGCAGCTAAGAAAGTGCTCTCAGGAGTTTTAATATAATGTAGGATTTAATGTTTGTAAAATGTCTTGAGAAGAGTAAAATACTGAAATAATTAATAAGTGTTTATAAAAATATGAGAGGGTGATATTAAGAGTCAGATGCTAGCATCTTCCATGGTTCATAAATGGAGTGTGTAGAAGCTGAATTCTGCACTTTCCTTCCTCAAGTATGCTGCTGTGATTTGGTGTCCTCTACCAAGCTGCTAACATTCATGTGACTTAGAATAACTCAGTTGTCTTGCTGGTATTCACCCCTTTCAAACCTGATTGAAGTTGACCCACAGAATCAAAACTTCTAATATAAGACATGTAGATGGGACAGCTAGAAAAAGGAATTGCATAAGCTTCATTTTCTTTGGAAACCTACCTAAAAATATGGTCTTCTAGACCTATTCATCAGTCTTGCATCCCACCGAACTACATCTTTTCATGTGTGACAGATATCAAGATTTGGAAGCAGGGAACATTTTGATTAAATTTGTCTCCTTTGTTGCTGCAAGGTACATTCTGTGTACTCTTAGAATGTAAAACCTGCTGCTAATTAAGTTCACTATTTGAGATGATAGTGTTAAAAAAATATAGCTCACCTCAGGGAGTCCCAGAAAGTAAAATGTCCATGTGCAGGATTGTAATTTACCAGAAATAACTACTGTATATCCATTCAGTGGAAACAATGGAAGCTATTTTCATTTTCTATAAATTCTTTTCGGTTTGCAAAAGTTACTTTTATTCTCAAAAACTGGAAAACAGTTATTCTGAAAAAGTCACTTATTGATGATTTGGATTGAGTTGAAAAATGCAGAATAAAATTGTTCAAGCTGATCTGTTTGCTTTATGCTCCATTTTTAACTATAAAGAGGAGAACAATGAATAGATGTAATCATAATATCTATGCAGAACCAACATGCTCAAAGGGCTATGGCAAATACAAATCTTACATACTAAGTTTGATTGAATTTTGTATTGAGGAAAACAAAACCCCATAGAAGCAGGCTGCTTTATGAGCAGCAGAACTAATGCATTTCAGTCTGTTCTGGTTTTATTGTTTCTCTCCTACCCTCAATCCCAGTGCCTCACATGTCACCTGTGACATCACCACTGGGCAGAAGCCTGTAACTAACCTGGAGCTGTAGCTTTCCTGCTGACCATGGCCATGTGGACAGCACATCCTCTGAGTTATGACTGCAGTTTGATGTTGGGATGCTCATGTACTCGTGCTTCCCCTTCACCTAGCTGCAGATTTTCAGGAAAGCTGTAGAGAATGGGTTACATCAAGGATTGTGCAGCATGTACTCTGCAAGGAGCAGCTGAGGGACTTGGGCTGGCTCAGAATGGAGGAGAGAAGGGTTCAGGGGGACCTGATGGGCTGCCAGGACCCACAAGGAAGTTACAAAGAAGGTGGAGCCAGTGGTGTCTGGTGGGATGATAGGAGCCAACAGGTATAAATTGAAACAAGAGAGGTTCTGACTGGTCATCAGGAGAAACTTCTTAGCCATGATGACAGTCAAATGGTGGACCAGGGTACCCAAAGAGGTTTTGTAGTCTCCATGGTTTAAAGTTCTCAAGCCCAGGTTGGATAAAGCCTTGAGTAATGTTTTGCTGATCCTGCTTTGAGCAGGAGGTAGTATTAGATAACCTTCTGAGGCTGAAGTTCCTTCCAATCTGAGGTATTCTATGATGGTGTTTTGCAGTTTGGCTGAGCTTATGAGATAGCTGCATGGAATATACATATAATTGCATAAATAGGAGATTGCTTTTACTTTTTTGCCTCTCCTGCTCCCTTAAAAAAAAAAAAAGATTAATATTGCTTATGATAAAAATCGCTATAAATTTTGTTTCTCTCCATCACAGCAAGCTGGTAATACCTGGGGGCGAAGCCTTTCCTATACCACATCCTTCACCCTTAGCAGATCAAGGGAAGTGAGGAAAACCCTCCTGCTAGAACAACAGTGCAAGATGAACTGAAGAAAGCTATTTTATGCTTTGGTACTTCAATTTCTCTTGTGAGGGCTTTCAAGGGACTTAAGCATCTGTCTCCACCTATTTTAACAGTTCTAATATTTATTAATATGATTTGTCTTTAGTTTATCAATCCTACTATTTTTAAAATAGCTATTGGTTTAACATTTAATCCTCTTATAATAATTCATTCTCTTAGTAGGAATGTTTACTGTCTTGTAGACTGACATCTTACAGAGCCTTTTTTCTTCTACAGCCATTCCTGAAAATGTTTCTTAAATCATGAAAGAAAGGAACCGGCTAATCAGGAACCCTCCCCATATTTTTTCCCAATTTGCTTCATTTAAATGTGGAAGAAGACTAGGAGGCTGACTTTGTCTTTCTCCTTGAGATTATCTTTTTGTGTATGAATCTGCTATACCTGTCTTAAGCGTTCTGAGGTGCTGTATCCCCTTTCTATGCACCACTGACTTCTTTATATCCTGTGTGCTGCTTACCAGGGACTCGTATCAGGATGTCACCAAGAGACTACCGAGCCTCATACAGTGCACTGACTGTTATCTGATGCTGTTGTTTCATGTGGGCACCGTGATGCATCCAGAAGCAGTGTGAGGAGTATCAAGAAGGACCACAGAGCCCTGGGAGCAACAGTAAGGGACTCTGGAGCACAGGTAGTGTTTTCATCAATCCTCCTGGTCAAAGGGGTTTGAAAGGACCAGTTGAATCTGGCAAATCAACAATTGGTTATGGGTCTGGTGCCACAGCCAGGGGTTTGGCTACTTAGACCATGGGCCTTGCTTTGAGAAACCTACTGACAGCTGATGGGCTCCATCTGTCAGAGAAGGGGAAGAACATCTTTGGTCACGGGCTTGCCAAGCTGGTAAAGAGGGCTTTAAACTAAAGTTGCTGGGAGAGGGGAACCTCAATCCATCCCACTACCCTACCAGCTTGATGCCAGTGCCAGCAACAGATGCCCAGAGCCTGGAGAGGGGTCACAGGTCAGCAGGAGAGCACCTGAAGAGCTGCACAAAGGAATTCCAGCCAGCAAGTCAGCTTCATGGGTGCCCAATTTAAATGCCTCTATGCAAATGTATGTAGCATGGGGAATAAAAAAGAGGAGCTAGAGGTGTATGCGTGCCTGAAGGGATTCAATCTTATTGGCATGACGGAGATGTGGTGGGATGACTCTTATGACTGGAGTGTTGGAATGGAAGGATACAAGCTCTTTAGGAAGGATACAAGCTCTTTAGGAAGGATACAAGCTCTTTAGGAAGGACAGGCTGGGGAGATGAAGAGGGAGTGTCACCCTCTATCAATGGCCAGCTGGAGTGCACGGAGCTTTGCTTGGAGATGGATGAAGAGCCGACTGAGAGCTTGTGGGTCAGGATTAAAGGGAAGACAGGGATGGGTGACATTATAGTGGGGCTCTTCTGCTACAGGCCACCTGACCAGGAAGACTGAGCAGATGAGGCCCTCTATAGACAGATAGGAACAGCCTCATGTTCACAAGCCCTGGTCCTCATGGGGGACTTCAACCACCCTGATATCTGTTAGAGGGACAACACAGCAGTGCATAAGCAATCCAGGAAGTTCCTGGAAAGCATTGATGATAACTTCTTTCTCCAAGTGATAAAGGAGCCAACAAGGAGAGGTGCTATGCTGGACCTTGTTCTCACTGACAAGGAGGGGCTGGTGGGGAGTGTGAAACTCAATGGCAGCCTTGGCTGCAGCGACCATGAAATGGTGGAGTTCAAGATCCTTAGGGCAGTGAGGAGGGCACACAGCAAGCTCACTGCCCCGGACTTCAGGAAAGCAGATGTTGGCCTCTTCAGGGGTCTGCTTGGTAGAGGAGCATGGAATAAAGCCCTGAAGGGAAGAGAGGCCCCAGAAAACTGGTTAATATTCAAGACCACCTCCTCCAAGCTCAGGATCAATGCATCCTGACAAAGAGGAAGTCAGGTAAGAACACCAAGAGGGCTGTATGGATGAACGAGGAGCTCCTGGACAAGCTGAAACACAAAAAGGAAGCCTACAGAGGGTGGAAGCATGGCCAGGTAGCCTGGGAGGAATACATAGAAATTGTCCAGGCAATTTTCAGGTTAGGAAGGCGAAAGCCCTGATAGAATTAAATCTGGCCAGGGACGTCAACAGCAAAAAGAAAAGCTTCTACAGGTACGTCAGTGATAAAAGCAGGACTACAGAAAATATGGGCCCTCTCTGGAAGGAAATGGGAGACCTGGTTACCTGGGATATGGAGAAGGCTGATGTACTCAATGATTTTTTTGCCTTAGTCTTCACTGGCAAATGCTCCAGCTCCACCACCCAAGTCACAGAAGGCAAAGGCAGGGACTGGGAGAATGAAGAACCACCCACCATAGGAGAAGATTAGGTTCAAGACCATGTAGGGAACCTAAAGGTGCACAAGTCCATGGGACCTGATGAGATGCATCCATGGGTCTTGAGGGAACTGGTGGATGAAGTGGCTAAGCCACTACCCATTGTATTTGAGAAGTTGTGGCAGTCCGGTGAAGTTCCCACTGACTGGAAAAGGGAAAACGTAACCCCCAGTTTTAAAAAGGGAAATAAAGAGGACCCGGGGAACTACAGGCCAGTCAGTCTCATCTCTGTGCCTGGCAAGATCATGGAGCAGACCCTCCTGGAAAATAGGGCATGTGGAAAATAAGGAGGTGATTGGTGACAGCCAACATGTCTTTACTAAGGGCAATTTGTGCCTGATGAATTCAGTGGCCTTCTACAACAGGGTTACAGCATTGGTTGATAGGGAAGAGCAACTGATGTCATCTACCTGGACTTGTGCAAAACATTGACACTGTCTCACACAACATCCTTGTCTCTAAATTGGAGGGAGGTGGATTTGATGGATGGACCACTTGGTGGATAAGGAATTGTCTGGATGGTGGCACTCAAAGAGTTGTGGTCAACAGCTCAATGTTCAAGTGGAATGCAGTGATAAGTGGCATTCCTCAGGGTTTCGTATTGGGACCAGCACTGTTTAACATCTTTGTTGGTGACATGGACAGCGGTTTTGAGTGCACACTCAGCAAGTTTGTTGACAACACCAAGCTGTGTGGTGCAGTTGATACGCTGGAGGGAAGGGATGCCATCCAGAGGGACCTTGACAGGCTTGAGAGGTGGGCCCGTGCAAACCTCATGAAGTTCCACAAGGCCAAGTCCGATGCAATCCCATGAACAAATACAGGCTGGATGAAGAGTGGATTGAGAGCAGCCCTGCGGAGAAGGACAGTGGATGGAAAACTGACTGTGAGCCAGCAATGTGCACTCACAGCCCAGAAGGCCAACTGTATCTTGGGCTGCATCAAGAGAAGTGTGGCCAGCAGGTTGAGGGAGGTGATTCTCCCCCTTTACTCTGCTCTTGTGAGACCCCCACCTGCAGTACTGTGTCCAACTCTGGGGCCCCCAAGATAAGAAGGACATGGACCTGCTCGAATAGGTCCAGAGGAGGTCCATGAAGATCATCAGAAGGCTGGAGCACCTCCCTTATGAGGACAGGTTGAGAGAGTTGGGGTGGTTCAGCCTAGAGAAAAGAAGTCTCCAGGGCAATCTTATAGCAGCCTTCCAGTACTTAAAGGGGGCCTACAGGAAAGGGGGGGAGGGACTCTTTATCAGAGAGTGTAGTGATAGGATGAGGGGTAATGGTTTTAAACTGAAAGTGTGTTGATTCATATTAGATCTAAGGAAGAAATTCCTGTGAGGGTGGTGAGACACTGGAACAGGTTGTCCAGAGAAGTTGTGGATGCCCCCTCCCTGGAAGTGTTCAAGGCCAGCTTACAGGGCTTTGAGCAACCTGGCTGAGTAGAAGGTGTTCTGCCCCATGGAACTAGATGATCTTTAAGGTTCCTTCTGACCCAAACCATTCTATGATTCTATGATATGGTTATTTTGGATGCAAAAAAGTTGATAGGACTTTATTTTTAAAAATCAACACTGTTTCTGAAGATGGCTTGTTACATCTTGATTGAAATGTATATTATTGAAATATTTCTTTTGCATCATTAACTAGTGGAATTTTTTCCCTTGAGCCATGGTATGAAGCCAAGAGTTTAAACAGGTTCAGAAAACAACTGGCTCTCTAATAAGGACAAAAACCTGGACTACAATGTTAGATAAGAAAGGAAAGATAGGAAGATTACTTTGGACACTATGTGGACATCAAAAGAGTTTCAGGGAAAAGAGGTGGTGGAGGGAACCAGCCCATTATATTTTTGAGGTTTAGGCTAGACACAAAGTTTTCCTGTTACAAGTGGAAAATTTATGTTTTAAGTTTGATTTAGCTGAGAGAATATACTGAAAGACCAGCTTTAACTGCTCATAATGTGTTTAAATAGCCAGAATATTTACAGAAGCTATTGAATGTTGAAAAATACACTTTCTTTCTGACAGGAACAATAATTGATAAACAATAAGCTGATTAAATATTATCAGTACCATTCAGGTTTGGTTTTAAAGGCTAATAAGAAAGGAGAGAAGAAAACGCTATGGTAATTATTTCAGGTAATAAGGAGGTTTTTACTTTTTTTTCCCCAATTTGCTACTACTTGTTAGTTTACTGCGTGTGATAAATTGTTACTAGTCATACCTCTGCTCTAGAAATTAAATCGTAGTAGACATGTATTTCCTTGCAAAGGCATAGTATTCACTAATCTCAGAATGCGACATCATATGTGACAGAAACTTGATGCCTCAGGGGACTGTCCTTTCCAGCACAGGCTGGAGCAACTACCCCAGGAACATCAGAGGTCTCTGCTCAGATGCAGCTCCAGAGGAAGCTGCCACTCTCCAGGTCTGGAGCTTCAGGGAATGCCTGGGGCAGAGGGAGATAATGTCCATACCTACAGAAGGTGTGTGTTGGTTGAGGAGGTGTGCCAATAAGTTAAGGAGCTGTGGGAGAAGGGTGGTGCATAGCAAGCATTAGGGATGATGAGAAGGAGATTGACTGGATCCAGACAGGACCTAGTCACTGCAGAAACAAGAGCCCTGACTCTCAGCTGCACGCAGGAACACCCAGACCCTGTGCTCATCATGGTAACAAATGGAGACATATCATCACGAAGGCTGGAAGATTGTGACTCCAGGCAGTGGGAGGACAGTTCCTTCTCCAGCTGCAGATCTGCATCTACAGAATAGACATAAAGTGTATCATCAGTAAGTTCACAGATGACACCAAGTTAAGCGGGAGTGTTGGTCTGCATGAGGATAGGGAGGCACTACAGAGAGACTTGGATAGATTGGATTGGCGGGCTAATGTTAATGGGATGAGCTTCACAGAATCATCTAGGTTGGAAAAGACCTTGAAGATCACCTAGTCCAACCATTAAACCAACTTCAACAAGGCCAAGTGCCAGGTCCTGCACTTGGACCATAACAACCCCATGCATCGCTACAGGCTTGGGGAGGTGTGGTTGGAGAGCTGTGTGGAAGAGAAGGATCTGGGGGTTCTAATTGACAAACAGCTGAACACGAGCTGGCAGTGTGCCCAGGTGGCCAAGAAAACCAACAGCATCCTGGCTTGTATTAGAAATAGTGTGACCAGCAGAAGTAGGGGGGTGATAGTCCCCCTGTACTCGGCACTGGTGAGGCCACACCTGGAGTATTGTGTCCAGTTTTGGGCACCTCAATACGAGAGAGATATCGAGGTGCTGGAGCGAGTACAGAGGAGGGCGATGAAGCTGGTGAAGGGCCTGGAGAACAAATCCTATAAGGAGTGATTGAAGGAGCTGGGACTGTTTAGTTTGAGGAAGAGAAGGCTGAGGGGAGATGTCATCACTCTACAGCTACCTGAAAGGACATTGTAGAGAGGTTGGTGCTGGTCTCTTCTCACAGGTGATTAGTGACAGAACAAGAGGGAATGGTTTTAAACTGCAACAGGGGAGGTTCAGACTGGACATTAGGAAAAACTTTTTCATAGAGAGTGGTCAGAGAGTGGAATAGGCTGCCCAGGGAGGTGGTGGAGTCACCATCCCTGGATGTGTTTAAGGGTCATTTAGGTGAGATGCTGGGGGATATGGTGTAGGGGAGAACTTTGTAGAGTAGGGCTGATGGTTGGACTTGATCCCAAGGGTCTTTTCCAACCTGAATGATTCTGTGATTCTGTGTAATAGGTTCAGTGCCCTGGTAGCAGGTGAGGGGCTGGACACCAGGTATCAGGGCTGGCTAAGCCTGAGCCATGCAACAGCATTAAGAGGAAGAAACCCATGGTAATAGTGGGAGACTCACTCCTGAAGGAAACAAGCCCCTACTCGTGACCTGACTTGCTGTCTGGGTGCTTGGATCCAGGACATTGCAGAAAGACTCACATTATCCCCCCTGCTGCTTTTCCATGTGGGCATGAGTGATACTGCTGGGGAAACCTTGAGTGTATCAAGCATGACTGCATGTCTTTGGCATTCAGGGTCATGTACATGGAGAACCAGGTGGTTTTCTCCTCAATCCAGCTAATGGCAGGGAAATGCTCAAGGGAGGATTGGATGGATCCTACATTTCCTCTTGATGAACTTCACAGGAGGTTTTTGTCAGCCTGTTTCTCCAGCCTGTCAATGTTCCTCTGGATGGCAGCATGACCTTCTGGAATATTGGGCATTTCTCCCAGCTTTGGATCCTCTACAGACTTGCTGAGGGAGCACTCTGCCCCATCATCCAGATCATTAATTACTCCATTTCCTGATGTTATGCTCACCCTTTCCCTCCTCCTCTGGATTCTACTGTCTGTGGGTTTCATTCAGGTAGTGGTGGTGGGTGTTATGGTGGGTTGTCAGCATGTGGTGTCTTTTGTCAGGAGGAATATGAGGTTCATGTTTATAATTTTGCCGTCTTCCTTCTAGGATCCACTTGGGGTCATTTCTGTATGTTTTCTAACACACTTTTATACCTTTGTTCTTTCTTCATCTCCAGATCTGTGTTACATCAAAATTTACTGTATCTGGTATTTTTATATATTACTGTTAATAAATGTATTATTGTTCTGCTGTCTTACCAGGCCTATATTTCTCTATGATTTATCATTGTTAGAGGCATAAATATTTCTTTCTACGTAGAACGAACAGCTACAGGCTGTTCAGAAGGGACAGGCAAAGAAGGAGGAGTGGAGGCATTGCTCTCTATGTCAAGAAATGGATAGAGCATGAAGAGCTGTCTAAGAAGAATAGCCATGAGCGGGTTGAAATTTTATGGGTAAGAACCAGAGACTGAGGTAACAAAGGGAATCTTGTGGTTAGTGTCTACTACAGGCTGCCTGATCAAGGGGAGCCTACTGACAAAGCCTTCTTACTCCATTGATGGGAGGCATAGCGCTCGCAGGCTCTTGTCCTGCTGGGGGACTTCAACCACGCCGACATCTGCTGAAAAGCAGAATGGTGAGCTATAGGAAATCCAGAAGACTCCTAGAATGCATTGAAGGTAACTTCTTAAGTCAGGTAATAGACAGCCCTACCAGAGGAGATGTGATACTGAACCTGTTGGTCATCAACGCAAGTAAGCTCATTGGTGACGTCAAGATTGGAGGCAGCCTAGGCTGCAGTGATTGTGCACTGGTGGAGTTCCCAGTCCTGAGGCATATCGGTCCGGTGAAGAGTAAAGTCAGGCCCCTGCATTTTAGGAAAGCAAATTTCCAGCTCTTCAAGGAGTTAGTCAATAAGAACCCTGAAAAACAGGACAAGGGAGCAGAGCAGAGCTGGCAGATCTTTAAGCACACTTTCCATAAAGTGCAAGAGCTCTCAATCTCCATATGTAAGACATCAGGAAAGGAAGGCATGAGACTGGCATAGATGAATCAAGACCTGCTGGTCAAACTAAAGGACAAGAAGGAAATGCTCAGACAGTGGAAGCAGGGATATGTATCCTGGGAAGAGTATAGGGATGCTGCCTGGTTGTATAGGGAGGGGGTCAGGAAGGCCAAGGCACAACTGGAGCTGAACTTGGCAAGAAATGCAAAGAATATTGAAAAGGGCTTCTATAGGTATGTCAGCCAGAAAAGAAGGTCAAAGAAAGTGTACCCCCTGATGAGCAAGCTTGCAAACTGGCAACAATGGATGAGGACAAGGCTGAGGTACTCAACAACATTCTTGCCTCAGTCTTCACTGGCACCCTTTCTTCCCACACCTCTTGAATGGATGGACCATAAGATGGGGACTGGAGGAGTGAAGTTCCTCCTATTGTAAGAGAAGTTCAGGTTCGTGACCACCTGAGGGACCTGAACATAACATAGGTCTATGGGACTTGATGAGATGTATCCCACAGTCCTGAGGGAATTGGCTGTTGTAGTTGCCAAGCCACTCCGTGATATTTGAAAAGTCATGGCGGACAGGTAAAGTCCCTGGTGACTGAAAAAAGGGAGTTTTTTAAAAGGGTAGAAAGTAGGACCCTCAGAACTATCAACTTGTCAGCCTCATGTCCATGCCTGGGAAGATCATGGAACAGATCTTTCTAGAAGCTATGCTGAGGCACATGGAGGACAGGGAGGTCATATGAGACAGCCAGCATGGCTTCAGCAAGGGCAAGTCCTGCCTGATCAACCTAGTGGCCTTCTATGATGGAGTGACTACATCAGTGGACAAGGGAAGAGCTACAGATATCATTTATCTGGACTTCTATAAGGCCTTTGACACAGTCCCCCACAACATCCTTCTCTCTAAATTGGAGAGATATGGATTTGATGGATGGACTGTTTGGTGGATGAAGAATTAATTGAATGGTTGCATCTGTAGGCTAGTGGTCAATGGCTCAATGTCCAGATGGAAATCAGTGGCAAATGGTGTCCCTCAGGGGTCTGTGTTGGGGCCAGTACTGTTTAATATCTTCACCAATGACATAGTGGGATTGAGTGCACCCTCAGCAAGTCCACAGATGACACCAAGCTGACTGGTGTGCTTGACATGCCTGAGGGACAGAATCCCATCTAGAGGGACCTGGACAAGCTCAAGAAGTGGGCCCATGTGAAACTCATGAAGTTCAACAAGGCTAAGTGCAGGGTCTTGCACGTGGGTTGGGGTAACCCTTAGTATCAATACAAGCTGGGGGATGAAAGGATTGAGAGCAGCCCTGCAGAGAAGGACTTGGGGGTACTGGTGGGTGAAAATCTGGACATGAGCCAGCAATGTGTGCTCACAGTCTAGGCGGCCAGCTGCATCCTGGGCTGCATCAAAAGTGTTTGGCCAGCAGTCAAGGCAGTAGTTCTGCCCCTCTACTCCACTCTGGTGAGACACCACGTACAGTACTGTGTCCAGCTCTGGAGCCCTCAGCACAGGAAAGGCATGGACCTGTTAGAGCAGGTCCAGAGGAGGGCCACAAAGATGAGCAGAGGGATGGAACACCTCTCCTGTGAGGACAGACTGAGAGAGTTGGGGTTGTTCAGCCTGGAGAAGTGAAGGCTCTGGGGAGACCTTATTGCAGCCTTTCAGTACTTAAAGGGGGCTTATAAGAAAGATTGAGGACACACTTTTAGTAGGACGTGTTTCAATGGGACAAGAGGTAATGGTTTTAAACTGAAAGAGGGTAGATTTAGACTAGAGGAAGAAATTTTTTACAATGAGGGTGGTGAAACACTGGAACAGGTTGCCCAGAGAGGTGGTAGATGCTCCACCCCTGGCAACATTCAAAGCCAGGTTGGACGGGGCTCTGAGCAACTTGATCTAGTTGAAGATGTCCCTGATCATTACAGGGGGGGTTGGACTACATGACCTTTAAAGGTCCCTTCCAACCCAAACTATGAATAATTTACTACTATTGCTATCTTTATAAAGCTGTGGTTGTACAATACAAAGATAGACGCAAGTAAAATAAATTAGTCATGGATATGTGGTAACCAAGTGAACTAATTTAGAATGACCAAGTAAAGCAAACTTGCAGGCAGGTCAAGAAAAGTTGAGACAGAACAGGTCTGAGAAGTTTCAGGTCTGGTGCCTTTTAAACTCATTGCAAAACTTATGGCCTGTCACTAGCTATGACAAAACAGTATTACAGGGCTATATGGTCAAACTACTAATAATTTGATTCCAGATTTTTAAAATTTGTATCAATAAATTGGAATTTGGTTAATTGTCTTCAGATCTGTTCCTCTCATGTGAATTATGCATAAGAAACGAGGGTTCCTTAGTGGCTTTTTGTCTTCTAACACCATCACACATGGGATGCTGCTGTATTTCCATGACAATGAACTAGCCTGTTTGGTTTAATGGCCATGATGTCAGGCTCCAGCAAATGCAATATATAGCAAGAGCTCTTTAAGAAACAAATGTTATAGTTCTTGGGCCGTAGCAGTACTTTCTGTACTTAGACTGTATAAACACCCTGCAGTGCTTTTAGTTCAGTCTATTCTTCACTATAGGCTGAAGAATATCTCATCTATATATATTGAGGGAAGGTTCTTGCCTTACTAATTTTAAGACCATGGGTTCATAGTGCTCTTAGTGTCAGTGTTCAAATTGCCTGTTACCTCTCTCTCTCATGTCATTTTGCCCTTGTTATACACCAGGTTAAGATGGGTGCAGGTGAGCTATCTAGTGTTTGCATTTTCATTGCCTTTCATATTATCTGTACTTTTAGCCATTGCATATTTACTCTTCATATTGTCTACAGGAAGAACTATTCCCACAGGTATTCTTCAATAGGCTTTGAATGTTTCAATATCATGTCAGTCAATTAATTTTCATTAAAGACCTAACCTTCAGGAGACTGCTGGGAAGGTCTGAGACTGCCTGCTGCACCTAGTTGTGGACCTGAATAAAAATCTGTCAGTTAAGAGCAAGGATGAGGCTGACTAGGAATAGAAAACTATCACTAGCATTTGTTTAAGATGCAGTTTTAATATGAATTTAGATGCAGATGCCTATAAATAGAATAAAACTTTGAATATAAAAGTAGTTAAATAGATTTTTAAATACAAATATAAGACTTAATTTTCTGAGAGTTTTCTTTAGTATTCTTTAATTTCTTGCTTCATAAAGGCTATTCTCATGGGTTTAAATGATTTCATTTTCAACTTCACAGTAAGTTACAGATAGTGAAACAGCCATGCAATATGCTTATGGTCCTACAAAAACTGTGGTTGCCACCATTCAATGGAACTTGTGAGCAGTTCCTGGGTGGTCAAATCAGTCCAAATGTACTGCAAGCATGAACTTACTAAAACTCATTTTTAAACTGAGGTTTTTGATCCTACTCTTCTCAAAATCCCATTTCAGTATGATTGCGTCAATGGTGTAGGTAACCTTTTCTCATTTCAAATGGATATGTATTCATGGCTCATTAAGAGTCATTTGTTCTCATGCATAATTGTTAATTTTCTTCCCTGATGTTAACTTAAATATCTGATGTTATGTGTATAGGTATACATGCTAGAATAATTTTTGTCTTTTAGAGGAGGACTGCTTGGAACCAAACAGCAAATACTTTCTCACAGTTTCTCTTAAAACAGGCCCCCCACTCCTTTAATCTCTCAGGTAGGCCTTCTCCACATGCCTTTTAAGATTAATCTTTCCTGAGTATAGGTCATCAAATTTGGATCCACTACTGAGATGATGGCTCATAAGAGCATGTGGGGGGATACCTCTGCTGACAGATTTTATTATTTTATTCTTGGTTTTTTTAGTACTGTATCACACCAGCAACTTATGTAGGCATACCTGAGCAAAGTGTCCCAGTACTGTCTATAGAAAGAAAAGCTAACACAACACTGGCTCTCTGGTTATAAAATCAGAAGAGCTCAGCCTGATTTAGTGTACTGTGATGTGCGCTGATCATGTTGAAAGCAAAGCTTTACCTACTGCTTCTTCACAGTGTTGATAACAACAACAGAGTTCTTCCAAAATTTCCTCCTGCCTTTTGTGAAAGAGAAATGAGAAGTCTGACATAAAGTATTTTGCTAGCAAAAAATCTCCTGCAATAATATGTTGAGAACAAAGACCAAATTTCTGAAATTTTTGTTATTTTACGTATCTGCACCTGAGGAGATTCTTGGTTCAATGTTTATGACTGTATTTCCCTCTTCACATAATCTCAGGGATCTATCTTAAATCTTGCTTGCTAAGTTTCTGTACAGTGTCTGTCAGTCTATGCCATTACATACAGTGTATTGCTATACTCTAGGAAAGTAGATCTGAAATGTAGTTTGAAAAATTTCCTTCCAAATTCTTATTTAGAAAAAACATATGACTTGAACTGCACTGTTACAACAGTTTCTTTCAAAACATTGCTTTTATTTCAACACCACTGATTTTATTATAAAATCTGTGAGCAGGTGGGTAATCCCCCCAACAAAATTCCTCTTTTCTGGTTCTTTTATCATATTCATCATGGTGGTTCCTGTGGCTGCCCTGAATTCTAAAATCTGGGACCTTTGAGGCACTTGGATTTAGAAGGGTAGCAACAGAAATTAACCTCTTGGGTTTTCTAGAGTCAGTCATATCTGAAAAACTGCTGTCTGTAGATTTTCTTCCTGCATTGACACCTGTAATATTCATATAATACTGGGATTCTTGACAGTTCCTGTAAGGGGTGAAAGTTTGATATGAAAGGGTATGGAAGTTCCTGACAGAGAAATTTTTAAATTATTAAAAAAAAAAGAATAGTTGAAAAAGAAATATGTAAATATTTAATCACTTAATAGTCATTACTTACTAATCAATAACTAATGATTCAATAACTAATGATTTAATATTATTCAATACTTGAATATTAAAAGATTTATAATGTGTATTGGATTTATCTACATACATACATACACATACATATATGTATAGTTGTAGTCATTGTATCACACCATAGTGACCCTTTGCCAGAGGCTGGCTTATGTAAAAATGATTTGGATCTATCCCCAGTGCTCTCCACTATGGATGACTGGTCTTGTTCATACAGCGTAGCATTTAAGAGACCCTTGCATCAGTATGTGCCCTACAGATTTTGCTAGCTATTTTTAACACCTGCATGCAATCCATGTTATGCTCAGCATTTGTCTACTTCACTTTGCAACAGCCTGCAGTTCATTACTGTGTTTGCATCAGCTGTTGCTGCTGTTGGCGCTTGTTAAATGCTGTGTTTGTTGCTTGTGTTTGAATAGTCTTTTAACTACATGAGGACTCCTAGTGGGCCAGCCTCACCTTGATTTATGTCCTGGTGTACCTGGTCCATCCAAGCTTTCAGAGTATGGACAAATAAGCAGGATATCAGTATCTTTGGACAAAGTCACTCACTAAACTTTTCAAGGAAACTAGCTAGCTATGAGATAGGACAGAAGGCCCATGCCTCAGTATATAATTGGTTAAAAAGGTAAATAATAGAGAGTAAATGGTCAGGTCTGGCTAAAAAGAGATCACTAATGTATTCACAAGGAGTTGTGCTACTCACCAGAAAAGGAGATGAGCAACGGGTTGAGAAAATTGCTGATAGTGCAAAGTTATTCATAGCAGTAAGGTTTAGAGCAGACAATGAATTGTTGAGGGACGTTTCCAAGTCACTCAGTCGTGTAATAAACTTACCCAGATGAAATTCAACAGAAGTAAGTGTAAAGTGATGTGCTTTGGGGGAAGATATATGTGCTTCAGTTGTAAAATGATGGGTTCAGAGCTGATCTGTACAACTCAGGGGCAAGATGGTAGGGTTATGTTAAACGATTCTGTGAAGACATTGGCTCAGCGTCCAGTAATGGTCCAAGTATCAGACCAAATGTGAATTTTTACCATTGTTCCATTGTATAAATCTATTCATGTACCATGTAACTTCACAGTGTAGCAAAGACAGGGGGAATGTAATACGGGTCTACAAATCTGTTCACTGCTCTACAATATAAAACCTAGATGCCTAAACTGCTAAAGCTAACAGGAAACCAGTTCAGAAGAAACAAAAAGTAGATTGTTCTTTTTGCAGCAATAATTATTTTCAGATTTCTGGTCAAGTCTTGAAGATCTGCTGTAGAGATTGTGCTGTGAACAGTTTCTGCTCTCCATTTTTGCTTCATTGCTTGCGCTTCTAGCCACACCTGCTTCTTTCTCTGCTTGCTGCTCTAAATGATACTGCAGTTTTCCTAAGAGTTTCTTGTTATTTCAGCTCCTCATTGGAGGGTCTGCAGTACTGCAAAAAGAAGATGCTTGAACATATATTATTTTGTCTCTAAATCATGAGAGATATGTCTGTCTTAACTACTGTAACTGTAGCCTGCACAACAGTCTTTGACTGCTTTACAGTTTACAGAAGATTTCTAAACCAATCTGCTACCCTTTTGTCAGGCTGCAGCTTCTGTAACCTCGAGTTGGAAACCATTGCCCTAGGATGAGCAGTACTCCTGGCACATGTAGGTGTAACCATTTATTTCCAATTTTGTATTGCTCTTTTACAGACCATGTCCAAAGAGAACTACTTAGAGGAGACCTCTGGGCAGGATGGCCTATGAAATGCTGGTGTGAGTGGTCTCTGACCTGGGGAAGAAGAGTGGTGCTGCAGTCATTACCTGTAGCAAGTGGACTGCAGGAGAGAGTGTGTGGTGTGGCAGTTCTCTGCTGTATTTTTCCAGCCTGTTTCTATGTATATATATATGAGGAAGCAAGCAGTGTTCATCTCATCCCAAGGTAAGTTTGGCAGCTTCCTCTGTCCCCTGCCTGAGGTTACTCTTGACCCCTCAGTGACCTGCTCACAGACTGGGTGATTTCTGGAGAGAAACTGGGAATTTTATAGAGTTGGGTGGGGAGTGAGGAGCAGAAGGTGTAGGGAAAGGAGCACTAGATTTCTGATTCACCTGTCACCTCCATATATGCAGATATCCATCCACAATAGTGCTGTGTACTCTGTTCACTTTTGTGCATACAGCCAGAACCTTGTACAAGGTTGATGGTGATTTGACGTTACAAATCTTCCTCCTTCCTCTCTTTCCTCTGAGGCTTGGGAGAGCTTCAGACAGACAGCTACAAGGACCCATATCTATTTCCTCTGAGTAATGATGCTGCTATCTTTGAGCTTGGTTCCACAGGATGATACCAAGGGTATAAGCTCCATGTGGCAGGGGGAGAGGAGGTGTGGGTGGAGACAGGCCTGCTGAAAGAGTGTTGGAAAGGACAGTTCCTGCAATCCTCTGCACTGCCTGGGCAGAGCAGACTGTGGGGTGGACCTTGAGGCAGAAGCACTACATTCCCATGTACATTCTGTGTCCTGCCTAACAAACCCCTGGTATCAGCTAGGACGTCTAAGTGATGCACTGTGAGTAACACACAGCAATATGCAAAAAGACAAAGAGGATCCCAGAGATGGACAACACATATAGCAGAGAGGTTCTAACGATGGTTTACACATGTGTCAGTAGTTCTGACAATTTATTTCTGTGATAAGATATTACCAAATGTTTGTCCATTTAGGAATGATCAGCTTGGCAAATGTGGTTATGAAATGAAGACTTAAATTGCTGACCTTAGGAAGTCTGAAGAGGAGGTGGCTTTTGTAACTATCAGGACTGAAGACACATTAAAATAGAAACAAATCATGAAAATTATCCATCAGGGTGAAATAGAAATCACCTTTTTTTCCTCCTAGAATTCAATACATATGGAGAATTTGCAGTTATATTTAGGGGAATAAGAAAGGAAATTACAACATCATTAATATTTCTCTATGAATTGTCTGTCAAAAGACTGCAAAGCTGGTAAAAATACCTGTAGTGAATTGGAACCAGACCCTAGACTAAGTGTGAAGTTTTATGTGAATGCAAAATAGAAATGAACTTGTTGCACGTTTATCATGATTCAGAAAAAGAATCACAGTTGAGGTGTTCAAATTTAGAATATGTTTCCATTACTGTTCCATTTATTGTTTTGTCTATCTCTCAAATAATTTACTATAGCTAGTATGACTTTATTAAACCATGACTTTATTAAGTTGAAGTGGTCCAACTGTTCAGCTCACAAACAGAAAATGTTCAGAAATTGACTTAGTCTATATTTCTCTTTTACTTATCCACAAGGGACAAATTATTGCTTATATGTGATGAAAAAGCTACGGTTCATTTTGAGGACAATGTTTAACAGTGTCTACTCTGACACTCTCTCCCTAAATTTCCTGAGGGATTCCAAATGTATACTATTAGTTATGAAGATGACATAGATGGAAGACATTATATATAATAAGCTGGCAGCAAAGTAAGACTTTAATGGTCAGCTGAGAGACTGTACTTTTTAATTCAGATGGAGATGAAAAACTGTGTAGTAATAAACATTTAAAATAACAGGAAAATAAGAAACTGTACTATCCAATTCTAGAACAAAATATTCCACTTCCTATTAAGGATGACAACAACCTTTTGTTTTTGCTCTTCAGTGAGGAAAGATGACTAGGAACAACATAAAACGAACCATTCATTTGCTTCAGTCACTCTCCAGTGTACGTGTCAGGCATCCATGTATTCACAACTAATTTTTCAACTTCCATGACTACAGGTGACCTGAAAATTTCATTTGTCATGACACTAATATTAACCCGAATTAAGCTTGCATTTATGTAACTATTACCAAGTTAAAAAGAGATTTTTAAAATTTTATGCTGTAATTTCTTTTTCCTGTAATTTCTTTTTCCTTTCTGACATAAAGCTTTGTGCAAACTGAAAATCCACAGAACTGGCAACATGTAAAACCTTGAGATTTAGCAGTTTTTCCAGGTATTTACTAATTGCACATCCTGAAGGACATCTCTTCCAGTAAGCTAGAATTCAGTAATATGAGGCATTTTTGTATGTTTGATTAAGTGTCCTACTGCTGAATTCCAGATTTAATACACACAAAGTCAGGTGTTGCCAGAATCAACCATAACAAATTCTTGACATTGTAGTGACTTCCTATAATAGACTATGCCCTAAGAAACAATTACAGTGATCACGTCCTCCTCCTTAGTGGGGAAAAAAGAAGAAAATCTGGCAATGAACTTTAATGAGCTAACAGGTGGTAAAACTCTAGTGGTCCTTCCAGCTGGCACAAGTAATAGGAAAAGTTGAGTTCAATTACTGGGAAGGTGTTCTTCTTAAAAATGAATAATGAGAGAAGCTGCAAACCAGGGGAACTGTAATTCTGTCCTATAGGCTCCCATCATGACTAACACCCCTGGCAAATCCAAGGGAACTTCAGAGAGGGCAATACATCTTCACTGAGAGAAGAGAATGCATCCGGGGAAGCCAGCAAGTGAGTAAATGGACAATACCAAGGCAATCATTATGGCATCCTTGCCTTGTCTCATTGCACACTCAGAACTTCCTTTCTGCTCACTGTGGATCCAAAATACAGTGTATGTGCATACCTCCATTGCCTGTTTGAATAAAGAAGCCTTACCAAAGTCCCTCAGCTAGTCCAGAGGTCTGTACAACAGCAGCCTGAATATTCCTGTCCTTAGGTAACTCTCTGAACTTGATTCTGACCATTTCCACCTTGGCTTTCTATTGTGGCTGTCACTCCACTGTTTTTGCCTCCACAGGGTTATCTGAGATATATTGGATACATTAAATAAACTCTTGTCCCAAAACAGAAAACCTTGGGTAGCTTTGTCAAGGTCCTCTGGACCTAGATGGGGGAATGAGAGTCCAGAAGGCCCTTTGCTCTTGATAGGTCTCTTATCTGCTTGCTGCCCAAAAGAGTTAGTAGCAGGTTTTGCACTCAAAGTCAAAACTCATATTTTAACAAAAAAAGCCCTGAACTGTGGTTTAATTTAAATTTAAGTGAGGTTTGACCCACCCACTTCCCTGGCTGACAGGAGTCTTCTCTAGTTCATCAGATACCTGTTTACCTAGAGTCCTCAGCAAACCCTGAGCTGCTGCTCTCCCTCACAAATAAGTGTCTGCAGTGGACTCATCACTGTTTGGGACTCCAGTTACAGCCAGATGTTAGTGGAGATAACGTTTTACAAGCAGGGAGTTATGAAGGAACAGGATATTTTTTTCTAGTTAGATCCTCAACCAACACAGTGTTCACTGTTGGGTGCTGTGCTGACAGTTGCCTGGTCCACCCTGCCAAGGGGGCTGCACTGCCTTCTGAAGGGGTGGGTTGGGGTGAAAGCTGTGTTCATGTGGTCTTCAACTTGTTTTGCTAGGCTGGAAACCGAGCTGCACTGTCTGTGTTAAGACTACGTTGTTATTCTGTTAGAGCAGACTGAACAGCATTTTTTATTAATTTGAGTGTATCCAACCTAACAGCCTGAAATTTCTCTCTGACAGGTACACCTACAAGCAGTAGTTTGTCTGCATATCTGTCATCATAGTATAGCTAGTACCCCCTTCTGAACATCTCATTCATATACAAGAAGTTATAAAGTGACAGCAGTTGCACACTAGTGCAACCAAAATGCTCTGTAATGCAAAGAACAATAATTTATACCAATACAAATATTCAATTGTCTGAGTACAAGATGTACACAAATGCACACATGCTGTCATTGCCCCCACCCGCAAGCTAAAGTCTACATAACATTACATGTAGCCTTACCTCTTGTGGCCTCTGATGCAACCTAAATGATCTGTGCATGGCTGGGTTGACTGGAAGCAGCCTTTGGGACAAGAATTAACTTCTTAGCTCCAGATTTGCAGGTGCCTTTACTTCTCTATCACCACTTTCTTGTGGAAAAGTTTAGGAGGAGACTTTATTTGATTACATGTCAGCTAGAGTGTGTTAGAAAAGGAAAAATCCTAGATTCATACAATGGTCTGGGTTGGAAGGGGCCTTACAGATCATCTAGTTCCAACCCCCCTGCCATGGGCAGGGACACCTTCCACTAGTTCAGGTTGCTCAAAGTCCTATCTAACCTGGCCTTGAACACAGGTTGGGGGCATCCACAACTTCTCTGGGCAACCTGTTCCTGTGTCTCACCACCCTCACAGTAAAGAATTTCTTCCTTATGTCTAATCTAAATCTACCCTCTTTCAGTTTAGAACCATTATCTGTTGTTCTATCACTACATGCCCTTGCAAAAAGTCCCTCTCCAGCTTCCTTTTAGGCCCCCTTTAAGTACTGAAAGGTCGCTATAAGGTCTCCCCAGAGCTTTTTCTTCTCCAGGCTGAACCACCCCAACTCTCTAAGCCTGTCTTCCTAGGAGAGGTTTAAAAGGATAAAAGTCACCAAATTTACTTGGCAAAGAGTTAAAAGTATATTCCAAAGGTGATTACATGTTGTGATGATTTTGGATATAGGCAGGTAAGAAAGATGAAGAACCAAATAAATCATAAATAATAATTTTTGAAACCATCATCAAGGGTTTGTGGATTTTTCAAAATGTACATCTACAGAGGAAAGAAATGAAAATAATAGAGTTGAAATATGTGAACAGATGTGAAATACCTGAAGGGAGTACTCACAGTATATTGACAGTGATGAACTAGGCGAGAAATTTTTCACTGTCATCTTGCTAGCAAACTCTTTTGAAAAAGTAAACCTTTTTTGGCTGAGAATGGGATTGCTCCAAGGAACAGAATCCAATCAAAACTGTAAATGAAAATAATCAAACAAAGACTAATTTTTTTGCTGATTTGTGTATATTTTGCTCTGTAAAAGTATCTGAAAAAAAGGAAGGAAAATATTTGGATTTTTAAAACTGTACTGAATAACAAATTGCCTTTACATCATGCAGTCTATCTTGATAGATCATTTTTATTATTCACACATTGGTGCATTGCTCCTGCACTTTTTAGTACCTCATGAATGGATATTCCCTTATCTATTTCATTTAATTTGTTAGTAGTAATAAATCACTGTGGGTTTGTTCATATGTCCCTGAAGTAAGACAAATAACTTAGCCTTACTGCACTTAGCCCCAAGCTTTCTTGTGGGTGATATGTATGCCTGGAAAATTAAATAAGAAGCAATAGTTGTTTTTTCATGATTCAGTTGCTGTCTGTGCAGCTCTAGAGAATGGAAAATTAATACTTCAATTTTCAAACAGTTGGGACTGAGCTGCAAAATATGACCTCCAACCTCCAATCTGGAGCCTCATTGAACAAATTTCACAAACAAGTACATATAACCTCTTCTAAAAAGAAACAAGCTTGAAATGCAAGGGAAGTAGAACTACTCACAGTTTTCAGCTTCTAAAGAGTAGCTGTCAAAACTCATTGAATTAAAACAAGGTAATTTTGTGGTAACTGTAGCATCATCTAAAGGTTCTGTCTGTATTTAGGGCAGAACTGAGTAGTTTTGAAGATGATTTTAAATAGCTCACTTGCTAAAACATGCATGTTTGAGAGACTTAAACGTAACCAAAAATTGTGTAGAATAGCTTTTTCTGAAAATGTTACCTAAAACTGAAGAGGAAATGGTGTGTTCCTTGCTACAAGAAGATCTGACCTCTTGGATGTTCAAGACTTTGACAACATCAGGAAGCCTTAATGGCTCTCACCAGCCTTACCTGTGGACTCCACTTACCCTTTCTGCCAGTGGGCCCAGGGGCCTCATTTAAGGTTAAGCTTGGGCCTTTAGTCCTTGCCTGAGCTTTGTTGTGGGCATAATAGTCTCCAGTTCCTCCTTGAGACAGACCTTGGACATATGCAGCAGGTAACATTATTTTCATTCCTGTCCCTGGCCCTGTCTCCTGCCAGTCCTAAGCAGACCCCCAAACCTGACTGATTGCTTTGTCCAGGACTGTTGATAGAGCCCATTACCAGCACCATGCCCTGCCTGCTCTGTGCAGATCCTGTGGGACTGTGCCCCATCAGTGAGGACACCGCCTGGGCTGTGGCTGCCCTCGGCTCCTCTCTTGTCCCCTCTCACTGAGCAACCCCACTCTTGCTGCTCCATGGCACTGCTTGGGGCTATCCAAAGTACAAATCATTCTTTGCCTGTTTCAGAGATGGACCCTCATAAAGCCCTCTTGTTTTCCAGGATGGGTTCCATCCTTGCAGACTCATGGCACGATGTCAAGAGAATGACTGCATGATGCCCTGGGATGCAGTGTTTAGAGTATTTTCTCTGAAAGATGTTCCACTGTGCAATCACATCATTAAGTGATTATTTAACTGGCAGTTCATATGTTACATGGAGCTGTGTTCTCTGTTCCTCAGTGGAGGCAACCCACTACATTTAAATGCAGTTTGGAACAAAGCTGGACACTGCTCCTTATGTGTACCATATTGACAAGGTTACAGAGATCTTCTTGCCCTCTTCTTTGCCCTACAGAGCAGGAACAGAGCCAGAAGCAGCAGTGCTGCACCAGTCACCCCAGAATACCCTGAAACATGCCAGTTAGTTGACCTTTTGGCAAGGCAAACAGGGTGTTCTGTCAGTGGTAGAGACTGCTCTGGCTCTGGTGGATAAAGGAGGGATACAGCACTCCATCCTCACTGTTTCTCTGAATGTTACCTAAAACCTAACATTACTCTGCTGTTTTGCTTTCAAGATTGCTTCTTATGTCTCTGTAGGGGATAAATGGAGTATGAGATATCCATACAGATGGAGATGAAGTTGCTACAGGTTTGGAGGAAAGGTCCTCTTATGGTTTGAAATTTTGTTTAAAGAACAGGAAAGAAAAAGTAGGTTTGATGGTAATTTTTCAGGATAGAGAAGTACCAGCAGTGGCATCCGAGGGATCAGTACTAGACCAAGGTTTATCCAGCATCTTCATCACTAATTTGGAAATGGCAGCACACAGTGAAATTTCTGAGTTTGCAAATGATACATTTGGGATTCAAAGGCTGTTCGAATTGCAAGAAACTCCAAAATGACCTCATAAAACAGTGAATGGATATCCATGACATTTTTTCTGGGGAATGTGAAGAAGGAAAGGGTACATGGACACTCCCACACACCTCTAGGAGACATGAAGTTCCATCAACAACATCAGTCTGAGGTTGCCCCTGATGACACTGAACCCATGGAGGAAGAATCTTGGTTCCTGGAGGTCAGTCCCTACAGTGGCACAAGACAGTACTGTGATCTTGGGATGAACAGCAGTGAGTGCAGAACTTTTGGATGTAAAGTCCCTCCCTTCAAGACATGATCATTGGTCATGTGGCCATTTTGGGATGACCACAAGCAACCCCAACACTTAGATCAGTCTCTGATTTTCTGAAGAGTTTAGTATCATTCAAAAACTCAGAGATTTCATTGTGTATTTCCTTCTCTAAGTTGTCAATAAACATATTGAACAGAATAAGTCCCTCTACTGATCCCTGCTGGGAATTTAAATGTAAATTCTGAGGGACAGACACTTAGGCTATGACTATACTAGTGAATTAAACGGTGCCTACAAATGATCCTGGACATGGTTTGGGCCAGGGAATGAGCTTAGTTCCATGACAAATGACGTCATGTTATCTTAGCAAAAATCCCCCCGGTTCAGTCCTCCATCTCTTTCTCATTAGGTTTTGTGCTCCAATGTAAATCAACATGTCATGAAAAAAACATCCTTTTCATCATATTGTGAAAACCCTATTGCTAGAGACTGTTGTTTTTTGAAGTCTTTGATAAGAGAAACAGCTCAAAGCTATGTGGGATCCTGAAGAAATGAAGATCCCCATTTTGGGCACCCTGTGTGGGAAGATGGACCAGGAATATGTGTATATGTGGGGGGTGAAGGTGCATGTAACATCAGATGTATCTTCCGAAGTATATATGAATGGGCACTATGAAGACTGGACAGAGGCTATCACTGATTTTTCCATCTGGTGCTGAGGCAAACTAAAAACCTCGCATGCTAGTAGGCCTGGTCCCACACCTGCTGCCCTGGCATGGCATGACATGGAGCTGCAGATGTTTGGATAGCAGAATGAAGTGGATCTGTCTTTAGTATATGCTGCTTAGGTATCCCAGGTCTGCAATTTAAGCAGTGGCCTTCATCAGAAACATCTTCCAGATACAGTATCCCAGCTGACAAAAGTCTTAGGGAAGATGGTGATGGAGAGATCCCTTGCTGTTGCATCCCCAACCATCAGTGGGTTACAGGCCAGAAGAGAGTTCCAGTGTGCGTTAATGAGGTTTCTACACTTTCTTTCAGGGTGGAACATGGAGCCTGTCTAACATCAGATGTTTGGTCATATTGGGCTACCTGTGCAGAAACTTGGCACATGTCTTTGGGGGTGTCGAAGAACTACCATCTCCTCAAATGACAGTCTCCCATGGCAACCATAGCAGACAAAGCAGCAGCTGCTGGGGATTATGGCTGAACAGGAACCAGCTACTTCAGAGATCGGAGTGCTGCCTCCTGAGAAATGATAATGCAGCAGCTGTAAAGATGCTCAAATGCTTCTCTTCCTAACCAGACTGACATGGTTGCCAATGCCCATGCACTCCAGCCAGCTCCTTCCCTGCTAGAGCATGTAAACCACTGCTAAAACACCAAAACTGGTGGTCTGTATCTTGGCTGTTCAACAAAGGTTCACCTCCACACTCCTGGAAGTAACTTCTGTGACTGATCTATAGAGCTACTTCAACCGAGTGAAGGAATTACCATGGCAAATACCCTCCCTCTCCCTTTTCTTACACCCAGAGGGGACCCAGCTTGCAGTTTCAACATAGTCACAAGGCAGCCTTGGGCAGCAGCCTCAGCTGCTTTCACCTGCTCCTTCCTCATGCAGGTCCCTCAAATCCCTGTTGCCTTCCAACATCCTTGCTCTACTTTTCAACTAGCCCTTTCTGGGCTCAGAAGCGTCTGCATATGACTCTTGCATGCTGTGTGAGAAGGTTTGCATCAGTAATGTGAGATGAATAATTCTATTCTGGTTTCGACGAGCATGGAGTTAACTTCTGTTGGAGTATTTCATACTATGTGATGTCATGCCCAGGGACATAGGGGGGTGGGGTCTCTCGGGCAAGCACGGGATTTTCGGGTCGGCCCGGGTGTGTGTTGCTGTGGGGGCGGTCACTGCGCTCGGTGAGCCACTGCTGCATTCTACCCGTTTCTTTTTGGACTCACTGTTGTTACTGTTGTTCTCTTGTTATATTTAGTAAATTCTTTCTTTTTATTCAACCTACGAATTCTCTTCTTTTTGTCCCTCCCCTATTTCACCAGAGAGGGGGTGGGGAGGTGAATGGCTGGCCACGTGGCATCTGGCTGCCGGCTGAGTTCAAACCTCCACAACTTCTCAGTTCCTCATGTAGGGTAGAGCAAAACAGAAAGGTGCAGCAGCCTCACCAGATGCTTGATCTGGCCTGCTCCCCTTAGATGAAGCAGAAAAGAACCCTTCTCACAGTGACCCTCTCACAGCACAGGTTATCTAGCTCCTTCCCACCTCTAGTTGCTCCACTCAAGGTATTGTTATAGACAAAAAGGAGCTCACCTTTATTTGTTACCCTAGTTATAAATCTAATGAAAGTACTACACACTGATTATTGTTAGTCCAGTTACAGTATTGCTTACAATCACAATAAAGCTTACACTTGAAATGAATACAGGAAAGCTTCATTAATAATAGTATCCTTAAAGGGATAGGACTAGATAGAAGGAAGACTTTTTCACCATGAGGACAGAAAAGCAGTGGAACAGGTAGCCCTGAAAGGCTGTGCAGTTTCTGTCCTTGGAATTTTTTGTGACCGTGTTGGAGATCAGACCAAGCTCTAGGCAATGCAGTCTGATCTTATAGCTGTCCCAGTTTGAGCAGGAGGTTGGACTGTATGAACCTCTGTCTTCCCTTCCAACTTGGATTATCTTCTGATGATGAGAGAGACGGCACTCACAGGAAGCTCCTGGATGATACCCAGCTGGAGCTCAGGTGCTATGCTGCAGGGAGGACTGCCTTGATGTTGAGGGAATGGATCAACAGGACCCTCATCAACTGCACAGGCAAAGGCCAGTCCCTGAACCAAGGACAGCATCACCCCAGGCAGCAAGGAGGTTTGGTTTCCCAAAAACTGGACAAGAGCTGTGCAAAATAGGTGACCCAAGTCCAACATTAGTCAGTGGTGTGCTGTTGTGGCAAAGGTGACTACTAGCAGACTGTAGCCTTTGGGCTAGAGTGAAACTGGGGGGGCGGGGGAAGCCATTCTTCCCCTGTACTCGACAATCACTAGACACCAGCAGAAGAACTAGGTTCGCTTTGCAGCTTCAATCAAAAAATGGAGCCTATAGGAGGGGGAAGCAGATACAGGGTACAAAGGAGGGCTTTAGAAACATTGCTCAGGAATTCAGGGATGGTTTAGAAAAGTCAAAGCCCAGCTGCAGTTGAAACTGGCGAAGGACATCAAGGACCCCAAGAACTTTTATTCCTACTTTCGTGATAAAACACGATCCAATCACTTAGTGAGTCTTTGGATTTAACAAAGTAAACACAGCCTGAGGTACTTAAAGCCTCAGTCTTCACCAACAACATCTCCCAGGTCTCTGTGCTTAGTGAAAGGTTCAAGGAGGAGAGCAACTATCAGTAGTAGGTGAGGATTGACCCAGGGATTATATGTGAGAACTCAACTGGTACAAGTCCATGGGACCCTATGGGCTGTATCTGAGGGTGCCAAGCGAGCTGGTCAATGTCCTTGCATGACCACACTCCATTGTTTTGAAGGCTCAGGGAGATTAGGGGAGATTCCTGGTAAAACTAAAGAAAGCTGCACCCACCTTCAAAAAAAACCCTAAGAGTCAACTCAGGGAAATAGAGCTTCGCTTTGGTGCCTGGAAAAATCATGGAGGGAGACACCTTGGAGCACACTACTCCACACGTGCAGACGAAGGTAACTGGGAACAGTGAGCATGGAGTTACCAAGCGCAGGTTATGCTTGATCCACCTGCTTGCCTGCTGTGATTGAATGACTCCATTTGTGAATGGGGGAAGAGCAGTGAATGTCACCAATTGCAACTTCAGGAAAGTTCTCAACACTGTCTCCTGCAGTATTCAAGTCAGTATGATACAGTCTGGATAGATACATGACTTGAGGGGTAAACAATAGGTTCGAAGTTTGGGCCCAGAGACTGGACCCTCTCATCCCACCACATTTTTCTTTTGAATCTGATTTTTCTTATGATCCTATTACACTACAGTGGTTATTTGCAGGGCATTTTTCCCACCAGGAGAGCTGTAGCCCATGCTCCTGCTGAGTCAGAATGAGGCTGATCCCCAAAAGGACCCATCAGATACACTCCAGCTTTATTGCTCACACCAAATGCAGGAGGGAAGAGGAAGGGAGTGCAGCTCATGGTCGATATGGAACATGTGTGGCAGGGGAACTAGTAGTTCAGAAATTTAGGGCTAGGGAACATTTAGAAGAATACAGATTTGGTAATGGTCAGGTATTGTTTCATTGCTTATAAAGTGTTTGGGGGGGAATACATCACATCTTTGACTGCTTACATTAATTCTTTGAGCATGGAGTCTATGATCAACTCTGTCCTGAAGTTGTCAGCATGCATGATTTTTTATATTCTCCCCTGGTAAATCTAAGCAATATGAAAGTGGGGACATTTTTAAAATGGGTCAGTAATCTGCATATTCAAAGGGAGGGTTTTTTTTATCCACTTTGTATTTGACTTCCACTGTTGTAAAAGTGTTGAGGATGCTGTATGCAGTCTATCCTCAGATCTAAGATTATTGTCAAGAAGCAGTGTTATGTAACCTAAGTAACAGGGACAGTAGTCTCACAGCAGTGACAGATCTGACAGACTCGGAACTCTCTGAGTGGTACAGAAGTTTTACATGACTGGCAGGAGTGGTCCGTGAATTGGAAATGTCTGAGGAATATATGTCATCACCTTGTGTGAGAGGAAAAATGGTGGTGGGCTGACATCATTATCAGTCAGATGACAATCTCTAATATCCCAGGGTCCATTTTTTCCTTTTACAGAATGAACATTAGGGTTAGGGTGTCAGGAAGGTGTTTGGGTCAAGAAATTTTTGTGAGGTTTGTCATTCATTGTACAAACATGTTTAAGGCTGTCAATATTACTGGTAGCTCTACCTGCCATGTGCTTGTGAAGATAAGATGGGCACAAGAATAAGGTACCCTAACTCATGTGCACGGAAGTCCTCAGCCTCAGCATCCATTTCCTAGAATCTTTAGATATTTCTAACTCATGAAACTAAGCAGCCTTTCCCAAGCACTACAAACCTAGGCCTACGTTATTCCTCCTCCCATCCTATTTTTAACACTGTTGAAAATCAAAATTATACAGCCCATTCCTCAACATGAATATTATGTGTGTCAGGAACCAGGGATGGCAAGCTGCTTCCCCAGGGAGGATGAGCTGAGCAAGATAACCGAGTCAGCAGGGCTGGTGCCTCGCTGTCCAGATCACAGTCCTGCACTCGATCAGGGCAGCTCTGGAGATGGTAGACAGGTTGAACTGAGAGTCCAGATCATAAGGCAAATCAGGTCTAGGGGTCAAGTCAGATGAGTCAGGTCCAGTTCAAGCCAGGAAGCCAATCTGCAGGTCAGGGACAAGTTTGGTGAGGGTAATCAGGATCAGATACCATCTGGTGATAATTGTCTGAGGGCAATTGTCTTGGAATAGTACAAAACAATGAAGGAGAAAATATTTGACCTGCAAGAGCTGACTTACTGCCAATAAGACATGAAACTTCTGAGAGGCTACAGGAGCAAGACTATGGTGAGGATAATCTCCCATGCTATAAGAAAGGTGGTGATGAAAATGTGTGAATGTGCGGAAAGTGATGGTGGCCTCTGCATGTTCATGTTCTTGTTTGTGTTCCTCAAGTCCAAGACTGTAGTGCTAACAGGGTAAAGTACATAGGGACATTTCAAAATAAAATATGAGGAGAAAAGTGTTCAGTGAGGTTACTGTGGCCTTTCTCATTTCAAGTTACTTGTGTGTGCGTTGTTACCAAAGAGCCTGTACAAAAAAATGAGCTTAGTCTCATGCAAACCTTTAGCGCCATGTTAGCTCTTTTTGCACCCAATATGAATTATATCAGTCAATAAGTTCCCATATTCCCAGTCTTTTCCTAAATTACTATCCCAAACTCATTTAATGCAAATTATGACAGCTTCTGCACTTGCCTCTGAGATTGTTTTTTATAGGATGTTGGCCATCACACTGCTACAGGCCAGCATGCAATTACATCTCAGTTTGATTTTAATGGAAATCCCCTGCGAACACAATGTTTCAACAGCTATAAACTGCAGTTGCTCCATAGAACATTTCATTGCAGTGTGGCTAAAAATACTAGTGCTCCCTCCTGCGCTTTGTGCTTGCTGTCTCCAAACAACTCCACCTCCAAACATCAACTATCATATGTAGATACCATAAGAAGCGGATCTTGGTTTTGGTTGGTAATTAGCCTTAACACTTTTTATTTTTCTTTCGTGGTTTGTACGCAGTTTGGGGTAACCATAGTGCACCTAACCAAAGACTGTTGTTCATCAAGAAGGTAATGATCCATGGAACAGTTGACCTGAGCAGGCACATGCCTTTGCTGTGACCAACAGGCATAGGCAATATGAACAAGACAGGTCCATGGCCAAGCCACGAAAGCCAAACAACACCCCAGGAACAGGGCTAGGGACAGGCACACCTAATACATAGCTCAGGAAGGGACTGAAGGCCCAGGACTGAGCTTAAACGGAGCCCCTGGGCTGTGGACATGAGTGGAGGCTCCAGAAGAGGCTCGTCAGGGTGATTAGGGACTATGAGTGCCCTCACAAATTAGTCCCTGACAAATTCTTGGCATGGCAAACAGCTAATCAGGAGGAGATATCTGACCTGCAAAAAGAGCTTAGTTGTTGTTTCTAACAAGATGTAAAAATTTTGAGGGACTTTTGCAGATCACAGAAGAAGGAGATTGGGGTGCTGGCCTGTTACATGTCCTGTGAGAAAGAGGGTGATGAAAATGGGAAGGTTGATCACTGTGTCATTGTATAGTGATAATCCTTGCAGTAAACTACACTGCTCTGCAGTTCATGTCCACTTACTAGTTTGTGTCTCTTAAACCTAACGTGGTGACACTTTTCCATTCAGATGGCTATCAGAGAAAAAAGAAATATTCCACTCTTTCTATGTAGTGGCTTATGTATGTGGCCAAAAAGGAAAATATTCAAATCCATTATGCATTACAAAACAGAAGATAGAAAGTGGATGCCTAACTTCTTGGATGACTTCAGAGTCAACAACAGGGTGTTGACAGCTTTTAAATTTAACAGATTCTTTTCCCACAGCTGTGTCAAATGCTACCATGGAAATGACTGAAACCCTCAGGAGGGGCCACTTTTGGGCACTTGTATTACACAACACGACAAAGGATGGACCACCTGAAGAGAGCAGGCATTAACATCAGCTCTGTGCAGGCTCACAATGGGCTGCTGTGAAAAAAACAGGTGGGAGCTTGTGCAGTTCTTAGCCAGAAGCAAGCACGACTGATCCCCGGAGGTGTGCTTCTGGGCAGCAGGAGATACATTTGTCTGTATGATGGAGAAGCCCCTGATGAGAAGATATATTACTATGATTTTACTAATCATCATCACTTCATCAACAAAACAATACTGTCTTGGACATCCCAAAGTTATTTCTGAGAGCTCTGACACACTGGTGGCATACTTTGGGCTGGTAAAAACAAACACTACCTGTACCAGTAGGAGAGAACCAAGTGAGTTGTATGGCTACCTCTTTTCTCTGACTTATGCTGTTGTCCTTATGTGGTTTTGTCAATAAGGATGCGGGCCCCCATTTCCTGGAAGCATGCCAAAAGAGGTGTGACCCTGGAACACAGCACTAACACTTTCATAGCTTGTTTTGCCCATGCATATATATGCCTAGAGCTTTATGACATCTTAGGTACCCTCCAATGCCACTGGCTTTTTCACAACAGAGACATTTTCATGAATCGTTCAGGAGACCGGAACATGACCAGCTTGATGACCATTTAGGTGACCTGACAAGTGAGCTGCCGCTAGACGAACACATTACTGAGTTTGCATCATCAGGACTCAAATTCTGTGGCTACCTGCAGTGTGTATGAAAGTTAGAGGCATACTCTAAATGAAACAAACCAAAACATCAATTTTGAGTTTCTGAGAGACCCCATCTTGAACTACAGCATAAATTCAGACAGTGATGGACCCCAGAAGATCATGATAGCTCAGTACTCTGTTGATGGGAACAAGAAGTGTGTGATAAAAACAAGGCCTCTTCAGAAGATACTCTACGACAAAAGGGTACTCACTAAAAATTTTAACGGCCTTCCCAATAGTTTTGGATCACTGGTCACTTGGTCACTGTTAGGAACATCCTTTTTCTGCTGTTCTGACAAGGCACAGCAACTGTGGAAAAAATTACTTTGTAAAAAGACTTGGAGAATCCCAACTGCTTGCTTTTTGCTATGCCTGAGAGCATCATGGTCAGTTACAGTTGTTGACAACTGTTGCATCAGAACTGTAAATCTGCAAAAGAAAAAAGCAGAACTGCTCTGCAAATACTTTTCAAATCAAATTTGTGTATGACTTAGCTGAAGATCTTGGTGACTGTATGAGGAGACGCTGAGAGAGTTGGGATTGCTCAGGCAGGAAAGGAGTAGACTTAGGGTTATCTTATTAGTGTGATTTAGATTTACACCCACTGATGAGAGGGTGTAAAGCAGATGGGGCCAGACTTTTCTTGATGTTATCCCATGCATGAACAAGAGACAGTAGGCACATATTGAAATATATGAAAAGACCTGCACCATCACCCTCAAAATACATGGTGCTATTTAAGAACCCCTGAGGTAAGCTCCAGGTTGTGTCCTTAGCCAGACAGATGTATGCCAGTGAGGCTCACTTCTTTTTAGAAGCATTTGAAGTTGCTACTTAAGCATCATAAGGGTTCCTGGTTGTCAGTTTAAATGTTTCTGGAAGCTTTTAGGATAAGAACTGATTTTTTTCTGCCAGTGCAGCTGGCTATTTACATATTGAAAAAAGCTGCCGGCATTCAGTGCTAAATAGGGAGGACCCAGACCAGCATCCTGTCTTCCTATCAGGGCAGGCTTAGGAGCATGATGTCCCACCATCTGAACAGTGACCTGTACCTTATGGAGCTGTTGATCTGTTAGTGCACTCAGGACTATGGCATCAGTCACTCGGGTACATGCCTAGAAATGGTTCTTCAGCATAGGGGTTTGCTGAAAAAAAAAGGAAAGCTGTTTGATGTCTGTCTTCACATTTAGTCAAAAGGCACATATCTCCTCTAGTTTATTTCTATTACATTGCCAAATATGCTGTCTACGATTATAGTAACACTGGTGGTCAAAGCCCCTGCGAAGTGTATTTCTGCTCTCATGTTTTCTGTTTTAATCAAGGAACAGTCATCAACACGTTGCTGATCTGGAGACAGGTTGAAGGCAAACAGGTTATAGCCAGGGGTGAACTCTTCCCTGTTGGTTGACAGCATGTGTGGTCTTTCATATGGCTGCCAATCCTCCATATGAGCTGCAGGTATTCTCTCATACAACAGCTGTTCCTAAAATCAAGCTGCAGTGGTTTCGCTAGGCTTTGTTCACCATCCACATATAGAGTCACAAAATTTATATCTTAGTGTTTAAAGTTGAAAGGGTTCTAAGCATAATTGCTGCTAAAAGCATCGTTATCTATCAACACAATAACAACAAGCTTGGGCAGCTGTCCCAGAAACAAATTTTCCTGGTTGCTGACATGGCTGCCTGCCTGTTATGTTGAATACTTTCATGCCCACATGGTCAACCAGGTATTTAGTGTTGGCGATGTGTAAAGACTCAGCATGTCCCAAATGCACCCTGTGTGCCACCCACACTCTCTTCACAAACAACAAGCCATAGGTAATAAATGGCTTGAAGGCCCCTGTTGCCAGGGAGCTCATCAAACAAATGTTGTCTTTACTGCGCATCAGCTTAATTTTTACATCCACTCAGTTCTACAAAAGCTTGTCCTGAAAGAACAGATCATGGTGAAGTGGTCCCAAGTGCTCAATCCTCTTACTGTGGGCCATCAGAGCTGAGCATTACCTTGACTGCTTTCCATTTTCTGCTTTCTGCTGCCCAGCTGTGTCTTTGCAGAACAGCCTCATGGAGAAATGTGTGGACAGTGTCACTGCTGTAACTGGGGAGTGACAAAATTAGTGTGCAAGAGGGATAGCAGTTGTTGCTCTGGTGTGTAAGTCAGTCTCCCAATGTAACTGATGGAAAACAGAGGGTGGCAAGGCTCACAGCTTCACTGGCACTGAGGCTGGACACCCCAGCTTTCAGAGTTTTGCAGTAAGGGTACAGCAGATTGTTGTTTAGATCTCTCTAATCTTCCTCATTTCTGGCTATGAAAAAATCCAGAGGTGCACACTGCCATGCTGGAAAGTGAAGGCACCTCCACAAACAGGCTTTTCTCAGTGCTAGCCTGTGCTGGGGACATGTCAAATCCAGCTTTGATTTGCTATAATATTCTGAGCAGCCTTAAATGTAAGCCATCCCTTTAAAAATATATCTTCTTTACTTGTGGTGGAACAGACCTTTTTTTTTTTTTTTCTTTCTGGGCTTTCAATTTGTTTTGCACTCTTTGGCCTGAATTGTTCTTTTTTCTTCGTCACATCCAGACTGCTGTCTGGTGCCTCCTGTCCTCGTTTTTTAAAGGGCAAGCACAGGCCACCCCTGTCCCAGGAGGCATGACAAGTTTCTCTTTTAAAGCTTTTTCTTTGAATGTAAATAAGCCACAAGCCCTCCTTGATTTGCTGGTGTTTCCAACTTGCCCAGCATGGCCTTGGAAATATGTCCAAACATATTTTTTGCAATGTGTCTTGAGTGATACTTTCAGCAAGTGATTTAACAATTTCCAAACCCCTATTCAAAAGTTGTCTGGCCTATCTACAGCTGAGGTATATGGAATGTACCTCCTACATACACGGAATATATGTCAGGCTACAGAGTGTACCACCTATGCCTGTGGCATACATAGCAGGAACGCCTGGAAAACCAGGGAGATAATTGTTAGCCTGGACTGTATTATTCCTTCACAAAGCTGGGTCCTTGTAACAATTTACTTCTACCATGTTGGTGGGGTTTATTAAAATATCAGAGACTTCCACAGCTGCAGATGCTAGTTTACAATCAACTTCCTAGAGCAAAATAAGATGTGCTTGTTCTGGTTAGTCTTTATTTCACCCCTGATTGTGTCAATTGACAGGCAGTATACTGGCAGACAGTGCAGCTTATCACCCATCCCAGAAATGATATTACATTGTTATTACTGCTAGTTGGAACACAGTGCAATAAAGCAACCAAAAAGTCCCCAACAAGCTGGTACTCCACAAGATGTGTGTAGAGGTAGAGCAAGCTAAAACCTCTGATGATGACTGCCACAAAGTGAAGTTTTTTTCAGGAGCCCCTGGCAAAGTACCTCCAGATATGTGCTAAAATCCTGGTTTCAGAAAAAATGTAAGAATCTTCATCTGGTTTAAGCTTTGTTTTCCATATGATGGAACTGCAGACCAGGCCTATGGCTGGAGACTGAATGGCTAAAGCTTTTTTGTGAGAGTTAATAAGATGGTTCATACGTTCCACTAAAACCTTTCCATAAGGTATAGTGCCATGTCTACTGCCCAGCAATGATATTTCAAAGGTGACATTTCACTGATGTTATTCCAGCTGTGTGGGTATCGTACTTCTGCTAGTCCCATCTCTGACTCACATGAGCTCCAGGGACCGCACCAGCTGTATGATGAAGTCTGAGACTATGGTCTGTGGGAAAATTCTGGTGCTGGCATTGCTGGGTATCAGGAGGTATAAACCACTGTTCACCACACTTCTTTTCGCCTTGTTCCAACCCAATCATTAGATGTCCTGGTCTTGGGAGGCTTCTGTGCAACTGTTAAATATCTGGGATGAGCCACACCACATCACCAGCAACTGTTTTTTCCTTCCTTTCCCTTTTGAAGTGATGACCTTCTCAGAGTCTGACCTTATTTAGGTTCACTTTTTGAGGTTCTTCTACATAAAACCGTTAAATCCGGTTGGCAGCCGGTCACGAGTGGTGTCCCCCAGGGCTCGGTTTTTGGGGTGACTCCTGTTTAACATCTTTATTGATGATCTAGATGAGGGGATCGTGTGCACCCTCAGTAAATTTGCAGATGACACCAAGTTGGGTGAGAATGTTGATCGGCTCGAGGGTAGGGAGGCTCTGCAGAGAGATCTGGACAGGCTGGAGCGATGGGCTAAGGCCAACTGTAGGAGTTTCAATAAGGCCAAATGCCGGGTGCTGCACTTGGGCCACAACAACCCCCAGCAGCGCTACAGGCTTGGGGAGGAGTGGCTGGAGAGCTGCCAGTCAGAGAGGGACCTGGGGGTGTTGATTGACAGCCGGCTGAACATGAGCCAGCAGTGTGCCCAGGTGGCCAAGAAGGCCAATGGCATCCTGGCTTGTATCAGAAATAGTGTGGCCAGCAGGGACAGGGAAGTGATCTTGCCCCTGTACTCGGCACTGGTGAGGCTGCACCTCGATTACTGTGTTCAGTTTTGGGCCCCTCACTACAAAAAGGACATTGAATTACTCGAGCATGTCCAGAGAAGGGCAGCAAAGCTGGTGAAGGGTCTGGAGCACATGTCGTATGAGGAGCGGCTGCGGGAACTGGGGTTGTTTAGTCTGGAGAAGAGGAGGCTGAGGGGAGACCTCATCGCCCTCTACAACTACCTGAAAGGAGGTTGCAGAGAACTGGGGATGAGTCTCTTTAACCAAGTAACAAGTGGTAAGACAAGAGGTAATGGTCTCAAGTTGCACCAGGGAAAGTTTAGACTAGATATTAGGAAGTATTTCTTTACAGAACGGGTTATTAGGCATTGGAATGGGCTGCCCAGGGAGGTGGTGGAGTCCCCATCCCTGGAGGTGTTTAAGAGTAGGGTCGACTTAGTGCTGAGGGATATGGTGTAGTTGGGAACTGTCAATGTTGGGTTGATGGTTGGACTGGATGATCTTCAAGGTCTTTTCCAACCTAGACGATTCTGTGATTCTGTGATTCTGTAAAATGTCCCTTTGATTGCTTCGTGACTGTGATCTATTGAGTGGTACACAGGTATCCCTTTTCACAATTTTAGCTACTTTGAAAATGTCATCCCTGAATGCTTATAACCCTTCTCAACTTTCTCTTTTCTTTCAGACACTCTTACATGACCTCCCTTTTTGATGAAAGGTGAAGATTCTTTAATTTAAATTTAATTTAAATTTTTAAATTTAACTCCCCCAAATTTTAAAGGTTTCACTTCCACAGCTCTATGAAGGTTATAGCTCCTTATAAATTCTAATAATATATCAATGTAGCAAAAAGTGTTAGGCCATATAAAATATCTCCATATTTTGGTTTTGAGTGCCCTGTTAAAGTGTTCTATGATGGAGGCTTTTACTTCATTAATAGTAACAAAGCAGTGGATGTTATACAGATGTAAAAGTTTTTTGAAGACTGACTTAAAACATCTTTTCCCAGTCAGTCTGTAACTTCTGAGGTGGTGTGCCCTTGGTAAAAATGATTCTAAAATAGCCTTGACTATTATGCAGTGGTATGCATAATATTCTTGTCACCATGAAGATGCATTTAATACCATCCTTGTGTTTGCAAAACCATTGCACATCCACCAAGGCTGCCATTGTGCCTCCACCCCTGCCACCTTCACCTTGTTTATTTTAAAGTACTTTCTTGATGCCTTAAGTAAGTTTTAAACATCTTGGTTTGCAAGCCACACTGCCACTTGGCTTTTGTTTGGAGAGGGGATTTGCCCTTTAGCTTCTTCAAAGAGGTGATTTATACCCCTAAAGCTTCCCATTTTCCCAGGAGCATAGTCCTCTAACAGGAGCTGTGGCATAGACATTTCTACCCAACACACCACTACTACATACATTGAGAAATGAAACACTGGACGTGTTTCACTCATACACAGAGAAATTTTATTAATTGGGTATGAGGAGTAATGGTTGATGGTCAGGCTTCTGCAGCTGCAGCACTGGTGAAATCTCTCCTGTATGTCCCTCATCATCTTCTCCTCTTAGGGATCTTGCATTGGAGTTTATAATGGGTATGACTAGAAGACATCAGAGTTCCTCCCATTTCTTGACACTGATTTACAAAGAAGCAGCTGTAATAAGATGGACCTTTCTTCTCTCTCTTTGTTGCTTGGGATGAACATTCTTCCTTCTGTGTCTGACAAGGTACATTCACAGGGGTCAGTGGAGTCTGTATGCAGCATTGTGATAGCTATGTTGATTCACAGGAAAATTAGTTGTTGATTTTGGGGGAAGGAAAAAGTAAAGTATTACCAAATTACAAGCCACAGCAGAGAATGTAGTCCCTAAATGATTTGCTCAGGAGGGAAGTTAAAAACATGATTGGAGGGCCAATACCTCTTGTCTTCAGATTCCACCACAGTCAAATTTCACCTGAAGGCTTCGTAATGGATATTGCAGTTGAATGATTCTATACTGCACTGAAATGTTCTGTTTTGCTCTTTTGATGTTGTGTTATCTGATAGTCTATAATCATACTTATGTTATCCCATTTGTTCTCACAAGAATCTATCCTAATGACTTGGATAATGAAATATTTAAATCATATTTTTGGCTCAGCAAATGTTTTAAAGCATGACAACACAACGAAATGGAGCCAACTAAAAGTTTGAATTCTGTGTTTTGATTTCTTAATTTTAATATAGATGCGATGCTAATTGTTAATATGGATTGGTCTTTCTTTTAAATGTGATCATTTAACACACTAGTAAATTCATGATTAACTGTGATCTTAATTTAGATCATTAACATATGTCCAGGCCAGGTTTATTTTGTCAGACCATTTGTGATTAGAATAAAAAACTTTGCCATCAGCCAGGTGAAAGCACTTCTAACACTAGGTGTATTTTGGAGTGTGACATTCAGAAAGAACTTTTCAGCCAAGCAAAGTGTTTCATTCTCTTTTCTTATATTTTCCAACTGACATAATCTCAGTTATTGCAGAATGAAGAAAACAGCCTTTGAAATCTGATGTTCAACTGAAAAATGAGATTCTGATTTTTTCACCTCCAAGCTGACATATTAAACTCAGTTAAGATCAAGAATGAGAGAACATTGCTACAGTTCTATATCTGCTTTTTAATGATCACTCTTCACAGTTTAGTATATGGGCAAAAGGCTCAATATATATGTAAATGGGATGTTACTTAACTTCACTTCCTTGCCTCAAATGGCTTGTCTAAGTCTGCAATGGAACAGTGAAAAAGTGCATTGATTCCTGGCAACATACGTTATCCATTCTGGGAAGAAATACAAAAGTCCAGTCTGAGAGTTTATGGTTTCATGATCTTTCATGAGCATTCAATTAACATGGATTTCATAATGCACTCACATTAGTAGAACTACAGTGACAGGTTGTGATTTTTATAAAATTAATTTAAAATTCACATTCATTTAATTATGAATCAATTTCATTACAAATACTTACAAATAATTTCACTTCTACAAAATATTGTTTACTGAAATGAAGTACCAATAATCGATATGAATGTAGTCTTTCAGTATCTAAAGAGGGCTTGTAAGAAAGGTGGCGAGAGACAGAGAAACAGAGTTTTTACCAAGGCCTGTAGTGACAGGACAAGGGGAAATGATTTTAAACTGAAAGAGGGTAGATTTAGTTTGGACATAAAGAAGAAATTATTTATGGGAAGTGTGGTGAGACACTGGAACAGGTTGCCCAGAGAGGTTGTGGATCCCCCACCACTGGGAGTGTTCAAGGTCAGGTCGGATGGGACTTTGAGATACCTGATCTAGTAAAAGATGTTCCTGCCCATGGCAGGGGGGTTGAACTAGATAATCTTTAAAGGTCTCTTCCAACCCAAACCATTCTATGATTCTATTCTCTAAATTGCATCTAAATTGTAAAACCTGTATAGTTAGTTTTGCTATTAGCTAAAAGAGGAGACTGAAAAACTTTCACTCATATTCACATAAATTGAATTCTCTTAAATTCAAAATATGAATTAAAATGTCCATAGAGGAGAAGATTATTAACTGACATATTAACAGACCTCTTCATAAACACTGTGGAGTCTGCCAAAGCTAAGCATGAATATGAGTATTCATTGTATGAGCAAGCTGATCTCTGTGTCTTCTTCAATTTTTCCCATTTCCTAGTCTGATATGCCTCTCACTACAAAAGGACATTGAATTACTTGAGCCTGTCCAAAGAAGGGCAGTGAAGCTGGTGAAGGGTCTGGAGCACATGTCGTACGAGGAGCGGCTGAGGGAACTGGGGTTGTTTAGTCTGGAGAAGAGGAGGCTGAAGGGAGACCTCATCGCCCTCTACAGCTACCTGAAAGGAGGTTGCAGAGAGCTGGGGATGAGTCTCTTTAACCAGTAACAAGCGATAGGACAAGAGGTAATGGCCTCAAATTCTGCCAGGGAAGGTTTAGACTGGATATTAGGAAGCATTTTTTTACGGAACGGGTTGTTAGGCGTTGGAATGGGCTGCCCAGGGAGGTGGTGGAGTCCCCATCCCTGGAGGTGTTTAAGAGTAGAGTCGACATAGCGCTTAGGGATATGGTGTAGTTGGGAACTGTCAATGTTAGGTTAATGGTTGGACTGGATAATCTTCAAGGTCTTTTCCAACCTAGACGATTCTGTGATATCTTCAGAAAGCTTTGGTTTATTTGATTGTGGCACTTAATTTGATGAAAATGAGGGTCTGATAGGAGAAGATGGTATCCACCTGATAATAAGAACATCCCTGTAAATATACTTATTAATGTAATTAGATGGTCTTACACAATGCTCAAGAACAAGAATTTCTCTCCTGTTTTCGTTTATTTTCTTTTCTCACATCTCTCTCCCAAATTTTCATTTGTTTCAGCAAATCCCTGGAATGTATTCACACTTTTTGTCAGCAGGATCACCTTTACCACTGAAGGGTGAGGGGGAAAGAGCTGTTATTAACATTTAGTAGACTTTGTTGAGTTATCTCTCCTTCACTTGATTACATCATGCTTTAAACCTATACTTCTCTTTGACTGTGAACATATTGTCCTTTGGGAAGACAGAAATTTTACTGCGGTAGAAGTCTGTATGCATTCCTAAAAGAATAACCTTGTATTGAAGAAAAGCAAAACTGTGTTGACAAATGAACATATTTATTTTCACAGCCAAATGCAGTTGTTGCTTATTTTTTGTGACCTGGTCAAAGTCTAGTAAAATAAAAATTGAAATCAAGTTTTAATGGCAGAAATCTGAATTACTAAATTAGCATGCAAAAATTTTTCCCTTTCCACTAAATCTGCTCTTCTATTTTTTATTTATCCAGAATGAAAGAATATTGTGGTGCACTTGAATGTCAGTTAATGAATTTTTAACAGGGATTTAAGCTTTTAAAAACTTATGAATGTGATGAACCAGCTCAGTCATCTTCAGTAGTCATTTTTGCTTGATTAGAGTGTGGTTATTTATGTGATGTATAGAAGTTTATGTAGGAGTTTATGTGGCTATGAACTAACATAAAGTTGATGTGTTACTTACACATTTCACCTATCCACAACAATTACAACTTAATACTTTCTCCTTGTTTAGCTGAGACTTTAGTATGGCAGAAACAAGACTGATTAAGGTCCATCTTGGATGAAGTGGAAATGTTTCTTACTATAAAATATCAGTAGTAAATCAAAGAGAGCAGGGACTATTCCATACAAAGAGCATTAATTATCTCAAATGTTTTAGGATGCCTTAAACTGCAGTAGTAGCTACAGCATGAAAGGGGGTCATGGGTCCCTTAGTTCTCTCTATGAGAGATACTGAGACTGTTCAGTGTGTGCAGAAGTGTTCTAATGTTAAAATGACTAAACATGAGTCAAAGACATTTTGACTGTAATGTAAATGTACTTTAGATCAGGATTTTGGCTTCAGGTATGCAGATAAACTGAGCAAGCATTTCAAGACCACAAACGGTATCAATTATCTGTCTGCAATTTTTATGTTCTTTTTTCCATTAATAACTTCCTCTTTCTTCGATAAAATCCATCAAGAGCAGTGGCCGTATGGGTGATTTTCCAATACTAGTACCGTCTCTTGAAACTGTAAAACCCAAAGGCTTTGCCCAATTTCATTGAAAATATCAACACTTCCCAGAATTTTTGATCCCGACAATTCTACTAGGAATAAATGGCAGGGGTACCCTTTAACATTTAAATTTTAATCCCAGCCTTGCAGCTGGTGGACCTGAGGAGATGGAGCTGCAACAGCCTCCATTCTTTAGCTAATTTGGTCCTTCATTCAAAACTTTGAAGGCTTTGTTTCTAGATTCACATCTGGATCTCTTATCTTGATTATTTTGAGTTGTCTAAGACAAGCCAGTGAACAACATATTTGCTTGAAGGTGCAGAAACCATAGATTAGTACACCTAAATTTCCATGTAAGAAAAACAAGCTTAGCATTTGAGCCAGTAAATGAAAGAACATATTTCTTTTACTGGCTATGCTAAGAACATCCTGGTATGAACAATGTTTTTAAGACCTAAAGTTGCCAAGTTCCAATATTTGACAGTAAAGACTTTCACTAGGTTTTGATGTGAATATTCTAGCTAATTCTTTCAGATGTTTCTGCCTTCTCATCTATATTACCAGAAATTAATCTCTATTTGCTGCAATATTAATCTTTTTCCTCAAAGGCAATCTATTTACTACAATAATTTTTTACCATCTCCCCATTCTTCAGCATTATCTTCATTCATTTAAATGAATAAGAATAGGAAATTAGCACATGGAGAACTGAAAGACAGCCTATGGTATCTTCTATCCATATAGATCTGCATGGAGTACCTGCTGCCATGTGGTGGTGATGACTGCTCCAAAATGTAATTATAGCTGTTTGACCCCACCTAGAGGCTTAAAGATCCTATGACAAGAACCCAGGCAATATTTTAGAGGGTTCTAGAGAAAATTAACCTTTTAAGAGAATGGGTCCCTCCCTAAAATGATATGAGGATCTTTGTGTCACAGAATATATAGGACAGGAATTGTCCCAATATTAGTAAGAAATCTGTTCACTTATGGAAATGTGTTGGCAGTTTCTTCTCCACTCCTCATAGAAAAGGAGAGTTCATCACCGTTATGTTTATGTCTAGCTGCTATACACCCAGCAGCAGTGTTCTTTTGTTCGCACAGGCTCATGTGTACAGCAGTGTATTGATGATGTTTGGACGATCTGTATGTCATAAGAATTGTTTGTGAAAACTGTGCTTTTTCTTAAAGAAATATGTCACTATTTCTGAAATATTCAGCAGTTCTCTGGCTATATTTGGAGTTCAGCTGTTTCTGAAGTAATTTGTGAACTGAATTACTTCTATTTTATGTTTAGAAATTTTAATTTAAGTCTTCTGTTAATGGAGCAATTATTTTTGAGAGCAAAACCTTTAACATAGTACCTTTATTGCCCTTTAATGTTTTTCCCTAAGTTGTTGTCAGTCTAAGGAACATATTGGTACAGCTACCTGGCAACCTATACATAATTTTGAAATATATATTAGGGACACCAAGATAAATTCAAGTGAGCAAACCAGTTTGAGTTCACAAAATAGCAATGTTATTTTAACTATTACCCAAATGATTGTTCTAGTAACTATCATTCTATTTGTTGGTCTGAAAACAGATACGAACCTGTACACCTGGTTTCAAACCTCCCCATACACTGCTTATGAGCATGTCATCTATCTAGCTACAGCTTACTCACAATGATAGCAGAATCCACCACAGTGAAATGGTCTCTCTACGTGCCCTATCTGTTCTATCAGTCTTCCATCAAAGAATGTTTCCTCCCTGAGAGATGAATCCTTCTGAATTGTCATTCACACCCGCTATCTCCATGTGTTTGTAATTGACAGAAGGCCAACTGAGAATCAAGATCTTATTTTAAGAGATACAGTGAACCAATGGTGAACTTTTTAGTTATTAGTTAAGGACAATACATGCGTACAAAATCCTTTCATGTATCTTCATGAATTATGCTGCACCATAAAATGTATGGAGTTTTGCCATGGACATTTTTCCTTCAGTGAACAGCTATCTCAAATGAGAAGTTTGAGGAGAAAATTTTTTTTAAATGGCACAGTTTATAATACTTCTTTTAAATATTTCACCAGTGTTTCAGAAATTTGCTGCATGTAAAAACAGGGAATAAATCTATGGAGTCCTGTTTCCATAGTGTCCAATTATCAGTGTTTTTCTCCTGAAGTCAATATGCAGGGGAGATCTATGGAGCAAATGAAAATTTGAGTAGGCATATCCACACTAATTCTTGCCTACCTATTGCAGGAAATGAGAGTAGTGAAGACATGATAGGTTATAGCTCAGATGCCCTAGTGCAAACCCACCTTCAAGAGCACTCTATGCCGATTCTAGACTGGTACCTGAAACATCTGCAATATAGCATATTCTGTTCAGTTGACTGGTGGGGAGAAGAAAAGTCAAGCTGAAGTCAGGATAGAGTCAGGGCAATAATCTCTTAAACTACTGCAGTAAGGGCTCATCTGTCAGTATCAAACTTCTGTCACCATGTATTATTCTTACTCAAGCTAGAAAGAATGATTCTACTTTGGGTGCACCTATCCATACCACAAATGTACGTCTCTTGATAGTGTTGTCACATCTACCAGTTGCATGCTGGGATTAAAATTTAACTGTTAAGGGGTACCAAAGTAGAACAATAAAAAGGTTTTCTACCAAGTCACTAGGTCTTTTTTCATAATTTATTCTGAGTAGAAGTTAATGGAGTCACAGCAGTCTCTGGGTGAATTTCTGGCTGCCTTGTTATCTTAAAAAAATGTTCTTTGGTTAAACAACTTACAGTTCACTAGACAGAAATGGTAAAGAAAACATCAGAAAAGTCCATGTTCCAAAAAGTACTCTTCTTCTGTATGTCTTAACAAATGTTTGTATTTCTTTTTCTAGCATATAATGTTAGAAATGTCAGTGTTAACTTGAAACTGAAGTCCTTTATGGAAGGTATTATAGTGAAGTTTTCTTGATTTCAGTTTTTTTATAGTATAATGTAAGGTTAAGAAAATTCCACTTTTCAACATGTTATATCTTATTCATATTTGAGTCACATATTGGAAGGGAGCTTTGATGTTATACTCAAGGACAAAATCACAATAATTATTCCTTAGAGATGATGGGGACCCAAAGGTAATGTCATAACTACATTATACTATTCTAGAAATAAGTCACATCTTCAACAGTGCTATTGAAGAAACAAAAAGTGAGACAAGGAAAAAATATTCCTTCCCATTTTCAGTTTTCAGACATGTTTTAGAAACAGACAGCAGCAAGTATATTGAAAAATGCATACTTATGATAATGTTTTATGCAAAGGACAATGCTTTCTCCACTTGTACAAACATATAAATGTATTTCACTGAACCATGGATAACTACTCCTTCAGGTGATTTTATTGTATCACTTCTGAGCCCCAAACCTGTACCTTGTGAAAACCAGAAAACTTTTTTTTATGATTATCACTGATTTTGATCACTGATTTAATGTGAAATTATTATACTGACAGACCATAACATTGGCATCTATTGTGTACTTTGAAGAGCTGGATCTCTTAATTTTGCTAAAAGTGAGGTAATAATACTTATGCATGAGAAGAAGAATGAGAGAGTTGTTAATTGACAGTTGAAATCTAGTAGAAGTATTTCTTAATCTTTAAGATGAGATCTGAGTTGTAAGTTCATTAACATTATTAATGTGAGATGAAGCAACATGTATCAGTATACATGTGTGTATTTTATATATATATATATTTACGTGTATTTTAGCCAACAATGTTTCATGATATTTTAATGGGAACAGAAAAAATCTAGTGTGCAGGAAAGAGGAAGGTTTTACCTCCACAGGGTAGATGAGCGGGGTGAGGAAATCCAGATTTTGTGGTAACAACAGAGGAAATAGCTAGCTGGTACCTTTTTACTTTTCTAGTCTAATACACCACCAACTTTTAGATAATAAGAAGAACCATTATAGATGAATAGAAAAATAGAATAGGATCCTATAAACAGACCAGAGAATATTTTGTACCAACAACTGTTAATATTAAAGATGTTTCAGTAGAGCTGGAGCACTTCTATTGCCATGTGCAATTGCATAATACACACATTCATATATCAAATTTAATATCTATATGTATATAAAACATACATAGCAAGCCTGTCTCAGAGCCTGGGATCAAGTACAGAAAAAAGTTTTCCACCTGCTGTACAGTTGCATGGTATTGTTGGAGGAACTTTTGAGCAGCAAGGATAACTGGTCTGTGCAGAACTAGCCACTGGGATTAGTCTAGCATAGTTTATCTGCTGCAATGTGATAGACTTGTTTCCATTATGGTTTCTTGCTTTTCAGCCCTCCCTTGGCTTTATGAATTTCCAGGCACTGGAAGCTATAGGAAACAATATACAAAAAGTTACATGCCTATGCCCTCATCTTCATGTTCAGGATGCAGATCACTGCTGCTATGCATCTTGAACACACGAAGAAGCTGAATGGGTGTATATATTATTTGACCAGAAAGATTTGGTCTGCAATGAAAAATGTCTAAAGAAGATGGGAAGATAATAAGACTTACAAATAGTGGAAGAGGATATTCTGTCCTAAAGGGACTGGAGGATTGCAACTGGCCAATACTTTCAGCTAGCTGCATCTTGCAGGTTATGCAGACTTAATGGCATAACTTAAATATTCAGTGCTGAAGGTTTGGCTGGGCAGGAAAACATCTTGGTTATTCCTTAGAAAAAAAAGACTTGAAAGATTTGAAATGATCTACCATTCTGTGATGTCTGCTAAAGAAAGGGGAAGATTCTTAGTCTCAATTGCTGGGTTAACTGGAGTCCATGAATGGGTTGTGAATCAGCAGAAGAGAAATTTGCTGCTGGATCTATCTGCAGAGAAGAGAATGTTAAGAATAGACACAGAAAACCCCAGAGAATATCTTATGGAAACTGAATTTAAGAGGTTTGTTCTTGCAGGAACTGAAGGACAGCACATGGAAAAGTTGCCTTTTAGGGAATATCAAGATAGGAACTACTAGGTTATATTATAAAAAGTTTGTCCTCCCATACACAAAGGTGCACAAAGAACCAATGGTGGTGGTGGGGAACCCAAATAATACCCTGCCAGACTACTTCCAGGCTTATCACAGGAGAGTAATCAAACTGTAAAAGGTCCATCTCCACAAACATGAAGGAGCACAGACACAACATGACAGGCAAGTTACTGACAAGCTGTGGTGGGTTGATGCCAGCCAACAGCCAAACCCCACCCAGCCACTCACTTCCTCCACTCAGCAGGATGGGGACATAACATTAAAACACCTTTCCTCTCCCCTTTCCTAGGCTCAATTTCATTCCTTCACTCCCAACTCCTCTACCCAACCATGAGCAGCACATGGGGGGAATGAGGCTCATGTCACAGCATATGTCCCTGCAGTCCCACAGCTGACAAAATCTTGACATCTACACCCAACATATAGGCCAATAGCAAAGAAACAGAGTCCTTCCCCAGATCCTCCCAGGGATGTTACAGGAGTCTACTCTGCTCTATAGTCTGGGGGTGACGCCCATCACCATGAGGCAAATTTCCCATGTGTAGAAGGGACTGACGCTTTTGAAAATGTGTCCCATGTGCTAGAATTATTCACCAAACCTCTAGATGACTGTGAGGGAAAATCCTGGGAAAACTCAAGTAATTGAATTGAGAACAATCTAGCTTATTGTCAAAAATGAGATGTAAATTGGCTCTTGTGGGTGGAATTGGTTTATTTGAATAAAATGTATACTTAAAGACACATATTCAGGGTCTTTTGAAAGCAGGTAGCCCACCACAAATGGAGATCTAAACTGTGGCAGCCATGAAACATATAGAGACCTGAGAGAAACAAGCTAAGACCGGGTTCTCTGTGAACTGCCCTGTGGAATTTGAGAAATCCAATTACAATGGGAAATAAACATCTGCAAAGCAATTTCCTTAACTGACAGAAAGAATTTCAACCTTTAGGGAGTCAGGTAACAGGGCTCCAATTTATACAGCAAAAGCTAGGAGCCTTTAGGAGGGACAAAATGTACAAATTTTAGCCTCACCATCCTATGAAGGATTTGATGCTTTCAGACCTCTCCTAACATCTGTGTCTCTATATCCACCCCTGAACTAAACTTAACCCTGTAAATGATGCAGACAGTACCTGTCAATACTGTCACTAGTGCTCACATTGTGTCTCTGCCATCCCCCTGCAGGGAATCTGGCCATGCTCCTGGGGGTGCAGGGGACTGTCCCTGAACCCAGGGGACACTGCAAAGGAGCTGGGACCCTCCAGCCACAATCAAGGGTCTACCCTGGATGAGCACCATCAGTGCACCCCCAGGGTGCAGAGGGGTCTGTCTTGATATGAATCCTGCTGCTGGGCTTGTCTCCAGGGTGGATCTGATCCTGGCTTTGCTCTGAACCTGACCATAACCCCCATGCTGCTCAGCACAAGGCTGTTCATGTGCCTGCTGGGAACGTTTGCTCAGCCCTGCTGCTGCTGGAGGCCTGGAGCTGTGGCTGCCTTGTCTCTGTCTGGCTGCCACATCTGGCAGCTCCTGCCAGTGCCCGTGCACTGCCCCTGACACAGCTCCTGTGGGACTCACCAGAATTGCCCTGTGCTCCCAGTGTCATCATGCTGTCAGTTCACCTGCTCGGTCCAGAGATCTGGTCCTCTCCTTATCCCCACTGTGTGCAAATTAAGTCATCCACTGCAACCAATCCAGAGTAAATGAAACTGTCTGGGGGAAGAAAGCCAAGTATAGAGCAAAAAATGTAGATGTGACTTCCCTTTATCCAAACCTATTGCTCTACAGTAAGACTTATATGCTGAGAAACCCTCACAACAAATCCCAGTGCACCTACCATGAAAGCACAGCTCTGCTGAGCCGTGCAGAGCAAACCTCTCACTATTCCAACTTCTGTTCTATTGGCTACAAAATAATGAGGTAGCAGGATCAGAGAGGCTTAGCCTGGGCACCTGAAGAGACTTGGTCTCCAGCTGTGAAAATCTTGATGACTGCCAGTTTAAATGGGAGTTCAAGTGCACAGATGGCAGCAAACAGTGTGATGGTAGGAAGAGAGGCTGCTGGAAGATAAGGGTGCAGGGGCAGGACTCTCAGCTTCTTTAGTGGCTGTTCAGACCCCATCTGTACTTGAGCTTCCCACTGCAGCCATCTCAGGAACTGGCTGAGAGACCAGGGCTTCCTCAATAGTGCAAACCACGAGAATAGATATCTCTTTCTGATACGCAGGTACATATGATAAACATTCAGACCCAGTTCTTAATACCTACGGGCCATATCTTCTCCTGTAGTTAGGAAAGACATGCAGACCATCTTTTTCTGCCTTATACTGTCGACAGAAGGGCCAATGAGATAGATGGGGGCTGACTGATTGCAGCTGAATGTTTTCTTCAGTTTTAAATACAAGTTGCAGTGGACCCCTTACCTGTACCCACACTGGAAAACCAAGCAGAAGTCTCTAGATTCAGCCCTGATGATGCTCCCGCTTGTTAGCGGTGAGGATAGAAGCTGGTTTAGTCTCTAAATTATATTCTAAAGGAGCTGAGATGTGGCCACGATGCTTGTTTTTCCAGCTTCCAGCTGTGAAATTACATTAAAAGAAACTAAAAATACATTTTCTATTACTGCTTTTTCATGCAATCAGATTCTGTACTTACTACTGGGATGTTATTTACCTGTCAGGATAAAGACAAGTTAAAGCTTGTAATAGGAAGTCCTGGAGACATTCCTTCTACTTCTCTGAGCTTCATGTGATGGTGTTTTGGGGCTCCCGACTCCAGTGTCACAATGTAGCATAATTAGGTTTGACAATAAACTGAAACTTAAAATTCTGATTTTTTTTTTTTTTTTTTTTTAAAGAGTGACATCTAATTACTAAATAAGAGAAAGAAAGTGCTGACAATCTCACTGGTTATTTGTATTTAAGACTAGAATAGAAAACATACTAAAAAAGAATACTCGAGAAGCTGTCCTGTCCTTTCATAGTTTCTTCAGATATTGGCAGTCTAAAAAAAGCCTCTTTTTCCCCAGTTATATAATTAGAGGAATTCATACATTTGCATTCAGGAAAACAGTCACTTTCAAATGTGTTCTACAAAGCCATTTTATGAAAAGAGCCATTTCCAAATCACGCTGTTCTTCTAAGTGCGCTAAAGCATAAAGTGTAATTAGACTTCTTGCCTTAGAATTTAGTGGGAAATGTTTAAAAAGAATTCAGCCCTCCTTAAAGCATGAGTCATCGGCTGGCTGGGGGCCTGAAGAGCTACAGCACAGTCCTCTATCCCTTTGTTAAAAGGGATGCTTGTATATGAACTCACCGTTACAAAAAAAGAGACATATGTTTTGCTGGTGGTATTCCCATATGCCTGCAGAGAGATGCTGAGAATCTGTTCCTGTCTCTGTTTCTAGGACTCCCGTTCCCATTACAATAAGGACCAGCAGAAGAAGAGTCTACCTCTCCTCATGCTCTTTGCTGCTGGAAGAAGCACTGGGAAACTCAAAGAGGAACCTTCTGTTTTGCCAGCCTGGAGCAGGATCAGCAGGCAAAGTCCTTTCAGCCAATCACTGAAGAGAGATACACACACATCTGCTCTGTGGCTCATTGAGGAGTTGTTGTTCACTTGATACGTAAGCAAAGGGATGGACCATACACATCTTTAGACCATTTTGTAGCCTTTGAATGTATGTGAACTTCAGATTTATTTCCAAAGGATTATCATTTGAATGTTATTGGGCAGTCTTGAGAGCCAAAAAAGCCTTCTTGTTATGTATGTAGTGACTGTAGCAACTCCTTCATCTGCAGAAGTGCTAAAGCTTTTAAAAGAAACATTTATAAGACTGGATTTTTCTTCTGGCTTTTTTTTTTTTTTTTTACTTATTATTTTCAGACTGGGGGAAATTGTGTTTTGGCACATCTGTCTTGGAAATGGCTGTATTACATGAAGTAAAAATTAAAAAGATAATAATAATCAATTGCAGCAAGCATATAAATGAGAGAATTCAAGCCCAAACAGTTTAAGAATCACAAAATTGTAATTAGTGGGAAACAAGTTTTATAATAAAAAATTGTCAGTCTTAACTATATGCTAAATATTCCATTTGTTACTTATTTATGAGTATGAAAAATTTATAAGTCGGCCTGCCCCCACTTCCAATGAAGTGGATGCATTCAATGTGCAATGTGGGAGTCACGACTTCTACAGAAATCTAATTTTCATTGGTGCTGTTCAGTGTGGTCTCTAGAGAACCCCTCATACTCATTTTAAATCAGATTCAAAGTGGTCTTTGCCAGCCAGTGTAAACTCATTTGGAACACTGTTAGGTTGCATGTCAGAGGATGAGATGTTTAATACCAGCCTCATCTCATCCACATACTTGATTCATGGTAACATGGCAATTTAAAATACAGACAGCAGGAGCATAATCCATATGTTTCAGTCAGGAATGCCTAAAGACTTCAGTTTTCTTTGAGGCATTTTCTTAATCTTGGTGCAACTTACTGTTAGGGTTCAGCTGACTGTAGTGCTGCAGTATTTCACTGTACCGGGTCTGGCTGAGCCAGAATTGGTTTTCCCCTGTAGCAGCCCTCATGGTGCTGTGTTTTATGTTGGGAGCTGGCAGGGTGTCGATAGCACACTGGTGTTGTGGCTACTGCTGAGTAGTGCTTACACAGCACCAAGGCTCTTTCTGATATTTCCCCCCCCAAAGTGGGACGGGGTGGGCAAGATCTTGGGAGGGGACACAACCAGGACAGCTGACCCGAACTGACCAAAGGGATATTCCATACCATATGACGTCTGCTCAGTATAAAGCTGGGAGAAAGGAGGAAGGGGGGGGGGGGTGTGGGGGGGGTTCACCCTTGGTCCTCCGAGGCAACCACTACGCATATTGGAGCCCTGCTTCCTGAGAAGGCCCGACATCACCTGGTCATGGGAAGTAGAGAATAAATCTGTTTTCTTTTTTTTGCTTCCGCACGTGGACCTTTGCTTCGCTTTGCTTACATTAAAACTGCTTTTGTTTTACCCACAAGGGTTGTTTTGTTTTCCTATCTTATTTTCTTTCCCCTCTTTGCCCTGTTGAGAAAAAAAGGGGAAAGGGGTGGGAAGTGATAGAGTGACTTGGTGGGTACCTGGCATTTAGCCAAGGTCAAACCACCACATTCACCCAAGCAATGTCCTAGAGGAAAACCACAAAAGTGTCATACAGAAGAAAAAAAAAATGGTGGGCTAGAGAGAAGTTATAAACAAAGTTTATGATAAAAACACCTTAAAATTTGGAGGTTTAGGTGAGGTATGCACATACCTTTCCAAGATTTGGGCCTGTTTTATTTATAGGAGAAATAAGTGTGCCCAGAGAATGCTTAAAGATAGCTTACATTTAACTAAAATAAGGAGAGTATTTTGTAATGACATTTTGATTTTCTCAAAAAAAGAGAAGTTGTTCAACATTTTCATGAAGTGGAACACTCACTAACCAACTGTATGGTAAATTTTCTATCAAAGATACACAATCCTCATGTTGCTCTTTAGTTCTGAAAAATGCTTCTTGCACCATTAAAGTTGAGTTCTGCTGAATGCTTATTTATTTAAAATAATCTGTGAGCATTTTCTGTAGCTGACTGAGCATGCTTTTAATAGTCTTTTACCAGACAGTATACATGGAGGCTGTAGGATATACAGAAGGGAAACATGCTACAGAAAGATAATGGAGTCTATATGTGCATTCAGTATCTCTGTCCTATTCAGCTGTTAGCTTTGTTATCTGTACTATCAGAGTCTGCATTTTTGTGCTATTTCTCATCCAAAGCATTACCCATTTTTTAAAGTGTTCTGCCATTCTGTGAGTAATTTGGATTGACTCTACAACATAAGACAAGTTACCAGCTGCTTCTGGCAACTGATTGTATTCTTATTTATTACAGTCTTAATGCATGCAATATACACTAATCACAGTATTACTTTAGCTTTTGAATCAGCCTAATAAGCTTAATGCCATTGAGGCGTTTGCCTTCTGTCAGATCAAATTTTACAGGTTATTGTACTAGAAGGGTCAGAGTTTCTGAAGCAGAGTTATTGGTGAAATCTTGATTTTCTTGCAGTCAGCTGGAGTTTTCCCTGAAGCTTAGATGACAGTCAGCTTTCTATGAGGAGTTTCTCATTTTCGAGGGATGGGTCTAATATAAAAGGTCTTGGACATTTCAAATTTGGTGTTGATCCTTTCAAGAAATCAGGGGTCAGATTGAACTCCTGTGGGCACTAAGAAAGGGAGAAGCATCAGGAGTGAGGAGATAGAAGATTCTCCCTAATAAAAACCCCTCTCTAATCATTCCCCTCCAAAAAACTCCTGAACCACTTGTGCCAAAACATTTGATGCTAACCGATGCAAAGCTCCACCAAGAAGGCCACTTTGTATTCTTCTCTCATGTTAGCCTCTAAGCCAAGAGTGTTGTCCTGACCTTACAGTACAAGGCATCTCTAGAGTGAAAACCTGTATGAGATCAGGGTGCTCAGATACACTTGTCCCTGGCAGCTGTTCTTCCTCAGCCACCGCTTCTAGAACTCAAGAAGCCTCTTATCTTGTTTTCGGACTGGAGCTGAGGAAGACCTGCCTTTGGAAGATAGTCCAATGCAGGACTGCAAAGGCCTTTTCTTGGATATATGTTTGTCATGGTTGCAGCAAACAACTACCTCAGTTATACTCTGCTCCTCTGACCTCAGGTGACTGCAAGGAAGAAAGGTATGTCATTTATTTACAACCCTTTCAGTAACCCTAGACGTAATATTTAGCATAAGATAAAGTAGCTGCCTGTTATATGACAACACTTAGATGAAGATGATAGAGACCTTTAACATATGACTTAAGGAAGCATATGATGTTGAGGGGCTCTCACATGATGGATGATCTCATTGCTCTCTACATATTAGCAGGCAGTTACAAAGATGATGGAACACTTCTTGTTAGTGTCAGATAATAAACCAAGGAAATACCCTAGAGATACCTTCTGAGGGTTTTGCAGTTTTTTCTGCCCAGCAGCTGGGACCCTGCTCTAGCACCACCAGCATGCCAGGCTGATCCCTTGTACAGTCAGAATTGATGACTCAGCTGGTTTATACCATGGCATGCCATGATATATTTACAATGGACAGGGAGATTTTGCAAAAAGAAGTCGGTGCCAGCACTGCCCTCTTCTACTTTAGTCATCTCCCTGGAAGAGTTTGAGACCCTTTCTCCAAAAAGCTACTGCAAATGGAAAGAACAACAGCAGCCTCGATACCAGGTCTTTTCTGAGCAGTGGCTTTCTCATGGCCCATGGCAGGGGTGACAGGCAACAGAAGTAGGGCAGTGTGTGTTCACTGCAGTGATCCCTCCTGAGGAGGCCACCCAACCAGGGGTGACTTAGTCTGTGCTACACTGCATTTCTGGTGTGTGTTCCCAGACCAGCCCATGAAATATTTGGCTTAGGGGTAGGATGTCCTTGTATGGGTCAGCTGGGGTTACTGCTTCTGCATCCCTACGTTTATCCCAGAGAGCCTTCTGCTCATCATTGTTAAGGTGGAGCATGCTCCCAACCTGCCTGTGGTTGTGTAGACTCCCTGGCACATATCTTGCATGATCCAAATGTTGCTCTTCCCTGCGATTCAGAGGTTTTCCTCTTTGCAGGCATCCTCTGCAGTAGGGCTGAGCCTCCTGTATGAGCAGTACCTGAAGCCTACCTATGCTACAGTCTTTGTAAAATGAGTTACCTGCGGGATGGAAATATCCTGGGGGCATGAGATGATGTCAATGTCACATTGCTTTTGGGGTGTGTACTGGAGAACAGGCCTGCTTTATCATTAAATATTCACAGGTAAAAGTCAAGGTCACAGCCCAATGCCTGGAAACACCCCAGAAGGCATTGTCAGGGCTAAGCAGACCCAGCATTGCAACAGAGCACCCTCACAAGGCTTGCTTCAAGGCAAATATGCTCTTGATGCTTGGGGAATTTAGCCTTATCTATATTGTCTGGCATGACTAAAGCATGAGGTAGTGAAAATGTAGTACAATTGTTTGCCTTCCTCTTTAAGCACTTAAGCCCATTGTTTATATACACTATTAACATGTTCACAATCACTGTGTACCTATTGTTTGATTCTTTGTAGATCTGTACCTAATCAAGCAATCCACATTTCTGCTGGTGAGCCTGGGCACAAATGCCTTAAGGCTGAAACTGTTACACAATTAATAAGATGCTTAGTGGCCCTGACATGCCGAAGGGAGAATTCCTCCTTTGTTGTTTCTCCTACATAATCTGCTAGTGGAGCCTATTGCTATGACGTGATAAGAGATGATGCCACACAAACTGAAGCTGGCATATTACAATACAGTAGCACTGGATGTCAGGAACTCGTGTGCGAACGGACAGTGAGAGCCTTCTTGTATCTAACTTGAGGCAAGTGGGGCAGGCTCAAAAGAAAAAAAAAGCAAAGTAAGCCCACAACAGCCAGTGACTTTGTAATTAAGCCCATTGTTCAAATATTCAAGTAAAATTCCTGCTCTGAACCTCTTGAATGTTTCAGTTTTAACAGTTCAACAACTATACTGTTCCATTTTCATGCTGTTTTACGTGCTTCAGTCTTTCTAAGACAAAATGGTTGACAACATGTGTTTTATTATGAACATTTCATGTGTTGGTACTTGTTTTCTTTTTTCACGTTTCATATAATGAATATATAATATATATTTGTGTTTCCATATTCCATTATGCATCTCATCTATTGTATCTCCTTTGGCATTTCACATGCCATGCTGCATAAACATTTCAATTCTTGATTTGCTTGTCATTATGAATGATCATTATCACAAATCATTTTATTTCTGATTTCACATCTCATTACTCTTTTTCTAGACCCTCACTGTGGATTTCAGTGTTCATGTTACATCATACACCGAGGGGTTTTCTTCCCATCAAACACTGATTTTTCACAATTTGTTATAGATTTTTCTTTCTGCATTTCATCATGCATTTAATCTTTCATAATTAATTTTGCATTTTTGCTACTGCATCACATGATTCACTACTTTGCATCTTATTTCTTTTTTCTTCTGTGATCTTAAAGGTGCATTTCTGGTCTTGCCTATCATTACTCTTACAGATTTTGTGTTTCATGACTTATTACAATTTTTCAACTTATTATGCATTTCTGATATCAAATCCTATTATGAGTTTTCCTTTTCACATCTCATTACCCACTTTTTTGATTCTACATCTCAATATGAATGCTTTTTTACATCTCATTTCCAGTTTCCAGTTTTGGTTTTTGCTGTGCATGTTCATTTTTATTTCACTGCTTGGTTTTGCTTCAGCATCTCATTATGTACTTTTAGATCTAATTAGGAATTTCATGTATCATCACTCATTAGTCAATTTCCTTTTGTTGCCTGTTACAGACTATGTGCAGCATTCTGAACATGAGCTTTCAGATCTCCCCCTGTATTTTCCTTTTCTCACATTCTTCAGTTAAATTCTTCCATCTTACGATAAATCTCATACATTCTTACTAGTGTCTTACTACAATTTGTCAAATGCAATTTTTTTTACACCTGAGTAAACTGTCTTTCTTTTGCACCTCGATAAATACATTCTTTTAATATCTCATTACTCATTCGAATGGTATCATATTGCAAATTTAGTTTTTGTATCTCATACTAAGTTTTCATTTCCAGAATGCATAATGAACTTCCGTTTTTGTATTTTTTGAAACTTGTGGGTGGTAGTGCCTCTTAGCATACATTTTCATATCTGCAAATCCTCCCATGTTTCCTTTTCAGATTGTGCATCTTTTTCTGTGTTTTCTTTTTCAGAGCTATTTCTGCACTTTCCCTAATGCATGCGATTATGCAGCTTGATTTATTTCTAATGGTGTTTCATATTTTGTAGCTCATGACACGTTTCCGATTTCCAATACTCTCATGCTTTTTTTCTTTATCTATTTATGTATTTTTATTTTTGTATTTGCTTATGAATTTCCCTTTTCAGAATGAATTTTCCTTTTTGTCTCTCACCAAGCTTAAATTTTTCTTAGAAGTTCTCCTGAATGAATCACCTGGTTTAATTTTTTAACTTATACACTACCTCCTTTGCTGTATAACATTACTTATTTTAGATTTTTGCATCTCCTCTTTTAATGTTTATATCTGTTCTGCATTTCACTATGCAGCTCCATTATTCACATCTTGTTCCCCATTTGTTTTTAAAATGCCATTACACACTTCCATTTCACAAGTCCTTATGCATTGCTTATTGTGCTTTTTTCCACTTATAAGTACTTGTTTATGTTTTTGAGTAGCTTCATCTGCACCAAATGCAATCTTTGCTCATCTCATCATCCATTTCTCTATCATGTCACTATATTTTTTTCAGGGTTTCCTTTTGTTATATAAGTTCCTACTGCAAGTTGTTTTTTTACAATTGATTAGGTCTTAAATTGCACATCCTATTATGTTTTTCTTTTCACCTCTCATTGATGCATTTCATTTTTAACTCAGTATGCATTTTCATCTCTAACATATTTTCCTTGTAGCTCAACATCTATTTTAACTTTCCTATCACATGTATTCACATCCTCTTGCATGTATTGTTGCATCTCTTATTTCCCACTTGTCCCTGTGTTGCATGTATTCACTACGTATTTCATTTTTACTTTCAAAGCACATGTGCCTTTTTTGGTACCACACTACAGCTTTTCACTTTTACCTCTTATTTAATCTTTTACTTCTGTCACCTTACGTTGAATATTCTTTTCACCAGGCTGTTATGTTTCTTTTTTATATAACATCATGTATCTTTTTATTTGCATTTCCTCCTTTTAACACATTTTTCTTTATTGCACATCAGTCTGAGATGCTTTCTGCATTTCTTTCATTTTTTTCTTTTCTTACATACTTGAATTTCATAATGATTTTTCCATTTAATCATGCTTTTTTCTCCTCACCTATGACTTTTAAAGGTTTTACTTTTCACTTTTACACACATGTTCATTTTTATATATCACCTTTCATTCTGTATCTTCTCAGATTTTTTTTTCTCTTTTGCATCTCATTGCTTTTTTGCTTCTCACTAAATGTGTTCTTTTCTGCAGCACAGTAGGTTTTGTTGGCATATCTCATATACACCTCCCTTTCCATACAGTGCTGAACTTGCCTGCCTCTCATCATATCTCCCTTTCTGCCCCTCATTATGCAAGTTTTTTCACACACCACTACAGATCTGGCTTCACATCTCATAATTAGTTTTCATTCCCTTCTCTCTCACGATAATTTTGAGTAGCTGATCACTCAGAAGTGTTTATTTTGCCTTTGTGTATACCATCTTAATGCTGAAACCAAAGTGTACTTCCTCACATGGTTTACTTGGTCCTTCTTTTTTTCTAGTTGTTACTGTGTATGTAAAAAAAAATGAAATCATTACTTCTTTCTTTTCTCCCCACTGGATGACCAAGTGCTTTTGGTTCACAGAAAAAGCCAAGAGGGAATGTAACAGAAAAAACATATGTCAGCACAGAAAATACATTGCAGACACTGTGGGAATACAGAAAGTTGAAGATAAATGTATGCTTAAAAATGTAATTAGGAAACTTTTGTCAGGTTTGTTCATTAAAATCATACATATTTTGAAATGCTGATTGCATTAGCAAGCACTCTCCATTTCCATAATCAGATTTACTTTATGAAAATCAGATTAGGCAGGTTCTCTGCTCTTCTCAGCTTACCTTGGGGGAGGGGAAAAAAGATAAGAGAAATTTGGTTCTCTGGCTTGCTCTGTGGATCCAGTAATACAGACTAGGAGAACAGTGATGGAGGTTATGTGGCTGCTACCCCCAATTAACTGAGCATCATCTGAAGAACCATAGAAATGCTGTTTGGAAGAGACCTCTGCAGGATTCCAGTTCAGCATCCCAGCAGAGCTCTGAGGTCACTGCTTAGCCTCCTGGCTCTGACCAGCCCCACCTGGAGCCTTCCCATACCCTTCCCATGGCCCCGGAGCCCCATTTCAGGCTGAGTCTGGAGCCTCCAGTCCCTACCTGAGCTGTGCTGTAGGAGTGCTGGTCTCCAGCCATGTCCCTGCCCATCTGGACCCTGACCTGCAGTCTGTCTTCCCAGCTTGATCTTGGACCTGCCTCGTCACTACAGACCTGCCTGGACTCTTGGCTGAACCTGGCTGTCCCCCCGGCCTGCTCTGCTTACTCCTCTGGGACACTGTAGGTCTGGCAGCTGGTGGGCTGATGACCCCCCATCCTGATGGCTGTAGAGCAGCACTTGGCTTGTTGCTCCTTGACCACCTTCTCTCAAACAGGACAACACTAGGTTGTGTCAGTCTGGGTTGCCAAGCCAAAGCTTGAAAGCCTCCAACTGTGCATACTCCAGCTCTCCCTGGGCAACATGTTCAGGTGTTACATTTCCCTCCTGGTGAAGCCCCCAAAGCTGCTGAATGCAGCTACTCCTATTTGTTACATCACTTGGCACTATGGTGAAATATTTTTTCCCTTGACTTTGTAGTTCCCTCTTCAAGCAGTGTAGGCAGCAATCGTGTGGTTGTCCCAGTCTCTTCACCAAATACTACTCAGCCAGGGAGAGGAACAGAACAAGGCCATTGGTGCTGCTGTCTGTGTTTGTGTGTGGGCTGAGTGTGTCTGTCTGTGTTGATCTGTGTGGCTGGATGTGTGTATATGTATATATGTGTTGTTCACATGTGCACGTGCCTGTGGCCAATACACACTCAGTCTTGTTACTGTTTCATCCTGGAGGCATGGCACTGCAGCATCATTACTGGTTGGTCCTGGAGACACAGAGATGCAGTATCTTTTCTCTCCTGGATTATTGGATTTGGCAAATCCTAACAGTCATAATCATACCTCTAGGTCAGGGTTCTCTACACATTTAATGAAGAGGGGCTCTGTCACCATCCAGGCCACTGATGAAAGTGTTAAACCAGATGGGCAACAGTACAAGCCCCCGCTTCGTTCACTGTCATGTTCCAGCTAAACTTTGATCACAATCTTCTCAGCATGTTAGTCCAGACAATTTTAAGCCCGTCTAACAGTCTTGTCAGTTACACTCATTCTCAGTTTTCAAATGAGGATGCTGTGGGAGGAAGTACCTAAAGTCAAGCTATATCACATCCACTGCTCTCCTAAAGTTTTGTGCCCTTTTCCACTTCCTTTTTCTTCTGTTTCCAAAAGGCATCTCAGGAGAGAAGGAAAAACTCTCTGATCCCTAGATCTTTCCTATGGTGGGAATTCCAGACATGTTAATATTAGAAGTTATTACACTAATTATTATTTCCATGCCTGATATGAGCTGCTACAAGCTGTAACTGGTGAAAGACACATATGGTCTGGCTCCCTGTATCTACTACGTGGGATCAGAAAGTTGGAAAGGAGTTGTGGCTCTGTTCTGGCGACAAGGGACTTGGCAGTGTTGTAGGAGAAACAGGCTAATGGGGAATTAGTTGCCTTGATTCTGCACTAGTTTGATCCCATCCCAGTGAAACTGTTTTCATCAGTTTGATCAAGGACTGTGGCTTTTTACAATTTTCTATGTTATCAGTGTTATTAGTTGTCTAAATATTGTCTTAAAGTGCACTTAACTGTAAAATTATTTTTACAGGAGAGGAAACAAAAGATGTCATTCACAAATAAACTTGCCTGTTGAAGATAAATTATATTTGAAGCTAAAAAGTGAGAAAAATAGGAAACAACTGAACTGTTACTTTAATCCCTCAGTGCCAGTAAAATGAAGTTCTTATATTGGTTTCAGTTGTGAGAGGAGTACCGCAGCACAGGACTGATTTTCTTGCTTTATTTCATGGCCATGTAGAGTAAATAAGTGCATTTAAGTGAGCAAAAAGTGTAAAACAACATAAGTACAATATAGAAAGACTTTTAGCTCAGGATAAAAGTGGGTCCAGTACCTACCCAACATTCATCATTTTTTTGCATAATTCTTGAAATTCTGCTTAGAGACTATGATAGATCTTTGAACATTCTTTTGTATCTGTCCTTAATTTCTGCATTTCTGAATGCTTAAGAGCAACATGTTACTTGTTTACATGTCACTGTTAAAACATAAAATCCCCGAACATCATAGCAATTTAAAGGGATACAAATAAAATGAGATTATGAGGGAAATTTTTGTGCACGAATACTTCCTATATCGATATTATCTTCCCTAATGACAGTTCATTTAGTTTCAGACTGTGCTAGGAAATGTGTATTTGTCTGAACAGCAGTTTCCTGTGAATCTGGAAGGCACTTGGTTTGCTGCTGTACATTATTTAGTTCCTGACTGACACTTGTAGCATAGATGTGTAACCTGAATATGGCTCTGACTGCTTATTTCATTCATATTTGTTCTGAGTGAAGGTAGGCAAGAAAAAGCACAATAACTTGTTCAAGCTCTGATCTCTTTTGAAAGGACATGTAAGATCAGAATCCTTTGTGTCATATGTTTCTTTTGCAGTTCCTTGTAAGCCATTACACAAATGAATTGCATAAAGAACCTATGGAACTTGCAGTTCCATTGTGCCTTTCAGTATATCAGAGTATTTTTTTCCATTTTAACTCACTGGCTGTGAGAAACAGAATGCCTTCACTTGTTATCTGACAGATTTTCATGGGAACAAAAGACAATCAAGGGATTCTTCTACTGAAGATTGAGATTCTGAATACCTGACAGTCTGGGTTCTGGTGTTGAGTGCTGGCTTAATATTCCCTGACGTGTTGAGTGCTGGCCAAAGGTTTAAGCCAGCTGATGACTTTTACATATGTACACGAGACAGCTGGAAGTACTTCAGAAGTTCAAGGTCAGACTAAGCTGGCATAGCCTGGAACAGTGCCTGAAATCATGCACTGCACTGGGCTATTGCCCAGTGTAAACATCTTTGGGAAATATTAGGGCAATATTCAAGGCTGGAGATCTGACAATCCAGCTGCATTCCCCATGGATGTAAAAAAACAACAACAAACAAGCAAAACCAAACCAAAGTATTTCATTTTGTTATAAACATGATGGTCTAAAGCTATCATTGGGATAAGGGCTATAAGCAGCTATATCTTATTAGACTAAGTGGTATAATGAGGAGAAAATTATACAAGTTTTGAGCAGGCTATCTCTTCTCCAGGAGCAGCAGATGTCAGACTTAATTAGGGATTCAGAGTACTTCCTCTGAGGTGAGTTGCTTATCAGACTAACTTTGCAAGTAAAGGTGTCTGGAGTATTCAGACCAGATAATATATTAGTGCAAGGGGGGAAAGAAAGAGGGAGAGAGAGGTTTTTTATTCTATGGAGCACAAAAAGGTTGGAGGGGAAAGGAGGAGACTACAATGTGCTATAAAAACTGTCTCTATTGAATCCATGGGGTTTGATGTCCTAGCGTTATGCATTTAATTTCCAGGTGCATCTGTGGACAATGGTTTGTAAGTCTTCCTTGAGGATCAGGACTGAGAGATACAGTGCTTGTTCTGTGCAAAACATTTTCTTGCTGGCTGGATGTTTCATCCTTTGAACATTACCACAGGATTTAATTCTGGCTTATAGTGGCTGCTTACTTTCACCTCCACAGTTCCTGAGAGCTTTTGGTGTGCTGGTTGAAGTGTGTAGAGGTCAGGTCTGAAAATGAAATAAGGTCACTGGTAGATTTCTGTAGGGATCTGGGGTTATGCTTGTACTGTTCAACACATTTGTCAACAGGCTAGAAAAGGAAGAAAACAGTGAGGTGACAAAGTTTGCAGCTGATACTGAGGTACCAGAGTGGTAAAAAAGTGCCCACTTTTTTACTACAGCAGAAGTTCATCACGGTACTGGCTGGGTGCTACAGTGATTCATGAAATTCTTGTTAGTAAACATGAGAGAGGGGGGGATAATCCTAATTACACATATAAAAAGAATGGCTCTGAGCTGACTGTTACCCCTTGGGAGTGAGAATTTGCAGTTACAGAAGATGCTTCCATGCATATGTCAGCTCAGTGCCAGTGCTTTGAGGTGGCTGAAAAACAAATGAAGCAATATGAGTGGGGCAGGTTCAGTCCTCCAGCTGCTCTTGGTAAGGAGAATCAGGATACTGGAATCAGCACCAAGATGTATTTTAGGTTTGACCCAACATGGCCATCCTTATATTAATGATTCTGTCACATTGTGGTATTAGCAGTGTTCTGTTGACAAACTTTTGTTTGGTTGCAACAGATTTCTTGCACAGTCCAGATTCCTTTGTTATGTTTTGTACATTGAAAATTTACAAAATTAATTTAACAAGTTTTAACAAAATGAATTTAGCAAGTTTGGAAGGTTTATTAGAGGTTATCAGCAAGGTTTCATAAATGCTCTACGGAAGGGCTTTTGTGTTCACAAATCTACCTAATGTTTACGGCTGTGTCACTTGGTCTAGTGGTCAAGATTCAAAGGACTGAGTAGTCAGGACTAAGCAAAAGTGTTTAGTCCAACATTGTTCACATACATCACTCACCTTTTGAATGTAATACATAATTTCAAAAATATACCACCCACTTTTTCCAAATAAATAAGCAGCCCACTTCCATAAGTTTTTGTCTGTCTCCTTATTCTATTTTTTCTCTATTGAAAACATTTTTTCTCCTCATCTGCCTACTGAAAATGAAACTACAAATGCAATGTTTATGTGCTCCCAAAAACTTTTGCTCCATGGCTGGACATACGAGATCTCTGATGACAAATAGTAGCTCATTGCTCATTTTCTGTGAACTCACATGTAAAATTGTGTGAGGCTAATCAGAAAACTGGCAACTCTTGCCATTTTAAACTTTTCAGAGCACAGTTTGAGTGTATAAATTTCTTTATAAGTTCATACTGACAATGATTTTCCAGATTAGAATACCATGCAAAACAAAATGAATTGAATGCAGGCACCAAGAAAGAGAGCTGAATGTATTTTATGTAAATGCAATCAAAAAATCCACAGTACTAGTTACAAATGTATTAGAGTATAACAGAGGTAGAGAGCTGTCTCCTGTCTCTTGTCAAATTAGCACTAGAAAATAATCTGTTTAATGGATGGGCATTAAACATTAAGGTGTGCAGGCAAAAGACTGGGTCACAGTCTGAGATTTAGCTAAGTGAACAGACCATGAGAAACTACAGGACAAGACATAAGAAACCGTTGAACATAACAAATAATACAGTATGAGGCTGACAAAAGATACAGCTAGGTCCTTGAGAAATGGCCAGATTTCAGAGATGGTTATGAGGGACTTATGTGAGAGATGGTCAGACATCACTGACAATTGAGGAGTATTGGGGGTCTTTAGTGGAGCACAATCCTGCAAGACCCCTGGTGTCTGGGTAACTATGTCAGTAATATTATGTAAGGCCTAAATTACCTAGATAATAGTATCAGAAATACTAAATTTTGGTACATGTGTGGCAAAACAGGGACCAATAGGAAAAACTAATTAGAGATGTGTTGTTGTTTTGAGGAGAAGATAAGGGTGAAGAAACAGAGGGCTCAAGGTGAATGGGGAGAGAAAAAGTATGGGGAAACAAAGAGAAGGTGGGAATAAAAAGTCATGGGAATAAGACTGCTTATAAAGTGTAATCAACTTTCCGATCTAGACAGGGAAAAAAACCCAGTTAATAATTTCATGTGAAATTCCTGTGGGAACAGACTACATCCCAAGAATGAGTTAGTGTTTAATCTAGTAGACCTAAATTCTGCTCATTGCAGTACTTAAGTCCTAGACCTGCCCTCAGAGGGGGAACTTCTGATTAGTCTCAGTTACTTTTCTTCCTGTCAAGTCATGTGTGGTAGTTCATCACTTTCATACCAAAAATGAGAGAGACACTTCTCCACATATACTTCTCCCAGTGACATAACCATTGCATCTTCAATTCTGGTTTCAGTCAGTTCAGAAGAATACCATAACCTGCAGCCTAGTTCAGATGGGATTAAAGAGTCTTTGTTTACTTTATCCTATTGAATCTGTTCCATATTGCACAAAATAAATCTCATCATGCTAAGGAGAAAGCAAACAAAATGGGTTTAAGCAAGGGAGCCAGGGCGCTTATCTAGGATATAAAATAGCAGGGTTTGGGATGTCCTTTTGGAAGACATGCCCTTTTTACTGTGCCACTCCACAGGCATTTGGGCTCACACATTGCATAGAGTGTGGCAGGGATCCAAATGAGAGACTGGGGTTGGAGTGAAAATTCATGGAAAACAGACTGATAGAGACCTTTAACTAGCAGGTTAGTGGGTATTTTAGGAACATCCTGTGATTTCTAAAGTATTTATGTATTCTTTTACCTCCATTTGAAAAAGTTTTTTTTAGAGTTCTTTTCTTCATCCAGTCAGTCAGTTTTTCTTGTCTTTAGAGATAATGTTCTTTTAAGTATGGTATAGAATTCTCTTGAGTGCTTCATGGTACAGAATAAAACCAGAATAATTTAACTTCAAGAGACCTTTGGATACCATCCAGGCCAGCCTCCTGCTCCAAGCAGGGCTAACTTCAAAGCTAGATATGGGATACTCCTTAAAGTACCTTCTGCAATTTACTAAGAGATTAAGAGCAAGCAGCTCTTTAATTTCTTGCTTCTAGACATTCTGTGCTACTTAATGAAAAGTGATATTTTAATATTAAATTCTGTATCCATACGTTAAAAAAAAAAATGAAAAAATACTGCCTTGCTTGCTTTTTATCAGTTTCTGACCGCAGTTTGGCTCTGGTTTGTTGTGCATCCAGAGGCCCACCTTTCAGTTGTTGTTGTTCTGAAGGGCTTCCTAGTCAATCCGAGTGTAGATTGGATGACCATTCAGGATAGAGTGACATGCAGCCATCCTAGATTACCATTGCCTACAAAGCTGAACTGTCTCACTGAGGAAGATGGTTAGGAGGCTGGAGCATGTAATGTATGTGGAAAGACTGAGGGAGCTGGGTTTACAAGATTGGGGAAAAGGTTGGAGGGGGAGGGGGAAACCTCACTGTAGACTTCCTTTACCTAAGGGAGTGGCAGAGAAGATGGAACCAGACTCCTCCTGGGAAATATCCATCCTTGGAGATTTCTGAAATGTGATGGAACATGGAAGTTAGTCCTGCTGGAGGGAGGAGCCTGGACTAGATGACTTCTGAGGTCCCTTCCAACCTAAAGTATTCTATAATTCTTTGAGTAGGATCCTGTGTCCTAACAGTATCTGGTAACTTCTTTTCTAAGCTTTGTAGAAAATCATAATATAATACCTCACAGACCTACTTAAGAATTTTCTGTGGTATTGGCCAAAGAAAGCTGGAAGAAACTGTAGATAAATATTATACAAATGCTAGATAAATATTACTTACTGTTATTTTTATTTTGAACAAAAGGATATGTCATCCTAAACTGAGAAATCATGTGTCAACATACAGCTCACATTAAAGAATCCTATGGACTATTCTGTCTGTGACTATTGCCTTCACAGAATGCACAAATAGAAACTACCTTGTTTTCTTTAGCAAAATTCATTATTTTATTTTATTTTTTTTTTTTCTAACCCCAAAAGATTACAATAACAGAATAACTAGATTATTGTCTTCCTCAGTTTGAAGAACCTATTTTTTTATAAGGAAGGATTCACATGAATTGTATACAGAAAAGTTAAAAAGATTTTGGCTGTGGGCTGTGGAAGTTGTCTGTTTTGCCTTCTGTTATCACAGCCAAGCTTCTGCAAGGAGTAATAAATTCTTAATGGTCCACTGTTCAAGCTATCTGGTAAGAACAAGGTTACCTGTCAAAGAGTGAAAGAAATACACAATCCTATGCTGTCTGAAGTACAGTCTGCCTGTTGACTAGGTTTGCAATTATTGCGAATTGTGAAAAATAGAATAAGTGCCCATATAAATTTAAGAAAATGAGAACCCCATCCATTAATCTAACTAATCTGTAAGGACTGAGGCACAAAAGACTGTGTGATTGAATAATATCAAAGTGTGGATTGGACATTTTTTCTATGCCTGAAGCACACTCCAGTTTCATACAGCACATTTTCATACAGTGTTCAAAATCTCCTTCAAAGCCACAAAAATAAATGACCCCCTCCCTGACCTCTGGTTATCTTCAAAAGTATAATCTGGAATTTCTTGACTACTATAAGAATATTTGATGTGACTGATGCATCTCTCAAGGAAGACTATTCTTCCCTCCAGTTCACTAAACAGTACTGTGATCCAAAGAGGACTTGATAGTAAGTCATTTTTGAGACCAAATGTTGTTTTCGTACTTATCTCTTTCCCAAGCCCCAAGAAAACTATGCTTTCCTCAGACTTGAAAATTATAGAAAAAATCCATGACCACACTTAAAGCAAGACAAGGAGTCATCTGTGAATGTAAGCTAAATAATTTAATGCTACTTTTTGTCAGATCCAGTGCAGCAGTCCCAAGGCAGGTGACAAGACAAGTCTGAGATCAAACCAGGTAGTCAGTCACAGCTCAGGCACAGCAGTTGGGTCCATGGCCAGGCACCGGCATGCTATGATGCAGCTAGAGACAAGCAAGCCTACAGCACAGATCAGACTAACAGCCCAGGACAGAGCTTAAATGCACCTGGACTCATGAGCAGAAGGGGTGGATGGAGCCTACGGATGAGGTTGACCAAGGCCTCTTAGTGCCTCAGGGCTCTGACACTTCTTGGAACTGTCAAGAACTGTCAGTAACATTAGACAAACAGAAGATAATGAGATTTTGGACCCTCAAGTTGACTATCTTGGAGTCCACTGTGAGCCTTTGAACTTCATTAGATGTTTCCCATGGTCATCCTACCTCTTTCTGTGTATAGCCTAGCTGAAGATAAATTCAGCAAGTGCCTCTTCATCATCTGTTTTTTCTCCTTGTTTTTCAGTGAGAACTTGTTTACTATACACCATTCAGAACTCACTCTGATGAAAAAAACAAATATTTTCTTCACAAACTATTGTGTGGAACTCATGACAATATTATAAGCATGTATGATATATTGTTATTGTATCTTCACAGTACCCCTGAGGGAAAGGAAGCTCTCATAGATTCAGAGAAACTGCACTACTCATTTAATTTCAAGCTGCAAGTACTTGGTACAGTTGCAAATCAGAAAAATGATTTTAAACCAGTCTCAGTTAAGGAATCCAAGAATAGAGGAACATAAATGAGTTATTACCTTCAGGTAACTTCATCTACTAATTTAGCAGGCATCCTTACAGGAACACTGAAGAGGCAAGGCTGCATACTAAGTCTACTAATTAGCATTTAATTTCCTTGTTCAGGAGACCAGTGTGGTCTCACATGACACCCTGTCTTGATCATACCATACCTTCAAACCCTGACAGATCTACTGCCTCTGTTATTATACTGTCCTGCTTCATCCACAGGGCAGATACATCTAGTGTGCTGAATCAGATATTTAAGAGAAAAGAAAGAGGATTTTAGCAGTGAATTTTAATGTTCATCCCTCTGAACTTTTTGCGCTTGAGTCTACTCATAACATTTCCTTTGTATGACATTTGTAAACCTTTCTTCTGTTTTAAAAGAGCACAGATCCCATCACAGAGGGGAGAGTCACAGAGCCCATCATAAGTAGATCTCTTGCACACCTGTTTGTCACTAAAGATAATGGAAAGACTAACACCAACAGCTGGTGTTATCTTCTATTTAAATCATTCCTCATTTCACAGATGTTTGTTGACAGCAGAGGAATGATAAAGCTTGAGAATTGTAGGCACCATTAGACTTTCCAGAATGGAAAGATACACTAATTGCCATGGGCTGTCATCCCATCACAGTCTCTATTCCAGTCTGTGCTCCTCTTTCTTGTACACCTTTTTCTGTCTTAGCTCCCCAAGGGAAGCAAATGAGAAATACTGTTGCATTCTGAGTCTTATGGAAGACATGTTTGAGGAGTCAGTGAGCTTGAGCAAGCTGTGACAGCCATACTGAGTCTTGTGCTTGATACACATGTATGTTCACAGGAGCGACTGCTACATAACCCCAGGTACATAACAATAGAGGGCAACATGCTGGAAGGCTCTGGATATGTACTGTTACTGGGTACAGTTCCTAGATATTCACCGACGCATGCTCCGGTGAGCATAAAGAGAGAGATCTGTCAAAACAAGATATATAGTTTTGTTTGCAACACTAGGTATGACAAGACGCGGTACTGGGTGGAAGTGAACCTTGCCATGGACAGGATGGGCGCAGCGTACTGTGGCTGGGCATCTGGGACACACCCTATGCTGCAGGAGAGTAGGGTTCCCAGCACCTGAAGAAATGTGAGATTTACTCACTAACTTTATTTCTCTTCCTATTTCTACTGTGCTGTTTTATTGTTATTATTAAAGCAGTTTTGCTACACCATTTGCTGCTGTGCCTTTCCTACTGAGATTCAAAAAGAACCCTGCACCCCTCCTGGTGCAGAGCAACTGTGCAGCTGAATGAGGAGGAGGGGAGTTAGCAGTTCCTTTACGAAATATATAAATAGTTCATATTGTTTACATTAAGGACTTTGACAGGACATGTCATTTAAGGCTTTGAGGGGTAGAGTGCCTCCTGTGATATGTAGTTGCTAAACTGTACAGTGAAGGAGTGGTGAGAAACATATGTGTTGTCATACCACTCCCCCATGACACTTTCCATCTTTTTGCCTACTGAAGGGGAATAGCTCCAAGACTTTGTGGGGAGATTGTATCATACATCACTTTGTGGAGAAAGCATTTCAGCATTTGCATCTAAGCTGAGCATTGTGTATAACTCCTTTATTAAGAAAAAAATCAACATAAGAGCAAAACATTTTTGCTGCACTGCTTGCCTGTTTGTTTTATTCTTCCTATTAGTTAGAAAGCACTTTCAGGATGAATAACCTGATTTTCTACTAGTAGAACATTAAATTCTACCTTTAAGTTGGATTCCTGTGAATACAAAACAAGTCAGACATTTCACCGCAATCCATTGTTCTATTACCAGGGATATCCTCAGCAGAGTTCATTAAATACCTCTTTCAATTCCAGTGAAGTCTATCTTCACCTTTTCATCTGGAGAGAATAGTATATTTCTCAGCCTGCTAGATAAAACAAACAGAAAAAAAGCCCAGGGAGACTGAATTATCACTTAAAGGAACTTTCTGTCTCTTTGCCTCTCGTTTGCTCCCCTGTTTTTTTCCTTCCTAAGAAGAGAATTATTTTTGATTCAGCAGTAGGTTCTTCTAATGCTGAACTCTTATCAGTGAGAAGGTATGCTGATACAATATATTGTTATCTACAAATCTTAGATGGAAATTCTCAGTCTTATTATATGCATTCAGACTATGCTTTCAGATTATCCAAGACAAAAAGAAGCTATCTGAGGAATTTAGTTATAACACAGGAATTTAAATATAATTCTTGTAGTTTCTCTTCAGTAAAGAAGAGAATAAACTAAGGACTTCAAAAATCTCAGAAAAACACTTCCTCGGTGAAGATGATCTTGAGTTACCCTGTGAAGTCATATGTCTTGTTCTGCAAATTCTTAACTGAACTGAGTTCAGTAGGGTTGAAGACTTTTCCACCAGGGCTGGGAGCATACATGGTGTCTCCATGGAAATAATGTACATTTTGTACTTGTCTTCTGAGAGTAGACTGTGGTTAGGTGTTCTGCAGAGTAGTTCTGTGATTAACAGTCCTAAAAAGCAAGCCTCTATCACCTTGTATCCATAATAAAATAATCATAAAGCCTTTTAGAAAATAAATGTCAGGACTTGGAAAATACAGCATAATTTCTTTAGAGAAATTGGATATGTTTTTGTTTGGACAAGCTCACACATTTTCATGATAAATTTCTTTCAGACACTTGAATAGTCAAATACTGTGCATATAAATGTATGTTCTGAATTATTTTACCCCCTTGAGAATATACTATCAGACTGCAAAACAGAAGAATTACTTTTGCCAGCTTCCTATTTGGTAGACCTTGGTGCAACAACGAATCTGGATGAGAGATTCACTGAGAGATTTTCAAGAACTGTACAAAGATTACATGTACAGGGAGACAAGAGATTTTATGAAAAAGAGAAAGAAACAGGGGCTATTTTAATAATTGTTTGCATTAAAATTTTTTTCTAAGCAAAAATATCTCTAACAGAACAACTCTTACTTGTGAAATCAGAATTAATGATACTAATAGTGACTCTTATTTTCAAAAATAGTATATTTTTCCATATTTGTTTTCACCCTGCATGAATGATCCAGTCTTATACCACCTAAAGGAGGATTATAGAGAACAGGGGGCACCACTATTCTCACAACAAAGAAATGGAAAAAGACAGCACTTACTTAAAAGGAAAATTCTGAATAGATATAAGGAAAAATTCTTCCCCTCAAGAGTATTCAATCACTGAAATACGTTGCTTTGGGAGGCTGTGGAATCGGCATCCTTGGAGATGTTCAAAACTCATGTGGACAGGACCCTGAGAAACCTGAATTAGCTTGAAGACAGTCTTGCGTGGAGTTGTGCTTGAGGCAGAACACCTCCAGAGTTCCTTCCAGTTTAAGTACTTCTATTATCCAGTGATGTCATTTATACTACTGGGTGATAAGTAAACAAAACCCAACAGGACTAATAACCAACTTTATTGAGAAAAGGCATGGGACTGCATGAGTCTATGAGGAGCAAACAACAAAATGTGTAACATTTGGCCATGAAAAGGAGTAGAAGAGGGGGCATGCTGTGACAGTGATGACTGCTGAGTTCAGAAATACATGGAAGTATTTCACATGCTGGAGATCAGTGTGTGGAATTTCCTGCACTGGGAAGTCATGATGTGAATTATTGAGGTAAAGCAATTTCTAGTTAGCTGTATAGAAAAATTATGACATTTACTTCTCCATAATGCTAAGCAAGGTGTAATACAATATTTACATTTTGAGATACAAACTGATTACTTGCAGCACCTTCTGGATTTATGACACTAAAAATTAGGCCAGATGCTTTTAGATATAAAGTTACTTAAATATTTCATTTTTGCAGATCTCTCTCTGTAGTAGAAGTGAGCATGAAAAGCAGAACACTAAGATAAACAAGTGAGTGGTAAGATCCTATCAAATACTATTTCTATTTATTCCTTTCTCTTTGCTTGTCTGTGTAGATTAGATGCCTGTAGGCAAATGTCCTTTGAGAATTCCAGGAAAGCTCTCCCCATGTCCTGTGATGAAAGTGAGTCTTGCTGGTATTCAAAATTAGAAAGGAGTATTCAAAACATAAGCATTGACGAGAACTTTTCAACTTCTCAACTTATTTGAAATCTGGAAATGTATGCTGAAGAAGATTTCAATCTATTTCATTGTATGTTCATATCATATATCCTCTAACTTCTCATTTCTTAGTTACAATAATTTTCATTATCAATAAGATTGGATCATATTTATAACTGAGCTATTATAAATGGCTTTGATCTCTGAAAGTCTTTTGACAAAGAATTTCAAACAAAAACTAATTATGGCAACTGAGTAATGCATTTCTGAATTTGTTAGAGTAATTTCTAAAGACAGTTATTAAGAGTCAATAAAACTAGTGAAAAGTTTAGTCTAGATTCTATTTTGAAGAATTGACAGAACTGACAGTATATTTCTGACAGTATATTTTATTCCAGAATAGTATCAAGAGTTTTAGATATGAGAAGGCTATGCATCTCTCTTGTTATTTTCTAAAACAGAGTTCTCACAAGAAATTCAGTCCACATCTGATCTGAAGAGAACTGGGGTTGTTTAGTCTGGAGAAGAGGAGGCTGAGGAGAGACCTCATCACCCTCTACAACTACCTGAATGGAGCTTGCAGAGAGCTGGGGATGAGCCTCTTTAACCAAGTAACAAGTGATAGGACAAGAGGTAATGGCCTCAAGTTGTGCCAGGGAAGGTTTAAACTGGATATTAGGAAGTATTTCTTTACAGAACGGGTTGTTAGGTGTTGGAATGGGCTGCCCAGCGCAGTGGTAGAGTCCCCATCCCTGGAGGTGTTTAAGAGTCACATTGACATAGCGCTGAGGGATATGGTGTAGTTGAGAAGGGTCAGTGTTAGGTTAATGTTTGGAGTAGATGATCTTCAAGGTCTTTTCCAACCTAGATGATTCTGTGATTCTCTGAAGAGAACTGAAGAGAACAGAAATAACATGCTCACATGTCACTGGTCTTTGGATATTACCTGATGTATAGAGATGCAGAGAAAACCTTGTTGGTTTTCTTTGGTGAATGCAGAGAAAACCTCTGTCACTCCATTTTGTAATTAGCTTAAGTTATAAAGAAGGTTTCAAAACCAGACCAAAATGAGAATAATGAGATGATTAAAAAATATCCAAAAGCATTATTCCCCTCTCCTGTCAAACGCAGGTACTGCCAACTTCTGTGTGAAGAGAACAGGAAAGTAAGTTGATAACCTCAGCAATGAGTGAGTAACATGTCTGTATTTCCATAAAGTATTTCACTGATCACAGTACTTTGTAAGCAACTGTAAGAGTCGGTCAGAAGATCAGCATTGTCTCAACATTGTCATCAGGGACATGGACAGTGAGGTACCCGACAATGGCCTGTTTGGAGCACAGTTGCCGACCCCTGGAATGGAATGTGGTGCAAAGGCTCCTGAATGCAGAACTGTGTGGCACAGCCAGTGCTGTGCTGTTCTCCTGAGTACTGAACCGTGTGGTGCAGGCAGTGCGGTGCTGTTCTTTGGCGCCTGAGCCGTGTAGTACAAAGAGTGCTGTGCTATTGTTCGGTACCTGGGCCTAGCCAGAGCGGTTAGTGATAATTGCATAGCCATTGTCAAAAAAGATGGATCGCGACTGTTGCCATAACACCGATGAAGAAATCATGAACCTCAGATGAACTTTGCTTCATTATAATACCAAAAACACCTCCTGGTTGAAGGTTACCCGCCTTCGAGACTGACCACACCTCGGACACTCCCCCCTGCGCACGCGCGATGGCCTTGCTTGAGAAGGGTGGAGATATGATAATTGAATTCTGAGAAGGGCGGAGATCCCTGAGGCAGAGGTGGAGCAAGGTGTGTTACTAAGCATAAAAGATGACTTCTGGACAACGAAAATTGGAAGCTTCCCCACCAAGGACCACGACGATCAACGACGCAGCATCAGCTGGACCTGGGACCATTAGGACGTCGTGAGATCAGCGGTGGTAGCTATAACCTCTCTCCCTCCTCTCTCTAAACTTAACTTTACTTTTCTCCTTTCTTTCACCCATCTCTAACTATCGCGTGCCTCTTCACAGGCAACCCAATAAAGTTTCACTGTTTGATTACTGCTATCCCCTTTGGTGTTGGTCACCTTAATTTTGCACTTTCGAGATCGTAGCAAACGAACCATCACGAGTCCACCGAGTGGACCGTGACAGCAACTTGTTTCTCTCTCTTTCTTTCCTTTTCTCTTGTAATTTTTGATTAAGATCTTTGCACTTCGAAATTACAGTATGAAAGAAATTTGGCTGTATTTTCTCTGATCCTGTGGTTCTCAGTCAATGTGAGCACTGATCCAGGTCTGGCTACCCACCTGCAGGGGAAATAGATCAGCCTAGAGCAGAAGAGTCATGCTTCTGTAGCCCAGGACTCTCCAATGCATTGTGCTCTGGGGCCACCTTTCATGGCATGATGCAGCAGAAGCAAAAGCTCTAGAACCAGTTTCTGGAGTCACAGGAACCTGCCTTCTTAAAATGGGACCCCAAGTTCATCCTCCCCACTTCTCCCACTTTTTTGTCACAGGTCTCACCTTCCAAGCCAGGAATCCAACCTCAGGTTCAGAATCACAGAATCATCTAGGTTGGAAAGGACCCTGAAGATCATCCAGTCCAACCATTAACCTAACATTGACAGTTCCCAACTACACCATATCCCTCAGTGCTATGTTGACTCTACTCTTAAACACTTCCAGGGATGGGGACTCCATCACTGCGCTGGGCAGCCCATTCCAACGCCTAACAACCCGTTCTGTAAAAAAATACTTCCTAATATCTAGTGTAAACCTTCCCTGGCACAACTTGAGGCCATTCCCTCTTGTCCTATCGCTTATTACTTGGTTAAAGAGGCTCATTCCCAGTTCTCTGCAACCTCCTTTCAGGTAGCTGTAGAGGGCGATGAGGTCTCCCCTCAGCCTCCTCTTCTCCAGACTAAACAACCCCAGTTCCCTCAGCCGCTCCTCGTACCACATGTGCTCCAGACCCTTCACCAGCTTCGTTGCCCTTCTCTGGACACGCTCGAGTAATTCAATGTCCCTTTTGTAGTGAGGGGCCCAAAACTGAACACAGTAATCGAGGTGCGGCCTCACCAGTGCCGCGTACAGGGGTAAGATCACTTCCCTGTCCCTGCTGGCCACGTTATTGCTGATACAAGCCAGGATGCCATTGGCCTTCTTGGCCACCTGGGCACACTGCTGGCTCATGTTCAGCCGGCTGTCAATCAACACCCCCAGGTCCCTCTGGTTCCACCCCCTATTATAAACACTCACCTTCTGCCTTGAAGTCTGGACCTCACTAAGCCTTCCTCACCTACCTGTAGGATGTTCTGTCTCAGCCGGTGCCATGTGCTGAGCCAGAAATGCAGGCACCAGACAGGATTATGTTACACACCAGTAGCTGGGACCTCACACACTGAGTGAGTTTTGGTCAGGTAAGCACTGCAGCAGCATATTGGGATAAAGTGTATTCTCATAACATTTCCAGAGATGCTTTTCTCTACATTCTAGGCCTTACCTTACCTGGTATCTTACCTGATAATGGCCATGTCTGGTCTTAGTCTTAGTCTGAAAGTGACTCAAGTCTTTAAGCAGAAACAAAAACTAAGCAGGTTACACCCTCATGTCCAACAGCAAAAATTAAAAAGAGATAGTAAACTAGCAGAAGCTGAAGCAATGTGACTGTGCCTTGGTAGTTTAGCAGGGGTGTTGAGGGATTAAGGTCTACATCTGTACTGCATCTAAGTGCTGATGGTACAGCAAGTCTCTTAAAATGAGTTTTTCTGGGGTTATAGCATTTTGTCAGAAGTCAGTGGGCACAATATTCTCTCTTTTCCTCCAACTTGTTCAGAAGTGTCACATTTGAGAATGATGTCTGAAAAGGCTCTTGTGGTGCCAGGAGACATTTTTATTTCCAATTCTGTGATAACATTTCTGGAAATAAATTCTGCCAAAGGCAGTAATTAAAGAGACCTTCCAACTGTGCCTTAGGCTGCCCTTTCGTGTTTGTTTTCTGCACAGGCAACAAAACTGGTCACGACAGTAAAATATTCTGCTGGCATATCTTGGAGGCATATGTTCACCAAAAAGCTTTGCTCAGTTTCTAGATTCCCAGCTCAAATAATTAACAGTATTTGCTATTAAGCTAGAAAGAACTGCAACTTATAATTCCACTTCAGATATTCAAAAGTGTATGCTACAGAAGGGCATGCCATACATACAAGCTTACTACAACACTTTCCCAGGGAACACCTTTTTATCCTTGTCTCTGGCAAATCAGTGTGGCTGTCTTCACTGGCTAAGATGACATTTTAAAGAAGTTTCTAAGCTTCAAGAGTGGGAGAAAATGCTGTGCCTTTTCTGCACTCTCAAGAAACAGACATCTTCTTCTTCCCACTGAACTCCCTTGAAAGTCTCCCAGACTATAATCATCCTTACCTTTCCCACCTTGTGTCTTCTCATTGGTACCCCCCTTTCTAACAGCTTCCCTGATTCTCTTAACATTGCCTAGTAGTGAATCTAAATCTGACCAAAGCAAAACAGACTAGTTGATACTTGTTAAGACTTCCATATTTCAACCTCAAATGCCATGCCCTGTATGAGAAACAAACAAAATTAAAAAAAAAACCAAACAAACCAAAACCCCAACCCATATGTTTTTAAAACTAGGTGTAAAGTTTGGGCTAGAATATCATTAATCTAATTTTAAAGAGGAAATTTGCAAAATAAAGTTTTCCACACTTCCTGATATTCCTTCTGTACCTTGCCAATGTGACAAGAGACTCCCACAGAGTCCAACTCTTCAAGTACATAATTTCAGTTGTCTTGTGAAATTTTTAAGAAATCTGAAATGTTAGCAGTAGAATAAATGTTATTTGGTCTGCATTTCAAATAATGATAATCACCAGGAGTAATTCAGAACACTTTTTTTTTATACCTTTGAGGAGCACATCAACAGCCAATGTCTTGTTTAACTGAACAGCTGTAGTGCTAGGGCCTGAATAATAGGCCCTGAAACAAAGTTGACCTCTAGATGACCCTCACAACCAAACATTATCCATTATTAGTATCTGCTAATTAGTAAAATCTGTATTACCATTAGCATTCATTAATTAGTATCTGATCATTAATGAAATATGTATGCTCACTAGTGAAAGATGTAGCTTAGACAAAATATAATCAGTAGTGAGGATGAAATGTTGTGAGAATGTGTATCCAACTTCCCTTGTTCAGTCTTGTTCAAGGCTGAGAACCCAAGTGTTTGGCCTTGTTAGAAACTCCCTTGGTTCTCCCCCCTAAGCCCTGGCCAGGCTTTGGATGGAATCCAACAGGAGGATGAAACCAGATGTTTCTGCTCAAAGAAAAGTGCAAGTCATTCTGACTTGCTGATCTTTTGGTATATAAGGCTGGACTCTCTTGCCGCGACTTTGGATGTCTCACCTATGGGTGGACTCATCGCGTAGGATTTCCCACTTGCAGGGAAAGGCACTCCAAATCCTCGCTGTAACCGGGGCTCCCCAGTGTCTGCGGATCTGGATGATGGTGAAGTATGCAAGTGGTGATGATTCTTTCTTAATCATTATTCTCCCCGTCGTGTAGTAATGATTAGGTGCACTACCTTGCTTGTTCTTATTTTCTATAATTAACTGTATGTAGTAATAATTAAATGTACTATTCTGTAATTTTCTTATTGCTTATTTGCTGTATTACTTGGTTATATACTTTAATTATTAACAGTAAAATAAGCCTACTCTTTTCACTCTGGTGTCTGAGTTTAATTGGCATCTTCGATCAGCAAAACAACTCAAAACCAGATTGGGTAGGTTCAGTCTAAAGTTTGAAAAGTATCATATACAGCTGAGAACAAAATTCTGAGGGCTAAAGTAAACTCTTTAACAGACTTTAATTGAAGGAAAGCAGGGAAACAAGTTCAAAGCTGAGAGTTTTTAAATAATCAGAAACACAAGGTTATTTGCATAATGTTTGACTGATTTCTTAAAAATGTAATAGAACAGGATATCTAAAAGTTAATGCGTGTTGCAAGGTCAACACTGATAGCAACTGTTTTCTTTAATGCATTTAAAGCTATTTAAATCAATTAGCATGACTTGGAACAGACTTAGAGAAATAGTAATATAGTTTCATATTTATAACATGGGGAAAAATGACTAATGAAGTGTCTGTGAAATACAGTGGCCTTAGTGTGGGGGATTTATGTAATGAATATTAATTTAAAATGTCAGTTAAAAAATTTCTGTTGTTTTACTCTTTCTTCTGAAAGGACAGAATTTGTTAAAAAAATAATAGAAAAATGAGATGGTAGGACCATAGGAAAATTCAGTCTGGATGGTAACTCATGAAATCATCTAGTTGAACCTCCAGCTCAAAGAAGGGTCTGCTATACAAGGTCAGGTTAGGTTACTTGAGGCTTTATCCAGTCTGGCCTTGAAAATCTCCAAAGATGGAGACTGCACAAGCCCTCTGGGCAACCTGTTCTATTACATGACTGTCCTCATGGTGAAAAACATTGTCCTTATAGCCAGCCTGAATCTCTTTTGTTTTAACTTATGCCCACCATCTCTGGTCCTCCCACCATACACCACCATGAAGAGCCTGGCTCCATCTTCTTGGTGACCTCCTAATCGGAATCTGTGTCAGCTATCAACAAAACGTTCATCTCAGTCAGCAACACTTCCTTGTTAGTGAGTATCAGATCCAATGTGTATCACCCTTGTTTGCCCCATCAAACGCTTTTATGAATAAATTAGCCTTGACACACACCAAAAATTTACTTAACTGCTTGCATCCCACCATGTTGCTATTACAACTAAGATCTGCAATTTATAGAATTAGTGGAGTTGTTTAAGAAAGGCTTCTCTGCAAAGCTGCTTTCCAGCCAATTGGCTCCCAGCATGTATTGGTGCATGGGGCTATTCCTCCCTATGTGCAGGGCTTTCATTTCCCTTTGTGAAACTGTATGAGGTTACTCTTTGCAGATCTCTCCAGGTTTTCAAGGTCCTTCTGAATGGCAGCACAACAACCTGGTGTATCAGACAATCCTCCCAGGTATGTATTATCTGCGAGCTTGCTGAGGGTATACTCTGTCCCATTATCCAGGTCATTAATGAAGATACTGGACAGGACTGGACCCTTTATCAATGCCTGGGGCACACTAATAATGACTGGCCTTCAGCTGAACTTCATGCTCCTGGTCACAACCCTTCTGAACTTGGCAGTTCAGCTAGTTTTCAGTCCACTTCACTGGAGTCCACTTTTACCAGCTCATTTGTGAGGATGTGTGGTGGGTTGACCCTGCCTGGATGTCAGGTGCCTACCGGAGCTCCTCTATCACTCACCTCCTCAGCTGGACAGGGGAGAGAAAATATAATGAAAGACTCATGGGTTGAGATAAGGACCGGGAGAGATCTCTCACCAATTACTGTCATGGGCAAAACAGACTCAACTTGGGGAAATTAATTTATTACCAATCAAAACAGAGTAGGATAATGACGATTAAAACCAAATATTAAAAACACCTTTCCTCCACCCCTCCTTTCTTCCAAGTTTTAACTTTAGTCCTGATTTTTTTCTACCTCTTCTCCCCCAGCAGTGCAGATGGGTGGGGAATGGGGGTTGTGGTCAGTTCACCACAAGCTATTTCTGCTGCTCCTTCCTCCTCCTCAGGGGGAGGACTCCTCACACTCTTCCCCTGCTCCAGCGTGGGGTTCCTCCCACAGAATCACAGAATCAACTAGGTTGGAAAGGACCTTGAAGATCATCTAGTCCAACCGTTAACCTAACACTGCCAGTTCCCATCTACACCATATCTCTCAGCACTATGTCGACCCTACCCTTAAACACCTCCAGGGATGGGGACTCCACCACCTCCCTGGGCAGCCCATTCCAACACCTAACAACCTGTTCTGTAAAGAAATACTTCCTAATATCTAGTCTAAACCTTCCCTGGCACAACTTGAGGCCATTACCTCTTGTCCTATCGCTTGTTACTTGGCTAAAGAGGCTCATCCCCAGCTCTCTGCAACCTCCTTTCGGGTAGTTGTAGAGGGTGATGAGGTCTCCCCTCAGCCTCCTCTTCTCCAGACTAAACAACCCCAGTTCCCTCAGCCGCTCCTCGTACGACATGTGCTTCAGACCCTTCACCAGCTTCGTTGCCCTTCTCTGGACACGCTCGAGTAATTCAATGTCCTTTTTGTAGTGAGGGGCCCAAAACTGAACACAGTAATCGAGGTGCGGCCTCACCAGTGCCGAGTACAGGGGTAAGATCACTTCCCTGTCCCTGCTGGCCACGCTATTTCTGATGCAGGCCAGGATGCCTTTGGCCTTCTTGGCCACCTGGGCACACTGCTGGCTCCTGTTCAGCTGGCTGTCAATCAACACCCCCAGGTCCCTCTCTGACTGGCAGCTCTCCAGCCACTCCTCCCCAAGCCTGTAGCGCTGCTGGGGGTTGTTGTGGCCCAAGTGCAGCACCTGGCATTTGGCCTTATTGAAGCTCCTACAGTTGGCCTTAGCCCATCGCTCCAGCCTGTCCAGGTCTCTCTGCAGAGCCTCCCTACCCTCGAGCAGATCAACACTCCCACCCAACTTGGTGTCGTCTGCAAGGAGACAGTCATCCATGAACTTCTCCAATGTGACTCCTTCCCACAGGTTGCAGTCCTCCATGAACTGCTCCAGCGCGGGTCCCTCCCATGGGGTGCAGTCCGTCAGGAACATACTGCTCCAGCGTGGGTCCCCCACGGTGTCACAAGTCCTGCCAGCAAACTTGCTCCTGTTTGGGCTCCTCTCTGCACGGGTTCACAGGTCCTGCCAGGAGCCTGCTCCAGCGTGGGATTCCCTTGGGGTCACAGCTCCTTCAGGCACCCACCTGCTCCGGCGTGGGGTCCTCCCGGGGCTGCAGGTGTATCTCTGCTTCACCGTTAACCTCCATGGGCTGCAGGTGCACAGCCTGCCTTACCATGGTCTGCACCACGGGCTGCAGGGGAATCTGCTCTGCTGCCTGGAGCATCTCCTCCCCCTCCTTCTTCACTGACCTGAGTGTCTGCAGGGTTGTTTCTCTCACACATTCCCACTCCTTTCTCTGGCTGCAATTGCTGTAATGCAGCAACTTTTCCTCCTTCTTAAATACGTTATTCCAGAGGTGCTACCACTGTCGCTGATGGGCTCGGCCTTGGCCAGTGATGGGTCCTTCTTGGACATAGGGGAAACTCTATCAGACATAGGAGAAGCTTCTAGCAACTTCTCACAGAAGCTAGCCCTGTAGCCCCTCTGCTACCAAAACTTTGCCACACAAACCCAATACTGGACAGTGCTGAAAGACAGTGCTGAAAGACAATGCTGAAAGCCTTACTAAAGTCAAGGTAAAAAACATCCACTACTCTCCCTGCAGCTACTAAGCTAGTCACCTCATTGTAGAAGGCTGCTTAAGCTTGATTTTCCCCTCTTAAATCCGTGCTGACTGCTCTCAATCATCATCTTGTTCTTCATGTGTTTGGAAATGGTTTCCAGGATTAGTTGCTCCATCACTTTCCCAGGAATCAAGACAAGACTGACAGATCTGTAGTTCCCTGGGCCCTCCTTCTCGCCCTTCTGGAAGACAGCAGTGACATTGACTCTCTTCCAGTCCTCAGGAACCTCCCCTGATCATCGCAGCCTTTCAAGGATAACCGAGCAGCCTCACATCCGCTGTTACAAAGCATATCATCATAGGGGAGAACTGTTACATAGGCTGTAGCTTTTCTGTACCATATGATACTATTGTTTAGACCCAAATCATGTGGTTAAAAATAAAAAAATCCATTTTGACTAGTATTTCCTGTTTGATTATGAGCTTCATACAGAAGCTTCTTTCAACCTTTTTTTTATGCGGTTGTAAGACTTGGAAATTTATTGGTTTCAAAATTGAAAGGTAAAATAATCTCTGAACTGTAAGCAATCAAGAGAAAGGAGTTTCAAATTCTGTGTCATGACTCATGATACATTTGATGAAAGCCTGAGTTCTGACATTGCTACCGCTGCACAAATGAAATATAAGACCTTCATTCCCCCAAAGTGGAAATTAATCTTTAGCACTTTTCTCATATTTTCTCATCATTAAAACATCTGTTATTCAACATAATATTTAATAAGTTCATAGCAAAAGTTGCATTCTAAATACTTTGTGATATGATACTTAGACACTGCCTTTATTCAGATCTTTTTGAATAGTTTAAAAAGTAATCACATTTTATTGTGCTAACTGCTCGCTTTGAGCTCATCTAAATGGTAATAAGGGAGAAAATGAATGAATATTTCATTAATTTTTCATGTTTTCCATAAGTATTGAACCATATCCCTTAAAACTTCTTCTATTGATTTGTGCGCTCATTTCTGTGGATTATCACTACCCTTATATTGAAATAATTATCTTTGAAAAGTAGTTTTTTCTTAGAGGAAAGTCTTAAAACTTTCTGAACTTTTCATATCACTGAAGAGCAAAGCTGTTTTTTAGCCTTCTCTTTAAGATCAGCTTCCTCTAAAATCTGCTTTCTCAGATTTCTAAGATAAGACTTTCACTCTGCCTAATTTTACACCATGTACCTTGCTGGTTCCAGGAGGAATGCTTCTGATTTGTAACATCTCCAAAACCCAGTTCACTTAACTGCTAAATTACTACTTCATTAAATTCTTTGCTCGTTGAGTCAGAACCATGGAAATCTGTGGCAGTGCCCATTAATTTTCAAAAGCTCTTATTCAGAAGCAGTCTGAGATGTTATCTCAGAGATGTGACTGGGCTTTTTCTCACATCAGATAATAACTATTATACCAGTTTAAAATGTCAACAGAGTTAATTACAAAGTAATTACAAGTACCAAACTCATTCCACAGACGTCTCTAGGACAACACCTTTCAACAGCTACTTCCCAAATTAGCAAAATTCCTGACTCCCGTGTCTACACAGCATAGCTGGGCATTTTCAGGCTTGGGTAGGCCTCTGGAAGAGGCTTTGCTTTGGCGGAAGGAAAATGGATAGTACTTCTTTTTGCAAAATCTCTTTTTATCATCTTGCTGAAGAGACAATTTCAGGGCAAGATGAAAGGCTTGCTTCAAAGCTGACCTTTCTGAGATGAGATGTCATGGCTCACAGAGAAGCACAGATGCTTTGGAGTCTCAGTGTGGGTTTACAGGAACTCCTGGGGCTCCCATAGAAAAGTGAGAGACAAAAAAATAATAACTATAGTATGTGCACATCTATATCACCTGGAGATACTAAGAATATCACCAACCTGTATGTAGAGATCTCCATAGTCAGCGAAAGGAAGGAAACGCATCTGGGAAAGCACCTTGTAAGGATACTGAAGTGACAAACACTATTGTATATGAGGCAATGCAACACAGAGCAGAAGCATGTAAAAAACAAGTTCCTGCAGTTTAGCAAAGCCACTACACATCAGCTGGGAGGCAGTAACTGGCTGTTCATGTATCCAGACTTCTCTTATTCCACATTCAGTTCATAACCTTAGACGCCCAAAGTGATTTAAGCCAATGTGTTGAGCATCACAACTGTAATAAGCTAAAAGTTGATTTACACTCTGTTATGAAGTCTTGGATGACAGGCGATGATTTACTGATCAAGTGAACTTGATCACTTTCTGGTAGGTGACATGCCCTTGGTGAAGTCTTAGGTAAAATCAGTTTAAAGTTAATAATTCTCTTTAAATCTTTAAGCCAAAATAATCTAGTGGTCTTTCCAAAACGTTTTTGTCCTTTGTGGAAGAACATCTTTGCAGACTGTTTGCAATTGCACTGAAACCTGAGGGATTTATTAATATAGAAATTGAGTTAGCTAGAAATAGCTTAGCATATATTTTGGATTCTTTGGTATTCTAGACAATTTGGAACCTGATAGATTGAATTAACAATGAGGACTGACAGAAGCAACTATCTTAAATCATTATGGGAGTTCAGTTACTAAAATGATGTATCAGTCTTATGAAAATGTGTGTAATAATGGGAGCATCCTCTGAGACAGTTATATGTAACTCTAGGGCTTTGATTTGTTCATCATTTAACTTCTTCAAAATATTTGATTTGACCTTAGGGTTCTTTCACATTTGAAATGTTTGTGCCTACAGTTTCAAGTGATAAATGTAAGTCCTTCAAAAGTTATTTAAATTAAAGCATTTGGATAAATGTGAAATATCAAGTTAATACAATGTTTCAAATACGTTTTCTGTCATGGTTGTTAACTGATCAAGAAATCAAGGAACCTTGGAACTATAAAAAGGACATGTTTAAATCTATTTTAAAAATCAAACTGAAGAATCTTAAGTATGACTTCCAGTTGATAGAGAAAATAATCCTTCCAGGGAACTGACAGGCTTTCTGAATACTTCTAAAAGACCAAGCATGGGAATAAAATGTAATCGGCGGAAAAATTATGAAATATTGAAGTACTACAGGGTAGTGTGCCTCACAAACACACTGCATAAATTGGATGAATGGGTAGACAGAATGCATACCGTAGATTACATTGATAAGTAATTATAAATATCCTTATTTTCTCATGAAACAAAGACCATATTTTAAACAATGTCTAACATTTTGATATTGAAAGGTAATAGGAGCTAGGTACATTTGTAGTGTACTTGCAGTGTACACTGCTCCTTTGCTGTCTGTGGCTAACTTGAAATTTTCAGTCTATATTTATACCATCTTCACTGTGTACATAGCCCGGTCCCTGGATCAGATGGTATAGAATTTCTCATATGCATCCTTTCCATCATATAGAGAGCCCTGGCCAGGACCACAGAATCCTTTGCACCTTTACAGTAGAGCATATCAGAAATGCACACTTCTATTTTAAACTATTTTAGACATAGATGCAGCTTGTAAAGGGGAAGGCATGGCAAACTTGTGGTTAGCTAATGCTTTTGCCTGTTCAGTAGTTCTGCACCTTCAAATAGGCCATTTTAATTTTCTTATATTTAAAATAGCACTGCTTGGTGCCGTGCTGGGAACTATCAGTGCTGAACTACCCAGCAGGCTTTTCACAGGGCTACCAGCACAGCCCCATAATGCAGCAGAGTTCTGGCTGAGAGCAAGTTCTTCGCAAAGGCAGACTCTGATTTCTATACCCTCTGGACTCCAAGTTGCGTTCCCCTGATCCTAAGCCATCACAATTAATAAGCACAACAGTACACGGAGTACCTAGTACATAGGAGTGCAATTTGCAGCCTGCCAGATGATGTTTTACAGCATAACGCCAAGTGCATGGCATGCATATAAGGGCATGGCAAAGCCTGTGAACACAGAAGACATCCTTGGATATCTTAGAAGATTGTATTAGGAAGAAGCAGCAAAATCTGGCAATGATTTGGGACCAACTATAGAACAAGGACCTTGGCAGAAAGCATCTTCTCTTCCACAGCCAAATTTCCTCATGAAAAGAATTAGCTGTCTTGCTCCAAATCAGAGCAGTGTGGATGACCAGATGATTAAGGGTCCAAACTGAAACAGAGAACTAATTAACTTGGCAAATAGATTTGAACAATTACTCAAATAATCTTAATTTGGAACCCTAGAACTCCAAGCTATGTAAGCTTGGACTCCTGAGCATACCTCAGTCTGAAGAGAGAGAGGGACACATACGCACGTGGTATGATTTGAAACAAAGGTCAGTTCTGCTCAAGTCTCCAGGGGGGACACAGAAAATTAAGCATGCTCAAGACCTAGGTCCAATGTACTCAGAATGTTTTCAGCTCACAGTCAGCTTTGACACTGCAAGTGGCCACTTTTCACATAATTATTAATAGTCATTCAGGAAGGTGGGACATTTGGTTTCTGTGCTTTCCTAGATTGAAGAGGGCTGAACTACATCTTTGACATTCCAGGGAAGTATCCTTATTTCAAGGATCTCAAAGTACTCACCATACACAGGTGCGAATACAATAATCATGGTACTAAAGAGAGAAAGGAAACTGATAAAATCGGAACATGACTCAGGCAAAAAGAGAATTTCTTTGTTGGAGGAAGTCATGGGTTGCACATGTTAAACTATTGTTATAAGAAGTCATACCTTTAAATTTAAGATCCCCCCTGAAAGAAGATTGAAAAGAAAAACACAGATTAACAAGAATAGAAAGTTTGAGAAAACCAATGCTTTACTGATTATCCTTACTTACTTTAAGAACAGGAGAAACTTAGGGTGACTTAAGAGCGCTATTAACAACAGCAAGACTTTCTTTTAATCCTAACCATAGACAGGTGAATTTTCATCATGGCTTTCTGATGTTGTATCCCTCTCACATAGCTACTTCATTCCCTACATTAGTATTTTCTATTCATTTTACATAAACAATATATGCTTAATTAGATTACTTCCACAGAAAACCAGCCATGAAAAACCCAATTGTTGGAAATATTAAAAGATAGTATGACTTTTGTTTATAAGAAGAAATTAATTTTTCTTTTTTTACTTTTAATGAACATAAAAGTTGGATGAAACTCGTTCACTTGCTACAAAAATCAATTCTGATAATAATTAGGATTTTAAGATGCTTTATTTGCATGCATATATTTCCTCTCATCTGGAAATATTCCAGTGTACTGATTAATTTAGTATAGAAATCTAATCTGGAATAGTCATGGAAAGAATTATAATAAACTGAACTTTACTAAATGCAATGTAAAGTCAGTGCTGCATTCATGCCCTCATGTAACATTCATTACAGTTGAAACTCACCAGTTGTGCCCATTAACATGTAAAAAATTAATCATTCAAAAATCCTTGTGCCTTGCAACATCTCAAGCTCAATCATTACTTTCAACATAGAAAATTTTAGACAAATCTTTCTGAGATGAAATTAATGAAAAGCAGTTCTGTGCCCAAGGCAGGAATGGAAAAATTAGTACATTTTTCTTATATGAACTATTTAATCTCTTAAGCTTAGAGTTCACTTGAGAAATCAGTTATGAGTATAGCTAATACCTTTGTCAATTCATACATTTTGCATTAAATTAAACATATTGTAGTTTGTGTCTGTATAGTAAACCCAAAGACTTTCAAAGTGGAAATGCTCTGCAAGTTTTTCTGGTTAGAAACAAGCATATCACAAGGGATTTAAGGAGAAAAAAAAGATTATTCAATTAATTAAAGACAAAAATGAAAACCTGTAAGCAACTATAATGGAGAAGATTCCAGATAGCAAAGGGCTCTTTAAGTAGCAGGAAAAAACCTAAAGTAAGATTTAGTGCTTTCAAGATGAAGCTAGAGAAATTTGAACTTGAAACTGAAAATTTTAGTGTTATTAATCACTGGAACAATTTTCCAAGCATGTAATGGTACTCTAGAACTTGAAGTCTTCAAATCATTGTCCACTGAAAGAAGGAGACTCTTCACAGAAGTTACTTGGTGAAATCTTATAGCTTATGTTGTTCAGGAAATCAAAACAGACATAAAGCTTGTCTTCCCTAATTTTTAAAATCCATCCTATGAAATGCAATTAATATTGCAAATATATATTTCAAGTCAGCAAAGTCTATTTGTATGGGGTTTCCTTGAAATTTCACATTTTCTCTTATCCATGTGTAATTTTTACCAAATTAACTATTTGATCTCATCTGACAGCTCTACCTCAGGACAAACTTTCTGAAAAGTTCAAACAAAAACATTACAGTTGTTTCTGAGGACAAGAATGAGACAAAATGTGTATTTTTGGATTAAAATAGTCTGATGATCTTTCAGAGACACTGATGATATTTTGTGCAAAGATCTTGGCAGAAAAATGACATTTTAATCACGAATGTAGTTTTTCCTGCTATAGAAATCAACTAACTGGAGATTAAGATATAGGATTTTGAAAAATTGCAGCATGCAAATATTTATTAAGAAATGTTGAGAATTTATTCAGTAAAGTCTCTGAAGACTTGTTTTTCACTAAGCAAGGCCAAGTACCTCAGAGCTGTCCATGCTAACTACCTGGCTATATGTTTTCCCCACACTGAAGCTGCATACCCCGTTCCTTCACAACTCCCAAAGCTGATGCACATCTGTATGTGTTATACTCACCATGAGACCTGAGTATCCTCCTGTCCAGAACTGCGGGAGTGAAGTTAAATTTTCTCTAAAATGTGTAGTAGCTCCAAATTAGAGCCAAGCTATTACAGCTGTATATCTTACAGGTCTGGTTTGCATTTGGACAGTCCAAAGTGCAGCCAAAGTTTAGAGATATATATATGTCCTGAAATGTTCTGTAAGGTAACAGAATTTTGTGGGTTGTGCATCATGTATTTTGGGAAATATGTATATATAGAGAGATATGTATATTAGAATAGTTGCTGAGTTCAGCTCATTTATTTGTTCCATTTTAGATCAAAGTTACTTGGGTAATACCTTAATGATTGACCACACAAACTTGCTTTTTACCTGGCTTTCATTTTTTTTCATTAACAGAATTCTGTAAAGTCATTATTTGCTGATTCCTTTTCTTGATTAACCTTCTTTTATAGACATTCAAACTAGATTTTGAACTTTGATTATGTGTGGGAGATTCACAGCTGAAAGTTTATGGAAATAAATCCCTGCCTATACCCTGTGGATTTTAGAATTTCCATAAAAGTATTAAAAGGAGTGTCAGTTTCTGTGAATCTAGTAAGCTTTCCTATTCACAGACTGCCGAACGGGCTATGAACCACAGCACAAGTAGACATGCATCTTGAGTGGGATGTGAGTGGGGAAAACCTTGTCTGAGGGAAGGAAGTGAGGTGGGGGCATATTTAATAGGTGTCTTGACCACTCTTTCAAGAGGACAAAGCACTGTGCAATTTTAAAAATTGTTTATGAAAACATGGAGGTGTCAGAAGGAAGAAGATGGTATTTGTAGCAAGCTCCTTTTCACTTCCACACAGAGACAGCAACTTGAACACAGCTGGGTACAAAGCCAATTCTTGATTCATTTGAAGGCTGGTTTTGCCTGGCAGTAATGCTATTTCACAGCCCCACTACTGCTCATCAGTAACCTGTAGCAAGTTGTCACTGTTATGGAAGTAACTTTTCATCAGCAATCAACGTAAAAACCTGACAGTTTGCAGGTCATTGCTCCCCTTCTCTGATGATGATGTATAGCAAGGGGAAATGTGGAGATGAGATAATATACTGGAGAACTATTATTAGTGTTGGTCGGTGTACCTATGTGGTGCCAGTCTCCTATCTTAAAAAGGCTTTCCAGGGTCCTCTGAGTAAACTCTCCACCCGTGTGCCATCCTTCTTTGCATCCCTGACAAGTGTGACTAAAGGATGTGCTCACAGAGTTACACTCTTCCCTTTGCCAGGGTCTTTCAGATGTCTTCAGGTTGCAGGGTGCAACTGGTGATTATGTGACACTAGAGAAGGACCCCTTCATCAGGTCTGCATGACTGTTCAAGCCCAGTGAAGAAAGAGTACCTGATTCCCTCTCTTGTTTCTTCCCCTGAGGCTTTATTCAAAGCTTCTCTTGCAGACTGAGAAGGTTGTTCAGGTCCTTGTCTTTGTAGCTGTACTGGCTCTAGCTGGGATGACGTTAACTTTCTGACATCATTTTCCACAGCATTCTCCTGGTGAAACTGGCTGCTTGCAGCTTGGATGGGCACACGCTTCGCTGGGTAAAAAACTGGCTGGCTGGCCGGGCCCAAAGAGTTGTGGTGAATGGAGTTAAATCCAGTTGGTGGCCGGTCACGAGTGGTGTCCCCCAGGGCTCGGTTTTGGGGCCACTCCTGTTTAACATCTTTATTGATGATCTAGACGAGGTGATCAAGTGCACCCTCAGTAAGTTTGCAGATGACACCAAGTTGGGTGGGAGTGTTGATCTGCTCGAGGGTAGGGAGGCTCTGCAGAGAGACCTGGACAGGCTGGAGCGATGGGCTAAGGCCAACTGTAGGAGTTTCAATAAGGCCAAATGCCGGGTGCTGCACTTGGGCCACAACAACCCCCAGCAGCGCTACAGGCTTGGGGAGGAGTGGCTGGAGAGCTGCCAGTCAGAGAGGGACCTGGGGGTGTTGATTGACAGCCGGCTGAGCAGGAGCCAGCAGTGTGCCCAGGTGGCCAAGAAGACCAATGGTATCTGAAGTGCCAAGGTTTGGACAACAGTCCCAAGCCAGAGTTGACCTATAGATGAATCCTGTATATTTTATAAATGATAATCATTGTGCTAGTCAGTGTTAGGTTATAACAAACCACCTATGCTGATGTAAAAAGTGCTGAAGTGTTGAAGTATTGAAGCCTGAACAACAGGCCCCAAGCCGAAGCTGCTTAGTATGTAATCATTAAGGAAGTATGTATGCTCACTAGTGAAAGATACAGCTTAGACAAAATATATTCAGTAGTGAGGATGAAATGCTGAGAGAATGTATCCAACTTCCATTACTCAGCCTTGTTCAAGGCAGACAACCCAAGTGTTTGGCCTTGTTAGAAACTCCCTTGGTTCTCCCCTCTGAACCCTGGCCAGGCTTTGGGTGGAATACAACAGGAGAATGAAACCAGATATTTTCCGCTCAAAACGAAGGTGCCAGTTATCTGGCTTGCTGATTTTTGGTATATAAGGCTGGACCTTCTTGCCGCGACTTCGGATGCTTCACCTACAGGTGGACGCATCGTGTAGGATTTTCCACTTGCCGCGACAGGCTCTCCAAACCCTCACTGCAACTGGGGCTCCCCAGCATCTGCGGATCTGGATGATGGTAGCATATGCAAGTGGTGATGTATCTTTCTTAATCACTGTTCTCTCTCTCGTGTAGTAATGATTTGATGCATTACCCTGTATTTTCCTATTTGTTTGCTTTAAGTGCATTATTCTGCCTTTTCTTGCTGCATGTTTTCTGTATTACTCTGTTACATTATTTAGTTATCACCAGTAAAATATGCCTACTCTTTTCACTCTGGTGTCCAAGTTTAATTAGTATCCTTAATCAGCAAAATCCTGGCTTGTATCAGCAATAGCGTGGCCAGCAGGGACAGGGAAGTGATCTTACCCCTGTACGCGGCACTGGTGAGGCCGCACCTCGATTACTGTGTTCAGTTTTGGGCCCCTCACTACAAAAAGGACATTGAATTACTCGAGCGTGTCCAGAGAAGGGCAACGAAGCTGGTGCAGGGTCTGGAGCACATGTGGTACGAGGAGCGGCTGAGGGAACTGGGGTTGTTTAGTCTGGAGAAGAGGAGGCTGAGGGGAGACCTCATCGCCCTCTACAAGTACCTGAAAGGAGCTTGCAGAGAACTGGGGATGAGCCTCTTTAACCAAGTAACAAGCGATAGGACAAGAGGGAATGGCCTCAAGTTGCACCAGGGAAGGTTTGGACTGGATATTAGGAAGTATTTCTTTAGAGAACGGGTTGTTAGGTGTTGGAATGGGCTGCCCAGGGAGGTGATGGAGTCCCCATCCCTGGAGGTGTTTAAGAGTCGGGTTGACATAGCGCTGAGGGATATGGTGTAGTTGGGAACTGTCAGTGCTAGGTTAATGGTTGGACTAGATGATCTTCAAGGTCTTTTCGAACCTAGATGATTCTGTGATTCTGTAATATCAGCAGAAGTACCAGAATATATTGCCAAGCTCCTGTTTCATCATAGCAGCCCACATGGTGCTGTGCTTTGTACTTGTGGCTAAAACAGTGTTGATAACTTGCCAAGATTTTGGCTATTGATGAGTAGTGCTTGCACAACATGAAGGCTTTCTCTTCCATCTCTTCACCCAAAGTAAGTAGTCTGGTGAAGAAGTTCAGAGGGGACATAGCTGGGACAGCTGACCCAAACTGATTAAGGGATATCCCATACCGTATGATGTCATGCTCAGCAATAAAAGATCAGAGAAAGGAGGAGGAAGGGGTGATGCTCATGGTTATGGCATGCTTTCCAGGAAGTGGCTGGTCATCTGCCTGCCGATGGGAAGTAGTGAATAAATTCCTCTTTTTGCTTTGTTTGTGTATGCAGCTTTTGTCTCAGTTATTAAGAAGTATTATCTCAATCCATGAGTCTTCTCTCCTTCCTTCTATTTTCTTTCTACCTTGTGGGAGAGGGTGGGTGAGAGCGAGAGGCTGGGTGGGTGTTTGGCTGCTGAATGGGGTTAACCCACAACAGTAGTTGAAAAGCCAAGGCACCTCAGCACACTGGAAGCGTGTACACTGACCTGTGGTCCATATCCCAAACTTTCACATAAGCAGCTTCCAGCTTTTCCATATGAAGCTGTATTGCTGAGAAGTTTTTTTGGCAGAACCAGAACTCTGTGCCCCTTTTTCCAGTTGTGTCTAGAAGATGCTGCTTGCAGGGGAGCCATTAGTAAAGAATACATATGGATATGGTTCCCTGTCTGCTCATGTCCCAGGTGGCCCCTACGGCCCTGTGTTGTTTTTCATAAAGAGGAAGAAAAGTTGGGCAATAAGAGAGCTACTTTACAGCCTACTATATCCATGGGTATATACCAAGTCAGACAATTGCTTCACTACAGGTAATAATAGCTCAGGAGTGACCTAATATTATATGAACTATGAGGGGGAATGAAGCTCTGAAGCCAAACCGGGAGCAAATCACCATGATTTAGTGATGCATGCACTCTAATAATATCTTTTGTTTGGAATATCTGCTTCTGTAAATTACCTAAAAATTCTATGTTATAGCATCTCTACTTCAATCTGAATCATTACTGTATCAAATTTTAGTGCCAACAGAAAAAAAACTTTATGTTTGTTGTTCTCTGGGCAGCACTTCAGGTTGAAAAATGGTATAAAAATTGTGCTGAGGGTTTTGGGCCAACAAAGGATACAGAAATAACAAATAAAGAAACCTTACCAGTCTGAATTTAGCAGAAGTCTTTATCAAACCAGTCATCAACATATAAATTTTAATTTAGGAGTTTGAAGACCTTATTCAGAAATTGATCAGTATATGAAGTGACAATCAACTAGAACTTTTTATTCAACTGCTGATTTCAAATTTACAGGAAAATGTAGAATTGTCACAAATGAAGAGATAAGTCCTATTACTATTGTTTGCTGGTGAGAAAATAATTGTTTCAATAACTAAATAAGAAAGAAGGGCAAGGAGAAGTGAATTTTGAAACAGTCAGTACAAACTCTTCCTATTACAATGGCTAGTAGGGTAGTGGGTGAAACAAATTGCTTCAGGGATGCACTAGAAGCAGACTCTCAAGGGTACCTCTAGGCAGAGTAGTTTTCCTTTATGTTCTTCATAAGTGCACTAAACTATTTGTTCTCTGAAATCTTGTGCTGTTGTTAAGATTTGAGTGGCTCTAACAGTCACGTGAGCAGGAAGGAGTCCATATACCTGCATCCTCTAATAGGGGTCTGCTACTTTTCAACATACAGAGTCAGCTGCATAATAATGTTACTGTTTTAACAATTCATTTTCAGATATCAAACTGATGCATAACAGATCCTTAAGAAGCCAGTTAGAGGCTGTTATTAAGATACAGTATTTGTCTTATTGTGATGCCATAACTAATGCTTTAGCAGAACGTATCTGTTTTCTAGGGTGAAGACCTTGGTAGAAATAAAGCATCTGGTGTATGGTTCACACATCCCCCGCCACCCTTGTTATTTTGAAAAATGTTTATGTCATTTTTAGAGATGTTGTTTTCCAAAATGAAAATCTAAGCAAAAAAAAAAAAAATGTCTAAGAATCAGATTAGGAAAAAGAAATATATATATATCTATATAAAATCCAACAGTTTGTTGGAGAAGTTCCAGTCAAAATCAAACCATGCAAATATGACATCCTTATACATGTTTATTTCAGGAAAAATCCTTACCTTTCCTCCTGAAATGCTCAGACAGATAATTATTTGGGTACTCCATGTGAAGTGAGCTTGAAGTTGAGGAACTGAAGAGATATTTACCTGTGATTCCTGCCCCATGACTTTAGCCCTTTGAATGTGAAAGGAGGCAGTCACTCTGCTGTGGTCACCATGCTTCTGCCAGTGACCAGGAACCTTGCATGAGAGGAGAGACCTCACCTGAGCTGAATGCAGAGGGAGTGACTGATGTTGTGAGAGCAAACTTTCAAGGAGGCATCAGGAGGAGACTGGGAATAATGGCCTGATCAGGGGGATTGAAACTGGGAAAAAAACAAAGGGTCTGGGAGAAAGGGAATAAAATGAAAAAGAGTTAGGAAGAGATGAGAGGAGAGCCTGGAATAAGTGATAAAAGGTCATGGGCCAGAGTATACTAACACCAAAGGACAAAGGTGCAGAAAGGTGAAAGATTGAACAATACTTAATGTCTCTGACTAGTTTAACTCTGTCAAAATAGATGTAAAGTCCACTGGTAGAGCCCGTCTCTTCAGTGGTTAAGTTAGAAAAGAGGACAAGAACTCTTGTTCTTGGCAGTCACTCTTTTGGGACAATTAAAAGGGACCTCTGAAAAAAAATTTAAAACTCCAAATCTCTTATCACACTAGTTACTATTGAGACATCACAGTTCAGATACTAGAAAAGAAATTTCACAGCGCAGGTGGTTAATCAGTGGAACAGCTTGCCAAAAGAGGTGGTGAAATTTCCATCATTAAAGATAGTCAAAGACTTGTCTGGACATGGCCTTGAGCAGCCTGTTTTAGCTTCAGTGTTGCACTTGCTTGGAGCAGAAGGCTGGATGGAAAACCAGCAGAGTCTCTTCCAATCTATAACTTTTGGTGAATCTAATATGGATTTTCTGGGTGAAGTTCCACTTGCTATTGGAAGAGAAGAAAATCTAAAACTTGCACACACCACAATCAAGAAGATGGAAGTTTATCTTAATCTCGACATTTCTTATCTCTGCAATCTTGATCTGATAGCTTCCAGTAAGAATTCTTTCAAACCTTTTTCAGGCATAGCCCTGTGCTTCAGTCACATTATCTGTGCCTTATTTAGGCAATGGGCTGACTTGGGCTGTGCGGTAGGGAAGAAAACATTGTCAAGACCATGTTCTGACTGACTGCAGCTATTGAAGTCAGTGAAGGAAGCTATGCAGGAAGAAAAGAAGGTTATTCAGGCAAATCAGTGAAGGCCTGGAGAACTAGAGTTTATCTCCACTTGTGTCACCAAGATCAAAGGACTGCTTATTCAGGGTAAATTTTTGACAAATATTTTCCTAGTTTTACATATGTATAACTTCCCATCCAGAATCTATTTTGTGGAAGTGCTGGGCACAGGACAACAAGGCAAATGCACAAAAGAGCTTTTATACAAGCAGAGATTAAGTGAGTTTCGGATCTTTCAACATGGAAAAGAAATAATTGAGGGAGACAATATGACAAGGTCTGTAAAGTCATGACTGCCCTGAAAAAGGTGAATAGAGAATAATTCACCATTTCTTACTAGAACTAAAGGAAACATCAAAAGAAATTACCAAGCTGCAGATCAGAAGCAAAGGGCTTCTTCTACACAAACTGTAATTAAACTATAGAATTCATTGCCCCAGAAAGCCATACATGTCAAAAATATAAATCATCCATAAAACTGATTAGATAAATCCACAGAAGTTCATCCATCAAAGGTTAATACAATGAAAAAGGCAGATATAACCTTTGACTCAGGAAGTCCCTCAAACAAGTGACTTAGCACGAGGATATCCATTTTGCCTGTTGACATAAGCTCGCCCATGCTAAATTTTGTCATCCATTCACAAGCAACTGCGTAAACAGTCTAGTCAGATAACAAATGACATGTGCCTAACAAATAGCAGTGTTATCACCTTTGACCAGATGCAAAGATAGATACTATGATTTAAGCACACATTTGCTTTGCACAAAGGATGTGACATGTTGAAAAACAGACTTATTGTACTGCCATGAATACAGTCAGACTGAAGCCCAAGACTTGAGATCCTGGAATGGAGCCAGCTATCACATAAAAAAGTACATGAGGAAATGTGTTATCAAAATAAAAGTAGAAGGTTTGGGAGACTGGATTTACCGTCACATCCAAAGAGTTTCCTACTCTTCTTTTACTGGAGTTATAATTTGGGTTTGGCTTTTTTATTTATAATGCTTTAACTGAAGGATAATTAATTGCGTGTTTTGTTTTCCCATAACAAGAGGTCTTTCTAGTATTTGACAGAACACTATCGCTCTGTACTAGCCCTGATTTTATTCTCTTTCCCCAAATTTTCAGTTCTGGCTGCTGATGTATGTGAAACACATTTTTGTCTTCACACTTGGAACAGTAACTGTCCATTTTACTGAGTGTTTTCCATTACTGCTTTAGTCAAAGATTTTCTAGCATTGCAAAGAAGCAATTAAAATGGCTTCCCCTAACTCCTCCTCTTATACTGGTGGGAGGTGGGGGCGAGGGGTATTCTTTTGGCTGAGCAACCAGTTTTCCATATATGCAAGAGCCTTTGCAAACTTCAGTATATTAAAGTTTACAAATTCCCATACCTGGCATAACTAACTTGGTATTTTGATAGAGCATTCAGTGCTCTTGCTGCTACTTTGAGTCATTGCATTGAACTGTCTCCCAGCTCATCAGCAACCTTCCTCTTGAAGTTCCTTAGGGACAGCTGGGCCATGGAGACTGATGAAGCCAGAACGGTGGGGACCTATCAGCTGCAGAAAGGATCTGAAGGGAGCCCATGTGTCTTCTCTGAGGTATAAGGCCTGCTTTTAAAATCAGGTGGGACTGTGGATAGATGCCCAACCTCCCTCTTATTAAAAAGTAATATGAATTGAGCACCTAACAGAGAAACAGACACGAATCCCAGGAGGTGCCTTTTAAAATTTTTAGTCTCATATATCTTCTTGTGAGTCTAGCCTTGGATGGAAAAAGGGTTTTTCTCTGACACTGACAGTTAAAAAGCTCACTGTGGTAACACATTAGAGACACACACCCCTACACAGTGGCTAGTTCAGATCTATAGCAGAACAACCACAGTAATCAGCACATCAAGGATATCCCATGGTGCTGCTGACTACAGTGCTGCTTCTCCTGACATCCTTTGCTCCCTGGCAATTTCCTCCAAGTGCCAATGCCTCCAGAGAATCTGTTGGATGGTCCCATCTCATTCATTTCTCATGTCCAATGGCCAGCAGATGACCCTGTCTAAAGCTGTGTAGGAAACAATTTTTCTTCTCTTCACTGGAGCAAAAGTGACATATTCTGAAGACTTTCAGGCAGTTATTGCACAAGCAGCATTCAGAAGAGCCAAAACCTGATGATACTCGGGTTCTCATGCAGGGCAGACAGGACCATCGTAGAATCAAGAGTGGTGCCTCATTTTGGAAAGGATGTGAAACCAGGCACTAGTCTACAGGCTATTCTCTGAAGAGTGTTTCTCATGCTAGCTCTGGATATATTGTATTTTGTATATTTAATTAAGGCATAATTAGGTCAGACAGTAAACAAGAGAATGATGCTAACATGCAGGAATGAGAGACAGACTAGCTCCTTTATACCATATTAAATACAATTGAAGACAAATACTCTTCTTGCTAGGCTGTAGCCTAAGCAGAAAACTTGGCTTTACTACATTTTCTATGATTCTGTGAAGTTACTAAATCTAAAAGAGAATGAAATATGATTCTCTAGTCTATGAGCAAAGGCTCTTACCTCAGAAGATGACCTGGATTTCAGTTTCTTATTCAATAAATACTTGATGTAAAATACTTAAACTTTTATCAGAGCAGGTATTTGAAACCAGGTGAGCAATCTGACCAAGTAGAGTAATTGTTGTTCTCTGTAGACTGACAGTAAATTTATTAAACTATATTTTGACATGATCAGAACTCCTCCCATAATACCGCTGTTCTCCCCTCAACATGGCAGACATGCAAATGTAATTCTTCCTTCAGGAAGGCTGATGAACAGGAAAAGCTAAAAATCCTGATTTCAGTGCACGGTTGAAGAGTTAGCTACCTGCACTTCAGGAAGTGATTAGAATATACTAGTTCCTGGTGCCTACTGGGTGGCTTGGAAGAAAATGTCCTCAGGAAGGATACTGATTCTATCTTAGACTTTCCCCAACCTGAATGAGTCTTTGGACCATTATGAGTTAGACTCAAATGATGAGTAAATCTGACTGTCAAAATATTCTGGAAAGTTTGGATGAAACTAATAAAGTTCAGGTATCTCAGCCTACTGTCCTGTAGATAATAGGGTTTCCTGAAGAGTTTGTCAGAGCTGGCCTTAACTGCTTATGTCACACATTTCCAGAAGCTAATTCCCCATTAAGCAGAGACAAAAGGCAATCAAAAGAGCTCTTAGAGAAGAACAAAAAATTACCACAGCCTCAGGCACAAAAAACTGCATGGCTCTGAGAAATAACTCTGTCCCTGGAGCTCCAGAGCTGTCAGAAAATAAACTAAATTACAACTTTTGTAGTGGGAGAAAACAAAACTATGTGACATTTTAAGAGATTTTTTGTTAAATGACTAAGTTGGCTTCCATCATTATTTTCTCTATCTAAACCAACAAAAACAGTGTGTAGAGCCCCAAATATTGGTTAAGTACTTAGGTCTAGTAAAGTTAATATTATGGACCAAATGTTTCACTTGATGCAATTATAACACCTGATGGCAGGAATTTCACAGATCAATAAAACGTTATTGTGTTTCAAAGCCATGAGGCAAAAAACTTACCTAAGAAACATTTTACTTTGGAAATAATATATTGAGATACCATTTTCCTCTGCAGAAATAAATAAATACAGAGAGACAGATATTTTCTGTTTTATTGGGAATAACTGCTTATAGTTCATTCTGTAATTCTATGAAACATGAAATTTATATACAAATATGAAATATGTGAAGAATGCAAACACAATCTGAAATGCAAGAGCTTTCAAGACAATTTAGGCATCACCCTTTGGCTTGGTGATTAAAAGTAAAACAGAAGTTAACAGACATTAATCTACACTCTGCTCTGTCATGTGTGTTTACAATAGCCTCTTCCTAAAGAGATCTGATGCAAAATCTACTGAAATCAACATCACTGTTTGAAATTTTAAAGGTAGCAACCCACATCATAACAGACCAGGTAAACTCCAAGTGTTTTGCATTACGTTGTTTTATGGCAAACTAGTTAGTTAGAGAAACTGAGGATGGGCTGAGACCTTTTTTAAAGATTCTTTGGTCACTGTTGCTGACCTCAGATTAATTGTGCACTTACCTGTAAGATATTGTCTATTTCTATGGACCTTCACTCAGGCATCCTGAGTGAACAAGTATATTTAAAGGAATCAACCCCTGCTGAAACAAAAACAACTCTTGTGTCATTCTTGTTGGGATAATAGCTGCTAATGATTTGCACATATAAATGGATATCTATTCAAAGCAGATACAAATATATCACATTAGTATGCCATACTTATTTAATGGAATTTGTAGAGAAATTGTACACTGTAAAATACAATGCCAATGACCATGCCAACACTTCCTTAAGGGCTTCTGATTGTTCTCTGAAAATGAATTAACTAATGTTGAAGAATAAAGACTTCAAAGTGAGACTTTTTTTACTCAATGCCAAATTAATATCTTAGGGTTTTTTTTTCCTCTAATCAGGAGGATTCTTGTTTTATTTCCCTTTACCTCCAGCTACTCAGCATTCACTCTCAGATTCTGCCAATTCTACAATAAAAAAGCATTTACAGAGGCAGCTTGCATGAAACACAGTGCCAAAAAAGTTTCAACATAAAACACAACAGAAAAGGATTCACTGACATCTTAGAAAAATGTTTGTTGCAATAGAGGGTGACAACAGTGATTGTTTCAGTGCTTGTGTCCTAGTTATCAGGAGTGCCAGTGACTTGTCTTATCTACGTAACCAGAGGCTCAGTTCAGAAGTAAAAAGTCAGGTAGGTTTATTATAACCAGTAAGACAATGTGATAGCACAGAATCATGTCCCCTTTGGCCAATAAAAAAAGATGTGGGATTGACTGTAGAAAAACTTCTGTATGAATATCAAATCACAAAATAACTACTGAAATATAAGCAGACATGTGCAGTTGTTTTTCTCCCAAACTGTCTTGTCTTCTCACCTGGTCCCCTGCTTGAAACACAGATGTTTTCTTAACCCACCAGATCTAGTTTTCAGAGGATGAGCAGTATTGTGTCTAGTGAAAGTGCTTATGGCCAAAATCCCACAGTGAATACACAGAATCATACAGTGATGTAGGACTGAAGGGAACTTCAGACATCTCTAGTCTAGCTCTTGCTCCAGGCAGCACTGACTTCAAAGCTAGATCAAGCTGCTCAGGAGTTTATCCAGGCATGTTTTAAAAATCTCCAAGGATGGAGATTTCCCCATCCTCTCTGGGCAACTTGTGCCAGTGCTCAGACATTCTTGTGGAGGTGAATCTTTTTCTTCTGTCCACCTGGAATTTTCCTTGTTCCAGTCCATGAGTATTGTCTCCACTCCTTTCTTTGTGTACCTCTGAGAAGCATCTGAATCCGTTTTCTCTACAACACCCCTTTGAGTAAAAGAACACAGCAGTTGGATTCCCCAGAGCCTTCTCTTTAAGCTAAACAAACAAATTCCCAGCTTCTCATAGTACATCATGTGCTCCAGCCCCTCAACCATCTCAGTGGCCTCCTGCTAGATTCACTACAGTTGTTCTGTTTTGTTGCAAAGTCTATAGCAACCATTGTCTTTTGATCTACTCCTGCTTCTTCCACTACCCGGCTGTGTAATTCTGAGAAGACCAAACCACAATAATTTTTCTTTTTCTCTTCCCGCTTTGTTTACTACATCCCTTTGGGATGTGAATGCTTAGAAGTAGGAATTGCTTCTACCACTTGTACATACAATTCCAAATATATCAGGATTCTGATCTCGGTTGGCTTCTGGGCATTGCTACCATATAAAGAGCAGTAATACTTACCCACAGTAAGCACACAGGGAAAATATAATGGAAAAGCACAAAGAGAGAAATATTTAACCATAAAAAAAGCGCTAAATGATGAAATGAGGAATTATGATTTTTTACTGTGCCCAGATTTTTTCTTTCACAGAGCAAAAGTAGAAGTTAGTAGAAGCTGAAATAACCACCCTATTTTCCTCCTATTTTTGCTTCACTGCCTGGAGCTTCCCTCCTTGTATCTTCCACAGTCACTGGACAAAGGTATGGATCTTGGCAATTGCATCCATTTCCTTTACACTAGAATGATCTCTTCAGGATGGGCTTCACCAGTGCTTTTCTCTGAGTTTATGCCAATAGATCTTCACTGAAATGTTGGAGCTGTGTTGCCACAGGTATAATGGGCAAAGAGAGAATCAGGCTGTAGATGTGATGTGTCTTTCAGAAGGTTCCTGAGATGCTAGACTTTTTATGTATCTTCAGTGCCACTGTGTGTCTCATAGGTATCTCCAGGCAGGTCTCGTTGTGAAAAATAGGGTCTCTCTTTTTTCAATTGCCTCACTGAATGGAGAATAAACCAAACAATTCTTAAGTCCAGGCAGGATATCTGTGTACTTAGAAGTGTTTTTGTTACACAAGTGATATTGATAATCTCATTCATGTAAACAGATGGCCAGCTGAAGAATACAACATGCCATTAAGTGAACATTAATGTTCTTCACCATACTGTTCAAGGGTAAACAAATTTTATCACTCAATAAAACTTGACCTACCTTACTAGCCATTTAGATTTTTATATAAGCACAGTTTTTTACCCTTTCTGAGAAGATAAGGCAGAAATTGTGTACATGAAGAATTCAAAGTACAGTGGATCAGAAAATTGTTAGGTGTTTTAGAACTCCCCCCCCCCCTCATTTTTTTTTCCAAAACTTTCTTTTGTTCCAAAACATTATAGGAAATTTTCCTATTTCCAGTTTCTAAATGAAGTTTTGGAAGCATATTCTATCGTTTATTTCCCAGTTTTGGAGGATTAAAAATAAAAAATATTGTCAAAGAATCATCTGTGAAGGTGCACATGAATAGGCCACCAAAATTACTGTTGGTAGGAAAAGTTGTGTTTACTCTCATTTTTTCCTCTATTTCATAGATAAAGGTATCAAATGGTCTCAATGACTAAGGTTATAGAAGTAATTAAATGCTCATCCTCCAGGTTACAGTTCAAAGTATTAAGCCCAAGTTCTTGCCTGCTTTCACAGAGCTTCTATATATTTAAACCAGTAGATTAAAAGTCATGGAAAAATAATGGGATTGTCCTGGAACAAAATTGCAGATCAAATTACTGAAACCAAACAAATATAAAGCCCAAACAGAAAATTTCCTGCAATTTAATTTATTTGGTGTTGAGACTCTTTTAGATGAATTCAGAAAATGTGATTCAACTTTTGTCTATTTTAAATTACACAGTTCTATGTAATAAGGCAAAAATGATCTGGGTTTCTGGGTCATCTGTCTTCCCCACAGTATTCCTTGACCCCAAAAATACAGCATTCTTGACTTTCCTGTCAAGACTTATTGCCTGGATAAAACCCTGAAGATTTTCCCTCAAGAAACAAAAGAAACAAAATCATACAGAATTTTTCTTCTGGGAATCATTTAGACTGGTCTAAACAAATTCCGTTAACATGCAGCACTCCCTCTTAAATTAACAATTTTTAATGCTTTTTTTTTTAGTATATTGTAGAGTTAGCTCTTACATGAAAATTAGTAGTTCCATGGAAACATTGGATCAGTGTTCAGTGATGGCCAAAAACCATGGTGAGTGCAGGTAAATTATTAGGAAAAGAATAGAGAATAAAAGATACTGTTATGCCACTGCCATGCAGTTCTAAAACTGTTTCTTGCCAACTCCCTCCTCTACTTCACCATAAAAAGGTTATAGCAGGATTGGAAAACATATGGACAAGGTCAACAGTGAGGATGAAAAGTATGGCAAGCCTCTGTATGAGAACTAGACAAGGACTCTCCAGTTTAGTATGGAGGTGACTGAGGTCATCAAAAAGGTATGTAAAAAGCTTATGAAATTAAAACAGTTAGGAGAGGAAGAGGATGTAGGTCACTACTAGGAGCCATCAAATAAGGCTACTAGGTAGCAGGTTCAGACAAACCAAAGGAGAAAGTTCTTCACACAGTGTTAAGCTGTGAAACTCCTTCCCAGTTGTTGGTGAGAGCTAACTGTGTGCATGGCTTTGAAGTGAGATGAGATGGTATAAGAGAGAGAAATTCATGGAGTGGTAAAATATGGAGAAGTCAGTTCTGCACTGGGAAGTCCCCAAGATGCAAATTCTTGATGCTAGAGGAGTATTGGGGCACTTATCACTACATATTTTCCTTATTCCTACATCCTTTCCCTAGGTATCTGAGCTGGTGATAGAGAAGGCAGAGGTATGATGCCATCCATGCCTATGTGGCAATGGCCAAATAACTACACTTCCTGCATAAACGTCTATGACCTTTAATCTTCCTTCATATCTGTCAAAAATGGATTTTCTATGCCTTCTTCTAGCCATTGCGAAGGCAAACTTTAACTCTGGACAAGCTCACCAGAATTTGACTTTCCCTGGATCCTGCATTACCACAGGTTTGTACCAGCCACCCAGATTCTCTCTGCATACTGAATTTAATGCAGCTCCAATTCATCTTCTTGCTCTAAACACTGTTTAGAAGTCAAATCAGTGCTTCTTTTTTTCTGTCCCAACTCTGCCATTGCTGTCTGTATGGCTCATATGGCTTAGAAGGGCTAGCTGAGCTTTAAGAGCACCTTAGCAGACTGCTCCAGATACTGCAGGTGGTTGGGAAGCAGGAAAAGGCAAAGGTAAAGGGGATGGAGGACATTTATCACAATCATGCCCATTGTGTGTGGTCTTGTCAAGCTCAAAATGGTTCTTAATGATTGGTGGTAGGGTCTAAGCAGTGAATATGCTGGTGTTGGTGCCAGTGTGTGTATTCCACATGCCAAGCATGGACGCTCTCTTAGGCCCCTGTACACCCTGGCCAGAGCAGCAACTGCAGATGATCCATCTTTCTAGGCCAATACCATAAATACAAACTGGAATTCTAGATTTTTGTCATCAATATGACACAAAGGCTGAAGTCACAGTGACAAGTCCCTCCCTCCATTTGGAGTCACAGAATCATAGATTCATAGAATAATACTGGTTGGGAGACATCTCTGAAAGTCCTCTTGTCAAACATAACATTCTGCATCTTCATGAAAGAAAAGCCTTTAAATTACAGAAGCAGTCAGCATTATCCATCTTGGAGTTAGGCTTCAAGGTCTCATCACTCTCCTTGGCATTTCTTGCCAGCTGATGAAAGTTACTTCTGACTTAGTGTTTTGGCTTCTATTAAAGTTTCTTAGGTGCACAATGTTGCCCACACATATGGCTAAGCTGATATCTAACTCAGGTTTGAGAATTCCCTTAAATGGTAAGGCACCCAAAGAGTTTCTGTAATAAGAAGGTTAAGGAGTGGATTGCAAAATGGTGAATGCAGCATGCATAATACCCACATGAAGACAGAATCCCATCCAAGCAGAATGGGCTATTAAATCATTTTAGCACAATAATATTTATAACTATAGAAGGAATAAAATATTTATCTAAATACCAATCCAATAATAGGAAGCCAGAAGGAATCCTCTCTGGTTTCTTTATAAGAAAAGTACAAGAGGTATTTTATATCATAAATCTATTTTAAAGAGCTCAGTAGATCACATGTGTGATCCTATTTGTGTGAACCTATGTGATGTGATGGTAGTCCTCATAGACTATAGATTTTCTCAGACATCATATATTTTCTAAAAAGAATTTTGCACCTTGATGAGATATTTCTATCTTGTTTTCCATGTTATTTTTTTACCTTCTTTCTGATGGTTCATCTGGTGAAATTTAAACTTTTAAGTATGTGTTATTTCAAATGAACCTTACCAATGACTAATTCAATGTCATTTGGCACTTTTCTACAGCATTGAACTAGACTGAATAAAATAGATTTAAATATAGATCATCTAATTAATTTCTGACCCTATGTATCTCATGTGAGGTGATATATTATATGAAGGAAGGATGGAGAGTTGCTGATATCCAACTACAACAGATGTATTTTGGTTCTAGCACATATGGAAAGAGCAGTCCTAACTTCCTCAGACAATACTGAGTTCCAATTTTGTGCAGTATTAGCACACACTGAGTGAAAGAATGAGACTGAAATCTAAGATAAGATAGGATTCCACATGTGTAATGTCCAAAGAAATAGGAAAAGGGGGAGTGAGTTGACCTGTGCTGAAAACTTGCATTTTCAAAAGCCATTATGACTGTAACAGTGAAAACATACAGGATTTAATCTCACAAGAAAACAATGATACGCAATTTTTGCTGGTGACTTCTGCCAGCCAGTTGGTGATGCCCATTGAGAATAATCTACATTTGAGCATGAGACCAGAGAAGAACAAAAGCATGTCCTGTGTGTGGTTGTAGGGATGGGAAAGAGCTGAGTTTAAAACTCTCTGGTTCACTCCAAAGGACTGAGATATAAGTCTGAATGACTGAGTATACATAAAAAGATAAGCGGCATGATCACCAGAAGAGTTAGCATAATTTTTTTGGAGAAGGTCAAGTGCCTTAGTTTTTAATACCACAGCAAGGTTTGCTTATGTCTTACTAACCAGAGATTTTCCCTTCAAATTTGTTTTTCCCAGGAGAAATTATCTACATTATCAAGGCATTGTTTGCGGAATTTACCTGTTACTGGTATTTGATTGCATTTTGTCTCAGCTGAGCACCTGCAAGTCTGCAGATTCTCTGGGACATCAGACTTAAGCAGAAACCAGCTAAGTGCCACAGAGTACAGATTTATTTATTTATTTTTAAATATTAAAAGTATTGCAAAGGAAGCCTATCATAAAATTAAAGCCTACATTGAACTAAAATTAATGGATGCCTATTCTTGTCCAGTTGTCACTCTGTCAGTTCTGATATTTCAGTACTCTGCTGGAGAGAAAGTCCTCCAAAGAAAACTGGCCAGAAGATATAATTCAGAATTTGTTATTTAATAATCTTCAGCCAACTCAACCCAATACAAGCCACTCCTTTCAGAAGTTTCCTGCCACTTGTTTCTCTCTTGTTCATTTTTAGTTCCTGTATCAAACTTTCAGGAATTCAAGGAGAAAAAAATCTTTAGGTTATACAAATTGGTTGTAAACTTCAGTGTTCATGAAAATGTTAATAACATTTATCAGAAGATATTACAGTAAGTTAAATTTGCTATACCATTACAAATTTATCTATAGTATTATTATTTTTTCAAAATATATAAATAATTCCACACATAGATACTAGTAAGTTTCATGAATGATGCTTTATATGTGTCTTTTATCTACTTGTTTTATTACTGAATGGCTTCAGGACAAGAAATTTCCTAGAATTCTCTTTTTAATGCCACAGAAATGAGGGTATTAGATATCTCACAGCCTGTCTACGTTCAGGTGTGAAAGATGAAAGTGGTTTGTGAAGAGGGTGGTTTTTCCACAGAAAAGGCAGGTGGAATTTAGTTCTGCTTGTAACTGAACAATTTTACATTCTTAGTTTTACATTCACTTGTCATATTTGTTGTGCCAAGAGAAGATGGTCCAACAGCTCACTTCAGCTAAGCATATGTTTGTTTCATGCTTGTTATTTCAGATGTACTACTTTCCTTTTTCCTGTTATTATAACATAATGTTTCTTTTCCATTTTTACACACTTCCAACACAAATAACATAGATGGGATGTAAAATCATTAGCTTGAATTCCTAGGGATCTGTACTTGAGAAGTGCAGCAGACCCCAGCATCCCTGACATGCTTGAGGGCAGGGCTACCATTCAGAATGACCTTGACAGGGTGCAGGGAAGGGCTGGCAGGAACCTTATGAGGTTCAACAAATCCTGTACCTGGGAAGGAGAGACCACTTGCAACAATACAGGTGGGTGATGTTCTGGCTGGGGTGTAGATTTGCTGGAATGGGAGTCTTGGTAGCAGCAAACTGAACATGAGCCAGCAGTGTGCCTTGGCAACCAAGCAGGCCAACTGTACCATGGAGCATATTAATAGGAGTATGCCTATCAGATTGAGGAAAATTGCTATCTCCTTCTACTCAGAATTCATTAGACTGCATCTCAAATTTTGCACCTAGGTTTGGGCCCACTAATGCAAGAAAGACATAGATAAACTGGAACATATTCTGCAGAGAGCCACAAGGACAGTCAAGGGGCTGGGGCACCTATCCTGGGAGGAGAGGCTGAGGAAACAGAGCTTGTCAGATGGTAGAGAAGGCCTGGGGTGGGACACACACCTAATATCAGCCTTCTAAAACCTACAAGGAGGTCATCAAGAAGATGGAAGCAGTCTTTCCACATTGGTGCATGCCATCAGGACAAGAGACAAGGGGCATAAGCTAAAACAACAGAGATTCAGACTGGATATAAGGACACACTTTTCCATCATGAAGACCATCGAACAATGGATCAGGTTGCCCAGAGAGTTTGTGCAATCTTCATCCTTGGACATTGTCAAGGCTAGTCTGGGTAAAGACTTAAATAACCTGGTCAAACTTCATAGCTGATCGTTTTTTGAGTAGTAGGTTAGACTGGATGACCTCCCGAGGTCACTCCTGACCAAAATGTTGCTATTATCCTATGATCAACCTAGAAACCTTCCTGAATTTGCAAAAGTGCAAAGAAGTAACTCTTTCCAATACTAGCACTCTTCTAAATATGGCTATTAACACTATGCAAATAAGTAATTTCCTCTGGCACAAAGACACTGTATAATTACCTTCAGAGACTTTGTAGCTCTTGGTCTACATAAAATGAATCATATTAAGTACTTTTTCCATGTACATTCAGTAACAACATGGCAAAAACTATAAAAAAGACTTTCCGTGAATCTATTTTTACAGACTACTGTGGCTTCAGTTCTCCCAGAATGATCCACAATTTTTAATCATATTTAGCAGAGAAAGAAAATTGGTTTTGTATTTACAGGCATTCTGGAGGAAATGAAATGTGTTATTCAGTTCAGCAGCTAATGCTTAATGATGGAACAGCAAGGTCAAAGTTGTTCTTTTTTTTTTTCTTCCTTTTTTTTTGTTGTTGGTGTTTTTTTTGTTTTGAGAGTATTTAAACATGTATATATCTCTCAAAAAAATATTCCCTACCCAGATCCTATAGGGATGGAGAACACTGGGATAAAGAGAAGGTAGTACTTTCAGTTTTGTACTAAGCCCTTCTACTTGAAATAGCAAACTTGAAATAATTAAATACAGGTAAGAAAGAGAAAAAAGCAATAAATATGTTGGTTATGATATTCATTTATAAAACTGGACATGCAGACACCAGTACTTTTTCCAGAGATGTTTTATTCAGGGGTGGATCAGGTTTGTCAAAATAAATTGGTAGCTCCTTTCTTCCTCAGAATAAAATGTAGGTTGTTAAAACACCTTTTGAGGAGGTTGCAGATACAGGAGGATGTCTTTGAAGAAATCAGGGAACTGGAAGATGGGTCTCCAAGTGAATGCTCTAACTCCCGACCTGCCAGCAGACACCAGTTCCTTTGTTTTTGGTTCTTCTGGTGTTCTGCTTCACTTATTTTTTTTATTAGACCCTCTCAGCCGTTTTTTTGTCCCATTAGCTTATGCCAAAGACTGAAAGCCTGCGGTTGGGCAGGGGAGTATATACAGCTAGTGAAGGAGAGATCTGGTCTAAGTTATTTGGCTTGAGAACCAAAGGACCAGCACATGTCTCAACAGGAGCCAGACTTGCCTCACACTCAAAGCAGTACCATCATCAAGGAGCAGGAACAGCACTGTTTTAGGAGTGAGTGACTGGCAATGTTTATACATCCTTATTCTGTGTATCCGAGTGTTGAGAACAAAGCCCACAGTTCTGCTGGTATGTCTATGTGTGTACTGGACTCCTCCAAAGCCTCTCTAAGGGGTTGTTTTATGACAATGAAGGCTTGTATTTGCTTGGATGAAAGAGTTGAAGAAGGCTCTTTGCCAGAGCATCTGGATGGACTTCAAAGATGCTTGGGTCTAGCGGGAAACAACCTTTTTTCCCTATTCCCAAACACGTGTACAGCTTTCTAGTGCTAAATTGGCAATGGTCTCCTCAGCCAGCCCCGACTCTGTCTCCTGTTACCACATGGTCTCTCATAGTCATCACATCTGGTCAGAATAACATAACATATTTGAAGTGTGTTTTCCCACATTTCTGTGTAACTGTTAGTAAATAGCATAAGGATAACCTTGAAAATGTTAAAGAATAAACACTATTGCAAACTAACCCAAGGATTATCTCACCGAAGAATATCAGCCCTCAGCACATCCCTCTCAAATATGCAAAATGAAAGTATAAGGAAAATTTTAACTTTAACTGAACACAATGCTTTATCTTGTGTAATCTTCTAACACAGAAGAGCTCTTTGGGAGCACTAGCTATGTTGGGAAGAAGTCCTGAGTATATCAAGTAAAATCACAGGTGTTTCAAAAGAGAACAACCAGCCTTAAACATGATTCTGGACAGCCTAGTTCAGCAGCTTTCTGAGATCACAAAATTGCTTGGAATTAAGCAGTTTTTGTTCATTCACACAGTTCAAAGTTTGCTATATTTCGCACATAGCTGTGTGCTGTTTCTTCCAGTCATCCATCAGCTACAGAGATATGTGAATAAATATACATATATACATTCTCATATCTTTTCTACATCATGTGACAGAAGATGAATGTGTCCCATATTTGTCCTAAGTCTAAGGTATTTGCAAACATTATCTGCATCCTGCCAATTTTATTTATCTCTTGGAGTTACTTTTAACCATTATTTCTAGGCTCCAACACAATCCCCACATAGAAAAAGAAAATCAAAATGTACAAATGAATCCAAGCTAATTTCTAAAGCATGAGTTCAGGAAACTAACTTAAAACACATGAGATATTGGAAACAAATGCCCGAGTTTCTAAGGCAGAACTTCAATTTGCCAATATGGTTTTGTTCAACTTTATTCTCAAACATAAATGTATGTCAGTAAAATCTCATATTTTAATAAATTTTATTAAAATGCAAGTTTTATGGTACATTTCCTTGCACACAAAGCTGTGACACTCTTTGAGAGTAACGTAAAGTCTGGACAAGATGATCAGGTAATAACACATGTCTGTAAATTGCAGGTATGAGTGATATCAGATTCTTACAACTACCAACAGCTAAGCCCCACCCAGTTGCTTGCTCACACCCTGCCAGTGGGATGGGGGAGAAAATTGTAAGGGAAAAAGCAAGAAAAACTTGTGGGTTTAGATAAAGACAGCTTAATAAGTGAAGGAAAAAGAAGAAAACAAATGCTGCAAAAGCAACCACTCACCACCTCTCACTATGCCCAGGCACTCTCTGATCAGTGGCTACCTTGGAAAATCTCATCCTGCTACCGCCCCCCCCGCCCCCCACCTCGCCCCAGTTTTATCGCTTTGATCATCTGGGGTCAGCTGTCCTGGCTATGTCCCCTCCCGAACTCTTGCCTAACCCCAGCACCCCAGCCTACTCACAGAGTGAAAAACAGAGAAAGTCTTGACGCTGTGCAAGCACTGCTCAGCAATTGCTAAAACATCAGTGTGTTATCAACACTGTTTTGGACACAAATCCAAAACACAGCACCATATGGGCTGCTATGAAGAAAATTAACTCCATTGCTGCCAGACCCACTACAATGTGAATAGAGCAGAATCTCATGAAATTCTTGGTATCTTATAGTATCAAATGCTGATAAGTATCAGTCAGTAGATAAGTACTTAGAGTGATTTGGGCTAGATCCTTCAAACACATGGGACAAACTCTATTTGTTCTGAAGAGGTCAACATATGTGGCCAGCTATTTTAATGAAAAATATTCCAGAATGTTCCAGAACAAGAGATGATTTCTGTGAAGATGCTGTCCTGACAGAAATATCTTCAGTCATGTTGAATCAGAGCAAAGTGTTAATGAAATCAAAACAAAAAATTAATACATAGATGTTTTTAGAAGCTCTATATAAAATGTTTACCATAATACATAACTGAAAGTGAAACAATTAGTACTATACATGATCAATACTCAGTTTCACAGCACATCCCCTAAAGCAGAAAGAAACTATGGATTTTATGTAAATAAAAATCAGCCCTCAGTACATGAGCAATAACTGTGAATGCTCACTGGAGAATTACTTGTAATGCAGCAAGATAACATTCAAAAATGAAAACTACCTCATGGAGTATTAATAACTTGATATCAAATAGCAAGAAGTAACATGATGAGAGACAAGTAATTATCTGTTCTTTGAAGAACTACATATTCTAAGCTCAATATCTTTTTTTGTGATTTTTCTGTCATTCCTTCTGTGGTGACTATGGTAGAGTGTAGTGCCTGTATCCCTCCTATAGTTGACACCCCCTAAATTCACAAACAATAGAATTCTAGGACAGGTTTTACTTAACACTCTTCTCCTGTTCAGCAAAACACTTCAAAATCCTGCATGTGAAGTGATGTGACACACAAAACAACATCAAAAGCAAAGCCATTAGCAAAAGCAATCAGCCATTACTTGATAATCACTAAGCAGCGCTGTGCAATTCTCAAGTGGCCATAGTGCACACTGCCTTGCTGTACATGATGAAAGGCAATCGTAATGTCCCTGAACAAAGAAGCTGGTTATATAGCAGTACCTGCCTAGAACTCTCCAAAACAAGGAAATGTATGTTCCCTCTTTTGTGTATATGCGCTTTTAATAAAATTTTGAAGTTTCAAATAAGCCAAAAGCCCAGATGACTAAATTGCTACCTCAAAACCCAATCTTCTTTTATGACTTCGCTAAGTGAGCATAGAAGTCTATTTTAAATAGAGCTTTCCAGACTTGCAGACAAATCCATTTCTTAAATAAGCAGATATGAAGTGCTGTTAGTGCAATAGGATTGTGATTATGTATCACCTAACACTGAATGTATAGTCTAGAACTTGTCTATCATTGCAGAAGTTACCCATTACTTACTTACACAGTTTTTATCACAGATTTCAAGAATTAAAGAAATCTAATGTGGTTGCAATTAGTATAATTCAGATTGAATTGAATGCTTGGCTTCAGTTCCTGATTTCAACAGTCAGATGTAATGTCCAAACATGTTCCTCATTGTGTCAGTTTTGTTACTGACAGTCACAAAAAATGGCTGAGGCAGACCTCTTTTTCTAAAAACAATCTACCACAGGCAGGCATGCAAGCAGAATGACAAAAAACACACCAGCTTTTCTATGATGATGCATTCTTTGTTTAGGAATGATTTATCTGCCAAGAAGTGAAAAGGAGACAGGTTATCTGTTACGCAGAAGCACAGAATACCTTCATTGGTCTTGCTATGTGTGAATCAACAACGACACTAAAATACTGGGCTTTTATCAATATTCTTGTTACTGTAATTTATGTGATGCCCATGTGCAAATGCTATTCCACAGAGATGTCAAACGATGTGGTCCGTGCTTACTGCCCTCTAAGCATTCTTTGTCCAGAACTGCAACTGTCAGCTCCATCATGCCTAGATGGAGAATAGCTTGAAGTTAGCCACTGAACGTGCAAGGCCATCCAGCTCAAACTACACTAACATTAAAATGATAAGAAGAGGTTGAAATGATTTATTTAAAACAACTGCAGTAGACCAGGAAGTCATGAGTATTTATATACGACACACCTGAAGAAATGAAAGAAAAAGACCACATTTAATTTTCTTGTGCAGAAAAGTGGCTGTCTTACCTCCTGTATTCACCCAAACAGCTGTAGGTGTTTCATCATACATGTTATCTTCTTACATTTTAGGCTGCATCAGAAAGAATGTCTTAGCTGTAGAGCACCCTAGCTTTATAAGCAGTCTCTCTCCAGTACTCCTGACGAGTTTTTTCAGTCTTTTTCTACAAAAGTAAATTTTCTTCTATTATTGAAGAGATAGCAGATATGCGTCTCATTAAATTAAGGACTGCTTTGTTTCTTAAGGGTTACAGATGCTGTTCTGGTAGACTAGGTGACATGTCTGTACTTCTGTAGCCTATTAAGAAGCCCTTGAATCAGTATAAGGTGAAAATTTTCTTTATGTTTGGTGACTGACTGTCTTCCTCTAGGCTCTACATTTCTGTTGTGGTTTAACCCCAGCCAGCAGCTAAGCCCCACACAGCCACTCGCTCACTCTGCCCTGGTGGATTAGGGGGAAGAATTGCAAGGCTAAAAGTCAGAAAACTTGTGGTTTGAGGTAAAAACAGTTTAATAGGTAAAGCAAAAACTGTGCACAAAAACAAAGCAAAAGAAGGAATTCATTCACCACTTCCTATTGGCAGGCAGGTGCTCAGCCATCTCCAGGACAGCAGGGCTTCATTACAAGTAATGGTGACTTGGGCAGACAAGCACTATCACTCTGAACGTTCCCCCTTCCTTCTTCTTCCCCCAGCTCTATATGCTGAGCATGACATCATATGGTATGGAATATCCCTTTGGTCAGTTGGGGTCAGCTGTCCTGCCTGTGTCCCCTCCCAACTTCTTGTGCACCCCCAGCCTACTCGCTGATGAGGTGGGGTGAGGAGCAGGAAAGGCCTTGATGCTGTGTAAGCACTGCTCAGCAGTAACTAAAACATCCCTGTGTTACCAACACTGTTTCCAGCACAAATCCAAAACATAGCCCCATACTAGCTACTATGAAGAAAATTAACTCTACCCCAGCCAAAACCAGTACAATTTCACACCTATCTTATATTGTTAAATATATGCAAAAAATTGTTTAACTAGCATTAATGAAAATAGTCTCAATGGAGACAAGGTGCAACAGTAATTAGCTACCTCAAGAAAACACAAGTTTGAGGTGAAAGGTTTTGGAAATAAGTTTTCAAGGGTTACTGTAAACTTGGCTATGAATTCATGAGGCTTTGTGTCCCTCAATTGTGCCTATTCTATTACCAAAGAAGAGGTGGAAAAGTATGAGAGAATTTTGTCGTGGTCTACTTATTCTCTAAGCTCCATGCTAGCAAGTCAGCTTAGTGTAAGGCTTCACTGATGTCACTTTGCTGGCCATCAGTTTTGACACTCCCTTTCTTGAGATTATTTTTAAACACTGAGTAGAATTTTCATACTTTGATTCTTGAATATAAAAATCTAATGCTAATGTAACCACCCAAAGTACTAAGTACTGTACATCAGAGAAACCGATGTGATTCTGATGTGAGTGAAATTAAGATACATCACTTTTTAAAAATGAGGATTCACAATGGGGTTACTTCTTTCAAGACTTTGGAAAAAACCTGTTGTTTGCAGATAATTTTAAATTGCTGTTCAATTTAAATGCAGTTTATTTCATCAAAACTAAAACGTTGCCAAACCTAAAAGCATGCCACATGTCCTCCTCAATTGCTCTAAAAGCCTAAATGGATAGCTTAAAAAAGAAGAGAAGGCACGGGAGGATCTGATTACTGTGTTCTACTCAAAGGGGTGTTGTAGAGAAAACAGATTCAGACACTTCTCAGAGGTACACAAAGAAAGGAGCAGAGACAATACTTTTCAGTACTCTCTAAATCTCTAAAATCTTTATTTAGAGACAATACCACAATACATATTACAGAACAGGTTGTTTGGCATTGGAATGGGCTGCCCAGGGAGGTGGTGGAGTCCCCATCCCTGGAGGTGTTTAAGAGTAGGGTCGACATAGCGCTGAGGGATATGATGTAGTTGGGAACTGTTAATGTTGGGTTGATGGTTGGACTGGGTGATCTTCAAGGTCTTTTCCAACCTAAACAATTCTGTGATTCTGTGATTCTGTAATATGGAGACAGAAAAAGAAAAATTCCAGGTGAACAGAAGGAAAAGATTCACCTTCACAAGCATGTCTGAGCAGTGGCACAAGTTGCCCAGAGAGGATGGGGAAATCTCCATCCTTGGAGATTTTCAAAACATGCCTGGATAAACTCCTGAGCAGCTTGATCTAGCTTTGAAGTCAGTGCTGCCTGGAGCAAGAGTTAGACTAGAGATGGCTCTATGTATTTACTGGGGGATTTTGGCCAGAAGCACACTCATACTGATCCCCGAAATACTAGTTCTGGTAGGGAAGGAAAATAGCTGTGTTTCAAGCAGAACCAGGGAAAAAGACAAGACACTTTGGGAGCAAAACACCTCTACATGTTTGCTTACCCTTCCCTGTCTTATATTACTATGGTATTTCAATTCATTATGAGCATGAATGCTTTTACCTCCTACTAGCCGTATGTAACATTATCACCACTTCGCAGACAGTGAATTAAATGCACAGAGGAAAGCCCTAATGATCTTGCCCAAAGGTCAAATGCAGAAGCTGTGGCAAATACAAGAGTGGAAACAAGTCTTCTAAATACTATTCTAGAGCCTTAATTTTAAGCATTCATTAACTCAAGAGGATTTACTTGCCCTATTACTACAAAACAGTAAAGTAGTAACTGAGGTACCAAAACATCCAAAGTTTGTTTCCTACTTTATGCCTTGCAGCATACAAATGTGTTATTTATACTGGTAATGTGATTTAGAGTGTGAAAGCTAATACACTTTAACAAGCTCTGACCTGGATCCAAACAATCCTGCTGATTGTATCCCAGTACAGGCAATGAGTAAGAATCAGATGCAATATTTATAATATTCAAATATTTACACTGTTGGCAAGGAACCTCTGCATGAACCTCAATATGGAATCGTGGATCAATCAGCAACTGTAAATGTTTTATTAACATACACACTTTCAAACAAATTTGGAAGCAGAAATCAACCCGTTGATACCTCATTAGAACTGATATGGCAGGTATCCTGTAGTAATTTTTCACCAGTGTATCATCAATGAAATGACAAGAAACAAAACAGATATTAAGTTGGTTAAAAAAAAAAAAAATTAATAAAAATCAAAGGGTTAGGAATAATTTTTCAAGCAAAATGACAAATTACTCAACTTGTGGAAATTCAAGCTCCTATTTATGTTTCTATTTTGATTAGAGAAAGAAGACTAGTCAATACAAAACAAGGAAAACCACAGATATTTATATAGCTTTTCAGGGATTTCATTAAAATAAAATGTAACTTCTTATTTTCTGTCAAACAAAAGTTTTTAAACATATTTGTCCTTTAAGTGACATATCAACCAAAGCCTATTTTCCTGCAGAAATGCATCCCATCCCCTGCGATATCCCACAGTTAGCATGCAGCATCCCTCTCCTGTCCTGCCAGACATCACCCTCACCACCGTGCCTGCCATCTTCTCCACTCCCTTCACTGGCAGTGCTGCTGCCTGCTGCCCTGACAGTGCTCTCAGGCCTCTCCATTGTCCTTGGCCAGCAGAAAAGCACAAAGCAACATTCTTGGCTGTTGGGTGCCTGCTGGGGACTCTGCCACAGAGGAGCAGAGGCCAGCTCAGTTTCCAGTTCCTCTCCTCTCACTCCTCCTCAGGGTTCACAATGCTTCCAGCACCTGCCTGTCTTTGGTATCTCTACCGTCCTGCCAAATCAAGTTTAAGAAGGAATCAAAAGCTTTTAGGGCTGAACAAGAAACTGAAAACTCACTCAAATAAACTTCCTTAGGAAATTAGGATTAAAACATGCATTACTATTATTTATATTTATGTATTAATAATACAGCTATGTAGACGGAGTGTAGGATTTTAACCAGCTACTCTGTACATTTTAATTAAAAGTTATGCACAGAAGCCCAGACAAGGCAGAAAATACATTCCCAAAATGCAGTCACTGGGAATCTACTTTAATATTAACTGAAAGGAAGTACTACTGAATCTAAAATAACTGTGGGACATACTGATCTTACAGAATTTGAAAAGCAGATGAATAGAAAATGTGACTAAACCTTTTCTGTTTTACCTGATTGAAAGGAGACAAGTGTATATACTGTTGATTACAGTGCTAAATTCATTGAGGACAGCACAGCTGTGTGAGTCATAGTTGTCTTTTTGCTTCAAGCTTACACTTTAAAGCCAGTCTCCTTATCCCCTTGCTGCTTCATTTCCTCACATCAATATTTAGGAGCATTTTAATGACTTCTTGCTACAGCTTTCTCTATCTACAGGAAGTATACTTCTTTCAGGAAAATACTGCCTGTGGATTAGTGGCCATACTCTACCTTCATCTGGTCCTTTTTAGTCTACTTTCAGTCAGTGTATTTATTTTCTTCACAGTAGACTAAAAGTCACTAAAAATAAATAGGATTTTCAGAGAAAACAGCAGGACAAGAATCTGGAAAAATGTTGAGCTTTTTCTAAATCTGACTGAATTATACCAAAATGAAAATATCCATGAGTAAGAACAAAAAAGAAAGAGTCCACAAAACCAAAAAATTGTTTTCAAATTTCACATGAAAGAAGGAAAAAGAATTTTTATTTTTTCATGTGCCAATACTTAAAATATTTTTGTTCCAGGTGTTAAAATCAACCTTTTCAGTGAGGTTTTTGTCTTCTGCAGAATATTATTTGGAGGTTGAAAAAGAGGACTTGGGACCTACAGCTATATTCTGCCTTATACTCTTTGTTTTTCCATTGGTTTGATTTCAGAGTATGTAAAACTAGACAGGTAATTATTGTTCCAATTTCAGATGAAGTGCTCATTTACAAATATGGGGCATTTTGACTCTCTTTATTTCTCCATTTTTTCTCATTTGGTCAACTATTTCTGCCCAAAATCCCAAAGAACAACCATTCCAAGTATAAAGCCCTGGTTTTTGTGTAGGCTATCTTTGCATACAGAGGAAGAGAAGAGAAGAGAAGAGAAGAGAAGAGAAGAGAAGAGAAGAGAAGAGAAGAGAAGAGAAGAGAAGAGAAGAGAAGAGAAGAGAAGAGAAGAGAAGAGAAGAGAAGAGAAGAGAAGAGAAGAGAAGAGAAGAGAAGAGAAGAGAAGAGAAGAGAAGAGAAGAGAAGAGAAGAGAAGAGAAGAGAAGAGAAGAGAAGAGAAGAGAAGAGAAGAGAAGAGAAGAGAAGAGAAGAGAAGAGAAGAGAAGAGAAGAGAAGAGAAGAGAAGAGAAGAGAAGAGAAGAGAAGAGAAGAGAAGAGAAGAGAAGAGAAGAGAAGAGAAGAGAAGAGAGTTGGAAGCGACCTGCAATGATCATCTAGTCCAACTGACCAATTCAGGGCTGACCAAGTTAAAGCATGTTGTTAAGGTCATTGTCCAAATGCCTCTTAAACACTGACAGGCTTTGGGCACTGACCACCTCTCTAGGAAGCCTGTTCCAGTGTTTGAACACCCTCTTGGTAAAGAAACATTTCCTACTGTCCAGTCCAAACCTCCCTTGGCACAGTTTTGAACCATTCCCACACATCCTGTCACTGGATCCCAGGAAGAAGAGATCAGCACCTTCCCCTCTGCTTCTCCTCCTCAGGAAGCTGTAGAGAGCAATGAGGTTGCCCCTCAGCCTCCTTTTCTCCAGACTGGACGAGCCCAAAGTCCTCAGCCACTCCTCATAGGACATTCCTTCCAGCCCTGTCACCAGATTTTTGCCCTCCTCTGGGCTCATTCAGGGCCCTTCACATCCTGCTTAAATTGTGGGGCCCAGAACCACACACAGTACCCAAGGTGAAGCTGCACCAACACTGAATACAGCGGGACAATCGCCTCTTCTGACCGGCTGGTTGTGCTGTGTTGGATGCACCCCAGGATGTGGTTTGCCCTCTTGGCTGCCAGGGCACACACTGCTGGCTCATACTGAGCCTGCTGTCACCAGCACCCCCAGACCCCTTTCTGCAGGGCTGCTCTCCAGCCACTCCTCTCCCAATTTGTACTTCTTTACTCCATCCAAGGTGCAGAATCCATCATTTTGACTTGTTAAATTTCATCCCATTAATCATTGCCCAATGCTTCAATCGATCTAGATCTCTCTGCCAGGCATCCCTCAAGAGAGCCAACCCCTACCAAGACACTTTTACCCCTACCTAGCCACTTTTCCAGTGGTGGCCTCTGCATGCATGGAATATGAGGACTTTGTGCACAAGAACCTCCAGTTAATAATGGATATTAATTGTATAAGCCAATATTTGAAAAATATGTACTCATGGAAAAGTTTTGTCTTGCACTAGTTTCAAACTGCACTTAAATGAGACAGGGAAGAGATCAAGAAGGTAGATTATGAGGTCATCTTCTCTCTCAAGAATAGAATGATGACCTCAGTAAGGACAGACTGAATCACAAATTTCATCTCTGCATAAGCCCTCCTTGAGGCCTAAATGGAGAGTAACATCTCTACAAGTCTCTTAGAGGTCATAACTAAATGCTTCTATTCAGCTTTTTATATAATACTACACAAAGAAGAAAGAAAACAAAGGAATAAATCTTCCCTTCTTTTCTACTTTTGTTAAAAAGGTACAAATGTTACAAATTCTGCTTTTCAAAAGTATTCAATAATGTTGCATATCCAGTCAAGCTTTTTTGCCCAAATATCAGAACATTTTTATTATGCAGCACTGTTTTTATATATATGTACTATACACAACAGACATGAATATATAATAACATATACACAAGCGTCATTAACTTCAGTTGAAGCTGTGAATGCTCAGGACTTCTGTAAATGAGGGGATTATAGGAGATGCCCAGAAAGTTTGGACATACTGCCTGTATGAACAGTGGGAAACGGTACAATGAAAGCAGATCAATTTACCAGAGCAGCTGGTGCTTATGCTACCTGTGGTTCAAGAATTTTACTTCAGGATAGATACTGTCTGATCCTTCAAACTGCATAACCTTACTACACATGTGGTTTGATACAGTCCAAGAAAATTTATCCTACAAAACTTTTCATTTCTTGGAAAGCATGCCATCAGCAGCCCAATCTGGAAAGCACCACTTTACTGCTTCTTCTGTCTAACACACAGGTCACAGTCACATTTAACTGCCTCTGCCAACAAGGATTTCTACAGGAGAAGGAGCTTTATCTTTGTTTGAGCCATGCCATTTCTGGTACCATAGTGGTTGCTTCCCATCCCACCTTGTGGAGGAGACCACATGTCCTCTGTCAGAATAGTCTGCTTAACACCATGTCATCAAATGTTGTAAAATTGCTTGACTTGGACTAAAATGGGAAGACATCACCTATCTAGAGTAGTATCAGCCTAGAAGAAAAGCATGCCCGTTAAATTAATTAATCCCAGTTGGATGGAGCAACCAATAAAAACCAAAGATAACATAAAGGGACTATGCAGAGACCCCCCAGTGGGGGACACCAGTAGCAGCACCTGAGAGCACTGTGACATTCCTGGGTACCTTGCCTTTTGTCCTTGCTTTCTAATCCTCCTTCCACTTTTATTTCCAACGTTGTTGCCCAGCAACATATCCTTATATGAGGATATATGAGACCCAGACCATATCTTAAAAGTCTTCATCCTCTTTTTCTTCCTCAGAAGCTTCTAATTATTTTCTTCCCCTCCAGATCTTCTCAGTTCAGAGCTCAGCCACAGTCTCTCCCTGAGTTCCTGTCCCTCACTCTGTGAGTCTCTTTCAGGGTCAGACTTCTGTTACCGACTCCCTTCCACACATATTCTCTGCCCCCACACAGATTTACAAGTCCAGCCCCAGACTGCGCAATTGGCTCCAGTCTTTTCATCAGCCCTGCATTCTTGACAATTCTGCAGCGAGAGTCCTCAGCATCGCACACTTGTCTATTTTGTTCCTGTATGAATTGCATTGAATATGCCTTGCTTTCAGCCTAACAGCACTGTGTAACAACTTTGAAAGAACAAAACCCTTTAGCTTAAAGAGATAGAGCAGTATTGACAGTACTGACTCTGAGGACTCTTATACCACTTTTCCAAGTGTACATATAAAATGATCTCAAATTTCAGCATCATTAAAGATGAAGGCTTGCAAGTACACCATTATCTTGTGTTTAGCCATCCTTCACGGGCTCCATTAGACTGATGAAAGCTTTCTGACACTTTCTAGCCCTTTCTGACAACTTTTTTTTGGTGCACTTCTCTAAAAACGCAGAGGTTTAAGAAGGAACTGCTATTCCTATTTTACATACTGAGAGCTATTACCAAGCATCTCAAAGAGCTCTTTGTTAATCATGAAATACTATGCAAAGTGGTTAATTAACTGTGATGTAAAAACACCTGGGAACAGTTAGTTATAAGCAGTGCTATAATGTTACAACTTGTGTTGACTGTTTATGTTGTTCTCCCAGCAGAGAGTTTTCTGGGTATGGCATCTTTTCATATTCATTGTGTTAAATCTATTTCATATTCACCTTTTGTTCCTCAATCCATGATCTGAAATTTTAAAGTGAACGTGGGGAAACTGTATTGTTTAAGTGTTACAATATTTACCTATGATGTGCTAGGGAGAAGCCGTTTGGACTGCAGAACAAAATTTTGTGATCATTTGTACAGCCCACTTTATGTATGTCCAATGAATGCAGATTTTACCATTGGAAAAATGAGGGCATCTCAAGAATAACTGTGTACAATGTGCCATGTGGCAAAGAAAATTACAGAGTATAAACCTAACATGGGCATCTGTGTCCCTGGCATAAAAACCTAGCTCTTATCTCTGTTATAGTTCGGAACAACAACCACATTCTTCCCTCCTGCTGGAGGATTAAGAATCCAAGTATTGGATTCTTAATTACCTAGTGCAAACATGCTTCTCATTTCAGTGTGAAAAAAGAGGAAAAAATAGAAGTAAAACCTAGACCAGAAGAGGTAAAGATCTACTGCTGGGTTGGATCCTGACGTATGGTATATTTATTTTCTGCTACATATCTGTGCTCCAAGATATCATTTTGTGGTAAAATGCAGTAGCAGTTTATTGGATCATAAGGAAAAGTCTACTAAACTGTCCTTCTACAAGACTTATTCCTCAAACTTGCTCATAAACATCATTGTCTAAATTTAGCTCTGGATATATATCCAATGATTTTATTTCAAGGCATGTTAATGGTTATATCAGTCCCAGGTCAGCTACAGTCCAGGGTACAGCAATAACCATTGTATCACTGTAATGCCATTGACCACCGACATCACTGTCTCAGTGAACATGTTTAAGTAAAGAATGATAGCAATATATGAAATCAATATTTGCACCTTATTCTTTATTGCTCTGTTTAGGTATTGAAAAAACATATTTCTTCTTGTCAGAATCCATAGCTTTGATTTCTCTATACTTAGCAGTATGATTCAAGTTTCTAAGCTACACAATAAGTAAAAATCATACAACCAACAGCATCAACAAAGTTGTAGCAAAATGTAAACTAGTATTGCCCACCATTTCTCTGCAATTGCACTTAATTCCTGGAAGGGGAATTTCTTAATTCCAGGAGAGGGGATGGGACAGTGACTCCACCCTCCCTACAACTGATCTCTCTTCACCCTAGAGTTTCTAGTTCTTAATTAAGGAGAGCAGGAGTTCTTAAATGAGCAAGATGTAAGGCAGAAAATATGGAGAGAATGAGGAAGAAATGGATGTGGGCTGGAGAAAGAGAATGAGAAAAGTAATACGGGGAAAAAAAAAACCAAACCAAACAAAACACACAGAAATAACCTAGGGAGAAGAGGTAGCCTGGGTGCAGAGACAAATGGAGGCCAGGATGGAAGAGACTGGGCAACAAGGGACTTATATGATAAGATGTTGCTCAGAGTAGAAAAAAACACCTAACCAACCAAAAAAAGTAACAGACAGTGGAGAGAAGAGCAGGAACAGGATGAGTAATATGAAGCTGCTTTGCTGATTAGGGATATCAATTACACTCAGACACCAGAGTGAAAAGAGCAGGCATATTTTACTAGAAATAGCTAAATAATATAACAGAATAATACAGAAAACATACAGTAAGAAAAGACAGAATAGTGCACTTAAACAAATAGGAAAATACAGGGTAATGCATCAAATCATTACTACCTGAGAGAGAAAATAGTGATTAAGAAAGATACATCACCACTTGCATACATTACCATCATCCAGATCCGCAGTCGCTGGGGAGCCCCGGTTACAGCGAGGATTTGGAGAGCCTGTCCCTGCAAGTGGGAAATCCTACGCGGTGCGTCCACCCATAGGTGAGGCTTCCAAAGTCACTGTGAGTGGGTCCAGCCTTATATACCTAAAAATCAGCTAGCCAGAATAGCTGGCACCTTTGTTTTAAGCGGAAATATCTGGTTTCCATCTCACATTAGGTTCCCTCAGAGCCTGGCCAGGGCTCAAGGGAGAAGCTAAGGGAGTTTCCCTGCTTATCTAGTTGATTTATGAGCAAGGTCACACACCAGGTCACAGGGCCAGACAACTGTCTCTGTGGCCCTGTTATCTTGCTCACACACACAAAGAAGGATACATTCAAGATAGACATGGTTTATGATGTTTAAGCTACAACTTCTATGTACGTTTCACTAATGACTACATACTGGGTTAGCAGTTTCGGTTCAGGGCCTGTTGCTCAGGCTTCAATACTTCCAACTTTAACATCAGAATAGGTGGTTTGCTATAACTTAGTATAATACCTATTAGCACAATGGTTATCAGTTATAAAATATACAGGATTCATCTATAGGTCAACTCTGGCTTAGGCCTATTATCCAAGCCTTAGCACTTCAGAAGCCCGCAGCATAAGCAAAGACTACATCTATTATGTCCTTATGATCTCCTTGAGGGAGCAATTCCTCTTCTAGCAATTGGTCCAAACAGCTCATGTCTATCCTATCAATGGCTACTCCCAGCTGGTGTGAACTGAGCACCTCCATGTTGCAGAACACCTGGAATTCCTAGCTTGGTATGTGTTGCACAGGCCTTTGCACCTACTCATTCACAAGCTTATCTATAAAACTATGTACTTCATGTTGAGCATATGTTCTACACAGTTCACGTGAGCACTTTTGTTTTAGCTGGCCTGCTCAGAGTTATGTTCAAAAAACATCTATGAGAAGCTTCCCTGTTACTTTCTTGTTCATTGGCAGGGAGATTTTCTTGGTTGTGAAGCACTCCTAGTTCAATCCAGCATAATACAAAGCATGCAGCTATGCTGGCCTCTATTTCACCCACCTTTCAGCTTGAGACATTTTAAGGTGTTTAAGATTCAGTGTGTCTTTACAGCTCACCCAGAATAATGAGAATCTCTACTGGGTCTGGCTGAGCCGGAATTGGTTTTCCCCTGTAGCAGCCCTCATGGTGCTGTGTTTTATGTTGGGAGCTGGCGGGGTGTTGATATCACACTGGTGTTGTGGCTACTGCTGAGTAGTGCTTACACAGCACCAAGGCTCTTTCTGACATTTCCCCCCCCAAAGTGGGACGGGGTGGGCAAGATCTTGGGAGGGGACACAACGAGGACAGCTGACCTGAACTGACCAGAGGGATATTCCATACCATATGACGTCTGCTCAGTATAAAGCTGGGAGAAAGGAGGAAGGGGGTGGGGTCACCCTTGGTCCTCCGAGGCAACCACTACGCATATTGGAGCCCTGCTTCCTGAGAAGGCCTGACATCGCCTGTTCATGGGAAGTAGAGAATAAATCTGTTTTCTTTTTGCTTCCATGCACAGACCTTTCTTTGCTTACATTAAAACTGCTTTTGTTTTACCCACAAGGGTTGTTTTGTTTTCCTATCTTATTTTCTTTCCCCCTTTTTGCCCTGTTGAGAAAAAAACGGAGCGGGGGGAAGTGATAGAGCAACTTGGTGGGTACCTGGCATTTAGCCAAGGTCAAACCACCACAGAATCATTCATAGTTATTCTGGGATCTTAGAGCTTTCTACTGCAGATGTATGTTGAATGGGCATGTATTTTGTGCACAGGGTCATAATCAACTGTATAATACGATGATAATAAAATGATAATAATATGTACATCTCTGCTTGTTATCTCATCTCTTAATTTCAATCTGATCATTCTTTGTGTCTTGACTACTGAGGTTGTATATTCCTTGGGACATGAAGAGTGTGCTAAGCACACCTAGAAGTTGCCCCATAAAACCATCCAGTGACTCTTGCTCCAGTTACTTTCACTCACTCCCACTTTTACTTATGAGCAGACAGGAAATCCTTGTACAGTGCTCATGCAACAAAAAGAGTTTCACAGGCATTATGAAGACTATGTACTTGGCATCTCTTCTAATATGGTAGATGAGGTTTTCTGGAAGGTCTTCAGAAAGCTGAAGTTGAAAGAGGCACTCTGAGGATAGGATTGTGCTAATAAAACCATACAATATAAATGTTAAACAAAGGGATAAGTAAGGAAATCTTCATGTATGTGTTCTCTGATCAAGAAGGAAACTCAGGAAAAACAGGAAAAAAGGAGGTATCTTTTTTAAGTGGAAATAAATGTGCACATAGAATTTATGATAGCATGAAAGGAAATCTCAGGTTTTAATGTTTGATTATCCACTTCCTCAGGGCAAAGCTCTCATTATGCATGCTAGAGTTTCCTAATCTTTTTTCTACCCCTATTTCTAACACTACAGTCTATCACATGATAATGCATTCTCCTTTATATCCTTGCTTGCAAAAATAAGGAGATATACATTCAGCTCAAACCCACAGGCAGCCATTCAGAGTGGAACAGTCATTATTTTCATTCTATCTTCTTGCTAAGCGTTGCTGATGTTAGGAACTCTTGCATCTTGATCAAAGACTTTTGTCTTCAGAAGAGATCCCTGGTTAGATGCTCTGATCAGGATGCTAGTGGTTTGAACTGATGGAACCTGATCTACATTAGCATTTTGGCTCAGACCAGGAGAATGTTCTTTAAACAAATCACCCAGTAGTCCTCACTTAACTTGCATTGGTTCTGTTCAGAGTGCAGTTTTCATAGACCCAAACTAGGTGCCTTTCAGAGCAACCTAGAATTGGAAGATTGTCTCCAAGTGCTTACCAAGCAGTCTCCATGTCTTAAAGAGGGATAAAAATCCAAACCAATATGTTGATCACATTGAGTTGAACTACTCCAGAGCATACCAACCATTTAACCACCAAGAGCTCATGCAACACCTTGAAATGATTTTCAGGCAATATAAAGGATCAAATATCACATGTACCTTCATATTTACTGAGGAGTTCCAGCCTTCAATTCTTTACAAATTCATCGCTCCTTTCTCACCTATCCACCCATCTTCTGTTTCAAAATCCTTTCTCATCTTTACCTAACCTACCTTCTTTTGCCATGCCCTACTGAATCTTTCTGTTATCACCTTCCACTTTTAGTAGTAGTAGTAATAGTAGCAGTAGTAGCAGTAGTAGTAGTAGTATCTTTACTCATTTCCTATTGTTATTGGTTGCAATGGTGATATCTACCCCAGAAATGTTAAATTTGAGTATGAATGCAGCAAAACTGGAACTAATATGAAAAAAAAAGAGAAGTAATTAGGGACAGGTTGTTAATTCGGGAGGAGTTTGCATGGAGAAGAAGAATCACAGAATCATCTAGGTTGGAAAAGACCTTGAAGATCACCTAGTCCAACCATTAAAGAGATGCGAGGGATGTGTAAAGGTCCATCTAATTCAGAAAAAAATGGAGTATAAGGGATGAAATCATCAGAAGACAAATATAGGGCAACTCTCTGACAGTAGTATGTGGATGCCTACAAATGATAGTGAATCTGATCAGCAAATACCAAGTTCACTGGGACAACCGACTGGGTTCTCTGTCAGGTATATGGCTATCTGACTTCGTGTGGGGAGAAATAGACTTGCACCTTCATACTTACAGAACTTTAATTCAATAGGGTCTTTTTATCTGATTCACTAGATTTAAGAACAATAGTTAACAGCTTCATAGCAGTACATAATAGCCTGCACAATTGTAATCATGAATTAATGTTAGCAGTATGCTATTTAGCTAATTTGATTATTGACAATTTTGCCATTCTTTGCCAATTTCCTTGTATTGTATTCATTAATCAACAAATACCTTAATCAGTTTACACCAGTTATATCTTAAGTCTCTGATCTAAGAGGGAAGTGTTAAACCTCAGAAACACTATGTCTCTGAGCTTGGCACATGTGTGGACACCCTTATTCCCAGAATCACTACCTAGAAGAGTCCAGTAAAGACTGTAGTCTCTAGCACTGCTCTGAGGTTCTCATTGCTGGACATCCCAAAAGACCTCCACCAGGGAAAATCAACACTTTCAGAGACTTTTGGGGTCCTCTCCCTCTCATAGTCGATGTCAACAAACCTCTGTATCAGCACTCCTGATTCCAGCCAGGCAAGTGCCATGAAGGCATGCTAGTGCCAAAATTCTGCTAGAAGTCTCACTCATCACCATTTTAGCGCTGGTCTTAGAGCTCCAGAGGCACAAATGTATGTCGCTGGTCTGACTGGGGGGCTTCTCTGCCTTTCAGAACAATTCCTCCAAGGTTGAAAATTACAGTGGCCGCAGAACCCACCTATCTTCTGGTCTGTTCTGTGTTGGGAGAAGATGAGATGAAGTACCATGCTTAAATTTAAAACCCTTTTTCACCCAAATGTACCTCAGGTGCGAGACCAACAAGACAAAAGAAACTGGATTTGTTCATTTGTTGGGAGAGGACATGGCAAGGAGAGAGATCACAGAAGACTTCCTCTGGGGTTATGGAAACTATGGTTTTCATAAGGGTCTAAATATTCCCTTAGGAAATGATCAGAGGAAATCAAGTTACTGGGGAAAAACTAAGATTAGGTAAAACTCAGATTAGAGGTAAAACTCATTATTAAGATAGTACAACTAGCTTGTACTAGGACTATAGAAAAGTTTTGGAATCTCTTTCACCGTAAGTTAATAAGAAAAAGTTAGACAAGTATCTGCACAAATTATTTAGACACACTTGATCTGCTAAAAAATAGGAAGTAGATTATGTGATATTTTGAGAGCCCCTTTGTATATCTATAACTGTGATACTTGAGTCAGTAACTTCTGATACTTGAGTCATATTACAATTAATCCAAATATAATCACATTACTAAACAAATGACATTTTTAATCTGAAATTTGGTAGATAAACTAACACAGGAAAAGAAATATTAAACAAATACATTGCTGTTGACAGTTTGAGTGATATCTTTCTGTTTAGCAGGTTTCCTTTCTAAGTTTCTTTAAAATAAATGAATGAGATGATGTACCAGATGAGACAAATAATGCTTCCTGTATACACGTAGTTCAGATTCTGAAATTCTTAACCTTATCCATTAAAATCAAATCACATACATAAAAATAGCAAAATATCCCTCTTCCTATTGGTTTGACATGAATGTGAAAAAGTCTCTGAAAACTTCTACACAGAAACCTTTCAACAGAGATTCTTCTGCCTTTTGCTGTTTAAGAACAAAGAGCAATGGTATAAATGTTGGATGATTTTATTTCACTCTTCTTTGTGCCCCTTCGCACTCATACCATAATCTAGATAATCGCCATTGTCAATACAGACATGGAAGGTTAAAGTTCAAGAAAAATTCAAGAACTCTGTAAACAACACAACACATAGGCAGTGAAGATGAAAACTTCCACAAGACTACTTAGTTTACTGATTTATAATTCTGTAAATATATGCAATATCTGCTCTACAGTGATATGGAATAAAGAAAACCAGAATTGACTCTTAGATATTGTCTAGTGAGCATTTCTATTGAATACTTTGGTGTTACAGTAGACTGTGAAGTCAAAAGTACGATATTTTCTTCTCACATCACTACTTCTTCCAAATGGTCATTCTTTTAATGAATGCACAAATAGTCAAAAACATTTGGTGTAGGAAAAGCAGCATATTTTGCTAGTCATTATCTATTTGTAACTAGCAGTTGAGAGACTTTTTTTTCCTGAACCAGTATCTTTATCTGATTAAGTGACTTGGTTAGTAGAAGGTTTCTGAAAAATGTGGTGGTTTTTTTTAGTAATTTGACATTTGCGAAGAAGTCATTATTTCGTTCCCCAAATGACATTTTAGGAATTGAAATTCCATTTGCATATAACCTTTGGCATAATTAATATACTAAAAATTATTATTTGAAAGAGGTGTAAACCTGCTCTCCTATACTATAAATGTGTAACTGAGGTCATAATTATCATTCAGATATTAGTTATCCTGTATTCAATTTCACAACTCCTTACACAAGGCGTCCCAGTTTAAAAAAAAGGTCTTTTGTTTTTTCTCTTCCTTTATCTGGTCTAAGCCTCTCATTTGTTTCCAGTGTCAGTTTTGTTAAATGAGTTGTTTCAATAGCTTCAGTCATAAAAATTGAAGACAAAAGCAGAATGTTCCTGCTGCGGATCAATCATTATTGATTTCAGGTTTAGGACCCGTATTAGGCACTACAAGCCTGTTTGGGAGAAAGAATAGCTGTTTAACCCTACCTTGGCACTTGGATACTGAATTTCAGTAATGACAGTGAGTGCTGTACTTGATACCCAGGCCACTATGGAGAAATGGGCAGAACATAGGAAAAGATAGCATTACTAGAGGTATTATAATTTTCCAAAAGTGTTAAAATATCTGTATACATAGCTATTATATATTCTTTATAACAATGGAAAAAAGGTCAATCCAGGAAAAAAATTGCAAACCCCCACATTCTTTGTGCAAGTGGTATGTCTCCCTTATCAAAGTACAAGTACTAGTCAGAATTGTGTGGTATATATTGTATGTAGGCTCCCAGAAAACTTTGGGTACATTTTGAAGAGCTGTTTAATCAGCACTGTGTGTAGCCACACCTTAATCTGCGATAAGTATTGTAGCAAATATTAGCTAGATCTTAATGTTGAGCCTTTGTTATAGAAAGTTTATCTAGCCAGAACAAAGTATAAACATCTCTCATGCAGAGCAATGTTTAACCCAAAGGAGGAAAGGATAAGGCAGTAGATTGTTTTAAAGAACTTGTAGCACCTCTAGTACCACCAGATATTCTGAGCATTACTTGTAAATGGCTAGGTTGTACTGTTAGGCTCAGCTCTAAACCAACAAACAAAAAAGAAAAAAACCACAAGTCATAACACTGAAGCATGTAACACCCTATGAGTAATAATTATTCATTGATTACATTTTGTTTCTGTGTAAAAACAATCTAGGAAAGGATTTTGATGATCCAGAACTGGGGAATTCATGGAATAAATGAAGTCTGAACAGAAGATAAGCAATTTTTATAAACTGAAAGATATCCAAGTAGTCTGAACTTTCAGTTTAAACATAAATAAGTAAAAGGGAGTTTTATAAAGACAAGGAAGAAAATATCCTGCTTTTCTGCATTCTAAGATACTTTTATAAAATATGGAGTTTTTTAAAAAATGAAAACTTGTGATTTCCTCTTAAACTCAGGTCTGAATATTTCTAACACTTACTTCCAAGTTTTTAAAAAGGTTGCTTTTAGGAAAGCACTGGGCTTACACTGAAGCTGTGGACTGGTCTTCTGTGGGATGTTTAAATGCCCAAGGAATAGAGTTGTTGCAAAAAATGTTTCACCAGACTAGTGCCATTTCACTTTAATTCCTTGCACCCTTGGCTTGCTGTTGACCATCAGCCATCACTGTCAGATATGAAGTCTGAAGCCCCAGAAAAGGCGGTTTTATAGCAAGACATAAAAGAACATAGGGAAGCAGAAATCCTACAAAAAGCATAAAATTAATCAAATTACTAAAGATGAGAAGAAAGAATAAGCACAAGAGGTTATCAACAGAGTCAGAAAAGCTAAGGCAGAGCTAGAGAATAAGGTAAAGGCAAGCGAAAAACTAATAAGAAATAATGTTAAGAAGGCCAGTGTGTTTAAGATCTCTTCTGTGTTAGTCTTCAACAAAAAGTTTAACTTGGGTTAATATAGCTAACAAAGGCTCTGACTAGAACAGAAAGTGAACAGGTTAGAAGGTACTTGGATGATTTCAACTAGGCATAAACAAATGAAATTCAGCTTCTGATAGTTTGAGGATTTGGTCCAAGAGTATCAGTCCAGTTATCTCTGAGCGCTGTTGAATGGATGAATGAGAATGAGGTTCTGGAAGACTAGATATAGCTGCTTTTTTTTTTTTTTTTTTTGGCAGGGGAGAGGTGGTATACACAGGTGAGCTGTCACCAGACAATCTGAGTTTGGATCCCAAAAAGCTGCTGGAACTGATAAACAGCTTTGTAAGCAACTCGAAAGTAACACAATGGAAAATAACAACATGGCATTTTCAGTAATGAATTATTTCAGAATAAGCTAGCTCTTCTTCTGTATGATAGTACATGTTATGACTTTAATAGAAATCTTCCATGATGCTGTCAAGATGAAGCTGAGGAAAAAATACAACATTAAGGTGGGGAATTGAAAGATAGACATAGCTTATTGGAAAGATATATTCATGGTTTAACATCAAATTGGAAGAGATGTATCATGCAAGGTGTTACAGAAATTTTTCCTCAAGTAGGAACCTAGTCAGCATATTCATAAATAGCTTGACTGAATAAACATAAGATTTGCAGACGTACCATACTAGAAGTTATTTTCCAGTAGTTTGGAGGAAAGGAACGTAATTGAGGATGGCAGTGATGGGGCTAGGAAGTGAATCAGGTAAAAACCTGAAAAAAAACCCCCAAACAACCTGAAATCAGGTAAAAATCAGGAACTGTACATTCAGAGTACATTATATCAGAGCGATGCAAGTGAGATTTCCACCTTCCACAAACCAACCCTTCCACCTGTCAGGGAACAGCAAAGCCCAGCTGCCCCCTCGGGGACATGAAAACATGGTCAGCAGAACAGGGGTCACTCCAGCCAATGCCAGGTCCCACAGTACCCAAGAAAGTGATCAAGGAAAACAGATGGCTGCTAAGTTTAGCCAGGAGTCCAGATCCTCAGGTAAATGCATGGCAATGAGGCAGGCCCAAGGTCAAGCCAAAAAGTCAATCTGCAGGTCAGGTCCAATGACAGTAACCAAGGCCAATGATAGTAACAATACAATGATCATCAAACAGGACCACAGTGACAAGGCAGGACTGAGTTCATACTGGGAAGTCAGCCTGCAGATCACAGGCTAGAGCTTTAGGGTTCATGGCCAAGCACAACAGTAACTGAGCTGGCAATCAATACCCCTACAACAGAAATCAGACAGGCACTGACAGCCCAGGACTAAGCTTAAATAATTCTCCTGGACCCTGTGGAAAGGGTGTGTGAGTGGAGGCCTCAGGTGAGGCTGATTGGGGCCATTAAGACCTATCAGGGCCCTGACAGCAGCCTCTCCTCCCAGCAAGGTACAACCTCACAGACTTTTGGGTTCATTGAGACCTTGATATAGAGTGATTTAATTGCTGTGGAGTGTCAGTGGGCTGTTTCAGGGCACATAGAACCATGATGGGAAAGGGATGTGATGATGTGGCATAAAGTGGTATGAGAAATGTGAGGCTGGATAGGGGGGTTCAGGCTGGCTATGAAAGTGTAGGCCACCACTAGAGGGTTTAAGGCAATGAAAGGAAATGGGTCTGGTCTCTTTTTGGTGAAAATGGAATTTTGGAGAGGATAGAGAACATTACTTTTTCAGTTACTAGTGGTAGTATTTCTTCACATTTACCTTTACCTGATGTTACAAAGCAAGGTGTAAGAGACTCATCCCTTCTGTAATAAAATATATTTGAGCTCCTGCATTAAAACAGATCAGATCCAAGTCTTTTAAATATTTTCTATCTATGTGAATTTATGATTGCATCACTCTTTATTTCAATAACCTATTGACTCTGAGAAGTCTTTGCTTTGGTGGGGGTCAGGAACTAGATGAAGTACTGCCCGTGCAGGGTTTTTGGTAATTACTTGTAAACAGTATCCTAAGAAACATGGATGTCTGACTAAAGACATGAGAGTTTCTTGTGAAGAACTGCTAGAGGGCAGTGACTGTCACAGCTGAGACCAGCTGGGGGCTGAGGGCAGTTGTACAAAATTAGATTCCATTTCAAGGTATGCAACTGATCAGTCCTTTCTTTTTGCACTTCTGAGAGTCCACAAGGCAGGATGGGGTGGTAAAAGGAATGTGAATTTGGACCTTCCCCTCCACAGACTTGGCCACTCTCTACTTCTGCTGTTTGCTTTTTGTGTTAGACTCTAACTCATGTGAAAGCACAGAGGAAACAACGTGCTCCCCCGTCTTGTTTGAGCTAAGAATTTTGAGTCAGCATGCAAGGCTTTAACTTCCGTTTTGAATGCGACTGCGTCAATGTAAAGATTCTGTAATGGTATTTGTTCAAGTTAGGAAGCATCTTAGTTATATAACGAATGTACAATGCAGTGTGCCAAAAAATAGAGTACAGTCATGTGGAGCTTCTCTTTGCCTGTTGATAACTTAGAAGACTGACACTAATGAGGTCCCTTGATAAGCAAAGGCAGAACTAAAAGCATCCTAACTTCAAAAGGATTTTGCTCTTCAAATATTAAAGTGATGCAGTAGAGAGAAAGGGTTTACAGTTGTGGAATCCCATGAGTTAAGTCAAACTGCTTGAAGATTAAAAGCCATATCTGACCTTGTATCACAGATATATAAATGATGGAAATTCTGTTCAGAGGAGATTATTGTCCCAGTTTCTGTACAATTTCTAAGGGAACTTCCCACAGGGGACTGTGTGGCTGAAGTTTTATAAGGCCTGACATTGCTGGGGATCACGTGAATGTTATGCATGACTTTGTGAGCATCAGACAGGAGTTTTTCTCACATCTACATGACTGGTAACCACCAATGAGGAAAAATATTAGTCATGCTTCACTAAGGATTTTAGAGAAGTTACGAGAACTGTGATAATATCCTAAAAATAAAGCCCTAGGAAGATTTAAAATGCTAAAACAAAATAAAATATATTGGAGTATATAAAAAAGATAGGCAAAGAAAAATAGAGTGATTTACAGGGCGCAATTTTACTATCCTAAAAATATTTTGTGTTTCTCACCATCTCTTAAAAATTTCCCAGTCTGTGGCTACTGTGAGTGTCTAACAGCAATAGATCTTGGCTGCTTGTATAGGGTCTCTGATTCCAGGAATGAATACTTCTGTGCAGGTAAATAACTCATGCACCTTAACCAGGTGATTGTCAAGTACTTGGTGTTCTTGGTTTTCAGCCATTGAATCTATTTTGCTGTGTTTCACAGTCTTTGCGTGAACCTAGCCAGATGTCAGGAGCTCCCTTCTCATTAGTTCAATGTTCAGGAATGGGACAGAAGTAGTGTAAGAGTGGGAAAACGAAGCTGGTGAGATGTTGTATGTGCTAGACAGAGGAAAGACTGTCTTCGCTGGGGTGGGGTGAGGAACAGAGATACAGTGTTGGTTTTAGGTGTTAGGAGAGTAGGTGTGGCAGCGGGGGGCCGAGCTTTCAGTTGGGGAAGCGATCTAGTAGGAAGGCCAGGAAGAATATTATCATAGAATAATATAGGCTGGAAGGGAGCTTGGGAGGTCACATTGTCCAACCTCCTACTAAAAGCAGGGTTAATTTACGTGTTGTATCAGATTGCTCCTGAATTCTTAGAGACTATGGGATCTTGATCCAGGCTCAGGGAATGTGTACAGTTTCTGACAGGGAGAGGCAGGGGCTGCAGTGACTCCTCTCTGCCACTTTCCATGCAGTGGGCCATTAACAGAATGCTCTAGAAAATGGGTGTGTATGGCATACCTCTTGCTTATGCAGGTTCATGAGGTGCCATGGAGCCAGCAAGGGCTGCCCTTCAACTTTTATGCCAATAAAAATATGGAGACTGGATATAAGAATGAAAATATACTTTTGACAACCAGTTTTGTAAAAAATTACTCCTTTATGTGGGAAAATAAAATATAGAAGATATTAAGTGTTGCATTGAGCAGGGAGATCCCAATTCAAGAGTGGCATTTTGAAAAGTTTAACTGCTGCTGCTGATTATCAGTTGAAAAATCATAAACAATTTGGGGAAAAATTTTTTCAATTCACGGGGAAAATTCAACTCAATTCTTAAATCTTGAGCAGTTCCCTTGGTTTCCCTTGAGGCTTCTCAAATTCACTCTAGGATTCAAATCCCTGTTCAGGTGTGCTGTGCGGTCATTTTATGAAGCTGACCAGTGTCTTGCAGAGATTAGAAGGAAAGTACTGCTTCCCTGAAGAGGAGTCAGAACATATTCTGGATAGGTAGATAATATTTCATATTTTGGTGGGTCTTTTAAGTTGTTTTTAACTGTTGTGTTTCTCTTCTGGTAATAGGATTCAGATTTGGGTAGCTCTAATGTCCTAGATTTAGTTAGCACATCAAAGGGACTTGAGGGGTATGTAAAAATGGATCCTGAAGGTTTTTTTGAGTTTTGTTAAAAATACAGAGCAGTTAGCTCCCATTTTCATAATAGTCCTTTTACCATTATAGCAATTCTGAAGTAACTTTGCCCGTAGAACTTTTTTGTTCTTGTTCAGATAAAAACCTCATGCTTAAAGAGTCCTGCAGATGCTTTCAAATGGACCAAAAAGGAAGGGTTTGGACACCTACTTGTATGTCTTTTCTTGGGAGGCAAGGCTGCAGATGGCTGAGATATCTCTAAAAAGTACAACCTTTTTTATGAGAAAGGAATGATTAAGCACTGCAGGACTGAGCATAATGTTTAAATGCATTAAAAGTTGAATGCCTGTTGTGTTGCTAAGAGCTGCTGATGGTACTATATGTTCTTGAAACAGGAATATTTGTCTTGATTTGCAGTCAGTTCTCAAAAGCAATGCATACTTTTATGATTTAGATTTGACGATTGTTATCTTCAGTCATTTTATGTTCCCATCTTTACAAGTGTGTATTTGTAATTTGAAACGGAAAAATATTGGAATCCAAAGTCTTCAAATTTAGCAGAAATGAGTAGGATTTTCACTACTTGGAAAGTGCTAAATGCCTTTTCCAGGATCAGAGATTTGTAGTTTGGGAAATCTTAATATCAAACAAATAGTTTGATTTCCAAGAATGTATGTGGTAAATAATATCAACAAGGGAAAACTATATCTAAGTGATGAAAGAACTTCTATGTAGTGATAAGTTTAGCTCCCACATTGTTAACACATTTGATTAGGGAAAAGTACAATCACTGGAGGAAAAAAATGGGGCATAACAACAACAAATTAGAAATGGCATGAAAAATTGTAAATTACAATTTATTATATGTCTCAATCACAGTGAAATTAATTTCTCCTAACCTCTGTTCCATCTCTTCTTCTTTCTGTATAAATCCAGGCTTAGGATTTCAGATACAGAAATAGACATGAACGTGCTCACAGGAGTAGCAATAAACTTACGTTTCCAGTTCAACGAATTGAGACAACTCCTGTTCAGCACAGTAGGAACTTGATTATGTAGTCAATGTTGTCAAGTAGACACAGAATGCCTGATCTTCCAAACAACACAGACCAGAACTCAAATGGACTTCAGAGTGGTCTTTCCCTGTGGACCTCACATCTGCATCTTGTAGTGCTTACCTTGTGACAAGAAAAGAAGGGAAACAGAACTTCATGTAAGTAAAGTAACCTCTTTCCTCTGACTTGGTATTTACCTCTTACAAGAGTCCATGAAAATTCTTGCTGGTATGTTTCTGCTTCCACAGGAGGCAAGCAGGACTTTTGGGTTTTCATACCGAATTGTGAGCATATTGCAATTACATGACATAGCTACAGAATGTTCCTCCCCGATTTGAAACACTTGTTGTATTAGCACATTATTACTCCACAAACCAGAACACTGTTATCTGCAACCACTGATAGTATAATTTAAACCGAATGAAAACCTATATATACCTATCCTAGAAAAACTGGAGGGGTGTACATTTTTTTTAAAAACCCTTTTTTGTTTAAAAAAAAAAGCAAATAAAGCTGTTTACTACCCCCGTATGTATTTTCAAGCTGAGCATTTAGTTTTATAATTACATTTCTTCTTATCACATTTATTAACATATTTTCCTTTGCTAAAAGCCTTGTGGGTTTATATTTAAAAATTAGTCTTTATTTTTATTTATGTGATGAAGCCAAAACCTGGCAAACTTTCCAGAAAAAAAAATCTCATTCTTTCTGAGTGTTAAACATGGTGTATGTGCCACAAAGGAAATGCAATAGCTTGATTTTGTGAACTATATTGTTGGCTTGAGGGAGGAGAGCAAAGACTTACTTTGACAAAAGAACTCATAATTAATGCAAGAATAGGATAAATATACTATAAAGGGATACCAAAATATATTTAATATAACTATTTCTGTCTTTGTAACAAACATTCTTATAGGCATTAAACTGGCTTTTTTTTTTCCCCCCTCAGTTTCATAAGGGAAATCAGGCTTAGATAGTCAGAACTAAAAAAAAAAAGAGACATTGAAAAATAGATTTGTTACACCTGGGATGCTAGAAAGGAACTCATTTGTGAAATAATTGTCTGAACTGAATTACAGCCTCCTCCTCTGCTGCTTGCGTTCAGTACTCTAGGTTATAAGTTCTCATTGCTAAAAGTTACAATCTAATAATAATAGTAATAACACTAGTACTAGCACTAGAAGCTGCAAATGATGATGTGTTCCCTTTGTGTTAGGTATTACACAAACACAATTGAAATGGAAAGATCAAGGGAAAAATAGATGCTATTATTTTTCCCATTTCACAACAATGAGTCACAATACATTTAAGCAAATTTCCACTGTTCTCCTGAATTAGGATTTGATTCTGGAGTGAGGGTTAGAGCACACTGACTACATCTGAATTAATCTTTGCTTGTACGCTGCACTTGCCCCCTGCCTCCTGCTGCTTTAATCGTCCATGTTAGGCACCTCTTGTAGCATGTGCAGGACACATGCCTACACTTCCTTTGAATGAAAACATATTCAGTGAAGGGAAGAGTAGGTTCTAATCTTCACAGTTTCACTTAAAATGGAAGAGAATCACAACAGGGCATCTGTCAAGGATTGAGAGCTGAATTAGATAAGCGTAGCTGTGTTTGATCAGAGGTCCATCTAACACAGTATCTCACTTCTAACAGTCATCAGTGGTAGACGCTTGTGGTGGAGTATAAGAGCAGACAAACATAGTCCAAATACCTTGCCACCTTTGTTCTTTTAACACAATTAACATCTTTTGTGTTTCATAGCCACTGGTGTCTTTTTTTCCCCACACCAGAAATCTTCCAATCTCTTTTTAAACCTACAGGAACTCTAAAAACTCATCAATTCTTGTAGCAAGGAGCTATGTATCTTAAATCTACCCTTTGTGAAATGGTGTGTTGTATTTTTTTTTTCTTTTTTTCTGGAAGCATTGCACCTTTGCTGGTCGTTGCTGTTACTGAAAGAGACAGATAACAGCTTCCTACCCTCTGCAGGCCATGCTTGATTTTGTAGGTCTCTAGCATATTTTCTCCCCGGTCACCTCTCTTCACAGGCTAAATAATCACATTTTATTAGCTATTCATGGACAAAATCAATGCAATATTCTGATACTCCTTATCTTTCTACCACTATTTTTTTCCCCTCCTACAACCTTCTTCAAAGCCAGAAGCAAAAACACATGTGGAGTTCAAGATACAGATCTCATAGCTTTGTACAGTGGCACTATGCTTACTGGCTTTTTTTCCTCTCTCTCTCTCTCTGAACAGGTCTTAAAACTGGATTTTCTTTTTTGACCAACAGTAAACACTGAGCTGATGTTTTCACAAAGTGTTACTATAACCCCAAGAATTCTTTCGTAAGAGTCATATTCAGCTCAGAATCCACAACTGTACATACAAATTTAGGATTCTTCCCTGTCCATACTCTTCCTCAAACAGTTTGAACTTCACAAGTTTCCTGTTGGCTCACTTTTCCAGTTGTCATGGTCACTATGAATGGCAGCCTTGTCTCCTGGAGAAGAAATATTTCTTGCTCTTCCCAAGCCCTTCCAGTTTGGCATCATCTGCAAGCTTGTTGAGTGTGTACCTTGTCCTATCATACAGACTGTTGAGACATTAAACAGAAAATTGAAGGTGTTCAGTCACTCGTCTTCCTCTCTTAATGATTTTCAAAGTTTCAGAAGGTGTTTTCTTTTATTATTCTCAAATACATAGAAAGTTGTTGTTTCTTCTCAGGTGGTTCTCTCCACAGTTTGCAGTTGAAGGTTTCCTTTTATAAGATTTTTTCTATTTTAGTTTATTATCCAATTGCATTATTTTGGTAATAAAGATGGAGGTGATGGAGAGGCCCTTCTGTCAACCAAATATTTGGATATGGCTTGTCTATTAAGGAATATTGTCTAAGAAATTCCATAGAATGTAAAGGACGTTTTGGATCCTATACTAGGGAGTGGACAGGTACTCCATATTTAATATTAATTCTTTCAGTTTTAAGATGTGTTTTCTTTATTATATCAATTTGTCTCTGATACAGCAAGGAAATGAATATTTTGATGCATTAGACTGGAAAAAGTATAGGTATGTTGACCCAAAAAGACCAGACCATTGAATTAAAATAATTGATGCATATGAAAAATGAACTGTGAAAATAAGAGAGATTTGAGAGATGTGATGTTTCCTTAAAACATCCCTTAGGCTTCTTGTGCTCATCCATTTGTTTTATATTGTAAAAGGGTCTTCTAACTATTGGACTAAACTACTGACTGCCACTTGATGTTCAAGTGATCTTGTACCAACAGAATTAAGTTCTGGAACAAATAACTTCTCTCTTCTCGTGTTTGCTACCCTTATATTTTAATTTTCTGTCAGTCTGTATCTTGTTAGGTTTGAAGCACTTGAATCACTGTATTTTCTCAAAAAAAATAGAATAGAATGGAGATCCTGTTATGTTGCTAACTATATCTGACTCAAAATAGATGAATTTGAAGTGGGTGGCCAGAATTACAGGCAATATTCTAGATGAGCTCTTACATAATAGCATTTGAAGTGGAAAACTGGAAATAGTTTGCCTGACGCATCTTAGCATTATATTTGCCTCTTCTATAACTTCTTCAAACTGGTGGTTCACAGTCTGACTAACCACAGATATTTCTTTTTCCCCTTGCCTTGCAGCTGGTTTAAGCTGAGATTCTTAGTGTTAGTTCGCCAATATATACGATGGGAAACTTCTGTACTTTCACATATTGTCTCATTTGTATGGCTCCATTGTCAAACTCTTCCAGTTTGATTTGTTCCATTTCTTCTCTGACAAAATGTTTGTGGTGACTCTTGAGTCTTTCTCCTAGCCCCTGCTATCCTGGCACATCACAGCGGAGAATTGTTGAGTCCCTTGAGCACCAAGCAGGCAGCTCTGAATGTTACACTCTGCTCTGAAAATTTTCATTCCCCTTGGTTTTCTCCTTTACTTTTTCTTGTCTCCTTTAGTTTCTTCCCAAATTCAGTAGTTCTAGCTCATGTCCTCCCCAGATCAAGGTTTAAACAAAGCAAGTACTCAAAAATATATCAGACTTTCTGTGCTGTACTGTGCCTAGAAATGGCAGGAAGTTGATTTCTAGGAGCACAGCAAGTTTAGTCAATGTTCATTGTCTCTAGTGGTGTAGACAGGTTTGTTGTTCTGAGGTACCGTCAAGAAACATCCAGAGCAGGACTGCTCCACGAGGGAGGACCAGCAATAACAGAGGGTGGCTGCAGTGCAGGTAGGGGTACTGCTCTCCCCAGTGAGGGCACAATTGCCCCACATCTGAACAGGGTGGGTCATAGGAGGGTTCCACCAAAACAGGGTGATTCATCAGGTCCACTGTACCCTCAGGGATCCCAGTCAGGAGAAAGAGATGCAGCCAGAGACAAAGAAAGAAAAGGAGGCAGGGTTAAAGACAAGTTTATAGGTCTGAAGTCCATCCAGGAGAGAAGAGGATATGTACAGCTACAGGAGTCACAGGCAAAGTGGAGTAAACAACCCGTGGTGGATCTGGGGTTTATTTAAGAGAAAAAGAGACTAGACATCTTACTCTATTTGATGACTAACACACTTGCTTCCACTGCAGAGCTGCATTCTCTAGAACCTATATAGTCTGTGCACAGGTGGTTTTGTCTCCTGTCCCTTCATTAATCAGAGGATTCAGAATGTGCTGTTTTGGTTTAGTTCAGTTGTTACCAAAATTTACAACCAGCCTGTAGCAGTTGCAGCTAGCAGATGCCTGTCTGAGAATTCAAAAGTTCAATTTCAGACAGTCATCCACAACTAATTGTCTGCAGCCTGTAAGAGTTAGTAGTTTAAGTTATGCTTTTCACCTACAAAAGCAACATAGCTCAGTCTCGGACTGAAGGACTGAGCCTGAGCTTAAATGGAGTTCCTGGACCAATCTGTAGAGCTTGTGTGGGGGGAGGTCCCAAGTGAGAGTGGTGAATGCAATTTAGGCCTATTAGCGTACTCACAGCCCTGTATTCATGAATTGCCTAAAAAGCCTTCTGAAACTTCAAACAACCAACTCAAATTGTTATTGATGAGCTAAAATATTCTGCTCCATTTTATCATTGCTTTTTTTTGTTCTCATCTTATGCAAATTTTCAGCTCCACCCATCTGATCTAAAAGGAAGCATTAATCTGTTTATATTCTAGAGGTGAAGCTGGCTGATGTTGCCACCTGCTTCTTGTGTTTCACATGTGGTGTAAATCCAAAGTATGCTGTAATAAGGGATTCCAAACCACAGTCAATTATGTTAACCAAGAAGGCTTTAGAAGACCTGGTTCAGTCAGTTGCAAATACACATGACCTTGCAGGATCTTACCCTGAGTTCTTTTTGATCTGGTCAGATGCAAGACACTTCCAAATCAGAAGCAACGTAGCTGCAATGCACTGGGAGTAATGACAAAGCAGCTCATCTGTGCATGCTAAGCTAGTCTGGAAATAGTTTTGTTTCTGAAAGTATTCCCTCCTTTAAAATATGCTGATACCAGATTTTTCAATCTAGTAAATAAAGGAAGACAAGGTGCTCATTAAAAGTAATGTACTTTATACCTTGGCCATATGCTGCATATAAGCATTTATAAATGTATTATTATTCCAGTGACAACAGTAGATCTTTAGAGAAATGTTCCTGTGAAAATACAGTCCGCATATGTCTGCAAGACTGGCAATCACTGCAGTGATTAACATACAGATACCCTTATGCTAATCCCTCGGTACAATTTTTATTACATCAGTCTACCTCCAACTATGGAGAAACTTTGATTTTATATTTATCTGAAAGAAAATAAAGAAAACCAATAATGTCTTTTAAAAAGAAATGTTCCATTTCAGACCAGAACAAAGTTAGGAGAGTGCTGTGATTTGAGCTATACCAGGCAGCTGATGCAATCATTTCTGCATGAAGTACTGCCCATGTGCAGAATATAGCTCAATAAGCAATACTTTTGGGTAACAGATAATTTATACCATTTGGTTTATCAGCTGAGGCGGGAAGTGTGATTCTTAGCCAACTGACCAGTCAGAGTAAGCATGTCTCTGAGTGGACAGCCAAAAAGGTTCCTGTCCATACCTTCCAGACTGGAGGTATGCTGGTTTGTCAGCATGCCAAGACACTTACTGTTTTCCTTGTCTTGCTGCCCAAGGAAGTGTATGTGCAGGATCTTTTCTCTGTGTGGGTCTGCTGTGGTTTTGCCAGCAAGCAAGTCTGTCAGTGCACAAATATACTACAATACTACTTTAGACAACTTTTATTCGTTTGGATAGGGACAGCAGATTTTGGGGAAAAGAGAAGGAGGAAAACATACTGTAGCAGAAAAGAAGGTGCTGTCTACTGTGGATAAATTAAATATGTTTAAAAGTTCACCCACTTTTTTTATATTTGACATGCCTGGACTAAATTCATGCAGTTGTCCCTTCATAAGCTATAGATGGGTGACAAACAGGTAATTGTTTCAGATTATAAATATTTCATTTTTTAGATAAAGTGAAGAAACAGAATGTGTCGTGTCCTGCCTTTCTGAAAGATTTTGGGTATGTCACTTAAAATATTAAAAGGTCATTTCTCTTTCTCATCACAAGGCTTTGATCTTGAATAACTTTTTTCTTCTTTGAAGAAAGCACTTGTCTCATATTGAAATGGTACAGAAATCATAATTTTGTCAATGTTAAAATGCAGGTGTTGCTGTAAGTATGGCTGCTATAGACCTGGTCTAATGCATTTTTTTTTGCAGTTCAGCTCAGCTGTTCTCAGTCCTTTCAATACTGTTCTTTAAGCAATTGGTTTTATGTGGCCTACAAAATTCTTGTGTGTGGAGCAGGGTGAGCTCTATTCTAGGACTTGCAAAAATAATAGCTGATAAGAATCTATCCTCTAGCTGCCCCCTCCTTACCAATTTCATTTCCTCAGCACTTGGGTATACACATTGTCATATCTGCATTTAGCATAATGGCTGGCAGAAACCTCTGTCAGGACAGAGAAGCGGGGAATGTGTATGTAGGTGTAGGCAAAAGACATATCTAAGTATAGAAATGAAAGAGAAGGGGGTTAAAAAGTCATGATGAGAGTAGTTTAGCACTAGAACAGATTGACCAGAGAGTTGGTGGAATCTCCGCCCTGGGAGATTTTCAAGACCCAGTAGGGCAAGGCCCTAAACAATCTGATTTAGCTTAATAGATAAGCCTGCTTGGTGCAGACCTCTGGAGGTCACTTCCAGTCTAAGTTTTTCTGTGATGTTCTGAATCAGCACTAACCAGACAGTAACCTTCTACAGAACTATCTAATTCAGAAGATTCCATATCTGCTTATTTTATCTTACTAGCTCTTAATGTTGTTCCTCAGTTATGCCAAATTAGCAAAATTAGCATTTCTTTGCACACAAAATCAGCCTTGTTCATATGCCATAATTACTTTTACTTCACACCTTGCAAATTTAGGCAGGCATCTCAATGATTAGATGTTATAGCTCTGTTAACAATATACTGACTGTGCTTTTGAACATCTTTGTGTCAAGGACAAGAAACTGACTTCTTGTTTGTGGAACACTGCTTATGCATGTGGCTTAGTCTAGGGGCACTTCCAATGAGTAAGATTCATGGGGGACAGGAAAGAAAGTAGTTTCCTCTCCCTCCTTGGCTCTTCTCCATCTCCTCCCCCTCTACATTTTGCGTCAACTGCAGGCTTCAAATCAGTCCCTAACCTGTTTGTTCTCTGTTTTCCTGGAAGTTCTTAACCCTTTTTTCATTGCTAGGGCTCACTGTTCTGCTCTGAATGCTACACATTTCAGAGGCAGCAGGAAAAATGAAAAAAATTCACAATGATGACAAAATTAGTTATGAAGGAATAGATCCTACCTAATTCAGCCAGGAATTTCCTTGGGAAACAGTAATGTAAACCATCATATGCAGCAATCTCGCAACCTCTTGCATTATCATTTTTCTAGTGTTTGTTTTTTACTGAGAGACTCTGGATGGTTTTTTTTTTCCACAATACATTTCTGGACGCTTACTCTCAGTCTCTAGCAATCTATACAATTTTTGAAACTACCCACATTCTACAGCTAATTGGGCTATTCGGCAAATTCAGATGAAAGGACTAAATCTTGACAATATGAATAATGTTTCCTCCAACTATTAGACTCAGATGGTAATTAATGGAAGTCACAAACCCAAAGTCAGTGTTTTCCTAACTGAAGGTGTATTTTTCATGGGTTTCCCACACTGATGATAAACTCTTACCAAAGTCTTTCTTTAGTGTACAGTTACATATGACAACTGTACTATTGATATAAATTATGTTTTTAAACTGTACAGGTTGCACATCCTGGTGACCTGCTCCTGAAATATCTCCTGTGGGAATCAATACAAATGTTCTCTTGTAAGTGACTGCTGAATGGAATCACTCCTGAAGTGCTTAACAGTTCACATTCATAAGGAGACACTTTACAGTCTTGCAAAGTCTAGTTTCTATTGAAAATTTCAGCATTGTTAGCCTTACATTTTCAGTTTCAGTTCACAGCTGATGTAGTCTGTAGCTCAATGAAAGTTCAGGCACCACATGAACGCTGCCCCTTAGTTTCCAAATATGGAGGTTTATCCTTCCTTAGATTGACATTGTTGTGCTGTATAAATTGGGGCATCCTTTACATCTACCTACAAAGCAGTATCCATTTGCAATTAATAGTGTCAGGGCTTAGAGTATGCTTCCCCTGTTCTGGGAGTTTAGCTGACTGCACTCATGCCCAACTCACTGGTAGGAGCTATACTGAAGAAACAGACAAGACTCAACAGAGGTCCTTTCTCCTTGTCTTGGGAGCTGCCTTCATGCTGACGTTCTCTCCCTTGGTCCCCATCTGAGCTGCATTGCAGCCATGCCTGTGCCTGCTCACCTACTCCGCTGCTCTGGAGCCTGACCCTAGCCCACACACTGGAATTTTCATCTTGCCCACAGACTTGTCTGTCACTGTGTACTCAGCTGGAGTTCACTGGGCTTCAGCTTACCTGCTCACTGTCTCCAGACCTGGTATTCATCCCGACTTGCTGACATGACTTCCTGGTGTGATCCCCGACCTGCCTCACTGCTGTGCACTTGTCAACAGTGATTGCCACGCGGACTTGGCAATCTGAACTCTTGGTTGAACCTGGAGTCTTGCTTTCCCTTAGGAAGCAGACTGTCCTTAGTGTACCCTGACAAATAGGCAGCAACTGAGTTGCCCCCAAGTTAATAGCTCACTTTCCCAGGTTTTTTTGTATGCAAAAATTAGTAATAGGGAGTTCAGAGCCCTGTGTGAACTAACAGTAAAGAAGATTTATGTCCCAGTATTATTAAGACTGATTAATGTTTAGCATGAAGAGTCAAGGAAAACTACTCCTTGTGACCTGACCCATAAAAAGGAAACAGGGAATTGCAACCTCAGTGTGCTCTCTAAGACTCACGCCTTTCAGAGAGACAAGTTTTTAAAAGTCATGGTGACAACAATGACACTAACATGATCTTTAAGCAAAACAAAAGCATTTTAGTGTTATGTAATTTGGATTGTATGAAAATCAGCCCTTTGCACTAGTCACAATGTGTATATTTGACCTTAAGTCCCAGTGGTACCATTGGGTTTGTTTTTTCTAGTCACTGTGAGGTGTAATTCTTGTGCAGTCACTGGAAAATTCAGTGATTATATGAGACATTCAAAAAGTTGCTGTTTGAACTCTTCCTATCTGTCTTATTTTATCTGTTTGTAACTGGTAATTATGAGTTCACAGTGATCTACAATTTCAGTTTCTACAGCAGTGCTTTTTAAAAGTCATTTTGTTTTAATCTGTCTTATTCTTCTACAGCAATACATTTCAAGGTCTGGGTGTAACACTGAGGTATTCCTAAAGTTCCAAACTAGTTGCAATTTTTTGCAGTGTATTATAGTAATGGGAGCTGTCCTGACTGAAAAATGGGGCACAGCGGAGCAGAAAGAAGGGTGAAGGGAGAGCAAGAGAAAAGTAGAAAAAAAAAAAAAAAGGTAAAAAACAGCATGAAGAAACAAGAGAAACACAGACTGTAATAAAAGAAAACCACAATAAGGAAAAATAAAAACAGTGGGAAGATATAGGCAGAGGATTATTAAAAATAGAATATAAATGTTTGGTCACTGCCCAATAAATACGTTAGCAAAATGTCAATTTTTGTCCAATCTTATACCCATACACTTGACATACTACAGTAGCTGAAAGACTACAAGCCAGTGTGACAAAGTTTCTGAGAGAAAACAAAAAACTTGAGGTCAAATACAGGATAATAAAATGAAGAAGAATTGTTGCTGAGAAACTGCCTTTAAAACAATTAGAGGGGTTATCTGAATGCGAGTTCTTAGAGAATAGGGATCACACTAACTGAATTTTAAGAAATGGTGGAGCCATTACTTCCTTGGGGATCTGTTTCTTTGGATAATCACCCCAAACTGGATGGCCTGATGTGTTGAAAATCAGACTTTTTATAGATTGTCAGTTGCACTTGTTCTGTCAAAGAATAAATCAGATGTGTCTGATAAGATCTGCCTTCCTTCACTGTCTGTTTATCATCATTAATTCTATTTCTATTGTTTAACTCCTCTGTTTTTGTAGTCCATGGTTTTGGAGGTTTTGTTTGTTTGCTTGCTTGCTTGTTTGTTTGTTTCCCCACTCCCCCCAGATTATTATAATTTAACTAGCCAATTGTTGCATCAGTTGCCCTGCTTGACTTCATTCCATGGTGGCACGACATTAGCACTCTCCCAGACCTTGGTGCTCCTTAGACACTGTGTCAGTTATGATCGGATGTAGTCTGGCCTCAGCATGCTGAATGAAAAATTTTATATTAACAGATTAACAGTGCCCCTCCCCAAAAGTTATCTCCTCCTTGGGTCTGTCAGCATAAATTCACATGGAATATCCCTCTCTAACCTAAGTTTACTGAAATGTTCCTACAGACTTCTGACCCATTGAAAATTATAATAATTAAAGTATTTAAGATAAAGAAAAAGAGTTGATCACTGTTACTTCTTAAACAGCTCCACTGGAGTCAGAATGTCACATCTCGGCATGTTTCCAGGTTCCCCTCTTGGTTAGCATTCCCATTTTAAGATGCTGGGAGCTGGATGAAGGATTTCTGCCTTTGGCATCTTAGTAAGCATTTAACAGAGTCATTAAGAATAGGCTGGTTTTTGTAAATTGCATCTGCCTCTGTTAAACCTAACTCTAAGTGGCACATTTGAGATTTTCAGCCCCAGGATAACTTGATTATATTGAACAGTACACTTCAAAGTGCTGGTAACTACAGGGCTGTTAGCCAAGGTGTCCCTGCTTAATAGCCTTTTGGTCCAGACAGATATTACTAATGAACTTCTGTGGAAACATAGCACATAATACTCACATGTCTCTTTAAAGATGTGATGTAGAACAACTTTGCCACGCAATTTTGATCTTTGTGCCAAATCAGAATTTTGTCTAACAGTGATCATAAATAAGATGGGAGGTATATCTCAGATGGCAGACACATACACTCATAGAGACACAACTGTATAGATTGTTATCACTTGGGAATCTTCCTTCACGTTTAGATTAACACCATTGTAATCCAGGATTTCCCCCAACAGTATAAAAGGTTGTGCACCTCCAGAGAACACCAACATCCTTATACTGCCTGTAACCCAGAGGTTTAGGTTATTTGTCAGAGTTCTGAAACAATTGCTATGTGAAATTACTGACCTGCTTGTAAGCTCTGTGTGTGGATTTGTTCTTAAATGTCTAGGTCTGCCAATGAAGGAATGGCAAAACATTTCCAGTTTGCTTTTTTTTTCCCATTCACTGATGTCATGTTATTGTCCAGCAGGATATGTATATCAGTGAACAGGACCGCTTTCCTGATTCAGATTTAAAGACTGGATTTAAAATAGCGGCATAGGTGCTATTATGGACATCATTGCAACATCTTCTTTTTGGTTGGCAGTGTAGCAGTACTCGCAACCATGTGTTCCCTAAGTGGTGTGTGGGAGAACTGGCCATCCAGGGAGGACTTCAGTCTCAGGGATTGCACCCCAGTAGTAGTCAGCTGGAAAATACTGAAAAATAAAGCTATCTCTTGAATTCTACTCTGTGTTCTTGATGCCTAAGAGTCACATAAAGGTCTTGACCATATCCCCTTCTCCTTAAAATAGTCCATATAAGCTTGAAATAAGCGGGGATCACTCTTCTATTTTAAACAGAGTTTGCTGGAGGATGAGAAGCTATTACAGTCCTGAGCCCTCTTCCCTACCTTCTCTTCTCTATAAGCAAATTCAGTAGTTCATATATGGGAAAGCCAAGCTGGTTTCCTTCCTCCCTGCTGTGCCACACGCATATTTCTGTCTAGGGTTTATTTTGTATGTGTGTGTGTGAAGGAGGGGCAAGGTTGGTTGAAGGAGGACTCTTACCGATTCAGAGAGAACAGGAACCTCTTGCGTTAAGTATTTAGGAGACTCCCTGGAAAAAGAAAGGATTCCTTTACAGTCATTTCAATAAAGATAACTTATGCAAACCTTTCACAGAATAAAATACTGCCATGGGAACACGGACCAGAGACCATTCTCCATAAATACTGAACAACTACCTTAGAGGATTCCTTCTTTAGCCAAGGAATTTTGAAAGTTTCTGCAAAATGGGACAGTTTCAGCAAGAGTTTTTTTCCAGTCTGCTTTGGCTAACGCTTCAGGCATCTTTCAGGGGGCATGCAATGAGCAGTAGAATCCCTTCAACACCATATTACGTACAGAAAGGAAAGGGACCTAGGTTTCCCACACCCTAATAACTGCTCTAAAAGCTAAAAAGTTCTAAAAAGGAAGAAGGGAGAGTTTTATCTGCTCCTGTGCCTGTGATTAAAAAAAAAAAAAAAAAAATCCACTGTGAGAAACCCTCTTTTGCATATGTACATTAACAGATCTCAGGCTGCATCTACTTCAGCAAGTCCTCAGATGTTTAGAGGAACATTAATTGGTCTTTTGTGTTAGCTACATTCTGAACTGCTCAGATCTGTTAATGCTGAGGCATTTCTAGAAGAAAGCAGAGCTGTAAAGAACTGGGGAATACTAGAGGAAAAACAAACATAAGCAGCTACAGAATTTGTGTATTTTCAATAGCAGAAAGCAAATAAAAATTTTAGGATTGCAATTTTGATCATAGATAGATGCTACTTATGTCTTATTTGAGTTTAAGTCTTGATGCCTGAGTTTAAATCTGATGAGTTCAAATCTGAGTTTAAATCTGATGCCTGATCTTTGAGAGATTTGGTCTTTCAGTTGCTGATTCTTCTTATAAATCTTTCTGTAATAGGTTTTTAACAAGAATTTGACATCAGATGTCTACCGTAAAGACTTTGGGCTACAGCTTCTGAGATTTAAATGAATCTCTCAATATGCTCAGCATGTTTCTCTGTCTATTGTGAAAGGTGAATTATTCTACCTAAGTTTTCCATGAAACAAAAAACCACTATTTGTTTCTATGGCAAAATCATAGTTTCTTTTCCAGTAATCAGTTTGCATCTTTGTACTGATGACCAAACAATCTGTTTAAAAACATAAGAAATAAAGCATGTTGGCCGAAATAAAAGTGAAGGGCAGTCAAACTACAGAAGATAAGTTACATAAGATACAGAGGAGAAGGTACAAAGTAGCCTTTAAATTTTAAAAATGTTATAAAAGGGATTTATTTTTTTCTTTTAAACTGATCAGGTATTCTCAGATAGAGTCCAATGGTTGCAAATAAATATAGAGCTGACAATCTCATAATTTGTGTGATTATATCATTTGAATTACTGCCACACTTTAAAACTTCAGAGCAATCGCTTTGAAAAATGGTAAAGGACCTCCCTGCCTCATGCATGGAAGTTAACAAACCAGTACAGACATTTTATTTTCAAAGTGAATGTTCCTTTGGGCACCTCTTCATTTGCCTTGATTGTTGAAGCTCTCTTTCTAGATTCATAAATTTTGAAAGCAGTTATGAGAAAATAATGAACGTTATGGTCACTTAACTCTCCAAAACCCTTAGCAGAGCATCTGCTGGCCAAGCACCACCACCAGGTACCCATCACCAGCTTCTGACAAGGAGCAGCTGACAGCAGGTTACAGGTAGCCTGTGACAGTTTATAGCATGATTCACTCCAGTCACACAAAAAGCAAATTTTGAGTTGTGATGTCAGCTGGAATTTGCTGTTTACCTGTACAAGATGAAAAGCTTGTCAGAAAAAGATACAGTGTGCAAGGATGCAGACAGCTCTAACACAGTACAGCCTTGATGCTTACAACTGAGGGGAATACATGCAACCTGCTACAGCTTTTGCAGCCAGAAGGCCAACTTCAGGCTTGGGTTAAATATACTGCAAGGCTCATTTAGGTTGGGTTTTGGGAGACCACCTGCCCTTTAGTTAGGAGATAAAGTACACATTCAAACTATCTGTTTAAGCCTTTCTTTTGAATTGTATTGTAACACACTAAGGTGGTGACCGAGGTGAAACTTCCATTTTAGAGCATGAGAGTAATGGATTTTTATAAAACACATTACAGTACATCAAAATAAAAAGCTTGGGAGGGCAGGAGAGGGGGCTGGAATCTCAGCTAGGCTGCTGACATCCACTCACACAAGCTACAATCAATCCTCTCTTCAGGCTCTTAAGTACAATTACTCTTATAACTGCTACACAGATGTATCTGACCAGACCATGCTTGAATAAGCAAATGTGGGAGGAGGCCTCTAAGGTCAAGCAAGTAACAGTAATGGTTTTATTAATGTCTAAATTCTAGAAAATAAGGGATTATAGGATCACAGGGCTGGAAGGAATCTTAAGAGGTCTTCTAGTCTGTCGTGTTCCTCACAGCAGCTAGGCAGCTAAAGCCAGGTCACTCCCAAAGAGCATTTCCCTAACCTGTTCTCAAGGGATACCTGTCCTCCACCTTCAGATGATGGTGTCCCTGTGCTATCTATTCCAGTTACTTCACTATCATGTACATGACAAGATGTTTTTCCATCCTGAATGTACCTGGTTACAGTTTACTCCAGTAGCTGTTTCCCATGTTATATTTATGCAATTAATTATTCCTGACTCAAAAGCCTAATCTGTATTCACTTGTACGTTGTAGTCCTGAGAAATAGGCAGTTGATAGATTTGGGCAAAAATATAAGAAGTATATCCAATTTCCTTAATGCTGAGAACTCATATTGCATTCTTACCATTTACGCAGGAGTCACTAGAAGTAACATGCCTCCCCCATCTTCTGATAGCTGTGATTTTACAGTGGAAAAGACTTGATTTTTGCAGCTGCAGAAACAAGCAAGCAAACAAGACTCAGCTGCATGAGTGAGGAAGTGGATCAGAGGAAATAATTTCAGGCAGATTAGAAACTGGCAACACACTGAATAAAGAAAAGGAAAAGAAAACATTTTTTTCCTCCAAAAGTTTCAAGGATTATACCACAAAAAATGCAAAACATGACAGAAAAATATAATGCATTCAAATTCATGCAGGAGAACATTCCATCATAATGCAGGCATTGCTTGCATGTTTCATCACATGACAATGGCAGTCCTGTCCTATGACTTGACATAAGCCTTTGCATGAATAATATACAGTTTCTTGTCATGAGGGCAGGCAGGTTGGTAACTGCTGGAACTTTGTTCTATAACTGTGGTAATTTCTGGTAACATGAGTAGGAGGGTCAGGGCATGACTATTACCAGTCCATTAAGATGGGTCCATTGTGCACTGGTGCCAAAATTTTTGCAACTGTTGCTTTAGAGGACCAAAATCTTATTAGATCAACTGGAGTTTTCAGAGTAACACCCTTGCAGAACAGGTTGTGTTGATTTAATGGATTTTGCCAGCTGTTGAGCCCCAGGCACATGTACCTGCAAAATTTAGTCAATGTGACACTGAAGATTTCTATAAGTCTTCATGCTTTAATAGATAAGTATATCTAAAAAAGCAATGCATATACTCTGGGGAGACCTTATTGCAGCCTTTCAATACATAAAGGGCCCTTATAAGAAAGATGGGAACAGACTTTTTAATAGGGCCTATAGTGATAGGACAAGGGGTAATGGTTTTAAACTAAAAGAAAGTAGATTCAGACTAGATATAAGGAAGAAATTTTTTTACGATGAGTATGGTGAAACACTGGGACAGGTTGTCCAGGGAAGTTCTAGATGCCCCATCCCTGGAAACATTCAAGGTGGGTTGGACGGGGCTCTGAGTAATCTAGTTGAAGATGTTCATTGCAGGGGGAATTCGACTAGATGATCTTTAAAGGTCCCTTCCAACCCAAGCCATACTATGATTCTATGATACTCCACAGTGTGAACTGATTTTATATGTAACTAAATCATATTTTCATCATTTTTCCCCAACTGATACAAAATAATTGGCATCTTGAAAGCACTTATTTTTCTTTAAAGGTTCTCAAAGGAGTTTTAAATTATAGCTTTAAAGAAATTCTCCTATTTCATATAGGGTCAACATTGCTCTTTTTTGAAAATGCAGGTTTTCATAAATTGTAAGGTCATAAGAGAGCTTAAAACCTGACCTTTTTCTTTGTAGTCTTAGGCTGTGCAGCAGTATGGTTAGGGACTGTGGCATTTAAGGATTCAGTCAAGTGGTTTCAGTCATGTCTTCCTTAGAAGTTTTGGCAGACTTTGAGAAATGAATAATCCAGCATTCTTTAGTAGTTATTCAGTTATTAATGATCCTTGCTTTTAAAATGTGGACATTTTTTCTCACATTGGGCACAACATGAGCCAATGGCCTCCCTGTGTGTGCCATAAAATCTAAAAACTGAGAATCATTTGGAAAATAATTTTTAGGCTTTCTGCAGCTCATTATGGAGGAACTAATTTTCATAGTTGTGTTTTATACAGGCATGTATAAAACTCCCTCCTTCAGGAAGGAGACATGCAGAGAGGTACAGTTACATAAAAGAAATGGTAAAATGGTCTACTTGCCATTTTAGATTCTTAACTTCAAGAAAACCTTCTCAAAGCCATACCTCATGCTCTAGAGATACCAACAGTTCACTAGTGAAAATCAATTGACACAAGTTTTTCTGCCAATGGATAAATTCAGTATCAGTAAGTCCTGGCAGCAGTCTTGCACCATTTATCACCTAAAGCCACCAGGACCTCCCAGGCCATCTGGATAACCTGATTCAGAAGAGATCAGGTCCTTTGCCCCCAGCACTTATCTTCATATTCAACTCTTGTAGATGGAAGAAGAACTCACACCCCTCCATCTCTGCTGCATTTCCTAAGAGTATGTTAACACAAAACTTTGTCGGTGTCTAGATTTGTAAACTAAACAAACCACAGCATGTGTTTGGGCCCAGAAACCCTTACAGCACAAGCTGCCCTATGCTAGTAAACTTTCTGTCTTCCAAAACAGGGTGCCCATACTCTGGTTAATCTAATTGCTTTTACATAGATGCTTTATCACACTCTAATGTTAAAAAAACCCTGAGTGTTATGTGTCTATGCTGGCAGTTTTTGGTGCAGCATTGTGCCACAGTATGTTGCCTGTGACTCCTGGCTCACCTTGGGATGTTTTTTCTCCTTCTGTTTTTTGTTCTTTATGTTCATGCCAGACAAAACTTGATGCCTTCTCGGGTTCATGGCCACCCTTTTTCTTCAGGCTGAGATCTGGATTTCTGGTTCAGTTCTCATTTGCTGTAATAAGACCATAAAACTCATTTGCTCTAATAAGATTTGTTGACCTGAGTCCATTTCAGGAGATTCTGAGAGAGAGGTATGATCATCTTTCTTGTTGGGTAAACAGTTGAAGTAAACTTCTTTGATCCCTAGGAAATAACATGCACTCTTACAACAGATTAAATGAAACTCTCTCTTAACATGAACAATTTAACCTCTGTTTTGTGTGTGTGTGTGTGTGTAAGAATTATCCTTGCAGCTCTTATTATGGTATATTTTATATATATTCTAGCAATAAGATTGTGTTGCAAGCTCTCTCCTACTGTTCTCAGGGTTATTTTCCAGGTGTTCCATACCAGCCAAACTGCAAAGTTATTTCATTTCTGCAAACATGTTGGTGGACTAACCCTGTCTGTTTTCCAACCTGAGAGAGCAGGAGCATATATACTCATGTAAATACATTCCTCAACCCTGTAAGCTGTTTTATGTGCTGTTGCCAAACAACACAGTGTGTAAGTAATCAGGCAGCCATAGTACCATTAAGACTGAATTCCACGAACCTAATGACATGCAATTGATACAGGACTTTGTAACATCTCCTCTCTGCTGACTTGACCCTCTTTCTTAATGTCTGTCAGAGGTCTTTGGTCCAAAACGTTCAAAACACGACACGTGTTTCTTTTTCCAGACAGTAAGTCTGAAACAGCAACACCTGAGCAGAGGTCAAGTACAGCTTCCTGGTGGCAGAATGGTAGATACGAATATATTCTGCTGCTGTAATAATAGTTTCACAGGGTCCTTTCAGAACAATGTGACTCTATAAATATCACAGTCCTAAAGGATGTGTGCTACCTCTCTCAGCCCAATTGTGGGCAAGAAACTGATATCAGGAAGAAGTTACATCTAATGCAATTTCTTCATTCAAGGAAAATTGAAGTCTTCTTGGATTTCATTGTTAAAATAAAATGAGAAGAACAGAGATTAAATTTTATGTTAGTTTTGAATAACCTTTAAGTGAAGTTATTTACAGCTTAAAACGTTTGCCGTCTTTTAACCTTCTGAAGAATACGTTATTCTGTTTCAAGCCTAGCAACCCATTTTCCAGCACTGACCTGCTACAGATCCCTCACATATCTACCAGACAATCAGTATTCTTCTAAACACTTCCAAACACAGATGTTTATATACTCCTGACAAGCAGCACCATCTATGTCCCTCTATCACCTAAAACAGATTTCTGCTCTGAAACAGCTGTCAACATCACTAGCAATCCTTAAGTATTGCTAGTATCCAGCCTGTCACAGCTTTAAAGTATTATTGCTGAGCTCAAATACAACCAATGTCAGCAATCAGCACTGCAGCCATGACTTTCTCCATGGGGATTAATCAATGAGAAGCTTGCTGGCAGCAAGTGGTTAATTTTCCATTAAATAATCTTCGTGTGACATGGCATTCTTTACTTGCAGGTTTTTTTGATAGTTAGAGAGATCGACTTAGCTGACTTGGCCATCTGTGAACCAGACTATCTGATCACAAAATTATATAATAGAAATTTCATGGTTTAAAAAACCAAAACAAAATAAAAGAGAATTAATTCTCAGATAAATGAGTTTCCTGACCACTCCCCACTCACTTACATGCGCACCGAGGCTGCTGCCAAGGAGCACACAGAAATGTGTGGCTACCAGTACAGATGGGGGCAGGACAGTGCTATAGCAACATGGGTTTTGATGACTTTAAGCCACCCTGGAATTTTATTTTGCTAAATTTAATTTAGGTGATTAGTGACATATACTATAAAAAATTCATTTATTTTCCAGGGAAAACACTTGTGAAATAAGAGATTCCTTAATGTGACTATTGGACCAAGTTACTAAATAGGTAGGAAAAGGAAGCAACACAATATCCTCATTGCAGAGGTAGGCAAAAAGATGGTAATAAGGTGCAGAGCTTGACAGGGAGCTCCATGCAGACCAGTTAATCAGACCTAGTTTGGTTGTCTTTGCAGGATGTTATTTTGTGATCACTAGTAATAATATGAGAGCAAGTTGCTTGTGGAAGGACTCAAGAGACTGAGGCCATGACTCACAACCCCAAGACCCCAAGCAGACAATTCCTACTCTCTATTTAAGATAGTTATCGTATAACCAAGATCCATAACTCACTGCTATGAAGTCTGTGATCTTGCAAGAATATTTGTTGAGTATGAAGCTGCTGAGTCTCCATATCAGTGTAATGGCTGGACCTTAGCATTTCTGTTTTAGTGGCTGTGCCTAAAGCAGTTTACAATAATTAATAGTTTTAACAGAAGACAGACCCATGATGTGACAGGTGCTAATAACTGTATCCAAGGTCTCTTATATAAGTGATACAAGTGAGATCATGTATCCCATTCTGTGCCACTTGCTCTTTCCCTTTCTTACAGGATGCAATTTCAAAATAAGTAGGATATCTACTAGTATTGCACACCAACATTTACAAGTTTGCCATCTGGCTACAGTGTGAAAATGCAGGCTTGCAAAATCTAACACACGTGGACTTTGCTTATGAATGATTTAGCTCCTCTTTCCCAGAGCTAGTGAGTGAAAAAAAGGAATAAAATACGATTCATGAAACGCCAGGTGCTGAAACATGTTTATATTAGCAGCTTTGCCTAATTAGTTTAATTTAAGAAGTCTCTATGTATGAGAGATAATTAGGGAATACTAAAGCAGTGTTTCATTAAATTCTTTTTTTTTTACTTACTCTCAGATTATTTTATTGAAGCAGGGCTAATTTTATTTAGCATTACACTGAAAGTTAAACCTCAAGGAAATTGCATGTAAAATACAATTATAAATAGGTGTTAATAGCTCTCAGGCAAGTTCAGAGAGGGTTTGCCATAGCTTTTCTTAGTTAAATATTGTAAATAGTATTGAGAGATGGAATGCATTATAAATTGTATAAATCATAGCAATGGAATTGAATACTATGAATAACTGTTAAAAAACCTCCTAGAAAATCTAATGTTTTTTAGCAAAAATCTGTATGTTAAATATTTCTGTAACAGGTTTCAACATAATATTTACACTGTGGCTTAGAATGGAACAATGTGTGTTCTTTAAAACTCAGCAAAATATATTGCCTATTTTTCTTTATTCTCCTTCTTGTTATTAACAGACTACATTATGTTTATGCATGATGGTATTTCCAATGGCAAACACTCCAAGTATTTTGCAGACCCGAGAATACTGGAGTTGATGAATTATGTTATTGTATTTTGAGGCACTGCTCTCCCACAGGGCAAATAAAATCTCTGAGAATCATCCTGGCTTCTTCCAAGCCTCCTGAGGGAAGGGGGAAAAGAATCATGTCTGGACAGTCTCACTGGGAATGTGGAGTTGTAAGTTGGAAATGCAGAAGGTAGGGCAGTCTCAAGGGTCTGGACATTGTTCATATCGCACGGCCTTTGTGCATCTTGTTCCTGCTGAAGGCCTAGAGGGATCCAGAAGATAGGTGGACAGAGTGCTGCTTATCCTAAGTTCCCAGTTCAGAAGATGTTTAGGGATCTCTCAGCTCAAACTCAAGTTTCACAGCTGAAACTCCATCAGCAGTAAACAAAACTAACACCTCGAGAAGATGCCTCATGCCCTCTTCATAAGAGCTTCCAGTTTTGAGCACTTGTCTAGGACCTATGACCTCATTCCTGTACTTAGTGAATAAGTGGCACATCATTGAGAAACCAGCTGACCTACAGTAATGTCAGGAAACAAAAGACTCTGTCTTGGAATCTGCGCAGGTCTACTGGCAATTTAGGCTGGAGAAGTTTTCAGTGATGCCAACTTTTCTCATTAGTCATTTGGGCCACTAGTTAGGTCTCTTTCACTGAGCGTCATGTCCTCTGTTGAATAATAACAAACCATTAAAATTTGCATGGGCTTCTTACTGCATCTCTGAAATTTATGTATAACTTTTACCTTGCAAGTGGGATTGCTGACATCAGGTTGCTCTAGTTTTTAAGCTTCAGGGGAGCTACAGAGCTTGTGAATTAATTCACGCTTTACTAATTATTTTCATACCCCTGATTCTCTATTAACTTTAATTAATCTCCGAGGCTGATGGCCTATAAGTATGTGCACACAAACACACATAAATATATTTACATACACAAATGCACATCACTCCTTATCAAATTATTTTTCCAGCATCGTCCCATAGTTACTTTTTAAATTACTTCACCTATACTAATATGTTCATTTTTTAAATATCCAAGAAGTGAAACCAGACTATTCAGTCTCTAACTAAACCTTATTTAAAATTGCCTACATGTCTGAATCTTCATTTGTTCTTCCCAGCCCCTCTCTCTTCCCTCCCAGGGAATTTTAGCTAAACATATTTGTAATATTAAATCCACCACAAAAATGGCATTGTTTTTCATTGCACCAAGCATCCTCCTGCATTCAAGTTTGACCTTATCATTTTAATTGCATGCTCCAATGATGCTGACTAACTTTCTGACACTGTATATGGAGTTATCAATATGTAATGTTTTAAAAGTTTGTTCTGTTTAGTCAGAGTTTTTTGCCCTTGATATATAGAAGCCTGAAGATAGATGCATGTCCACAAACCTAAAATCCATTTCAACCACAGATTTGGAGATGAACATTTTTTAAAGTCTTTTCTTCTTCTTCCAGAGTTCATAGGCCAGTATGCTATTTTTACTCAAGGGCATTTTTAACTTACCACTACTTTTCAAGACTTCAAGGCACTACTTCAAGACTGAATGTTTAATCACTGAAATAAAACTTTTGTCACAATTTTTTTATAAGATTTGTGTATGCTGAGGTTAGAATTTATTTGAATTTCAGTTTTGAGTTCAGTTCCTTCTTAGACTTTTCTTTCATCTTTGTTCAAACCTATGTCTTCGTAATACATACGTTTCCATTATTGTTTGAGCATTCTCATAAGCACTTTGACCCATTTTCTGAACATGGAAAGAAGAGCAGTCATCCCAGTACAAGTTCCATTTCTTCCTTTCCTTTCAGTGGATCTGTGCTGAACCAGGATTAGTTTAGTCCAGCATTTATTTAAGAGGTTCAGATGTATCTAGTATTTAAAAAGGTGTGTGGGCTAGGCCTGCCAATTTCAAATGAATCTTTCACTCATTGGCTAAAATACTTATAGGAAAAAAAGGACTTAAAAGCATGACCAAAGGACTACCTTTTCACAATTTTTTTTAACACAAAGGTTTTGCTTTTCATTTAATCACCTTTTTTATCTCCTGCTCTTGCATTTGCTTTTACTAGCAAAGATCACAGTTCTCATTTTTGCTAAGTGCCACAATCTCAATTAGACATTAAAAAAAAGTCCAACACTGCACTGTTTGAGAGTAACATTTGGGTTATTCACAGTTCTGAGCAGCTTGCTGCTATGTAGGAATAGATGCAACTTACAGAAAAGCAAACTCTGTAGGGATGTAGACCATCATCCCTACTTCTCTATCTCACCTACCCTCCATGACCATGCCGTTACTATACATATGTAGCCCCATAAATACTATTTTTCCCTTATTTGTAAAAGGCCATAGGCCCTTTACTGACCTCACAGTGCAGTCTCTGGACTTGTCTGTTTAGGCTTTGGTTGGTTTTAGCTAGTGTTAACCATGGCACCAGTTGCCTGGTGGTCACATGACAGTTGCCTCCTCTTCATTGGCTTTGCTCTGGTAGTGCCTGGGGCAGGCACGCAGACGTAGTCACTGCAGGACAAACAGGCCCTCTGGGGTAACAGGGTTGGGGGAGGACGGCATGCAATTTTCAATGGTTAGTCTGGAAGAAGTGACAAGGAAGTGGGATGTGATAAGGAAACATATAAAAATAGCCAATTAAAAATTAATTTGTCTAACAATAAATTCCTATCTCTGCCCATATCTTGTGTTCCTCTCTGCTTTGAAGAAGAATTTGAGTGTAACCATCTAGCACACCGTGACTATCAGAGCAGCTCATGTACAGATATTTAAGAGAGAAAACCAGCTGCCCTGAACTATTAGAAATTGCCAGGCTCACCTGAGAAAAGACTTCACTGAGAACCACGCATGTCATAGTCCAAACAGGCTGTAAGCAAAGAAAACTTAGTATCTAATATTTATCCTTAACCAACAAATAATCTAATAATACTGAATATTTCCAGTCATGCATTGATTCCTGGGAAAGGAACCAAATAAAATTCTTAACAGAGGCAGAAGACTTGCCTGGGCTAGAAAAGTACAAATTAAAACTGAAATATTACAGATTTATTATTTACTCTCTAGACCCCAGAATCATGTGACTGCAAACAGCAAACTTGCTTTCAGGTTGTAAAAGCATGCATTTCTTTCTCTTGTGACTTTGAGAAAAAGTTGACAATTTTCCCAAAGTGTTACCAATGCAGAAATATCTGGCTTGCTCCACAGAATGTATGCCATGTGCCTCGAAATGAATTTGATACTCCCCCATCACTTTCTGTATATGATATGTGTGTGTAGTGCCTTCCTGTTGTCTGTACAGCTAGATGACATTTTTGGTCACTGTCTTGTTACTCCCAAGATAAGGGATGCCACTGTTCCCTTTTTTTTTGTGATTGGAAATGTCTGTGGTAGAAAGAACTCTGTCGTTATTATCTGTGTCTTTGAAAGGGATGAAAAACCACTGCCACGCAACTGGTGATAAAGAATCAATACATGCAACAGAAGTTAACAACAAACCCATTTTTTGCTTTGTATCCAAGTTTCTTTTCAGTCTGTCAGGGAAGGTGAATATCATGAATAAAGTGAGAAAGACAGAAATGTTTTGCAAGAGTAATAATACTATGAAATATTCCAAGTTTAGTGGAATATTGATCATTTTTATTCTTGACTCACCTAAAATGTGATTTTGGACTATCACAAGCAAAACAGTCTAAAGTCAGGGAATTTTACCTGAAGAAGGCAATGGTCACCTGTTGTCCTTTGCTTAGTTTTTCTTCTGAGTATGTTGCTTCAGTAAGTACCTATCAGCACAGTGAAAAAGTTATCCAGTGGTATTGTGCTAAGGTTTCGTGGATAATGCCATGGCAGATGGTAAGACTCTTTCCTTCATGGGCACATCTTCTTTCCATTGCACTGCACACTTCTGGGAGAAGGCAAATAGGACTCTCTCTTCTCTGACCAGGGAGTTTAAAAAAAAAAAAAAAAATATTTGCAACATCATTTGTAGCATATCACATATATTCTTTAGTCTCTAGCTCCAGCAATGGTTGTACCATGTCTAGAACTACATCACCTAATGGGTGTGACCTAATTCAAAGTCAATTCTTAACCACTAGTCTGCAATGTTCTTCTGAACAGGACAAACAGGACTGTTGAAAAGTACACACATTTGGGACACGACGCAACGTTTTCTGAGAGAATCAGCTGATTTTTAAGTTTCACTGCCAGACCCTCAATTGGTTTGATACTTCTTTTGACAAATTACTTGGTTTCTCAGCAGTGTCAACTGGGTCTACTTGAGCATATGTAGACAGGAGCTATACTGCCTACTCCAAAGACCCAAAGCCTTTCTGCCCTGTAAGTCCCTCTACAGTGGTCAAGAGAGTAAATCCCAATGACAGCAGGGACAGCAGGGCCAGTGGCAGTCGGTGGGGGGTACCAATCTCATGTATTCAAACCAAAGCTTTTCCCACTAGGATTGGACACTTCTTCCCCTTGTGCCTTCCTTGTGTCCACGAGCCATGGTCCTGAGAGGTACAAACCCCTGATTTGTGTAGAGTCCCCCCTACAAAGAGTGTTTCTCCAGTCTCCAGCGGCTGCCAGTTTCTTTCTGAACTGTGTTTGGGAAAGGGCACTGTGCCTCTCTGATTGGATAATTTTTCTGTGTGTGATGGCTAAGGTTTTTTACATGATGTTTGTTTTCCATTGTTGTTTTCATGTGCCTCAGGGGTAGCTGAAATACCTTACAGCCTATAATATAGGCTCACTTCTTCATGTCCCACTTTTCCATCTTTAAAAAGATGGTGCTTAACACTTCTATTCTGGCTAAACATATACATATGCATTATGTATGCAATATAGTTTATTGATTTGCACATCTATCTTGACCATTTAGGAAAATACATCATATCCTATATTTCAAGAAAATGGCTGCTTCTATGCTCATATGTTTGTCTTCACTTATAGTCATCAGCCAGCTCTCAGTTTTAAGGAACACATTGGAAGAGATTTTCTCTAATGTTTGCTTGGGCAAGAGAAGGATTTTGCACCAGTTTAAGTGTGACTCAGTGTTTGGTAAAGATTTTTATAGCTGTAGCTTCTGGCACTATTAATTAGAGACAATTACAATATGATAGACAGGTTTTGCCAGTTTAGAACGCTTAACAGAACTCCCTCTGTCTCCCTTAAAAACCAAATGGAGATTTTGATTGCATTTGCATGCCTGAATTGTTAGACTCTTTGAATGTTAGACTCCATGAATGTAATAGGCTATATGCAAATTAAATAATCAGAAGTTTACTTAAATAGATAACCAGATGTCCATGTGTGTGTATGTAACATTAAGAATGGTACAATATTAAGCATAATAAATATTTTGGGGCTGTTCTTCATGACATTGTTACTAACAATGATTTGCAATCTCAGCTTAAAGTTTTCTGGCAAAACTTGCTATTATTGATACTTAAGTCATTTTTCAATTATCACAGTTGGTAATTTCAGGTTTCTATTTGACTGGAGTTGGTGCTAAGCTATTAATTGGAAAAATGAGTATATTTTTAATGAAGTATTTTCTGTCATTATCTGCTCCAGGGGCTTCCTAGATCCTAAACAAAGACACTTAATTAGTGGTTCAGTCTTTCTCTGGTCCAGTAAATGTTTTAATTAAGTACAAGGAATAAGAGCCAGCAAGAAAAATCCAAAAATCAGTCAGTGTACATCCTTAAAGAACCTCATTACTTTGGTTCCTTTCTCTACCCACAGCTTCTTCATGAAAACCTAGTGTTGTATTTTTTTTGTGAAACAGATGTCAAGAACTATATGTTTGTGTAAAATCAAGCAATTGTTTTCTGGCCAACCCTGTTACCAAATTACAGCTTCCAAAATTCTCTTTCTTAAGATGAAGTAATCTTCAACAGGGTCTTATCCCAATGGCACCAAGAAGAAACGTGAATTAATTATCTAGTGAATCTTAATATACTTTTCTAGAAAATGCATTTCTTGATTTTCAAAGATGTTCTTTAACCATATATGGCATGTTACCAGGGCCACAATGATTCACATGCAGAATGTTGAGAATCTATATATATTCTTCAAGTCCTAGATGAAACAGTTAAAATGGTGAAAAGAAACCTCTGTTAGACTACATATCTGGACATAACATGAATAATTCTAAATCAATTTGCTGTGCAAAGACAGTGGAAATCAGATGACCAAAAATAGAATCAGCAACTCTCTTTAATTAAGCATTCAATTAATAATTATTAATAGTAGTTAACATCACCTATTGTTAATTATTACATCTTCTTAACCATGGCTGATCTGTTAATCTGACTTTGAAGTTTCTCTCACCTGATCTTCTTTGAAATTTTTGTGTTGCCAAATCATCATGTCATTTGAGTGCAGACTTTGGCTATTGTTTCCACTTCACTATGTGCTGTTCTTTCTCACCAAAATACAATACATTTCAACCTCCATGAATGCCATCTCCAGAAGCCTCAGCATGCATAGACCAAATCTGGAATCACTAGTCCTGTGCTTGTTCCATACTTTTCAATCTCCCAGGGCAAATTTATTTCTCTGTTTCTCCTGATAAGTTCAGATCCAAGGAACAGGTAAGCTTTTGTATGTCAATTCTTTGTTGCTGCAAGTCACTCATTTCCTCCACTGTTCTATTGGATTTAAACAGGCGAACTTATAGAAACCAATGTCAGTACTGATTTTTCGTGGTCTCAAATCTCAAAAGTATTGTTTTTCATAGTTACATTTTGTTCTTTGTGGCATTAAGAAACATGGGCATTTGCTCTCTTAGATCTTAACTAGCAGGCCTGATGAAAACATTTGATCTATTTCTAATTCTGTTCTTGTTTTATATTTCTGAGACTTTTTTCTTTTTTTGGAAGAGAGAGGAATTATCCCCAGGATTTCTAGTAAACTGTCAGGTTTTTTTTCATCAGTACAGCTCTTGTCAGGAACATGGCAAAAGAGAAACAATAAGCTCCTTTCTCTGGTGTCACACATCAAGTGAATGCATTAAAGAAAATCAGATCCTTTGTCTGACCTTTTTAGAGGCAGACTGTGGAGCTCACCAAGACACCCAACTGGTTTCTGTGAATACCTTCAGAAGCATGTCCTGTACCATTTGTCCACTTGTTGCTGTATGTTTGATGCATATCGGAGTGGAAAGCACAACTGCAAGTCACTTCAATGTAGGAAAAGATAGCTGGTTTTCATCCTGTAGCAGAGAATTTTCTTGAAAATATTTGCTAGACTTCATACACAGTACTACATAGTCTACCCTTCTAACAGTCCAGCAGTGTGCATGATTTCCTTCAGTGACATCACTCACTAAAACGTCTCCTGGGAACAAGACAACACATGTTAGACAACACAATGGAGAACCAAGGTAGGAACATGTGCAATTGAGTTGAGGTGCTGGAGGCAGTATAGGTGCAGTGGTAATTACTGCAGGAGAAAAGTCAGGATGACACAGATCTACTGACTACTTCTGATACATAACACAGCTTCTGTCAGCTAACCTCACGGGACTCACCATGATTTAACAGATATTCTGCTTAATCTGGACAATATCACTACCTGTTCTAACTAGTATAAATGAGCCTGGATATGATCAAAGGTATCTTTACTTCTTCTAAGTATGTGAAGTTTTTGGTTAATACTTATACCAAGAAGAAAGAAGTGTTCAGGGAAAAAGTAAGATGGTGAAAAGTGTGGATAGCTGGAAAAGGGGATGAATAAAGACATCAGATTATACAATGTAGCATTTGAAATTACTATTGACCTCGGGGTTTCAGACAACACATGGGCTATGCTGGAGTTCTAACTGGGACACTGGTTAGAGACCAAAAAAGAATGGTGCAGGATTCAGGGCGGCAGTTTAAGGTCAAAGTCAGGGATAGTCAAGATCCAGGACACCTATGAAGAAATTAGCTGTATCAGCTATAGTTGCATAATCTACACGGAAAAAGGGTCCCAAAAGATATCTGGTGGATAAATCAAAGTAAGTTCAGCATCAAACAATTGTCAGAATGCTATAGTTCCAAAAAAGGAGGACAGAGTCCTCTGCAAAGAAGAGACAAAGGCTAACACAGAGCCAGGAAAAGCCAGGTAACTGGATCAGCTGAAAAACTCTACCATAAAGCTAGTGCTTTTGGACAAGTTTGTGCCAGCTGGCCTTTACTGTAGCTACTCCTGAATCATTATCATCTGTAAAGCTTTCAGGAATGCTCCAAAGGAGCAGTACAAACACAATGATAATAGTCCTGTTCCATTAGAGTCTGGGACCTGCTTAATTACTGGTGTTTCTCCCACCCCTTACACTGCCTTTATTTCAGGTTCTTTTATGACTATAAATCCCAGATCCAAACCCTTTCAGAGTTATGACGTTCAGGTCTGTAGTTTGGCTGCTGGTGTGAATTACAAAGCCTCCTTTCTATCCACATCCTTGTCCTAGATTTGAGCCTAGTCATGCTTTAAAGTTTTGAAAGATGAATCTGTTCCATCCTTGATGTTAGAGAAACACATCTCAGTGTGAGCTCAGTGTACTGAAATCTCCTCTTACTGTTTATCTCATACACAACATGGTGAGCACACTACAGCTAGACGTTCAGTGTCCACCTCAGGTATACTTTGTGCAAGAAAAATTCAGGATTCTACAGGACCCACTGATTTTGTGTATTCTGTAATGCATGCATCCCTCTTCCAAACATTTACATGAGTTATTCCAGCCCCATCTGCCCCATGAGCTTGAACAAATAAGAGTTAAATGCAGTTCTGCATCTGAACTCTTTGTTGTAAATCTGCAGTCAAGGATGGTAAACCCTGACTAAAAAAGGCCATGCAGACCTGAGGGAGCGGTTTGCCACCCTAATGGAACATTGTCTCACATTTTGTGGTTTTGCTCCAGAGAATTTTTATGCTTTCCCTGAAGTAAGACTTTGTTAATTTACTGCCTGTATTACTTCAATGGTTAAGAATTAATCAGACTCTCCTGGTTGGACTGCTATCTGAAATTCAGTCTGAAAGAGCCACAGCTGAGAATTTTTACCCTTCACAATGATGTTTTCACTCTTTCTTCATCCCTCTGCTTCATTTTATTTTTCAGACAAATCCCTTTAAATAGTACAAAGCTATTGTTTGCAGGCACATTCTATTCCTCAAATATAAGGGGCTTTCATCATCTTCCCTCAATATTTCATCATCTTCCCTCAATATTAAGAGCAGTGTCCGCTAAGACAACAGTCAGCAGGAACAGTGTGCCACAGCTGTAGGAAAAGTACCACTCTGAGTTGCAGAAGCAGTGCCAAAGTGACCTGTATGTCATCCCCACTGAGCCTCACTTCCTTACGTCAGAGAGTCAAGAATTCACCAAGTAGTTCAGTATATCTATCATGTTATTCACTACTCTTAAATAGTCTTCTGAGGTGTGTCTGGCAGGAGTACAAAGCCCAGTGAGATCTGAAGCCTGTTTCATGAATTATTGGGTGATAAGTTGAAAGAACTCCATACTTCTAAAACTAGGTTGGCTTCTTAAGGAAACCTGTCATAACCGTGCTGCAACTGCAGCTGTTATGTCCCCTGAGCAGAAAAACATATTTTTTGATGCATTTCTTGGTGCCTCTTTCCTCTCTCAATATGTGTTTTCTGTACTATTTTCCATGTAGATCACTGAACTCTCTAGGAGGTTGCTTTAAGCAGGGCAGGCCATTTTACCCAGAGTTAGTTCCCCTCAATGACTTCAGACCTTTCATGGATTTTTCTTCACCACTTTAAGGGAAAGGGCTGCACTGGTTTCTATTAAAATTACTAGGATTCTTCTGTCATCATATCAACTCAGGAATTGCGGCCTGATGTATGGGAATGAGCCAATGCTTTTATCTCACCATGGTTATATCCCATGCAGTTCCACCTATCCCTGTTCTTCTCTGAGTCTTTAAGATATTGTCTTGGTGTGTGGCAGGGTTTTGGTAGTGGGTGAGGGACTGCAGAGGTGGCTCCTGTGAGAAGCTTCTCAAAACTCCCCCAGCTCCAAGTCAGACCCACCTCTGGCCAAGGCTATGACAATTAATGACGGTGGCTGTGCCTCTGTGATAACATATTTAAGAAGGGGAACCTGAGAGGAGGAGGGTTTTTTTGAGGGAAATACCTCTGCAAACACCGAGGCCAGCTGAAGAAAGGAGGAGGAGTGGGGGAGGTGCACCAGAGCAGAGACTCTCTTGCAGCCCCAGGTGAGAGGGCAGGCTGTGCCCCTGCAGCCCATGGAGGTCCATGGTGGAGCAGGTGGATGCACTCAAAGAAGACCAGGACTCTGAGGGAAACCCCCACTATTGTAGCTTGTCTCTGGGAGGATTGCGACCTGTGGGAGGGACTCATGCTGAAGCAGTTCATAAAGAGTTTCAGCCCATGGGAAGGACTCACTTTGGAGAAGTTCATGGACAACTGTCTCCTGTGAGAGGGACCCCACATTGGAGCAGGGCAGAGTGTGAGGAGTCCTCCCCTTGAGGAGGAAGGAGTAGCAGAGACAATGGATGAAGAACTGACCACAACCCCCATCCCCTGCCCACCCTGTGCTGCTCAGGGGGAGAAGGTAGAGAAATTGGGAGTGAAGTTGACCCAGGAAGAAGGGAGGGGTGGGGGGAAGATGTTTTTTAAGATGTGGTTGTATTTCTCACCATCCTACTCTGTTTGGAAAATTAGTGTTGGTGGTGGTGGCGTTCAAATTAAATTGATGTTCTTTTTCTTCACCCAACTGAGTCTGTCTTTGCCCTCACCATAATGGGTCAGTTGCTCTCTGGGATTAAACCAGAACATTTGGTCTCAGTATTTTATGCTTCAAGGCTCATCTGGCTTCCTGCATTAGACATAGCCTACTAGAGGGAAAAGTGAAGCTTTCAGGAAAGGGACAAGCAGAAGCTTAAATATCTGGCTTTTGGGATGCCATGCAGCTTGCCATGTTCTGAGCAGATGAGAAAGTTTTCTGCAAGGCTGTGAGAATTTTGGAAAAAAGAGGTAAATACGTGGGAAGAACTCTTTCTTTAGATTTTGACTCTTGTTTAGGCCTTTTCTTTTACATGCCGGCTGCATTGAGCCCATTGGAGACTGATACTGTCCGGAAAAATTCAGAAGCTGTAATAATTTAGTAATCAAGTATTAATAATAATTGAAAACTGGAGTGAAATAACACACAGAAGTGAGTATAAGTTTCCCAACAAAAGAAACATGGCAAATGGCTTTTTTCACTGATCTCCCTGTCATGTTGTTCTTAGAAAGAATTAATTTGTTCCATTTCCACAACTGTTCATCACAAGGAATTGTTGTGGTAATAAATTCTTGCCTCTCAAAGAAGATAAGATGTAACTGTCATACAAATAATACTTAAAGTGAGTCTAAGCAACAGGAGGTTAAAAAAACAAATTAAACCAAGGCAAAACTTTAAAAATGTCCGTAAGAATAGCAATCACCATTGGAAGACCCATCATATGTCAGGGTAAAAATTGATAAAATGGAAAAGAAGCTATGAATTTGGGTTTTTCCTATCAGATTTGCTTCAAGCAAATTTTCAGAAACATACCGCTACTGGTGACAATAGCAGTCTATGTTTTGTTTTGTTGTTAAAGCTGCTGTGTTGCAATCAGTGCAATAAGCATTATTTTAAGTTTCCTTTCAGTGCACAATGTTTTTAACTCTGCAGTATGTGATCATAGGAGCAGGAATTGTGTAAGAGTGTGTGTGTGTGTGTGTGTGTGTGTGTGTGTATGAAAGCAGGTGAGCATGTTGTCAGAAGTAAGGTAAGCCCAAATGACTGCTCTAACAAACTGAGATGAAGTAATAAAGCTACCATGGTATCAACTGTAAAAAAAAGAGATGGCAAATTAGTTCCTGTGCCTTTCAGTGTTGTGCAATGGAAGTATACAATTATCTGACTTCATCTGTCCCCAAACCAGAAATGGGAATAACATCATTTAATTCTCATCTTTCTCTGCCAGAATCCCTGGTTATTAAGTTTCCATTTCCTGAGCTCCAGGTTACTGTTTACAGCACAAACTCTCAAGTGTTCCCATCTCTAAGTTCCCCAAATTCTAACTCCCATACCATAACTGTACTCAAGCTCTGCTCCTAGAACCCCTTCCCCCCTAGGATTCAGAGTTGCAGAAAGTTTGACCTTGGAAGGGACCTCTGGAAGTCATTTGGTCCAACTCCCCTACTCAAGCAGAGCCACACAATGCCAGTTGCCCAGGACAATGTCCAGATGGCTTTTGAATATCTCCAAGGTTGGAAACTCCACAACCTCCCCGGGCAACGTGTGCCAGTGCTCAGTCACCCTCACAGTGAAAAATGGTTTCCTGATGTTCAGAGGGAACCTCCCGTGTTTCTGTTTGTGTCTCAGGTCCTGCCACTGGACACCACTGAAAAGAGCCTGGCACCCTCTTTGCACCCTCCTTTTAGGCATTAATATACATGGATGAGATCCCCCTGAGCCTTCTCTTGTCCAGCCTGAACAGTCCCAGCTCTTTCAGCCTCTCCTCATATAAGTGATGCTCCTGTCACTTAATCATCTTCATGGTCCTTCACTTGACTCTCTCCAGTAGCTCAGTATCTCTTTTTCACTGGGGAGCCCAGAACTGGACCCAGGACAGCAGGTGTGGCCTTGCCAGTGCTGAGGACAGGGAAAGGATCAGCTTCCTCGACCTGCTGGTAACACTCCTCTTCCTAATGCAGCCCAGGATACTGTTAGCCACCTTTGCCTCAAGGACACATTGCTGGCTTATGTTCAACTTGACGTCTACTGGGACCCCCATGTCCTTTTCTGCAAAGCTATTTTCCAGCTGGTCAGCCCCCAGCATGTACTGGTGCGTGCCCTTCTGACCACAGGACTGTACTTTCTTCCTCACCACAGGCCCCACATTCGTCCTGTTTTCTCCTCTCACCCCTCAGCTTCTGCTCCCACTTAGACCTCCCTCTGCCCCTTTGCTCTCAGCCACTGTCCTCAGCCCACATGTCTACTGTCTGCAGTTGCTCTGAAACTCCCTTTCTTTCTATTTTAAAACTGCTGATAATTCTTCCTTCCTCCCCCACCCATGGACTCGGATTACTCTCCAGCATCCATTTGTCATCGATTCCACCTCCTTTCCTGACTTGCCCCACAGGAAAAACAAAAGCTGGCTCCAGGCTGCAGCTATCAAAAATCTGCCTGGATGTATTCAGAGGAAAGAAAAAGAGCAGCTGTCTGGGGGAAAAGATGATGTATGATAGCCTGTATTACACAAGTAGGCATTTTCTTGTGAGCTAATAATTATTGTCATCAAGGCAGAATCTGTACAAAACTGACTGGAACACTTTCAATTAGGAATGAATGCCAACACAAAGTTTGAAACACTCAGAGATTTAATACAATTTTATTTCTTTTGTCCTGTATCTATTCCTACAAATAAGAATTAATGTACTTGGACAAAAGCAGGACACATTACAGTATTTTTAACTAGCTTTTTTTTTCAGTATGCAGCAAATCCTGTCAGTCTCTTATGATGGGTAAGCAGATGTACTGTGTTACCCGCCACTTTGCCAAATGATCCTTTCTCTCTCATCCCTGCATTTCACTTCTTCTCCAGCAGTCTACCCAAGAATACAACATTTAACATTAAATCAAAGTATCCATAAAGGAAAGCCAAACTCCCCTAAAATTTAGGATTCTTCAGTTTCACTACATACTCCAAAAAATACAGATCCTTTTCATTCATCTGGTATGTTACTTGCATTTCAGTTTGAAAACAGGATGATTTTTCAGAGAAAAATAATGTCTTTTGAGCCAATTGGCTCAGAAGTTTAAAATACAGAATTCAGAAAAAGTACATTGCATATGGTTTTGATTAGAAAACAGCTTTTTCATCAAATTCTGTTAAAACATGAAACGGTGGGCACAGGACTGTCGAGGATAAAACAGCAAAGGAAATTCCCCAGAAAACCAGCGAGTTTCTCAGATCAATGCTTCAGATCACAAGACTGTGAGTGAATTACATTATATAATGAAAGAGTTGTTTGAGTCTTTTTCTTTTTGTGCTTTTATCCTCTTGTGCAGGCCTAGGGAATGCACAAGACAAAATGGAGAATAGAGGAACAGAACAGGGAGGAATGGCTATGATAAATTTGTAAATGTGTGCAGATTGAGTTCATAGCAAATCTTCAGAGTACGTGAGAAAGAGGCAATGACAGGGAAAAGGCTGAAGTACAAGATATGCTTGTAGTTGACAAATGTATATGAGTTGTTAGGCATACGTGGTGACTGAAACCAAGAAAATAGATAAAATCAACAACGGACGATATGCAGATGACGAAGAGGTAACAGAATTTGGGAAGATTTGCCAGAGTAGAGAAAATAATACAGAGGTTGAGGTCTGGCTGCAGAGGCACAAAAGCTCATTTCCAGAAGAAAGAGACAAAACAGAAATTAATATCTGTAGCTTTTCCTGTGCAGTCACTGAAAAAAACCCAGACTGACTTTTACAGATGATTAAAGATTCTTCATTTTATGTTGAAAATACATAAAGGTTTTTTTCAAAATTTTACTTAATTTATGCTTTTCTATCTTTATTTTTAGATTGTCATTAAAAATGGCTACAAGGTGTTTCTTTGTATTCCATATTTTCATGTCTTCTTTTTTCTTACTGTGAACTCTGCTGAAATGAGATCTTTTAGCAATGAAAATAGTCTTGTCTATTTGACAAAGAAAATAATTATGGAAGCAAATTGGTTAGAGCATTTTGAATTGTCCTAAACCAGTATGTCAATGAGGTGGGGGTTTTTTAATCACTTTTGATTTCTAGATACTCCCCAATTTCCTGGGATTTATGTAATTTAATATCATGGATGCGAACTGAGCTTTCCAGTAGGAATGCCTGTCATCTCTCTGGATGACACTCTCTTCTTCACCTACACTCCATTTTTAAAATAGAAAGTGTGATGATTGGGAAGAAGTAAACAATTCCAGTAATTGTAGTCTCATGCAATCTTGCAACACAAAATCAGTGCCAGTAACACCAATAAATCAGTATAATCAGCATGACAACTGTGCACATGGCCACTTTAAAATGTGAAGTTTTTTGTATGTTTAGTACTTGTGAAAAAGAGCCCATTGAGTCTGAATCTCACATCTTTCATTCCATCACAGAAGGGTTACAAGCGGGGAGCCAGAGCACAGGAGGCTTAACAGTGACATGACCCATTCTTGGGAGCTGATTACCTGTTATTGCCATCTTGTGCATGAGATCACCTTAAAACTGAGGATGAAAAGACACGAGTCTTTCATTTTCACCAGTCTCTAAAGGCCTTGAAAACTAATCTGCTTCTTCCTCCTCAGAGAAAGGTGTAAGGGAAAGGTAATAAATTACAGAAAGAAGTAATAAATGGGGACAGCGTAACTCTTTTTAAGATGTTGCTTTTCTCAGCACATCTATTTTGATGCCTAGGTTCAGGAGCAACACTCAGCACATCTCTTTGCTGCCCACTGTATCATTTTTTTGCAATTAGAGTGTTCTACTGGAGCACTGCTAACTTATGTTGCATTTTTCCCATTATTTCACTTCTATGAGGAGAAATTTGAAATACCCATTTGAACATGAAAAGGTTAACAAGAGAGTGAATTTTCTATTTATCAATAAGCCAAATTGAGGGAAGCGGTACCATGGCCTTTCATTCATCTGCTTCAACTCTGTCAGCTGTGATTCAAGATGTCATAACTAGTAACAGAGTAACATTTAATTCTGAACTTAAACAGTCACAGAGCCAAAAATAGGAAACAGTGTGTCATAATATAGCGGATCAGAAAAAGTATATGTGGATATACCTGGAAAGTTAATGTTTTAAACTCTTTGACAAAATACTGAAGAAATATGTAAAGCCTAGTCATGAAGTTTGGCACTTGAGGGCCAAACCAGTATAGTGTCCAGAAACTCTCGTTTCACAGCTTCACATCCTTTCTTGTTTCATAATAAGGTTTTCTAAGGCGTGTTCAATGGTCTGTATTCTGTGACAGATGCTAGAACGGTTCTACTGGTTTGCTCATCGTTTAATTTATGCACACTGTGTGGTATGTCCTACTATAAAAAGAGTGGCTGTGCTTCAAGGCAAGAGGGTGTCTCTCTGCTTTTTAGTGGCTGCTGTGCTCCAGATTGAGTGGAGGCCTCTGGAGGAAGAGACACTACCCTTAGAGCTACCCAGCACACAAATCATGGGGAGGCTCCCAGCGTGCTGGGGAGGACAAGACCTACAACACGAGGGAGGTGTTGGGAAGCTGGAGAAAATGGAGAGAGGAGGAAGGGGACAGTGTCTTCTTGCAGCACAGGGCAAACCTAGGTCAAGCTTTAGAGCTGACTGCAAAGAAGAGACGTTCCTAGAAATGCAGAGGTGGTTGTGCATGCTGTGCTCAACCCAGGAAGCAACTGGAGAGGAGCTGGGCTGCAAAACACAACAGGAAAGGCTGCCTCACCCCACAGAGGGTGCCAAGGAAGGAACTGGGTTCTGTGCCAAGTGACAAAGCAGAGTGGCGTTTAATATTTTTGTCCATTAATGAAATCTGACTTAAGAGTTCAGAGGAATTTGACTTTTAGGTAACTCCTTTATGGGAATACTTCTGCCTCAAATTGGTACTCCATCATGGCTAATTTACTTTCTGCTCCTGGCATGCATACTCATGAAACTGCATCCATATTATCAAAAGTACAATAATAGGAACATTTACTTGTCAGCTGAACAAAGCCAAAGGATTCAATGGATGTGAAAACTGAGCATGTTGTAAATGTAAATAAGGCCAGGGCTGGAGAGGTTTGATGTTGTGCTGGCATTTTGTGCCTGGCCAGCTGTAACTATCAAGGGAATATTTGTGCAGAAGTGCTATATTCACAATACAAAATTAAATCTGAATGCATTTGTTCTGAAAAATAAAATAGACTTCTCTTATTTTCTTTGCCAGAAAATCATGACAGACAATTCTGCCTCTGAGGAGCTGAGTTCCCCTGAATGGCAGAAAGTCAAGGCAGCCTAAATGAGGTCAGAAAGTATTAGCTATTGTACTAATGGAGAGGATGGAGGGAAGGCAGCAATACTATGCAGCAGGAAAAGATGGGGCTGTGAAAGAAAGGGCAGATTTTATGTATGTACATACTTGTGAATAGGAAGAGGGTATACATGCTCATTCATACCTTCTGGCATGTCAAAAGGTGTACGAGTAGTGGAGGGGTGACCGCAGCATAGTTATACCTATATGCTTGGAGGACAGTGAACTTTTGTTCATTGACATTGGTGATAGTTCTAATTAAACTCTTCTTTTGGGACAGGACAACTTAACCCCCCACACACACATTTATGGAGTTCAGCACAAGGGAACCTTGAATGGGATACTCCTAGAGACTGTCAGAAAGCAAATCACTGCAATAGCTCATCAAAACTGAAGCAATTGTAATGAAAAAAACATAGATTTGCAAACATTTTCCCCAATACGGTACAGCCAAAGTTGTGTTTCACTATATCTTCTGACAGCAAAAATTAATATTTATCATTATTATTCAGATTGTCAGCATTATTCTCTCTGTCACGGAATTATTAGGGGGCAATGAATGTAGACATGAAATGAACTAGGAAGGTAAGCTGTGTATGACAGTACCTCATTTAAGAACATGAAATAAATTGTGATCTGACAGGACATTAGAAAATCACCTGCAGAATCTGCAGTAACCTAAAGACACTCAAGCCTTAAATTTTTTATGCCACAATAGTATTTTCTCTCCTTTGGCTAATTATCTCTCTATAAGATCAAGAACATCCTTTTTCTGTCTATACTACTGCTAAGGACACTAACAAGACAGTTGCATATTCCAGGTTCCTTTTTTTTTTTTTTTCTTTATGATGATAGCAAATGCCTGAAGCACGTTGATTAAATATTTGGCATCAGAGGATGAATTAGGAAAAAAGGTGAACTTTTGACAAAGCTCGACCTCTCCACAGGGACAATGAATTTTTTGGTCAGAACTGCTCAATTTTTTTCATTTCTTTCTTTCTTCTGTTATTCATAAATAGAGCCACAGAATCATAGAAAGATTTAATTTGGAAGGGACTTGGAGGTCTCTAGTCCCACCCCACCTTTGAGCAGAGCCAAATTCAAAGCTATATGAGGTTGCTTAAAGCCTTGTTCAGGTGACTTTTGAAACCTCCTAAGGATGGTAACTGCAAAACATTTCTGGACAACCTGACACTTACAAAGATTCAAAAATATTTATTTATTTACATGAAGTGGAACAAATAATTGCACACTAATGTCAGCACCCATTTTTTTCTTTTTCTGATTCTTTTTATTTACTTAATTAAGCATGCTACTATAATGATATATGAAAAACTTAGCAGATTGAACCTGAAGAAACAGTTGTTTCTCTTTTAACCAAAAAGAAGAGTATCTGTGCCTTTGCTTTTACAAGTGTCCAGCTCTGCTTGGAAGAGATTTTTCCTCATAGCAGCATAGGTCCCAGTGACAGATGGGCATTTTTTGAACAGTCCCAGCTTTTCCAGATGTTTTATCAAACTAGCCAGCTCTTTTTCTTGCTGATGGTCCCGATATACTTCATTTGTCCTTGTGCATCCTCCTCATCTTCATTTCTTTCCAGGCAAGGGGCAAAGTCTCCAGTCAGTTCCTCCAAACCCAGCCTAAAAATAAACCACTTCCCCAGTTCTCTGGTAAGATTTGATATTATAAATTTTTCTTTTTTTCAATAGCACGTCTTTTGCTACTGCTTGTTCTTCTTCAGGTATTTTATAGGTATGATATTTGTCAATGCCAAATGCACAGAAAAGAGGATACCATATACTCTAGATACATGGCTTCTCACCTGTGTATTTATAGGGACTCAAATGCAATGCTTGAACAGAGCTTTAATTTTCTGGAGGAATAAGACAGGTTTTTCTCCTGTCAGAAAATCCTTTGCAGCTGGAGTTCTCAAGTAGCTGAAATTTTTCTTCCTGCCAGAAAGAGTGGTGTCTGCAATGACAAACACTCCTTCAGAGTCTAAGATCCCGATGGAAGGCTGTCAGGTGTGCGCTGCCCTGTATGTGACACGATTTGAGAAGGAAGGGTTTGCACGGCATGTGGTTACTTCCATATCTTAAAAAAAATCACGCCTCAGCTGGGCATACTCAATTACAGATAAATGAAAAACCTCATTTTCATTTCAAACAGAGTTACCACACAGTGTTATCTACCACTGTGATTTTTTTCAGGTAGATCATTTTGAAAGTACTTAATGATCCTGACACAGAGAGTGAATTGTAAATTGACACTAGATGTTACCAGACATAATTGGGTACAAGATGGCTCCCAAGACTGGTAGACTTCAGGTCATTACGCTGCAAATTCCCAACACTTTTTATGACATCCATCATGTGCTAAATATCATGTTCTACCTGTGGTGCATGTTGTCTGTTGAAAAGTGTTAAAAAGGCCTCAGAGCTGGCAGTTGCAGGCAACTTTGGTAACAGAGAAAATTAAGTCAATAAAGTTGACAATGTTTTATACCTATCAAAATCAGGCTACTAAGGAAAAAGCTGTGTGAAAATGCATGTTGTTGAAGTTAATATTTTCTACTGTGTTTAATCTGACTCCAAAAAGGCTTGCTAATTCACTGAAAACTGCGGGGTTCTGTCATCTAATATCTACATGCCATGTAAAAACATATTTGTTCACAAAGGTCACTATGTTCTCTTTTCTTGCAATTAAGAACAAATTATTCTATTTATGGATGTTTGCACCCTTGTTAGTTAACAGTTGTCACTGATGTAGAGTAGGGCTGATGGTTGGACTCAATGATCCCAAGGGTCTTTTCCAACCTGAATGATTCTGTGATTCTGTGATGCATATTTTTTATCTTCAGATACTTAATTGATCTTCATATGGTATCTCTGTCTCATCCATTTACCACTCCATTCTCCATTGTTGTGAGAGATGAGTTTCCTTTCTCAGACCTTGTCAACATTTAGATTGTGAACATGCAGATTCTGTTAGCGCATTAGGTTAGAAAACTACATGAAGTTTTCCTTTTTATTTTGACAGCACAATCAAGTTGTATAATTTTAGAAGAAGAAGGCATGAATGCTGTCCCAACCACCTACATTTTGGCAGAAACCCTGATGTCAAACAAGCACTCTGATTTGTGTCAAAATTGTTGTTTATTTTGCACCATATGGAGAAAATTCAAATAATTTCACTTTGTAATAATTTGATAGTTCTTGCATATTTTCCATACTGATTCAGTGCTGAAGCAAATGCTTCAACTACATTTTAAGAGGAAAAGGTAAAAAAATATTTGAGTTCCTATTATCTGTTGTAAACTTAGTCCCTTTTTCCTTTCCTTTTCTTAAATGCTGTTTAAAACACTGCCCACTTAAAAATCAAAATGTTCTTTTTATGTTCTGTAAGTTAGTAGAAAGACTGTGAAAAACCATTGATCACACCTGTTGAGATTACATTTTCCATGATGTATTTTACAAATATGCATTTTAACTATTACCATCAGTTTTCAATTAGATTACAAGAAACAAATCAAAAGGAATTGACTGGAAAAGTTCTGAAGTACTCCATTTCACAGAATTTTAATGACAATTTTCATTTCCAATTCATGCCTTGTTAGAATGCTTTTAAAATCCTAATTCTTCACAAGGAAGAAAAAAATGCATAAGTTAGGAATATCAATATGATAGACTTCTTTTTTCCTTGAAAAAAATTCCAGTTTATAGTGATATCAAGCAAAGAAGCTAGATCTGAATAATAAAATGAATCTTTTAGGCAAATGCTTAAAATCAACTTGTTTGGATGGTGCATACATGAAAACGTGTGCATGTGTTTGTAGGTATCAAAATTGTAGAGTTCTCAGAACAAATACTTGATATCAGACTCCGATATTTACTTTTTTAAATTCTAATAATCTATGAAAACTTTCCTTCTGTAATATGATAATTTCAGACAAGCGTTCTGCAGAATCTGGACAAATGGCCAGTTATGAGATGCATGCAGCTTGATTTTGTTCAACCATGCTTTCATACTTTCATGCTTGGGGAGCCATGCTCTGGTCTGACACAATAAATGCGCTAAATGAGCCTTAGAGCTCTTGTATTTTCCAGTGGCAATACTGGTTCTCAGGGACTGTTCTGGCTGTCAGGACCACTGAAACACAGTACATGTCAGTCATAATTTATTCCGACCTTCTCTGAAGTGTTCATTGAGCAAAATGAGGTCAAAAGCTGATGATACAGAGCCAACAGACTTGTCATACAGAGCATCTAGCTGTATATGTTGCTTCTGTAGAGGAATCAGTTGTTGTCTGGGATAATTTTAATTCCTTATTTGCTGTTGAACATACAAGGTACGACTGAGGCAGAACAGAGCCAGATTCATGGCCAGTTGTTAATGTAACTATTTGAAAGGTTCTTGCTTTATATTACATAATGCACCTATAAAACAGACCTTGAGAAAACATACTTCATAAAATGGTTGTTACTAGTACAAGCTGAAGGATGGTAAAAATCACAAAGCTGTTCTTCCAGTAAGAGGACAGCCAAACACAAAGTTTATTTTTCTGGCTTTGCATTCTTCTCCATTCCCCCTTCCACCTCTCTCCTTGTTTCTGCTGGAGTATCTAATGTGATGCATGCCAGATAGCTCCTCTCATGGCTCTCCTTGCACTTCTCAGATTTGATTTCTCAACTCTTCCCATTCATGTCTAAGATGTTGTAGACCTAATTGTCTTAAGTCTACAAGACAGTTCTGTAGTTTAGATGACACGTAATCATTATTGCTAGTGTTACTAATTTCAGACAGCTGAATCACGTGACACTACCTAGAAAGTCATGCAGTCATCTTCCCTCATCAGGAAGTCATCTTCGTTCCCTTACTGGGAAGCCCTGAGCAATCTGGTGTAGCTATGAAGCTAGTCCTGTTTAGAATAAATTTAGTCTAGAAGACCTCCAGAGGTACTTTTCCATCTGAATTTGTTTATAATTCTTACAGTACAACATCAACCTGGAAAACTGGCACTGAGTATATGTAATATTAACAACATTATGCAAAACACCAATGTGGAGGGGGAGGACTGTTAAAAGGCTTTGACAACTGCATAGGAATTGTACCAATTGTGCAGTCCTCTCTTTTTCAGTGTGTTCAAAAACAGTTTAATGTTAATTTTCCTAATCCTATTGTGTTCCTAGTATAGATATAGCGATATGCAAGCTTGTAGTTAAGAAACTCCAAGAGAATAATACAAATCTTTGCAGCTGTGGCATTCAGAAATATTTATTAGTTTATAATTACTGAAGTAAGTAATATGCCTTTTGTCAAATTATTTTCAGCAACCATGAAAAGCACATAACCAAAAGAAAGGAGTTTAAGCTTTGAAACCACCCAGCCCATATGTACAGCAGTTGTTTAATGCAAGGAAACATATTGCTTCTCTAAAGCAGATAAAAAATTATGAAGCAGATATTAAAAAAAAAAAAAAAGAGGATAAAAATATTCTCAGATGAGTGATAGGAGGCTACTAGAACTCCGTGTGTTTGAGGCAAAAATTAACCCCACAATGACAGCAATATCCCCTTAACATTGTGCTCTTGTATAATTCATTACAAATGTGTGTAGAACTTTCTTTTTTCTTTTACATAAACATAGGAACAGTTAAGTCAAGTTCAATCCTAGCTTAGTGGCACTAATAATTAATAGGCAATCTTGCTGCCACTTGAATGTTAATTGTATAACATGTGTTGGGTAGTAGCTGTTTATCTGGAGTTTACAGATGCTATACATTATCTTCCCTTAAAAGGGAAGTGAGACGACAGCAACAAGAAGTGTAGTTTCTTTCTCTGGATCAGGGAGATCCTGAGAGAGCGGGGTGGAGGGAGGACTTGAGAGTCTGCAGCATAGTGTGCACTAAGAAACTCCTGGAAAAAATAGGGCCTGGCACAGAAATTGTTTCTTACAGACCCAGAAGGCTAACACAGTATTTGCTGCAACTGGAAATCTCATGAAGCCTGTTAGAGCAGGACTGGAAGGGACTGTGAATGGAGACAATAGGTAGAGGAAGGCATGTTTACACACCTTTCTGTTTAAAAGATCTTTTGCTCTATTTGCTGCTGTACTAGCCTAGCATCCACAAGTACTTTAGGTGTTCAGATGAAGGAAATGGTGCCAGCAGAATCATGTCGGAAGGCTGGCCAGTTCACACAGAGGTAAGAAATAGTGTTAAGCCCTAACATAACTGTGTTCCACTGTTCCACTGTTCCACTGTTCCACTGAGTGCTGCTTAGTGCCCTGCTAGCCAGGGGATTTCTTGCTGTATTGCACTCTACTATATCCATGGAAACATTTCAACATGTCACTTTTGGCACAAGCGAGGGAGTAACCAAGTTTATGAGTGGGAATGCTATCTTTGTGTGACCTTGTCCATGTCCTCAGAGAAGCATGTTCAACTCAGCCTGCAGGACAGGATTTATCCCCTTTTCTGACTGAGTAAACACCTTGCCTTTGAATAACTCTATGATTCTAAACTGAATAAAAACACTTGTTACCCACATCAGTTAACCCTAGGTAGTACTGAACAAAGTGAGCATTCAACAGTTGTTATTTCCCTCTCCAAACTCCTGTCCCCAATATACATGTCAGTGCAATTATTGTGTTTGCATTATTACTTGATAAATAACACATTTCTCTATGCAGATAAGTGGAAAGAACAAAGAAACAGATTAGATCACAATTCCATTACAAAGACACATTATTAAACCTAGCTTTTTTTCCTCACCTGTTCCTCAGAAGAAAGAAAAACCTGAGGACCTCACTAATGTCAGAGCTAGTTAAAGAGTTGCATCCCCTGAGCAGTCATTTGAGCATGGAATATGCAACAACAGATCTCAGAATACATGCTAAAAAATTTTTCTTCATCATAATTTCTCAAATCCACTTAGATTTCAGAAGAAGACTTCTCCGAGGTCTGACACTGTAGTTGATACACAAATTCACAGTCTGTAGCAGTCTAGGTATCACAGAACAGGTGACTATAAGTGAGCTTTGGCCTGCTTCACGTGACAGTCCAATGTGACCCTTGACTGTGCTTCATTCCGGAACACAACACCCTCTGGGCACATATCAGGCTTTGAATGTCATGCCAATAGAGCGAACTACCACTGAATGTATTGCTTTGCACTATCTTAAAATCTTCAGAAATGTAAACAGTTGACAGTTTTATTATGAATATATATTCATATATATATATGAGTATAATTCTGCAGAGGCAAGCATGCGTAGGTGCTCTCCTCAAAAATGTTTAGGAGACTATAACCAAGAGATGCATTCAAGTTAGTATTTCTTGGATCTAAAAAGAATTTGTTAGACTTGCTGGATTGTGGAAAGGGATCTTTTATGGATAACTGTGCTGCAGTGAAGGAGTTACAAATGTGAAATAGGAACCTCTAACTTTCTTTAAAAAAAACCAACAATGAGCCCACAGCATAGATATGATAGAGTAAAAATATATACCTAAAGAGAATGACACTTTAAAGAGTGAAATCCCAGTATTTGTCATCTCAATTGGTTTACTGATACAGAAAAGGATTGTTGATCAGAAATCAGCTAAAGCCATGAACAAACTGAGTTGACATAAATTCATTCTCTCCTAGGATTTTATTTTCTCCTACAGCCTGGGAGCAGCTATGTTTTTTCATATTTATATACCTTTTGCAGATGTAAATATGTGGTTGGTTAGTCTTGGCTAACAACCAAACTCCCACCCAGCAGCTCACTCACTCCACTACCACCACCCCAGTGGGACAGGGAGAGAAAATAAGAAAAAATAGGAATGAAAAAAGTCGTGGGTGACAATAAAGACAGGGATGTTGATTACTGATTGCTGTCACAGGCAAAAAAGACTTGACTTGCCAAAAATTAATTTATTGCTGATCTATTTTATGGATTTGGGCAGTGAAAAACAAAAAAACCCAAACATTAGACCAACCGCTTTCCTCCCTCTTTTCCCAAGCTCATCACTCTCTTTGACGACTCTACCCCACCCAGCAGCACAGGGAGATGTGGAATGGGGGGTTATGGTCAGTACATAGCAGGAGGCCTAGCCTCTCTTTTCTCCTCACTCTTTTCCCCTGCTTTGGCATGGGGTCCTCCAGAGGCTGCTGTGTGGATATCTGTTCCACTCTGGAGCTTCTTCTCCTTGTCCCTGCTGCTCCTGCGGCCCCCCACTACCACACCTTGACACCTACATGCAATAAAAAATATCAAGGATATGGAGAATGTTTTTTAAAGAAAGCAAGAATAACCAGAGGGTAACTGAGGGGTGAACACAAGTAACTCTTCTGTGAACAGAAGTTGTCTGAAAATTGTTCTGGACGTTTGTAAAATCAGTCCACTGACTGCTTCCAGCTGCTACCGGTACCTTGCCAATCAGCTCTGCATTTTCCAGAAGTTGACTACCTTGCTCATGGCTCTGCTTCAAGTTATCAGGGGTCAAAAAAGAGGTTCTGGGTGCTTTTGTACCCATTTAGCTGTATTAATCAGGCAAAAGCTTAATACTGGGAGAAAGGGCTCTGTGTCCATCACTGGTGTAAGCATTGCTGCAGATATGAACAATGAAGAGTCACCATGTCTGTGGTGATGCTATAGCTGGCAGTGCTGAGCTGTGTGGCTCTGAAATAATGGAAGCATCTACTTCTAATCCTGATGGAAAATTATCCACTGTTTATATCAATTGCCTTCCATTCCATTGCTTTTCTGCTGAAAAACTGCATAGACAGGATGCGTGACCTTGTGACTGCTGGCTGTGCTCGGGTTGATAGCTGCAGGGTTTGGTATTATCATGTGGTCCTGGAGACAGGTGATTACTTCAATGCCACACAGCTGACTGTTACTTTTAGTTGTCTTGCTCTTGGAGTGGGAGCTACAGCCCCAAGTCAGTTGCCTAACACCAAGTCAGAGGCCATAAACAGGAGATCCACAAAGTTAGCATGTCAGGGGATCAGTCTATATTACCTATGCTCTGGGACAGGCACAGGCTATCTCTTCAAACTCCTGAAGGTCTGAAAACAAGATAGAAGAAAAATAATTTATAGGTTATGACAGAGAATAAATGAGATACAGTGACTGAGCTGCTTAATAGTAAACGGGTTTGTGTGCTGTTAGACCTTGCAGGACTTTCCTGGTCATAATTTAGTTATCAGGGACTTGAATTTGCAAGCAGTGAGAACAGGTAAAAGGAGTTCTTAAAAAGTCTAAGCATTAAATGTTTTTTCCTAACAAGGCAGTCAACTGCCCAATATCTAGCTTCCACAACTCAAAACGAATGCTGACTTCTCGATGCAGTTAGGAAAGAGAAGTTTGGAGGTTAACCTTTATCTCCATACTTCATAACAGTGACATGAGGTGTACCTCATTGTACTGACTATGATCTCAAATAACCATTGTTGGCCAATATAGTATTAAGGTAAATGCTGTGTAACAAACATAGTATTTCTTTATTGGAACGAAAATTTGTTCAGTGTTAGTGCAATATCCTTAAATTTCTGCAAGACACTTAATGTAGGTTCACCTGTTGCTCTGCTAAAACAGTGCTGTAAGCAGTCAGCATATGTAGTAAAAGTAATTAAATAATGGTCTGTAAAACTAATTGTGAATGAGAAACAGCCATTTGACAACAATGCTTCTAGTGAAATCTTGCAGAGGTAGGCTTACTAGTGCTTGTTGAGTCCTGGCCTCTCCCTGTACAAGCACAAAATCCTCCTCCCAGGTGCTTTAAATTCCATCTGTAAAAGCAATAAAGCTTGGGAACAGCCAGATCTCATTTCAGAAAAGTGGTCCAGATTTTCACTTCTCTGATATTTGCTGTGGACCTTCTTTTTCACCAAGCTACACTTACATATAGGCTGCTTTTATCTATTTGCTTTTATGATAGTTTTATCATTTTGATCTTCTCTCTTCCTGGTATTAATGCTCTTCTCTATTTATAGGTAACAATTGTCCCAGCTAAGACTTAATTTTGCAACGTTAGGAAAAAACAAGCTCTTTTAGTCTCCTTTAAAGTATAAATAGAAAGACAGTTTTTTATTGACTTGGTCATTAAGAATATGTCCGTCCTCTGGAAGTCAGGGACACTTCCGAGGTTCAGATGTGTTATCTAGTAGGATTCTTGTTCTGTGTTGGGGTGAAATTTGGATGTACACCAATGTTTTTTTCCTCCATTTGCATGGGAAGAAAATCAAGGCACACAAGTGAAATGGAGCAGTAATAGCTGCCAGCTGATTACCCTTGTAGCAAGATATAAGGAGAAAATGCTGTGGGGTGCCCATATCCACAATATAGACATAGTTTTATAGTTCTCTGTACCTAATCTGTTTTGCACTCATATTTTTCAGCACTGATAGTCAGGAGTTTATCTTGCATTCCTGATGGGGTCGCACCACTATCTGTTATAATGATACTAATATTTCCCTCTCTTTTTTTCAAATACTTTCCTCATACATAATAGAACTGCATTTGACTTCCTTGGTGCTTAATCTTGATAGTTTGTAGTGAACTTGTAGTTAATTAGTTGAGATTACAGGTCCTGTGACTCTTTTATGGTAATACATCCCAGCCTAGCATATTGAGTATGTTTTTTTTTTTTTTTATGTTGACATCATTAATGAAAATATTGGAGAAGATCAGTTTCAGGGGCTGTACTTAAGAAACTCCACCAATCACCTTCTGCTGGCATGATATTTATTCTTTTAGCAGTACTTGCTGTATTCTCCCCTTTAGCGAGCACCTTACCTGTCTTGCAGTTCTTGTACTAACAGTCTAATTCTCATTCAGATCTTTTTGAAAGGGTCCCTCACATGAGACATGCATCCATCTTGTATTTGGAACTTCTGAAAAAAGAGGGGGAAAAGCATGCCAATGAACTTGAAAGGTAGACAGATGTCTGCCAGCCATTAAGTTGAAATCAGTTGTATAAATGAGTAATCTTTGAAATCCTGTTAACTTTTGTCTAAATTGCCTCTATTTTTTTGACAGTGAATTAATTCCATAGCTTAAATTCTACATGGTATTTTAAGATATTCTTTTTTAAGTTTTAACTGTAATATCTTTTAATGTAATAATTTCATATTCAGCATATAATGAACACTTTTCTCTACAGCATCATTCATATAAAATATAGTTTATGTCACATCTAAATTGTCATCCACTTTTGCAATATTCTATATGCAGAGACTTACAGATAATTACAGGAATCCTTCACAAATAAAGGGCATACAGAAGAGATAGATGCTAACAGCAACTGTTGCTAATATTTCTTTAAAAAATAATCTGTAATTTGTTTTATCATTGGTCAGAATTACAGTTCTCTTAACCTGCATATAGTTGGTGGCCCTTTTTAAAACAGGAACCACTTACGTCAACTTAGAATTTGAAGAAGAGAAATATTTTGGGATATTCACACCTTTTTTTTTCCCCTCTCGGAGAGGTGTAAACTGGTGAAAGGAAATATTTCAAAACAGAGTTCATAATCAACCTGTGGAACCTGCTGCCAAAAAAAATAAAAATCCTCTACTGAGATGAAGATCTGGTTGAATTCCAAGACTGGCACATATCTATGAATTCATCTTAGCCCCTCTGTGATTGTCACTTTATGAAGTCAAAGTATCTTACTCCACTAATGTTTGACAAGCAGTCTGAGCTGCTCAACCAAATAGAAATAATCCCCTGAGGGTTTTTCTGACTGCCCTCTCTATCTCCTAGCTATCTCTGACAGAATCTTTAGACAGCTTTACATTTTGAAATTACCTCTTAAAAATGAATGAAGCAGGGATTTGGATGTTCAGCTATCTCACACCTCTTTCTCTAGTGGGTATTCTATTTCTAAAGCAATTAATATCACCTGCAGAAGATAAAATATCTCAAAACTGTGTGAGGATTTGTAAAAATGTCTGGAAAAAGTGAGTGCACAGAGAAATGGGGATATATTCTTTAACATGTCAAGAGGCAGAACACCTTACCACAATCTCAGATCTGTAATATATCCAGTAATCTTTGCCTTAGGGAATAGGGAAAGATCAGGAATATTTGCATGTTATGAAAATGGATCTGGAAATGCTTTCTAACCGGTTTCAGTAGGTAAAGATTTTTAAGTATACAGAGGAGGCACTAAACAACTGAATCTTCTATTGAAATTATTTTACCTGCGTTCAGCATTGGTTGGATTAGTAAGAATTGTATTTGTGGCTGACAGATGATCATACCCAAAGTCTTCAGAGAGATGTCCCAAAGTTCTGTCTACTGAAATAAAATGGTTGTTTGGTAGTGTCAGCTGAATACATCCTCATTTGAATGGATTGAAATGTATTTGACTTTTATAAGTACTGGCCTTATTTATTCTAGCAGCATGGCTAAAGCAAATTTGCAATAATGTTCCTTCCAAAATGTAGCCATTACATCTAGCATATTAAAGTTTATCTATTGTCATTGATTTTGGTTCTGTGCTACACTGGTGAACACATTAGTCCCCATTTGAGAAAGTTTGAGACAACTCTTTGGTATCATTTAAATAGCTTCTCTGAATCAAGATTTTTAACAGGGCATTTATCAATATTTTCTTTCCTTAGCTCACAACTGCTATACTTGAGACTCAGTTAAATATAAGCAAACATATACATTTTTATCTCAGACTCATACAGGTAAAGGAGACAGGCAGCTGTTTCTTAACAAATAAAGGAAGAAAAGGAGATATTTTATTTTCTTGTAACTGCATGTCAATACAAAGTAAAACATGAATTCAACAGGTAGTGAAGTGTACCTGCTTCAACTTTCTTGTACTCCTTCCACAATGCCCATTGTTTTGGTGTTCTTATTCTACCTCCTCTTGATCTCAGCTGCACTGTATTGGCCATGTAAGGCAGTACCAATAAAACAGAAAAGAAAGGATTTTGTTCTGAAAAACCACCAGCCTCTGCAGTAGATAGAACTTTAGAAAATGGTTTAGGGCTTACAAAATATAAGCAGTTGTATACTAAGCCTACAGTGCCTTCATTATACTGCTAACAAACAGCACTGCAGAGCTTGGGGGAGAAAAAAGGGAAAATGAATAGTGCTTTTCCTACTATACTTTAGAAGCCTGCATTAGGAAGTCTTTTACATGTTTCTGAATATGGAAGGAATCTGGTAGTATAGCTGAACACTGAAGAGAAGTGTTGTTACTCAAAACTCAAACTAGAATTCTTGATATTGCATGTAGCTTTCCTGAGGATCAGGCAGTTCTGTTTCAGAAGGCCAGATGGAATGGCTACATTTTTTAGGGAATTAAAAAAGTCATCTCACATTGATTTTTTTTTTTTTTTTTACCATTCTGGTTGAAAAAAACAATTGTGTTCTCTGCTTACTACAAATGACATTCATTCATTACCATACCCAACAGCAGGAAAAATCCAGCTGCTAAGCTCTTCACTGCAGGTGACTTCAGGAAGGTCATCAGTATTCAACACCAGTCAGTTCCTTCATCCACTCCAGCTGTCCTGTGTGCACTTCCTCATCAGACAATCTGAAGAAGGGAGAACCACAGAGACGTCATTACTATAATCCCTTATCAGTATATTCCAGAGATGGGGAAAAAACATTTGAAAGTGCAGGACAAGAAATTCCAGAGGTTGTGGTCAGAACTGAGTGATGACTCTTACATGGTAGATTCCTTACTGGCTGGAGAATTGATTTGCATACTTGGGATGCTGAGTACTGGGAGGAATCTTGCCAGATGAAGAACCTTTTCTGCCCCGAGTAATGGGAGAGAACAGAATCTTGTTCAAGGGCTCATATCAGTAATTTAGAGCAATAAAATCATATCTGTATTCCAGAAATATACACTTAGAGGAACAAGAGGTGACCAAGTGTGGGGATAAAGAGAGAGAGAGACAGAGATCTATACATATCTGTCTATTAAATGGACCAAGAGTGGGGTTATGACTGTTTTACTACAGGACTAGAAGGATTAGATTGAATGCTGTTACCTAAGTCAAGCATGAATTTTATCTTTACTAATTTTTATATTTGTGTGGAAATGCTTTAACCTCTTCCAGTGTGCAACCAGGGTACCAGTTATTTCCTAAAAAGCCCATCCTTAAGTGGGCTGACTGACCAGATGGGCAATATGGTCCTTTGCCCTAGAAAATAAGCTGCCTCTTCCCTATCTGTATCTTGGTTGGATTTACAAATGACCTGTAGAGTGCTAGTGTGTAGATACACGGATAGCTCTTGGCAGTCATCTAGGTAATTTTTGAGGTGTCCAATGACATTGACTGGCAATATTTCTGCTCCTTTTCCTTTCAATACCACCTTCAGTCCTTTCCTGTGCTTGTTCCTGCCCTGGATACAGTTGTATATCCTTTCAGTGATATGCTAACACTGCATAACACACTATTTAGCTGAGCATGGCTATCTTGTTTAGTATCGGAGTGTTGATAGTGGTGCTGAACTGTCTTCTGTAATACCAGCTCTGAAATGGGGATCTTTCAGATATTATGGGATTGGTTGGGCCTATAGTGGGATTGGAAGCTTTTCAGCAGTTTTGGATAAGGGAAATCCCTTAATGTCAGCACTGACTGCATTTGTTGTTTACTGAAGCTCATGGTACATGCCGTCTTCAAAAGTAGGGAGTGGGAATGCTTGCAGTGTCTTTTGAAAACTCCAAAATGTGAAGAGAGAATGGCTGAATAGAGAATGTCATGGGGTAATGAATCATGTATAACCTCAAACTACAGCACAGATGCCTAAGTTATCAAATGAGATTGAAGAGTCTTTTCCACTTGGAATGAGGCCCTGGATATTTAGGCTGGAGTTTTAGATATTTGGGGGAATTTGCCAACCCTCTCAGGGCAGCTTCCCTGCATCTAGCTACAGGAATCCCTTTGCTCTTTGACTAACTCTATAGGGAATTTTTGTGATAACAATCAAATTGAAAGAGCAAGAGGGCTGTATTTTGGGAGCGAGGTGGATCACTATAAATGTGAAGACTTCTGTATAATCAGTTCATATATTGTTCTTAAAATTAGTATTGTGCTTTAAGCATTAGAAACAAGACATTTTAATACAGAAATACTGAATACACTGAGTATATTTATTAAATTCTGTGCTTCCCTGGTATCTATACTAGACTCTCATGTTCTATGTTCTGGATACCTTTTAGGGAATAAGAATTCAGTGGTAGCTGCAAAACTAATAAGCAGGTAAACTGAGACAGGAAAAAATCCTGTATGTTTCCACTAGTAAAGACTCACTTCCATCCTATTTTAGATGTACAGAACTTCAAAATGCGAATATACTGGCATCTGCAGTTCTAGTACAAGAATTCTACTCCCACCTCTAGCATTTTAAGGGAGCTATTAGGTTTTTTGGCATTTGAACACACTTTCACTGTCTAAAATCCAAGAACAGGTTTGTTCAAAGGGACCCAGATATGGTCCTATCAAGGCAAAACAACCATTACAGGGAAAATCATATACAGTTGAAATATCAGCTGGCAAAGTTGGGGCTACTTTAAAAACAAACAAACAACGCTCCAGTAATGGCTATTTTCTGACTTGAAATTTTCCTTTGGTCTTATAGTTGTGTCTGGCATATGAAAGCTCTATTTATGTACCTTTCATCCCCAATTTACTTTCAGTCCACCCCTCTTTGAACTTTTTCCTAAACTTTTTAATTACAATAAAAAGTTTAACTTTGAAGACATGCACTGAGATAGGAAATTCGAGGTGAACTGCACTGCTAGGTTACTACAGTTTTGATATTCTAGTTCCAACCCTAGGCCATTATTGATGTGACGTAGTCACATGGATGATGCCACCGGGATCTCCCTGATATGTAAAATTGTATTTATCAAGAGAAAGACCTTTTCAGTGAAAAATACTAATTCATCAGTGCCAAAATAATTGCCATGATGATGCTGCAAGTTTGACAAATCCTTGATTATGACAAGATTTCCTTGGATTTCCTACACAGTGTGATTTCCCGGTTGACTTCTAAGGCAACAGGGCTCTGTGATTCTATAGGAAGACTTACATATCAGGTTTTGATTTTGGCAATCCTGAAAGTGTGAGAGGCCTTCCAGCCAAGATTCCCACATTCTGCATTCCCAAGTCTTTACTTGGGTGGCTAAGGTGTCTGGGAATCTCCAGTCAAGCTGAGGGTACATTCTACGTTTCCCAAGATGGTGTTTGAGGCCGGGACACTCTACAAAATCCCAAGACCTTCTTTCTTCAGCTCCAAGAAGCTAGTTATCTCAAGTGATAAGCCTGTGTTGTCAAATAATTTAGTTCACACTTCCCTCCGCGGTTCTGCTCCTCTGCTTGTTCACATATATTAACTCAGCCTCAGGATGTCTTTTGGAGAAAATCAATTTCTTGAATCCAGAACAAAACCCATCTATGATTCTGGGACACCTCCCAACCTGCAGTAAGGATGAGGAGTTTTGACTCTTGCTGCCATATGCAATACATCAGCCTTACCTCTGAATATTTTGTCTCTCAATGTGCCATATTGCAGGGTACGTCCTCACTTCCACATTCTGGTGGGCTGCAGCACAACCTTTGCCTTGTTACTACTAATAATGTCACAATGCCATGGGACAACAGATAGGCCAAAAGAGACAAGTGCCACATAAGATAGACACAGTCAGTGACTTCTAGAAGAAGATAAGACTAGTGGGCCCATTTGACCAAGGGCCATAGTCTCCCTCTGAAATTGATGCATTTAGCACTCAAAATGGAGGTCTGTATCTTAAAGCTCTGGAGTTATCCCATCACCTGGGTCATTTCAAACTATGGATTTCTTGATGTTCACCCTTTTGAAATGGCCAAGACTCCAAGCTTCTGAGCTGTTTGCCCTGGAAAACATTATCAGTGACATCTGAAACCCCTACAAGAACTCTGGTTGAATCAACCCACATACCAATGAGCTCACAAACTATGGATCCTGTAAGCAAGAAAACATATGGGCTTTTACACATGTACCAACACTCTTTTAACAGAAATATTATTTCAGTCAAGTAGCTACTGAGGTTCTCAATGTTTAATGTTATAGCAGGAACTATGAAGTTATTCTTGAACCTGGGTTCAGAATATATTTCTTACTGACAAAAATGAAGATCTAAAATATTCCAGAGTGTTTTTATGTGTTGTGAAGGTTCCATTACATAAGAGTTACCGTTGTCACTGTCATAGATAAGTTAGGCACTGCTTCAGGGCTGGGGGAAGTAGGAGGTGAGCAGTTACACAGATACTCTAAGATACATGTGCAATAACCATCTTCTAATGAACACTCCACCTTGACTATTTATAAATAAGCTAGTATGTTGCTGTTGCTAATATACCTTTGCCTTGCATATATCCTTGATATCAAAGACCATGCTATGATGTTCAAAAGCTTATGTCAATAGTGAAATATTTGAAGAATTAGCCAGTAAATCCTACCTGGTCAAGTCTGTTCATTGGAGTGCCCTTGATATGCTTTTTTACCTAATCACATTTCCTCTTCGTTTATTCCATTTCATCATGCAGAAGTTGCTTGGGCATTGCTCAGCCAATTCTTCGGTCCAGATCATGACAGATGCATTTTATTAAATGAAGAATTCCTTGATATTAAGAAAAAATTTTCTGAAGAGTTTTAAAACTTCATATCAGGATTTATACACTTGGCCTCATAATAGTTCTTTGAGATACAAGAAGAAAATATAACATTTATTTTACTGATATGGAAACTGTATTAAGTTTTTATCTGTATATATTATTTATATATGTGTGTATATATATACACACTGTGTAAAACTAGGATATTCAAGCTTTAATGACAAAGGCCGGGTATTTAAAAACCAAGTGCTCTTATTTTTCAAGATACTAAACGCAGTTTTCTTGGACTTCACTAATACCTACTTTAATCAAAAAGAGATCTCATGGTATAACTTTGGTCATCCGTCCTTAATGTGTTTGGACAATTCCATTTGCAAAAGTCTTAGCAGAGTCCATGAGAGCACTAGGAATAAGGCAGATACCTAATTTAACAGTCACAGTGAAAGCTGTTACAGGTTCAGCACTTCTGAAAATCAAGTCAGGTAAGTGTCTAATTCTTGCATGCAGCAATGGTTTTCTTGCCAGGAGAGTTTCACTGGTTTAAGTGAAGCTGCGTTACCAAGACATGTTTTTGCTATGAACTCTCTTAGTTGAAAGTGCTGTTCATTCTCACACATGGTTGTCATGTCACTAAGACTGAAGTCGTATTTCCCAAAAGAAAACCTTCAATGTCGATGGGGATATCTAGTCAAAGCCACATTTCTCATTGGTAGCTTGACTTTTACATAGAAATTGCAAGGCAGCATGAGCAAATCATTCATTGTATAAGGGTGACTGTTGCAATATTTTTTATTCATTGAACTTTGAGTTACACATCAATATGCCATATTAAACCCTGGGTAGCTTTTACTTACCACCACTGACAAAGCAAACATTTCTTTCTCCTTTGATTCCTCATTCTCTCTGTTTACTGAAGTCACATCTAGTGAAGTCGAGAACAGGAAATACTCACTGTTGTAACAGTGACAAAAATGATGTTAGCTTGTATAGAATCTCCTTGTCCCCAAATAGGAGCTTGCTAACATGGGAGGGGAAAGAATCTCTCTTCCTAGAAAGTTCAGTCTTAAATATGTTGGCTCTTAAATATTTTGGGTCTTAAACCTGTGGCTATTACAATATTTTAAAAATAAACAAACAGTAAAAAAAAATAACTTTAATTTGTCTTGGAAGGTTTCCATAAACTCTTCAGATAACTATATCCAGTGACACTGGCAACTTGTTTTGAAGGAATGACACTGAAAAATATCCCAGCCAAATAATTTTGAAATCTCGGGAGAAAAGTCAGACAGATTATCTGTAATTTGTTAACAGACAAATACATCCAAATAAACACCCCAGTTCTTGAATACTACTTCAATACTACTACTATTAGTTGTACCAGAAGCTAGTAATTTGAGTCAGTGTGGTGGGTTGAACTTGGCTGGCTGCCAGAGGCCCACCAAGCCACTCTATTGCTCCCCTCCTCAATTGGACAGGGGAGAGAATATATGATGAAAGGCTTATGGGTTAAGATAAGGAAAGGGAGAGATCACTCACCAATTACCATCACGGACAAAACAGACTTGACTTGGGGAAATGAATTTAATTTATTACCAATCAAATCAGTGTAGAACAATAAGAAATAAGAACAAATCCTATAACACCTTCCACCCACCCCTCCCTTCCTGGGCTCAATTTCAATCCTGATTTCTCTATCTCCTCCCACCCAGTGACAAAGGGGGGCAGGGGATGGGGGTTGCAATCAGTTCATCACCCATTGTCTCTGCTGCTCCTTCCTCCCCAGGGGGAGGACTCCTCACACTCTTCCCCTGCTCCAGCCTGGGGTCCCTTCCATGGGACACAGTCCTCCCTGAACTTCTCCAACGTAGGTCTTTCTCACAGGCTGCAGCTTTTCACAAACTGCTCCAGCATGGGTCCCTCCTATGGGGTCACAAGTCCTGCCAGCAAACCTGTTCCAGCATGGGGTCCTCTCTCCATGGGTCCACAGGTCCTGCCAGGAGCCTGCTCCAGCGAGGGCTTCCCGTGGGGTCACAGCCTCCTTCAGGCATCCACCTGCTCTGGCGTGGGGATCCTCCCCGGGCTGCAGGTGTATCTCTGCTCCACCGTTAACCTCCATGGGCTGCAGGGGCACAGCCTGCCTCACCATGGTCTGCACCACGGGCTGCAGGGGAATCCCTGCTCTGGTGCCTGGAGCACCTTCTCCCCCTCCTTCACTGACCTTGGTGTCTGCAGGGTTGTTTCTCTCACATATTCTCAGTCCTCTCTCCCAGCTGCTGTTGTGCAGCAGTTTTTCCCCTTTCTTAAATATGTTATCACTGAGGTGTTACCACTATTGCTGATGGGCTCTGCTTTGGCCAGTGACAGGTCTGTTTTGGAGCCAGCTAGCATCAGCTCTGTCAGACATATGGGAAGCTTCTGGCATCTTCTCACAGAATCATAGAGTTATTTAGGTTGGAAAAGACCTTTAAGATCATCAAGTCCAACTGTTAACCTAGCACTGCTAAGTCCACCAATAAACCATGTCCCAAAGTGCCACATGTCTTTTAAATACCTCCAGGAATGGTGACTCAACCTCTTCCCTGGACAGCCTGTTCCAATGTTTGACAACCTTTTCAGTGAAGAATTTTTTCCTAATATCCAATCTAAATCTCTGCTGGCACAACTAAAAGCCATTTCTTCTCATTGTATCACTTGCCACTTGTGAAAAGAGACCCACACCCACCTTGCTATAACCTTCTTTCAGGCAATTGTAGAGAGTGATAAGGTCTCTCCTGAGCCTCCTTTCCTCCAGAGTAAACGACCCCTGCCACCCCCTCCACTACCAAAACCTTGCCACCTAAACCCAATACAGTCAGGTAACAGGCAGTTGTGCTGTACATGTTAATTGCACACAAACACATACTTAGTACTGCTGAAAATCATCTTTGCCATACTATTTTTATTTTACTAGTTCTAGCTGAACATTTAAAATCAGATTACAGAAATACTTGCATGCTCTAAAGCTATATCAAACCTTGTTGATACATGTTAGGAATCATAGCTTCATTTATCTTTTCAGAAATGCCAATTTGTTGACTCAAGTGTAATATAGCATATGCTGCACTTCCAGAAGGATGAATTCCATCATCTTGGGATTTTTGCATTTCTAGCTCAGATGTTCTGTATATCTTTACTAGATACATAGCACTGGCAGATACATTTTTAAAAATCATCAAGGGTTTCTGAGATAGTTCCTCAATATTTATTCTGTATATATTTACTTAATAAGAAGTAAGCTTTGTTTGTGATATATTTCTGTATAATATTAGTAATGTGATTCAGCACTCCAAAATTATTTCTCATATAACTTAGGAAATTCAACATGAGATCACAGCTTTTGAAAAATATCTGTCACTTTTAATATCCTTTCATTTGAAAGCACCTAAAGGATATACAACTTATTTACTTCTACTGATTTAATATTATTCTCTGATACATTGTAATTCTGTTTAGTAGCTAGATACATGGCAAACTAGTACAAACTAAAACACCTGTATTTGTGAAATTTTACAACTTTAGAGGCAGTGGTGAGAAAATCATTACCAGGATGAAAAGTGCAGGACTGCTCTTTTTTATCTACAAAAGATCAAAGGAAGACACATAAATGAAGACTGATTCTGAAAATGTGACATGATGCTTTTATTTCAACTATAATCATCCATCGACCACCATAGAAAGGTTCCAGATAAATATCTACATTAATTTATAGTTTCAGATTGTCAGCATTTTGTCCAGCCAAATCCGATAGAAAACTCCAGGATACGTAGGCAAGTATACTGCATTAGGTTGTTAGACATGAAGCAATCAAAGATAATTTTTTAGTTTCTATGGGGAAAGAGAAGAAAAAAGGGTTTAGTAGATACCATTTGTTCAAACTGCGTGCTGAAAAAATGCAACCCAGACAGTGTAAATGGGAGCAAGGGTGCAGGTGGGAAAGAAAAGCTGTCAAGGATCTTTCATTCTTCCCCCCAAATTCTGCAGGGCATGCTGTCTTTGTGAAAGAGACATTAATAATTTCTTTAACGGCTTTAAATAATGATATAGATAGTCTTTAAGATAAGATAAGGTCTCATTAAGATTAAGACTCATTAAGATAAGGTCTACTTCTGTTTATGTTGCTCTGATAATTAGTAATTTGTTTTATTACTGCTATACTGCTTATTTTTATGGGAAAAATGAATAAAGGGAAAGAGGGGATTCAATGTCTCTCATTGACAGTTGTGGATATTTACGTGTCTCTCTACCACAGAGGTCAGGTGGAACTGAACAGTACAGTACATATTCATATTTGTAGCACTCAAATATGTATTTTTCCTTCAAAAATCTCTGAATCAACTAGTTTTTGTCCTTGCCTTTTTGCTAGCAAAATCAGTGGAGTTTTTTCATGGCATTTCTTATTTAAAATCTAAGTAATACACCATGTTTTATCCAGTCTTGCATAATCAGACATGTCCTTATGAGTGATCTCAGAAGGGGAGGAAAAATATAGGGAATGGTTGGACTAGATGCATTTTATATTTCAGTATTTTACAAAGAAGGTATTAAATGACCATGCCTTCAGATATATACCAGGCCTATATATGTGAATAATTGTTTGGTTTTTGACATTGTACCTGGGTTCATATTGTCCCTGAACAAATTTTTTTCATGAGAGGAAAAGAATCTTCTAAATAATACTTTTGGAATGATCTTATAAATCTTTCCTCTTCCCCTGTTTTAGTGGTTGTTGTTTTTCTTGGCCTGTGTATGCCTGTGAAAGAATCTGTCATTTCCTGATGAGCGTGGGATACAAAGTGACAGAACAGAGTTAGACAAGTCAGGTAGCAGCAAAAAAAGAGAATTTTGCCATATCTCTCCTAGATGTGCCTAGAGTTGGGAGAAAAAGTTATTTGAAAAATAATCAAGTTCCTGCAACTTTATTCTGTGTGGGAACTGGGTTTATCTGCAATGTTTCTCTGTGACAATAATGTGATTCAATGCTTACAAGTATTTAGGTTTCATGATTTGGACTATTATGACTTTTGAGTAACCCTTTATTCACAGTATCTTGTCTTCTAGCATTTTTACGACCTTTTTGAAATGTTAATCAATCAAATTTGAGAGGAGGGACTCACGAGAACCATCTTGGCCCCACCTTAGGCAAAATGTGATCCACAGGTCCAGGCAGGAACCAGTGCTCGCTTCAGTTGTTTTCCTGCAGCTCTCACACCCTGAGCTGCCCTTAAAGACACCCCCACCTCTTACTCCCAGGCCATTTCACCTGCTCACCAGCTTGTCTGGGCTGACCTTCACTAGCCATCACTTGCTCATGCATTCACTTGTGCTTGCCACAGCACCATGGACGCACGGGCCCTCCCACCCATGGTGTGACCCCCATGGATACTCTCACCCCATATACACACACGTGTGCACACACACAGAGCATAGAGACTTTACACCCAGGAAAGAGTTAAAAAGGTAATTTAATAAGACAGGATAAACTGTGCAGGCCAGAGAAGCACACTGACCAGCAAGCTATTTATGCATGATCAGCCCTTTTTAATCTCCTTACCCTTTCATTTTCTCACACTTGTTCTTTCCCAAATCACCTAAACACCTCCCTTTCCCTGCTTTTTATTAAAACATAAACATCCCATAATTGTTCATGTGCAGTCCTAAAAAGTTCTTCTCCTGCATCCCGTAATGTTTCCCACACCCCTGGGCAGCAACTGCCCTTAATCCAAAAGGTGAGCTACAGACCTGCCCCACATGACTCATGGGGGTGAGTGTCATACCTGGAGACTGGGACTCCCAGGACAGCTCTGGGAGGAGCCCAGACAGGGTGTTCATTCCTCCGAGTCCTTAATTTTGATTCCCGCCTGCCCCTGTGCTCCTCAGGGCTTGTGGAGATGGGTGTCTGATGGGCTGAGGACTCCTGTGATGGGCCTGGGAGTATCCAGGGCAGGGCATTACTTGGGGTCCTCCACTGTTGTATCTCTGTATTCCTCTATGGGAGTGCAGACAAGCTTTTATCGCATATCCTAATTTTGCTTCATTGTATATTGCTCCTTTTCTCTTGCTCCAGAATACAAGAAAAACAGTAACCTTAGCTTATACATAAAAGAAAGTATCCAGATCAAATTGTATTGGGCCCTTTGCAAAATGAGGTAACATATTATGTTTCAAAAGAGCAGGCATCATCAAGTTGCTACGTAGAATTTTATAACAACACTCAATATTTGAAAAATGGAGCAAAAGGATAAAAAACATTTAAGCCTGTGAAACTTTAAGGTCCATTTAAAGTAACACACCCTCCCACTGTATTACTTTTTCTTCTTGACTTTACCAGCCCATCTTGTCTTTTTCTACTTGAATGAGCTTCACAACTTAAAAAACCCCTCTCTTTTTCTTAAAGTACTCTCTCTTTTATTTACGTTATATTTCTAACTTATTTGCTATTTCCAAATGAATTCTGCAGTGACTGTGAAAAACCCTAGGGCCCTACACACACCCCTGAGCTCCTGGAGGACAGGAGACTGAGGTGGGGCATGGCAGACAGGAAGAGAATGTGAAAAAGAATGGTAAAGTCTGGCTCACTCAGACTGAAATCAGACCTTAAGGAACTGGGATATGAGCCTAAACAGGCAAAACTGAAGATTTGTTTTAAGAGTGATGTTAATATTTTTATTCCCACTACTTTCCATCTATTAGTTCTTTCACCTGTTTTTTTTTTTTTTTTTCACAAATTTGAGTTTCATTGGAGTTTGAGCAGTGCTGAATGGAACACTCTGCAACTTTACTGCTCACTAACATCTTAGAAATGCAAGATAGCTGCAGATCATACAAACAGTAACCAAGACAAAGCTGTTGTGTATATTGTAGTATAATGATTGTGGCACAATCATGCAATAATAACTAATTGATTAATAAAGAGTCTAAAGCTAATGGTGTTTTTAGTGTAAAGTTTGCATCTCCATCATGGCTCGTGGAACATGCCTAAAACCCTGGTAGAGCAGGCTAATATCATCCCACATCAGTAAGAACTGGAGGGCTGCACGAAACTACAGTGAAGGGTAACTTGTTTGGCTTACCACTTAACCAGTAATAAAGCTTCAAGTTAGGAGAGGTTGGAATAAATGATGATGGACACTTTCAGGAAATCAGTATTCCTTTACTATACTCCATTTGAAACCAGTATTTAGATGCAGTAATTATGTCAATTATTGTGGAAGCAGACCTGCATGTTTAATTATTTAAAAAGCTGGCTTGAACTGTTAATTCTTGAGTTTCCTAACATGTTCTTACAGGGATGAAGAGGGACAGCTCATATCTCCAATTTTTTTCTTTTTTGGTATCAATTAGATAACTTTTTATTTATATAATTTCATTTATACTTGGAGATTTTTCTTTATTAATGTAAGAGATTAAAAAAAGCTTCATCTTTTTATAATTAAAATGGGCATTCTCCTTAAATTAAGTATGGTTTAGGAATCTAGATAATTGTTTTAAAAATTTTGCATATATGAAAGAAACACTCCCAAGCTCTGAACCCATAAAAGGAGTAATAAAAGGAAATATATCTCATTGTTACCATAAAACATACGTGTAAGGAGAAAATAAGAGGTTCTATGTCACACCATACATTCACATTATGCTCATAGAAGCTGTAATTCTTCTAAGTGTCATCCTCCACATTCCCCACAGATGATGCTTGCATGTAGCTGCAATTCATCTTCTCTGGGACAGATATCTTCCCCTGTTTACACCATAGGGGGCTTTAAAGGCTTCTAGGCTTATTGAGAGAGTGATTAACTCCCTGACTTCCTACACAGCATACAGTAGTCACCATACCCAAAGTAAACTCACCACACCCTTTTTGTGCTTCTGTAAATGGCATTTGTCATGCTCTACAAAATACCTTGTTATCTGGAAAAGATGATAAATCAGAAACCACTCCTGTAACATAAGGACTCATGGGACAGTAGGGTCACAACTTTCCGTCCTGAAGTAGAGTCCACTGAGAACAATACGCCTGACACTGCTTTTGTCGTCAGCACAAGCCAAGAGGGATACAAATAAAAGAAGCCATCAGCTTGCCACATGGTCTTGAACTAGTCAGAGCACCAAGAATCACATCTTGCTTGGTGTATTTTAAATGAATCACAGCCTGGAACTACTGTGTTATACGCTACACTTAATCAGATGAATTATTCCTGAAAATTTATCAACCCCAAATGAAGCTGAACTATCCCATTTAGCTATTTATACATTGCTCATAAAAATTAATTAAAAAATAAGAAGGAAGTTTTACTTGTTAATCAAAATTCTGCTCCATGTAACTGGTGGTTGTCTGCAGCTAATTTCATTCTTCCTTGGACAAGCCTCCATTGACTAAGTATTAAATATAGCCTTCAGTGTGGGCTCAGTAACACCATTGTGAATAATGTACATAATGCACATAACACTTAATTTTGATATAAAGCTGCATGGTATGACAATTCCTTCTCCTGTTATCTTTCTTTTCAGCTAAGGACTAATTTTTGAACAGTATGAGGGTCACTGACTTCATATGGATTCTCCTGAAGCTGATGCTCACATGAACAAGCAAAGATTACTCACTTGACTAGAGGCTTCAGGATAATCCATGTAACAATGACAGGGTAAACCTCCATATGCAAAAAAGATCACACAACTGACACTTGAGATGTAAAATGGAAACTAAACTCTTTCTTGGGGTTTTGCTTGCTTAAAAAATCTTGCCATTCCAGGTTTCTTTAACTGTGGTGCACATAATGTTAGTTTGTTTTTTATTTCACTGCTCTTCTTTTTTTCTAGGTCATGCATTTCATTATTTCCCAGTATTTCAGCTCATTTCTGCCTGCTCTGGTTATGTAAGGAAGCAAGACTGGTGCCACACATCAAGGGCAGAACTGAAAGCATCCCTTCTCTGGTTATAACTAGAAGATTCCCATTATCAAAACGCTTGTGGCTATTGTAGTGTCCCCTTCCAACCCAGCTTCTACGCAAGGGCAAAGTAAATCATATTATACAAGAGCAACAAAATAAATTCTTTGAGTTAAGGGTATGTGACTTTTACCAGAAGTATAGCCTGAAGCAGAATAATGTTCACAAGTTCCTGGAACACACTGGATCTAAAAGAGACAAAGTAGGCAAGAAGAAAGACAACAGTGTCATCCAAATGAATACCTTTGGGGAAAACAGAAGAAGTGTTTGTGTGTATCTTCCAGTTTCTGAATCTATTTGCGTATGTGAGTAGCATTAGCTGTCATGAGACCAGAGGGAGAAATCATGACTGTGTCAAACCTGATCTTCATCACTGCTGGTGAAACAGTATTCCTACAAGAAGAGACCCAGAGATATCACAGCAAATTCTCTTCAATATTCAGTAATACTAAAGGTTATCTGGCCTGTTCATACCATGCAGTGCGCACTTGTTCTTCAGTTGTATTATCACGGCTGCGTGCAATGGTTCTGAGCAGGTAAAGGACAGACATTGGTTTACATGCAGTGGTAACAATGATGAAGCAGATTTATGTCTCCAGCCCAGCCCAGCTGTTGAGCAGGAACTTGCCATGCTGCTCCACAACACCTCCAGTCAGCCGTGGCATAAACTGGAACAGGACTTTTGCATGCAGAAAGGATTCAGTAGGTATCCTGCTGACTGCTGCAGCCACTGCAGTTATTGTTCTGGTTGGGTTGGAAGATAACAGCTATAAAGAAAGAGACTCATGATTTTCTTCCTCTTAAGCAAAATCTTTACACAGCAAAAGCTGGTCACAAGCATCAATCTGCATACTGGGCAACCTTTATGCAGCTATTGTTCATTATTTAGCATGTGAGATAATTAGATCTCCATGTGTGCTACTACTCTGCAGTACTTGGGATATAGCTTTCCTGAGGGATATAGGGAATACTGGAAAAAGCATTTACCAGGACTGGGCTTATGTGTGTAAACAGAACAAGTTATGCTTAGAAAAGTATTAGACTTCATATTACTAGTTTCTCCCCCATGAAGAAGCAGACTTACTGACTTTGACAGCTGTTTATTAGTTAGTTGAAAAGCAACCTTAAATTAAGTCCCAAGATGTGAGTGCACATATAAAACATTGCAGCTACACTCCCCATCTTTCCCCTTCAAAACACCACAAGTTCTGTAACATCTAAAATATAGTCAGTAAACTCATCTGATCACAGTCTACTGTTGTCACTGCTACTGTTATATTTTGTGCAAGGTGAAGGAATTTGAGCCCTTGGGCAAATCTCATTAAAATAAGTGCTTTCAGTTCTGCTAACTGGTGAAGTTGTCAGCAGCTGGAAGAGGGAAAACAGCATGAAAATTGAACTACATTTTACTTTGAGAAGTGGCCTTTCCTGTTAAGTACTGAATTATAATGCAGAACAGCATGTGGAACTTTGCACTGCTGTGTCCTGTAAAATACTCTTTCTACAGAGAAGGCTAGTCCCCACTGTTTTCAAGTTGACATTGATGTGAGCAATAAATCTGACACACAAACAGGAGTTACAAAATTATGATATACCTTTATTTTAAAACAGACAGATCTAGCTAAAATACAAAGACATCTTGAAGGTTTTGTAAAAAGGGGTTACTAAATTATATGGTTATATATATGGAAAAAACTATTTTTTCTCAGCACGTCTCCACTGCCTGTGAAGAATAATCTTTAGTCTTGTGTGGTATGAACTACTACAATGCTAATGATTTAGAAGATTAGTTTGAGACCATTTCTTTATCTGTAGAGCCATTTTAGGGAGCCATGTCCTTCCTCCAGCCTTCCACATTGCTTCTCATTTTTGCTTCCTATCTCAGTTTACGTTGCTGCAACTCAGGGCTAATGGTGTGTTTTCATTATTGTCCTTCATGAAACGTTCATCGCATGATGGCCTTAACAAAACAGTAAAACAACCAGCAGAACACAACAGGGTTTTTTGTCTAAGATGACAACAAACTGAGAGAAAAATAATTGGTAAGCAAAGATGATATAGGATTTGCGTGACATTGCATAAGTTGTTAAACCTAACCCCATTTTTATTTCAGGGTTGGCTGGTTTTTAAATACAGGATAAAAATACAGTAAGCTGATTCTAGAATGAGTTGTTTTAAAGCTAGAGGGTTCTTTGTTGCTAAAATTAGAGTAGAACCCTGAAGACATAAACAGTAAGCATTTTAAGAAACAGGTAAGAGATGGAGACTTTAATGTAAGTGCATCAAGCTGCCCTGCAGGAAGGCAGGATAATGAAATTGTACTGATTTTCTGCAGCAGTGAAGAATGTCACCAAACATTACTGCTCTGACCAAGATAGTCCCTGCAATGTTTTTCTGCAGTAGATTGCTTTGGAAAAGACAGAACTTTGATTTTATCTTGGGACAATGTGGTGTATGCGGTTCAAATCTTTTTGAATTATTTGGTTATATGCCACACGCTACATTACAATAACATATTCTAATAAAAAATATATAGTTAATTATTTGTTCATGTATCAGATAATATGCATATAACTATCTAGCATTTTATTAGACTTCCTTATGTCTATCATCCTAATATTAGGTTATGTCTAAAATATACGATCTCAGATGCACAGTATTATTACCCTTTGTTTCCATAGTCCACTCATGGTACACATGTCTTTGTGCCATTCATTGAAAGGAAAATTTTGTTTTCACTCAATTTTAAAATTAGGAAAATTAAAAAATATTATTTTCTTCTAAATGCTTTAAATTTCCTCAGCCATGTATTAAAGGTGATACCCACAAGAGACTTCTAAGCCATAATTACTGATTGCAAAAACCTTTTAAAATAATTTGAAGAAACAGGCTATAGAAATATTATCATTTAGACATGTTAGAGTATATCAAATGCATATTTTATATATATAATATTAGCCATTACCAACGGAGTACAAGGGTGTTTCTTGCTAATTTGATAATGTTCCTCTGTTTAAATGTGTGTCTGACCTTCACATGACAAATCATCTTGTAAGTTTAGCACAGCCAGAACTCTTCAGAGAGTTCTCCTCACAGAGGACTCTTCACAACAGTTTTTAGTTCAGTTTCTGTTGCCTGGGACCCCATGACACCTTCTAGCTCAGCCACAGCCTCAGTTCTGTGCCCTGTTGCCTCTGTATGAGTGACACACCAGGCATGAAGTAAAAAAATAATGGGGAGGCGAGGAAAAGAGAGAAAAGCACCTGCTGAAGCAAACACACCCTTAGCATGGCAGCGAAAGGGAAGATGCTGGATGTGTCAGGAGAGGAATGGGAGCATCCCAAACCTCCTTGGCACAGAGGGCAAGGGCAGAGGGAAGAGCAAGAAGTCACTGCAGTGAAGGAGTGAGGGAGCGTACAAGGGAAGCTGATGGGATGGAGGAAAGTCTAGGACCCGACTGGGGCTGCGTGACCTCTTCATCAAGCTGCCCTTGTTTCACAGCTGGGCAGAGGAGGGACCTGAGGTGAGTCCCAGGCTGGGGGCAGCTCTGGGGGCTGCAGTGCTGGAACAGGTTGCTCTCGAGCACACTGCTCACCCCATGCCCCACCGCCGTGCCTCTGCGTGAGCCTGCAGGTGTGCAACAACCGTGCTGCGTTGCCTGAATCCCTATGAGTTCATGAGGGGTGTTTCAAATGCAAATGAACCGCAATGGACAGCAAATTAATTCTCAAGCTGCTATAAACTAAGAGCTATTCTCAGCATTTTCACTATACCTTAATCTGTGTAATCAAATTCACAAACCATAAAAACGACCAAACTTTGGCCTAGGGTGAAAACCTTGCTTCACAGGCACTGTCTATGGACAGTTACTGACTGTGATCAACTTCAGTCCTATGTCTAAGCTTCCCACTGAAGCTCATTGGATTTTAATGTTAAACTCAGTCTAGAATATGAAACTAGTTACTTGCATCCATTTAGATATGAAATCCCATACAGGTTTCAAAATTCTCATTAGCTTAGAACTTGTAGGAACCTATTTTTTTTAGTATAATTTAATATTATGCTTATTAATATAGCTGCAAGTAAAAAGAGAGTATTCTAATTATAAATTTATATGGTGTATGTTTGTGGGGACTCAGAAGGAGTCCCTGCAAGAAAATGGACGTGTGAGCAGTCCTGTGTATGAGCGAGGATGTGACGAGGGACTGACCCTGGAAGAATGAGGAAGAACCCAGGAAGGTAAACAGCTTCAGGGTGATGGCCTGGGCCGAGAAGAAGTTTGTACAATGTCGATGTGGCAGTTTTCATCCAACCAGAAGAGAGCCTAAGGAGCATGTGCAAAGCTACCTGTCAAATCAGAAAGAATTGTACCATGTGATTGTATCTCTTGATTCTCACCTTCAGGATAAAAGGCTTGTCCACCATATTAAAGGGGCATTGCTTAATCACTGTGTGATGGTTTGCATGCATTTAACTCCTGCATCAATCTTCTGCATATGTTAGTACATATTTGTACTAAGGGCTGTAGAAATTACTATAAGAAAATATATGGTGTACAGTGAGGAGCAAGTCACCTCACTGAATGTTGTTCAGTTTTCTATGTGAGCTTCTAAAACCTACTAAAAAAAAGCTATGTAAGAAGTTTACTCACTGTGTAAATAATATGCATGAAAAATAATTTGGGAGGATCAGGCCTTCCGTTACTGCCCATAGGATTTTGCCTAAATAATCCTCAAGAAGTAAAAAGAAGTTATTGACTGAATAATTTATAGTGAATTAAAGGAAAAAGTAAACCAAGATTATTGGAAAGATAGAGAGAAGATAAGTATTGAAGGAAATGCAGTTAAACTATTTTGAAGTTCAATTAAGAGACCAGTTATAAGGCTTACATTAAAAAATTAATGAGATATTTGAATTATGTTTTCACCTTAAAGGCAAGTGCTAAAATTGGAAGGCATGAAAATAGACATAGTGATATTATTGGTACTATGGGTTACCAAGCAGAAAAAGAAAAAAAAAAATCTTAAAGAAATTCAATGAGTCCAAATTGAAATTTGTGACATTTTCTCAAAAAAATTATTAAAGGAATATTTGAAGTCCTGTTCTTTACAGAAGATTTTTAGCATGTGCTGTGGATTAACATAGTCCCCATTCTATCTGTACTGTAGTTTCCATGCTTCTCCAAGACCTGGACAAAGAATTGAGGAATAACTTTTCTTTAAATGTTCATGATTATCACTATTATTGGTTCCTTCTACAACAGTAAGCCCAAGAAATCTGAATCTGGACTGTCACCAACATGCTGGTTTTGCTTAGAAGTTAAAAGGATAGGTTTCATAACCTTCCAAAAAAACCATGGCCCAGACGTTCACAGCTCTCCATCATTTTTTCTGTCTACTTTATGCCTCTTGTGTGGACCTTCACATTAGTTTATAAGGGCTCTTCGTCTGTTTTTCAGAAACAATTTAACAGCAACTGTTAAAGTGCCTCACAGATGCTAAAATTTTCCAGTACTGACCTTTTAATTTTGTTTTGGTTTCTTTTTTAGCTAAAATAATAAAGTGTGCATTTGACATTGGTCTGTGACAAAGCTGACATCAGTTAATACCCCTGCCATGTCACTCCATAGTGCCCTGCAGCATAGCAGATGTATGTTGTGTATCATAACAAATCTTTGTTTTTCCTGAAAATTAAACATAAGCCTGAGAAAAAGCTTCACAGTAAAATCAACCTAAGCATTTGTAAGTAGGAAAAGAAACAATTAAGAAAACCCAGATATATACTCAAAAAACCACTCCCTTTTTTTATAGTCTCTGAAACAAATGTGGTTAGGCAAACAACCTTAAGGTGATATGTCCTTATTTTTATGTCCATCTTAAATATATTCTGCTTGAGCATCATCAGCCAGAAATGTGCTCTATTCATTTCAAGATTTTTGGATGCTGCTCTGATTGATACTGCTGACACAGCCTAAAAAAAGCCCGTTTTTAATTTTTTGGCTATTTACCACTGGCAATTGACAACACTTTGGGCCAGCTCCAATATCTGTCAAAGCCATGAATAATCCATCTCCTTGTTCAGTTAATAGCTTGTTCCCTTTCTCCTTTCTTGCACCAATTCATATGCAGACTGTTCTCCAAGCCTGACAAGTGGGGTAACTTCAGCAGCAACAGCAACAGCACCAAGAGGTGGTCCATTTGAGGTCTAGTCATCCCCAGATAACTCTTCCAAGAGCATCTTCTAAGCCCACTCCCCAGACTGTAAGGCCCCAAAGCATCTCTTAAACATCAGAGCCAGAAGCAGAGGCAAAGGGAGAAAGCACCCAGCTTCTCTCTACCCAACCTGTTCATGGAAGCTGAAGAAAAGCCAAAGGGTAAGGAGAAGCAAAGACATAAGCTCTCTCAGCAGAGCAACCTGGCCATGGAAACAGAGAATTGCTTCCCAATAGCCCCAGGAAAAGCTGTGAGCAGAACTTCAGATATCTGAGCTGGCAAAGCTTTCTTTTTATAGCTGAAGGCTTAAGGTTGCTTTTTAACAATTTATCTGAAATCCTAGCCTACAGCATTTGTAGTGACTGAAATCCTGTTCCTGTGTCGTGAGCTTTTCTTTAAGATCCTTTGGAATGCAGTATTACCATCTGTTTTCTGTTGTTAACAGAGCTACCAAGTTTTGTGTGGCTCCACATGGGATACTTTCTCAGACTCATTGAGGCACATTGCAGATTGATATACTTATATGCCAAGTGTCAGCCTTTAATTAACTCAACCTGCAAGTGCAGTGTCAGGGTAGGATTCAGAGCATGCCCATATGTGTGGAACAGGAAAGCTGGTAGCTGCCTTCCTTGGAAAACTGAGCAGACATATGGGGAGTAGATCAGTAGGTGGTTGGTATCATGAATTGCTACAGGTGTGGGATGTATATATGTGTGGGAGGGAATCTTTGCTAGGCTTGCTTGGTAGCTGTAGGATGAAGATAACTTGGAGTTACTGAGTGCTCGGGGAACTGGAAGAATCTGCTGAGGGACTGGGTGCTGCATTTGTTCTGTTGGCTTCTGGAGAATTGGAGGTGGTGAGAGGGAGTGTTAGTTTTTCATCCCATGTAACGCTGCTACCACCCTCACAGAGACTGCTGTTGCTTCATAATGTCCCTTCACAGCTGGGATTCACAAGAGAAACATCACTTTTGAAAAAACAGCAGTTAGAAAGCAATTCTGCAGCCCAGCATAGGAGTTAAGAAGTATGGCAGGCCGTGTCTGTCACTTGTGCATCATAGAGGTAATAGAGCATTGCTGCCAGTTCCTTTGCTGCAAAAAGCAAAGAGATTGGGAGTCTTGCTGGCACCAGTTCCTCTCTACAGCCATAGGAGGTTGCTTCTGCTGCACATGGAGGCAAATGCACAAGGTGCCAGATCACAATTTTTGGCCCTTTTCCTGAGTCTTTATACACCATATCTGAAAGTGAATTTTTATTTTGCTTCAGGAAAAAAGAATGGTATTCTTTCATTTTGAAGCCAGGACACAAATTTCTCTATTATGTGTCAGTTTCTGGATGAATCAAAATCGTGGTTTGATATATTACACAATTATCTTTCTTTTTTTTCTTTTTTTTTTTTTTTTTTCCTTTTTAATCCTTGAGGGCTGCAAACCACAGCAAAAATCTTGACAGACAGTTTTCTGCACCCACATAGCTTCATCAAGAGTCTTCCTAATTTGAGTACTTTGCAAGTTTAGGTCCAGCCTTTAAATTTAGAACACTAACATTTCATTGACCTGGAATAAGGTGGCAAGTAGTAATGAATACCACCGACAGTGTATGCCTTTAGCCCTTAAATAGATCTGTGGTATAGAAACAGCTTTGACAAGTGCATATACCTCCAGGGTCCCTCCGGTAATGCAGGGGCTATCCAGCCAGAAGTTTTCCTCCACCAAGATCCCTATGTGGTGCTCAAGAAAGTCTAAGAAAATTATTCCAGAGCCTTGGAATATGACCTGTAATGGTGATGGCGTATCTACAGAGATGCTATCTTCACGGTAACGATGGTGTTTTGTTTGCATGTATTTGTCTTCTGGATATGCTAATATTGGAGTTAATGTGCATTTTGCAAAGATAATGCAAATAACTTAAATAAAACCTCTCTTTTACCTTTTTTTCCCCCAAAACAGTAATGCCTTTATTAAATAGGGGGGGAAAAAAGATATTTTTTTTTTATATATATACTGGAGGCACTCCTAATGATCAGGCAAATTTTCAGACTTGTAATTCAAACCAGTCATTGATGTTTGAACAAAGTGAGATTGTTGTCAGTACTGTTGCAAGTGGACACTTACTATAATAATACAGTCTTCATTTTTGTTTTATCTCTGATATTGGGTAGAAATGTTCTTATAGAAAAATATTTCCTAGAACTTCAAATACTGAAATATAGTTATTGTTGATGACTATAAATGATAGTGCTGTAATTAGAACTTTTTCTTTTTGGCTAAGCACTTGGGTCACAAAGTGTAAAAGTTAGCACATGAGGTAAGGTCTCTTACTGTTTTGGGGGTCTCAGTTGGCCTGCTGTATTCTGTTCTTAGATCAACCTATTAGTTCATTCACTTTAAGAAATACCTATTTAAATCTACTTTTCCAGCAGAATAAGGGGCTATATTACATAATTTTCCATTACATTTTCTGTTGTGCCAATTTAGACATGATTTATCTGTAGGTGTTATCTCCAGATGGGATGGCTCAGCCTTACGGATCAGGTGTAAAATGTAAAAAAAAAAAAAGTTAAAAAAAGTAAAAAGAAATCCTCAACAAATCCTCCAGAAATCGTAAGATTTGCCTGAAATTAGGAAAAAAATAACAAAACTCAAATAGATTATGGATTTGTAATCCTTTTTATGTGCAGGAAATGTTTTTCTTTTGGAAAATCTAAGCAAGTTCCTCAAGCATGAAATGACTTTGATCCTATTGGAAGAGTTCTCTTTATGCAGGCAACTATTGCATTTTCCCAGTTCCCCAAATTCTGTGCAAATAATTTTCTGTTGTCCTCACATTCTGCAGTTAATTACTCTCACAGGTGTTTATATCTGCTTTCTCAGCATTTGCCAAGATTTGTCTCACTCTCCTCCCAGACCTGATGGTCGATTGAATGAGAGCATTATTCACAGGAGACGGTCAGCTCTACCTTTTCATCCACAGCTCAGATATTTCTGTATTCTTGAAGGGATGACGTGCTGCTCTCTACAGTAGCAATAGTAAAGTGCTCTAGGAAACAAAAAAGTTTGGAAGACAACCTTTAAAAATTGGATGATTCTTCTACAAATATAACAAATTTCTGTGGGAAAGTCTAAAGAACTTGAGATTTATTTACTCTCCCTTCTAAAATAGGAACTTCTGAAAAGTGTATGGCAAGAAATATCAGCAATTTAATTTAAAAGCTTTTCAAAAATCCTTCAAATTGAACTATTCTTGGCCTCTTGGCTTGGTGAAGTGACCTGAAGTGCTTATTTTCAATTTATTTTAATCTTAATCTGTATCTTCCCTGGTGGAATGTTACCCTTGAGGAAGAAGGTGATAACTGGATTAAACTAGAGATTCCCAATGTGTCAGACATTGTGGCCAGAAAACAGTGCTCACTATGCAGCAAGAACCCCACCAGTCCTGCAATGCTCTGGAAATCTTCACAGTCCTGTATGGGAGTTGTAGTCTGACCCCAGGGAGAGACCAGAAGGTAGAAATACAGGACTCATAAGGCAACACAGAAAACATGCTTGTTAGGACCAAATCAAGGTGAAAAGAAGTATTTTGCTGTGAGCTTTCTGATGGAAAATCAGGTCTTCAAAAATTTATCAGGATGAACCACACTTGGTACAAACAGCTTGTTGTATCAGTAAATCATTTCAGCACAAAATCTCAGCTGGCTCTAATCACATCTGTTACACACATTTTCTTTGTTTTCCTGAAACACAAACTCAACTGTTTATAAGGAGATGGACTGCTCACTCTGCACAGATATTCTGGAGGACAACTGGAAGACCAATGGCAACATTCCTGCCATTGGTATTGGCAAAAATTGTCAAAAAATGGTGATTAAACATTGAGCCCTTTGGTCTATGCTTAGGTTTATGTTTGGTCTATATTTAGGTACATTAGTGCTGAATCCAATTTTCTGTATATGCTGGATGGACATTAAGGAGCTTTTACTAAGGCCTCAGGCATAGGTTTCATTCAACATTTATAATTTTTTTTCTTTTCTGTAGATCACAAAGAGTGCCCGCTTAAAAACACTTTGTTTTTCTCATCACTGTGAGCAATTGTTTACTACCATCCATTCCAGATGAAGTTACATTTCCATAATTGATAAAATAATGAGTCATAACACACAATATAAAATTTACTAAACACATTGTAAGTGCTAGTTGCCTCATTGTCATAACTCTTCTTGAAAATGGAGTAGAAATAAGAGGCATTTTTACTAAATTGTAGGGGTTTTAAGATGTATCTGCTTATTTTAATGAATAAATACATTTTTTTAGTACAGTTAACATTTGTTAGCCTTGGTGATCTAACACAGCTGTGTGAGAATTAACTGGATGTTACCAATAGATGTGCTAAACAGTAGAATTATCAGAATTTCAGATACAAAAATATTTGTGTGGTCCAGAAGCCAAAGAGTTCAAGTTTCATGGTAGACTGTTCAGATTCATAGTTAGCACAACCACAACTATTTGCTTGAAAACTAGAGAAAAGGTGAGTTTGTAAATTTGCCATATTATTTGAGGTTTTTGTAGAGAATTGTTCTCAATGTAGCAAAAATAATTGTATTCAATCTACTTTAAGTGGACTGAGATAAAACAGCTTCAGAAATAATAACGAAATGTATCGAATGTAGGATTTAACACTCTCACAAGGCCTTCTTTCATGTCTAACTGAGGCTATATTTATCACCTGCTCTTTTTCAAGTAAAAAATATATCAGGTTTGAACTGTACATTTTCTTATTCAGTTCTAACAGAAACAGAGCACAGATGTGGCTCTGTGCAGAGCCTCTCTCCAGTGCCAGGTCATTAGTATTCAGAAGAGGAGAATTATTTTTTAGAAAGAGTTTATTTCTTCAGACAAGGCAAGCTGATAAGAAACATTCCAGTAAAGGAAAGACAAAAATAAATGAAGGAGAAAAGATTAGATGGTGACATTTCATCCTTGAAAACAGCATAGTTTTACAGGGTAACTATTATCATTAAGTTACACCCAAATAAGAATGGCTATTAACAAAGGCACTGAAAGTTTAATTAAAGGCTACAGAGAGTTTAATTTAGCAAAAAATAGTATGCAGTTTTTCAAAAGCCACAGGAGCAGTGATCTGGGAGGGATCGGGGGGAAGGGAAAGCTGTGCAGAAGCACCTCTCTTATCTCCTGCACTGTAAAAATCACAAAGCATCAGCTTCTAAAATGGGGCCTTGTGATGACAGAAATAGAAATAAATAGCAGCAGAGAGAATCAGCTGAACATTCACTGAGCAGAAACGAGTGCTTTGGTTGCATTTGGTTTGAATGTTAGAATACTGGCTAGAAAAGAGGAGAGACTGGCATTTCAGCAGACCTGAGCTTTCCAAGACATGGTTGTTTACTATATCACTTTTGTTGCCAGTAAAATACGCAGATGCTGACAGGAACTAATGTTTCCTGAGCAAATACACACTGTTGACACAATGAATGCATTACGGACTAACGAGAGTGGTAAACACACTGGCAGTCGTAAGCTTCTTTATTACAGCATATATGTATTTATGCCTCCAAAACAAATATACAATAATATTTTACTTTGTTGTGGTTTGTTTTGGTTTGGTGTGTTGTTTTGTTTTTTTTTTTTTTTTCCCCAGTTAGCAATGTGTATTTCCCAATAAAATATAAATTTCATTTAGACTAATGACCAGGGCACATCTGTTCTGTAAATACTGTTTTACACTGTAGATGTAGTTTTACTAACGTATAAACAATCACACCTTAAAATCAGAATAGTCAAGGTAATTTTCAGCCAAAGTTTTCCTCTTACTGGAAAAAAGAGTAACTCTAAAGAAAATAACATACAAGGATTCTTGTCCCTTGTGTATTTTGCTCCATATGGTGTTGGCTTCAAAAATGCAAATATTGTAATTAATTTACTGTACAAATTTGTATATAGATGCTGCCTTGCTTCATCACTGAGATGAAGGATTTTAAATGTTTTCATGTGTTTATTCCCAACTTTATAACATCTGGTATTTTTCTTAATGCCTGAGTTACATGATTGCCTGAGAATATCAGCTTCTGCAGGGGAGTGACTTTTTACATTGGAATTCCTATTGTCCAGGCTTTGGAGGATGAGCCTGTAAAGAAAACCTTCAAAAAAAAAAGAATATTAGCAGGTAAACAAGAAGATCTTTTCTGTTGTTAAAGAATGTATAATTTTAATTATATTTAAGAAAGAAGAATTACAATTCAAAATCGTACAGTTCTGGAAATAACCGGCATGGGTGCTCAGGACTGAGAGAAAAGAACAAGCTTGAAATTATCTTTGGGGCAGGCTATCTCCAGGCCACTCCCAGCTCAGGATTTGTTCAAAGGTGACTAAGAGAAAATGGAAAGCTTGACTGTTTAAAATTTTTGTCTTCTCTCTGTATTATAAATAGAAATGGTGAATTTGCAGCACCAGCTAAGAAACATTTTGGTTTATCATTCTGTGAAAGATATTCTGTGAAAATTGATAGTACCGGTCAGATTCAATCAACTTAATGTTTTTCTGGTGTACCACAGGGAAGGTGCAATCTTTCAGTTTGGTTTTTTTTTTGATGTATTCAATTTTTTTTGAAGGAAGATGTTATATAAAAGAGAACAAAGCATATCCATTTTTGCACCCTGGCCTTAGCCATTCCTTGGAATTTTTGTTGCTACCAATGGTGAGTCATTTCCTGAAGCTGTACATGTAGCTGGTAAGTTGCATTGTTGTACCTTCCTTCAGTCCAGCAGTTTTGATCGCTTAGCATCCTTTCTCATTTATTCCAACTACAGTTACCTCAAAAGTGTTGCAAACAGAAAAATTGCCTTCTGTAGATTTTTCTGCAACAAGGTTTCTTTCATGACCTGAGGACAACTTTTCACAAATTTCTTGTTTTGGCAACTAATGCTAAGTGACATTAGCTGTGACTCACAGGCTCAACAGCTGAAGAGCCACAAAAAAGTGTAGGTAATTGTGAGATCTGACCTGCAGCAGCACTATTGTATAAATTGAATTTGAGGCAAGCCTAATTTCCTTTTTAAGATGACCTGATGGATCAAGGTAAAAGATCTAAACTGAGTTCACAAAGTCCATGAATATTTATATACCTACACAAATGTAGAGGAGTCCAGTGTCTTGATCACCTCAAGCAACATACACAAACTAACAAGGGGCTCCAGAATTGTTGTCTTGCTTGATTTGTATAGCTGTGGTATTCTGGGTTAAATTCTGACTCCCAACTTAACAGGTTTTTGCCACTCACTTTAAGGGAATAATGATCTAAATATCTGAAAAAAATATTCACATTGTTTCACTTGTTTAGTTTTAAGAAATATTACACGCTTTCCTCACAATCTATTTCAAACAGGTTTTCCCAATTTTGAAGCTGTTAGATGTTAGCTGCTGTTCCAGATATTATATTATCTTTTCCCATATATGTTTAAACCAGAGTAGTGTGAATCACAGCCTGGAGTGAAAATATATTTTGATTTGTGAAGCAACAGAGAAGAAAGAAAATTCAGAATAGACAAACAAGGAAAACCATGAAAGAAAGGTAGCCAAATCTTTCCACTTCAGTTGGAGAACATACAGAACATTTCAATCATTTCAAAAAAAATGAACTGACAAACAACAATTACTACATTTTTTGAGACAGAAAGATAAAACTGCATGTAGCATTTAAAACATGCGTAATGGATTTGTGACAACAGCAGCACAAGGTTGTCTCTCCTTCTTCGCTAGAAACAAGCCATTTTTCACTTCCAAATTCTCATTTCTACATAGTGACCGTCCAGGCCCTGCACAAAATGCAGAAACTCTGCCACCTTTTCCACCCTGGTCCAGGTTTGACTGCCCGAGCTGACAGATGGCTCCAGTATGATGTGGCCATGGTACCCCAGATAACAGAGCTTTGCAAGGGGCCCTTGAGAAGGTGCTGTGAAAAGCTTTTCTGGGGGTCTCTATCCCTTTGTTTGGGAACTGCAGGTAAGCTTAGGCCCTGAGCTATGTCACAGCCATGCCTGTGCCTGGCCAGGTACCTTGCTGTCCCTGACTCGGTGACATTACTTCCTGGCTCGACCTTGGGCCTGCCTTGTTGCTACTGGCTTGTGTGGCAGTCACAGGTCTGTCAGTTGAACCTGGCCACCTCTTTTGTACATGCTCTTCAGGTTTGGCTGGTGTGGGACTGCACCTTTTGTAAGTGAGGTGACTACACCTGTCTGCCTTGCTGTCACCCTCGGCTTCTGGCTCACCTTCCCCTGTGGAGCAGCCCTACTCTTGCTGCTCCATGTCAATGAGAGAGAGCACATTGTTTTATCTGCAAAGTCAGGATTGGAGTTTGCGTTAGGATTCATACATTTGTGCATTAGTCTACATTTCTTGGTACTGGAAAATGAAAGTCAGTGAAATCAGTTCTGCCCTTCATCTCAAAAAAACCAAAAAAAGAACTAGCAAAGGATTATACAGCTGATCAAAGGTATGGAGTAGCTTCTTTACAAGAAACAATTAAAAATGCCAGGACTCTTTATCCTGGAAAGGAGATGACTGATGTGAAACAAGACTCCAAGTTGTGAATGTATGTAGTACTGAGAGATTCAACAGAAATAGAAGGACATGGTTCATGACACAACATGTCACTGGGTTGTGGAAATGCTTGCCAATAGGCTGTGGAGTCTGAAAGTATATAGGTATTCAAAAGAAAACAAGGTGTGAAAAAAGGGGGGGGAACCCTCTACCAACACTTACTTACTTCCAAGACACTTTCTTTGATGACAAAAATTGCTGAGCTACACCAGATGTTTGAAGCATCATTATATGCTTGCTCTGTTCTCATACACTTTCCTAGGCATCCGCTAAGGCCCTGCCAGACAGGATGCTGGGCTAGACGGATGTCTGCTCTGATCCGATACAATTGTTCTAATGTTCTTAGCACCCCCCGGTTGACACTAAGGAGTCATTTGTACTGTCAGGATTTGTCTATGGAACAAGGACTTAGTGTTTTGAATCTATGGGGGGAAAATAGGAAGTGTCATTTCCCATAAAGTATTCTGCTCAGCTCCTTTCAGTTCTGCAGTACCTGGAGGATGAATGCAGAGGACTCTTTTTTTTTTTTAACTCTTATCTACAGATTTGGGGGGTTAATATCAGTTTTAAGATGGATATTTCCAACACTTAAATATTTGAAAATAAATAATACTGAAGAGGTAATTATACGCGCCTAAACATTTACAAAGTTTCCCATCAATAATCTCAATTCTATCCAAGGTGCATGCTATTTGAAATATCTGAGGTCTCGAAAAGGGTATCAGAGTATATTTGGTACTGAGAGGTAGCACTTGCTCTTGGCCCCTTCTCTTGGGTTCCTGTACTTCATTGAGCATACTAGATAAACACACAGAATGAGAGCTGAACTGGTCCAGCATCTTTGTCACTTGATCCTTTCAACTGTCTGTGCCCACAGAAGAGAGAGTGTCTGTAGAGAGGTGAGGATGTCTACCACCAGCATTGTCATCACAACTCCATTTTCCGTTCTTTGAGTAGAGCGGAAGGTGAACTCCCATCTTCCACCTTTTTCAGCTGAGTGATCCATGCCCTGTGGGAGATCAAACAAGCATTTAAAAGGGGGGAAGCTCATTTGAGGACACTATTAAAGACCAGATGCCAGAAACATATTGGGTGGGGGAAGTATAAAAATAGAGCAAGCTGAATATTCAGGCATCAGTGATGAATATAATGTATGGAAAGAGACAGAGAAGAGGGAGAAGGCAAAATAACAATTTAAGTTATTTAGAATGAGCTCTATAGATAACTGAACCAAATGATCCAATACACTGATACATTTAAAATTAATAAATTTAAAATAATTAAATATTATTAAATAATTAATAATAAATCTATTCACATAAATTTACACAAATTATCTTGCACTTTGCTGTACAGTAAGTGTAGTATCAACAGAGGAAGATTAAGAGTGTATATGACACCTTTCTCTATCTCAAGGACACAGTCTTTTATTTTTATAATCCAGTCTAAGAGAAAAAAAAAAAAAAAGATAGTTTCTGATAAGAGAAATTAAGGAATACAGTTTCAAGGGGTCTCAAGCCACATGGCAAAATGGACTCACGCACCAGTGTAGACTCTGAAAAGTATCCATGTTATGGAGTGGGCATGAAGGAGTTAGACAAATGCCTTTTCAAATAGGTTTGAAAGACAGCTGGAAGAACGTAAGGACACTAGGAACATATTGCCCTAGCAGTGCATATCTTCTTTTGTATCTCAATAAGTAACTGGAGTACCATAAAGGGAGGTTTAGCCTTAGCAGTGTGGGCATTATTTTCCTTGCACCATAGTGTGGAGTAGATAACCACTGGCGATGTGAGATATACCTGTTATTTTGCATAGTACTGTCCATAGTTCTTCATGTTGGAAGGGACCTCCAGATCTCTTTTGGTCTAACCCTCCCACTCAAATCATGGCTACCTTAAATCTGTTTACTCAGAACCTCATCCAGTCAAAATATGAATATATCCAAGACAGAGATTCCACAGCTTCTCCTGGCAACTTGTTTCAGTTGTCATCAACCTTCAAAGCAAAAATGCTTTCCTCTAATCTAGCCTGAATTTTGTTTGCAACTTACGTCTGTCGCCCTTTGCGTTTCCAGCCTGCACTTCTGAGAAGCATCTGGCTATATCTTCTCTATACCATCCCATTACATAGTTCACGCACCAATATTTCCTTAACCTTCTCAGGGACAGATAAACACAGTTCTTAGACTCTCCTTTTATATCATGAGCTCCAGCTCCATAATCAAGTGGTGGCCCTCCTCTAGACTTGCATCAATGTGTCAATATTTTGTACTCGGGAACTCCAAAATGGAAATGACCCTACAGTCAACAGGCAATTTACCCTCAGCTTAACCCTAAACTCTGACAGACTTTTACCACTTTAGAGCAAGAGTACTTGTTTTCATACTGAAGTCAAAAGACACCTACCTTTAAGCAACTTCAAAACTTGTGAAACTTGTTGCTCTTAACCCACATTTTCAGCCAACGGAGAATATGTCACTCACTTAAAATCCTTAGAAATTACTGTCAGAAGACTCATCCCAACCTTCAAAAGGATGTTCTCTGTGAAATATTTTCAAAGAATTGCCTGCCTGTTTCTCACTGAGTTCTTCCTCCTGTCCTGTTTGGGTAACAAGATGTTACTGTACTCTGCGGTTTACTTATCCTAGGAAGTATAACGAAGAATTTTACTGTCTTGCTCTCTTACTCTTCCTCATATGCATGCAATTTTTACTATGCAAAGCTAGAAGAAATAATATAATTAATAAAGTCATATTTTATATAAATTGCAATTAAGACTACTAATTTGAAAAAAAAGGTTCTTATTTTGCCTCTCAAAAAAGATGCAAGAATCCATTTGTCCAGAAAACTTAATTGTTTAAATATTTTGACGGTGTTTTTCAATTTAGAAGCAAGATCTAAAATCTCTGCCAAAGGAAAGGTCAATTGCCCAGTCTTTTCTTATGTACTTATGAAGTAGCACCTCTCTGCATTTATACCACTGAGACTTTTTTTTGGTATATATTGTAATATAGGATGGGTTTTTTTGGCTTGGAAATGTTGTAGACAGTAAGTAGTTCTTCGTTAGGATTTTCATCTGTGGTAGTAGTGAAGATGTAGGTGATTGTAAGCCATTCTTCAACACACTTTTATATGTTTTCTGAGTGAAAGTGATTACTGTTATATTGTCTCCAACACAGCTGGTATACAAGAGGAAAAATAATACTAGCATGTGTATTGCATGTATGTTGAAGCAAAATATCAGCAATGCAATCCTGCATTAGCACATTGAGAAGAATCAGTTCTCTCAGAATTTGCAAAAAACCCAGTATTTTCAAATCTAATGCATATATATGTTCGAATCAGTTCTTGCAACATGGCATCAACCTGATAAATACAATGGTACTCAAAACCAGAATAATATTTCTATAGTTAACATACTACTTTTCTGTAACTTTTCTATATTTGCACTCTGTGTAGCCCAGTAAGGTCAGGTTTTCTCATTACAATGTTTTATAATCACCCTGAGGCTTCTGTATTCTGCCCTTTAACTTTACACCATCACAAGCCACAGTCTCCCTTCCCCAATCCACTACTAAAGAACACAGATTGACTCTAGAAAAGAAAATTGTAATTTTCAGTGACAAGTAATATGAAAATATATCATTTAGCCCTCCAGAAAAACAAGAAGAACCCAGAAGAGTGATCCTTGTCTTGATTTTATGACACTCTTAGGAGATGATTAATGATCAAAAAACAGCTGTACTGCTTTACACTAGCAAAGTGTCCAGCTCCAATTGTTTTAAATACATTGGTTTAAGTACATTCATAGTGTAAGAGCTCAATCAGCTATACTTTCCATCCACTAATGGAGCTTGCCTACCTGAACATTGGAGTTGGAGATCAAAGCCCTGTACTCCTTGCTGTGCTAAAAAACCTATCTTCAGGTACTATACACACACACACTGTTTAATTAAAAAACCCCACCCTGATATAAATACTGTAGCAGCACAGCTGTACGGGATACATTTGCAGCTGGAAATTTCATCAGCCAGTGTGCCATCTCCATGTAGTGATGTCATGTTAGTCATTCTGGTTAAAAAGAAACTGTCAATAAAAACACTTTACAAGTAGAGAAGTATAAAAAATCTCATTAGATACTGTGGCAAGTAGACTGTTTTAGAAGAGCTGCATGAATCTCCAGTGAGTAAATAAGAGGAGTATGAAAAAAAGGTACAAGTAAAAAGGTTTGTGATGAGAAGAATATGGGGAATGAAGAAAAGAAACCTTAAAGAGCCAAACGCTGAGAAAATGTGTATTACAGCATCAGTTTGAAACCCAGTGGGGCACAGCATAGAAATTCTACCATCCTTAAGAGTGTCAGTTTAATACCTGAAAATTAAGTATAAACTGAGCATGAGTCAGTTCAGTGCAGCTGCCTCATCCAAGTACTGCACCTCAGTCCTCAGAGAAAGACTAAGTAGGAAATTGTTCATTTTAAGACCCGTTAAACAAACATGTAGGGAGGAAAGCAGGGTTCAGAAAGTCCAGGCTTATGTGGTGGTTTAGACGCTGAATCCCAGTGGGGGAACAGCATCCCCAGCTTTGCACAGATCAGTATTGACACCAGACCAAGCAGTGTGCATCAATGGAAGTGTGGTGTGTGCAGCTGCTGGCAGCCACATCACTGACACACGGCACCCATATTGGGCATGAGAAACCATCTTCTGTAAAGGAACTGAGCCTCATTAGGCATCTTTATTTGCTTTACCCTCATAACTGCATTACTCAGTTTACCAGGTGTTTGCATCATGAATAAGTATCGGCTGACACAGTATTTAAATTTCAAACTTGAGTGTAGGAGACAATTCTGTAAAATGTTGTGAAAAGGCAGGTATTTCCTTGCAGTGTGTGGAGAGCTGGCGCTGGAGTAAGGAAAAGTGTGAGGAAGAAGGAGCATCAGAGAGAAGCTGTTATGGACTGACTGCAGCCCCCCATCCCCTATCCCCTGTGTTGCTTGGCAGGGAGGAGTCAAGGAGTCAGGAGTGAAGGGGTGAAGCAGCACTTGGGAAGAAGGCAGGTGGTAGGGGGAGGGCCTTTTAGTTTTGTTTTTGTTTCTCACCATCCTACTCTATTTTTGATTGGCAATAAACTACACTTAGTTTAGGCCCAAGTTGAGTCTGTTTTGCCTCTGACAGTAATTGGTCAGTGATCGCCCTGTCTTTATCTCAGCCCATGAACTTTTCCATCTTATTTTCTTCCATGTGCTGTTGAAAAGGGGGAGTGAAAATGTGGCTGCGTGGGGGTCTGGCAGCCAGCCAAGGTCAACACACCACACTAATAATAAATTAAACCCATATTAACGTGGCTGGTTTTATCATCCCAGTTGAGCATAATTCAGAATTTGTTGAAAGGAAGCCTGAGGAAGCTCAGCTCATTCTTCACTGAACTCTCTCTCTGTCACCTAAGAGATCTACAGCATCAACTTTTACCTTTTGGATAGTTAAGTAAAAGAAACCCCGTACCATGTGCCTTTCCAGCATTATAAAGAAAATCAGTAAATGCTTAGCAGAACAACACTTAGGAGCCTGTTTGTTAAAAATTTCACTGAGGTAGTGAAAGCTGCTTTACTTACAGGAGATAGGTTTGTTTAATCTTAGTATGGTGCATAACACAGTATGTCACATGGCACGTAGACATGGCACTACCTGGCAGAAGTTCTAGGCATGTATTACCAACCAGAAGTGTTATGATACTTATACTGCTTCATCCATACTTTTATATTCTTTGCTTTTAAGTTTATTTATGGTAATACAAAGTTAGCTCACCCCTACCTGCAATCAGAACAGGAAACAGCTTCCTGGGTAATCATATGTTAATTTAAATAAGCTGTTCATATTTTCCTTTTCTCATTGCTCACTCAGCAACTGAATGAGTCATGAAAACTGGTTAGAATCAAGAGTTAATGTTAAAATGTTTTGGCATTTCCACTTCCACATCTCACACATTTGCAAAGGAAATGATACATTGCCCATCCCTTTTTCTCAAACTACTTAAAAAGCTATCTTAACTATACTGTATGAGGTCAGGTTGCCCATAGGCACTGGTCTGACATGCAAGAAAACAGGGTGCTGGTTCATACAGAGGGAATAAATCTCAGGGAGTATCTTTCTTGGATTTTTTTTTTTTTTTTTAGTTTAACTTGCCAGAGATGACAGAGAAATTATTCCTGCTCAGGAAACAGTCAGATAATGAGGAAAGGCCTGAGGCTTTTAAACACAGCACCTCTACTTCCCTCAGTGGGATTGGTGGTAATGGCCAGTAAGTTTCTGGCAAGTTTCCTCTTGCAAGAATGCCATTTACTTGCTTTAGAAAGGAATATTTCTGAGTCTGGAGGTGGGTTATTTCATTTTTAAGGTTGTTATAAATAATTAATAAAGAACCGGTATTTCTGTGGTTGTCAAGTTCTGTTTCCAGCACTCATTCTTGATACAGATCAAGAACCCACATCTTCCTGACAACAGCATCGGCAGCATCTTGGCAAGCCAAGGAGTGTCTTTGCAAGACTGGCTGTAAGCAGTCCTGAGCTTGCTCTGTGTGTTATCAAAAAGCACTCTGTGTGGGTACTGCTCTGGGCTGGGGCACTAAATCCAGCACAGTCAATCCTATTAGGACTGTATAGCATCCAGACGTGAGCTGTTTCACATCTGAACTGCTTCAAGAAAAGATGTATGAGTATTATGACCTGTTCATAAGGACTATCCTCAAGTATGTGTCTGAGGGACCTGACTGAAAATGTGGTTAAGATCAGCAAGGTTCACAAAAACATGTGAAATCCCTACTTGAAGGAGGCATATTTACAGACGTTTACAGATATTTACTACCAGTTTTTAATACTGTTACAGACAGATGAAAAACAATGTCAAGAACTAATGAAGCAGGACAGTGATCTAAAGGGTTTTTAGAAAAGTTTTTAACTCTTCACTGTACCTGACTTGTATTTGAAGAGCCCTGTACCATGTCACAAAGACCATCTTCCTTTAATATAGTCTTTTTTTAACAGTTCCTTCACCATCTCGAAGCAAAGCTTCTCAAAATACCATCTGCACAAAGATCAGTAGGGAACATGAACAAAAATATTTCTGTATCGTGTCTACTTCAAACATTAAATGTGCGATATTTATGGATACCAAATAAATACTTTTCCACTGGGCTTCTGCATCAGAACAATTTGTCAATATGATAAAACCCAAATTATACATTTTGTCATTAAACTGAGCAGACAGGTTCAAATTAGATTTCTACAAGGTAATTCTTTAAGACTTTTCCATCAAATATTCAAAGATTTTAGAAATGCTATAGAACATCTCTAAAAATAAAAGAAAAAGACATGATTTTGTTTCCTTTGGGAATCAGGGTTAGTTTGTTGTAAAGTCTAAATGTGTGTCAGATGTGGAAACACAGCTGAAACATTAAAAACTTCATATAATTTAAAGTGTTCCACATTGATGTCATATTAGGCAACAAGAACATGAATTATAGGAAATGCATTCATTTGTTTTGTTTAAAGAAATAGTGTAGAAATACCCATTTCCCCAAGCTTCTTTAGTCATGAAACACCAACCATATAATAATTTAATGTCTGGTATACTCTGGAATAGCTTGACAAGTTGCAATTTCAGTCAATTTTGGCTTTCAGTACTTGCTGTCATGGAAGGAAGAGCTGTTTCAAATAAAAGACATGAGATTAAATGAGTGAATTTGGAGCAAGGTTTCTTAGATAAATGACCTTTCAACTTAGGACAGACATGATTATTATTTAATTGGCAAAAAAAGGGTAGATTATGAATATTTAATTAACAAGACTCCAGCGCAAACCAGAGGCTGAAACAGAGACAGACAGATCTTAGTCTGTAATTATACTACTCTTTCTCCTATTAATTAGAACCCTACTCTATGCTCTTTTGTTGTGTTTGTACTGTCTCTTATGCTAATTGTAGATTTAGCCTTCCTTATGGAATTGTAATTTACATTTTATAACATTGTATGCTTTAGCCATTCATCCTCTTGTAGCTCCCATCTCATATGTTTTGAATTAGATTCATCTGTAACGGGGTCTATTAAGTCTGTTGGAGTGGCTATAGCTGGAGTTGTATTCCTGTGTGCTTGATTATGTTATCAAGTCTTTCTTGATAAAATCAGTAATTACGTACAAGTTTCTTTAAAAAAAGTGGAAGAAAAAAGGGATTGATTTTGAAGATGGAGAACCCTTACGCAGGTAACATTTCTTCTTTATTCTGTTATAGTAAACTAGTCTCTGACTCAACATAAGGCACCATGTTATTCCACTATCAAAAATAATTAAAACTTTTCTGGAGTTTTCTCACCAACCAATGGTAAAACAATCAGTATTGTTGTGTAGATCTTCTTACATGTGAAGTGCCCAGCCATTTCAACAATTAAACATGGAAGACAGCACAACAACGAACATAACTTAGTTGTACCGGTGGCTTCAAAATTTGGCTTCTGTTCAGACTGGATATGTTAAACTTTAGAAAATTGCCATCATGGTCCTTGATGATTCCTCTACCCAACAGACATCTTTAAAGGTAAGGTCTTCTGTTTTCTTCTGTGGTGAATATAGGTCAACTGCTTGTCCCTTGTAATGTTTCAACAGATGGTGAAGCCTTCTGACTGTTTTCCTAGGATTTTTGTAAGAAGGTCAGTGCTTAGCACTGTACTGTTCCAGAAGTCTCACATGTGAGATGGAATAACTGTACAGCAACACAGGTTGAGCAACTGGCTAGAAAGCAGGTTTGCAGAAAATGAGCGGGGAATCCAACAAGGACTTTAAGTAAACATGAATGATCTCTATGCCTCTGCAGCAAAGGCAGCCAACAACTTACCCAGTTGTAGTAGTAAGAGTGTATCCAGCAAGTCAAGGCACATTTAAAACTCCCCTCTGTTTAGCACTAGAGAGTTCACAACTGGACTGCTGTGCCTGTTCGTGGGTTTACCAATATAAGAAATACATGTCTATCCTGGTGTGAGTCCAGTGGAGGGTAATCAAAATGCTTAGAAGATTGCAGCACATGACATATGAGGAGAAACTTCTCACCCTTCCTGAAGATGGGTGTGACACTTGCCTATTACTATTCATCAGGAAGCATCTTCCCATTCTCTCCTCTCCAAGTTCCATGATTTTTTAATGATGACAGAGCCCCTTCTTGCAATATCAGCCAGCTCCATCACCACTCTTGAACAACTGTGTTTTTTTCTAGCATTCATTTTTTTCTCCCCCAGTGTCATGAAGATTTGAGGTAACTTCCAATACTGATGAATATGAGGTAAGGAAACTAGAACAACTTCTTGTTCTATTTGCTCAGTTCTATCAAAAGGATGGCTGCTTGAGTTTTGTCTGATTCACAGGTAGCAATTTAATGTCTCCCCAGATGGAACAAAGTGATAATTTAGTGTAACAAAGTGGGCAGTGTAGTGTATCAAAACTGAAATAATAGTCCATGATGGAAAGCAGAATTTTCAAAGGAGATGAAGTCTCCTTTCATCTCTAGCACGGTAAGAAGAGCTATATTTTATGGCACCTAAGAACAGTTATACAAATTCTGATACTGTCAATGATCTTTCATTGCTGTTTCCTTCAAATCTAAAGTATAGCACAGATTTTTGACAAACTTGGCTGTGGTGATAGGTTATGAATAAACCCTGCTCATGAAAATAGCTAGAACCTAGAGCTTCCTATGCCTTTAGATATGTGAAGGATAGACAAGAGGGAGAAAAAACTAAGGTGGTACAGAAATACACATGACTGAAAAGAATTGCAGTGATTTAATCCAGAACCTTCTCTTTTTAAAATGACAAGTTTTTTAACACCGTAATCTGGACAACTATGCCTGTGATTTTATTAACATGTCCCATAATGGAAAACTCTAGGTATGGGCTCAGAATGTCTTAATGGTTTCTGGGAGAATGAAAAGGCAATTAATTACTGCACTGTGTCCAAAAAGGGTGAGTGACAAATTGTTTTAATTGATTTGTTGGGTGAAATACTTGACTATTTTTCTAATTCCTCCTTCTTTTCTCTTCCCTGAGCTTGGCCTTTCTCAATCGTAGTCACACAATAAAGTGTCTGTTCCTCCAGATGAGAAAAATGTTTCCATGTTTGTCTTAGGGACTTTCTGAGGTTGAGTGATGCCTGATTCCTGAAGTGTGTATAGTCTTTAACAAACACACCAAAGATATGGCTTGCTTGAGATGGTGCTCAGCTCTGTTGCTCATCAAGTACCCAAAGAGAAATTTTGACTGTCAGAGAGAGAAGTTAGGCAGACAGGTGATAGCAGTCAGCTTGTGCTTGAGGCTGCAGAGGTTGGCAATAAGTCTGTCTGATCTTAGCCAACAAACAGAGACTGCTGAGGTAATACATCTGGTTCCCCTCCCCTGTATCTAAAGCCTGCACAGGGCTTGGGCTGCTGGCAGGATGCAAATGCTGAGCTATGTTGTCTTGTAGAGGTCAGGTGTGCAGACCATGCTGGGGTTAGTGCATATGGGGCTATTTGACAGTGTGGGCTGGCAGTAAAAGTGTAGGTGCCTATGGGCTTTTTGAATCACAGAATCACAGAATTGTCTAGGTTGGAAAAGACCTTGAAGATCATCCAGTCCAACCATCAACCCAATATTAACAGTTCCCAACTACACCATATCCCTCAGGGCTAAGTTGACCCTACTCTTAAACACCTCCAGGGATGGGGACTCCACCACCTCCCTGGGCAGCCCATTCCAATGCCTAACAATCCGTTCTGTAAAGAAATGCCTCCTAATATCGAGTCTAAACCTTCCCTGGTGCAACTTGAGGTCATGACCTCTTGTTCTATCACTTACTACTTGGTTAAAGAGACTCATCCCCAGCTCTCTGCAATCTCCTTTCAGGTAGTTGTAGAGGGTGATGAGGTCTTCCCTCAGCCTCCTCATGGGTAGCCTGTTTTAACACATGTATTTCAGGAAGTTTTATCATTTTATTATAGAATATAAGCCATTACTTGGTGAATAATTTTAATTAAACTGGCAGAATATCACTAAGAGAGAAATATAGTAAAAAAACATATTCTCAGGTCTTACATAGACCTAAAGCTGGGATATTGTTATTTTTACCTCCACTGAGACTCTGCAGAATAAAGCTTTTAATAACTAAGGAAAAGGTGCAGAGAGAAAAGTACTGAATTCCATGCAGTGTTGTCTGCCTCAGGGTAAAAATCTCCTCTGGGAAGACAAGAAAATAATGCTATATTAGCTGGCTAGTTCAGAACTGCTTCTACAACTTAATGAAGGCAATTCTTGAATTACATATCACTCATCTTGGGGGGGAAGGGGCAATTTGTATAAACCTATCTTGCTGGTAATGGGCAGTGTTGCAGTTTGAACCCAGCTGGCAGCCAATCACCATGTGGCCAGCTGTTCACCTCCCCCCTCCCCCTTCCCTAGTGAAATAGTGGGGGGACAAAAAGAAGAAAATTCATAGGTTGAATTAAAAAAAATAATTTACTAATAGTAACAAGAAAAAAACCCAAGAGTGACAAGATGTAAATCCAAAATGGGTAAAATGCAGCAGTGGCTTACTGAGCGCGGTGACAGGTACACAACCCGCCCCCACCCCCCCCGCTCCCCAACAGCAATCCGACCACACCAGCAAAAAATCCGACCTGACCCGGAAAATGGGGCACGCCAGAGAGAGCCGCATCCTCCTATATACACTGAGCATGATGTCACATGGTTTGAAATACTCCAGTGATTGATTGGGACCTGGCCCTCTAGCTGTGCTCCCTCTCAGCCCAAGGAAAGTTAGCTCTATCCTGGCCAAAACCAGGACAGGCAGTTATCGTCTGTCATAACTTTTGGAAAGATTAGCCTGTCACTGAGTGGGACATTTGAAAGTAGGATGATGTATACAGAAAGGAGGAGTCAAAATACATATTCTTCATGGCTACAGCAGATTTAACAGAACATATTAAGATATAAAACATGGAATCAAACAACATTTAACAATGGAACATTACCACAGCAAATCCAGGAAATATTATAAGTAATATTGCTATCATAAGCATTAGTTCATACTGGTTGCATCACCATTTAATTGCTTGCATAATGAATGTGATCTTTACTTTTACTATTAACATTATTCTATTACAGTTATAAGTGTATTTTTTAACTGTAATATAATGATTATGACTTTTACAATTATATTCAGCTCTAATGTTCTTATAATTAAAAGTGATAATATTATTAACACAGGTTTACCTGTATATGTGTCAATAATATTTCATACATAGTTATTCTTTCAAATGTTTTTATTAATGGTCTGAAATGCCAGACTGAGAGACTGTGATGGCTAGGATGAAGACTGAACTGCCAGTGGCAGAACATGACTCAGAGCAGCGTGAGCCAGAGTGGCATAATAAACACTCAGACATTTTTAAAAGAAACCAGAGTCAAATTATAAGGTACAAAATGTAGCTGCCTACAGTTACTTCAAATGTTCCTAGTGAAGTGGCCACTGAGGCAAAATTAGTGAATGATTAGACAGCGAAGCAGTTAAGAAGTCCTCTGGAAAAATAAAAGTTAGAGGGAGACATTGACAACTTACTGCAAACTTCTTTGTATATTTTCCACTGAGATCTGAAAATTTCAGAGATCCAGACTGTGAAAAGACTAATGTGAAATGCAGGCTGCTTTTGCATGAATGAAAGGGCACCAACATTGGAAAGACAGCAAAACATAAGAAAAGGCAGTTTAAAATGTGGAAAGATTTTATTATGTCTCAGAACAAGAGGAACAAAAGCTAGATATATTTCTCTCAGAGCAGTTGTTTGAGCCTTTGAAACTTATAACAGAAAAATCCAGTCAGTAATGATCTTGTATGCACTTTATCAGCTGCTGTTGCACATTTCACAAGGAAAATTTGTCTTCTATGGGAGATGTAAGTTTTAGGTTGTGACAACAGTATCTGTTTCACTTGCTGAGGACAGCCTGCTAGAGATTGTACTGAGCTGGGAGTGCCTTGGTCTTCTCCAAAGGGATCCCAGAGCTGCCAGGGCTGGGAGAGAGGCAACACAGAGTTGGGAGTTTGTAACTCATACAGACTGCACATTGATAGAAACCTACCACACCTATAGGTCTCTATCAAGTTCAGAGTTGAAGGTTGGACACTTTTTTCATAAGCCTGTACTGTTTTCCACTCCTATTTGTGTTTCATCCTTGCTTCACAACTTTCTTTTGGGGTAGTCAGATTAAACAAGCATCAGTCTTGCAGCTGCCCATATATCACATAAACTGTGTCTGTTGGAGTCAGTGTCAGTAGCAAGAGTTCCCCATGGTTTCAGCTTTTTTCTGCAAAATGTTAGTAATATTTGGGAAATGGACAGCATATGTTCCCAGAGCTCCTTGCGAAAACAATGGGAGTCTGAATTGTTCAACTGTGTGAGATCAACCAAGCCCATTTGATTATTGACTGTTTCTTAGTCCTGAATACATCCTGAGTATATCTGTGGAAAACTTAGGGAAGGGTGTGTTTCTGTCCAAACCAGCAGAAGTAAATGAATGAAAATAGCCATGGGAGTGAAATCCCAGAATAGCTCAAATTTAGTCATTTCATTTCAATTCAGTCACCTTCTTTCTCATGGTTTGCAGACAAAGTGCTTTTACTGTTGTGATTCACCAATTACGGGATGTTTCACTTCTGCTTTTCCAGAGTGTTGTGGTAGGAAAGGGAACACGTTCACAGCTCCTTATGACACTTGAGTTCTGTTCACTACAAATCAGTTCTAGATGAGATAGAAAGCAATACGTGAACTGAAGCTTACAGAAAGAGGGAATGGCACAGCTTGTATTTTTTCCTCTTCTGCTTCATAGTTTGTTAACTGCATAATGAGGTCTGTTAAGAATTAGACAATATTATCTATATACAGAAGTCTTTATACTATGATGCATGTGATGCTAATGTTTTTATCTAGAAATATCAGAAATTTTTAAAAAATTTGAATAGTCTTTGATAACTCAGCCTTATAGCTACATCCCCAAAATGTTGAGTAAACAAAATCAGAACACTTAGTCAGTATGCCTTGTACACAGACTGCAGGCACTACCAGGTTTAATTTATGACTGATGCTTAGCTTGAATTAAGGTCTTTCATAAAAATACATTCATAACCATAGTACACACATTCAGATCCTGAGTAAACATACGGTTTTTAATGTTCATGCTGATAAAGTTCATTTACAAGAAGGAAAAGGTATAAAATACCTTTTTGGAAGCTTTAATATTCTGCTCAAAATATTATACGGTGTTCTGTAGATTACCAGAAACAGTGATGCTGTCTTGAATTTGACAGCTATTTTAGCATATGCAACAAAGGAAGAAGTTTTTCCTCCCTCTGAGGAGAGGAAAACACTAAAGAAAAATTAGAAAAAATTATCAGCCATCATAGTAGTCTTTGAGAGGTTTTAAGAGAATCCTCTTCATATTTTTAGCAAATAAATGTATGCTATTCCTTTTAAACACTCCCATCTATGAAACACGAAATTCAAAGATTATATATAAAAATCATTATTCTACCATCATGTTGTTCCCAATGTGATGTAATTAATTTGCAAAAGTCCTTAATTTCTATTTGAAAGTGTTCCCATGTTAACTCAACCTCTATGTAAGGAAGAAAAAAATGAATCAAGGAAATAAACTTCTGAAATTTATACAGAAAAACTACTTTCTTCCCCATACCTCATCACACTTCAGAGATTAAACATGCAAATGGAGTTGAAATTAATAGTGCACAATGAGCATCTTTTTTTTTTCATGTGTGACTTTTTTAGGTACTTGCAGGGAGGAAAAACAAGGGAGAGGAAGAAAGGGCTGGAATAGGGAACTTCTTTCTTCTGAATATAAAATTCTGTTAGAAAAAGAGCAGAAGACACAAACTGTATTTTTTTTTTCTATTCTCTGAGCCCTTCTGAAATCATGATTTCTAGCTTCTAAGTTTTTTTGTCTCTGTAAGCATACAGTGTTTATTACGCCTGAAAACATGGAACTTCATAACTGATGAAGTCGGGGCAAAAAATATGTCCTTTTAGAAACCTTTAAGGGAAAAGAAAGTTGGTTTTGGTTTGAATCTTAGACACCTACCCTACCCTACTTTTATTAGTATTAAATATATCAATGGCTGAAACAGAAACTGATGGTTTCCAATACATGTACAAGTTTCTTTTCTGACAAAATTTAAAGAAAAACAGTGATGAAAAAGTGATGTTGTGTCACAAAAGTAGGGCACTAGGAAAAATCTGGATACAGAATGAGGTTCTTTGAATAAGACTCCATGATACACCACTCCACAGAATGTAACGTAGTGACAGGGCTGTGCCTAGTAAGAATACAGATCTTTAGTCTGCGATTCATAAGAACCTATTATTTAAAGATTTTTACTCTGTATTTTCTTAAGTACCTTTTTTTGACATTTTCAAGAAGGTATAGAACAGCTCTGTACAATATTTTGGTATTTAATATTTGAAACATTTCTGCAACTTTTAACTGACTTCTGTTTATGTATGTGTTACAACTCAGTACAATATTTTTATAGAGGCATGTATTTTCCCCATTTCCTATTTATTCTTAACTGAATATGGCAATAGCTTCTCTAAAGGTGAGGAAAATATATGCCCTGTGTTATGCTGCCTCTTCACAGTTCTAGTAAATCTTTGTCATTCACTGCCTTAAACAAAACCCTTTTCCAAATCCATTAAAACAACCTCTTTATGTTGCTGCATACAACTCAGTCATTTATTAGGCTGTCCCTATTTGTTCAGCGTTGTCTCATCTGTTTCTCCAGTGGGGTGTCAATTATTTAACTGTAGCCAGTTCAGTACATTGATTTCACCTCTTGAATGTAAAGACTTAAGATAATTTATTTTCACAGTGGAACAAGCCTCTGCTACTTCCAGTTATCTGATGCCTGTTTCATCTAAGGTAGATGGTTGGAACCTGTGAGTAATGCTTCCTTTTACTTGAATGCATTTAATTTAGCAGTCTTTCACAGTTGTTTAATTCATCCCAGCTAGTTAATGAACATTCATACTACCAGTATAGATATATTTTTCCCCTGAAAAACAGTAAAATGAATGTATTAAAAATGGTTTCACCAACCCTTGCTGTTAAGATTTTTCAATGGAGTTTGAAAATTATTTTGCGAGTGAGAACATGTTCAGAAACAATATAAAAAAGACAGTACTTAGCAAAACATACCAACCAGCTAAATCTGAAACAAAAGGAGGAGCCTACAGACTAGAGAAGCCTCTAAATAGTAGACTAATATTTTTTCTAATATATACTGCTCAGTCTACTTGTGGCAGCCTCACTTATGTTCTCTTTCAACAAAATTTTGAGATTTCATATCCATAGCTTATTAACAGAACATTGTTGTTTGCCATATTTTTTCCAGCAATACAGCACAGCTCAATTAAAGACTGAATTTACTGAAGTATGGGTTATGCAGCTTTTTGGGAAATATGGTTTTTGAGCAGGGATGGGGATCTCTGGGATCCCAGGGATGGATGTTCTCCCTCAGGGACATCTGTAACACCAGGTCCCCACCTGGCAAGCAGTTTCTGCTGGAAAATGCTTGCTGAATTTCAGAAAGAATGATTTTGCAGTGTCCAGATCTGTATAATCACTAAACTGTTCTGTGAGGAATACCCTAATCTTACACAGCTAAAATCATTCTTCAGACAAAGTACAGTAAGACAAACAAAGAAAAGCTATTCACAACCTCCAGAGCATTCTGATTTCCCCATCCATCAAAGTAACCATCATAGCTGGAAAAGTCTCACGTTATCAGTGAAGAAAAGGGAGACAAAACCCAAAGGGAGCTACTTACAGTGAGATTAGATAGGAGAATTTTTCTCATTCTGTGCCGTTAGTTAGCTGTTGGCTTTTCTGCCTTTCACACCTCAGGGATTTCCAATCTTCCCTGTGCTCTGCTACGAAGAGATTCTCTCTAACATGTAAAACATGTTAGCTTTTCATAGCAAATGTCTGTTCTGCTATAGCATCCAGATGAATGTAATCTTTCATTATGAAACTAGATGTTCTTCCTTGTCCATGAGATACTTTAGCCTTCTTAAGTCAAGATTTTTCTCATATGACTTCTGTCTTTTATACAAGTGTTGTGGGGCAGGAACAGGCAATCAAAAGAGGAAGGATGAATCTGGAGCAAGACAGGCCTATGCTCTCACACACTAGCTTATTCAATATATTTCTAGGTTAAAAAATGGTCTTAGTAGAAACATCTAACCAAGCTAAATTTGTGGTTAACTACCTGCAGCTAGCTGCAGTTAAGATCATCAGTAATTATCTGTCTTGAAATGATGGTGTGATTAGAATTGAGGAGAAGAGACTATTTCAGCTGTGAGGGACTTAAAACAATCATCTAGTCCAACAGACCAATTCAGGGCTGACGAAGTTAAAGCATGTTAAGGTCATTGTCCAAATGCCTCTTAAACACTGACAGGCTTGGGGCACTGACCACCTCTCTAGGAAGCCTGTTCCACTGTTTGAACACCCTCTTGGTAAAGAAATGTTTCCTAATGTTCAGTCTAAGCCTCCCCTGGCAGAGCTTTGAACAATTCCCACGCATCCTGTCACTGGATCCCAGGAAGAAGAGCTCAGCACCTTCCCCTCTGCTTCTCCTCCTCAGGAAGCTGTAGAGAGCAATGAGGTTGCCCCTCAGCCTCCTTTTCTCCAAACTAGACAAGCCCAAAGTCCTCAGCCACTCCTCATAGGACATTCCTTCCAGCCCTTTCACCAGATTTTTGCCCTCCTCTGGGCTCATTCAAGGCCCTTCACATCCTGCTTAAATTGTGGGGCCCAGAACCACACACAGTACCCAAGGTGAGGCTGCACCAGTGCTGAGTACAGTGGGATAATCACCTCTTCTGACCGGCTGGTTGTGCTGTGTTGGATGCACCCCAGGATGTGGTTTGCCCTCTTGGCTGCCAGGGCATACACTGCTGGCTCATACTGAGCCTGCTGTCACCAGCACCCCCAGACCCCTTTCTGCAGGGCTGCTCTCCAGCCACTCCTCTCCCAATTTGTACTTCTTTACTCCATCCAAGGTGCAGAATCCATCATTTGGACTTGTTAAATTTCATCCCACTAAACATTACCCAATTTTCCAATCTATCCAGATCCCTCTGCAAGGGCTCTTGTCCTTCAAGAGAGTCAACAGCTCCTCCCAGTTTGGTATCATCAGCAAACTTGCTAATGGTGCATTCAACTCCTGCATCCAGATCGTTGATAAATGTATTGAACAGAACTGGCTTTAGAATTGAACCTTGAGGAACCCACTGGGGACCAGTTGCCAGCCAGATGTAGCCCCATTCACTGCAACCCTCCGAGCTCTGCCCTTCAGACAGTTCTTCACCCAGCACACTGTGAACATCCATCCACAGTTGGATGACTGGTCCAGAAGGGTGCTGTGAGGGACAGTATCCAAAGCCTTACTAAAATCCAGAAGAACTACATTCCCTTCATCCATTAGGCGGGTGACCTTATCATAGAAGAATATCAAATTAGTTAAACAGGACTTTCCCTTTGTGATCCCATGTTGACTGTGCCTGATTGCTGGTGGCTGGCTCAATACCCCTTCTCTAAGCATCCTACAACATAGTCTTCGGAGCTGATGATCTGGTGAGCCTAGAGTTGTGCTCAGGAATCCAATGGTGATGTTTTTTCAAACAAGAAGGAGCATCAAGAGACAGTTGATAAGTTATTCATTTTTTTTCCACCTCTTAGTTCATAAGACTAAATGGTGTTCTCTAGCATGTGCTTACCTATTATTATTTTAAAAAGAGGAGGCAACGCATATGGCTCCTATCTGTTGCAGCTAATCAAAAGAAGAACCACACAGCAGGAAGTCTGTGAACATACTGCAATGCAAAAGGTACCCACAAGGACAAATGCAATGTCATGCACACGCCACACTTTTGAAAGTTTGGTGGAAGTTACACATCCCACTCCCACTGATGCTGGAGACAGAAGCAAAGTGTTATTAGTTAAAAGACAAACATAAGCTTTCTAGATAGATCCAATATAAGGAATATGTATTGAAGGAATGTGACTGATTCACTAGGCAAGATCTAATGTAAAGGAAATGCAGGACGAGAAATAGATCATGTCAAAACAAAATAGGGCCTAGAAGTGTTACATGGGAACAAATTCTGTGATGATTCTTGCTTTCAAAAGAGAAATTGCTCCTTGGCTCTGTTTTCAAGCAGTGCAGCTGGCTCCCTTTGAAAAGAAATGGGGAATTGGTTTTGAAGGGAAGAGTGTTCTGCATGCATGGTATAGATGAGATGGTGTTAGAGCTGCATTAAAATGCTGCTCTTGTGGAGCCCTCTACTCCTGAATGCCACTAAGTAGATAAATACAAAGAGGTGCCAGAATTGCATGCAGTCTTCAGCGTAACCTCATTTTTTATTGTTTCCTTTCTGTTCTGGAGCAGAAGAAGCTACAAATGCCAAAACTCCCCTGAAACATAGATCCTAGTTCTCTTTTGTCCTTAATGGTGTTGTTTAGTTATGACTCTTAAGTTTGCTTTTATAGTCAAATAAACTAGATCAAATTAAATAACATTTTCTAATAATGACTAATTTTCTTTTACCTTATGAAACTTTTAGAGTGGGTATCAACTACAAAAAGAATTTAATGGTTGTATGACCTTAGTTCTAATCTCTGTTGTTTTTCAAGCCTAACCTATTTATTTGCTGGAGTTTTAATTCCTTCTTTTGCCAGATTAATGTTGTTTTATAAAAACAGATACTCTATTATTTTAAGATAACTGAGTTTTTTTCTTGATTCATATTCCTGTATGGTCCTTTTACCAACAGTTGTCACATGCCAGCTGATAATCTCTTGATGTTGTGTAATGACATAAATATTTGGAGGATTTAGAAGTTCAAGTTGTGAGAAGGTTTAATACCCATACTTGCCACTCACTCAAGTCACAATTTCAAGATATTTCTTACATCTGCCTTACTGCATTTCTTGTACCTTCCAACCCTCTTTTACCCAGTAGATACTCCTCTGTTGCAAAGTCGTTTTGTTTACTTATACTTCCTTGACCATGTCTAATATGTCATTTATTGTACACCATTGCTCTCCTGTTAGATCTCCTTGTGATAGTGTTATCTTCTTGTTTTTAGGTTAACCTCTCACATGAAAGACAACAGCTGAGCTGAGACTATCTCTGTGAGGCTGCATGACCCCGCAGCTGTTTCATAAGCAGAATATTGGTGGGGCAGGAGAAGGGAAAGAGGAGCATGTTATTGCTAGTACATAAAACCATTTGTTCTGTTTAGCTTAATAGCAGTCCCTGAGACTTGCCACAGCAGATCACATGCATGGCAGCACTCCATTTTATTGGGAAAGTGGTTTTTAGAGCACAACTTACAAATTCTATCTGCAACTGGAAAAAGCAGCATTCAAACGTGTTTAGAGTTTAGCTTCAGAACTAAAATAAGCGTTCTTGGGTTGTATACCAAATTGCTCATTTAAATGTACATGTATTTGTAATGTATGTTATGCAACAACATCACACTGCTATTAACAAAATAGCCTAAGGATTTAAATACAGCTAGGGTAGTCGCACTGAGATCTCCAGTAACCAGAGAAGAAACTAATTTAAAAACTGTTACGTTCGTTTTAGAAGCTTGCGTTTGGCTCCTCTATAGCAACGCTGCATGCAATTGTTCTGGCTTATCTCAATCACATGTTTGGGAATCATTTGTTTTTAAGCAAAAGAAAGTTATCTGTAAATGCAAATTTTAAGATGTAAAAGGTCCCATTTTGTACCTAGTATTTCAGATTTGAGTATTGCATTTTCTTTTACTTAAAGTAGTTGCAAGAGAAAGTTGCAGTTTTGAAATAAACATGCTTCCCCAAAGCTTTATGAATTTGCATCCAATATTCCTTTGGGGAATGGTATACTTTCTCTGCTCCAGAGCTTAGAGGGAAGAATATCTGTACATGTGATTTCCCAGGAAAAAGAAGTAAGAACGCAGTTTATTTCTGCATAGGTATTTACAATAATTTTGGTATTGCTATTATATCATGACCAAACATAATATTTCTTTACTTACAGTTACTCTTATGACATTTCTTTCTTGCAGTTGCACATTTCATATAGTTGCAAGAATTAACCTTGTCAAAGGATCCTTTTTGCTAGAATAAAAGGAAGACCGTAGGGGAAATGAGTGATTGTGAAATACAGGTTGACTTCTTGATCCCTTGGGTGAACTTTGCCTGCGTTAGATTTGAAAGTTAGGAATTATTATTTTTAAAAGCGCGAGGCTATTTTGCAGAAAACAGAGAATAACAAAGTCCAGCACTTGAAGCGTTACCAACTGTAGAACACAGACTGCTCTCCCTTCCACCCAGTCTGCTGAATTTAACTCACATCTTAGTTGATGTTTTGTAGTTACCATGTGAAGTGTTAAGTTTATTTTACTCTTGTTCCCCACAGAATATCACTATGAAAACTATGATTGTATCAACAGGCCTTGAAACTTTCTGTTGCTTCTGCTCAGATGCAAACTAAGACTCTAAAGTGAAGTTTGAAAGAGAAAACACACACAAAGAGATGTGTAATGCCCTTCTCCAGAAGTGGAAGCAAATGTTTGAATAACACTTAAATGATTTTAAATATCAAATTAAAATTAGTCAATAGCATCTCTTGTGGAAAAAAATCACCTTTAATTAAAGATCATTTTTAATGCCTTGCCTTTGTATAAAAATGCTTTAAAGCAATTCAGACAATAGCTTCTGTCTACATACATCTACATTTCCAAACACCTGATGCCTCAGATTCCTTGGAAATCCTTAGGTATTAGTTTTGAAGGCCCCATGAAGATGAATGTGATTAAAATGTAGCTTTTGTTCTTTAATTGAACTTCTTTCACTTGGTCTGTGGTAAAATTACTCTGCAGCCTTGTGCAGTTCAAAACAATTCTTGGTTTCCTATGTGCAGAGAATCATTGGAAGGAGCCTCATCTATTCCATTAACAGAATAAAGTACTTTTGTGCTTGTACTTATGTCACTCCTGACAGATGCCTGTCGATCCCGATCTGAAAGACCTTTAGCAATGAAGATTTCACACCCACTCTATCCCACTCTTCTGCTGTTCTTAGCAGTTGAAATCTTTCCTGAATATCTAATCAGAATCTCCTCTGCAGAAGTCCACTATTTCTTGCTCTTTTTGGACAGAGGGAAAGCTATAAATTTTGCTTACTTTGACTTCAGTGAAGCTTTCAAAAGGAAACAAAATTACAAAATTACTTAGAGAAAGATATGAAAGAAATTAAATTCAGCAGAAGAAGGTGAAAAGTAATCTTATGCAGGAATAATATACAACATGAAGATTGGATGGGATCAGTGGAAGTGACTCTTTAGCAGTTTGCAGAAAAACATGTAAGAAACTATGGAGGATGATGAGATGACGGTGACATAACAATGTCAGGATACTGTGAAAAGAGATAAACATCACTCTGGGAAGTATAAACAGACATATTAAGTAACTCTGCTATGTAGTATAAAGCAAGGTAAGGCTGGAACACTGTATCCTATTAGGAAAGCTTCATTTTCATGAAAGATGTAAAGCAATTAATGGAAGCTCAGACGATAAAAAAGGAAAGAAGCTGAAGTGTAGTATGTATGATCTGAAAATGTTGAACAAGCTGGGACTTCCTAGCTTAAAGAAGGTAATGCTTAAGAGGAAGATAACAGCCTTCATCAAGTAGGTGAAACAGTTACAAGGAGAAAAATATATGATCATTTGAAGAGATGGCAGTTGTTCTCTTAGCTTCTTCTAGCATATTTTGCATCAGGCTGTAATCCTGAAAGGGTTTTCCAGGGGTTGGTCACATGTCAGGAGCATCAGGACAGAGTTTTAGGTTGACTTGCCATCCTTGACATGTGTGTTGACCTGCTTTAAGGGTATCCTCAGAGTGGACAAGAATTGGGTGAGTCCATCTTCACTTGGGTGTCCACAAACTTGGTCCTCTTGTGCCCCCAGCTGTTTTCCATGATCTCCCCTGAATTCTGAAATCAGGATTCTTAAGTAGGTTGTTATCAGTGTTAAAGGATTTCACCAGACTGTGGGTATCTCTAGGCTTGCTTTATTAACAACTCAGAGTTGGGCCATCACCTCAGTGAGTGGCAACAGCTAACAAAAAGTGCCCTCTATATATACGATATAACATACAATACAAAGAGTCTTTGGTGATTTTTCAGGAACTTTCAGCTCTTAATTCATCATCCATTTCAAAAGTCCATTATATTCCACAGTTTCGGCTAGTTCTTATCGTTCCGTTCTAATTCCTCTTCGGACACCACTGTTCACTGATGCAGTCTTTGGTCATCATGGTTACTTATCTTCAGTATTGTTCCTAGAGCACCTGTGCATACTGCATTGAACTGTTAGTATTGTTCCTAGAGCACCTGTGCTCTATAAAACAATATCTATTTATTAATTATTCCTGCTATTAATAATATCCTAAGAGAAAAGAGTTTTCTAAAGCTTGTTCCTTTTACAATCAGTGGCATTGGATTGTTGATGGGATCATATTGACATGAATTATTCCATTACTCTCAGAAACTATGACCCTGGCCTCACTAGGTTGAACAGCTTTTAGTAACACTTAAGACCAAATAGAGCCACTGGGGCAAAGCTTCATCAGCTTCAACACAAACAAGCAAAGTACATGTGCATTCTCAATCCATTACTATGAAAATCAGAGTGTCCAGAATACATGCTGATCATTGCAACACTGGAAGTAACTACACAAGTGTATGAAGATAAATTAAAATCAATTTGTTTGGAATTAATATTGATAAACTCTTTGAGACTTTCTACAATGTCAAATTGTGATGAGATTTATATGACCTCATTGCATGTTCTCAGTAAAATGGCTTATATGTGGGACCTGGGATATGATATTCTTTCATTCTTTACCTGTGGATGGCATGTTGTAGGAAAAAAAGGCCCTTTATATCAGTTAGAAAATTATTTTTATACTTCACATATCTTAATAAGTCACATTTACTTTTCTTTATATTATTTTGCTGTTTCTAGAGCAGCTGCAACTGAAATAAGGAAAAAAATTCTTTAATTTTGTAGAAGAGCCACCATGAAGATATATTAAGGGTTAATTTCAACAATTTTCATACTTAAGAGTTAATGATGGCTAACTAAAGGTTTTGTTAATTGAAGATAAACGTAATAACAAAATGTCCATGTTGCCCCTTCTTCATTTTAAAGCAATGATACAATTCTCAACAAATAAGATTTGCCTCCTTTATATACCTCCCAGATGAGCAAGTTGCTGAATGAGAATACTAAAAGGGTCAGAGATCTGAAAGAAACCCTAGAAAATAGAATTGCAAGGGGTCTAGAAAGATCATAATATTGATCCCCATGTGCATGTTTAATATAATTGCTGTGAGTAATCCTGATAAATGTGGAGTAGTTCACATGAGTAAATAAAAGGATACATGTTTGCATGTCTGAGACAACATTTTTTAATTATTAAATTGCAATTTAAAATTTTTCTTAAGTACTGTAAGTTAAGTTGCTGATTTAAGGAACTCTGCACTGGTCAATCATTTAAAAGCAAAAAGTTCCACAGATTTACCAGAAAAAAGGATACTAGAAAATTATAAAAAGTTCTTTCAAATAGTATTGTTGTGCATTTAAATAATAAGTATTAAGACAACTAATGTGTAATGTAGGAGCACTAGGTGCTGACACTATTGGCTTTTTTTGTTCTTTCATAGCCTTACACTTTTATTTGGTTTATACCAATTTGTTCACACTATCTTCTATTTTTATTTTTGAAAGCAGTAAATAATATTACTTCTGAAAGGGAAGTGCAACTATTTTAAAAGCATTATATTAGGCATTAACAATGCAATACTTGTTAAACTGAGCATTTATGAGCTCAGCAGATGCTAGATAATTTTCAGCTTCAGAAGAAATACTGTCTCACGGAAATTTGTTGTTGTACTGAGTTATACTGAGGGAATCTAGCCTCCTCAGCGAGAAGATGGAGACTGGGAGAACGACCCCCCCACAATCCAGGAGGAGATAGTCAGTGACCTACTGCATCACACAGACATACACAAGTCTATGGGACCGGATGGGATACACCCGAGGGTGCTGAAGGAGCTGGCTGGGGTGCTCGCCAAGCTGCTTTCCATCATTTACCAGCAGTCCTGGCTGACGAGGGAGGTCCCGACAGATTGGAAATTGGCCAATGTGACACCCATATATAAGAAGGGTTGGAAGGATGATCCAGGAAATTACAGGCCTGTCAGCTTGACTTCGGTGCCCGCGAAGCTGATGGAGCAGCTCATCCTGAGTACCATCACACAACACATGTGGGACAACCATATGATCAGGCCCAGTCAGCATGGGTTTATGAAAGGCAGGTCCTGCTTGACAAACCTGATCTCCTTCTATGACAGGGTGACCTGCTTATTGGATGAGGGAAAGGTTGTGGATGTTGTTTACCTTGACTTTAGTAAGGCCTTTGACACCATTTACCACAGCATTCTCCTGGCAAAACTGGCTGCTTGCAGCATGGATGGGCACAAGCTTTGCTGGGTAAAAATCTGGCTGGATGGCCGGGCCCAGAGAGTTGTGGTGAATGGAGTTGGCGGCCGGTCATGAGTGGTGTCCCCCAGGGCTCGGTTTTGGGGCCACTCCTGTTTAACATCTTTATTGATGACCTAGACAAGGGGATCGAGTGCACCCTCAGTAAGTTTGCAGATGACACCAAGTTGGGTGGGAGTGTTGATCTGCTCGAGGGTAGGGAGGCTCTGCAGAGAGATCTGGACAGGCTGGAGCGATGGGCTAAGGCCAACTGTAGGAGTTTCAATAAGGCTAAATGCCGGGTGCTGCACTTGGGCCACAACAACCCCCAGCAGCGCTACAGGCTTGGGGAGGAGTGGCTGGAGAGCTGCCAGTCAGAGAGGGACCTGGGGATGTTGATTGACAGCCGGCTGAACAGGAGCCAGCAGTGTGCCCAGGTGGCCAAGAAGGCCAATGGCATCCTGGCTTGTATCAGAAATAGCATGGCCAGCAGGGACAGGGAAGTGATCTTGCCCCTGTACTCAGCACTGGGGAGGCCGCACCTCGATTACTGTGTTCAGTTTTGGGCCCCTCACTACAAAAAGGACATTGAATTACTCGAGCGTGTCCAGAGAAGGGAAACAAAGCTGGTGAAGGGTCTGGAGTACATGTCATACGAGGAATGGCTGAGGGAACTGGGGTTGTTTAGTCTGGAGAAGAGGAGGCTGAGGGGAGACCTCATCGCCCTCTACAACTACCTGAAAGGAGGTTGCAGAGAGATGTGGATGAGTCTCTTTAACCAAGTAACCAGCGATAGGACAAGAGGTTGCACCAGGAAAGGTTTAGACTGGATATTAGGAAGCATTTTTTTACAGAATGGGTTGTTAGGCGTTGGAATGGACTGCCCAGGGAGGTGGTGGAGTCCCCATCCCTGGAGGTGTTTAAGAGTCACACTGACATAGCGCTGAGGGCTATGGTGTAGTTGAGAAGGGTCAGTGTTAGGTTAATGTTTGGACTAGATGATCTTCAAGGTCTTTTCCAACCTAGACGATTCTGTGATTCTGTGATTCAATTACCTGTTCCTCTTTCAGAAAATGCAATTGGGAGAGGTATTGTAATCAACAGAATTAATTTTAATTACAGTGTCTCCTCCCCAGGAAAGCATCATGTCTGCCTTGAACCAATCTGGAATTGGAAAAGAGCAGCGTGATGACACAGTATTGAGATACTTGAAGTTGCAGCCATAGCTTGGACCAAAAGAGGTCAAGGAAGAACAAGACTGTCTTTCACAAGCAATGTGGTGATAAAAGTAGTACAACAAATTAAGAGCAGTGTGGTTTTTAGGGCAAGATTCATCTGCCTGGAAGTTTGCAAATATTTCCCAGTTGCTCAGCTGGATAAGTATTTCCACATGTTTATTGCTGGATCTAGCACTTATTGCAAGTCAGTTCTAAACCAACTGAGAACTGCCATCATGGATTCCTCTGATATTCTTTCATCTAACAGCTCTAGATTTGAGCTATTGTTAACACAAGTCTCTGTGTAAAGAGCCTAATATTTTTAGACTGCTTTCAGTTATAGATATTACATTTGCCTTACTCAAATGCTTGAAATAGAGTAGATAGTTCATATCTACTGTTTCTATTCTATGGCATGTTTAATATCAGGGCTAGATTGTGAATTCCTCACTTATTCTGGTAAGAAATAATGTACAAAATCAAGTCTACTAAAAGCAGTAACAGTTTTTTGTGAAACTTTCTTAGGGATCTTGTAAACTGTATGTCAACCTGTGCAAAGAATATGTGGTACTGGATCTGCAGCACTCTCTAGGTTTCCTTAATATTTGTCAAAACATTTGACAAATAATCAGTAAAAATAAACCAATTAATGCTTCTAAAACCTCCAAATTCAAGGTTCTTCTGGTGACATTGACCATCATAGGAACAAACTACTTTCTATTTTGATTAACTGAGACTGCCCAGAAACAGCAGGTACATTCGGGTCAGGATTTCCAGGATTTGGAGGATATACAAATTTGTTCCACCTTCCAAACTGCATAAAACCACTCAACAGCCTTTTCATTTCAACTCTGAAATGTAGGATCTTTTTTTTCTATGAGGATATATTCTCTCTCTTCTCTTCATCAATTGATCCTTAACTGATTCAACCTATTCAATTCTTGAAATCTCTTTGACAGCTTGCACTACCTGATCGGTTGTTCTTCCAGCCTGCTCTGCATGTGAGTACAAACTTGTCTTCTTCCATATCCTTAAATACTTCTTCCTCTACATATATATATATTTTAGAGGTAAATATACAAGAGTTCAAATAAAAGACAGACTGTAATACACGATCATGTTCAATAAAAATAGTTGAAAAATTCACAAAAGTTACCAATTAAAAAAAAGCCCTAACCCATGCAGGAAAAGGGTTCCACCCATTTCTAGTGTTGCTAAAAGTGTCTGGAGACAATTTAGAAGTCCTTAGTCATGCAGCTCACATAAATTAACAAATCTGTGAAATTCATCCCTGAGCTAAAAGATGGATCAAAAATCTGTATTATTTATATCCCACTTAAGCAATACTGTGAGAAATTAGTTTTTAAACCATTTGGTCAGCTTCAATCACTTAAGTCATGAACCACAGTCATGGACATTTAAATACAATATATATCATCTTACTTTCCCTGTATCCAAAGGAATAAGATAACATTTCCTTATTGTAATAAAATACAACATCAGAAATTTATAATGCCACCACGTATATTACTTTTGACATAGTTAGATATAGTAGGGGAAAAAAATCCTGCAGGGGAGGTGGAGTTTATGAACAAGCACATATGAATGTATAAGAAGAAAATATTAAATTTATCCCATGGCCAAATTGTAAACAGCTGGAATCGCTAGAGCTATTCAGAAATTAACAAATATATTAGGTGGTAGCAGGACACAGTGATCTCTGAGTGGGAGTTTTCTTTACAGTGAGATGATACGTCTGATACTGTTAATGCCTTTAATGGTCTACCTTGTATCTTCAAGAAATTAAGAAGCTTGTCTACACAGTTTAAATTGATAAAAGACACAAAGCCTTTAAAAATTTTACTACATTTACTATCTTATGAGGATGTCTTCCCTAATGTTCTCTGAAAATCTTGCTAGGGTCCTCTGCTTCTTAGCCATTTTTTTTCTTTCTCTTTTTTTTTTTTTTTTTTTTTCCCCCCATTCCATTCCAAAGATTAAAAATATCAGCTTAGGTTCCCATAGGGTTTTTAGGCATTGCCACATTCATCAGTGCAATGCCTGAGTCCCAGGTAGTCTGTTACCACAGTGGGATTTCCAACCTCAAAATAAGTTCTAAAGGTTCCCTCAATGACATGTAAGGAGAGCTTGGTCGTGATGTCAGAGAATGATGCAAAATGACTTGGAAACAGTAAACTTGCTGGCATAAAGTGTTGAGGAAGCATATGATGTATGGAGAGGTGGAAAGGCTGAGGGAATGGGACTTGTTCATCCTGGAGAAGAGAAAGCTTTGAGGGAACTTAACAGCAGTCTACTGGTACCCATGAGGAAGTTATCAAGAAGACGTAGCCAAGCTATTCACAGGGGTGAGAGGATAAGAAACAACAGGCATAAGCTGAACCAAGATAGGTTCAGACTAGATACAAGAAAAAACTTATGAGGACAGTCAAGCAGTAGATCTGATCACCTAAAGAAGTTGTATGCTGTCACTATCCTTGGAAGTTTTCAAGACCAGACTGGATAAAGCTCGCAGTAACATGGTCTGACCGCATAGCTCACCCTATTTTGAGGTCAACAGCTTCTGACCCTGCAGGACATGACCTCTTGAGGTCCTCCCCAACCTGAGTTATTGTATTATCCTATGATCCTTTGTATTTCAATCCAGAACAGACAAACAGATTGAATATTTATTGAGCTGTCTGTTTATTTACTGCCTGTAATTTAAAGGTTAATATGTTTTTAACAAGGAATTAAGGAAAAGAAAAAAAAAAAAAAAAGCAGCTTCATTCTAGACAGAGATTAGAACATAGATCTAACTCAGGTGATCAGTGAACCAATCAGGGAAGATGCTCTATATAACTTGTTACTCATAAACAAGGAAGAATTTGCTAGGAGGCTTGAGGGCTGAGGTCAGCTTTGCATTGATTGTGAGATTTTGGCATCTAAAATCCTGAGAAAACTGAGTAAAACAGTAGAAAGATCAAAACAATGGACTTCCAGGAGACAGAATTCAGCTTGTTTCGGGATCTGTTTGGCAAAATCCCATAAAAAACTGCTCTAAAAGGCAAAGGAACCCGAGAGCTGATAGATCTTCAAGGATATCCTCCTCAAAGAACAACATGCCATTCTAATGCACACACAGAAGGTCAGCATGAACAAGGACCTCCTGGCTGAGCTCAGTCTCCAAAATGAACCCTATGGCAGGCAGAGGTGTGGACAGACTACCCAGGAGCATTATAGAGATGTTACCTAAGCATGCAGTGTTGGAGTTAGGAAAGCCAAAGCCCAGCTGTAGCTGAAACTAATAAGGGATGGAAAGAATGGCAATGAGAACTTCTGTATGTACATCAACATACAAGGACATACAAAGGCCCAAATTACCCAATGCTTTTATATTGTCTCAATTTTCATTAGAAAAGTCTGCCATCTGGCTTCCCAGGTCACTGAGCCTACTGGCAGAGTCTCTGGGAATCTAGCATTACCCATTGTAGAGGAAGACAATTAGGAAGTAATCAAGTCAGTTTGGCATACACAAATCCACAGCATCAGATGGGCTTTGCTTGAGGTTGCTGAGGGTGCTGGCCATAGTCATTGTAAGGCCAGCATTATCTTTATTATCGTTGGAAGGTCATTGCAACAGAGGGAGTTTCCTAATGAGCAGAAAAAGACAAATATCATACTCATCTTCATGAAGATCAAGAAGGCAAACCCAAGTAACAACAGACCTGTCAGCCTAACTTCTGTCCCCAGAAGATTATGTGTCAAACCTTCCTGGAAGCCCTATCCAGGCATATGTATGACAAGAAGGTGACATGGAAAAACCAGCATAGATTTACCAAGGGGAAATCCTGCCTGCCTATTATAATACAGTGCCAGGCTCTGTGGGAAGGCAATAGCAGTACATGACATTTACCTTGACTTTGGCAAAATGTTTGACAAGGTCTCACATAGTATTCTTGTAGTCAATTTGATAGGATATGGACTAGAAAAGTGGACTGTAAGGTGAGGGAAAAATTGACTAGACCTTCAGACTCAAAGGGTTGCGATCAGCAGTACAAAGTCCAAATGGTAGAAATTACTAGTGGCATTCCTTAGAGGCTGATATGGGGGTGATATTTTTAGTGTCTTTGCTAATAATTTGATGGGATAGAAAGCACCTTCAGCAAGTTAATGGATGACACTGAATTGGAGATGGGGATCAATACACTGAAGGACAAGGCTACTATTCAGAGGGTCCTCAACGAGCTGGACAAGTAAGTTGACAGGAGGATTATGAAGTTCAACAAACAGATTTTATGGTCCTACATTTTTATGTGGGATAACTCTGTACAGCAATACAGGTTTGTCACCAACTGGCTAGAAAGCAGCTTTGCAGGAAAAGGGTGGGGAACCCTGATGTACAAGAAGGATGTAAAATAAACATGAGTCAGCAGTGTGCTCCTACAACAAGGATGGCCAGCAACATACCAGGTTGTGTTTAGCAGAATCATAGCCAGCATGTCAAGGGAGGTGATACTTCCACTCTGGGCTATTCACATAGGTTCTGCTCTGCCTGCTTATGGGCTTCCCAGTACAAGCAAGACATTGTCATCCTGCTGTAAGTCCAATGGAGACTCATCAAAATGCTTAGTGGACTGCAGCACATGGCATATGAGGAGAGGCTCAGAAAACAGGGGAAGAGAAGAGAAGAGAAGAGAAGAGAAGAGAAGAGAAGAGAAGAAGAGAAGAGAAGAGAAGAGAAGAGAAGAGAAGAGAAGAGAAGAGAAGAGAAGAGAAGAGAAGAGAAGAGAAGAGAAGAGAAGAGAAGAGAAGAGAAGAGAAGAGAAGAGAAGAGAAGAGAAGAGAAGAGAAGAGAAGAGAAGAGAAGAGAAGAGAAGAGAAGAGAAGAGAAGAGAAGAGAAGAGAAGAGAAGAGAAGAGAAGAGAAGAGAAGAGAAGAGAAGAGAAGAGAAGAGAAGAAGAGAAGGCTGAGGAGACATCTTGCTGTTTTGAATGTTTAATAAGCATGTGTAGAGAAAGCAGAGACAGATTCTTTTCAGAGATAGATGGGGACGGGACAAGCAGCAGCAGCAGCAGCACAAATGTTGCCATACTGGAGTGAGTCCAGTGGAGCTGGAATGCATGAAGTATTAGGAGGGACTGAGAGAACTGTGTTTGTTTAGCCTTAAGATGATGAGTGAAGAGGATTTCTTACTGCTATTATAAAGTTCTTAACAGAATGGCACAGGGAAAGTGGAGCCAGGCTCCTCTCAGAGGTGCAGAGGGCATTGCACAGGGGACAATGGATCTAAGTTGCAACACAGAAAATTCTGATCAAATTCAAGAAAGCAATTTTATTTGAAGACTGTTAAGCACCTCAACAAGTTGCCCAGAGAGGTTGTGGAATCTCCATCCATTCACATGGACAAGGTCCTGAGCAACCTGATCTAGTTGAGCCTGCTTGGAGCAGGAACCTGTTTGGATTAGATCGTCAGAAGTTGCTTCTAGCCTAGATTTATAGATTCCATGATTTTTTTTCATAGTTTTAATGAAAGTTCATATGTATCCTATATTTTTAATTTCATGTAAAAAGATTTACTGTAATACTATATTTTAACTTTCTCATTTAATAAAAGAGAAAGTTTAGAAGACAATATAAACATTCTCTGTGTTTAGAATGCAGAATTATACAGTCTCCCAAAGTTTGTTTGGTTTAACGTAAATATAAGGCTTATCTTTGCTATCCATGTACTACAGAAGGCTTGGTTTTAATGCTGTACAATAAAAATAGCCCCTAAATGAATTAATCTTAATTGTGCTTTTCATAATACAGTCACAGAGCATGTGTTTATATATTACAGCTGTATATGCACCAGTCATGGACAGCAGAGTTGGTCCTTCCAAACCAAAGTGTGGTCCTTCCGTTAAGTCATATTCAGGACTTTGAAGGAAGGAGAAATCAGTAAAGCATTTATAAAATATACATACACACACATATATATACACATACACATACACATACACAAGTTAGACATATACTTTTAGTTATACATATCGTTTATGCAGTCTGGAATGAAGTCTACCCAGCAGCCTTCTAGACAATTCCTATTTCCACAACTCTTACAGTTATACCAAAGACTAAAAGTAGTTCTGTTTCTACAGACACCTTTGCATAACTCACAGATATTTTCCAAGGCGACCATGTGCTCAGGTGTAGGGTGATACTTGGAAGGTTATGTGTAACAGCACCACCTGGTGAAATATTTTAAAAGTCTGCATAAGGCAGTACTAGTAGACAAGTCTGTGAAAATCAAGACAATGTTGAACCAAACTTTTCCCAAAGTAGTTTTCTAATTTATTGCATATTTCAGAGTGGCTTTGAAGATCTCAAGTATTAAAGCCAGTCATTTAGTATGGAACTTGCAATTATGTGAATTTCATGGTCACACCATTGCAGCAGTCATCATAAAACCGGAAGAGAAGCCTCAAGAAGGTCATTTAGTCCATCCCATGGCCCAGAACAGGATTGTTTACGATTATGTACATTCTGCCGGCTGCTCTCTAACTTGTTCTGGTGATGTAAGAAACTTTCTAGACAAAAAAATCCTACAGACTCGCTAAAATCTTCCCTGTTAAACCTACACTCCATTACTTCTCTCCCTGTTTATTACATGAACAAATTATTCCCTTCTTTTCAGAGGTTTTTCTTTCTCTTTCCCCAAGTGCCCTGAGTGTCTTCCAGTCTTTTACTCACTCTCATTTTTCTGTTATAGGTTATCTTTACTCTGGTCTAGCTCCTCCTTGAACAGCAATGCCAGACTCTGAACATAGTGCTCTAGCTGCTGCCTTATCAGTGCCAAGTGGAGCAGCAGAATCACTCAGTATGAATTAGAGACTATATTTCTGCTTATAAACTCCAGCTGGACATGTAGGTTTTTGAGGGAACATATCATGATTACTGTTCTGCAACAACCTGTAGATCCCTTTTTGCAGGTCTGTACCAGACAAGCTGGTTTTTGTTTTCTGTATGAAGTGGATTTCTCCTGCCTACAGGTAGCACCCTGTGTTTCCCCTTTGTGCAGCAGAATCCTACTTTTTTGTATCATATCCCCAGCTTCTTAAGTTTCATTTTCACTTCAAATATACTTGAGTCTCTTCCAGCTTGATCTCACTTGCAGATTCAATATACCTGTTCTCTTATTCCCAGGCAACACATGAAAATATACAAAATCAGACTTAGGACAGACTTGCACAGAATCTTCCTAGCTCACTCCATTCATTCAGACACTGAGTCAGAAGGGGCTGCTTTCTTGGTGCAAATTTTCTGAACTCTAGGAACTCTGCACCCATTCTATAATAATTTAATCTGTGTATTGTTTCGCTCGTTTGCATAAGAGAATACCACCTGAGATTTTATTAAAAACCTTACTCAGCCATCTTCTTTCTCCAAAGTCTGTTACCCTGTCATGGACAGGAAACAGATATCATCAACCAGTGCCTAGGATGAAATTAAATTAAAGGTCTAGCTGATTTGAAAGCATCCAGTTATTCCCTCTCTACTAGAAGGTGGACTCAATTTTTTCTTAATTAGGTTTACTTTGATAGCCATCTGATTGCAACAGACCCTGAAAAATTTATACTTGTCAGGCCTCTCCACAGAACCTCTCATAGCATCCCCTCATATTCAACAGGTTTTGATTTCACAACTCAAGTAATTTCAAAAAATAATTTCTCACTACAGGTTTTACTGTTACATTTATTATACATCGTTTCATGCCATAGTCTTTTTTATTTTGTTCCTTCATATTAATGTTTTTCTACTTTTTAATTTGGCCCAGATTTTTCTTCTGTATATTCTTTTCTTTTCTTTTCTTTTCTTTTCTTTTCTTTTCTTTTCTTTTCTTTTCTTTTCTTTTCTTTTCTTTTCTTTTCTTTTCTTTTCTTTTCTTTTCTTTTCTTTTCTTTTCTTTTTTCTTTTCTTTTCTTTTCTTTTCTTTTCTTTTCTTTTCTTTTCTTTTCTTTTCTTTTCTTTTCTTTTCTTTTCTTTTCTTTTCTTTTCTTTTCTTTTCTTTTCTTTTCTTTTCTTTTCTTTTCTTTCCTTTCCTTTCCTTTGTACATTTTCTAAGAATTCATCAAGGTTCTTCAACAAGAAAAATATAAAAAAACCTATTACTAATATTAAACTACCTGTTCACTTCTTCTGTGGACTGAACCTTTTATTTTCTAACATGGATAGCATCGCCAGAACAAAACAAACATCCCCAACAAAAAAAGCCCAGGAAAGAAAACCCAATCAAACAACAAAAAAAAAAAGAGCATAGAAGGAGCCTTATGATTAGCCTGTTTGCCTGCTCTTAAACCCATGAAAGAAATCCTGGAAAAACTGCAGCACTTTTGAGGATTTTAGTTGGGGTTTTTTATGCCTTTCATATAGAGACAGGTGTGGAAACAGAATGCAATGGATGTTCTGCAAGACAGGCACAGTGTTAAAGCAAAATTAAGGAAAAAACAGAAATTTAATAGCCCCAGATTGAGAAACCAGGACCATCTTTCCAAAGACTGGGACTGACACCTGGCAATCTGCTGCCACTCCCGAATGTCTGTGCTTATGTTCACACCCAGCCCTGCACGGGTGGTCTTGTTTGCTCCATAAGTCTTCCAGAGCATAAAGGTGTGCATAACTTTTCCTGGGATTGTTTAAATGTTAAAACCCTATTGCTTTCTACACCGTTCTTAGTAATATGGCCATCAGTATACAAGAGGTACTCCAATAGTAAATGAATCTCTGTATTTTCAGGACAGTTTTGGGAAGCTAGGAAATCACTTCCCTGAAATTATACAATTCGAGAACTCCATAGCAAATCCAGAATTGCACCACTTTGTTTTGGGCTCTAGCTAAAGCTGTTAACCACAAACATCGTGACTCTTCCTCTGAAAAATATCTTGTGTCTTTTGTTGTGTTTTTTCTGCTGAGATGAGCTGTACTGTTCCAGGAATACTCAAATTTTCTGCCTTTTCCTATAAGTGATAGCTGCATCGAGACAGCAGGAAGACAGAATCTTTGCATTATCTATGACCCATGTAATATGCACCTCTCAAGAGTTGTGAATCTGTCTTTGTTGCAAAATTAATTTACTCTTTCTGTCAACATGTTTACAACAAAGCATCAAGTTGCAGGCTTTACTCTTTCACAGTTCAGTTTACTGTATGACACTTGATCTATAATTCACACTGCTTTGTATTTTAATACCAATTTTATTTTTTTCCTGATACTTTGCACGATTTTGTTGCATGCCTTCTTCTTATGTAACTATTTGGCACTAGTCTACAACTTCATTTTTCTCAATTCTGAGTTAGCAACCCATTCACATAATAAATCTTTCTCACTTTTCTTTTTTTTTTACAGAATAAAAGCTCCAAGCAATAGAAGTTTCTCTTCGAAAATTTTAGTTTAACTATTCCTTCCTTATTATGCTTATTTCCAATTTTTCTTAAACATGGCATGCTTTGTAGATCACACAAATCTATAAAGCAAACACATTGAGGAAGAATGTATGCTCCATATATAGGTTTGTTATGCTAGATAAGATATTCCACATTGTTTTATAGTATGTTATGATTTCTTGGGGATACAAATAAATACCTGAGGCATGTTTAAAGCTTTCAGCCTTTGCTCTGGCATTTTCAGCACTAGATTTTTCATCTTCGTGATTGCATTAATGCTATTGTCTTGCTTATAATAACAGTAACAATGTTATGATAATCATATCCCCTGTTTAAGCAAAGTGAAGCAATATTTTCAGTAATAAAACAAAGTAAAGCAGTTATTTATAGATGAGGGAATAAGAAAAGGCTACCTCTGCAAATATGGTAGTGAATATTTTATAGTAGGAATAACTGTCTTATCAGGAGAATGTATTTAGTGAAACGGGATTTCAGTCAGGATAAATATTTGTTCTGAGATAAATTCTCTGGTTTCGATTCTCATGTAGCCAGGAAAATCAAAATAAGTTTTATTCTCAGGCTGAAGACTTCACATACTTTATTTTTAATTTGCGTGCATGCAAGGCCAGGACTCAGTGTCAACATTCAAAGGGTCTGAAGACCTTCAAACTCAGTCATACTTGTTGTGGTTCCTTCCTTCCCAAGCCTGACTTCCTCCGACAATAAGGAGTCCCTCTGTGTTACAGGAAGACCTTTATTCTTTATCCCTTGGCACCATATTATATATTAATTATACATTTACTCTTCTTACAGCTTTTCTGCTACTGATCCTTCACCCTAGTTTTCAATGTCAGAAAGCATGCAGTGTTAATGAAAACAATTTTTTCTGGCATTCTCATAGGTTCCAGGCTCACTTAGGAGCTCCTTAAGATAATAGGTATTTAGTGCATTTTCTATAACCATACTAGTGAAATGATAAAGTGTGATTAATGTTATCAGGATGTTCTGGGGCGAGGGTGGTGAGTTAATGCAAATCCTCTGTGATCTGTTCTAGCTAATGTTTTTTAAGTCAAGATACTTTTCTCAAAACATGTGCTTATCAGAGAGGGAGGGAGAGTGAGGAGTGTCAGAGTGTTATCAAGGAGTGATTATATGCTTGCTCTGTGTTTTCTGCTTTTCCATCTGTAAAATGGTGATGTCTTTTCCCCCAGAAATTTAGTGCATTTTTAATTAATTTATTTAAAGAATTTTGACATAAACAGAAGAATGGATTTACTTACCTCTTCCACTTTCTGTGTGTTGCTCTGATTTATATGACATTTGCACCTCACAAATATTCTTTTTTTGCAATTATCTTTTGAACTATCATCCCATCTGATGAAAAACTCTCAAACAATGCCCTTGCCATTGGAAATTCCAGATTTTCACTCTGTAATGAATGGCTGTGATCACAAAGAGCCAGAATAGCCTTATGCATCATCTGTGCATATAAAACGTTCCAGTATTTTGCAGTAATTCAAATGAGTGAAGCTGTTTGCCAAGGAAGGCTTTAAAGGTTTATAAATTGAGTGATACTTAATATAGAAGTGACTTAAGCCCATTTGTAGTGTTCATACAGAAGGCTTTTTACTTTTTTGGAAATTGGTATGGCTGAAAGAAAACAGAAAGTCAAAGTAGAGTCACTTTTCTTTTGATTGGAGAAGTTCTATAAATTGCTCCCCTAGGAATGATGCTCAGCAGAAGCAGTATGCATTGAGGTGTTGATGTATGGCAACTTTGAGGACTGTGAGACTTATTTCAATGGGGATTATCAGTATTTAGACAGCCTCAGGAATTGGCCCAACAATAATAAAAGAATGAACTTATTTTTAAATTATGGTTTCTAGCAGTAATTGTGTAATTTAAATTGTTTTGCCTTTATTGGCTTTTCACATTGAAAAGTTGCTGGCATAATGCTAAGACTAATATTTTTTGTGCTTTTTTATCATTGTTATGGGTGTCTGTCTTTTTAAAGAAAGACTGTTCCTGTTGAGTTGTAACTGTGCTTATGCCATTTCTATAGAGGAATCAGAGGAGAAAAGGATGAAAGGAATATCTGATCTAACATTTTCTTGGATGACAGAGTCCCTTCTTCACTGTCCAGAAGTCATCTAGCCAGTTTCGAAGGCAGAACTTTTTCAGCTTTGGGATGAGTTCACCTTCACTGAAGAAGACCTGGGGGTTTTTTTGATTCACCAGTTAATTTACTGATAATTCTCTAGGAAAAGTAAAAGAGGGAAAGGGAATGGCCTTACAGCTCACTTTTGAATGATGCTTATGTAGTACTGAATTTTACTGGTTTTATACAGTTGAGGTTTTAGATGAGAGTACAGCATAGATGAGAACTTAAATTCCATCCCTTGAACTGTTTGTTAAAAAGATATCTGTTTTCTACTACCAGTCTAATGACTATCCTCCAAGATATCTGAAACACTCCAGAAACTCAAATTATAATAGCAGGAGCATTACAATGTGTGCAGACTGCTGCTGTCCAAGATGAGAAAACTTTGAAATGGTTCTAGGGGAATAGTTTGGGCACTCCATTGAGATGATTCTCTCAAAGCCTCTTCTTAATAAAGATCCTACTGAGTGGGATCAGAGATCCATCCATCCTGGGAACCTGCCTCCAACAGTGGCCAGTTGTAGATACTTAGTATTATGCACAGAAGTTCATGACAAGTAACAAAGAGACCACACCTTAAGTGAAGATCCATGACTGCACTTTACTGCTATTCTAATTCTGTAACAGTCTAATCAAAGATAACAACCACTTATTTTTAGTCCTGTTACAACAACACTACCACTTATAATGCAAATTTCTTAACTCTGTTAAAGGTCATTAGTAATATAATAAATCAACAATATCTGCCCTTTAAGCTCTCACCCTTCCAGTGGGTTGTTATAGCAAGTTGTCAGTCTTGTGAATTTTAGCAAAGAGGAGGAATACAGTGCTGAAGGTTCACTCCTTGGGTTTGCTCAGCGTTGTTTTTTCATGTTTCCTGTTTTCCAGGTTAGCTATACTATGTTTATTTAGGTTTGGTACATCTTATTGTCACGATTCATTTAGAAGCAGCTATACAGTTGAACAAAGCTAAGCAAAAATAAGTTAGGTAATACCATATATAAAACAAACTTAAAACTACAGGACAGGCAGCAGACATCTGGAAGCTGAGTAGTTTTGCTGTTATGGATATGACAACCAGGACAACAGTCATCTGATCACAGAGCAAGAGAAACTTTTCACATATACTTTTTGTAACTGCACTTAAAGCCAACTTAAAATACCAGTTTAGATGCCCCATAAGGCTACAGCAGGAAGGTGTATAAAAACTGGACAAAATGTGTAGTGATGCCTCCTCTGACACCCCTTTCAGCCTTCAGTAATTTGTGGCTGTGAAAAACAGTTGGTCAGGAACTTTCTGAAGTGAAGGTTGTTTCTGAGCCTAAGAGCCACCAGCAGATTCGCCCCACCAGCCCACAAGTTTCTCAAGTTGCTATATGAACCCTTGGAAAGATTTAGCATTCATAGTAGCCTTCAGCAAAGAATTCAACACCTTGCTTGTGCACGATATAAGGAAATAACTTGTTTAAATCGGGACAATTTCTCCTGACAGTTAATATCAATTCTACAGCTTTCGATTCAGACCTGAAAACTGATGTAAATGAAACACATGTGCCTGAAAGGTCTTCCAGTTCTCCCTACTAAACCCTGTTAGTCTAATAAAATAAATGAGGTTAAGATCAAACAGGGTCTATGGAAGAATAATATGTTTAAGTCCTGATTTCTGTTATACCGTATCCTCTGTCTTTTTTTATAGCACTGAGGATCATTAGCCTTATTAAAAAAATCTGGTGCAAGTCATTATTTCCTAACAGACCTGTGAATTTGGTAATGAAAGGGACACATGCACAGCTACTTCAGGGAGAATGGCAGAAAAACAGTTCCCTAGCTTAATTAGGTATTGATAACAGACAAAACAAGTACTGATCTCCCTACAACCTCATAATGTATTACTGTGACCTTTCTTAATCAAAATACTTGTGCAGCTTTTATAGATTTTAATTTTTTTTCCCAAACAGTCAATGAACAGAAGATGTTTAATTTTAAAAGGACCGTCTTTTCACAGATCCAGAGAACTGCTGTATTTCTCTTCTGTTTAAAATGTAGAACTACAGCGCAATAGCAAAACCAAGATTTCATAGACTATGAGCTAAGAATCATTGCAAAAGCTTGTTTCTTTTTTGGTTGTTTTTTTTTTTCTTAATTGACCAAGTTATCATTCTCCATTCCTTTGGATATTTTCAAATTTGCAGATAAACACAATCAGTTTATGAATTAGATAATATTTCATTAGATTTTTTTCTCTTCCTTTTAGTATTCCAGCATCACAATTATGAACACTTCATCCTTTGCTCTTGGGAATTCTGATTGCCTTTTGAAATTTGTACTTAAACTTACAAATTTTACTCTTTTCTAAATGTCTCATCTGCCTAGAAAATGTCCAATTTTTGGTTTTGGTTTTGTTTTATCTGCTTCACTAGGAAGGACCTCTTTAAAGTACTCTCTTGATTGATTTGGAATTTATATTTTTTGTAACCAGAAGATTTTATCCTGATTTCATTCTTTATTAGAATATCTTATAATTCTTATCCTTTTCTCTATATGTTGATAACTTTCCAAAATACTCCTACACCACTGTCACTGTCACAGCTGTTTTAGAGTATTCTCTACCAAGTCGTGTAAGTATTCTCTTGTGTTTCTTCATTGGTCTATTGTTCTCTTTTGACTTTACCGCTCAGCAGGAGACTGATGCTGGGCTTTGGACAAATGTTCCAAGTTTCATATTGATCCTTAACAGCTTTCCTGTAGCTGTCATCAAGCTGTTGCTTGTTCTTTATTCTTGAGTCTATTTATTTCTTTATTCTCTGACTCTTTCTACCCTATCTTTAAAATTAGTGACTTGCTCTATAAATTCTATTTCATTTCCAAAGCCTCAAATTTGTTTTTAACTGGTACTTGATATAGTCCTGTCCATATTTTACATCCTTAAAATATTTCTCTATCACATTTATTTTGTTTGTTTTACTGCCTTTACCTGCATATGAATTCTAGATGCTACATTGTTTTGAATCAGTAAGTATATGGCCAGTCTGACTATACACAACCCCACTACTGGACAATCACACACTTATGCATGCACACATAAGAAAACACATTTCTAGTGAAAAATCAAATCAATAGCTAAATTACTAGTATCACAAAGAATTTACTCTTTCATGATTAAAAAAAAAGTGTTTTTTTTCAGCCAGAGACCTGTATGGAAATTTAACTTAACTCCCTATAGCAGGTATGATATTAGGAGTTTAGAATGAAACAGGACTTTATAATAAAATACAAGATTACATAATTTTGATGAGAACTGCCATAATTAGCTATGAGTAATTCTTATCTCTTTCCCACAAGCATAAAAATCATAAGACTGTCCATACTGTCTTGCACAAGTCCTGCCTATTGGTAGTGAAGATTAGAGAAGGCACATAAGAACAGGACATGTATAGGATAATACTTGTTTTAACTACTTAATTTCCATGGTTCAACCTGTTTGGGTCTTCCCTAGCAAGCTCTTCTACTCTGATTATAATTTTTAATAGCCCTTCATTAAATAATTTCTTGATTTTTTTCTAGCTCATTTTTAATGAATTTAGACTTGGTTTCTGTAACAGTGACTAGCAGTGAATACCACAATTTAATTATGTTGTGAGATTTTTTTGTTCTAAAAAAGAAATGCTTCATTGCTTTAAGCCTGCCATATGACGGTTTTACCCGGTGTGTGATAGTTTTTGCTTTACAGAAAATAATGAATGGCCATTCTCTATTCATTTCCCTTATAGCTTTCATATTTCATAAGTTTCAATCAGATTGGGAGGATATATCCTCTTTTGAACAGAGACCTGTTCCATTAAGTCTCCTTCAACTGCGATCATCATCCTTTTCCACACTTTTTCATGATCAGTATTTTTTTTGAGATGGGAACTGCAGAGTAATCAAGGTGTGGGGTATTGATACACGAATGTATACATTAACATAATTGCTAGGGTTTTTTTCTCTCTGTGTATTATTATGAATTACCTTATACATAAATGTCTATAATGTCTTGGTTCAAGAATCACTGTGCCCTAAAAGTAATGAGGTGGTGTAGAAGTATTCTATCATACTAGTGTAGTGACAGTTATTACATGTAATTTACTGTAGTAAACAATGTAATCACAATAGTCTAATGTTCACCTAATTAGTATGGCTTCAAGAGCAGTTCATTAAGTGGTTGTTTCAAACTAGCATGGGTGGTTTCCCAGTAACAAGGTAAATAACACCTATATCCAATAAACATGCATCTGAGAAGCATGAGACTGGCAGTAGGATTAAACTGTGCTTTCAACCCACAATCGCTATGTTTAAGATGTGACACCACGCCAGGACCTGATTCAGCCCATACACCCAAAGCATCCCTTCAGAAAATCACTCCAGCGTCCCAAACTCCAGCAGCCCAGTCTCATTCATCCAATACCACTGGATTTCATGGCCAGAGTGACCTCTTGTCCTCAGTAGGAGTTCAGTCCTGCCTGTCTCGCTCCAGAAATAACACTTTCTCCAAAATATTGGGATCTATTGCTTGTGACAGAACTCCCCAAACTTGGGTCCTGGAACATTACCAATTCCTACAACCTTCTGCTGTCAGCTAGGTGCTCTTATCGAATATGCATCTGAAACCATTACCTCATACTGCTTCACGTGGTTCTGGGAGCCATCTGTGGTTAACATGTTTTCACTAAGGTCACTAAGTAGCTGAGCAGAGGTCTGTTTGAAAGCAAGCAGTGCCAGCTCCATCTCCGAAGGGAGCATACTGCATTTGTCTGTCAGAACATGCTGAGGCTGTGGAGAAGGAGAGGAAGAAATGCAGGACCTCTGCAGGAATGGGAGGGTCAGTATAGCTCTGGCAAGTGGGAAAATTATGGACAAAATGTACCTGAGATCCAAATCTGGAGTGATGTTCAACTCTTTTGCAGTTTTGTGCTGAAGTCCAACCCAATCTAAATATTAACTTGTTGATAACATTTCCTAGAGTATTCCTTTCTCAGTCTAAGCAAAATAGTAACCGATGGCCATTAAATAAATAATAGCATGGTAATTATAAAAACATGAGCCCCGATTGACTTTCTTGGAGCCAAGAACACTATAAAACTAACAGAAGGAATGTTTCATTTAGAAAAGATACTGGTCATTTCATCTTGCAAAACCTTATTTCACTAATTCCGAGTTTTCAAAAAGTCTCACAGAAGTCCTGAAGGTAACCTGTATAGACTTTTGTTTGCTTTTAAGTATTTTCAGAACTGGGATCATACCTGGAATTTTGCAGGATTGTACCATTAATTTGCACTATCATTTGCAGTCCCTGTTAGGGAGCTTCCTTTGAAATATCTATGACAGCTACTAAGGGAAAACTGAAACCATGACAAAGACTTTGAAAAAAATGGCTTTTTAGATACATATGAAGATGGTTTTCTGTGATATGAATGTAGCTACATGTATTTAATGGCTCATTTTATGTTTAGATTTATATGTTTCTGTACTGTAGTATGGCTTAACCTGATTAAGCTGTACAGGTCAGCAAGTGCCATGTATCAGATTTGATCACTGCAAAAATTTGAAGGGTTGCATAGTTACAGCTTTGCTTTAGGTACATTTTGTTTTACTTTTGGTGGAGTGTGCAGATGGACTAAAGATCATAATAAAATGTCTACTAACAAAATAATTTTACCATATATATGCTTTCCCTTTTGCAGGGAAAATATGTAGATTTTGTTGTGTGAGTCAGTGGTCTTTGAATCAATGGCCTTGCCTTGTATTCAGGAAATCAGTATCTTTTTTAATCAATTAAAATGAGAGGAACACCATTTGCTCCAATGAGAATAAAGAATAATCCAGTCCAATAACCTGGCTTTGGGAAAAAAAAAAAAAGCCACATTATGATTCAGTGGAAGATGCAAGAAACCCATTGTGACATAATCTGTCTTTCATATTTTGTCTCATCTCTGTATCTACTGCATGCACTGATATTACCCATGAAACAACAGGATCAATATTCCTCATAACTTTATGTTATTATTGGTGATTATCAGACTTATTTTAACAACCATATAAAACCAAATCCATTTTGTCACCCTGATAAATTCTTGTTTTTAAAAGCCTTCCCTGACAGAGTTCCACAGATTAACAACAGGCTGTGTGAAATAACATAACCCACCTTCTAATTTTGCATTTCATTCCTTTAATTTTCAGTCTATCTTTTTTCTTAAAAAAACAGGATAAAGTAAACATAAGATTCCAAGCAATCTTTGCTAAAGCTTTCCTGTTATGTGCATTTACTATGTTCCCTCTTATGTTTTCATTTCTGTGCATAACAGTCCTATACACTTGCTAAATAGAAGATCGGTTTTGATTACTTGTGTTCTGAAGAGGCTGTCTCTAGTTCTGCAATATATTTTTATGAGACTGGGTAAATAGGGTAATACAACTCAAGATGAAGCTGTGTGATTGATCAATATAAAAGCTTTATTTTGTGTTCTAAATTACTGTTCATCCTATTCTTTATGCATTCTAATGCTGTAAAAGTGTTTTGACTGTAGTCTGTAAAACTGTTTTGACTGTAGCCGTGTATTGAACAGGTCTTTCCTGAGCTGCCTACAGTACTGGTCTTGAGGCTGTCCAGTTAGCTGGGAATTTTATAAAACTGCCTGAGCAGTTTTAAATTTCTGAAGAATTTTTTTTCCTTTCCTACCACCTTCCCTAGATCTCCTACCTGAAAGCAGGTTATCTGCAAGAGTAGATGGTTTTCTAAGTAATACTACTAAGTTTGCACAAGTGTGAACTGTCCCAATATGAAAGATTAGGAAGTGTATAATTGGAGGTTAATGTCTTGAAACTGGAAAAGTATGATACAGTACAGAATTTGGAAACTAAGTCAAATTATAACTGTGAGCATAAAGAGCAGCATGATCAAACTAAGAAAGGGCAAGGTACAAGCAGAGAGAAAAATAAGGCACTTCTGCATAATCTTCTATTCATCCCATGTTTTTAGAAAGAAAGAGACTGTGAGAATAGTTGACCCACTATTCAGCTAATAACAGATGGTACCAAAACATCTAAAATACTGATCTATGTTTTGCTTCAATCTTTAATAAGAAGGTTATCTATGGTTAGATGATCCATGTACTCCCATGAAAACAGGGAAGAAGGGAGATTACTGAGGTATTTTCAGATCATCTGGATCTCATGAAGTTCCTTTGGTAACCTCAGAACTTATTAGTAATTACTCTTAAAAGTTTATGGAGGATGAGTGAAGCCCAAAGTTAGATACTAGCTTCAAAAAGTGGGAGGAAGAAAAGTAAAACACAAGGAATTATAGATCAGTCAGATCATAATTTAGCACCTTAAATAATAATGCAAACACCTCAAGCAGGTCTTTTTCTAAACCAAAAGTCAATTTTACCAGGTTCCAGATGTGTGAAATCAAGTATATTTCTGTAGAAATTCTGTCAGCATTTTTTGAAGAGCAACAGTAGCACACAGCTGCAGTTATAAGGCTTGAGAGAGCAAGTCCTGATAACTGAACTCAGTAAAATGAATCCAGAGAAATTCAGTAAAAATTAGCAGTCTTCAGTGATAAACAATAAGAAAAAGTTGTGTAGCCCTGATGGAGAAGTTTATGTTGTGAAGCAATTGCCCATAATAGATTTACTCTTTCTCAGCCTATGGGTTTCAATGTCACAGGGAGTGCCAGGACCCCTGTACAAAAGTTAATCCCCCCTTCGAAAACCGTGGACAAGCCAGATGTATTGAAGTATTGTTCTTACGGCAAGGACGGCTCATGGGTTGGTGTCCCCCAAGAGGACCACTAAGCAGGGCTTGTTGACCTGTCTTTGGCCGTGCTGCCACAGCCAAGGTCTGGAAGTGCAGTTCAGCCAGCGGCCGTGTGTAATCTCACTGGCAGGGCAACTTGCCCTGCAATTGCAGCTCAGTGTAAGGTAGCCTGACGGATGTGGGCAGTGGCAGTGGGCAGTCTCAAGGCTATGGTGATGGGTTTGCTCTTCTGGGCAGCTTTGGTGGCCAGCTGCTGAGGAGGGGAATCTGGCCACCAGTGGACCTGTGGGCACTGTATTTTGCTCAGGCCAATTGCTATAGCTCTTGGGGGTGCTTGCTACGCTGTAGGACTGTGGTATTCACTATTTCTTCCTTGCAATTTATTTCCTGTGGCTAGGGATGTCCTAAAGCTGAGTAGCTAGGAACAAAGGATCTGTCTCTCTTCTCTCTCTGCTGAGAGGTAGCCTGCACCCCGACCAGAACACCCAAGCAGGAGAAAACAACAAGGAAGGGAAAATGAAAGAAAGGAGTGATGGAGATTGATCAAGCCTGAGTGGCAAGAGAGAGATGCAGGGAACAGGAGCTTCTCCTATATCTCCTGTTCCTGTTTAGCTCTCTCCCTAGGACCTATCACAGATCCCTTGACACTAGTAATAAGCTGTGATATTGCAGAATCACAGAACAGTTGAGGCTGGAAGGAACCTCTGGAGATGGCCCAGACAGGTTAATTTATCTGGTGCTAGAAATTCTAATGCCTCTGGCACATGGTTGCTTTGACAAGAAAGAAGCTGTGGACCTCAACCTTTTGTTCTGTGTTGGTTTGCTTCTCCAGAGGGGTACAGCAGATGCTTAGACACCAGCTGCTCAAGGAACAAATTCTTTGACGTTGTTGGAGTCCCAAGGGTACACAGTGGATAGTTTCTGACAATTTTAAGTGCTAGCTTTGCTTGGAGTCCCAAGGGTACACAGTACTAGCTTTGCTTTTTTTTCCCTTTTAGAGAAATAAGGTGGAATACATGGAGAGCTTTTTTCTGGAAGCCCTTTGCTTTTCAACCCCAGATTATAAAATTCACAGCACCTTCCTTTTCCCTGAGGCACAGCAAACTTTCAGGTTGAGCCAAGTAAGGATGTATTTTTTAGGCTACCTAAGGAAATTGGTCTCTAAAAACGCATGGCATTTCAACTTTAGCAATGACATCATTGTCATTTGACTGTAATAATGTTCATTTAGTTAAATGCATCCTGGAAAAAAAAAAAAAAAAAAAGAAGTCTTAATATGTCAGTTAAAAAGAAGAGCATTCAAATTAGAAGGTCAAATTCAGATTTAGGTACTGTGCAGTTTTAATTACCTTGTATATTAAATATATACTGTCTCTATATAGAATATGTATATTTTTATATATATACAGTCATTAATTACATGACAGTATGGTACTTTTTTCACTGTATCTTTGCCTCTAATTATAGATCTGCTCTAAGGACTGATGAGGGTTCTAGACATTAAGGTGTGCGATGTTCCTAGCTGGAGTTTGAAGAATGAATTGAAAGATGTAGGTTTCTAGTTTGGAGAGGGAAAGTAGAGGGGGTGAGTCCATCAGGTGAGCAAGTAAACGCAAAGTTAAATGGAAACGTAACTTGGTGCTTCCTCTTGATCAGCTGTTGAAGCACCTTATGTCTGGTCTTTCAGAAGAGAAACTTATGCTGAAGTCATTGTTCTGGAGTGGCATGAGACACCACTGGGCAACCTTTGGATTAATTAAGTTTTTGCTGTGGAATTATAATTTTATTTCCTGAGAAATTGCATGAGACTAATATAATGAGGAATTAGTTGTTGCAGGCATAAGATCTTACTGAAATAACAAACAAATGACATGATCATCATAGTAAACTCTTTGGAATGGCCTTTTCTGTTCAAGTCCAGAGAGGCGTAAAGTAGTGGAAAGCCACTAAAGCAGAATCAGCTGGAGTAAGAAAGACAACCAGTACTGTCATCTCTACTGTGTAAGCTTCAAGGACTATTTTGGGTATGGTCGTTGTATACATGGAACAGAGAACATTCTTCATTTTTCCTGTTCTGATGATCTTTTACACTTTTGTGAGTCTGTAGAGGATCATGTAATTATACTTGTATTGTAAATAAGTTCATATGTGATACTGGTCTTCCCATTCTTGAGAGATCAAAATGCAGATGCCTTCAAATGCCAAACATTGTGATCTGCTTTTAAAAGAAGTCCTATATTGTAATTCTGGTTTATCTCTTGATTTGTTTTAAACTCCCCTTGCTTATCCCACTATATATGTGTGTGTGACAGTGAGGGTGGCCAACTCCACAATTTTTGAAGTGACTGCAAGTAAAGCCTTTTCATGTTGCAAAAATTCTCACACCCACCTCTACTAACTCCTTCCCAGCAATTAATTCTGCCAGAATGTTCTCCCCACATAGATTTGTGTTCATCCTTCAATCTTATCACTGCTGCTTCTGAGAGTTTTTCACCCTCTCTCTCCCAGAACAGTAGGCGCAGTTGTAACTTTCCACTTCTTCCTCATCTGTTCCTTCTGCCCCAGCAAGCATTTCAGGGAAGGAAGAGTGGAAGCCAAGGAGCTTTTCTTCCTTCCAGCCAGCTGAGAGGAACAGCAGGCAGGGAATCTCAGGCCTCATCCTTGCTTCAAACCTGAGGAATCTAAGAACTGCAAGTGTATGTAACTGGGCTTCCGAGCTACATGTATTACTGGTTTCTCTGCTTTGTTACACTGCTGGGTGATGCACCTCTCCTTCTGGATAAAAACATGAACAGTGGTAGAGAAAGAAGGCAGCATTAGGCCTTAAAGGGGCAGTTTTGGTCTATACCATCCTAGTTACCTGCCTTCTCTTCCAGCTGGCTCATGGTTAGGCCTCTGCTCTAAATCTCTGATTTATGACCACTTACGGTAGCCCCAGTTTTTCTCCTTTTGTAGTACCGTAGTACTCCCAAAGTCCCACTTGCTCCTGGTGTTACTCCAGTCACCAGAGGCCACGCTTGGGACATTTAGGCCCAATAGCATCTGTGTTGCTTTGGTCTCTTCCTCTCCATGGCGCGCTGAGGCAGCCTGGAATCCCCTGGGGGATGAAGAATGTGGCAAAGCAACAGCAGAGGCTGGAGAGTGGGTCAGAGAGGAGTCTGTCGCGAGGGTAGGGACATTCAGTGTGGCAGTAGGCTGGGGAAGAACAACTGTGTGCATGTGCTTACAAAACTGGTAAATGCTGTGCATGATGGATAGGTAACTTCAGCGAGTTACACTTCCCGTTTGTTTCAAGTGACTACTTTGTTAGGAAAACTAACAAATACTCCAGTTTGTTTCAAGCACGTGCTTTGTTAGGAATAACTAAGTCCTTCAGAGCAAGGAAAGCCGCGGATAATGTATGTTATGCTGCTTCCTAACTTGAATGTCTGTTTCTGACAAAAATTGAGGTATGACTTTTAAAAAGGAGATTCAGCCTCCGGGAAAGGTACCCAGAGAAACAGACCTGCCAAGCCCTCAGCCCGTGGGAGTAATTTCAAAGGGATTTTCAAAGGTATCTCCCTGCTGCGTGGGGAGGTGCTGCCACGCACCCGCGGGAAGGCGCGGCGCGCCCCGCAGCTGCCTGGCGGCGGCCCCCGGGGGAGCCGGGCGGGGCCGGGGCCGCGGCACACGCCGTCGGGAGAGGCACCTGCGGCAGCACCGCGGGGGGCGGCGAGGTCCCGCGGCCGCGGGCAGGCGGGTGGCGGCCGGGTGGCGCTGCCCCGCGGGCACCTCCCGGAGCCGGGGCAAGGGCCGCTCTCACGGCCCCCCGCTCCCGCCGCCGCCGCCGGCCTCGGGCGCTCCCCTCCCCGGCGAGGAGGAGCGATCCTCCCGCCCCCACCGACGGAGGAGCCGGGCAAGGCGTGTGCGTGCGGGGGGGCGCCTTCCGGAGGCGCACCGAGCCCCGGGCTGGCTACGCGGCGGCGGCGGCGGCGGCGGCCGCCCGGCGCACCATGCCCATGCCCCTGCCGCCGCCGCCGCCGCCGCGGCTCCTCCTCTCCGCCTCCCGCACGGGAGCGCGCCCCGCTCCACTCCCCGGCTGCCTCCTGCAGCAGCGGCGGCGGCAGCGCTGAGGGAGTTGCGCGGGCTGTGCCCGATGTGGCAAGAAGCGATGATGATGAGGAGGAGACGCCGGTACCTGCTGGAGCGGGCAGAGCAGGCGGGCGGCGGCGGCTGCGGGGCGAGCGGCGAGCAGTCCCGCTCCCGGGACTGGCTCTACGAGTCCTACTACTGCATGAGCCAGCAGCACCCGCTCATCGTCTTCCTGCTCCTCATCGTGATGGGCGCCTGCCTGGCCTTGCTCGCCGTCTTCTTCGCCTCCGGGCTGGTAAGAGACGCCCTCCCGGGCTGGGACGCGCTCCCGCCGCCCGGCATCGCGGCTCCCGCCGACCGACCGGTATCCCCGCTCCCGCCGCCCACCCGGCATCTCCGCACCCGGCGCCCTCCGCCGGGTCGGGTCGGGTCGGGTCGGGACGGGACGGGGCGGGCGAGAGCTGGTGCTGCTGCTCCTGCGGAGGAAAGTTGGTGGCGGGAGGCGCCGGGGTGGCGGCGGGCAGCGGTTGCGGGGCCCGGGGACCCCTCCGCCCAAACTTTGCCGCCCGGTGTTTCGAGGCGCCGCTGGATCAGCGGCAGCGCGGCTGATGGGGCGAAAACTGAGTCAACAAGCGCATCGAGTTTAATTCACTTAATTCATTGGCTCTGCTCCCTTCCAACTGGCAGCCTGGCCGGATTGGCCTTTTCCGTGGCAGGGTTTAAATCGCCGCACAGAAATGCAGCCCGTACCGGTATCTGAAGTAACGTTTTTACGGCAAGTAAGCAGGGGCCGTTACCTCCTTGTTCCCCCCTGCCCCCCGTCGCCCCCCCCGGTCCCCCGTCCCCCTCATTAGACCGTTTTCTAGCGTTTGACCTATTTTCCCAAGAAAGCTTTTGGGGCAGCACAGCCTTCGTTTTTAAGGGAGGTGAAGTTTGGGCGGTCGGATACCTTCTCTGCATGTCCAGTGCGGCGCTTCCAGCCTTCGGGAGGAAAAATATGTCACAGCGGCAGATGACAGTCGGTTTCAGTTTATGTCACCCAGAAATCTGTGGCGTTTTGCCCTTGCGTTGAACGCAAAGGAAAAGCTGCAGAGGGCAGTAAAATTCTTGCTCCTTAAAGAGTTTTCCTGCTGTTAATGATTGGAGGCAGACTGTTTGCATTACTGTATACTTCGGAAGTAAAGAATGGGGATTTGAGGGGTCTCAGACTTTTTATCTTTTTTTTTTTTTTTCCTAAAAAAATCGTCTTCTGGAAAGCTAGAATAGAGCTAGTGGTCTCTAAGAGCGAGGATGAGTGGGTTAGTATAATCTAATGGATTCTCTTCTAGAGGCACTGCACGTAAGTGTTTACTTAAACAGAACAGAGAATCCTGCTTTATTGCTTGTTATGACCAAACTTTTGTCTTAAAAACTGCAGGAACTGCTTGCAGGATTAGCTAAACTTAGAGTTAATTGGTGGTTTATTTTCTTTTGTGTATTTTTATTAATTGTTTTTTGAGCTTTTCATTGAAAGTGCCATTCCTACTAAATACAGAACAGTTCTAGAAGAGCTAAAGTGAGGCCAGTAATGGTGATACCTCACAACTCAGTTGTTTGATGCCTAAGTGTTCCAGTTTTGGAGCTCTGTGTACAAAATACGGGTTTGACACTTTATCTCATTCTGGTGTGTTAATTCCGGTGCTTGTCCATCAGGGCTGGAGGGACCAATGATGGAAATGGAAGTCCATCAGATACTAAGGCTGAGGCATAGTTAGGTGTGGAGACGTACACAATACTTGCCTGCAGTCAAGGCATCAGAGCTTAGGCTTGACAGTGTTTAGCATGAAATTTCATACCTTTTGGTCACGGTGCAATCTATAGCTTGTTTACAAGTTGCACATGCTTATTTTCATAATTCCATTTCTTGAGGTAAGTCATTCACAGTAACAATAGTGGCATAACACTGGGCCCAGATCAAAGGACTGCTGAAAGTTATGGAAACAAAACTGTGAGCTGGCCAAATCTTGCCAGGCGTTACTACTTCAGAAAGAGTGAATTTTATAGTTCAGTCTGCATTTGGAATTCCAGACATACAGGAAGAGGAAAAAAAATGCTTTTAAAACCTTTTTCCTGAGCCTTTATCTTCCTGTGGCTAACAACTGGACGGGTGAGTGGAGAGAGAGGTGGGGTTCATCCTTAAAGTTTCCAGTCGATGGATGAAAGTAACTTCAGGCGGAGAGAAAGCTTGCCTGTATGAACTTCCAGCCACAGGATGTTGGACAAAATCCTTTGGAGCCCTGCCCAGAGTTTCACCTAAAACCATTTTATTATAGTCTAGCTCTGGTTGCATTTGTGATGAAAATATTCCTGAAGGTTTAGATTGGTTTCTCCTGCATCTGAATAAAGAATACTCTTTTTATATAGCTATTACTAAATCTTAGTAATTTTTTTTGTGCCTGATGATATAAAACGAGCAGTTGGGAGTGTCTGAGCCACAAGAGCCAATATTAATATCCTTGTCTTTATTTTGCACATCTAGTACATATGCAATTGTTTTGACAGAAGATTTAATTTTGTAGAGGAGGCTCAATGAAAGTGGAGTGAGATAGTTGTGTGTAAGTCTGTGCTCTGCATCTGAAGTTAAAGGAAATCTTTCTTAACAGTTGTTTCCTTTAGATTTCATACAAAGCAGTTAAGATTTTACTGACATTACTTAAGCCCGTTGTGGAAACAAGTCTCCAAAATGACTCACCATAACACTCGATTCGTATTTCTCTCTTGTACTTCGAAGAACAGCTTAGAACGCGGAATGTGGGATTGGACATTGTTAATCAAAGACGGATATTTGTAAGCCATGAACCATTTTTATGTTCTTTGCTTTCTTAAAAAAAACCCTGAAACTAGTGGAAGCGAGAGGCTTTCCTTCTATTTTAATTTTATTTGATTGTTAAAATATATCACTGTGATGTTTGAGTTGCCTCTTTTTTTTCCCAACATATTCTTAAGTGTTCCCAAACACAGCCAGCCACACAGGCATGTATTCCGCTTACTCAGCTGTTTCACCCTGTCAGAATACAAGCTGTAGCCTTCCTTATTTCAGATGAAAAATTTATAAAAGCTGTTGCAAAATTACAGTAAAGAAGTTTACTTACAAAGTGTGCCTGGAAATCTGACTACTTTTCTTTCAGGCAATGTACTTCTATTGTTACTGAGAGAGGTTTCTTGGGAGATTTTGCTTTTGTTTTTTTCAGAAACTGTTGTAATTTTGACCTTTGGAATTAAGCACTCTGTCTCCTCAAACACTAGGTATAAGAATCGCAGAGTCTGCTTGAAAGATGACCATTCACAGCTTGGACTTTTAAATAATGTAGTGATAGTATCAACCTTTGAATTTCCTGTGTCAAAGTATCCTCTGTATTTCTCTGTACCTGGCGTGAACTGAAAACTGGCAAAATGAGATCAGTCATCCATGTTTAGCTGCTGCTTTAATCGATAGAGTAGATTATTTTCTGAAACCTGTGAAAGCCTTCCAGTGCTTAGAAATGCCAGAGGTTAGCTTCATTTTCTTTCTGGTTATTGTCTTGTTCTTTCAATACAATGTGTAGGACAAACTCATTATTTGCCCCCCTCTCCCATTTTAATACTAAAAACTTAGAACCATTTTTACTGGTATCTAGAACAGGTTTGTCTCTGGCCGGAGCATATCTGTTACAACTACAATTCATTGGAGGAAAAAAAAATATTTAAAATTCATAATGTAAAATGGGAGTGTATCTGAAATATCTGCAGTTATGATGTTTTGTTTCTTACGTGGTTAAAACAAAACTCTGACTGAAAACAGGGATGATGCCCAAATTGTACAATTTATTGGAAGGCCATAACTTTTCTTTATTCATGTTTTCTAGACATAAAGAGTGCCCAGTCCATAGATACAGGCTTCAATAAAAACCTACAGTTCAGGGATATGAGAATCTTCTGACATTTGTGGTGTAAGTGGGAGAAGACCTAAGTCTGTAAAGATCTTTCTGTCCCTTTTCCCAAAACTCAGGGTCCCCCAATCTGCTGCCAGATATACATGTGTTTTCTTTTAGACTGGCCCATGCCCCTTGCTCGAAGCCTTCAAGCCTGCTATGTGGTGTTTACCTTTAATACTAGTCTGCAGTCCTTATCTGTCTCCCGAATCCTTGCTGCTACATGTGACCTTGTAAAGCTCTTAAGATGTGGTTGTCAGTGTGTTGAAGTTGATGTGGAGGAGCATGCTTCCTGAGGATATCATTGGCCAAGTGGAGCGTGTGTTGAGTGAAAAGTGCTTGTACAACATGGCATTCTGATGCCTTCCCTCTTCTAAGGCACATGAAATGGCTTTGGGTTAGCTGCCCTATGATTGTCTGTGGAGCAGAGGTATTACTTATCCCCCTGAACAGTTTCTCTGAAGTTCCTGAAAAGTTCATGGTCATACTGGTAGGCTCAGTTATGATTCCTGAACCTTTTTTCCTGATTCATAAATCCATGAAACTAAAGGTTGGCTGCACACCTACATCACTGACATGGCCAAATATCTTTTGTATCAGAAGTGGGAGTAGGCAATCATTCTTAACGGGGGAGTACAATTAACTAGGGAGGCATACCTGCAACATGGCAGATGTACATTCCACAGGAACTGGCTTTCTGGTGTCAGACTGAATTAGCTGATCGCGCATGGAAGCAGAGGTAGCTGCTTTATTCTGAAGAAGCACATTAAAACTTTTTCGCTGCTAGCCTGGCTGGCAGCAAACTCTGTACAAAGAGAAGAGGATCAGAAGACTCCTGTAAGCCTCTTGGGGCTTGCTTTGGGGTATGCTATGTCTTTGGGCCCTTGGTCAGAATGACAGCAAATCCTCCCTTGCTTTGATTGGTTTTACTCTGTCTAAAAGTCCTTGCTGCTTCTGGTAAAAACTGGACATCATCCAAAACCTTCCAGATTTCCATGATCAGAATCTCATCCTGAAATGGAGGGGGGAAAGTCTTCAAGTCCGTATGGAAAAAGTAGCTTTAGAAGACATGTTCCATCATTCTCATCACAGTGTCAAGTGATTAGGTGTCTGCATAAGGGAGTCTGCTGCATGCCTCTGGTAATGTTCTCATCAGTACTCTGGATCTGAAAAATTCATCCATCCACACCAAAACTCATCACACTGACATTGTGGTGATGTTACATTCCTATTCATGAGATGCTCTGTTATAGCCTAATTGCATAGAATAATACAGCCATATTTTAAGTTCACAGCCGTATTGTAAGTTCACTTGTACTCTCAATTTTAGGAAATCTTTTGACATCAGCCTGTGTAATTTAAAGCTTTTTTGGTTCAAGAGTACCAACTGTCTTCCCGAAGACCAAGAATATCCAAAGTCTGGAAGCATTCCTTGGAATCCTTTCAGACTGACAGTAAGCCAAAGCATCTGCTATACTGTTTTCAAACTCTAGCATATCCGTTCCCCAAAAAGAAAGCTAAGTCACAGCAAAGGTAATGAAGTAAGAGAATCCTCACTAATTGAAGGACAAGCAGCGATGGTGTTGTTTGCGGGCTTGATGCAGTGGTTGTTGTGCCTAGGAGGTATCCTACCTCTTCTGCCAGATTATTGCTGCTACCAAGATGAGGAAGAATTCAAAATAAACATTAGTGTATTTATAATGCCTTTTCTTTCCATAATTCCAGCTATAAATGAGCATACAGTTCTGTTTTCAAGTCCCCTATTAAAATGTTCCATGAGGAAATCCTATGTTTCTAAATTTTTTTCTTGTCTCTAGGTGCCATATTACAATATATTCTTCCAGCTATAGTTACTATTCGGCAGCTATAGTTGCTGGCTGTTTGATACAGTATTAGGATATTGCCATCCCTGCCAAATGTTACTTCCAGTAGTATCTTTGGTTGTCTGAGCATGACTTTTGTAGCCAGTATTACCTCTTCAGTGAGGCCTATAAAGGTTGCTGCATCTTCCTGCCTGAAGCAGGAATTTCCTAGCTCTGTGTCTGGTTTCATTCCTTGGTACTGCATCAGTCTGGGCCTTTTCTTGTTTCATTTGTTAATGACACTTCCAGTACATCTGTGGTTACTTTTAATGCTGCTAAGAGCTTGTCTCATTTGCCAGTTTCTAACAAGCCTGGAAAGAGAGAGCCATCAAGGTAATGAGGTGCTGGTGGCAACCTCACTTTGCATGTGTTTCTCTGTTTCATCCTTCATATTGAATAACCTGAATGCTGAATAAGAACTGGATAAAACCATAGGTATAGCTGTGTTGGAAAAAATACTTAACCTTGAACTGTAATCTTAATAAATTAAAATTTTGTGGATACCCTGGTAATGGAAAGCTTATTTAATGTCACAAATTGTGACTCAAAATGGTGGATCCACAACACCTAATCATTACTGCAGCTGACAAAAATGACAAATAATGTACCAACTAGAGCTGTTGTTTACTGAGGTGCAATGGGAATAAGACAGGTGATGGATTGGGCTACAATTGTCTGCTGTCTTTATCAGCATCAAGCCAGGTATGTGGATTCAGAAACTGGAAACTTATAGTTGATCTGCCATGGTGCTGTGAATACTGTCTGCTTATCTTGCTTAAAATTTTTTAAATCGGTTTCAAGTTCCTTATTGTGGACAAACATATCTGACCCATTTGTGGGGATCTTAAAACTCCTATAAAAATGGTGAATAGATTTCTTTGATTGAGCCTTCAAGAGGTCTCCTAGATTAAGGACATTAACCAGAGATCACAGTTCCTATGCTTACGCTGTGAATAAGAAAACTTCTTCTTGTTATAATGGTAGCAGTCACTGGAATTTTCCAGACTGCACCGTATATCAATCCAAGCTGATGGCAGTGTGGACATTTAACACAGATAGAAGTGATCTGCACATCTCTTGGGCGACTAGGTGTGCCAGCATCATGGAAACAAAGTGCAGCTGAACACATGTAGTGTTTCATCCTGTGCCTGCATCCCCAGCCATAGCCAAGCTGTGATCCCAGACAAGCTGAGTGCTGCCACAGTGGCTGTGTGTTTCAGAAAGAACTGAGACAGCTCAAGACTTATTTATATGTGAGGATGAAAAGATGTCAACAAGATTAGACTTCTGGTTTTGGGGATCTGGACCCCAAAATAAGTGAATTAGCACAGTTCTTCCCCTTTTCACTGCCTTTTTTTTTTTTTTTCCTTCTTTGAGTATCACTCCTGATCCTATTGAAAAAAAAAAACAGCTCCACACATTTTCTTCTCCAGATCTTTTATTTTTGTATCTTGAATAAGCAGCCTCTGGACACTGAGCCTTATTCAGATGATGCTGAAAATTCAAGGTACTATTGCACCATCTGTGCAAAGGAGTGTGAAGCTGTCTCTACACTTATCCTCCCAGTTGTCTGTTTCTCAAACCTGTATAAAAACATTTTCTTTCTCTCTTGTCTCTAAACAGAGCTCTTGTTCTTAGTGCTGCCTGTGTGATTTAAAAGTCCCTTGCTGTTCCCAGTGAGAACCTGTTCCAGGCTTGTGTCTGGGAGAAGAAGAGGAAGCAGCACCCATCACTACTGGCCTCAGCCTTGCCCTCAAGTCTGTTGTCTGAGCATCCACTTCTTCCACCACTCATGGTTCTAGTTTTGAAGTTTCTCTAACTGGAAGATGTGCTCCAGAGTGCAGGAGCAATGGCTTCTGGTTGCACTCTCAGAGTGTGCTCCAGAGGGCAGCTGGGGTAGGAAGTGTTCTGGCCCAGATGTGTTTCCCTTATAGTTTCAGGAGCAACCAGTCTGGTGTTTGATCATTGGACAGTCCCATGAGATCCCATGTGCACTGATGGCTCTTCAGAGCCATTCACTGGGATTTGCAAAAGTAGTTGCTTTTTCCACCTGCCTTCTCAGGTAGCTGAACTGTGTGCTGTGAGACCTCTTAAAGACCGTAAATACTATGGCATATACAGTGGACCTGCCCACTGACTGGATCAGTGGGATTGCTGTCCTTCCATTCCAGGTAAAATTTCCCCATCCATGTCTCCAATTTGCTAGTACTTTGGTCAACTCTGCAGGAAAATCCTAGGAAGACTAGATTCTCCCAGCTTCTCTTCCAGCAAGACTGAATTCAGACTGAAAAGACTCGGACATCTTATTTCTCCTGTGAGGTGTGTTAGAAAAACAGATGTTCTCTGAACTTGGCTTAGCACCTGCTTTCTTGTGCTCTCACTCTTACAGAATCAGAGAATCATTTAGATTGGAAAAGACCCTTAAGATCATCGAGTCCAACTGTTAACCTAACACTGCCAAGTCCACCAATAAACCATGTCCCTAAGTGCCAAATCTACACATCTTTTAAATATCTCCAGGGATGGTGAATCAACCACTTCCCTGGGCAGCCTGTTCCAATGCTTGATAACAGTTTTGGTGAAGAAATTTTTCATAATATCCAATCTAAACCTCTCCTGGTGCAACTTGAGGCTGCTTCCTCTCGCCCTTTCACTTGTACATGGGAGAAGAGACCAACACCCACCTCGCTACAGCCTCCTGTCAGGTAGTTGTAGAGAATGATAAGGTCTCCCCTGAGCCGCCTTCTCTCCAGGCTAAACAACCCCAGTTCCCTCAGCCACTCCTCATAAATCAGTCCTCTTGCTTTGTATACCCTGGCAAGTGGATGGATTCCCTTTCTCTGATGCAGCCACTGTGGTGGTCCTTTCTGGTGGCACAGTGATCTGAGCACAGCCTACTCTGGTGAAGACCTAGGAGGTGGTAGGTTGTCCAGACCAGTAGCTGGTCCTGTAGTCCCCACTGGCACCCTGCTAGCTTGTACCAGAAAGTGGCCATCGTCTCTCACTTGGGCTTGTTTCGTGCCTCAGGGAGTCCAGGCAATTTCCAAACCTGACTGGTAGGTGGTGGGATTTTAGACACTTCTTCAAGTGACATGACATCTGTCTAACACTAAAATAATGTACCAGAGCATTTTTGTTTTCTTTGGTTTTCAGTGTTTTCTTAGCTGTGCCTTAATGAAATGGGGTAACAGTGCTGATTAAATAAACCCTCAGCTAACACTAAATAGAAATGCCTGAATCTGCAGAATCTCTTTTGCTTTATTTACTATGAATGTGTCTGAAGTTTTGCACCTTTATAGAGCTGTTATTTGGCACAGTTATATTTCAAATGTAAGTTAAAATGTTGGTTACCTTCATTGGAAATTTTATCATTATAGAAGTAATACCCATTGCAGAACACGGGTCTGATCCTGGAGTCAAAAATGAAGTAAGAAATCTCCTTGGTTTGAAGTCAGTTGAACTGAGAGACACATGAGAGTGTGGAAAGCGTCCTTAGGGGAGTAAACTTTAAGAACATTTTCTGCGATAATAATAACTGTGTTCAGTAAGTAATTGCAAAACCTTAGGAAAAACTTGAAAAGTAATTACACAATGACAGTAGTGACTTTTCAATATTAAAACTATTTTTCATGTTACCTTATTATGCTGCTAGGTTAATCTGTGGAATATTCTTGCAAAATGTATTTTTAAAAGATCCAGTAGAGAAAGAAGCCTAAGCTTACCTTTTTCTTCGTTAAGCAGACCTTTAAAATGAGCACAGTTTCCTCATGTGCTGAAACTCATGTGCTCCCTGGTTCAAATTTTGTGATCCTTAATTTTAAGCAAGTTCCATCTTGACATTTTTTATTGATTACAGCCAGATTCTCAAGTTATTATGTTGGGAGTAAAGTGGTGAGGGAAAGCCACCTTTTAGCTTCGATTTAAAAGTGACAGCTAAAATACGTAACTGTCAGTATTAAATAGCTCAAAGAATCAAAGGAGTACTTCAGTATTTCTGATTTCCGTGGGTCTATATGGGTACAAGGAAGGCCATAATTTCACTTTTACAATGTGTAACAGTGCAGTTAATATGAAAAACATGTCTTTGAGTCCTGTGAAGTAATGTATTACCCATAATGTTTAACTGATGGAGCTCTTTCAACAATGACAGATTTTGAATATATTTAACTGCAAAGCATACATTTTTCATAAGTGTTTTACTCAATTTATTTTCACGTATCTGCATTTTGAGATGTTGCATAAATAGTAGTTGTATTGATTGGAGAGTTTCTTTAAGATTATGTTGATAATAAGAGGAAGAAGGATTTTGAGAACATTTGAAAAACAAACTAAAGTTATTAAGCCACATTTTTGGAGGGGAATTCAATACATGTAGAATAAAGCATGCAAGGATATGTTAATCACTACATTTACATTAAAAAATAATATAAATTATATGAGTAAATGCTAATTAGCTCTGGAGCCTGAAGTAATTAGTTTCATAAAAGTACAAACTTTTGCTCACTTACTGCATATTGTCTAAGCCCTCTTCTGAAGGGGACACTTCAGGGATCAGAATGTAATTAACTCTTGTTGCTCTCTGGGACATGGTTTATCTTTTGTGGCTGCCAGCTAGTGTCCATTTTATAAGTGCACCAGCTGAGTGTTGTAGCCACTAGTAACTGGGTTGGACCACCTTGTTTTTCATAGGCTGTTAAATGTCTTAAAGTAGAGTTACTTTTGTTGATTGCCAGCCTGAGAGAAGATTGAGATGGTGCTCGATGACCGAAAGGCATGACAGTCCTGTTCATGTTCCCTGACGCCCTGTGGGCCCTCTGAACTCCAGATTATTAAATAAATGGTTGTATGCACTCACAGATATTATATAATGTGGTTAACAAGATGAGAGGATACAAATCGATCGAAAATAAATCAGGAGAGAGAAAACTGCTGATATGGCAAATGAGGATGTATAAAGAAATAGGAAAAGCTGCTCGCTGTTCAGGTTGGGTGCATGGGGTTTGCACAGGGCATATTTATGTACATAAAATATACAAGCACACACGTCCTGATTCTGCTAATTATGTTTTTGGCAGGGATAGGTGTCTCTCCTCTGTCCCATGGCATGTGAGAATGGTCACAGGCTCATGGGGTTCCCTGGCTACATATTTGCATGCAGGCAGCTCAAGTGGTGGTTGTTCCCTCTTGGTCTGAGATGGATGCTACCTTTAAAAATCAAAAGACAGTTCTGCTCACTCCATGCAGAGAAGAGAAACCCTAAAACTAAATGTTGCTCCATCAGTATCTAGTCACTATGTTGCAACTTTGACTGTTCTTGGAAACCTATCTTTTCTAGTTCCTTTTATATTCATTTGGAAGTGGTGGTGGTGGTGGTAGGACCAGAATTGTTTACTATGTTCATCATGCATTGACGTGGCATCAGGGTGTTCTCTCTTGTTTATTCTTTTCCTATGATCTGCATTTTGGGTTGTTTTTTGACTGCTAGTGAGCACCGAAGTGACATTTTCATGGGTCTACCTATGATAAACACCAAATATCTCAATTTTAAGTGTTAGTAGTCAACCAAGAGCCTGTTGTCATATGTACAGAATTCAGGTTGTTTTGTCTGAGCTTCATCACTTCACATCTCCACTGAAATTCATCTGCCATTTTCTTGCTCAGTAGTGACTGTTATAAGATCCTTTTGTAGTTCTTCATAGTTGGCCCTCATCTTTGTCAGATTGCTGTTCACCCCTTTTCCCAAATTGTTTGTGGTTATACTGAATGTCATACACCCTAGGATTCCTGAGGATTTTTGTGGGCACTTTGGGACCTTTGTTTTTAAAAAATATTTCCAGGATAGGTACCAGACCTACTAAGACTGGTATCACATCACATTCCTGTTTTCAGATACTGGGGTGCTTTTGGGTGGAAGTTACGTGTTAAGCATTTCCTCCTTTTGAGTCCCATTGGCCTATCTGGTGAACCCTATTTGCTTGTGGGGAGTCTTTTTACATTTCATGTTCTTGCTTTTGTCTGTAATGCCTTATACTGATACTTCAATTTGAGACAGAACTTCTGATGTGTTCACCCTGTATAGATATTCTGTAATGAGAATTACCCCATGCTGAACACAGATACAAAAAAACCCCAAACCCTTTCTGCTACAGTCTGTTCTTTTCTAACTGTTCTTTTTAATACCTGAATCATCTGTTTGCTTAGAAGTCCTTTAGCAGGCTGCCAACTCCTGATTAAGTTTCAGAAAGAATATACTACTTATTTTTATTCTCTTAAAATTATTTCTCAAGCTCTTTTCTTGGACTGCTTTATTGACTCTTTATATTAATCCTGATAAATTTTATGGTCCTTTTTATTATCCCCTTTAATTTTTTTTTGAAAGACAGTTTTTAGAATCTGCACTGCTTGGCTGTTCAGGCATTCTGGTTGTGTTTTGGTCCTTCTCAAGCTGTTTTTGGGAATTGATTAGCCTGTGCCTCTGAGTTTTATAGTGTCTTCAGGCCACCTACAAAGATTTTAATCTGTAAGCTTCTAGCTCCCCCTTTCAATTTTAGTGTCTGGGGTTTGTTTTTCATTTGTTTGCTTAACAAGCTTTGTCATTGTTATAAAGTAGCTCCTCAACAATAATATTTTATGAATCAAGTTCTTTCCGCTTCTTGAGATCAGATTGAGTGTTTTCTGTTCCTCTGTATGGGTGTTCGTTTGTTTTTCTGTTTAGTTTGTTTTGCAGCTGTGTATGAGATATAGACAGTGGTCTCAGCTTCCATCTGCTGTTGCGATCCTTAGCCAGTCTAGCTGGGAGTCACTGAAGTATCCCTTGACCAGTTGTGTTTTCTTCTTTGACAGCCTTTCTTATCTCTGTATTTCATAGGATCTCAAATAGTTTCTGTCCTGGTTGGATGACCAGTCTTCTAGGTCATTTATTTTGATAAGCCTTTGCTGTTCAGTCTAGTTTTTTGGTTCATAGGGACTTTATGCTATTTGTTGATTCTCCTAGATTGTTAATACAAGCCTTTCTTCAACCCCTGCTGAAGTGTATGGCTTTCAGTCTTTTCTGCTTTTTCAGTATTCTGCTGATGGTCTTTTTTCCACCAAGTTTTCAGTAAGACTATTGTGTAAATAATGTTGTTTGAACAACAGGCATTTTAGTTCTTCCATCTAGCTTCTTAGGCTTTTAGTTTTTATATAGAAGAGTGTATACTTTCACGTGGGTGTTTTATTTCTCTGCAAAATTTTTAGAAAGAGAGTCTGTCTGTTCTGGCTTTTCTTTGCCATTTCCTTCTTACTTGAGTTTAATCAACTTCTATCCTTTTCTTTAGTTGCGAATTACAGGTCTCCATGACATTACTGCTTCTCTTAAACCACATACTATGTTTCTAAAACCTCTTCAGTCTGAATGTTTTCCTATGATCTTTGAAGTGCCAGCAAACTCGCTTGTTCGCTTCTGGTTTAGATTAGCTCAGATTAGTTTTAGATTAGCTCAGCTACCTTCTAGAGGCTCCCTCCCTATTCCCAAATTTTCACCGTTTCTTTGAATTCCCTCTTTAATACATTTTCTTAGCTGCTATGGAACTTTTGCGTGTCAACTTGTCTCGTTTTGGGAGCATTTCTGGGAATGCTACCATAGTTGTCTGCTTCCTCACTAGCAACCAATATTTTGCCTCCAGAACTTTTCTTTTAACCTTTTTTACGTTACTGTTATTTGCACTGCAGCCATGGCCTTTGACTCGTCCTCAGCACTTCCAAGGACCTCTGTGAGGACTGATGTTTTTGCATTAAGCAGAGAAGTCTGTGATCTCTGGTATGTCAGACTTTGTGTTCCTGGAAGTCATTGCTACAACTCTGAGGCAGGCGAGGTTCACTCATAGCTCTCAGGCAAACTTGAAAAAATCTGGATGCAATTGTTTTCTACTGACTAAGTGAGAAGATGAACAACATCTGTATGTAGTTGGACTCCCTAGAAAGAATCCACTGGCGAAAAGTGCTTGACACTGTAGTCAAGCACATAGGTGGTCAGAAGGGTGTTCACAATACCTGCATGGCTGGTCACTGTATCATCATTATTAGTCCTGTGTGCGAACTAGGACAGACCCTGTAAAGTCAAAAAGCAGTTCCTGTTGATTTCAGCAGAATTACTGCACTGTTGTAAAATGCAGCACTTCTCATACAGGGGAGATTCTATAGCGCACGTTGTTCATGACTGTCAAGTTTGAGGAGAGGCTCCAGATGACCAGAAAGTCATCTGAAGGATTTGAATGAAGTCTTACTGCTTTAATAGTGTCACAAGATACTAACAAATACAAAATGATCTAGAATTTGGGAATGGATGCAGAACTGTTTCTTGATGGTTCTGTATGACATCACGCAGCAGCTTGGCAGCTGTAATGCCATCAGAATTACCTGATACATACGATGTTCAAATTGCTGGGCTGATGGTGGACTAGTAAGGAGCCAAATATCACCTATCACCGTGTGCTAACAGCAAGTGTAAACTGCACATCAGACTCATTAATAGAGAGAACCGAATTTCTCAAGACAACAGACATCATGAAACAACTGGATTTGAACCTGATGCTGTTATCATTGATCTGCCAAGCCAAACAGGGAATGCTGAATCAGAGGGAAGAAATCTCAGGCATGCAATTATATAGGGCCTTAGTGAAAATCAAAAGCTTTGTGAACACAAACTTCAGGACAGTTTGATTAAAAGGTACAGTTCAATTAATTTTCTGCTAGTGTCCTTGAACATGTTTCACAAAGCTCAATAAAAGCTTAAAAAAAAAAAAAAAAGGCACATGAGAAAGCTTCTAACCAGGCAGCTAAGCAAGAAAAACAAGCAAAGCTTTGTGTTATGAAAGATAAATGGTGGGCACGAAAGGCAGAGGAGTGTTTCTAAGTTGTGGATCCAGAAAATACCATGTGGGCTTGGAAACAGCATCTGGCCTTAAAGACACTGCACCATTTCTGAAGTGAAGATGGATTAATAATGACGGAATTGATGGAAAAGAAATCTGAGATGGTTGGCCAAAACTTTTCCGTTGTTGTGCTAAATGATGAAGTCCTAGATGAAGCTGTACAGCTACTTGGCCAGGAGCAGGGCACGACACCTCCTAATAAAATGGAGATTTTTCCAGCTGTCTAGCAGATGGCACACAGTGCAGTCAGCTGTAAGCAGATTCACTAAAATATAAAACCATGGGGTAAGAGTCACAAGTAGCCAGAAGACTTTTGTAGCTTTTGGCTTTGTAGAGAACTATTTCTTGAGGTGTTAGAGAATTGAAATGCTGTCCACTTTTATGAAGGGAAGGATGATTATATGTCTTCTGAAAACCATTCTAAGCCTCTCAAGTCCTGGAAAAGACTTTACTGGAAAAATGGACAATTTTTGCAACTGACTCTTTCAGTCATTTAGGTTAAAGGAAGATGTTGTCCTGTTTTGAGAGAGAGGTCAGAAAGTTAGTAATCCTCTAGCCCTGTAACAGTTTTTTTAACACATTTTTGAAAATAGATGTATGAAATCATACATAATTTTCATATCTGAAGAACATTACTCACTTGTTTTTATATTTACATTTAGGAAGTGTTTCATTGATCTCAGCAAAAAGTGATTTTAGGAGGAATTTAACACCGTAAATGGTTTGAGTTAATTCAAAGTGTGTGGTATTTCAGATCTCAGCAGGAGTCCTCTGTATACAGACTGCTGTGAAATTCCAGTAGATGAAAAGAATAAAGGAAAAAGTACCAAAAGAATGAGGGACCATGGTAAAAGATTTTATGCTAAAACTGGTATTTTAAATGCTTGTTTGCTCATTTTTATAGAGTACTTTGTCAAGCTGTATGGTTTTATATAAAACAGTAAAGTACTCTACAGCAGCTTTACTGTTTAAAATTAAACCGGGGGCATGGCATTATCTGGAAGAGGAAGGAACAGGATGTAGAATGAGAGAAAGTTGTGGGCTTTGGAAAGATGAGTGAAAGTGATTCTTCAGATTTTAGTGGTGATAAGATTATCACACACTTCTGAAGAATTTATGGGGGTTGGAAAAATTTCTAACAGTAGACTTTTTAATTTCTTCAGTAATTAAAAGACAGCAAGATAGAAAACACTCAGGAAGACAGAGCTGTCAGGCAAGATCCATGTATTACAGGCTTAGCCATTATGTTTGAAAGTGTCATGCTGATATTTTAATTCCATTACCTCTGGTGTATTTTAATTTCTGAGACTAGCAACAAAAAAAGAAGGAAGGTGTTTTGTTTTTTTTTTTTTCCTCACCTCTTTGAGAAATGGTTAAGGAAGCAGAACAGTTAGCCTTCAGGATTTGTCTTTGCAGCCAACATCGTCTTTTAACCTTCTAAACACACTGTTGATTGCCAATATTGATCAGGAAGTTACAAGCTTTAAATGTCCTTCTCGCAAAGTTACAATTTTACAAACATTTGTTTCCTCTGAAGTAATAGGAAAATATTGTTAAAAGTAGTTTCCAAAACCACCCCCCTGTCTCATAAGGCCTGCCTTTGTTGACCTGACATTAACGTGTATTTTACAGGCAGGATTGTGAAAAATCCCCCTGTACGTGTTAAGGCTTTCTCGAAAGGATTCAAATTTTAATAATGATTGTTTTCTCATATATTTTTTAATTGCCTAATGTGTATACTATTCTGTCTTTAAATTTCAATTTTACTTCACAATTCACACAGCGTACAGTGTGATGCAAGCAGGTTGCGACATCAGAAGCAGGTTGTTCTGTAGTCAGCTTGGAAAGGTGATGTCCTACTGCAGTTAGGGAGGTTGTATTCAGGCACCTGTGATGAGGAGCTGATACATTGTGGTCTATTTTTTCCTGCATATGTTTATACCAAAACAAAATGTAAAATTGTGCAACAGCCATCCAGAGAAGGGGAGAAAGCAAAAATAAAATTTTAGATTTAGTGATCAAAATGGCTTAGCTAACTGTTGAGATTAGTGTATGCTTAAAAAAAGGAAACCGACTGGCTAGCTTTTAATTTGGAACATTTTGATGGATTGATCTAATGATAGAATACATATAGAAATATGTAGCTATGTGGCCATATATATGCTCTAAACTGAAATCTAAATATTTTTCATTTGTCATGAGGCAAGATTGTCCTAGAAAGCACAATACTTTTATTTTTTTTAATGAAATGGAGAAGCATGCTGTTGAAGTGCATGTGGATATTCTCACTAGTATATTTGTAGCGTGATTGTTATCACTGACATACTAATTTGCCATCATTTAGATCTGTGGTTTTTCCTGAGTCTTGGCTTCCTCCAGGAGCTTGTGGGTTCCTTCGGTGCTGCGACCTTGACTGCATGACAGAGGGTGCAAGGAACATAATGTCCTGTAATCAGTGAAGGGACTAATTCCTCTGATCTTGTAACAAGAGTTTTGCAATCCCACCTGGAAGTGCAGAAGTCAAAGGTCGAAGTTAAATGCTTTTAGTGTTATCTAAGCTGACATTGGTTGTTAAAGTACTAAAGCAATTCACTGAAGCAAATTTCAGAGATGGGAATGATCAAAAATCACAGAATTCAGAGACATAAATCAGTAGCTCTTACTATGACTAGTTAGGTTTTATATTTTGTCTCTTACTATGCAAGGTTGCATATATCTTACTTCATACTGCTCTGTATTCATGTGGACACTTACCTCTATGCCTAACTTTAAGCCCATAAATTTGTTTTTAGTACGACCACCCAAGTGCTGGAAAGCCTTAATGTGTGTATTTAATATCTGGAAGACTAGTGTTTGCATTTCAAAGTTAGCACCACTGCTTACAGTTTCTTGACTCTTCTTTTGCTTACATCCTGATTATCAGTGCTGCAATAATACATAAAATTGCTTAAATGTGTGACTTTGTAAATTTAAAAGGGAAGAAAGAATAAGAAGAGTTGAAAGATGAGCTGCCTTTTGTTGGGCGGGGTTGGGTACGTGAATGATAATCTGCAGCCTGCAGGATCAGATGTGGGCTTTTATCTTGGTGTTTCCCTTGGTTTGAACCTGCCGGGGTGGTGGCTGCTCCTGGGCTAGAGGCCATACGGTGGTATGCTTCTCCTCACCTTGCCTCTCCTGCTGAAACGCGGTGGGTATTGCTTGATGTTCAGTAGCGGGTTTGCATGTACGAGCGGCTCCCGGCATGGGGCTGCTGGTGCCAAGGTAGCCGCAGGTGCGGTGGTAGTGGATTTGAGGCAGGGGGCAGCGGGCAGACCCGCCTGATGCAGCGGGTGGGAGTTGGGAGGTGCAGTGCATGTGTAGACAGGGCCGCAAGGAAAAGAAAGAAGTTTGAAGAGAGGAGGGGGAAAGAACCTTATGGCAAGCATCTCTATAGAGGTTGGGGTGCAAAACTTACTAGATCTGGAGAAAAAAACCAACCCCCTAAAAATGCTGACAACATTTGTAAATTTTTGTAAATTTACATTTTTGTAAATTTACAAATGTACTTGTAAATTTTCAGTTTTGCTCTAATTGTAGCAAGTCTTATGAGAAAGGAGAAGTCACATCGAAAAGCTTTTAAGTAAAATGTTAAGTATTTAAGTTGAAAACCCATCAATAAACAAGATTTATCAGGGCACTAAGAAAGCAACTACAAAGCAAGGGAAAAAGAAATGTTACTACTTTTTGCTTAGGAATCTTACAAATCATCAAATAGGTACATTCAGATTGTTCCCAAGATTTCACCAGCATGAAAATAAATACCAGCCTTTTCTGCTTGAAGTGTGTGGTTAGTGGAGGATTTTATACTGTTGCAACAGCAGCATTTGGGGCCTGCCTTTGCAATCCTTTTTGCTACAAACGAGACTGTTAGAATTTGTAACAGCTGGGGAAATAAGTAAAGATCCTATGCCCAGACTTTGATACAGTATCATTGTACTTCAACCAGAGATGCTTTTCAACACATACAGGAATATAAAATTAAATATTTATTCTTTTTTAATGCATCCGTCACTAGGTGATTTAAAGATATTAGTGTAGTAACTTCTCTGGAAGTTCTGTAAAGAAATTTAAATATTGTTTATTCTGAATCTCACTTCAAGTTATACTCTAGTCCTTGCTCAGGGTGTTGTTTGCACACTTTGAAGTAAGCAGTTGCTAGGAGAAAATGTATATATGTAATCTAGAGCCTGTCCTTCTAGATAAATACTTCAAACAGGAGCAAAATGTATAGTACCTGGCAAATATCACAGTCAAAATGGCTTTTACAGAGTTATGGACACATAGTTGATTTGGTAGGCATTTTGACAGCTGGAGTCTTCAATAGGGGTGCTTGAATTTCACCTGCAAACCACATGAATCACAGAAATCTTTTGAGTTCTGGAGCAGAAAGGCTATTCTGCTTTTGCAGATCGGGTTTGTCTTTTAATTTGCTCAGTCCTACAGGCTTCGTGCATTACTGTAGTGTGATTTACGGTTTTCTCAATCTGCTTCAATTAATATATTTCTCAATTTAGTAAAAGAAGTACCATGCAGTAGTGTGGCTAGTAGTTGTTTATGAAGTCAATACTCCACATAACAGCTTCTTACAGTGAAAGAAATCCTGTTTTGGTTCAACTCACTTTTGATATTCAGTCATGTCTTTCTGGGACCTCTGTGTGCAATCAGATTAGAGTATGTTATTGCTGTCTGACCTTTAAGTACATTAGTTTTTAACTTCCTTTTCATTTTCCTCTGTTTCCAGGAAATTGAAGACCACGTGGCATTTTTAATAACTGTTCCAACGGCCCTAGCAATTTTTTTCGCTATATTTATCCTTGTCTGCGTAGAACCTGTATTTAAGAAGCTGCTTCGTATATTTTCTCTGGTGGTTTGGGTATGTCTTGTTGCCATGGGATATCTCTTTATGTGTTTTGGAGGAATCATCTGTCCCTGGGACCAGGTAAGACTGTCATTATTATTAATTATTATTGGGTACATTTCCAAGAACCATTCTATGCAGAAGTATTCACATTAATTTTTGTGAGACATCTCATAAAATTCCTTTGTGACTAAGTGTTTGCAGGCTGAGCCTCCCTGAATCTATTGTATAAATACCAAAGAGATGTGCATACTTAGGATATGAAAATATTTGAAGGATTCTGCTTTTATATTTTTAACCTCATTTGCATAATGACCATTTGATTCCAGTCACCAACTTCTTTGTATAGTGAATATTTTATTCTAGTGACCAATTAACATGACAGAAATAGCAGTTTTGTTCAAGACTGCTGATGCTGTCTTCTTCAGCTTAAAATGTTCGGGCTCTCAGTGTAGACTTTCTGTGGTCTTCAAGATGTTCTCTAGCAATGTGTGAGAAAAAAGGACTGGGAGTTTCCTTGCATTTCTAGGGAAATAAATGTGTAGAGAAACAATGAAGTACCCTTCACATTTTTTAAATTTTGAATGAAGACAAAGCAAAAATATAATTGCATTTTAATAGCAGCACTTTTGAAATATGAATAAATGATGTGCAATATCCAACCACTGCACCTGATTGATTCTTCTGTGTTCTGCCATATTCTTTTCCCAAGCCTCTACATGAGAATACTGCTGATATAATAATTGTAAAACCCTTCAAAGAACAGAGAAAAAGTTTAAAAATATATCAATATGTCTTCTGAAAATTTCATGCTGATTCCATGAGTTTGTTGTAACCTTTAAATGGTAGTGCTGTATCTGGGGTGCCTTCTAGGTCTTTAAGATAAACTTGAAACAAATTCCCTGAGTTATTCAGATCTTGCAGAGACTTATGCAAATACTGAACTTTAAGTATGCAAGTAATTCCTTTAAAATCTTTAGTTCAAATGATTTAAATTACTGGTATATGTTGGTAATATTAGTTTTGGAGCCCTTACTTTTTGTGGGTGACTTTTATATTCTCATTCTCTTGGAAGGTTCAGGGATTAATTAGCTATGAAACTGCCTTCCTGCCTTTTTTTTTTTTTTTTTTTTAATGTATTTGAAACTAGCAAACCAGGCCACACTTGCATGTAATAAAAAGCAAATCAGAACATGTAATATTTTTCTCTAGATACAGATTTCACCATGGGAGCCCCTGCATCTTTGTGATATCAAGTCTAGATAATTCACATGGTTTTACTTTTTTGATTTATTTATTTTCATTGCCAGTTGCGGGATAGTGTGGTAGAAGATTTCAGGCTTTCAAGCTGAGATGCAAATATTTAATTAGCCATATTATTTGCTCATTGCAAATTCTACTGAGTTTAATTTTGTTATCTGAAAGATACGATAATGATTTTCAAAAGCATGTGGCATAAAAGAGATCTAAGAGCAATGCTGATGTCTTGGTCCTGGGGTTGTATTTGGCCTGTGAAGATGGTTTGTCCTGCCTTGCTTTCCTCTTAGGAAAAATGTAGGCATTCCCACAGCATCTGAGGGACGCAGCTGGCTGTGTGAGGCAGGAAGGGCTGCAGAGCTCTGGGAAAAGGCATTGTCTTCCCACAAGTTGCCAGGACACAAGTCCTCTGATGTTTCAGTCTGCTCCTTGCTTTGCGTGCGAGTGTTGCTTGGAGAAGAGGATATTTGGGAGGGAGCTGCACTGATTGCTCTGCCAGCAGCGGCCGGCTCGGGGCAGCTGCCCAGGCTCCGTCCCGCAGTGGGCAGGGCTTGTCCAGAAAGCCTCGGCTGGGCTGTAGATACGTGCCTTAACTCCACCACACAGGTGGCTTCAGCAACTGGTGGGAGAGGGCCGTTACCAGGGTGGTCCCTGGCCACTGCTGGGAGTCAGAGGTTGTGTGGCTCCCTGAAGTGGGACCCTTCGCTTCCCCAAAAGCATTCTTTTTCCCCTTTGAATAGCAGCGCTGTTTTGGTGATCACTTTTGTAGGTATACTTCTGCCTAGTGTCAGTTAAGAGTAGACTGAGTGTCATGGTTTGAGCTCAGAGAGCAACTGAGCACCGTGCAGCCGCTCGCTCAAACCCTGGACAGTAAGGAAATACGGGAATCCTCCTGGGAATTGGACACCTTACACAGTAGACTAATTGCAGGTTTGATGTTTTTGAACATTTGTAAAGAACTGTGAACAGTAAGATACTGCCATGTATTCCTGTGATGCTCGTGTTTTGATTGCTCTGCATCAAGAATATGGAGGTCAATAATCAGTGTTCTCTCCTATGAAATGTGAAAGTGAATCTGAAAAATCGTTCCTCAGTCATCACTGGCAGTTTCTTTTTTGAAGTTTTGCATTTTTTGAATTTAAAAACTATTTTGGTGGTTTATTAGGGTGTTTTTTCGGTCCTTTCTGCTTTTTATGAAACAAATGAAACGATGTAAAATTGAAATTAGTTCTGTTTCAAATATGTCTTTGTTAACATAGCTAATTAGAAAATTATGAAAATAAAAAGAAGATCCTGTTCATGCACACTTCTTTACTAAACAAGTGCTTTATTTTAATTTTCACTGAATAACAGCCTAACTTTTGTTCTGGTCCAGCAGAGTTTTAAAATACTCTTTTTATTGTATCTTCCATGTCTTCTGAATCCTAAGCTTGTCAAGAATATGGCATTTCTTAACTGTACTAGTAACTACTGAAAGATAAATTTTCTGCATACCATAGTTTATAGAAAGAACATGTTATTTTCTTGTTTGTGCACAAGCCTTCTCCTTTTAAAAGACAACCCCGCATCCTTTAAATTTTGGCTTAATGATTTTAATGTTCCTTTTGGCTGTTTGCAACTGCTAAATGCAGTTTTTCTCTGTTGTCTGAAGGAACCTTAGGTGTGAACTTTTGCAGCTTTTGTTTACAATAAAAATACCACTTCAGAGATACTATTTTGGTTATGAACTCAATATATATTTAATGCAGAACAGTTCCTCCTGAGCCTGCAGGCACATAGCTCAAATAACTTTCACAAACGGCGGAGGGCTGGAAATGAAGTGGCTGGTCAGGGCCCTTGTTTTTTTTGTTAGAAACCTGTGGGCTGATGTGAAATAAGTGCAAATCATAATTGGTTTCAGCTATCTTTTTGCTGTCCCTGCAGACTGCTTTTATCTGTCTGCATTTCCTTGTCTGTTGTTTGGCTGTAGCTACAGCTTTGGAGAGACTGCTGTTATCAGGTAGGTATCTGGCCACTGTTTGAAGGGGGAAGGCAACACAGCTGTAGGCAGTTTCTCCGTCCCTTGGGCCGGTCTGCAAGCCCTGTGCTGGCTCCGTAATTGCCTGCTGAGCCTGATCCGAAGGCTGTTATTGTCACTGGGCTGCGTGGGCATAATCACAAACCCATCTATGAGAGCAGCCAGGATATTTGTACTATCAACCTTGCTAACTAACTTACCTCTTAAGTTAGTCCAAGCTCCCTTACTCCTCTGTATGGACAATGAAGAGAAGCAAGTGCACTGAGAGGGAGATGGAGAGCATGTGAGTGAGGTAGCAGATGGCTTTAGATGAAAAAAATTAGGACAGTGATGGCAAATGTCTTTGGAACCCAACAAACTTTTTTGAAGAAGTGTGGCAACCCTTTCTCGTTGGTGTCAGCCCAAGTTTCTGTCAGTGCCAAACTTGGCTGTGGAGCCCCTGGTTTTCCCTGGTGGCCCAGGATGCTTTGATAAGACCTACACACACTGGACTGTGTTACAGCCCAGGAGGGAGGCTGGGCTGTCTGGTAGGAGTTGCGGGACACCTGGCCAGTGTTGGTAGGAAAGAAGGAGAGCAAAGGAAGTCACGCAGAGGCTCAGAGAGAGCAATTGCCTATTGGCAGTTCTTTTCAGATTTAAAGTGTGAGCAATAATGTGTGGAGATGGTTTCAGTGCAGAAAGACCCAAGGGCAATGCTTAGAAAGGTCCGTGTGATTGTGTGTTTGGTGGAGGGCCAGTAATGCAAGGCCAGCAAGCTGAGGAAGTAGTACTGGTGGAAAAGGTGATGTATTGATTTTGTCATGTCAGGGCTTTTCCCTACTATAGAAGGGAGCACCTTTTCTTACAAAATGTAAATCCAGTACCTATCTGTAGAGTTACATGCCAGGGAATGAATTTAAATTGGTTTCCTCTTGTTTCACTGACAGTGTAGTTATTGTACAAAAGTTGCCTTCCCATGTCATCCTCTGACATGTCTAATACTTCCTCAGCCTTTTATACAGGGTGTATATAAATATGTCATAGCACATTGATATCAATGGGTAAAAAGAGCTCTTAAAGCATACAGTGGATGATATAAAAAAAGAGAGTAATTATACAGCATTATACTAGTCTAATGAATTCTATCATTGCTGGATTTTGGTATTCAATTCTACTTAATTATAAATATGTTTGCACAGCCCAGGCACCAGATGTGTTCCTCCTTGTCTGTATTCAGTTACAGCACAGAAATTACTTCAAGCAGGATTTGACACTTCTGGTTTCCAAAAAACAATATCCACAGAGTGATGTGCTTAGAATATATGTTTGGCTATTTTAGCCTAAATACTACTTTTTGAGTTGAATCTAAATCACTTCTTTTGTTTTGTTTTAATGTGTTGGTATGGAATGGTTCAATTCAGGCCTTGGAGCAGCCCTGGTTTACAAAGCGCGGGCAAAATTTTCTGTACTAGTATTTATAATTCTCATTTTTTTGATACTCTCTTGGCACCTGAGGATATCAGTCTACTGTGTGCTGAGGGGTGAAGGCCTGCACAGAGTTTCTGTGGTTGTGATAATTAGCTCCTGTATTAGGCAGTGGGGCAAGCTGATGGCTCTGCAGAAGGGAATAATTTTCTTTGTACAGAATTATATTGGGTCTAATTTCCGCACCTTGCTTGGGACTTGTCTTATCTAAAGTGAGTCCTGCCATAAATTATTAATAATGTGTCATGTGGTTGAGCACTGTAAAAAAAAAAAAAAAAAAAGAGTTAGACATTTGAGAAGAGCGGGGTGGGTGTCAGTGAAGTCCCTGCAGCACAGGAAAGCAAGGATGAGTTGCTGTCAGCTGTCCCACCGTCTCAGGTTCTGGAGTGCAGGGGAGACTTGTCATGTTTTCAATCATACAATGGTTTGGGTTGGAAGGGACTTTAAAGATCATCTAGTTCCAACCTCCCTGCCATGGGCAGGGTCACCTTCCACTAGATCAGGTTGCTCAAAGCCCCGTCCAACCTGGCCTTGAACACTTCCAGGGAGGGGGAATCCAGAGCCTCTCTGGGCAACCTGTTCCAGTGTCTCACTACCCTCACAGTAAAGAATTGCTTCTTTATATCTAATGTAAATTTTCCCTCTTTCAGTTTAAAACCATTATGCCTTGTCCTATCACTACACTCCCTGATAAAGAGTCCCTCCCCATCTTTCCTGTAGGCCCCCTTTAAGTACTGGAAGGTTGCTATAAGGTCTCCCCAGAGCCTTCTCTTCTCCAGGCTGAACAGCCCCAACTCTCTCAGCCTGTCCTCATAGGGGAGATTTTCCAGCCCCCTGATCATCCTTGTGGCCCTCCTCTGGACTCACTCCAGCAGGTCCATATCTTTCTTATATTGGGGACCCCAAAGCTAGACACAGTACTCCAGGTGGGGAGTTCAAGATTAATCAGACTATCAGGAATGAGTATCACGACCAAGGAACTAAATCTTGTAGGAGCATGGTTCAGTACCTTGTAGGTGAATAGTCACCTGAAAAAGGACATAAGGAAAACCAGGAGGCTTGTATGAAAGGGGAAGATACTGCCCAGCAGATGATACTGCGCTTTAGGAGTAGGTGCAGTGTAGAAAAGGAAGAAACCCACAATCCACAAGTATAAGCCATATTTGCAGTTATATTTGAGGAAGGGGAAGAATAGATGATTTTTATCTTAATATTAATTTTTTTATAGACATATGAAGTCACAGCCTTAATAGCAAGGCATTTAAATTTGTTTATTACATCTAGTATGGCTATATCTGTATAGAAGACAGGAAGAAGCTGAGTTATTAGAGACCTGCCAGTCATTAAAATCAGTAATATAGTAGATTAATGTAGTAAAATAGTGTGTGGAGCCTTGGAACACCCTGTTAGCATAGCTAATGTGCTTTTGATAACCTTTGGTATGTCATGGCAATGCACTGTGATAGCTGTTCATGGAAAGAGAATGAATTTCTTTTTTTTTAAATAGGAAAAAACAGTTCTGTAAAAAAATAAATCTGTTTTAGTGTCAAATGGAAGACTAGAAGCACTGCTAGAGGAGATGTGCATTATTAAAGTAGCTGTACATACAGGTGAGGGGAGATGGCAGCTAGTGTGATTTCAGAGAGCATCAGGCAGGAGGAAGATTGCTGGCTGAATTTTTCAGGGAGCTCTCTGGGGAATGTTTGCCTTTATTAGTGCTTTTTACTAGTGGTGGGGTGACAGAATGTCACCGCTATAATGAAATTTGCTAGCGACCGAGTTAAAAGATTCCTATGACAGCAAAAGATCAGAATGTTATGGGGTAGAAAAGCATGACCTTGAGGACTGCAGTAATAGCAACTACATGAAATTTAATAATAGGAAATGTGAGGTGCCTGCATTTGGGAACTAACAGCAGAAATTTCAGCTATAGGCTGATGGTTCATCAGTAGAAAATGAGCGGGGTCAAGCAGAATGAAGAGAAGCAGCATTAGTTGGTCACTGGGTCATTCAGGTATGCATCCAGAAAAGACTCAGTTATGATAGCAGAGTATCCAGCTAAGGATGAAACCTCACCTGGATGACTATGTACAGTTCTGGTCACCTGCATTCAAAAAGATAAACTGAAACTGGAATAATTGCAGAGTGCCAAGCGAGATCACCAGGAGAAAGGAGAGTTGTGAGAGATGAGGAGAGTTTGACTTGGGTATAGATCAACAGCATAGAACTCTCAGAGTGGTGTGACTGCCATCTACAGATAATCCGTGGTTGCAAACATCAGATTTAAGGAGAAGCTACAGAAGATAAAGGATTGCTGACACATACACACACCAAAAAAAATCAGCCAGCCATTGATAAAATTTAAACCGAAAATTGGAATAAATCCTTTAGCCATTAGGGCACTGGGTTTGTGGAGTGGCTAATATCCTCAGGATAATAAGAATTAAAGTAATGAATTGGTTTTACAGTGGAATGCTGTCCTTAGCTGAGAGTCATTCAGTGTCTTTGACAGCAGGGTCATGGACTTCAGTGATCCAGAAGCATCCTTTTAGTTCTTTATTCCTACGCACTACTTACATCTGAGGACTGCTGAACTAGTTTAAAGGGCAATTTACTTTGCCCTGTGCCTGAAGTTCATCTGAAAACTGAAGAGATGGATTTTCTGAGTTACAGAAGTTCACGGCATTTAGCTGCTTAAATGTCTTTTATCCTTCTAGCATTCTTCTGGAGCAGTAGTCTCAAAAATTGTAACATCAATCTTGCTATATTTTTGATCTCTTCAGGCATTCATTATAAGGCTTATGAGAGAGATTTAATGTAATATAAAGTAGAAGAGACTGCATGTGTCCTGCACCTTTATCAGAAGTACCTTATGAAACCCTTGTTTCCCTGCTAGTTTATTTTTCTTTACTCCATTTCCTGTAGTGATTTTTCCATCTCAGAGTGTACAATTAAGTACAAAGGCTGAGCTGATTGTAGATTTCATCAAGATTATTGCATAGTTTGTGTGCAGTGTGGTAGTTACTGTGCAAGTCATGTGAATGAATTTTACTGAGGGAAGCATTAAGGTAACTCCGTTGAAGTACAATAAAAATGTGAGTCTCAGATAAATATGTAAAACTGAATGTAGCAAGATTTTTCTCTCTGATGGTAAATAACGCTTACCAATAAGAATTTTAATGTTTTTGAGAGTACCGAAACTAAACAATGCTAATTTCAAATATCATCATATTCGGATGTTGCTAAAGTCAAGAGACCAGATGACAAATGGAAATTAATAATTTAAGCCATTCATAAGGCTTCTTATGTGCTTAGTGATTGATTTGACATTAGGCAATAAACAATAGTTTCATAGTACATATTAGTTAACCAGAGAACCATTAGCTACCAGAGAACCATTAAAGAAGCTCTCCAGAATTTCTTGTTAGCAAGTATAATGTAGGGTAGCCATGCAAGCCTTTGCCTTTCATTGGAATTGTTTTCCACTCAGAAATGTGACAGTTTACCTGACTTCCAGGAGGGAAGGTTTTGGCATGACACTGGATGAGTCTCTTGGTTTGAGTTCTTTCACTTTGCTTATCTACCTGCCATGAAAAACCTTGTACCTTTACATGGCCATTGGATATGATATTGTATGTTTTTATTTTTGTGAATTAGGTAATGAAGGGGTGTATCATCATAGATCCTGACCTTTGGTCATTTTTCACCATTTGTCTCAAATCTGTTTGCAGGTTTCTAGTACTGTAATAATTCAGTTAGTGAGCTGTTACACAAAGAAAAAATAAAACAGATGGTGAAAATGTTTCCTACAAGCTGCATAAGAAGACCTCAGTTTACTTGTTTGAGAGTATTCGCTGTTTCTGTAGCTTTTATGAAGTTTTAGGCACAAATGTGGTGCTAAATAAGTGAATCTTAGTATCTGGATTGTCAGAGGATTGCTTCTCTTTTAGTCTGGGAAGCAGGTAACAGAATTTCCTGCCATGTGCTTGCAGTTTGTAATATGCTGGCTGTGAAATATCTTTTGGTTTCACTTGCCAGTATACAAATACACAGTGCTATGCAGATATTAGGAAACATTGCTTACCTTAAATTAACTAATATTTGAAAGAAATCCATATGGTCTGATGGTTACAAATCTGTTGACAAGCAAGGTGCTAAGTTTATAGAGTTTTACAAAAGTAAGAGATAAAGAGGTAGAAATACATTTGATATAGCTTACTCAGTAGGAGTTGCAGAAAATGTATGTTTAAATTTTGTATATTCATAGGAAAAATATGATTTGTAAATTCTGTATGAATAAATTTTTATAGATAACTTAAATGCACAAATATAATTGTCATAAAATTGTGTTATTGTATGGTTTCAAATGTGTTTAAGTTCAGATTTTTAAGAATAATGTATAATTATAATGTAAGTTATATAAATAATGATACTTTATAAATTGTAAATTTATTGAGAACTAGAAAACAGATGTGCTTTCAAGAGATTATTAATGTTTAGTGATTTTTTTTTTTGTTTTATTTTACTATGTGACAATTTTTTGGACTGTATGTTGCTTGGGACATAGCTATATGTTGCTATTGGGACATAGCTTTTATGTTAGATTAATTTAATTCAGCAATAGGCTGTCTAGAAAAACAGGAAGGAGAAAAAGAATGGACCAAGATAATAGTCAGTTCTCAGAAAACACTTCAGTGTTTCTGAGGGGCAATCCCAGAAACATTTATCTCTTATGATTTTTCTACCTCTTAGGTAATGTATGATACTGATTTACACATTGATAGAAGGGCTGAGAACAGGAAAGGCAAGAGGACTTTGGCAGATTTCAAAAAGAGCAGTCGTTCAAAAGGGAACCAGTAACTACTTCAGAAATCCAAACTGGGGAGAAGAGACACAGCATCTCCCAGCTTCGTTATTATGGAAAAGCTAAGCCTCCTGGGTCACTATCCCAAGAACTTAGATACCAGTTAGGACTGTGTTTGTCTTTTAAAAGTTTGTTTCTTCTGCAGAAATAAAAAAGTGCTTGAGTGCTAAGAAGGATTGGTAGACTGTCTTTGTCTGACCACAGTAGTTGTTACTGCTCATCCTCACACTAGAAAGAGGCATAGTCGCCCTAGTTCATCTGAACTGCAGGGTGAGAACAGCAAACATTATGTAATGTAAGCAAATGCCTAGGCTAGGCTTCACTGCTTTGGAGGATTTGGGGCAGGTATGTCTTTAAAAAAAAAACCCCACATAACAAACCCCCCCGAAACAACAAACTGAAATACTAAAGGCTTTACTGAGAGCAACCAAAAAGCCAAGAGAATTGCACACAGCCCAGTATCTGTGACAGCGGGAGGAAAACCTTTTCAGTCTATCAGGGAAAAAAATTCACCCCCTGTCCCTCCACATGCGTGCATTCACAAGGCTTAAAAAAACAGATCATGTTTTCATGCAATGCTGCATGCGCTGTTGTGCCAGTTAGGAAGAAGAAAGGTACATTTCTATTACTATGACAAAGCTTCATCTTGATTTTATAGCTTAAAATAAGCTTATTGTAAAATAACACATTTATCAGTAGTGTCAATTTTGTGTAATATCTTAAGTTCTTGGATTATATTGTTCTGGCAGATTTCGTTTGAACAGTTTAGAACTTGACTATGTATTAATCATGTTGGATTCTAGATTGCATTTTTCTTATTTGCTTCTTGTACGTACCATTTTAGCTAAATTATATAAGTATAATATACTATATATTATATATAGTATATTTTATATATATACACGTACCATTTTAGCTAAATTATATAAGTATATTATACTATATATTATATATAGTATATTTTATATATATATTCTGTATCTTACTTTTCAGGGCATTATCTTTGCTTAAATTGGCAAACCTGAATCTCTTCTTACATGTTCTGATTTCTGTAACACTTGACTGATTTGCAAATATCGTTGTTTTGCAAGAATCATATTCAAGATGGCAGGTAGAGGGATGACTCAGACAGTAACTACAATCTACCTGTCTCATGTCTTCATGTGGCATTGCAAAGTAATTTGCATTTTGTAATCTGCACAGTCTCTTTCCACATTAGTGCTTTCTAGATTTCTTCCTTGTAATATCCCTATTTGAGATGGTTTCTATAATTTATCAGTTTGCACATTTGTAGTATGAATGGCCTTTGACTATTTTCTGCTTGTTTTGGTTATTTCACAACTCCTTTGTATTCCTCTTTCAGCTCTTCCTTTCATACATTTCCTCCTAAGTTTGCATCACCTTCTTATATTTACCATGACAGTTGTCTCCACTTGTTAATGAAGACAGCCTTTCTTCAATTTAATATATCATTATTTTTCAGCACCCTTTATTTTTTTATCTTGCAGCCAAATGTAGTCTTTATATTTTTTGCCTCATTCAATACAGATGAGTGTATGTCAATAACAATTTTTAGGTGTCATTAGTGACAGTGATAGTTATGCATGTTCAAATATCTGAGGGCTCAATAGAGTCATTCCCCTTGACCACACTTGCAGTTCTGCCCCTCCAAAACAAGAAAAGAAAAAACTGTGTGGCAAGGTTTTTTTTTTTCTTTCTGTTGGTAATACAAGCAAGCAAAAGATTATGTCTTTATCTTCCAGATTCCATATTTTTTTTGTTGTTTTGTTTTGTTAATTTGGGATAGAGTTGATCCTAAGTAAATAGGATTTTACTTCTTACGTGACAGGACTGTATATGCTTTTCTTTATTATGCTGTTGTTAGTCTTGATCATCGAATTTTTTTTTCCAAATAATTTACAGTGATGAAGGAAATGGATTAAACAGTCTCTCATATAAAGAAGATAAACATCTGAATATATCGTATTAAACATACGTGTGCCTGAAAACTTCTGCTTTCTATAAAGAACTTTAAAAAATTGCAGTTAAATGAGGTAGTGATTTGAGTAAGTCTTTTTTTCTCATGTCACACTCTGATTACCCATTATGACTGTATGTTATTCAATGACAGTTCCTGTCAGCGTGTACATATTACTTACACACATATATAAACAAGTATAATACGGTGTTTTAAATGACCTTCACATAGATGAGATTGCAGTCTTACTTAGATACATGTGGATACTTTTTATTTTCTTCTTTTAGTAACCTGAATTTATTCAGCATTTAGAAACTTACTTAAGAGTATCAGATATGATTTTGGGTCAGGTCCAATGCAGATAAACTCCCAGATCTACTGGATGACCCAGGGTATTGACAAGGGAAGGAAAGCACATTGTCCACATGACATTAATTTGTATATTAAATTCCATTAAAAGGTCAGGCTGGTGGACAAGAAAAATTGAGAAAGATTGTGTTGCTTTGCTCAGATGATGTCTGGAATGCAAAATCCTGATTGATAACAAAGCCCCAAATGCAGAAAACTGCAATAAATGCACATTATCATGAGTGAATCATATATATTTCTATACTACCCCATGATTTGCTCCTGATGATCACAAAAATTTCATACTCATTGGTGGTGTAGGCAGATGGTTACAAGATATATTTCTCCAGAGGGGCTAGCAAAAGAACCTGTACTTTAATACCTCTTAATTCCTTTTCTTCTCACCTCTGCTTGTTTACTTCTAATCACATTTCAGTAAGTACTGCTTGTCTCAAGCCATGTGAACATTCTGTAAATGGCATTTTATAGTATTGCAGGGACTTGTAGTGGCCACTGAAGTCCGCTACAAATGGGAAATCTTTCTGAATCCATAGAATTTGCGTAATTTCTGTGACTTACTATTTAGCTAGTGGTAGTGATCACAGGTTAGTGATTTCACATAATGTAGAAATGCAGAACAAAGCAATTTTGCCTCTTGTGTTGTTGTAGGGTTTGTATTATTTACCATGCCGAGCAACTACATATCATAGGGATTTATAAATAAAATGGCATTTATTTAATAAAATGTCAGGTTTCAGTTTTCAGTACTTTTGCAATTGTGTTGCAGTGCTTACATGAGGGTTTTGGGGGGTTTGTTTGGCTTTTTTTAAGCCTGTTTTATCAAAACAGAGTGAGATTGCCAGGCCAGATGTATCCCTTTGTTCAGGATGGCCACAGTCTCAGTGAGAGCCGGAGAGGACTGAGGTCAGGATGAAGGCCCACCACTGCTGTGCATGGCTTCTGCCTCCCACTGTTCCCATGAGATAAGACCTGTGCCCATGGGCAGATGGCTGCTGTTTGGTGTGTGCTGTCTGAGCATCAGATGCTGGAGGAACACTGGAGTAGCTGTGAAAGGTTGTTAGGGAGGATGAAAGAAGCAAGTTAGACTGGCCACAACCAGTGGGTGTTGATCCCAGGTCCTGGGATTTCAGTACTTGGAAGAAGCCACCTACAAGTGCAGTGAAAACTGTGCACCTCCACTCCTGCAGTGTGGAGATCTGGGCATGCAGGCAAAGTAATGGCTTGTGCGAAAGTGGTGACTATTGTTTTTTTAGCAGACAGCTCTCTCTGCTCCTCTTGTGCTTTCCTTCTTTCTGGGAGCTGGGAAAGTTGGTCACACAGTCCCGGACAATAGATGGTTCCTGGGCAGCAGTGCGGTGGGAGAATGGCTGAAGGGAAAGGTAAAGAGGAAGGGTTGAGTTACAACTGTAAAAGAAATATAGTCTTTAGTTAGGGATAAGTTAGTGTAACCTGATGGTAAACAAAATCCCCAGCTGAGTAGGCAAGGAGCAGTGCCCATTTTGTGTGTACAGGAAATAGACTTTCAACTCTTGTTATTTGTATACTCAGTGGCAATGGATAGAAATGGCATTGCAAACAACAGTCTGCAAAAATACTACAGGCGTTATAAAAATTGGAACAATTTTGAAGTACAGAGTGTGTATTTCAGGCTGCTGTGTCTTATTGTCATGTGGCTATAGTAAGGTTTCTTGCTGTTAAGGAAATTGCTTCTTAAAATATACCACATCATCAAGTACTTTACATACTGAAATTTATCTTATATATTTTTAAATACAATTTAACACTTGTCACACTAATATTAATATGACTCCCCAAGTGTTTGGAAAAAAAAAAAAAAACGCTAGCAAGAGGGGGTGTGTGTTTTGAATAGATTAATTTTAATGCAGAATATGCATAAGGAAGTAATTCTTTTTAGGCAAGGTCTGTTGTTGAAGTCATGCAATATGAAGTAATACATTAAATTTGTCACAATTTCAGAATATATTTTAAAGCAAAGAAATCTCTGGGCAAAAAAAAAATCTGTCTAAGACTGTTCTTCTTATGAAATATATCTGAAAATATGATGGCTTTAGTGACTTACTGGTAATGAACGTGGAGTTTTTGCTTTTCCCTCAGTCTACTTTTCCTATTTTGTTATGCTTGGAATGAAAAAAAAAAAAAAGTTTACAAACCCAATGTAATGGTTTTTAGTGAAGTTACCTCTTCAGTATCCCCTTAACTGGCAAAGTATCATCATCATTATTGAACTGTAGAGTAGCTAAATGATCTTCCAACTATTGTTTAAAACTGCAGTGCTCTAACCCCTCCTTTATCTTGAGCAGTCTTAACACTGACATCCTCCAAAAGAAGCCATCACCTAAACTGTAACTGTAAGGTGAAAGACTTATATCTGTGTCTATGTAATTAAAATGTTGCTATAGTTAGGTTTCTTCTTACTATTAAGTAAATTACTCCTTGAATATCCCATTTTTCAGTTCTCAAACTAGTGATACTTTCCTAGTGTCATTGTTTTTCTGACTACAGATACTGGAGTATTTTAAGTGTTGAATTAATTTTATGGAACTTTAATCTTTAGGGCTATTCATTTTTCACCACTAAAGCTGCAAGTTAGGGAAGCAGCAGCAGTAGGCAGCTGGTGGGGTGAGAAACCACAGTGGCACTGGTGCCTGAGCAGGCAGAGCTGCCAAGCTGCCCCATGGAAGCCCAGGTCTGCCCCCCTCCCTGGGCCATGTCTCTGTCCCTTACTTCTTAGGCCTCCCATCCACAGTTTTGCTGCAGTTTTGTCTGCTCGGGCATCAGTGCTACTGTAGTAACTGACTCCAGCATGGCATGGTTTTCCACTGCTTGCCAGCAGATTAGCAATCTTTAGTTGGTCTTTAAAAAAAGCTGTGTCTGGTTTATCAGGTGGAAGTCTTCAAAGAAGCATATCCACAACTTCTGCTCTGGTTTAAATATCTCAGATGGGTGTTTATCAAATCATTTTGGACAAGACTCTTGAGGGCAGGAAAAGCAGTGGGACACAGCAGGTCTATTCATGATGCGGTTAAACTTGTTTATAATTTCTGAAACATTTCAAATTATTAATTCTGATTTTTAAATTACCATCTCACTAATTTTCATTTAAACTTGCGGGATAGTGCATACCTGAAATATTTAGGCAACTTTCAGAATATGCTCGTTTATGTCTCTCAGGTTTTGTTAAAAAGAATTTTCTACTATTAGAGAAAAAATAATACTAAAAACATGTGGAGAATGAAAAAAACTTAATGACTGAAGTATGTAATTTCTGTGAATGCATAAAAAATCTGTTGTAGAGCAGATCAGAAATCATTATGCAGTATTAACACATAATCACTACTGATTTGTGAGAGCTTCCCTACCTTGCTGCCTAGTCACTTTATAATGAGCAGTCCTATCTGATCCTGAAGGTTTGGGAATCACTGACAGTGGACCCTGTCAACACAGGAAATTAACTCCATTATAATATTGTAGGTAGCACACTGATGCAGCCTCTGGTACTTGAATTAATTGAGATATAGCTGAAGATACAGCTGAAGCAACTGTCTTGTTTTTACATGCTGCTTAGTGTGGAGGACCCTCAAAATGGGGCAAGTGTGATGTGGGACTGATTCTTTCCACCAATGTATCCAGAGTGGAATCTTTCCCAGAATAGCATCTCTAATCCCATCTGTCCATCCGTCTTCCTAGCAAAAGGTGTTGTTCTGTCCCCAGTCCAGAAAACGGCTTAAAAGATACAAAGAAGCTTCCTGTAAGATTGTTCTCGAGTTCTTCTTCATTACAGTTTAAACCTCTTGCAGTGAGAAAACAATGTTATAAAGGTTGTAATTAGATTACTACAGTTAGAAATTCCCCGATGATGTATTGCTGTTGTCCACTTTGACATTTACATAGTTTTAATGTTGACAAACTACCGTAGAAGAGCTCAGTTGAGAGTATGTTGCAATCATTAATCCATTGTGCTTGGGCAAGCGTTTTATCATTATTATGAGAAGATATTTGCATGAATACAGGCAAAAGTGACATATGATCTAGCCTCTTTGCACTCAGGGGGTAATGGCTTTTCAGCTTACTCTAAGGGAAAGGAGAACAGCTGAGGAACCAGCTGGAACAATTCCAATGTTCGACAGGGCCTGAGGCTGAGTAGGAGATTTTCCCTGGAGCAGCATCCAGGAATGGCAATAGTTTGAAACCCTTCTGTGCAGCATCTCACACCTATTTTGTCCTTTTTTGATTTCCTGGATCTTGGTATGATATTTTTAGATGTAATGCAATACCCAGTCTTGTGTTACACGTGCTTATTTTTATTTTAAATATCTGACTTCCTTTGAATTTTGGAGGATGTGTCATGTCCCCATTTGTTTAATATGTCATCATGAAAGTAATACTAAGCAGGGATCATTAAAGGGGATATTGTGTGTGACGAGTGGAAAGTTATTTTTAACCACAAGACTGAAGAGCAGTCTCTTATATCCTAGTCCCCCAAAAGACAAGAATGACTCATTTACATTTCAGATGAGATACAGATACCGTCTGTTACCAATTTCATTCAGATTTGTGATGAAGCCTTCAATAGATTGTTTTCAGATGAAAAAAAAAAAAAGACAGGTTATTAAATATATCAACAGTAATGTTTGTTCATCTCTGATTACACTGGATTTCAAAGGGATGAACTATTTGGCCAATTGCATGCTATATCGCAATTATTTTTTAAAATGTTTTATTTATTTTTATTTTTTATTTCAGCCTTTTAAAAACAGTAAGGGATACAGAAAAGCCTTTGGTCTCAGAAGCCAAGAGCTTTGTTCCTGTGCTTAGTGTCTCGGCTTCCCACTTGAGGTGTTTCGATATAAGAAAGAATCAATTTACCACTTGCAGAATATGAAGTTTAATAAAATATCTTCTTTCTCCCCTTGAATAGTGCCCTTTTCTGAGGTACCATGGAGCAGTGAATTACTTTATCTGGCATCTTTTGTATGTTTCTCTAACAGAAGCAGCTTTTATGGCTAAAAGCTACTGTTTTGTCTATATTGATAGTCAAAAGTGAAGGTTTTACCTGTAGGAGAATTAATTCAGCTGTTGCTAACAACAGCTATAATTTTAGTGGAAGTACTGAAAATTCCTCGTCAGATTGTATTTGTGGATTAGTGGCCATCACAAGCGTTTACCTCTCAGGTTTTTCAGAGAGTCCTCACAAAGCAGAATCGATTGCTTGTCACAGTGGCGTTTCAGCAACATCCTACTTTATTGCAGTTCTATAGTGGCATAAAACCTCCAAGGACCTCTTTGAGATGGATCAAGGTAATGCTGTAGAGAGAGTGTTCCTGTCAAGTGCTGATTTGGGACAGCCTACAGGGTGGGGAGCCTAGACAAAGGCAGCAGTGGCAGAGGGAGTGCGAAGCCCGCGTGGGGCAGGCTGAGGAAGGACCCCGCAGTCCTGTTGGAGCTTGGGCAGGGCTGATGAACTAGCAACCTCGAGCAGGTGGTGCTGCTGCTGTTTGCCTGCCAGTCTGCTGATCAGGAGCCGGCTCTGGCAGCTCTTCCAGCTGGACGAGCCTTTGTGGCTCCATCAGAGATGTGTTTATGGTGTTGGCTGAAGTAGTTAAAATAATGTAGGAAAAGAGATAAAAAAGAAATCGGAGAGTTCTCATTTGGATGAGGTTATCAAATGTGTGACTCCTCACCTGCAGCATAGTGCTGCCAGTATCAAGACATGTAAATCAACAAACCAGGGAACAGAGTGGCTTGTCTGATGCATGCCTGTGCAGCTGGTTATTTGGAGGACAGCTGTAATCCATACATATGTGAGAGAAGGTGGGTATGGGGAAGGCAGTGTGTTTTAGGTCAGAGGATGGTCATAATGAGCTTCCATGCCATCAGTACAATGAGAAAAAGGAAGAGCATGTTTTATCTGCAGCGATTATTGGATTGTTATCTGGACCAAGAAATGGGGTACCTTTTGCTGAATCAGGATGCATAGTGATGGGATCTGGCTGCAGTCACTGCAGACAGACTGTTCTCCTCTTCCATGCCTTGCTGTGTGCTGGGGGTGTGCTGCATCAGCCCTGAGTGTCATGGAGGAGCAGTGTGTGCTACTGGGTTGCTCAACATTAGCTCGCAGGAGTGCCGAGGGCTGCCTGCTGCTCTGCACAGTGGCCCAGGGGCACAGTGGGGAAGGGGCCACTGGGCATGACAGAGAGCAGCACAGCACGGGGGTGACAGGGAACCTGGTGTTTGTATTTCCTAGCAGAGGAAATCTTAAGTAGGATTTACAGCAGCAGGTGCTCAACCTAAAGATACTACAGTGGGAGAAGGGCACACATTTCTGGAGCGGTTTCTCTGCCTCTCTTTAAGTGTTACCAGCATGGATCGGTTCTCAGTGCTGGTGGAGAGAGCACCAGGCTATGGAGAGTTTGTGAAATCCTCTGAAGGTGGACATTAACATGTGTAGCAACCCACAGGAGATAATTCTGCTTAGTTTTGGTTGAATTGATGTTTTCTCTCACAGGATCCAGGCTATGACATCGATACCTAAGAAAATGACACAAATTAATATTTTCAGTATAATCTTGGTGAGTGTAAGGATAATATCCAATCATTACACTATGAAAACACTGAATTTATTTATCTGCCTTCATATGATACTGGACAGTGATGGTAACAAACACAGAAGTAATCACATGCATGGAATAATACATACAGATTTGCAGCACTATCTGGACTCACTTCATCCTGTCAGATGCATCAGAGCCTTAACTTCAAACACACGTAGTGAATACAGTCTTCAGCAGCAAAGAAAGTCTAAATGAATGTGAACATTATTTTGTGTTATGCAGTTCCCAGAACCTGAGTATAGATGCATGATTTATATATATCTAGCTATCTGTACTTGATTGGAACGTCAAAACTATAAATAGTAGTTAGAGATTTCTTTCCTCTCGAGGATAGGGAAGGGATTCAAACAGAAGGAAAATAATGAATTGCCAGTCAATGTACAGTTTTTCTGTCAGTGCCATAAAGATAATACTTTCATTGCTAGTGGTGACCTCTTTTTTTGAAGTAGAAAAGATGGGGGAAATTAACATATATTTTATGTTTATTGTCACAGGTGTGTATGGTTGCAAGGAACAAATTAAAATAACAGAGAGAAATGTCTTCTTTAAATGTGGAAAAACTGATTATGTAAATGATATTTGGGTAATGCAGTTTCTTCCCCCATACCAGCACTTCAAGGAGATACACCAGCACTGCAGGATAAATGGGATGAAGCAGGCACACATTCAGATCTTCCTCCACCCACTGTCCCCCGCTTTAGTGTTTCTAAATGTTCATTTGAGTACTTCTGAATTCTCATTTTCATCACTGAACAAATCTAAATCCAGTCCAGGAACTATCAGCAAAATAACGCATCAGAAATCAATCTGGAAACATCCTAATAGTTATGCTACTGTGAAATCAATGTAATGGAGACTAGAATAATATTTTGCATGTCTTTCAGTTATGTTTGGTTAGTTGATTTACCCATGTGAAAGAACTAGTGCTTAGCAGAAAGTTGCTATTTGTGCTGCCTTACGTAACACTGGCTGAATTGCTACAGAAGTGACAGTGTCTGATGCAGGAGGAAAGCAGCTGCTGCTCCAGATGCCAATTTGAGTGTATATTTGTAGTTTATTGAACAATGTTTCTAAAGCTCTAGCTCAGAGTTTTAAAGCATTCCTGCTTGAATGCTTCATCTGGCAACAGCAGAAGCAGCTCTAGCAACCTGAGAGTGTTTATGTACCATCCGCTGTTTGGGAGCCCTTGTTCTGGATTTGTCAGGAGTTTAGCAGATGAAAAATTAAGACTGAACACTCATATTTTGATTTCGTAGTCATATTCTCATTAGGGGTGTACACCTGACCTTTGTTCTGTGCTACTTAAAAAATAAATTATTTGGCATCTGTTGAAAAAAAATAATTTAAAAAGAGTATCAGGAAAAAGAGGCCTATCAGAGCTTTCAGTAATTCTAAAATAGCTAGCTACCTGAAACACCAGGTAGCTGTATTCTGTGTAACACATAATTTTCCACTGTGCTCCTAAGTCCTGTGTCATTTAAAGTGTGGGATATTACTTTTCCCATATTTTCCAGTTGTGATGGCTGCTCCCTCTGACACTACAAGCATGGCGGGTTAGCATCAACTTGTCTTGTCATCAAATTGTCTTGTCTCAATTCCTTACAGACTTTGTCAGGTGCAACTGCATATTTTCAAATTCAAAATATCTAAACACCTATATAGATATATAATGTCTAGATAGTTTCTAGATATCTGAATCTGAAGAGTTGTCAGAAAGAGCCATAGATCCTCTCTCTAATGCCGGGTATCTTTAGAATTCCCAGGCTTCTTTCTCTGCCTTGGTGGGAAATTTCATTCTGCATTTCTCCTCTTAGGAGGTAGGGAAAAATTCCTGGTTCCCCTTATCATAACCACTGTTGCTTGAAGCGATGTCAAAAGTTGAGGCTTTACAGTTGCCCTTTAGCTAGTGGATGCTATTGGAAGCATTTAATGATGGAGGGACCTTTTTGGTTTACAGTTTTTAAGTAAAAGCTGCATGCTGACATCATAGAATTGATCAGAATTCCTAAAGTCATACATAGGTTCTACAGATCATCACAAATGAGCCACTAGATGCTAGCAAATCAACACAAATATTTGTTCATTTTAAGGAAAAAAACCCCACAAAACAGATAGAAAATATGGCATTGAATGAGGACCAGGTATGGTTCATTTCTTCTTTCACTCTTTCTGGGTTTGTCCTCTGTAGCTGCCCCCTTGTATAGCCCAGTTATTTTTGTGTGAGCAGCACATACACTTTATTATAATGTAACATGTTTTATGCATGATAACTTTTATCTGTGCATCGGTTTAATTATTTTACTACTAAATCCAACCATTCAAAAAATTCTTTCTATTATGTGACGTATTTGAGATTCCTATTTTAGCAGGACAGGCAACATTTTCTTGCAGATAACTTCGTCAGTAATGGAAAACAGGACTACCAAGGAATGATTTCTTCAAGAACCACATTTTATCTTAAAAAGTGCATACAGAAAGCAAGCAAAAGCTTCCAAGAAGTCTGAAGGTTAAACAATTATTCTGTCTGAAGTTTCTGACTGATTTTAAACATCAGCTTTTAGAGGAAAACAGGACTGCAGATACCATTTGAAGTCAATTTTAGAATGCCAGCCTTAAAATAGAGTTGTTCCCGGGCACTTCTGCAAGGATTTTGTGCATTCAGAAAGTTGAATTGTTTAGAGAAATTGTATGGGTCATTGCTTTACCTGAATTTATGTATGCTTTTTCATAAAAATGAGACACTAAATCTCTTCTAAGATGGTAGCCTCTCCCTCTCCCAAACCCCAAACCACTAAGGACTGAATTCATCTGTAACAAAAGACCAGTGTAAAATATGACTGACTTTGAAGTAGATATTTTACCTTGTATTTAAATTCATGTTTCATGAGCACTGAAGGCCAGACACCAAGTGTGTTTAGACTACACTGCTGTAGCTTTGTTGAGTGAATACCGTACTGAAAGGTGCTCTACTAGAAATGAGAGTCATTAGTCTTGAAAACAGGGTCAGTGAAAGTTACACCAGCAGCAAACATTTATGGTAGACAAGCATCTTTTCATTCACTATGGGCAGCTGCAGTCCAGACAGCAAAATAAACAGAGAGAACCGTGTTAGTGCTCGGTATGTTCCTGGATGAGACTTACTCTGTTGCTAGTATATATTGATTTAAATCTGGAAGATGCTGAGGGAGGTAAAAACCAACCAGGACTAACGAGAAAACTGTTCACTCATTATGAATAAATGAGTAACATAATTTTATTTCTATCTGAGTGATTGATAATTGCTAATTTTCCCCCAAACCCCTCATACTAACAATATGCAGACACGTTATGCATATACTCTTCTTCTGGACAAATATTACCATTTCTCAGCTTGTTCAAGTTTATGGTAGTCATCATGGCTTTTAATCTGTGTATAAAGAGTAGAAGATGACTTGTGCATAGGTCTTTTAAAAAAAAACAAAAATGGGCTTAGTGGAGTTTAAAATTTTTAAATATGATCTCAATGTTATTTTCCCATATGTAAACAGCTCCTGAAGTTGCTAGGGGATGTTTCACAGTTGGGTGTGAGTTTGGTCTCTGCAATTGCCAATAGGTGAGTAATGGCTTCATGAGATAAACCATCCCTATAAATATGTTGCTTGTACTGTAAAGAAGTCTGGGAGCCTTCTGCAAAGCACTAGGTCTTCCTGGTCTCCTAGGAAGGCTTGTAAAAGAGGTTTCTCATTTCAAAACAGTTATTATCTTGCAAAATATGGCTTCTAAAGAGAATATCCTCATGAAGTTTTATATATAAATTAATAGTTTATTGATTCATTTGCAGGCTAGCATAAGGGATAAGAGAAAACCTGGTTTTCCCTTCTGTTGAGCAAATCATCTCAAGATGATATGGATTTCTTAACAGAAAACAATCCTTTTTTGCCTGGTTGTGTAAATGTGAATCAGGCAAAGAATCGACCTTTGTTTCTCTTTTACTTAGAAGAAAACTGATTTATGTGTTACAGATTTTTGTTACCTATTTTTTGTCAGTGTTGAGAAATAAGTGCTGCATGGCATCAGTCCTCCTGAGAAATGATGTGATCACAACTGGCATTAGTAATGGAAGAGAAGCAGAAGTGTAGCACATGTCAGTACTATAGCGATCTTATGTTTGTCATTGCTTGAATTGTGTTGAAAGTAGGATTTTTAATGTTTTCAGTGGATGCGGAGTTAATTTTTTTCCAGATTTGAGTGGAATAAATTGGTACTCTTGATGGACAGCTGTCTTTCATATGTGAGGGGAGGACTGATTTATAACTGGTGCTTTTACAACTGACAGGAACTTAAGTAGGAGGTTTCATATGATTAAACCTAGGGAAGTTGATGGGATATTTTCTGTATGGTCTGCAGGGTACTTAAAAGTAATGTGCGGCATAATACTCCCTGGTTTTTATAACTCTAATTATTAGGTGGAAAATCTGCATTGCTTAAATGTTCAGTACATTTTAGGTGTCTACATAGTATAACCACATGAGTGTTTTTTTAAAGTTTGGAAGCCATTTTTTCTCCAAAATAAGTTTTTCTGTGTCTTGAATAGGTAGAAGTTTCTGTTTCTGAAGCTTGTTCTGGTATGTTTGTTGGTGGTTGAGAAGGTTTGTTCCCTGTTTTGTACACTCCTGTAGGCTGATGGTCTGAAGCTGTTCCTGGCTAGCCGATATGGTATAGTTGACTGCAGGTGTGTTACATGGTTGATCATCTGCGTAGGAGATGGGCTATCATCTTTTGCCCGTGTTTCCTCAAACCCTTCCCCTCCTGGGTGGCCTCCTCAGCCCTCCCATGTTTGAATCATTTCATAAACTCTTTAGTCTCATCTTTGAGAAGTCAGTTTTATTTTGATAACAGGTTAAGTCTACTGGCAGGTTAGTTCAGTTAGGTCAGATTGTTCAAAGCTCTTTTGAGGTTACTCTTCCTACTGATGAAAAGTGACTGGCCATTGCGATGTTGTCTAACAGTTTTTTAAATGGTCTTTGTTGTTGCTGCTCTTGAGCAAGAAGGCGGCCTCAGAGAAAGAGAGACAGAGAAAGCAAGCCAACTTTTATATTGTATACGCGTGAGAGACTGTATCTGATTTACTCTGTGGCACACCTTGTAGACCTAATACCCATGGTTGAACCCACACCAAACACCATGTTTTGATGAGACCAGGGTGCATATTGTTCTTTCCACATTGCCATTTCCTTTGGAAGGAAATCCAGCCACATGGGGAAGGAGGGAGCTGCAGTGTGCTCTACCAGGAACAGTGGACTTACCTTCCTAAGGCTGTGGGTGCACATCTTTTCCACCCAGCATGGCGACTTTCACATGGGTGTATGTTGTGTGTGCCCAGCAGCAGTTTTTCCAGATGGGCTGCTAGAGCTCTGTCTTCAGAGTTCGTATTGTGAACTGAGAAGTCACTCTCAGAAGCAGGAAATATTGCTTTCCTTGAGTAGAAGAGAGCACTGAAAGGGAGAAAAAACCTCATGTTTTGGAATATTCACATTGTTGGGGAGAAAGATGAAAGACAAGGGGATAAAAGGTGTGGGTTTCTTTTTAAAGGTAAATAAAGGAAATAAAAGGCAAATCTAGAAAGAGGAAAGAAGTATTTTTGATTTTTCTGTCTTAGGATTCTCAGTAAAACAGCCACAGACTCTAGCATCAGACAATCCTAGCTTTCACCCAAGCAGCATAAATTTCTGGCTTTGATGACTGCAGACACAAGGGCTAGGACAAAACAGGGTATAATCTGCAGCTGAGTAAACCAGAAATCGGGGGAGAGTACTATTTTTCTGTCCGAAGCAAAGCCAATCTAACAATTTTGTTTGGTCTTTTTTTGTTGTTGTTTTCTGTTTTTTGGGGGTTTGGGGGTTTTTTGGACTGCTTGGGGAGCAATACAGCAATAAGAGATAAAGATTATCTTTGGTTTGGCAGCAAAAAGATTTGTGTGAACAGTGCTGAGCCTGAAGATGCAAGGACACTTCAATAACGTGCTTGGGAACAGACAGTTTGGGAAATAATCAGGATGTGCAAAAAGAGCCTGGTCTTTTGATAAGAAAAAACACCCCCCAAACCCCCCCAACAACTGGGACCATTTTCCCTTCTAAATCTAGTTTCATCCTCTTCCAGAGGTCTTTTTTTCAAAGGACAGGTTTACTAAGCATACTAGTACAACTGTACTGCCATGCAAGGAAAATTGTTGGATGGATGAAAGGCCCTATTTAATTCCCTACCCTGTGAATGAGAAACCATACTATGCCATTGCATTTTTCATCCTTTCCCCACCTTTCATAAAACAGTACAAAACATAAAAGCATTGCATCGAAAAGAGAAGATGGAGGCATGCAGGATGTTTAACCAAACTCCACAGTAGTTAGTGATTTGTCTTTACTTCACAAGTATATCAACACACAATTTTTCTTGATTGCCATAAGCTGTAGGTAAGACATTGTCTCAGGAGTGGAAGTAAGAGGAATGTTTGCATCAGAATTAATTTGTTCTTGGCAGAGATGAATGGGCAGCTTGCTGGCAGAATGAGTAGCTCTGGATGCTGCATCTTAGTTCCTTACTCTCGGCAGACATACAGAGAAGACAAAAAATGAAGCATCAATAGAATTTTGCATCACATTAGCGCTCTATTTTGATTAAAATAACAGTAACATTTCGTTAACTTGTACATCACGTTAAAATTGATGTTATAGAAGAGCATTTGTACTGGAATAGTAAATGGAAACATGCTATAGTATAGGGATACTGCAAAACCTTGATATTTATGTTGAGAAAGCATTTCACCTGTCTTGCACAACTTGATTCTTCTCGCATATTTGTGGTAGCAGACAGCTGCTGTAGCTTCAATAATGCAAGCATTCACTGAATTAGTGTAAATAAGGAAAATAATTATGTCATCCAGAGGATCCTTTTCACTCCAGTGAGCACTGTGACTTCTTTCAACAATACAGACGCACTGTAATATTTTTCCTGCTCTCACAAGAGGATTTCCCTGAAAAGGCCATTTTTGGGAAGTTGTCCACTAGCTTTCCTTGTATACGTTAGCCTGGGGACATGCTATGGAAGAGAACTGAGAGCTCAGGGAGGTAAGTTTTACACCGCTACTGCCAAAATATAAATACGCCGCTGAATTGGCAGCGTTTTGGAAGCTGCTGCGCTGATTTTCCCTGAGGGATGATCGCATTCAAGAAGGCAGTGATGACCCTCAAGATCCTTTTGCTCCCTTCCTCCTGGCTCCTTCTTTGTTCACTCTTCAAAGCTCTTCATCTCTGCAGGCATCTAGTGTTACAGTTTGCATGGAATGGGTCTTTTTTCTGCACAACTCCAACCACAGCTTGAATATTGCTTCTGTATCATTTAGGCTTGCTAGCTTTTTTGAATAGGGAAGTGTGTCAGAGAGAAGACAAAACAGACTAGAAATGCTGTAGCAGTGTTTAGTCACTATTCTTATTTTTGTCTGGGAACAACTGGTAAATGGGGTCCTAGAGAAAGACAAGAAAGAGAAAAAGATGTTTGGATTTTGTTAAGGAATAAAACCAACCAATTCAAGGCCAAATTTTTGACCACTAGGACACTATAACACCTGTCTTAAATAAGCCTTTGAAGAAGTAAATTACTGTGAAATGATTTGAATGAGAACAGGAAAGAAACCATATTATGTGCTGCTGGTAACTAGATGTGACTTTTCTCTGAAAGTACTTTTAATTGTGCCAAATGACCTGGTGTTCTGAGAGGAGTGTGTTTATCCTTGTTTTACAAATATAAAGAAACAAATAAATGATAATAGTATTGAGAAAAGTGTAAGAGAGAGAATGCTGACGAGCTGTGTTACTGTTCGTGGGGAATTTTAGCTACCTTTCCAACATTACTGCCTTTCAGAGATGAAAGCAAATTTTCCTTCAAGATTTCAAGTGTTGGAGTATCAAGTGAAAATTCACCAATTAAAGTGCAAATATTATGTGATTTGAAAGTTCCTGTAAATAAAGTTAGATTTCATAGAGAAAAATCAAAACAAGAATCCTTTTAATGAAATAAGAATCTATGTTTGAGGCTTTTGTTTGACATATAGGCTAGCATTTCAAGAGAATAGTATTATTGAGCTGAGATGTGGGTCTAGATTTAAACTCGGCAGTTTAAATCAAAAAGCTATTTACTATCCCCATTAAAAAATAGTGACCATTGATTTATACATTTAATAAAAGGAAAATAACACATCAATTGGTAGCTAAGGAAACGACCTTAAATCTGAGACCATTTTCTGGCAGTACATTAATTATTATTTTTCCATAAACTCCTCAGAGGATGGAATTAATGACACATCAGGAGGTGTGAAGTGTTTTATTTCTAAGGTCAGTGGACCTACTTATTTGTCTAAGAGAAGTGCTTAAAGCAGCAGATTTTAGTTTCTCCAAGGGAAAACTTTAAAGGAACAATGCCACTAAAAAAAAAAAAAACAACAAAGCTTTAAATTTTTTTCTTAGTTTATTATTGATGTAATCAGACAGACAGTTTTGTAAACAATGGAATTTTTATTTGGAATTTCATTTCCTTATTTACTAAGATCAAAAGAAAAATTTGAAAGTCAGTTCAACTTTTGCTTGTTTTAATGGCTCATTTCTGAGTTTTGGGACAAACAAGGTCACATTGATAAAGTATTTCACCTTGAAAAGTCAAACAGACTTCATTTAAGTTTGTTTCTACAGCGTTAGTGGGCACTTGTCATAATTACTGAGCTACATGAATAAGACCTGTGACTGCCACTTTGGAATATATACTCAGTTTAGCAAGCCTTAGCTTAGCTTTATTCAATCTTTTCTTAATATTGGTGCACCAGTTGTATATATTTCTTCTTTGTAAATCTGTAGTACGGGGTTTCCGATGTGGAATTACTCATCCGGGAGCGGGACTAGCTCACACGATCCAGCAGGAGGAGCTTTTTGTTATGAATGAGAAACAAATACACCCGGAGCCCAGGAGCCTCGCTGGCACTCGGGTTGGGTGCAAACCTCTGCCTGACCAGCACTTGTTCATTTTTAAGCTTTTCTGCAATAAAAATCACTGAAAAGTGGAGAATTGGAATGTTTCAAAATACTGTGTTTTCATCATTTTTATTTAATTAAGTATTGCTGTGAATATGTTGTAATATTTATTACCTTTTTGTAGCCTCATAATTAAATTATTATCATTCTTTGGTTTTGGCCTTAATGGAAGGCTTTGTGTCCTGTTTAGATTTCTTTTCCACTCTGCTTGTGCATGCAGAGGTATCTGTGTTGCAGCATATTTAAAAGAGTAGGCATTTTTTCTGTGATAAAACAGTTCTGCCTACTGCTGACAGCTGTATAACTCTGATAGGTTTGAGTGGAAGAGCGCTCGAAAACTTTTAACCGGCTTACTTAGAAATAGGTTCAAACATTAGCAGAGCTATAGACTCTTGTAAATATGTATTTGCACACTTAATTATTTATAAATGAGAACAATTATGTATGTGACTTCAGAAGACTCTTTGTTGTTTTTTTTTTACAAGCAGCACGCTAACAATAACCAAAACTCAGAAGAAACACCATGTAACAAGGCGGTTTGAGGAAGCAGGGGTGAGTAGGGGGGCCAGCGGGGTACCCTGTGCTGGTCAGAGCGGGGTCCAGACAGCTCTGAAACCAGTGTGAGCACCCCATCGTGTGCCAGCCACAAGCAGCGTGCAGTGCCCCTGGAGTGGCAGCCGCTGCCAGGGGGGAGAGGCAGACAGAGAGATGGTCTTGGGGAGACATGGGGAGGGGAGAGGCTGTCCATGAGACACATGGCTGGAGGTGTCCTCCTGGAAGGAGACACTCCACCCAAAATGGGCAGGCACCCTTCTGAAGAGGCTGTGGGTGACCCATGCTGGGGCACGGACACCTCCCGGGGACAGTGGCCATGGGTGGTCCACGCCGGGGCAGTGCTGGTTTCGTTGTTCCTGTTCTTTTTTTCTCCAATAACCAAAGCAGTGATAAGAAGTTGGCATTAGCTGGCAATGAATTAAGTAAAAATCTCACAAGTCAAGACCATGTTGCCTGCAACAAAAAGTTAAAATGAAGAGCTTGTAAACCTAGGTAGCTCAGGTTCAGGACACTGCCATTAAAAGCACGTACATTTCTCTTTGCATTTACTGTGTCATAGTCTGGTAACATTAGAGCTGCTTCCCGGTTATCAGATTCCTTTTTCCATTTTCTGCAAATTATTTCACCTTCTTGTCTTGGGTCTGTGGGTTTTCCCTTTGTTTTTAAGGCAGAGTTAACTGTTTCTAGTATCCACCTTTGTGCTGCTGCCAGTCAATCAAAACCCTCAATTCCCACCCCCAAACCCAAACCAAACAGTGAGTGGAAGTGGCAAAGACGTGACATCATCACAAAGGAGGGGCAGCACCTGGGAAGAGGGATGCCTGGCTGCTTCGGAGGCTTGTCTGTCTCTGTAATTATTTTTTATAACATTACCAGGCATTTGGGAATAGAGAGTGGTGTTTTTACACTGAACATCATATTTCTCCACACTCTTACACTGAAAATACAGAGATGTTTTCTTTATATATAGAATAACATACTCAGGCTAAAAATAGTTATTTGGTATCCTTTGAAAAGGGAGATTCCTGTGTTTTTATTACTGCCAGAACCTGTGTCTATCCCTAGCAGGATCGAATGTATCGAACCTTTGAACTGTGACAGTAGATACTGATAACCCGTTTTAGGTAGCTGCATAAGAGCTGTAAAACCTATCAGTTCTTCTCTGTTTAAAACTTCCACTTGTGATAGCATATGCAGAGCTCTGTCAAATATCTTTAAGATATTTTTTCTGCAAAGCATGTGGAATATTGCAAGGCAGATGAAATCATCATTGTTAATTACCTGAGTAATGCAGAGATTGCCTCGATCGAGGTGGAGCACTGGAAGCATTTACAGCTTTGTGGCTGCCTGTCAGGCTTGATGTTAGAAATGGTACTGATGCTCCTCAGTCTCATCAGTGATTCTTTTGGTTAGGTGAAACTTGAATGTTTGGTTCTGTGTTTCCAAACTGAAATGGGAAGATGTGTGAGAAGACAGAAAATAAAGCATACTGAAAATGATCAGTTCTGCAGAATGCAGATGCACTGTTTCTTTTACTCCAGTGCCTAATCCTAAGTATGTGAATAAGTCTGTGGGCCTAAGGTAAAAGTATGGGAGAAAGATAAGTGGGTTTAAGAACAAAATGCCACACTATATTGCAAAAGAAAAGCATTGTTGATAAAATTACAGTTTAGCTAACGCATGCTGTGATTTCTCATTCATTTTAGACATGTAATTTTCTCCAGGCTGATAACATTTTAACTTAAATGTTTTGACTTCTACTCCTCTACTTATTTGCATTCTGAAGTTTTGGGGGCTTGTGCCACTCCTAGCTTTGCTTTCACCTTATTTATGATTTCTCCAAGATTTTTTTTAGAGATTGCCCAGCTACTGAAATGAGTTAAATGAGCATACTAAAATATACAAAGTCAATAAAATATAAAAATGAACAAGTTTAGACATTTTAGTTTGACTGCCTGAATCCAAACCTGTTCCGAATTTATCAAACTTGATTCTGGTCTCATAGTATTGTATATCAAAAATAACTCCCCTGATACAGACTTAGTATGACCAGGTGAGTGAGAACAGTGTTAAGCCTGTACTTTTCCCTCCCCAACAAGCTTTTCTGTTTTGCTGTTTGTGTAAGAGTAAATCATGGAATGAAAAGCATTATTGTTTAATCAACAGTGACAAGAATAGTATCTAAAATGTCTGACTATTATTTTGAGATAAGTCAAGCTTGTAAAACAGTTTCAAAGGGCATGAGAGATTTAGCTTTTCATGCATGAGGGTGGAAGGGGACTTTGAACTCTTGCATTCTCAACATTTGCTAGTCCTATTCAATCCCACCTGCATTAAATTGTATCTTTTTTTTCCCCATTATGTCGTATAGAAACATCTGTCAGAGTGTGGCAGCAACAGAAGAATGGTGCCTTTTTTTTCTCTTTCCGTGGGATGTGTGCTGTGATAAGAGTCAAGTTACTTTACTCTGGGTTTTTTTATATTTGATAAAGATAGACTGACTCCTGAGGGCATAGTTTTTGTATCTTTACAGAAAAAAACCCCAATAAACCTCTCACATTGATAACACTTAAAAAGAGAAAGGAAGTTACTGAGAAAGAAGTGCATTGTTTCTATAATTTTACATGACAACAAGGGAAAGCTGACGTATTCCAGTAACATTGATAAGAGTGGAAGGAATTGACAAATTTAATTCTTTAGGCCATGAATCTCCAGGATGCAATCTAAGGGAAAATCCTTGCACACATCTGCAGTAGTGTCACTGGACATTGTACTGTTAGACTTTGGTGCCAGGGGCCTTGAGGGTTTTCCTACTCGAAGAATTTGTGTGTTGGTGTATAGTAGAGAATGTATTTTCTCATATGAAGATGCGAATGATAATTGATCTGGAAAAGAAGCATTTGCGTGGCTTTTATATACACTAAAAATGTCTTGGGAATAAAAATTATAATGTCTGTTGTAAAAAGAAAAATGTAATTGGAATAATGATAATTTCACCTAGAATAGATGAGGGGATATGTAAATTCTTTTTATTCAGCTTCAGCACAGTGATGACAAATATTGCCTGCCTTGCAAATGTAGTTAGCTGTCTCTTGTGTTTTTTAGAGAAACAATGATTGTAAAAGGTGCCACTGAAAGCCCCACTTTTTGTAGTGGTCTGTTTTTAAGTTTTAATCTTGTCATCTTTAATTCATACTTCTTTCCATTTGTAGCTAAAGCTTTCACTAAACTATTCGTTTGGGAAAAAGCTGCTTGCAGAGGTGGACTAGATGCAGGATAATTCTGAGACTTGTCCTTTAGTACCTCAAAGTGTAGAAAATTGTATCTCAGAGCTGTGGAGTTCTGTTTCAGATTTCTCCTGTCATATTGGTGAAATAATTACAGTGTCTGTAAGATGTGTAGAATTAGGTGTTGTAATGGGAGTTCAGAAGTACTTTTGTGTTTAGAAGTATGAGTATGGGAATGCTGAAGTCTTGTGATGCATGATTTTCTCTCCGTTTCCCCTTCCTGATAAGTACTGACATATCTCTTTCCAATGCTGTTAGGGTATACTGGCATACAGTGGCATATTTCAAAAACTGAGGATAATGATATTTATCTAACCTGTCTGTGACTCCTTGGAGCTTAACAATTGCTAAGTTATGTTGCACCTTAAAGTATAGCATCTGTAAAATTTGGAGATATGTAACTATCAATGGACATGAACATCCAGCATATTAGAATTAGTTGTTCGGTGTCACCTGCTTGGCACTTTGGTGCAGCTATATTGCTTTCACTGACATCCTTAGCATGAATGGAAAAAAAACAGATGTGAATTACAATTCCTGATGCAAGGGAATAGATGAAATAAACTTAATTATCTTCATAGGTGCTCCAAGCTTTCTGGAAGACTTGGTGGTAAAGCCATTACTCATGTGTTTCTAAAGTCATTGGTCTGTGCTTATTATCAGAAGACATCTCTTCCATATAATCTCCTGCTGACCCAGTTTCCACCCATTTTATCTAGATTGACACTTACTTTTACATTCTCTGGAGTTGTACTGAACACTGTGAGAGTGCAAGTCAGTATCTCATTTTTAAGGATTACTGCTTTGGCAGGGATAGTATTTTCCAGTTACCTACCAATCACCCATAACACAATCCAAGTTGAAATAATTGTAAAGTAAGCAATTTGTTCACAAAATAGGAGAATAAAAGCTACACAGTTGCAAATGTTTTTGAGATGGGACACAAGTAGACGAAGATGACACTTAGGTTTAGTTATCCTTAGATCAACTCCAAAGCTTCTCTCATTCTGTCTGGCTGTTTGCGGCATCCATCTAATCATGTGGCTGGTCATCATGTTCTTATGCACAAGAAATGTGTTCTTACGCAAACTCTACATTTTTATTCATGTAACAGAAATTTAATCTGCATATGTATGTTTCCTTTACACCTGGTTTGGCCTGTGGTTCTGTTCAGATTCACATCATCATCCTTTTCTCCTTTCTTGTCTGGATAAAGCCATTCCTACCTGACAGCAGAGATAGTTATTAAGTCCCCTCTCACTGGACTGTTGAAAGACCCAGTGATGCATTAAATTTTTAACCTACAAATTGCTAGCCTAATGTGAGGTGGAACACTCTCCTTCACCGGTCAGGGCAGCGTTCATGCTCCATGTATAGTGTTTTCAATGTCTTTGAATCTTACATTGTATGTTTACAGCTGTTGCTTGTCAGTCTTGCTTTGTCCAGTCATTTAAGTGGACATTAAGGACATTAAGCTTACTGGTTTAGGTTAGACACAGTGATAATCAGTCACTTTGCTATGGCTGACTTTTAAACTGCCACTGCGATAGTGGGAGACAGTTGGCATGCTAATGGGTAGAAGCAAAAATATATCCCATTGCTCCCAAGTAGTTCCTTTGTTTTTTTTCAGTCTGAGAAAACACAAAGGAAGACAGAGGAAACGTTTACCTCTGACTTGAATGAAGCTTTCTTCGTGCTGGATGTTGTAAGATCCCTCTGTACCAGTGATCAGGTGGCTGAATCCATTCAGGGAGAAGGAATGAGGCAGCTTAGTTTGTGTAAGTATATATGTTGGCATAGATTTGTTGGTGATGGTAGTGTGCTAGTCCTCTAGACAGGCTGCCTGGGAAACAAATGCAGGATGCAGGAACTGTGTTTAGTTTAAACTTTAGTTTATTTCTCTGGCTTATTTAAATGCCCGGGCCTTTGAATTGACTGCAAGAATAGATTCAACTGTCATGGAGTGGTGTAGTGCACTTCTAAAGTGCACAGCGTATTTTCATTTATTTTGTTAGCGCTAAATCAGCTCAGCGGTGACTTTGGATTTGACATAGAGCAGAAATATATGGAGAATATAATCTTATGACTGTTTTCTTCTGCAAGCCATGCATGATTTCCATTGATTTCTATAGTATTATCCACAAACATTTATTAGGAGGTAGCATTGAGCCATATCTGTCAGTGTGGATGTCTGTGTGTGTTTCCATCTATTTCTGTGCATGTGAACAATCAGGTAGCAAAAAAAGAGAGAAGATCACTACTGTAATGTTGTAATAGAAGAGCACATGTATATTTCACGCTTCTGTTGGAGTGTCTTCTTTGTCATTGCATTCCAACAGTTTCTGGAAATTCTTGCCTTTGTTTTCCAGCTATTTTTTCATGGACAAAGTTGGGTGTTTCCGTTGTATGAGACTATGACAGAATTTAGGTGGAATGTGACCATTTATTTTTTAACACTTTGTGACTCTTCTAATTTTGGCAGTTATTTTCTTCCAGTCATATCTACTAAGATCAGGAACTTGACTGGATTTTGGGATCTGGCTTTGATAGTGATTTGGGATTGGGTATGTCAAAAAAGAAAATTATTTCTCTCATGTTGGGGGGAAGTGCCTTGTTCTGTTCACTTGCAAAACTGAACATCATTAGTGATAATACAAATGTTATTTGTTACTATAAGAAAAAAATTTAAGAACACTTCAGGTTTTTATGTTATATTTCTCTGTTTAAAGCTTTTCCTTTCATTAACTCTTCACTGTATAAAAGCACATAGAGTTTTGGTAGACAACAATAAATTAATTCAAGATTTGTGGGGCATTATATGAAGTAATTTGAACTTTATCTCTCTTTGAAACCAGCTAGGAGGTTAGACTGGATGACCTCCAGAAGTCCCAACCTAAATTAGTCTATGATTCTATTAAGTGGAGAAATATGCCAAATATTTAATTGTTTAATTCAGATAAATTTTCCTGTGATGTGTGTGGTATACATTGCCTAGACACATTTCACTGTAAAAAGGTGCTCTTCTGATTCCTGGGAAGTTGTTACATGTTTTCTGGGATGTTGAGTATGCTGTTACTTCCTCTGGGGACCCAAACTTCCATACAAATTGTTCCACTGAAAACTTTTCAGGAGAAAAAGCTTTGTGGTGTGAAAAGGAAGGTGTGAAACAAAGTAACACAGTCTTTTCAGCAAGCAATGGCTGAAACCTTCTGCAAAATAACATGTAAATTAATAGTTGACTAATTTTAATATTTTGCAATGAACTAATATATGAAACCCATGCTTGTTAAAACAGATTAGAATAACTTTTTCTCTATATTCATCCTGCTGGGATTAATTTAGTCTACCACATTTTACTAATCCTACAGCTACATAATGAATCTCTTTGTAATTAGAAGATAGGTACAATTAAGAGTTGCACATGAAATCAGATCACTAGTCCATGAGTATCTGGGCCTACATTATTCATTAAATCAATAAACACTTTATAAGAATAATTACAATATTTAGAATGTGAAGGATTCTGTGTTTAAAATCAGGATTATTAAGATTATTAAAATCATCCAGCCTTAGGATATGCTCCACTGCTGCTTTCTATTGCAGAATTACTTTAAATTTTACACAATGTTGATTTAAGTACAGATTATTACATTAAAGTAATACTGGTTTATAATTATTTACTTATATACTGAAATGACCAGGATTACATTTTTCATTTCCATAACAAATTGTGTGTGTGTGTGAAATTCATCTGAGAATTTCTTAGTAACAAAGACATTATTTGTATTCTCATTTTTGACTGATTTCCACATTGCTATACTCGCAAGTCCAAAAGAAATACACAAAAATCTCTGGAGAACAAACCCTGCATTATGACAACAAGGTTTGTATTTAGGAGGAAAAGAAGCTCATTATGAAAAACCCGGGCTGAGAAACGCATTTGATCTTGAGCAGTACACAGGCAGGCAATGAGAGAAGTTGGGGATGACTGTGCTAATGGTGAATCTGCTTGGCTGTCAGGTTAAATCCAAGCCTTAATACAATTTCTGTGTAACTTCTCTCCAGTTTAATCTTCTTTCTTCTTTCGGTCTTTATGTAAAAAAGACCAAACCTATAACAGACCTTCTCAAGTGAAGGCCTATCTATGTTATCAAAACAGGTCAAATTTCTATGAATTACCATGAAATTATTTTACCCACATCTTTTTCTTGAATTGCAATTGAAATTAATCCCCAGAAGAGAATCAACAGCTTTGATTTGTACCCATCAATCTAGTAGGGATTAGTGTTCCTAAACAGGCTGTTTGAAAAGTGGGGCAGTGGGAAATAAATGTATGAATACCCTCTCTCTCTTTCTGTTTTGCTTGGGGGAGTGTTATGAGTAAAGTACATGCAATTTTTACATGTCAAAACTGTAAAAGAGATGATGATGATGATTGCTAGGTTTGGTACACGTGTCCATTCCTACATTAATCTTCAACGTTTGCATCTCACACCTGTGCCTTTTGCCCTGACAGAAGATTTGTCTGGAGTGAAAGGAGAAAGGAAACCTGGACTGACTCTTTCACAACAACACTACTTCCTTTGTAAGGAAGCAGCATCCAGGTTGCTGGCACTGTTGCTCCCCAGGGTTAATGTAAAGGTTGTAGTCTTACTGGCTACCAAAACTTGACTACTTTTTGAAGCTGAAAATCACTTTGTGGTTTTCAAAAGTTGAGGGGAAAGACGTTTTGTAAAGTATGTTGGGACAAGCTCACATGCACAAAGATTTATTGTCAGGGTTTGTAGCTGATGGTCTAGTGGTGAAGAAACAGAAAGAAAATAGGAGAGAGAAAATGGAGAGGACAAACTCTCCGCAGTGGCCAGCTGGGAGGAGAAGCATCAGGGAGACCCCAGACGAGCATCCTTCCCTGTGTGTCCTCTCTAGTGCAGAGGGTGATTCCCCCTGTAATACTTTTTCCATAGTGACTATATGGTTTTCTTCAGGACCTGCTTAGACTCCCAAATGATTGTTCCTGCATGTGATGCTGTTAATGCTGACTGGAGCATGCTTATGTCAGGGGCAGGTGCTGCCCGCTGCTTGGCTGATAAGCTCTCTGCATGCTTGTTATTGGGTCCCCTAATGTAAACCAAAAACCACAACTGAAGAGAGGGAAAAGAGATAAAAATAGGTGATACCCATGCCAGTGGCTGTCCTTTCCCATGAGAAATCACCGCAACAACACTGTTTGGGTTGACATGTGCAGGCCCATGGTCTTAGCAGCCAGGGCTGCAAATAGAAAGCTCTGAGCAATATGAAAGGCTGAGGCCCCTAAGGCACTGCTCAACAACCAAAGTGGTAATCTCACCCTGTATTAAAGTCTTTGGGAAAGTATTAGCAGATGATTTGAAAACCTTTGGGAGGTGCAGGTGTCACAGGGGGATAACAGCTTTTTGAGTAAGTGCTACAAAACCTCTCTTAGCCTTATGACAATTAAATGCTATGCATTGTTCCGTGTTTTTTTTCCTCAAAGTTTAGATTATTTTAACATGGATTTGTCCACTCTTCTGACGTCATACAGTTCTAGGCATGTTGTTTCTATGATTAATAAAATTGTCCAAGGAGGTGTTATGACCTATTTTGGCAGCTCCTAAAGAAATCTGTTTACTTTCTTTCTATTAACATTATGCTATTACCACTCTGTACAGAGTCACAGTATTTCATGGCAGTCATTGAGAGGCTCATTTCCTTGGCAATTTCTTGTGTTTCTTCTCTGGTTTGCCCAGAAATGAGGAGTGGCTGAGGGAACTGGGGTTCTTTAGTCTGGAGAAGAGGGCTCTGAGGGGAGACCTCATTGCCCTCTACAACTACCCGAAAGGAGGTTGCAGAGAGCTGGGGATGAGTCTCTTTAACCAAGTAACAAGCGATAGGACAAGAGGTAATGGCCTCAAGTTGCGCCAGGGAAGGTTTAGACTAGATATTAGGAAGTATTTCTTTACAGAACGGGTTGTTAGGCGTTGGAATGGGCTGCCCAGGGAGGTGGTGGAGTCCCCATCCCTGGAGGTGTTTAAGATTCGGGTTGACATAGCGCTGAGGGCTATGGTGTAGTTGAGAAGGGTCAATGTTAGGTTAATGGTTGGACTGGATGATTTTCAAGGACTTTTCCAACCTTGATGATTCTGTGATTCTGTAGATACATGTTTAGGAAAAAACATAATTTGCAAAAAGCCATCCATTCAGGTTATCAGGTTTCTGTAAGTGGAGTCATACTGCTCAGTCATTTCAATTTACCACGTCTTTCCTTTGCAGCAGATTCTGTCTTGAGCTGTTAAATGACACTATTGATCTGTGCACTACTGATCTGTGCAAAGGAAATCCAAGTTTGCTTTGTTCAAGCTCTTCTCTGTTTTGATTTTTTCTACCAGATATACCCCAACCATGACCCTTTATCACCCTTACGGTTATTTTCCCCCTGCCACAGCAAATATCAGCTCACCAGGGGTGTTGTGTTTTGCTGACCCTTCCATGTCTCAAGGAAAGGAGGCCTCCTGCTTTCTAAGGGGAGTGATTACTCTTCTCAGCATTATCACGTGCATACTCCTGCTTGATAGTAGAAAGGTTGGGAAGAGGCATGCCCTCCTTCCCTGGGAAGTTGACTGGTTACTGGGTACCATACCCTAGATACTTCTTGCTCTCTGAAACATCTTGTGCACCTCAGCACGGAGGTGCAGTTGCTCTGCTGAGCTGCACTACATTTTTGCTTCTCACCATGACCTCCCTTTTTCCCTTCTTCACTTTCAAGCACTGCTCTTGGTGGGTTCTCTGATAAACATGAACACAGATTTCCAGGGCTTCTCGATGTTTTGTTAAGGCTACTCTGATGGTTGCAAATGTCCTGTGAGTCAGTATGTCAGAGGCATAGGTCTGTCGGAGCTTAGACTTCCTCAGGATTTTGGGTGGTACTTTGCTGGACTGGGTCATGTGATCATGCCCTGGGCTACACTAGGAAGAGCCATGCCAGCAGGTTGAGGGAGGTGATCCTTCTCCACTGCTCAGCACTGGTGATGCCAAATCTGGAGTGCTGGGTCCAGTCCTGGGCTCTCCAGTACAAGAAAAAAAACAGATTTACTGGAGCGAGTCCAGTGAGAAGCCACAAAGATGACTGATGGACTGGAACATTTTTCATTTGAAGAAAGTCTGAGAGAGCTGGGGCTGTTCAGCCTGGAGAAGAAAAGGCTTAGGGGAGATGTTATCAACATGGGGGCTTGTTCTTTGGAATTTTTTTTAAGATGGGGAGAAAAGAATTTCATGAGATATTCAAGAAATATGCACAGCATGCATTCATACAGTGTCGTCATGATGCTTGATTCTCTATTCTTTTCATAATAATTGCTGCCCTTTTATTTGCCTTTTCAACCACTGCTATCATTCATTTTTTCAAAGAGCTGCTCACAGTGACTCCTGTTATCCTTTTCTGAGGTTCTGGTAGCTAAGGTGAAGCCTGCTTTTGTAAGTGTTCAGTTAAAGTTGTCCCCATGCCCGCTGTTTTGCATTTATCATGTTGGATTTCATCTGCTTTTTTATGGCCCAGTCACAGTAGTGTGAGACACTTCTGCAACTTCTCCCATGTGTTGTTGCTTTAGAATACCCTCGATAATATTAAAAGCCCATGAAACATTGCCACATCACTACTCCCCTCCCCTCTACAAAACATTTAGGAAGACATTGAATAAATTCTCTGAGTCCTCCAACACAGTCCCTTCAGTGTAAAAGTTGACCGCTTATTTGCTGTCTTTCACTTCCTATTTTTACCTTTTACCAGTCCAATTTGCCTCCAGTTCTCTGGAACTGTCCCGGTGTTTGGGAGGTACTGAAAATCAACATACATAATCCAGAACTCTTATAAGATGCTTGAGCATAGTTTATTGGATCTGCTGTTTAAAAAAAATCTCAACGTTAGTGTCTGTGGCTTTATATACTCATGAGCTAATATTTTGGAACAGAAAACTGTGCCTCAGTTATTCTTTACCATGATGTAAATACATCATTTAGCTTGTCCCTTAATAGAAAACAGACATTTTTATTTCATAGAGTGGTTAGAGCTGGGCGAGACATGAAAGATCATCTAGTTCCAACCCCACTGCCATGGACAGGGACACCTTCCACTAGATCAGGTTGCTCAAAGCCCCGTCTAACCTGGCCTTGAACACTTCCAGGGAGGGGGCAGGCACAACTTCTCTGGGCAACCTCTTCCAGTGTCTCACTACCCTCACAGGAAAGAATTTCTTCTTTATATCTAATCAAAATTTGCCCTCTTTCAGTTTAAAACCATTACTCCTTGTCCTATCACTACACTCCCTGATAAAGAGTCCCTCCCCATCTTTCCTGTAGGCCCCCTTTAAGTACTGGAAGGTTGCTATAAGGTCTCCCCAGAGCCTTCTCTTCTCCAGGCTGAACAACCCCAACTCTCAGCCTGTCCTTATAAGGAAGGACATTTGATAGTGTTGCTTTTCCTTTATTATAATTAACAGTTTTACATTCTCTTATAATAGTTGATCAAATTTTCTGTTAGACTTCTTTCATGCCTAACATGCAGAAAAACCTCCTTGGATCTCTTGAAATGTAGTATATTCATCTTCTGCCCTTACTAGCTTATTATAATTCTAATTGAAACTAATTGCTGTCATTGCTTATGTGTTCTGTGTATGTGCAAGCATACATATTTTAACATGGACTTTCACATCCTTTCCAGCTAGGTTAGATTTTTATGCAATTTATGCTTCTTTACCAGCTGTGTATGTTTCTTCATTTTTAGGGCAACTTTGAAGATGTTTTCAATGTATGTTCTTACTAGACTCCTTTTAAATTTGAGGCACACATGCTTGTGTGTTGCAAAATTATCTCCTTAATAGTCCAAGTGAAATTGTTTTTTATTGTTTTGGACATCAGTTTGTTTACATATATTGTATAATCATTTCAATCTCTTGATTTTCCACTTTTAAAATGCATTAATTTAATTGCAGTTTACTTTAGAATTGTGTGGTATTGTTCTGAAGAGGATGCAACATGGTCTTAGCCAGAGTTAAATATGTCTTGTTTTAATTTTACAGGAAGACAAGGCTTTGGTTTTAACAACATTGTCTAATCCCTTTCTCAATGGTCTTAGGTAAAAAAAAAATTTAAAAAATAAGAAAAATTATTAAGGTAGCATTAAAGAGGGTATCAACTGCCCCTTTTAGAGAAAATGCAAGCTGTGATGATCAGGAATTATTCCTATATATTGCTGTTGTAGATTTCTGATCTCAACATTTATGCGCAAAACACAAGAGGGAAGAATAACAAGGATGAACAGTGTCTATCTCTGGTGCTTTTCACTTGTCTCATCACTGAAAAACCAAAAGCATAGCTTACTGTCATCTGATCCAGTTAGAGACTCAAGTCACTGCAAATACATGCCGTTGTTGGGCTATATAGTACTTTATGAAGTTGCCTTTCTGCTTGCAGGGACCTATCAGTGTTGTAACAGAGCAAACCTGTCTTCTTGACTAATTAGACTATGCTGTAGTTGAAACAAGGGCGATGAGGTACAGAAGGAAAGAGGACAATTAAGTGAGGAAGAGAACGGTAGTACCAACAGGTGTTACAGAGTGAACCAAATTATTGCTTTTCTGAGTGTATTCAGCAATAATCTCAAAGCTGCTAGAGATGGTGGTAGCTCAGTCCCTTCTTTCTATATTAGGAAGGACCAAAAATTGTTATGGATCATTGAGTCACTGATGATGGTCCTTGAGTCACTTCTTCCAGATCCCATATCCCCTTTTATTGATGCCATTCATTGAAAGAAAAGATTCTGTGACATAGAAAGCAAGCACCCAGTAGAGAACACAAAATCAGAGAATATCTTGATTATTTCAAATATCAGTTTTTCCTTCCTTTTCTGGAGCCTTTCATCTTATTGTCATATTAATGTGTGACTTTAGCAGCACATCTGAAGGTCCCTTATTGAACAGTTATTTCAAAATGTATATTTTCCTGCAGTCAACTTGCTTTTATTCTATCCTATTTTGCTAGTGGTTGTGGTTAAATTTTTTAGCAGAGGCTGTAATGACTGCTTGTTTCCTGATGACATTTAAATCCAGACCTTTATACAAAAGAAAGGGATTGTTAGTTTGAGAGCTCCATGATCAAGAACAAGTCATGATTTACAGGGTTGTTTACTATCTCTATGATAATTATTGGAAAATAAAAGTTTATGTTTGGTAAAAATGCGTGAAGTAATAATTTATTGTGGACATAATTTTGTGGAGTAAATCACAAGCAAAGTCTTCCTTGTTGATTTTATCCTTGAGGTCCCTTGCCCTTGCCCTTGCCCCTTCCCTTTCCTTCAAAGTACATTTGACTCTTAGCACAAGAACACAAGAAACTTCCTGTGGGGTCAGATCATGGTCCAGTGGTCTATCTCCAAGATAGTATTCTGTCTCCAAGAATGGCAAGAGAAGCTGCAATTAAAAGGCAGCACACAAGTTTGATTGCTTTTTGCGGTCTGTTCCCTTCATACCTTGCCAGCCTCCACAGTTGTGCTAGCAATATCAGAGGGTACATCCCTGCCCTGTCTTTTTATTCATGGATGACGTGTCCATGAATTTGTTTAATTGCTTTTTGAATCTGCTGGTACATTATGACCTGGCAGCAAGTTCAAGAAGGTTACTATCTGCTAGGTAAAGATGTACTTTCTTTTCATCTGTTTTAAATCAATCTTCTACTAGTTTCATTGAGTGCCCTTTTGTTCTAGTGGTTCAGGGTTTGGTGAATACTGTTACCTTTGTCTTATCCAACGCTTTGAGAATTTAAGCCTTTTTATAGATGACTCAGAACAGAAGTTGATTTTAGTACTCAATTAATTTTTTGTTATTGTGGGTAGCTTGCTTTGTTCTTTGAACACTGCCCGGCTTTTAGAAGTGTGAGTTTAAGATTCAAGGTCTGGAATTCAGAAGTAGAAGGGGAAAGACCTTTACATGTTTGTAACCTTTACTCTGCCTACACAAAGTTTTAACATACAGCTTACAGCTTATATAAATACCCTTCTGACACCTTCATACATTTTATTAACTCATGAATATAGAATTTGTAACTAATTTTTAAGATTAGTAGCTCCTGCCAATTATATTATAAAGCCTAGTTATTAATTTAGAAAAATTAGGGTGTCTTCTCTGCTGCAATTATGTAACAGACATTTGAAATCAGTAGCTGTACTCTAAGTGTCCTTCCAGGGGAAAATTCTTTAATTACCTGATAAATTTTTACTCCCTTTACACAGTAAGGAGGAATCTGATCTTGAAAAACCTCTGAAAGTGATCCTGGCCCACTTAGTGTGAATATTTGTGGGTTTAGCAATTTAATTATGGGAATGGGGTCTTTTCTGGTTACACAGTGAAACCCAAGCGTTTTGCTGTCATTACACTTGTGTGTAAGAAGTTTTTCCAAAGAACTACAGATATTTTATTAGCTTTAGCCTCATTACTACTGTCTGTATCCAAAACAGTGCTTTCCCCTAACTCATACTGAAACAGTACATTTAGATTTGCATGCCTGCTTCACTGCCAAGATGTCGTACTCCTCAAGGAGAAATTCTGGTCAGAATAACATTAAGTTGAGTGAATTCTACATATGCCAAGCCAGTTATTATTAACCATTTAACACAGTCTTAAATAGGGTGTCTAGCAGGGAAATTGTGAGTCATTGTTGGAACATAATTTCTATAAAATGAATGATTAGTATCTTTTTGTACAGTTCTTCTCAGTGTCAAAAGCAACATCCTCTGTGGTATCCTATATGCTAGAAAATACAATTTTAATGTGTAAAATATGATAAACTTTCTACTCCAGTACCCTTCAGAGTTAGGGTGATGACACTCAGAGTAGAAACTGGTGACACCAGGGAGATGAGGTTTCTGAGAACAGGTTGGGTCCATGGGCTCCAAAAACTGGTTGGGTCCATGGGTTAGGTCTGCTGCATTTTGTGCCATCCCAGTCCAAACCAGTGACCTTTCCAACAGCAGTGTCTGTGAATCACCAAGTATTAGCAACTTTATGCCATTTCTCCTAGGTCACCAGTACAAGTCAGAGAGTGAAGTGGCCGACATACATCTGGAGATTCTGGGACAAAAAGTCCATCATTAAAATTATTCAGAATGGGCTTGATTTAAAGAAGGAACTAATTCTCCATCCTGTACAGCCACAATCTTTCCATTTTGAAAGATGCATAAATACGCTTACCTATAGTTTTATGTACGTTTACCTATAGTTTTATGTTGTTCTGTGACAAGAATGAGTGTTTGTGAGTGTTCATGATCATCAGTGATATCCCATACCGTGATTTGATTATAGCATATTGGTCATTATACCGTATTGGTGTCCAAGTCTCTCTAATGGCATCACAACAGCAATCTGTACCTTCTGAAAGCAGCTGCACAAAATCTTCAGAAAAGTAGTCTGTTACATACCCATCTAGACAGCCACACTATGGCAGCTCATCATCTAAATCGCTGTGGAAAAGAGCTGCTTACATAGTAGATGAAAAAGTGGCACTACTGAAGTGTGGGAGAAGAGATATGGAGAGCAGTAAACATTCAGTTTGCTAAGCTCTGTCAGTCAAGAGTGATGAGTAAGAGTCCTGGATACCCCTCAATCAAAGTAGGAAAGCCACATACTTCTCTGTAGGATGTTACACCAGTGTTAACCAAAAGCGAATGCTGTGTGCTATGACGCATACCATCAAAGCCCAAATACTCCCATCTCCAAGGTATGGATAACATAAGCTTATCAAGAAAGTCTCTGAAAATCAAATTCCTAAAGCAATCTAAGTTCGGGTCAGGACAAAAAGCATGTTTCAACTAGGCAGTCATAGTGATGACTCACATCAAAGATTGCTTCCAACACGGTTTCGAAAGAGCGACAGGCTTTGTGGTTATGGCACATTTTGGTGGAATAGGCTGCTTTTAATAGTGTCAAAAATAGTGCACTGTAAATTAATACTGTGTTTACTGATGAGTACGCACACCAAGTGCAGAGGTGGAGTGGCATGTATTAGCAATTCTTGCAATGGGATAGTGGGGTCCTTCAGAGCTTGGCATCACTGCTTTTTAATGTTTGTATCAGCAATAGTTCCCATCTGGAAATTAATCTGGCTTCAGCAATCAAGGACAACAGGAAATGTTTCTATAAGTATGTGAGCAGCAAAAGAAAGACCAGGGAGAGCCTCCATCCCCTGCTAGATGCAGGAGGAAACAGGGTAACAAGTGGTGAGGAAAAGGCTGAGGGGCTTAATGCCTTCTTTGCCTCAGTCTTTAATAACAAGACTAGTTGTACTGAGGGAATCCAGCCTCCTCAGCCAGAAGACAGAGACTGGGAGAACAACCCCACCGCATTTCAGGAGGAGATAGTCAGTGACCTACTGCATCACACAGACATACACAAGTCTATGGGACCTGACGGGATACACCTGAGGGTGCTGAAGGAGCTGGCTGGGGTGCTGGCCAAGCCACTTTCCATCATTTACCAGCAGTCCTGGCTGACCGGGGAGATCCCGACAGATTGGAAATTGGCCAATGTGACGCCCATCTATAAGAAGGGTCGGAAGGATGATCCGGGAAATTACAGGCCTGTCAGCTTGACTTTGGTGCCCGCGAAGCTGATGGAGCAGCTCATCCTGAGTACCATCACACAACACGTGCGGGACAACCAGATGATCAGGCCCAGTCAGCATGGGTTTATGAAAGGCAGGTCCTGCTTGACAAACCTGACCTCCTTCTACAACAGGGCGACCTGCTTATTGGATGAGGGAAAGGCTGTGGATGTTGTCTACCTTGACTTCAGTAAGGCCTTTGACACCGTTTCCCACAGCATTCTCCTGGCAAAACTGGCTGCTTGTGGCTTCGATGGGCACACGCTTTGCTGGGTGAAAAACTGGCTGGATGGCCGGGCCCAAAGAGTTGTGGTGAATGGAGTTAAATCCGCTTGGCGGCCGGTCATGAGTGGTGTCCCCCAGGGCTCGGTTTTGGGGCCACTCCTGTTTAACATCTTTATTGATGATCTAGACGAGGGGATCGAGTGCACCCTCAGTAAGTTTGCAGATGACACCAAGTTGGGTGGGAGTGTTGATCGGCTCGAGGGTAGGGAGACTCTGCAGAGAGATCTGGACAGGCTGGAGCGATGGTCTGAGGCCAACTGGATGAGTTTCAATAAGGCCAAACACCAGGTTCTGCACTTGGGCCACAACAACCCCCAGCAGCGCTACAGGCTTGGGGAGGAGTGGCTGGAGAGCTGCCAGTCAGAGAGGGACCTGGGGGTGTTGATTGACAGCTGGCTGAACATGAGCCAGCAGTGTGCCCAGCTGGCCAAGAAGGCCAATGGTATCCTGGCTTGTATCAGAAATAGCGTGGCCAGCAGGGACAGGGAAGTGATCTTACCCCTGTACTCGGTGAGGCTGCACCTCGATTACTGTGTCCAGTTTTGGGCCCCTCACTACAAAAAGGACATTGAATTACTCGAGCGTGTCCAGAGAAGGGCAACGAAGCTGGTGAAGGGTCTGGAGCACATATGGTATGAGGAGCGGCTGAGGGAACTGGGGTTGTCTAGTCTGGAGAAGAGGAGGCTGAGGGGAGAGCTCATCGCCCTCTACAGCTACCTGAAAGGAGGTTGCAGAGAACTGGGGATGAGTCTCTTTAACCAAGTAATAAACGATAGGACAAGAGGTTGCGCCAGGGAAGGTTTAGACTGGATATTAGGAAGCATTTTTTTATGGAACGGGTTGTTAGGCGTTGGAATGGGCTGCCCAGGGAGGTGGTGGAGTCCCCATCCCTGGAGGTGTTTAAGAGTCACACTGACATAGCGCTGAGGGATATGGTGTAGTTGAGAATGGTCAGTGTTAGGTTAATGTTTGGACTAGATGATCTTCAAGGTCTTTTCCAACCTAGTTGATTCTGTGATTCTGTGAATATTCTTCTAATTCTTACAAAAATGGTCAAGGGCCGCTGTTCATTTTGCAGACTGACTCAGTCCAGAAAGCCTGTCTCCTCTTTCTAACTGAAGAACCACCCTACCCAGAAGCCTTTGAGTATCAACTTCTGCAGTATCAAATTTAAATACAGTGACATTTTGAAATATGTTAAAAGGTCCCAATCCTTACGTGCTGTGTATGTTTGCTATCAAGAAGGGTTATTTCAGGGTACTTGAGGAGAATATTCTTGAGCCATGGTGAAACAAAAAAGGAACCTCTGTGATAAATGGAGCTCTCAACTCATTGGGTCATTAGACCATAAATGGAAATAAGAGGAAAGAAGTGTAGCCAAGAATCAAGAACTATTGACAGGAGCCATTCCTAAATGCATTTTGGATGAGAGTTTCTGTCTTAGCATGACTAATACCTCTCCTGCTTTGCAACAGCATTCTCAGACCCAAATTTCAAGATGCAAATATAAAAATTGACAGGTCAATTTGTTATCAAGTGTTCTTTAACACAGTTCCAGTTCAACTCAGCCTGAGTAATGGAGAATTTGAGGTCTGAATATGTAGTGTCAAGAGGGGTTGAAAATTCAAAAACTCTCTCTGTTTATGGTTGTGGAAGGTTGAAATTATTCATTTATTTTGACCAAAGAAAGTAGTGGGGTAACTTAAAGAAAGGATACTTGTTTACAGCAGCATAACAAATTTGGAGCTGATACAGCTGATACCACTAGAAGCATTGCAGTATATCTTTTTTATGTGCTTAGTAGTTGGGTTTATGCCAAAGTTAAAAAGCAACAGCATCATATTATATCTTACATCCACTAATGAGTTTTAGTAAGTACCTAGCATGTACCTCACAAGTGGGGTGGATCATTTAGTCTGGCTATAAAGTCAAACCATATTCAAGGCACAGAAAATATGCAAGTTCTGTTTTTTGGAGACATGACAGAGAAGGATATTTTTTTATTTTCTAATCATAAAATTCTCACAAATTTGTAAATGACATCTTCTCCCTAGTCAATTAGAAAGCTGACTTAGAAACAGCAAAACTTTGTTTTAATGAAAAGTCACAGGGATTGGATTTGAGATCCTTCTTCCAGGGCTGGGGTCCAGGAGTCTTCTTCAAACTATTTTTTAACTGGAAACATGTCTTAGGCAGTTGGTCTCCCATGTGGGTAATGTATTTTGCCTCTGACATCCATTCTTCTTATGTCTATATTAGAGGATCTTTCACATCCCTTGTTGCTGCCTAACTCATTCAGGTTTTACCCCTACCCTGATGCCTGTTATTGTGACAGAAGAAGGTGAGATTGATTTAAGATTATTTGTTCTCAGCAAAATCACATTGGCTGTTACTTATGCTTTTCTTAACTTTCAGAACTCTTGATTATGAACTGCTTTATTATTTGGTCTGTTATTACTCCAGAAATTAAAGTTAAGCTGACCAGTTCTTAATTTCTTAGCCTTTTCCCCAGCCTTTCTAAGACACATGCTTTGTTTCCCTTTTCTAGCCTGCCAGAACTTTCTACATCTTTCCCAAGTTTTGAGTCTATCAGTTAGTTCTCTCACTATCACAGCTGATTTTTACCTGGTCAGGACAATTTGAAAACATCATACTTACATAACCCTTCTCTTATCTAGACCAAGCTTGTACACCCTTTTCTTTGCAGTTGGATTTACTAACATCTGATCACAGTTAAAACTTTTAGGGAGGACTGAAACTAAACAGATAACAAACACTTCTGTTTCCTTGTGCTGTCAGCTGATAGATAGGAAGGGCAGAGAAGCAAAGTTGTCCCACTGCCTTTTTGTTACTTTATTTTCTTAGTATCCCTCATGTCCTTTGCAGTTCTGTTTCATTTCATGCCATTGAACTTTTTGACTCTTGAGCATATGGGATGGTTGGGCAGCATCAAAAAGGGTATAAGTGATTGGGAAGGAGTTAGATTAATCTTAACGGAGGAATTGGAGAAAGATGAGTGGAGAACAGAAGTGGACTTCCTTCTCCATCTGATTCTGTCTCCATGATGGAGAAGAATGCCTCCACTGTCTTGTAGGTACATATACATTAGGGTTCAGTTTTGACTATGGAAGCATCACATGCAGATGTGAAGAAAACAAACTGACAATAAGAGAAGTGAGCAGCAAATTATTATTTCTCATACCTTCTTGGGAGATTTCTGAGTTAAATACTGTGTGTATATAACTGTTAGGTGGTAAATAGGCTTGTAAGTCAACTAAAACTGATGGTAAGGCTTACATAAGGATATAATTATACACAAGCTGGCACATTTTCAGAATTGCCTACTTACTTATGTGTGCAAAATCTGTGTCCCAAATCTAGTTACATTTTCTCAAATATGTGCTGGAGTTTGGAACATATGCATACCATCAAATATATAATCTTTTGTATGTATAGCAAAGGAATCCCTTTTGCTGTTACAGGCTGGGTTGTGCATTTGGAGAGTTCCATAAAGTTGGTATGGATGCTAGTACCCTTTAAAAGAAGCTAACAGTAAATTCTGCTTATGGGCTGTGATTGTCTGAATTTGTTTTTCATGTCCAGATAAATGTATTAGCTTAAAATATAGTATTTTAATGGAATTTGACATATGTTATGTAGATATGCATGAAGTATAATCTTATTAAACCAAAATGCTTGGCTGAACCTGGGCTTCGTTGCATAATGTCATGTTATATTAAATTGTGAATTTTTAGTTCATCAGGATGAACGAAATCTCTCTGCATTGAAATTTAGGCCCTGTGGAGGCGTTTGGCAAATTATTTTGTAATGCAGTTCACAATCAGAAACCAATCCCAGGAGAACTACACTCTAACTGTAAACAGAGTGTTAACTAAATTAAGATTTAAAAAGATAAATTTGAAGTTAAATATGAAAAATTTGGAGTAGTGCGAGGTTCTCGAACCATGATGTAGTATCTTGAAACTGCACTTCTTAAATCAAATATAATGTAAATTTTCCAACACTTTTTAAAATGAATTCTTCCTAAATCAATTTTCTGCAGTGGTTAGCAGTAACTTTCCTGTGACAAAATGGTGCGTAAGTTTATGCTGAAGACTGTTCAAAATTAAATGCTACTTTTAAAATGTTATTGCAAAGTGAATTTGACGTGTTTCTTTTTTATCTTGGTGTCTTGCACAGGTATCATTTTTCTTGTTCATTATTTTTGTGGTGTATACCATGCTGCCCTTCAACATGCGGGACGCTATAGTTGCCAGCGTCTTGACCTCTGCATCTCATACGATTGTGCTGAGCGTCTGTCTATCAGGTACAGCTGTTGTAAAGGAACACTTGGTTTGGCAGGTAGGTGCTTTGTGGAATTAATGATTAATTGTGCACTGAATAGCCTGGTAAACAAGCCAGGAGTGCCTCAGTGGGTGTTGGGAAATATAAACTTATTTCTCCATTTCTGAATCGCTACAGACTTAATTCGCAGGTAGTCACTTTCTAATAATGAGGGTGTCAGTAATGTTATGTCTTGCTGAACTGCACACTTAAGTGGTAGAATCTACAGCCACGTAGCGCTTACCAATGTAAAATCTAACTTTGCTCGAAAAATTATGTGATGTAGCCGTATTGTGGTAGATGCATTACCACTCTGGTATATAAACCATATTGCTCCTCTCCCCACCTCATTAAAGCCTAACTTCCAAGACCAAGGATTTTTCCCACGTATTGGTGTTATTTTTTACTTGAAAAAGCTTTTTTCCTTTGAATACTCTGATGTCTGCTGGGTTAAATATCTGTTGTGAAGACATTGCCTTCTCCAAGTCTGCTGTAGGGCTTGTCCTTCTTCTGTAATTCTCAGCCGTTTATAGGAATTTTACAGCCTCCTCCTGGTTGGGCCCCCTGATTGAAGGGGACTGGCTGGCTCCAGACTCTGTGACAGACTGTGTTTGCAGTTGGGTCTCGGCTTGTAACTCAACTCTGATACATTACTACACGACATACTGCAGATTAATAATTTTTAAAAATCCAAATATTAGGAGTTGTTTTTTCTTACTGTTTTGCAGATCTTCTAAATGGTGAAATACTACAGTATTCGTTGTAGTATTTTGTTGATGTGATGATCCCAGCTGTCATTGATAGAAATCTTTATTTTTAAGGAAAAATTTAGTCTTTATTTTAAAAAGCAAATACATGGGGTTTTTTTAATAGTTATGTCATTTTAGGGAGGCAGAATATTTTAACTTTTGCATCAAAATGACACTGAAGCTTAAAAGTAAGTACATTTTTAACAACATACCAGTAAAACAAGAAAAATAGATATAATTCTATGTATTCTGAATAGCATGAAGAATGAAGCAAATAGTTTCTACTTACCTTTTGAGTTACCTGATCCTTATTTTGAAAAACATTGTGCTTCAAAGGATAACTTCAAAATTGCAGTGATTTTACAAAATTCATGCCTTGTAAGTTGTTGTTTAGGAAAATACATTTTATTTCCAGATGTGGCTGTAGATCTCTGTTATATGGAATATTGAAATTGAAGTCCCATAAACAAAATATGTTCTCAGATGTAGTTCTCTGTAGAAATTTTAAATGGTGGCATAAGTGGGTTTTCTTTCCTGTTGCTGATTTGGGTTAGTTACATGTCTTTTGCAGAGGATTCCAAGTTGTGCTGTATCTTAAGCAAGGACTGTGGTCATCTGCAGTCTATGTAGTATTTTAATAATTCAATGATACAGCTATTGATAATTGTAGTGGAATAAATCAGGGAGAATGTTATTCTTGGTTTTATGTCAACCTATGGCTTTTATTCTGGGCATAGATAATGCTGCTAAAACAGTATTAATATTTTCCATTTCTTCCCTAAAAGCGTTTTGGGTTAAAGTTGCCATTTGCAGAATTTATTTATTTTTCCTGCCTATCTTTCTAGACCATTAAAATTTGGTATATCTAAACCAGTACTTTCAGAAGATGTTATATTTTTATACATCGTGTCCCCAGAATCAAAAGAAATAAATCATGGGCTGTGATGTACAATCAGTGTCTTTCATCTCTTCTGTAACTTCCTGTTTCGTTCAGAAAGAGTGGAAGTCTTTGAGCCATTTGTAAATTTGTTGAGTGTTTAATTTCCAGGGTGTTATTAATTTTCTATTCTCTCTTTCTAAAATGTATTAAAAGTTCTGAATATTTTGGTGATTACTGAAAGTACTGAGTGCGCTGTGTTCTTACAAATGTGTGGAAGGGACTAAATGCCACTATCACAGTTCATTTGCCCTCTGTACACTTTTAGATTACTATTGTTTATACTTTGGAGTGTAAGCAAAAAATGTTTGTTTTGTGTTCTTTGTTTCTGAAAATCAAGACCACAAATAAAGATTAGAGATACCAATTACACTAAAAAGAGAAATAACATTTCTCAATGACATATCTCAAGTTGGTATAGGATAAGTGCATGTAATTAGAAAAAAAAAAAAAAAGGAAGACCTGAGGTATAGTTGTTTAAAAGGACTATGCTGTTGGGGAGGCCTGAACAGAAGCTGCTTTGCAGATTTTGGTCACTAAAGCCCAGAGATGAGGAACTATGAGTAGACTGAAATTTGAAAGCTTACAGAAACAGGTATCAGGACTAAGTAGGGTAAATCTGGCTTGCGGAGCTACACTTAGCTTTGAAAAAAATATATTATTTTGATTTCAGATATACTGATTTGTCTTAACAAAACAGAAAAAAACACATGACAACGTTAGCAATAAACAGTGTATTTTTCTTCTGGCATGGATTTGTTTTCTAGAGAACAGATAGGGAACCAGTAGAACGCACTTAAAAAGCAGAAAGACACTGGTGTAACAAATCCACCTGTAGGTAAATGTCAGGTATTAGACCATATAAATCCTGTATATATAGCAAGGATCCGTCTGTAGAGAGTACCTGTATCTCCTTTATAACTACTTCCTTTATATTAGAAGACTTTGATTAAATCTTCTCTGAGCTTTCTGTTATCTTGGCTGAACAAACCCCATTCTGTCAGTCTTCTTATGTCAAGTTCTCTTGCCTTATATGCTCTTGGTAGCCCTCTGTTGGACCCTCTCTGATTTTTCAGCATCTTCCAGTGGCTCTGGTTGGCATCCCATAGCATTTTGGAAGTTAATCATACCTTCAGTCTGTCAGTAGAGGAAAATCAATGTTCAGAAGCATTTGCTTATTTTGAGATTTGGCAGACCCTATCTTAATGGTTTTGTCATTCCTTTTGTTGTCCTCTGTAAACTTTTACACCCAAAATTGGCTTCAGTAAAGCTGAAAGGCTTAGCACATTCTTGATTATCCAGTGTTGGTTGCAGTCACAGATACTGAGATAAAGGCCTCCTGGTGGGATAAAGAATCCTTCAACACACTGTCTGCTGGTTACATGAACTAGTTTCTGTTTGACCTATGCATTTCTTTTGGGAGAAGGGAATCCACCTTGGTGTAAAAATTGGCAATGATGGAGATGATCTTCCACAAACCTTCATATTTTATATTGGTTGTTAACTGTCAGTGTTAAAATTCTATTGTTTTTTTTATTTCATTCAGGTTGGAAAAGACCCTTGGGATCATTCTGTTCCTCTTTCCGAATAGGAATTTGTCTAGCCTTGTCATTTAGCTTCTGGATCTCCTTTTTTTGGCCAGTAGACTGACAGACCCAATAGTATCCAATTTCTGTTTCTTCCATAAGAGTACTTCTAGACTATCATGAATTTGCCTCATAACCTTTTTGCCAGTAAAACGAATGAGTTGCCTGCTTGTGCACTAGCTAAGCCTTTCATCATTTTCACAGTTCTTCTTTCAGTCCCTACTTGTGCTTCACTAACATCTTTCTTGAAACGTGGACATTAACCTTAGAGGAGCATGCCAGGAGCAGCTGCAGCAGTGCCAAAAGCTAATAGGGGGCTAGGTCTACAAAGCGGCTGGTGTGCTGCAGTGCTCAGCATGGAGACACAGACTCTACAGTAAAATACACAGTTAGTCTCCCCTTGCAGTTCTGTGGGGAGTTTAATGCACAGCTATGGGATCTGTGGCAGGGAGAAGGAAAATAGAGTCCTGTGTTCCAGTCTCATTTTATGAAAAAGTAACTGTGTATATATAGATTGTGGGTTTTTTTTCCTGTTGAAAATTTCAATCCTAACCCTTACAAGGCACACGGTCTGGAATCTGGGACTCTGGCCCCTCTTTCCAGGTGAGCATCTTGCTGCCAAGCAGACTGTGTTGTTCTGTCTGCTCCTGGGAGCATGGTAGTTAGGACTGCTGCAAGAGAACATGACTCTAATTATGGCATTAAGGCATTTGGCTCAGAAGACGTTCACGACTTAACATCCCTTTCAGTTATTGCTGGAATGGAAAGTATTTCACTGTCATGCCTCGCTATAAACACATAATCTGTTTCTCCCCAAACCAGAACAGATTCTAATCAAATACATGTGTTTTTCCTGCTTTATTATCAACTGCTCAACCATTCTGATCTCATAATGCGTTGATACTATTGTTAGCAGTCATTTTGTTCTTAATTTGTTAAAAGGAGCTAACCAAAATCATTAAACATCCTATGAGTTCCCATTTTTCTTTTTCCTTATGTTCTGTATGAGGAGTGTGATTTTTTTCTTTTAGTCTTTTTAAAAAGTATTGTTTTACTCTCTCAACAAGCAATTTTGTTGCTCTTGTAATCTTTTTTCATTAACTTTGGCTAAATGTTTTCCAAACCTTGGCTAAATCACTACAAACTGTCATTCAAGTGTTGCTTTTCTTTTAGTTAAACTAGCGTTCCTTACCTTTTGGGAATTTTTTGGCAACTTCTTGCAGCACTGTAAAAGGGGTCCCTTTTAGAGGCACAAAATTGTAACTGGACAGCATGCATGTGTACATATTTTTTTTTTTTTTGACTCTGTTCGAGAATGCATATAGCAAAAAGAAACAATTTGTAAAAACTTTTATGTTGCTCGTGTGATCAGTTCCTTTCTGGTAGCGTGGATTAATTCTAAGATAATGTTCTGTCCTAGTGGACAAAAACAAATGCTAAACGAAAATTTTGTTACTTTCAAGAACATTTGAATTAGAAAATTCCAAGGCTACATCCACAAGATCTTATGCATTTACCATCAGCTATGCTGAGGTCTCCTATTACAATATGAATTTTATCCTATGTGTTATGGACAGCTAAAGATGAATCTCTTATCTTTTATGTGATCTGTGGGTGTATATGCACTAACTAGTGTAAGTGTACATCCTGATTATGGTTTCTGCTTGACTTCTAATTCATGAGCTTTTGGTATAATTTGTTTCAAGATCTGTAGTGACTAAGAAATTGGTAATTATATTTTTTGATAAAGCCACCTTTCCTTTTTCAACCTGCTATTGTGTTTTTTTTTTTTTTTCCTGAATAGGCCATAGCCATTGATTTTTAACTTTGCAATCAGACAAATCTTCCTGCCCATTTGAATCTCTGACTTTCTTGCTGCTAGAACCTCTTTGTTCCTGTCTAGAGGGGTCAGTGGCCCAGACACCTCCTTTTGAGGCCAGATACTGCAGGCTGCAGTGGGACCCCACCTATTCTTTGAAAATGTTGATAGATTAAATTTTATGGACACTCTTCAAAATTAGGTAGATTATTTTGATAGTACGTGGCAGGCCCTTCTCTTTTTGGTGACTCACTAGCCTGCTATTGAGGTCCCAGTGGTTGGATCATTAAGTGTTTCAGCCCTCAGAGCACTTTCACCAGGTACCCCCTGATGAACAAAAACCCCTCTGGTACAGCTGCATTTGCCGTACAGATTGTCTGAGACTGTCCCAGACTCCCACCAGTAACGTGAACATTCTGGCTTGCATTGTATATCTTCTATAGAGGTGGCAGTTACACTCTTCTCTCTCTTTCCTGGAGTAACCAGTGGTTTTCTACTGTGTGAGAGTTTCTATGAAGTTTAAAATACAAGATCTGCCATGTGCGTGTTTTCTGTCTGGAAAATTCATGTGTCTTGTCAAGGGAAACTGGTTAATCTGGTATGATCCGTATTTGGCATGAATGTACTGCATTTGCACACGTACACAACACATCTATGCATGTATATACAGCTAGCCTCACAGACGGCCACATGGAGCACTCACACAAACACAAACAGAACCAATGGCTTCACCCTGCTGCCCTCTCTGTCTGACCAGAATGAAGGTCTGTCAGTGGATATGGTACACTGCATATATCAATGCACATGTACCCTGTGGATCCCTCCAGCTGCTGGGCTCAGACACCCCGTCTGCCAGTAGTTGGCCCTGGATCCCAGTCTCCCCAGTTGCTGGCACCAGAATGTGCAAACCCCACTCCAGCTGCTGGTACAACCCACCTCGCTCACAGCCGTGCACACACACATGGGCATCTCTTCGGCAGTCTCCCAGGTCACATCACCTACCCACCAGCTGGTCCAGCTGGATTGTTGCTAGTGTTCACATTCACTTGCACAACTGCGGCTGCTCGAGTTGCTGACACAGAGGTGTCTGTGGACCATGGCTGTATCCCTGTTGCAGCACAGAGACCCTCATACACACACATTTGCACAGGCTAGAGTCCCTCACCAAGAAAAAGAGTTAGAAATGGAGTTTAATGAGAACACAGGACAGACTGCAGTGGTCAGGCGCAGGGTGTGATCCCGCCAGCGTACCAACAAGTAACGTTTACGAGCAGTTGACTCCTTTTATCTCCTTATCCCTCTATTTTCCCTTTGCTTTGTTGTTCCTCCGCAAACCACCATGATCTCTCCCTTTCCCTAGTTTTGGTTCCTGTCTTAAACATCTCATAATAAGTCTTGCATTGCCCTACATCCATCATGTGTTCCATGCCCCTGGGCAGTGACATCCCTTAGTTCAAGAGGTGATCTGGAGACCTGTTCCTGATGACCCATGGGAATTGGTGTCACACCTGGACACAGGCTGAGGACAGCATGGAGAGGGGCCTGAACCGGGTGTCCCTTCCTCTGGGTCCTTAAATTGGGTTCCTGCCTGCCTTTGTGCCTCTGTTCCACTCTGGGCTTTTGCTGGTGGACTGATGGCTCCTGTGATGGGCCTGGGAGTAGCCAGGCCTCCCCTCCCCACCATTGTCTCTCAGTGCTCCTCTGTGTGTGTGTGTGTAGCTTTTGATCCCTTAACCTAACATTAATTACATGATTATTGCTATCAGGGTTCATGAGATGATGCTTAACACGTGTTTTGCAATTCATACTTAAGGGAAATATCTAAAAGAACATACCATACCATACCTAAATTACAAATATTTCCATAGATCTAGTTAGTTTTTTCAGAGTTAACAGTGCTTCTTATGTTTCTATATCTCATCAGCTCCTAGAAAAATATATAATTCACAGTATTAGATGGTGAACCAGATTTTCAAAGACAAGCAACTTTGATATGGCATCTGTAATATGCATTTAGATATTCTAATCTACATGCAGCATATAGGCTATACCTTTTGTTTAGACCACTGATTTAAACTTATCTATTAACATCTTTAATAGGTGACAATATTTACCAAAAAATGTTTTATGTAAGAGTGGCATAACAGCAAAATAAAAATAAAAAGCATCAGTATTCACTGGCTAATAAAAGAAGAAAATGCACAGCTCTAGGTCTCAGAAATAGAATAGAAGTTGGTTTAAGCTGTTATACAGTACAAGAAAAAATCATGTTTACTAAAAAAAAGGCTGGAAAAAAAGTCTGTGTCTTTAAGTACATTCATTATTGTATAACCCCTGAGGCTGTATAGCTACACAGGGAAAGCTTAAGGCACATTGGAATTTTAGCAGTCTGAATAGCTAAAAGCTGTTGCTGTGGGTTGAATTCATCCTTCTCCCTTGAATACCTTTTTTTGAAGTCGATGGGGAATGGTTATTCATGAAGGTAATGCAGCTTAAACAACTCTTGCCTTCTCCTGCACGGTTACATGAAATGAGTTTCTGTTATCCCTGCTGAAGGGGTGGAGGGCAGTGACTGCTATTGAAGGAGAGAAACTGAATTTCTTGTAGCAGCAGCTATTGCTGTCTCATCCCTTGCCCCTTTTTCCCTTTCCTCTCCCGACCCCAGCAGTAGTCTGGCTCACCATGTTGTGCAGCAGCTGCAAACCAGTTTGAGAGAGGAATGCTATGTCCTGCATAGCACAATACAGTCAGCATAATTTTCATTATTGCTTATGTTTCTTTACTCTTGATTTTATGCTTAAATCTTGGCAGATATTCTCCTATGGTTTTTTAACTAATTTTTACAATCCTCAAGTATACTTCGGGTTTCACGCATTCTTTAAGACAACATGCACAGTTTGGATATGCTTATGAAGAGCCCACTTGCCTACAAGAGTACAGATATGTAGGAGAATGCATAATTGCACTTCATAGTATTCAAGCATTAACATGGAGAATGTGAACATCTTCCAGAGGGTCCCTAAGGCTGTAAAGAGAAGAGCTGCAATACTTAGTATGATGGAAAATTCAGCAAAGTTTGAGAATTGCAGTGTCATGGTGAAATGAAATCATGTGTGCAGGCGGCCATGTGGATTTTCAAAAGCAGCATTTACCTGCAGCCCAAAATCAGCATCTAAGAAATGCATAGAAAATAGTTCTGATGAGATGTGTAGGAAATCGTCAAAGCACAGAAGATAAGTCATAAATGCCTCCTTTTTTTAAGATCATGGAAATATCTCCAGTTAGCATTGATTCTTAAGCTTTACTGAAAGGGTCAGATTGCCTTTTGTGTCCACTCCATTTAAGTTAATATTTTTATCAGCAGCAAATTTCACTTGTGTATTTATCACTTTTATACTCATTTAGCTTACATTTCTTATCCTAAAAATGACAATTGTTTTAGCAGTTTTAATTTTCCAAAATGCAAATTTATTTGATGAACAAGTCCACAGTCCTTTAGTGTATTAATTAAAGTATAAAATGTCTGTGTTAGAATTCTCAATCCTAAGGCTGCTATACCTCCAAAAACATAAAACAGTTAAACAGGTGAATGGAAATTCCAGTACTTCTAAACTGGAACAGAAAGCAGCGTGCTGTACCACCTGTACCCTCATCTCTCACATAACATTGCTGGAGCAGCAACCAAACTCTCACTATACAGAATACCTTTTGCAAGGGAGTTGTATTCTATATCCTTTTAAGGATGACATTAATGTAAATAACTTACCAGTGAAAGGCTAAATCTATGCATTCAGAATTTTATAATACTGTCCTTCCAGGTAATTTTTCTAGAGTAAAGAATCTTTAATTCCTTCAATTGAGTTAGTTTTGCTGTTTTCTTTCCATTTTCACAGGCATTGCCTAGCCTTTTCAGTTGCATAGTACTTTTACAGCTTGGTGTTATTTTTCAGATTTAGTGTGAATTACTTCTCTTCTTATTGCAGCTGAAGCATAAAATTCTGGGCGAGATGCTCTAGACATGATGCTTTGTCATTTTATGTACTCGTAGAGTTATCATCTATCCCTACACCTTATTTTCAAGAATTCAGTAGAAGAAAAATGCCTTTCACTATCAAGATGTGGATACATTTCCCCATCTTGTCAGCCACTTTTAGTGCAGTATAAAATAAGAGGGATCAGGAGCACAAACACGTTTTGTTGCATAGAGACGCCTGTGGGGTGAGTCAGAATCCAGCTGAGATGCCACCTTCCCCAAGTTACTGACTTTCCAAAGTTGCAGTGGTTCAAGCCCCCATCTGCTTGGAGATGCCTGCAACAAGATGTGATCATTTCATTTTATTCAGAGTTGACATAGCACTTAGGGATATGGTGTAGTTGGGAACTGTCAGTGTTAGGTTAATGGTTGGACTGGATGATCTTCAAGGTCTTTTCCAACCTAGATGATTCTGTGATTATGTGATTTGTCCTCTGGGCCCCTGCTGTCCCCCGATGCTAAACTGATAGTCAGGCAGGAGAAGTCATTCCTTTTCCAGTCACCTTCCAAAATTTGCAACTCCTGTGTGTTCCTGGCAGTGCTTTCTCATGCAAATTCTTGGATAGCCCTCTCGTCCCTCATCCAACTTCTACCATATATTGATCCTCACTGTGTTTCAGTAAAGCGCTGCCCACAGAGCTGCCTGGCTTTTAATTAGTAACTACAGCCTCCAAGTGCCAGTCTTGTAGGTACTTTGGAAGTGTGTGATGGAATTGTTTAATGCTCCCAGAAAAGCAAGTGGAGGCCAGAAGCAAACGAGGTAGCACAAACTTCTGCCACGTATATTTTTTTTTTCTTAGCAGCTACAGCTACACTGGTGGTAGAAGGGGACCCATTCTCTCGCCCTGGAGCTGGGTGGCACAGCACAGCTCATGTTTACCTGCCTAAACTCCCACCCCTTTTTCCTTCCCCAAACAGGGTGGCCAGGTGTCAACTTTCTCCAAATAATTCCTGATGTGTTCTGTCTCCTAAGACATGTCAAGGCTCTGGGAAAGTGTTGGTTGGCCCAGATCAAAATGGTGCTAGTGAGCAAGATAACAGCTATACAGCAGTGGTGATCACGGAGCTCAAAACTGCCTTCCAGTCTTGTTTGGTTTACAAGCAGAGACACAGCTGGAGAACATCATCTGCAAACCTTGAAGTTATTCTTAATTCTTCCCAGAGATTACATCTTTGGTTATTACACAGCATATTCTTTCCCTTCTCAAGGTATATCTGCTGTGGCACACCCAGTGAATGGCATCAGTATTTGTTCTGCATGGGCCTGAGAAGGAATCATATCTCTTCCATGCCTTCCACTAGTTATGTATACTAAATCATCTTTATCTGCTGTCAGTTTAGACAGGTTCTGGGTATACTAAAGACTATATGCTGCATATTTGCTGCAGACGTCACCTGCATGGACTCTGCTAGTTCTATCGGTTTCTGAGTGGGACAGCATTAGTTACAGCTGATGTTTGGCTCCTCCAGTGTTACTGGTTTTGTTCTATATGTTTTAGCTTTGATAGCAGCAGTCTGAAAACAGCATAGGCTGTGGTTTATCAGACATTAAGTTATGTTTGTGAATCTATTTGCAGTTTTATTTTTTTTGTCCCCTTGAGGTTGTATTTTCTCATAGATGCGTAGCAGTCTACCAGCTCAGAAGCCACAAGAACACAGGCTTGAAGTAAGCAAGATGGATCTGCACTAAGCTAGCTCAGGTCCATGGGCTTTGGGAGTTCAGGCTGCATGAAAGCACTTATGCTGCTCTGGAAATGGAGCTGTGTAGAGATAGGTCTGAACCTGAACCTTAGGCCAGCTCCCATGTCTTTGGATATACAATAGCACAGTTATTCCACAGCCCTCTACAATGTCTTAACAAATAATTTAGACTTATCAGTGTCAAAACAGTGTCAGTCTCCAGAAGATTCAACTGCTTATAGATGCACAGAGCTAAGACGGATAGGTGGTCAGTAATTGAGGCCTCAGCAGGGCACAAAACAAACACCCGAGCAAAATCACCCTAAATGATCCCAGCAGATCTTTGTTCTCAGTGCTGAAGAAGGAAGCAGGTACCCTCCACATCCTTATCAATCTGACCCAGAGAAAATTTTCTCTTTGATTCCTAAGCAAGAATAATTGGTTCCGCTGATCCAGTAAGTACAAAGACTTCTATGCATGCAAAAAACTAGGTATTCAAGATCCCAGTGCCTGTCCTTACTACAGTTGTTGCTAGTATCTGCTACTTTAGAAGAGAATGAAAAGAACTTAAAAGTTCATTTGACCAGTTTTAAACTGGGGGAAATTATTTCAGCCATTTCCCAAGTAAATGAGTAGCTCAAACTCTGAAGCACGAGGTTTTGAGTTCCTCAACACTCTTGTCTTTTAGAAGCCAAAACTGAGTTTTGTTCTGAAGAGATTTGCTCTGTTTGCTTAACAGATTTCTGAGGGCCACCTTAAATAATCTTCCCTGTCTTGAATACTGTCTTGCTCTGTATGGTCTTAGTTCAGCAGTGGCTCTATCACAGCAACGTTTGTTCAGGCTAATCACAGCAAGATTTGGCTGTCCTATTTACTAACATTATTTGCCACACTTTGTCCTAAGACTCGCAGAGATGAGATCTTGCCCAGTTTTTTTGCAGACAGGAAGAGACTGCATCGTGATGAGCATACATCCTTCTAGAGAAACTGGTTGGATTATTCAAGGATGTTTGCAGCAGCTTGTGTGAGAGAACTTCACATCCTGAATGCAAATACTAGGTGTGCAGTAATCCTGTTTCCTCTAGTATGTAGGTGGTGAGATGGAGTTTCAGCTTCTGCCAGAGGTCTGCTGGGGTTTTACTGATGGTCTCTGAATGCTGACTGTTGCTGACTTTTGCATACACTCTCTCTTTTTGAGAGAGATGTTTTGGATGCTTACACACTGCTTGGCCTGTGTGTAAAAGTCATTAAAATTTGGCCTGTGGAAAGAACAGCCCGTAGTGACAACGATAAATGCTCCGAGGCTGTCTGCCTGTTCCAGCCAACTCACACAGGCCAGAGGGCAGAAACAGAGAGAGGAGATGGTATGTTCCCAGTGTGACACCTGGAGAGGCTGTTGCAGTAGTGACAGCGTCCTCTGAGCCTAACTGGGCAGTGAAGTGGGGCAACTCCACTTCTTTTGCACTAACATGCTATTTAAGTACAGTTATTTATCATATTTAATTAATTTTTTAACATCAAATCCACTCAGGTTGGTTAAGAACCTTAGGACTTATCTTGGATTCCCCCCAGCTTCTGTTTAGTAAAATAAGCATAGGATAACACTTCGAAAGTCTTAAAAGAGCAGAAATGGTCATGATGTAAAAAAAGAACATGCAGCAAAAAGGACAAGGGAACAAGAAGAAACAGATGGATATTATCCGTGCAAAAATGGTGACAAAAGCATAAATACTAATAAGTAAGAGAAGTGCAATGCTGAAAATTTAAAAGGTGGTTAATAAGGCACCTTTGAAAATGCTCTGCATTATTTGCTCTAAGATTTTGCTTCATTTGCTGTTCAGTCATCAGTAATGACACTTTTTTTTTTTTTTTTTCCTGCTATCCAGCAGTTTAGACAGTGAATGTTTTCCGTAGGTTTTTGGCTAACTTTCTCACCTCAGTTAGTTTATTGATGCTGCACTGATGACCTCTGAATGCAGAGATGATTCCCTTTCTACTGTTATTGGTATTGACCAAGTCACTTCAGAGTCTCTTGTACATGCTACACACGTAGTCCCCTAAATCTAGTTATTTTCTCTCTGGTACATTATTTCAGCTTCCATTGAGCTGCATTAGCTATAAATATTCCTGAGTCAAATGCTGGGGTTGCACACGAGCAGATCTGGCCTGCCTGGGACAGTGTGGGAGCAAGCAGCAACCTTTGTAAACATATTCTGAGTCCTCTCTGGACCTACCTGTGTTGTCAGTCCTGGCCTTTGTCAGTAACCTTTAAGCTCCTGCTCAGTTAGAGCAGAGTGCAAATAAAGATCCCACTTTGCGACACCCCTTTCCTCAGCAGTCAGTGTTAAACCAAGCTCTGCATTCCAATTGCCTGATGCAGGGCTTGGATGTGAGAATGCTGATGGGTCTCGATTGACAAAGCTCTGCTGCTTTCCCTGCTCTGATGGGAGGAGGCCATAGGCAGCAGAAGGTGTGCTGGAGAGCCATGTTCAGCCCTGCTGGAGCAGCCCCGCGGTGACTCCAACGCTCCTCACACTACTACTGGGCTAAGAAATTATGGCAGCTGCACCCAGCCTGTCCTCTCTGGAAAAAACATGCTCCTACTTTCACAAGGGATTTGGATACTTTCCGTGTCACAACCTTCTGATGATGTCCATATTGGTACTCTCCAAATTCCACTGACTCTTCACAGATTGGATCAGCTGGATAGACTGTTGTGTCTATGTTAATTAAAAGCTAATCTGCAAAAATATGAAGGAGCAGGGAAACAATGAAAGAGGAGCCCCAATAACCCAATCAGAGCAAATAGGACACCGTGGCCCAGCTCCTCGTGGAGCTGTCACAGGACAGCTGTTAGCCCCAGTGTCTAGGTGCGACAGTGACCAGGTGGGTCAGTGGGAATGGCTCCCCAGTTCACCCTACAGATGGAGGGGATCACTGCCAGTAGGCTGTGGGTCTCATTATGGGATGCAGGGACAGAGCATTTTTGCATTGTGCAAGACTTACTATGGGATGTTTAGGGAAGGAACCAAAGGTGAAGGAAGGGAGGGGTTATAGTGGTTTGGCAGAGGAACAAGTGTGGGTAAATAGAGGGATAAGGTGATAAAAGGGGTTGATCGTGTGTTAACAGGCCGCTGGTCAGTACATGGCCACACCCTGTGCCTGACCCACATTGTCTGTCCACTCTTCTTCTCAACCTCCATTTCTAACTAGTTGAAGGGACACACATGTTCTGTGTGCATGTGGATGTATATGTGTGGAGGGACACCATGGATCACAGGGTCCCAGGTGCTTGTGGTGGAGCAGCTGGAGAGACTGGAGGGATCTCAGTACCAACTACAGGGCAAGAGGCTGTGGGTCAGAGGGGCCCAAGAGCAGGGGCAACTGGAGAGACTGCACTGTGTATGTATTTTGTGGGTGTGTATCTCAGTGTGTGTGATCAGGGGTCAAGCCAGGCTTGATAGTGATTGGGAGATGAGGCCGTAAGCCTGGGTTGGATACGGGAGAGGCTAGAGGCTGTGTGGCTCGGCTACTGGAGGAAGCAGGGAGTCCAAGTTGGACTGGAGAGAGATGTGTTTGTGCATGTGGATGGGTGATCTAGGGGCCAGCTACTGAACAGGCTGGGTATCTATGGCCAGTTACTGGAGGGATACATGATGCATTTTGTGCTAAATTGCTTTCATCCTGGTCAGCCAGAGCGGGGAGCAGGATCAGGATGTTGGTGCAGCTTGTGTTTGCCCAACTGCTGTGTTTTCAGTCTGTGTTGATCTGCATGGCTGGTTATGGATATATGTATATATGCATTGTATGTATGTCCATACACCTCACAGCTGGATGGATGTGGGGATGTGGTGCTACAGCACCTTTGCCTCTGTCAGGCTACCAGATTCAGCAACCTCCGACATAAACCACAGCTATATATTTTCAAATATCATTCCATGGATTTTTAAACAGCATTATGGCTTTTGTGTAGGCAGTGGTTTTCTTGGTGATCTCGATGAAGATTTAACTTCAATATCTTTACAAATGAATTATTTAGATATCTTGCACTCACTTTTGGTCACTCTTAACAAAACTAGGTCACAGAATTGTTTTCTGCATAGATAAATCAATATAACCATGTGTGCTGTGTAAATGAAACCATATACTTCTTCTTGAAAAGTGCATGCAATTGTTTCTTTTAGTAATGTGGTTGTGGTCTTTTTAAATCTGCAGAAGTCTCCGGAGAAGGGATTCTGCTCTTTTGCATTACCCGAGGTGACATATACTCACATAACATGGGGGCAGTTCCTTGATTCTGCTCTTTTGCACTACCCAAGGTGACAGATGCTCACATAACATGGGGGCAGTTCCTTCTCTGGGCATCCCTTCTCTCCATATTCACATACGGGATGTACTAAGCCCTGAAGCCATAAGCCATGGTCATCCTGAAAAAGATAAAACTTTCATATCTCCTTCTGGGAGTTGCAGGCATATCTATTACTGCATGATGAGGTAATTGATTTTTCACTATACGTTTGCTGACCAGTGTCAAAGATCCAGGCAACCACAATATTACCAGAGTTAAAATGAATGAGAATAAATGTGAAAATGCTGCTCTATAATTACCAGACTGGTATGGTACCTGACAGCAAAGGACTGCTGAAGGCAGTCCTTGTGGGGGTGCAGGGAGAAGGGACTGTGCATGTTGAGGGAAAGCCATTTCTTTATGCAAACTCCCAGAGCAGACACTGCTATCCCTAGGGAGACACTGAGCATCCATTCAGGTGGTGGTGTACATTTTTTTTTTTTTCTATTCACAGGTATTGAAAGAAATGTAAGGATAAAGAGCAGAGGTGAGCTTGGAGTGTTAGAGTCAAGCCAGAAAGGTTATTACAATTTTTTGAGAAACAGATTGAAGTATTAAAGTTTCTGAAAAGCGATCTACAGTAACAAATGCTCTTTCCATCCCCAAAATGTCTGACACAGTTCCTTCCATTCTCATTAACAATTGGTATTACCTGGTATTACCTCTTAGATAGTTTGTGAAAACAGTACCAGGAAGATAGCGGTGCCCAGATTCTCATTAATGATAGGCACAATTTGGATAATTTGGTGTGAGGCATGATGGGGTATCTTAGAGAACTGAGGAGCTAAGAGTTAAAGCAAAAGTTGGAAAATCTATGGTTGTTTGCCTTTGCACTTTTCTGCTTCAGAGTGATGCTCCTCTGTATCTGCAGTGCTCTTTTGCAGGCAAAGTGCAGTCGAAATGCATGCAGTTAAATTGGCTTCTTTTGCACTTTTTTCTTAAAAACTAGGACTGTTGGCCTTCGTGTTGATAGCTGTGAAAGTGGCACCCTTTGGTTTGTGTTGACTATAAACTAGCATAATTCAGAAGGCTGCCATTTTATTTCAGCCTTCTAAATTCAAAGTTTTCCTTGTAAATTGCTGAAAGTTTTCTCCCGTAATTTATTTTTTCTTTCTACTTTCCTGGCACTCTGGTTTGTAATCCATTTTTGCTTATTTCTTATTTCCTATTTCTTACAAACCTGTTTCTTACTTATTTTTCTGATCTAGCTAGGCCTTTTAAAAATTTTAATTTAGGGATTTTTTTTTTATCCTTCAGTATACTGCATCTTGCTTAACAGTATCTTGTGACAAAGCATTCAGCAGCTTAACCGCATTGTAAGAAGAACCATCTTATGCTTGTTTCAAACATGTCATCTGTTTGAGTCCCCCAATTTCTTATACTGGAAAAGGCTGAAGAGTTGATCTCAGTTCACCCTCTCCACGCCATTTATGATTTTATAAACCTTTGTCACACCTTTACCTATCATCTCTTTCCCAGGCTGAAGAACTAGAAATTTATCTTTCCTTATTTAGAAGCCATTCTATACCTTTGATCTTCCTTATTGCTTTTCTCTGATCTGAAAGGAGTACACAATATGAAAGCACAGTCTGTAAGACTGAAAATCCATTAATACCTCAAACCATGCGTGTTTAGTAAGGAAGCAGGTCATTGTAAACAGAGAAAAAAAAAAAGATGAGCCTGATCCTCAAAGCAAGCAGAAATTAGCTGAGATCTCACTAGTGAAGGAAGTGAAAGATCTATGACCTCACCCATGTAATTTTGAGGTGAAGACAAAATATTTTGCTTAACAAAATGTATATGATTCTATGGTTTGTGAAGGAGACCCAAAAGAATTGTTATGCATTTATTAGAGTGAAGTAAGAGAAATAAGTATGTTCACTTTTCATGTCAGAAGTTAAAATGTTGAGATCTGCTTGTATTAAAAATAATTCTAAAGAAGAAAAGAGTGACTGTGATTATACTGCATTACGGTAAATCCTGAGCAGTTAAGATTGTTTCTGCAGCGCTGTTGCTTATTGGTTTATTTTTTTATTATTATTATTAAATTATTATTATTTGAACAATGCCAATTCAAGAGTTGGGAAGCTGAATCTTTAAAGAAAATTTATGCTTCTATACCCATATTACTTGGGATGTGGGAAATGAAAATCTGTATTTAGGAGCAGACAAAAAAATCCTTCCTAGACTAGGAGGAATAACTTCATATTCCTGTTTTTCCTAAAAGAACCGTATTACTCTTTAAAAAAATGTATCCACCAAAAAGACATATAAATGGTCCTGAATTCAAAAAAAGAAAAATTGCAGTGTATCTGAATGATAATGGAATTAGTGTCTCATTAACTGGATGCCAGAAGAAGACAATGATAATTGTGTAGCTGCTGATAAGAGAATTTTCAGAATGCATTATGGATGTTGTGCCTCATCTTGACAAATTCAGTTCACAAAGGCGCAATAAGCAGTGTCTCAAAGGGGTGTTATGTTTCAGATATTAGTCTTCCTTTAACAACTGTCCAGGCATGGATCAAAGTAGAACTGCAGCATGTATGGCTTGAACCTCATACGTATTTCCTTGAACTCAGGCTTGCAGATCTGTTCATATTATGGATACCAGATAGTTCACAGTATTTTTCAGGTAAAATTCGTGGTATATTCTGTGGTGCTTAACATTTTAGCAGTGATGACATGTTTCCCATTATATGAGGTCATACATATTTGTGTATGTATGTGTGTATATAGAGAGTATGCAAAATTAGATATATAAAAATTATGTAGATAAGTATATATATTTTTCCCTCTTCCTACACATGTAATTTTAGTAGCAAATGAAAGGCTCTGGATTATACTGTTGTGTTTCAGCTGTGGTTAGCGAGGTTTTTTGGTTAGGTTTGTGTGTAGGTACCTTCCATTTTAGTTCAGTGAATCCAGCTGGAATTAAGCACATCTGAATATCACAGGACTTTTTAGGAGTCTGAACTCAAGTACAGAAGTCTTCTTTCTGTGCATCATGTTCATCAACTTCACGTACTTTGCCATGAGGTGAGCAACAGACCATCAGGTTTGATTACTCATAGCTTAAAACACAGACCACATGATGAATGCATTGTTGCCTCTGAGAGTCAGACTATCTGGAGGGGCAGGATAGGTTTAGACGAGCAAGTAGCGTATATATCTCCTACACAGATTGAGAGTGTTGATGTGCAGTTTTCCTTTACTGCCATTTACAGCATTTTAGTGTGGGGGAGATAGCAGAGATAAGGGACAGTGCTAAATCCTAGTGTACATGGAAAAATAATAATTTCTGTTTAAAACCCTAGGTATTTTTAATAGCTGGTAAGTCTCCTGCACTCTTACATTTACATAAGTAAGCTTTTGGAAAGAGAGCAGCAAATACCATTGGTACTCTATTGTGGCAGGCAGCTTTGCCTGTTCTGTTGTTTTGGGTGGTTTTGTTTTCTCCCTTCCTTATAATGCTGTAGAGAATCAAATTAAAAGACATTCAACAGAAGTTAATTATCTTCAACTTTTTGAGAAGTTTGTTGAGCTGGATAAAAAAATTGAATCCAAAGCTGTATTCAGTTACATAACTATTTTAAAATACTGTATTTTCTAAAGATAGATTAGTGATTACATTTCATTAGTGCCAAAGTGCCATGCTATGTTGCTTTGGGATTCAGAAGAGCTGACCTGTATCACTGGCTTTGTCTCCTGAAGTCCTGTTGATTTATTTGAAGTCCTCTGAAGTATCATCTTTCTGCTATATGTATGCCTTCATTTCTTCTATTTTCTTATTGGCTAAATGCTGATCTTAATATTTACCTTCGTACTGTTTGACCTCAAACATGCTATATAATGTTTGTAACATACTATAATATTTTGAGGAAGATTATTGCAGAGGAAAAGATCAGATCTAGAGTGGAAAAAGAACACCTTGTATTTGGCCGTATTCTTGTCTACTCTCAATAGATCTCATGATTATCATTATTGTGTATTATTTTAAGATCTTTCCTATGGTACATAAAAAATCGTCCTGCTTTCTTAAAGTTTTTTAAAAATCAGTATAACTTAATGGGTTTCCGTATTGTGATTTTGTTTGTTGTCGTCTTCTACACTGTGGGGAATTTAATTACTTTTCACCTGGAACAGGAGGTGCATTGTATCATCAGTATGAGCCTGGAAATTATTATAACCCTTACTTGTCCAGGGCCAGAAACTGCCTTAGGGTCTTAAGTGTGCTGATCAAGCAGAAGTAAAGGCTAATGTATAGATTGCAAAGCCAGAAGGAGCTGCAAGAATCATCTGGTGCCATAGTATATAGTATGTGTCCTGTATAGCTAAACTGAATCAGTTTTCATTTGCACTCTAGCATTGGCTTGCCCACTCTGAATCTTGGCCTGCTGTGGGCCCACAACAGTTCTTGTGGACCACCATCCGTCTTTGTTATTGAACTTCTAGTTTAAAATACCATAAAATCTGGTTGCACAGACTAGCTCTGATCATCTTACTGTAAGTTTGCAAGACCACCGTAACAAATGGAGAATGGTTCAGTAGCCCTCTTGCTACAGCTGTGAAAACATGGAGCTCCCACACAAAACACCCTAGGAAGTCTGTCTTGTAGTCACTGAGCCAGGGCTGGATTGCTAAATGGACCACCCAGTGGTGGGTCGCGGAAAATCTGTGAGAGGCTGGGGCTTTTTTGCCGTGTGAGCTGCATCACAGTGGCCTTGAGAGGAGGAATTGCTTTACTGACTTACTTAAAGGCAAGACATGGGCTCCAGATGGTTACGACTGCTTTGTGAGATGCATACAAACTCAAGGAGGGGGAAGTGATTGGCAGAAGGAAACAGGATGAGATGAGTCAGAATAAAACAATCGCTGCCAGACATGACCGAAGTGCAAATAGGCTGTTTCAATGTAAATGAACTGCGACCAAATTTTCAAAGATATTTGTGTGCCTAAACACCACTTATGAATATTTTTTAAAGGGCTTTGATTTCCATGTGAGTTAGGTACAGATTTCCTGCTTGCCTTGCAATGAACTGTGAAGTTTTAGGAGCTAGTACTTCTAGAGTGGGGCACACTACCTGCAAGTCGTGGTGCTGAGTGGGCCTTTTGGTCTGAAGATTGACACAAGAAGAGGCTATTGGGGCTCTGAATAAAGTCTTACATAGAAATGTTTGATAACCAGGGGAAAAATGAGTAAGAAATAACCTAAGGTAGCCACCTGACAGTGATGCTCAGATCGATATTGTGTTCCTCACCTGACAATTCTGATAAAGGTTTCTGGCTCTCCCTCCATGCAGTAAGTGGTGATGGTGATTGCCTTTGACAACCTTTGAAGCAGCACAAAAAGAAGAAAAGCAAAATCTGTTTCTGCTCGTCTGTTACGGAGCTTCTACAGAGCCTGTATCCACTTTGACACTGCTATACCCACACTTTAAAATCCAGATTGATTTGTTTCTCTTAACATAGAGGAAACTGGATTTTCCTGTCAGAATCAAGGCTTACAGATGTTTGCTGTGATCTAGGTCATGCTGACCTTAACTAAAGACCAAATCACCATGTGTCAGGTAATGTCACACACTATTTTGATAGTACCCTGCTGCAGTAGTTCCTCAAAAAAATAGCAACTGAGCACAGCATAGGCAAGCTAAAAGCCATGCAGCTAACTTGTTTCCAAAACATCTTTATTCAAATGTGATTTAAATTTCCTCAGTTATGGAAACATTTCCCATGATATGATAGAACTTCCTCTAACTACCATAAACATGCTAGATGGGAGACAAATCTGGAGTATTTAATTTGTTTGTTTATTTTTAACAGCAGTTAGAGGCATGTGTAGTCTAAAATGCAGCACATGAAACTTAGACATTTGCCACCTACTATCCCTTTTGTTGTTTTGTTTGTTTGTTTGTTTGTTTTTCTCATGCGGTTCCTGTATTACTTCCTATTTTGTGCAGCCTGTAATTTCTTTCTTGCCTCAGGACCGCTCTGGTATGGGGTCTGGGCAGACTGCCTGGGGCTCACGGGAGGAGAGACGGGAAGTCACCGTGCTGTTACAGCAGGGAAAAGGTCATTGGCCTTGTTCAGCACCACCTTCTCCAGCTCCCTTACCCTGCAAGCCAGCAGGCACTGCTATGCCCTGTCACATGGTGCAGAGCAAGATGGTTGATGGCTCTGTACTTTGCTTAGTTTTATTCTACTTCTTCTGTCATGGATGTAAGATCATTAATTATTTTTGAAAAATAAGGACCTGTGCAGAACAGAAGTTGTTTGATGATGTGTGGGATATTTTTGATATTTCCAATATCAAGCTGTTAAAACAAGCTGACAATATCAAATGTGGAGAGCATAAAAATGATTTAGTGCCACAAAGTATTACTTCTGCGAGATGTTTAGAATCCAGGATTCATCTTACAGCCATGTCTATAACTGTAAGGCATTTTCTTAAACATGTCTGTGACAGTTTTTCTAACCACCTTGGTCAGCATCATGTTTCAGTATGAATCTTCAAGGCAGTTGATTTGCTTTCAATATTTGTCCCAATCACAAGTAATATAGAAGGTAATATAATTAATACAATCATTTCTGTATTTTAAAATTTCTTACATTTTTTTTTCTACTGTGAGATAATTTCTCAATAATTCTAACAAATTTTTTCACTGTCTTTGTTCAGGATATATAGTTGCACTAATCTTTGTATTCCCTTTGTACTTCAGTGCTTAATTATCTATCTGATACTAGTCTCTAGTTGTGGTAGGAGACAAATCTTTAGTTTTATCCATAACAGAAATTTTCAATGGACTTCCAACTTCTGCTGTGGTTTGTTTATTTTTAGATGTGTTTTTAACCATATGAAATTATAATGTGTTGGGTTGTGAGGTGGATTATTATTATTATTATTTTTAAATTTTTGTTTTAATTGACTACTGGTGGTTGTTTGGATTTATCCATTGAGCATTTTCAAACTGACTATAAGCATGTTGCTTGTGATGAGCTCTGTATTGAATATTAAATTAATGTTGAAAGACTGGTAGAGGATCATTTAAATATCTGATTAATATTGCCTACAATATAAAGTAGCAGGCAAGCATACAAAGAATTTATGAAAGAATAGACTGCTGAATAAAAGTTCATTAATCCCAGCTAGATCTTTTTTGAGATACTTTTAGAATCAATTTTAATTTGCTTTTAATGCATAGTCATTAAATATATTGATGAACTATTCTAACTCTGTTTTTATTTCTTACCAGTTTAATTCCTGCTAAGTTCTTTGTTTGATTATTCTTTGATTATTGTGGCATTTGTTTTAAAAAAGATATTATTTTAAGCCACATTCATTTAATCATTTATTGAACACACATAGCACTTTTTCACTAGCAAGAAATGTTGAAAAATTGCTAGTAAAGCTTACAGTATTTTAAAAGCATGGAGGAACTTACTATGTCTTTTTCGGCTAGGTTTGTCTATTGATTTTAAAAATCTGAATAGACCAATATTTGGTCCCCTCTCTTCTGATATTTAATAAGTGTGTGCCCATCACAGTCACCAGAAAGTGTCATTTCCCTGTCTATAATCTGCAGCTAAAGCTGCTCTTGGAACCCAGCTGGTATAGTAGCTCCCTTTAAAACGTACCTGATGACCCTTATTTTTACCCATTGAATGCCTGGATTATCTGTAAAGAAAGCAAAACATAAGGGTACTTCATTTAGTAGCAGTACAGCTTTGATAGTGTGTGTAAACAAAGAGAATTTTACTCTAGGCTTACTTTCCAAAGTCTTATAGTTATTTTTGCAGGGCAGGAAGTTAACACAAAGTTGAAGTGACCCGCATGGGAAAAGTGCCTGCATGGTGTCTACACACACTTCAAATGCAGTTTTGCTCCCTCAGTTCTACCTCCATTTAGAAGACAACAATTAGTATTTTTTACCTCCAAAATAATTCTGGAGATAAACACTTTAAAGATTATGTGCTTTCAGGTATTACAGTGAAAACAAGACAAAAGTAATTTTGTAGTCTTTTGTAGCATTTTGCATTACTCTGTAAATATCCTTCTGCGCTTTAAATACAGGAAATTCCAAGGAAAAAACATCTAACTTTGTAGCATTTGAGTTTAGTACCTTCCTAACATACTTGGCTCAGACAACTGCACCTATTCTGTCAGATCACTACTTTTGGTGGATAAGAGGAATGAAAACAGAGGCTGGTTTTGAATTTCTCTTGGTGCTCAGCACAGTTTTGCTGCCCAGCAATGAGAGAGCAGTGTGTGGCACAAACCTGAAAGAGTGACATTTGCCCAGCTGTACTTCTGTAGAAATTGGCTGATATATTGGATCTGTACATTTTCATTAGCCTGGCATGGTGCATTATTATATCCTTACTGTTACTGCACTTACATGTGTGTGTGAGGCTGTATCTACAGTTCTTTGGTCTAAGGTGCTGCAGGGTGCCATCAGCCTATAGGCGGTTGGCTGAGATACCCTCCATGTTCACTGTGGAACAGCTTGCTCCAGCTGAAGACCAGCCTGGTCACCAACCACATTGGTTGGGAGAAGACAAGGACCAGGAAAAACAGCCTTACTAAGCCTGGGCTATCCTGTCACCAGCACAGCAGTGGAATGGTTAGGGAAAAATACATATAAAACAACAATGTAAGAATATTATAATAATTTCCAAGCCTACTCCCCCAGCTTCTGGCAATGCTTAGCATCACATGCCAAGAAACTGCACATTTTGTCTGTCGTATATGCCTGTTTCATTGATGTCCTCTAGATCTTTTCCTGTGAGATCAGTGAACAGTCAATCCCGGCTTACTCTGTGCTCTGACCTTCCAGGAGCATGTCAGTCTTCATGTTCCCACACTATTGTCCTTTTTCCAAGCTGAAAGGTATTCCTCATAGCTCTTCTCTCCATACCCTTTTTTTCCCTTGTTCCACTCCTTTTGAGAGGCATGATCATGCTATGCTGTTACACAGTGGCATATTTGGTTGACTGCTATCAGCTATATAAAGCACGTCCAAGCCTGGGTGGTTTCCCATATGGCAGTAGTGGGATTCAAGCTAAACTATACTCATGATCCTGGAGTAACTCTTCTGTAAAAGCATTCTGTACACCTCAAACTATGTTACCTCAAAACATACATGGCTGCCCATGGTGTACAGCTACAGCTACATCCTGGAGAGGAAAACAGCATCCCAGCATGTTCTCTGTGACGTCCCAAAGGACATCTGAGAGGAGAATTAAGGGGAGAGGAGTGGTAATAGGATTGAGAGTTACGTGCACTGGAGCATGTGATATATTTTGGGAAGCGTTGCTAGGATGCTGTAGTGTGCTGACAGTGATGAATGACCACTGCTTTACTGTTGGACTTTGTGTCCTTGGTCGAAGAAGTTTATTTTGTAAGGCTTTAAAATTTGGTTTTGGTCTTGCAGTTTTGTGGTTAGCCATTTGCCATACAGATCCACCTTTAAAGGGTACACAGTATGATCTGTAACACACCAGTGTCTCTCAGCTATCAGTCGTGCTCATTAGTTGCAGGCTGTGCAACTAATCTGTAGTTTCTGTCTTTTAGTAAATGGCAGTGCAGCTCATTCTTTGCTAAAAGGATGTTTTGGTTAAGCTTTTACCAAACTAATAAAATAATGCTTTTTAAACACGATGTGTTTTGATTAAGGGGGAACAACTATTATTCATAAATGAGCACTTTAGATGTGATTTGCTTCTTAGGATTTTAGGGTTTCTTTACAGCAGTATTAACTGTTTGATCATTAAAAAATATTTAGGATTAGATAGGTATATTATTTTTTAGTATTTTTAGAATTTTATCTTTTCTGATTTTAAATAGGTTGTTTTCCCAAACTAAATGTAGCATTATTTAATTATATATATTGTAACATTATCTCTATTGTTTGCAAACATATAAGTTACTGCAGTTACATGAAAATTAGTGAAAGATTTGATGACTGTATTAGTCATTTTATGTCACTTTAAAAAAAAAAATTGTTTCAACATATTTTGTAATTTGGCTTTCCTAGGAAAATAAGTCTGAAGGTACAAAAATCAACTTTCCTAGTAGTTAGCACCGGTTTGCTGAAGTTCCCAATCTTATATCATCTGTGCAGTTTAGAAAATGAGCTTATACTTAGTAGTATTTCATGTGACATTGCTGGCTCATGGCTTTCTTCAGAAGCTCCGTGGCACTTGGCTTGGGGCTCAGGAAAGCCTGAGCTCTTCGAAAGGGAGCAGATAAGGGACAAGACAGCAGGCATGAGGCCTCACTGCCGAGATCCCAGTCCCACAGCACCTGAGCAAGGCGAGTCCAGATAGTAACCAGGTTCAACCAAGAATCAAGATCATAAGGCAAAATCATGACAAGGAGACAGGTGCAAGGTTAAGCCAGAAAGTCAATCCATAGGTCAGGATCATGTCCAGCAATTGCTGGGCACATCCACAGTGACAAGGCAGGGCTGAGGTGAAGTCAGTCCACGGGTTGAGGTCCAGATCAAGGGTGTCTGTGGTCAGGCAACTGGAGACCAGCTGTTCCTCCAGCACAGCTCAGGCAAGAGCTAAAGGCTATGCTTAAATAAAGCTTCCAGGCCTGTGGACATAGGTGGAAGCCGCAGCTGAATGACTGTTAGGCTGTTAGGGTTTATCAGTGTGCTGAAGGCCCTGACACATCTACCACCCTCTTCTCATCCACAAAACCAGTCATTTCATCACATAAGGCTGTCAGGTTGTTCAGGCATGATTTCCCCTTCATAACTCCATGCTGGCTAATCCCAGTCAAATTCTTGTCCTTCATAGGGTTGGAAATGGCTTCTGGGATGATTTTCTCTATCACTTTTCCAGGGATCAAGGGGAAGTTATCTTCCTTGAAGATAGGAGTCCCTTTTGCTTTCTTCCAGATCTCAAGAACCTCTCTTGATCACCATGACCTTTCAAAGATAATTGAGAGTGGCCTTGTAGTGATATCAGCAAGCTCTCTCAGCTCTTGTGGTTGCATCCCATCATACCCTTGAATTGGACCTTCAACTGGAGCTCTGCTGAGGTCTCTAACAACCTAATGAGGGAATTGGTTGGATCTTTTGCATCTGAGATCATGTCCAGGCATTCTGATTTAGAAAAAACAAAGAAAAGTATATTGATCTGGATTGTGTAGTATGCAAATGTGGAGAGAATATAAACCAAAAGACAATTTTTGATGTGAAAATGGCAGATTGCTTTTGAAAAAAGCACCATTTTGTTAACAAGAGAGAACCACATTCATTCCTATTACAACATTACTGATTTTTGTGGTGGCATAGGTAAGACATTGGCTCAGAATGCTTCTCCAGTTTCAGAACTAATGAAGTTCCTTTTCTGTGCTAAACTCTTGCTAACAAAGAGAGCACTTCAATTTTATTTCCTTCTCTCTTTAGGATAAAGTCAGACACTAAAGGATATTTTCACATTATCTGAGAGGCTATAGCTTCCCAAACCAAAATGGGATGAAAGAAAGAATGTTGAGATTTTGTTGGAGAAAAAAATACTTTTTCCAGGAAATAATCCCTGGGGCTCTGTAGCAGTGCTTGTACAGTTAGCATGCACTGCCTTAGTGTGTTTTCTGGAAACATTTTTCTGTTATTTGGCAGGCAGTAAGTATGTTCAGCACAGTGCTAACTATAGAAACATCTATACACATTTGTAACTGCAGTGGAGATACATCTGCCCTCAGCCACACAGACAATGTTGTCAACTCCACAAAACACCAAAAAAAAGGCATACAAGTGTTTTCTTCGTCAGCTTATGAAGTAGTTTTGATGAGGATTCTTTCAGAGTAGGAACAGAAGAAGAGTAACAAATATTTACTTTCTGTCAAGCATAAATTTCTATTCATTGATATTTTATTTTACATCTGGGTCTGCGTTTGCCTTGCTAAAGATGGTTACCTCATGCACAGCTTATGCCTCTGTTAGCACTGATTCAGGATTTCAGGACTGATTCAGCCTCTCAAACCTTTTTTTCAGTGCTGCCCAGCTAGCTGTCTCTAATAGCCATTACTCTTGCTGCTGCTTTCTTTTACTGAAGAGTGCCTTGTAAAGGACTACTTTGAAATATTTCACTGTCCACTTTCACGTTACCTCCGCAGACACTATCTACACTACCTGCACAGTGCAAACTCAGATATCTTTCTCTACTACAGAAGTGGACAAGTGGAGATGGAGGAGGATGAAGAAATCTGTAGGAAGAAAAAAGAAAGTCACAATTTTGAATGCATACATGAGAGCAAACCAAAGAAACCTCAGGGCAACCAACTAAAAAGTCTAAACAAAGTGACTGAATTAGGGAGCACTAACAAAACCCAAAGCAGGAATTTTTTAAGCTTTGACCAGAGGAAACAAAGTTCCTTACTCATTGCAATCCTCTTCTGGCACTCTAAGCCATTGCTCATTTTGTCCCTCTTCTGGGATTTTAAGCAATGAAGTGTTGGGAGTGTCTACCTGTGCTATTGTGTGACTCTTACATGTGGCTCCCCTCATGCTGACTTGGGGCCAAAATTTAAAGAGCTCTCCTGTGAGCTGCTGATCGTATTCTTTCTCATGCTTTTGCTTCATGAACTCCTGATGGCAGGGGCCAAACCTGTCTTTGTGCTCTTGGAAAAGCCAGACCTACTGGTGTTGACCGCCTAAGTGGCCATTCAGAGACTGGAGTTTACCTTATAAATCCTGCCTGAACATTTTGAAGTCTTCTTTTACAGTGTCCATAGTTATTTGCCATGAAGTCTGTTGTTTGGAGTCTCAAGGCAGTCTTGGAACATCTTAATCAAATTAATTTGTAGAAAAAAAGGGAGAAAGCATGCCAGTTTCTGTTAGGACCTGGCAACACATAACACACTGAATTAACACTGTACTAGGCTCCTGTGACACCAGTACCCAAATACTAAGTTCTTCAACTTGTGCATGGATATGGTCAAAGGTGAGTTTGTTAGCAGGCTGTCTCAGAAAGCTGCTTGGAGAGTTCTGTGCAGAGTGATAAACTTGTGCTGGAATGAATTTCAGAGAGATGGAAGAGGTTAGGTTAGCCTGTGTTGTTCTTTCAGCATCCCACAGCTTGCACAAATGTGTGACCAGCAATGGGAGTGGAGAAGGAAAGGAGTCAGGTTTTGTGCTCTTTTAGAGCCATTGGATAACTGCTGGTTCCTAGCTGTGATTTTGCTGCTTTCTCAAAGAAGAGAGTAGATTGAAAACCTTTTCCTGCAGAAAGTGGTGAATAATGAGAGTTTGCTGATCAGATTGGTATATTCAAAGTAGAGATAATGCCTATTATAGAGAGCTGAGGAAATGTGTATTTTTAACTGTTGAGTAAAACAGAGCAGGGATTGTTCTGCAGCCCCAGTGGTGAGCATGGCTAGTGTCCATACGCTTAAATTCATCTAAGATAAATGTTAAGTGAGGAAAAGTAGGGAAGGAAAAACTAACAATGTCTGTGTGGAGTTACAGATTTGAGAAATTGTGTTTAAAACATTGGCTTACATAACTAAAAAGCAAACTAAACCTGCTGAGTATTTAGTGCTGAGAACTGCTTCCCTGAGCTAACACATTACATGTGGATGCTCCAGCACCCTTCTCTGATTGAGAAGGGGTGGTGTGTGAGAGATACTGGTCCAGGTCTTTTTTAGTGCAGTATTACTTTATATCTTCATGATGTATTGTCAAATCTTTCTAATGGCAGGCTGTACTATTAAAAGGTAGGTCGTGGGGTGAAACTCACTTTGCTGTAGAAGAGAACTTGTATTAGCAACTGAAATGGGTGGGGTTTAAGTAGAAATTTTCTTTTTGTACAGGATTATTTTTCTCGTGGAGAATAAAAACTGTACTCATTCCATGTAATAAAAAAACTCCACAGATCAAATGCACTTTCTACATTGTTCATATTGCTGCTTTGGAGCACCTATGATGTAATTTTTTCTGTTAGCTTAGAACATGCTAGGTCCAAATCAGGCATCTTTTATGAATAGAGGCAGGAGATGAAAAACATTAGAGAAAGGAAATTTTCTTTAGTTTTTGTTGCTACATATACATCAGAATTCGTAAAAAGAGATTGTGTTTTCATGTACCTATTTCTACTGTATCCACAGTGTTCCCATACTATTTCAGTCAAATTTGGGAATGAAGTCAGAAATTAATAAATATAATAACAACATGTCTGCAGTCATCTGAAAGTTGGAATATTCTTTCCTTCATATTACTGGTAACTTCTCTTTGTATGTAGGAAGGACTGTCAGTTTTTGCAAAGCATCATGATGTATTTCAGTAATAGACTCACAGCTTGTCTTTTCTAAAATATGTAGAAATGTAGTATACAAACTGCAAACCAATCTGCAAGAAATTATGTTAAATGCAAAATCTGCTAATAAGGCAAAGCTGCAGGTAATAATAGACAAGGTTATGATGGAAAAGGTATTATTGCCAATTTAGTGGGCTTGTCTTTGTCTTCATGTTGACAGTATTAAACCCACTTGTTTTTTAAAATACATTCTTTGGAAGGAAAGACTTTGTTGTGTTCACTGACAGAATTTAATTTTCCCTCCATGCATTCATAACCTAAAACCTGCTTCTCGTATGGTGCGTAGTATTTGTAGGTTCATCCCTAAAGCAAAACCTCTAGAGAATATTTTGAACCCAGGAAGGCGTACATTAAAATATAAGCAATAAAGATATTTCAAAATCTGTCAGAAAATGATAATATGGAAATTGTTTTTCACTATAAATATTACATAATCAACAGTTTTAAATTCTTATTCAGTTAAAATAACATTTGCATTAGATGCACAGTAGTCTAACTGTAAAAAAGCTTATGGAGCTATTTCAATTCACCTTGTGTCTCATATTTGTTGTTGTTGCAATTTTTAGTGTTTGAAAAAGTCATCCTGCTAATTAGCGGTGATCTGGCATGCTTTATCAGCAATCTTTTAATCTATTTGCTCCACTGAAGTTAATCAGCTAAAGTGCAAACATTTCATCTGTGCAAATGTTTTTTAAAGTGTTGCAGAATGCCTTTGTGTGCAGTTATACAGGTCATATAGGAGTTTGAAGAACATACATCGAAAAGTATGCATTTTATATTAGACATTATCTAGAGTCATAGCAGCGAACCAAAGCAGTCTCCTCTTCCTTGAATGCTCAATCCTTCTTTCAGCAGTTGAGTAACAAAAGGACTTCCAGAGAGTCTGTAAGGCCGTTTGACATCCAGGTTATAAAAATATTCAGGGCGGACAAGGCCATTACAGAGAAACAGTTTCTGTATCTCTGTTCAGTGAAGAAGAAACTGAAGAAATTCGCACATTAAAATTCTTCTCAGAGGGGTAGGGGAAGGAGGGCATCTGTTGATTGGTCTGAAATAGAGCTTGGTTCCTGAAGACCATAAGGTAGCAAATGTGAAAATAGACTTTAAAAAAAGGTTCTAAAAAGGGTCAGGGAAACTGTAGGTCTGTAAACTCTGGTTTTAGGCAAATAAAATAAATAAGACAAATAAGGTAAAATTAAGATAAGGCGGAAACTGAAGCTGTAAGAATAGAGAATGGGATAAACACATTCTATTTTGAAAGAAATAAAGGAAAGTCTTTCTTTAAAAATGTCTTGAAGTTGTCTGAAGGCATCAACAAACATGGATGAGGCTGATTTGATAGCTGTACTTGGATTTCCAGAAGGCCCTTGAAAAAGTCCTTTGCTCAAGCCTTTTAAGTGAACTGAGTAGCTGGAAGGGAAGATCCATGTATGGATAAAAAACAGGGAACAGAAGGTAGGAGTGAATGGTAGGTTCTTATATTCAGACTTAAAGAACAGAACAAGTAGAAGCATGGAAAACGTCTCTTCCCTGGACAAGTACCTTCATTTGTTTAATCATTGCTCTCAGCTAGTTTAAGGTGTCTATGATGTATAACCACATGCTGCTATATAGGGCTTGTCACCAATACTGGTATGAATGTGAGGTACTGTGCTAACTTTTGAGGTGTCAGAATCTATCCCCACAAACCATGTGATTTAGACAAAACTGGTTCAGGGTGTCAAACGTGCTTCACACTAAGTCTTTGGAATAGAAAGCCTAACCTGACTACTGACATCTTGGCAGTTTTGAGGCATGAAGGAAAGAAAATGGCATCTTTTGTGTAAAGGTGGAATGAATTGGTTGCAGGAGCATGAATAAGTTTTAATATTTACTTCATTCCTTCCTGAATGTAAAGCGAATTAAGTACTGTCTTTGTCCCAACTTGCTGACTCAATAGCATTTGCCTGACACCAGAAAACTGAACTCTTAAGTTTTTCTGAGAGTAATTTTCCTGTTAGATGCCTTCCACTTAAGAATTAACCCAAATGCTGATTGGAGATCTCAATATAGTTCAAAATGGTAACCAAGGTCTTAAAAAAACACATATAAGAGTGTTATCATTAAAAACTTTGGATCTGAGGACATTCTGGAATCAGTTTAATCCAATTCTGTAGGTCATAACTTTCCTCGGTTATACACCACTATTGTTAGTCTCCTTTCTGCTCCATATCATTCTTCGTGAAGTACATAGCCAAAGACCATTGTTTCCCATCACAGTCTGCCAAATTATGAATAATGAACTTGACAAAAATTTGTTGTAGTCATCAGACAAGCAGAACAAATACTTGAGGAATATTTTCTATTAGAAGCTTATCCAGTTCATTATGAATACTGATAGAAAAAAATGTTATCTAAGAAAAACATTCTTATATAAATAATAGTTTTATTTAGTTAGAGATCATAAAAAATACTATTTCAAAAAGTCTAATTACTGTTGTCTATCAATTAGATTAAAACACATAATAATTGCCAAGTTTCCAATGCAATAAAAGAATTATATTGAGTATATGTTCTTACTCTAATTTATTCATGTAATACTAAGCTGTCCACTGATTTTAATTTCCTTATATATATTGATAATTGAGAGTATGTAGCATATGTAATATGCAGTACAGTTACACACAGTATAAACTACAGTGATTGTGGAAGAAAGCTGAAATCATCATTATGATTTTGAGGGTAATCTTATTTCTAGTTAGGCATGCCAGAAATTAGTACATTAACAAAGGGCACATATGTGATTATCAGTTGATTTATTAGTTTGTCCTGCCTTCTTCTCATAGCTTTTGAACCTATTGATTGATTTCTGTAAAACTTGCCAGAAGGGGAGATGTTTAGAGATACATAAGATATGAAGAAATTTAATGAAGGCTGGTAGATAGTAATAAGAAATAAACTTCATGAAGACTGGTAGATAGTACAGGAGGGAAAACCTAGTAATACTCCTGCTGAGGGAAAATAAGGAGAAATCTACTGTTAAACATTTAACTTGGCAGTGTATTGCTGGTCCTATGAGTAAATATATTTATATTACAGATTTTAGTCTTTTTTTTTTTTTTTTTAGAGAGTGAAGAAGATTAATTTCTTTAAATTCAGTTTAACTTTTCTTTAAATTCAAAAATCAGACATGGGACTATTTCTGTAATATGTCAAAGATTGATGTATTGCCCCATCGATTATTTTATTTTTAAGTAAAATTTTTAAATTTTATGGTATTGTCTTTTTTTTTTTTTTTTTATTAATAGAATGCTAGTACTCATTTCTGTATCAGATCCAGGACCTAAAAATGAATCTCAGTCTTTTGGGGATAACATTTTAATTTTTAAGATGGATGAGAGTATCGGTTCTTTGCAGATTCTGCTTCCAAAATTCAAGCCAAACCCAAAGTTACTGTTAGTTTTACCTAAATATATAACTGAATACATTTGAATTTTTGTTTTTCTTTCTTTGTTTCAATTAATTGTATACTCAAATGTGTTTGAGCAGTTTTAGTAGTAAATAAAATGATCTCGGAGGCACATATAAATGCAAAAAGACCTCTCTGCAGGCAGGCAGGAGAGTGCAGTGGCTGGATGGTTCCTTCTGAACGAAGAGCGTATGAGTTCCCCTCTGGCAAAAAAAATTATTTTAGATTCAAAATACGAAGAGTCATTAATTAGAGTCAATGATACTGATTATGTGTATTACACAGAAGTGATCTAAAGGGACCATAACTCTGATTCTTGTTTCTAGTGTATTTTTCCTGGTTTTGATTCAAGAGCTTACAGTTTATGATCTGTTTTCATCTACACTGGCATATAGATAGGCCCTGTGTATGCACAGAGCTGAATAAAATAAATCCAGTCATTCCATGGAACAGCCTGGAGCTATGAGAAACTTCAATCTGTAATAATGATAAAAAGAAAATCACATCAAATAACATAGATATTACAGGAAAGGAATATTGTGCTGGTGTCCACAATGCTCTGATTGCAAAAGCTACAGAGAGAATTACACATACAAATTAGAGGACAACATCACAACTTCCTGGCTTGTAAAATGACATCAATTCCCCTTCCACAAAGGGACTTTTACCAAGTTTATTTTAGCACTGAAAATACAGAGCAGTTTGCTGATGCCTGGAATAATGAGTCATTGAAACTCATTTTTTGTTGGTTCTGTTATTTTGAGAAATCTTAGGTTATTGGGGTTTTTTGGTGTGTTTTTTTTAATTAGGTTGTTTCTTGCAAAACTGCAATTTGTTTTTCTACTTATCTTTCTGAAAAACATTTGAGATTCTCTTTGATATAGACAAAGAGTCTGAGGATACTACAGCTTCCTGCTTCTCCTCTTCATCTGTAGTGTGTCCTTATTGTGCCCTTCATAAGTATTAAAGGATTTAAATACTTTTTACCTTTCAGAATATTAAATATAATGTTGCAGTCATTAAAGAAATTGATATTTACTCTTAATTCCTGAGGAGGTAAGTCTGCAGTTGCCTATATTCTGTCTCCGTCAACCTGTCGTGTTCTGTACCCAAATAACTTTAATTCATGAACTTTCACCATCAGCTCTGAAACAGAAACAGAAATCCAAAATATTGCTACATTCCTTTATGAAAGACAGGAGCTTTCATGATAGAGACCCCAATTTAGTAATCTAAGACAAATACAGGAAAAGGCCAGTTGTTACATTGTGTAACAGCAGCTGGTGAACCAGGACTTGATCACTAGTTTTAGGCCAGCTATAACAATCTTTGGCCTGTTTGAGGAATTTGAAGTATTGTATAAGGAAATGAGTATGCAAAGTGCAGATCCATAGGAATCCGGACTTTGTTAATTTTGCTACTCCCCCAACTGCTTGTTTTTGAAACAGTGGTTGCCATATGGGCAAACCATCTCCTGTTTTCAATTCTGTCATCCTTCTTGTGAGCTATCACATAGTATAGATATTGCTGACACTGAAATGTATTAAAATGTTGGAACTCCTGACTTTGAACCTTTGAAAAACAAGTAAACATCATCTGACTGGCCAGAGCTCCGTGGGCAAGAGTGTTGCATGGAATAGTTAGAGAAACTTCTGAATACATGTAACTTAAAATAACGGTATTTGGCATAGTACATGGTGACCATGTGAATGACTAATTTACATGGTGGCTAAGCATTTCCTTTTTAAATGCTGCTTTTCAGTCTCTACCCAGTGTTGTTCTTTCTAACTGAATTTTGTCTGAGTCTAAAACTGTACAGGTTCCAAAAAAGTACAGACCTGTTCCCTAGCTTGGGTAGTTACACCACAAACTATTGAATGAAAGATCAGATCAGGGGAGAGACAATTCATCTTTGCAGAGCTAAAGAATTTACACCTTGGCAGTGACACAAGAATTGTTTTTTCTCCCATTAATTTCCATGCAGACATTATAAATTATAGCTTTTCTTGCCCACCCCTTGGCTTCCATCTCCTCAGCTTTCTTATCCAGAAGAAAAGTGAAAACTAACTATTAAAAAAGTTAGTAATTGTTTGTGTTGGGTTTTTTTTTGGTAAAAATGCTATTCATGCAAGAATTGCAGGAGGGATCTGTACAATATCTGAGAAGAAAGAAATGCGACAAAATAACTCATGAACTGGAGGCTTTCCACATAGGGAAACTCTGTAGAGAACTCTTGATTTTTATATTCAGTATTTGAACAGCAGTTACTAAGACAGTTAACAAATTATTTATGCTTCAGTTCAGAATCAGCAGCCTATATTATAATTATTTTATATAGCATAATACTTCCTTGTATACAAATACCTTTGTAGGCAGCTTTCATCAGTTGAACTTCTATATACACTTTTTTTTTGAGCAACTCAGTGAACTTTAGTACTCTTGAGAAATTAGTCATAGCTACTTAACTTTGTCTTCATTTGCTTTTAAATACAGTCTGTTTTGATAGTTAAGCACTAGACATCAGATAACTTTATGTTCCCCGATACTGAAAAATACATGTGCTTGAATGTAAAACTGCAATTTAGAAAATGCCCCATTGCCTGGAAGTCCGTACAGGTTTCTGTAGGTCAAAAGAGATGCAAGAGAGATCAGGCATGATAATGTTCCTTAAGTGATTAGAGATACAAGGGGGTACTTGGAGTACCTAGAGATACTTCCCAATGGTATCTTGGTGTTCCTTGCATTAATTTTTGTCTCATATTCAGATCACCTTCTGTAGACATTGAATTTATCCATTGGTTAAGCAGAAACTTCACCACAGTGTACACTTAATGATATATTTAAAAGGGTGCAGATGGCCCAGGAGATGGACTTGCCTCTCCACTGACTGTACAGAGAGATTAGAACTTCTGTGTGGCTCAGTGTTTCCATATGGTGAATTGAATGTGAGCTTACTAGAGTTTGTGTATTGTGTTTGTGGTTTTTTTCATACAGTGTCTGTGGATAAAGGAAATGAACTAGGTTCATGCCACACTGTCTTTTAGGTCACCCTGGTCTTTTTCTGCCATTGAGTTGCCGTCATTAGTTACATCCTTTTCCACAGCTCAGGCTTGTCCTCCTTGGCAGAATCATGCTGTGTAGTCTCTTCAGGTACTGCTTAATTCCTTTATAGAGATTCTTGGCTACAGCTTTATTACAGAATCACAGAATCATCAAGGTTGGAAAAGACATTGAAGATCACCTAGTCCAACCATTAACCTAACACTGACCATTCTCAACTACACCATATCCCTCAGCGCTATGTCAGTGTGACTCTTAAACACCTCCAGGGATGGGGGCTCCACCACCTCCCTGGGCAGCCCATTCCAACGCCTAACAACCCGTTCTGTAAAGAAATACTTCCTAATATCTAGTCTAAACCTTCCCTGGCGCAACTTGAGGCCATTACCTCTTGTCCTATTGCTTGTTACTTAGTTAAAGAGACTCATCCCCATCTCTCTGCAGCTTCCTTTCAGGTAGTTGTAGAGGGCGATGAGGTCTCCCCTCAGCCTCCTCTTCTCCAGACTAAACAACCCCAGTTCCCTCAGCCGCTCCTCGTACAACATGTGCTCCAGACCCTTCATCAGTTTTTTTGCCCTTCTCTGGACACACTCAAGTAATTCAATGTCCTTTTTGTAGTGAGGGGCCCAAAACTGGACACAGTAATCGAGGTGCGGCCTCCCCAGTGCCGAGTACAGGGGTAAGATCACTTCCCTGTCCCTGCTGGCCACGCTATTTCTGATACAAGCCAGGATACCATTGGCCTTCTTGGCCAGCTGGGCACACTGCTGGCTCATGTTCAGCCACCTGTCAATCAACACCCCCAGGTCCCTCTCTGACTGGCAGCTCTCCAGCCACTCCTCCCCAAGCCTGTAGCGCTGCTGGGGGTTGTTGTGGCCCAAGTGCAGCACCCGGCATTTGGCCTTATTGAAACTCATCCAGTTGGCCTCAGACCATCGCTCCAGCCTGTCCAGATCTCTCTGCAGAGCCTCCCTACCCTCGAGCCGATCAACACTCCCACCCAACTTGGTGTCATCTGCAAACTTACTGAGGGTGCACTCGATCCCCTTGTCTAGATCATCAATAAAGATGTTAAACAGGAGTGGCCCCAAAACCGAGCCCTGGGGGACACCACTCATGACTGGCCGCCAACTCCATTCACCACAACTCTTCGGGCCCGGCCATCCAGCCAGTTTTTACCCAGCAAACTGTGTGCCCATCCAAGCTACGAGCAGCCAGTTTTGCCAGGAGAATGCTGTGGGAAATGGTGTCAAAGGCCTTACTGAAGTCAAGGTAGACAACATCCACAGCCTTTCCCTCATCCAATAAGCAGGTCACCTTGTCATAGAAGGAGACCAGGTTTGTCAAGCAGGACCTGCCTTTCATAAACCCATGCTGACTGGGCCTGATCCCCTGGTTGTCCCGCACGTGTTGTGTGATGGTACTCAGGATGAGCTGCTCCATCAGCTTCGCGGGCACCGAAGTCAAACTGACAGGCCTGTAATTTCCCGGATCATCCTTCCAACCCTTCTTATATATGGGGGTCACATTGGCCAGTTTCCAATCTGTCAGGATCTCCCCGGTCAGCCAGGACTGCTGGTAAATGATGGAAAGCAGCTTGGCGAGCACCCCAGCCAGCTCCTTCAGCACCCTCGGGTGTATCCCGTCAGGTCCCATAGACTTGTGTATGTCTATGTGATGCAGTAGGTCACTGACTATCTCCTGGACTGTGGGGGGGTCGTTCTCCCAGTCTCCGTCTTCTGTCTGAGGAGGCTGGATTCCCTCAGTACAACTAGTCTTGTTATTAAAGACTGAGGCAAAGAAGGCATTAAGCACCTCAGCCTTTTCCTCATCACTTGTTACCCTGTTTCCTCCCACATCTAGCAGGGGATGGATGCTCTCCCTGGTCTCTCTTTTGCTGCTCACATACTTATAGAAACATTTCCTGTTATCCTTCATTGCTGAAGCCAGATTAATTTCTAGCTGGGCTTTAGACCTCCTGATTTCCGCCCTGCATAGCCTCACAGCATCTTTGTATCTGCACAGTTGGTCACAGCTCTCACAGCAAGATGCAGAGTTTCTTACTAAATGATCCACCATAACTTCTCTTATTAGCCAACATTCATCTGGGGTGGGGGAGACAGGGGTGGAGAGAAAAAAAGAAAAAAGGTAGAAAAGAGAAGAGCTTTAGAGTCCTAGCCTGGAGAAATGACAAGGTAAAAGACTCGTCTGACTCAGGATTTAATTCCAAATGATTTGGTACAAGTAGGATTCACATCATGGAGTCTTCTCAGAGCAGGTGCCTGAACAGGAGAAGCTTTTTGTACAGATGCATACTGATTAGAGTACTTGATTAGGAAGTGGGAAGCTCAGTTAATTTTTTTTGACTGAGCAGAACTTTGAACCTGTTAATTCTGGGAGAATGCCTGTGAGACTTTAGAGCAAACCTGGGGATGGAGCTCGTCTCCATCTCATATATTGAAACTGGGCTGAAGTTCAGAAGAAAATGCAAGACTTAGGAGAAGAGAGGTACTCAGCAAGAAGTATATATGTTGTTTATTTTGTTTAGTAATGTTAATTCCATTTTCCATTAAGCAGTATATTGACAATATGTATTTCACTCAATAACTCTTCAGTGACAAATACAGAAATACTCACTCAATCCAGACTACATACAGGCAAAAAATCTGTTTGTCTGAGTTAGTAACCATCCATTTCTTGGAAATTTTTTTCAAAGTTATTACCCTAGTGATACATTTCTGAATGAACTCCATGCTAGCCAAAAGAATTAATGATGTCTTGAACACAGTTTCTATCCATATATTCACTTACACACTTAATGTGTTACATCTACACTGAGTATGGCAATGGCTGAGATATCCGAGTTGTCTTTGAACAGCCTAATTCAGGTACTGGAAGCCAGCACAGAGCTTCATGTGGGTTGAATTACCCCATTGAGAATCTGAAAAGCCTGGCTAATTAGCTTCCTTGCCTGTCAGTCACTTGTTTCCATCTATTTTCTCACTTCAGCTAGTTCAGTCATAAAACTGTAATCTATTTTTCTATGGCTGTGAGGATGATACTCATAATTTACTCCTCCATCTACCCATCACAGTATTTTTTTAAAAATTTGGATCAGTTGTATTCCCGAAGTTTTACTTTAAATAGTCTATAATTTTATGAAGCTGGACAATACATTTAATAAGCTTGTGTGTGGCTTTTCAGCAATGAACTCTACATAGAAATTATGACAGAAAACTGTTGATTTCAGTTCAGTGTTCCATTTTGTTATTAAACCTTCCCACTGCATATCTAAGAATTTTCTATGCCCAACAATCTCTATTTTCAGGCATTTGTTCTCATTTAATAATTTTGTTTCAAAAACCAGCAATGGTTGCCAGTTGGAACACCCTACCCCTGCACTGTAATCTGTCACAGAAGATCTTTGTTCATTAATCCATGTCTTCTGAGAATACCATGACGTTGCTGACATGAAAGGAGGATCAAGCAGTTGTGATTTACAAAGAAATATAAAAGTATTTTGAGTTCAGATGTTTTTCTGTACACCATCATCTATGTTTTTTTTTTTTTTTTTAATTATTAGTTGTTGTGAAATGTTTCGTTTAAACTATTTGTTATCCCTATACTTCATAACAGAGGCTTTTTGGAGAAAGTGAAATATGTAGATTTTTCTCCTTGTTTTTACATTTATGTATTTTAGAAAATTTTAAGAACTCAGATGTTGCTTTTAGAAATATTATAATGCCATGATCTTAAAGTTTTAGGGAAAGAAAGAAAAGTTTTATCATTTTTGTGGTAAAGGTGTATAGTTACTGCTTTTAGCTTTGTGAATCCATGAGAGGTGAGATTTCAGACATGTGACAGATAGAGGAACAGGTATTGCCTGTAATGGTGTTATAATTTTTGAGGAAAATAAAAACATTTCTTTAAAACTTTCATTTTAAAGTGTGCATTTATAAAAGGAGCATTAAAACTTAATGGGTTTTTTTGTGAATAAAAGGTATTCCTCAAGGAGATGGATTTCTGTTAATAGAACAATATATGTCTTTTCTCTGAACCACTGCAGCATACTGTTTTTCAGACTTCTTTTCTGACATCTCTGGCTCTCTCACTACTAGCAATTCACAAAAGTTTGCCTGGTACATAGGTACACCAAAACCAACCAGTGAATGATCACTGGGGAAATCTATCATAAAACTCATGATTAGATTAACTGTGGAGAATTAATGAAATTTTAGCTTCTTTTCTTCCTCCTTCCCTTCCAGAGTATGAGTCCTATGATATCATGTAGTACTTCTAATCCAGGCTATATGATACACTAGGGCTTTACAGACAGAGACCTGCTCTGACCAAATTGCAGCTGTATCTCAGCTTCAGTTCCCTTTTAATATTGTCTTCTTTTATTGAATTAAGAATTGGTTTCATTACTGTGTTTCTTCTGCTCCAAGTGAGCTAGGATGGGTAAATGTGTCACTTTTTTCAGCAATAAACTGGGGACAGTTGAAAGTGCTAGCATAGCCACACAGTATTCTGTCCTTTTCAAAGTTCAAGCACGGGAAAGGCCTGCCTCTCTCCTCTCTTTACTCTCTGAAATGTCTCAGACAATTACTAAATAAAACTGGATTCTTTAAGTGAACTTATTTCTCATGTTCATGTGTTGTGTAGACTGACCATCTGATGCTGTGAATTTGACCCTAAATCTTATAGATGAAGTGTTGTGTTTTAGGCAAATGCAGTTTTTGGTAGTAGTGAAAAGTATATTCTAGTAGAGAGATGTCAGATCTCACTACTTAAACATTACTTACTGTCATCAAGGTTAATATTTGTAGCTGACTGACAGAAAGTAGTGGGTCAGGCTGAGGAAAATGCAGGTCAGGCTGTTGATGTAGGTGAGACTTTTCACCCCTTAATCATATGGCATTGCAAAAGAAAATGTCTTGTCAAAAGAGCGTGGCAATAACATGGCTTCTGATGTTATTAGGAGCCATAGCTATTGTTTTACATCAGCAGATCACGATCCCACCGATTTAATACTCAGCAGTGGATGTAGAACATGAGCTGAATTGTTTTTTCAGAAAATATATACTTCATTGAGTATGCAAACATTTTGTTCATTATCATTCTTAATCCTAGATTAAAATGGTGTTATTGCTTGGGATTTTGCCAGTAATTGTGAAGGCTTTTTGAAAAGTGAACCTTTGCTAGAAATCAAACAAAAAACAAAATATATAACTGCAGCAATCTTTTATTGCAGGTTAGGATTATGTTCTGTTAATTTATTTATATAAATTCCCTGACACTTTTTTTTTTTTTTTAACACCCTAGATATTGGCAAATGTAATCATTTTTATCTGCGGAAACTTGGCAGGAGCATACCACAAACACCTCATGGAACTTGCGCTGCAGCAGACCTATCAGGACACATGCAACTGCATCAAATCCCGTATCAAGTTAGAATTTGAGAAGAGGCAACAGGTAAAGTCACACCCATGTCTGGGTCTGTTTTGCTGTTTTCATACTATCCCCCCATTCATCACTATATAATCCAGTTTGCTAATGCAAGAACACTTAAAGAATTACTTAGTTACTTAACAAAATATGCAGAGTCTTTTGAACAAGGTTGTGCACAACATCCATCTGAATATAAGATGGTATTGTAATTATTTGTGTTGTCAAAGACATGTTTTCTTTCATTTGTGCTATGAAAGTATTTTATGATAAAGAAAGTTGAAAATCCTGTATCATTTCTGTTTGCACACCATGTCTTTTGTTGTCCTCACTAAATGAGCTGTGAGATGTACATGTGCACTTTGGGAATCTTCAGTTCTTCATGCCCAAGATCAATATTGCAAAATCACTGTAAAATTATATTACTGCACTGTTTTTGAAAAATATTTGAAACTACCATACTGATGAATCATGTGATAGAGTTCTAGGGGTCAGGTATGTTAAGAGGAGCTAGGGGAATTGCATAATGAGACTATCTGTCATTTATTGTAGCAGCTGAATAAAAGGCTTCTCTGATTGCTTTATATAGTTCTTTTTCTCTTTGTAAGTTCTGTACAGTGCCTATCATCCTGACAGATAGGTGCTTCATTTAAGAGAATTTGAAATACAAATTAGTTCATCAAGTAGTAAGGAAGATGGGTGTATTTGGCTTCGAAGGTCACCACACTCAAATTTGTATGAACTGTTAAGGGTCAGAGAATAGAGCTTTCACTGACATGTTTCTGTTGTCACAAAAGTGTAGATGTACACCTCGTGTCCCAACTGACCTTAACTGCCATGTCTTCTCAAAAACACCTGTAGTCATTTTAAATGAAGGATCCATCACCAACGTTTTTTTTTTCAGAAAAGGCAAATGGAGAGTCCATACCAGGACTTTAACAGGTCATGTGTGTTCAGAGGGCTAGCCTTATTCCGGCTGGGAACTTGGGTTGCACACTGGCTGGAATTGCTGCAAAACTTTTAAGGTAGTCTTAAGGAGAACATTTTACAAGTAAAGGCAGGCTTTGATGATTAGGTGCAAAATCTGCATAAGGTACTATTGCAGGAGTGGTTCTGTAAGAGCAGTCATTTATAAGTTTCCACCTCTGCCTCCATGAGCTGTGTGCAGGGAAACAGTAGACTTTATAACTTATAATACACAATGCACATTTTACTATCAGTTGAGAATATGGGCAAGAGTATCTCCAAATTAGTTCCAGTGAGACAGCTTGTGAGTGCAGAGCAACCAATGCCAGTTATCTGAGAGCTGTACCACTCCAGATTGGGCAGTCTCCAGTGAAGTGGGACTGATGTGATGGCTTCTAGGCTCACGGTGACTTTGTAGAAGATGGTTAACACTGTTCCCTGTGCTTAGTCCTCAGCTGCCAGAAGGATGTGTGCAGACCATAATCAAACAGCATAATTCATAGTAGGCATCAAGGTCTCCCTTATTCAAGAGTGACCTGAGCTATTAGCTTCCTGAGCACAGTTGTAAGGGCCCAGGCTTCTATTACTGGTTGCTTTTCCTACAGGCATAGGAAATGCATTGGTGTATCTGCAAGAAGGAGACATGTTAACGAACACTGTTAGTGGGTGAACTCAAAGGGGTAAGGATGCTGCTTGTAGAAGGCAGTAGTTAGAACAGACATAGTGCTAGCTGGTGGTTTCTGTAACTGTGTATTATTTGCTAAACACTACTAATTTCTATGGAAAGACATAACTAAGTAGTTTTGGTTTCCTGGCACTTGGGAAGGTCTTGCAGGAATGGTTGAGAACCTGACAATGAAGAGAAGCAAAACTATCTGGAATTCTGTGCCAAATACTTCCTCTTTGTGGTTTGTAGGAGTTATGTTTCTAATATGCTGGAGCCCAACAACATGGAAAGCAGCGACAGCCATCTTTCAGTGATAAATTCTGTTATAGAATAATGAAGGACATTGTATGTAATTTGTTACAAATATATAAGTACGTGTTGTAGTACTTGTGTTTTGATAGAAATAAATATATCAAATTAGTTAAGACATCTACACAGCTCTAAGTAGTGTATTGCAGGTCTGGATTAATAACAGATGGGTTGATGTCTCATTAAATGGAAGTAAGAGAACTGTTCTATGAATGTTAATGATCTTTTTTACCTCTGATGAACCATTAGCTCTTCTTATATAGAGTTCTTTAGCCTTTACCCTCTCAACCCCATAATATGTCCTTTATCTCATGTCACAGTTTTTCCAACCAAAATGACAAAGAGGTGCACCTCCTTATTATCACACTTATGAATGCTAGATATTTAAATGTGAAAAGGTAAATGAAGATTAATTTGATAAGTTAGTGGGTTTTTTTCCCCGGGTTGACATACTTCTTTGTTTGCAAACTTTAGTTCAGAAGTGGATGTACTTTAGTCTGTCTTTTAATACTGCTTGTTTTGCTGAGAAGATACAGAAGATCATCCACATTTTCGGTATTCAGGGAGCAAGTCAATCATATTGCTGACTATTTTTAGAGGATTAGGATACACTGAAACAGTAGGAGGAGGTGCCTTTTAAAAAATGTTGAGTTTGATCAAAGCCTTTATTAGCCTGTGAAAGGGTGTAGCATGACCCTTGATTCTACAGCTCTTTAACAAGAAAAATTTAATTTACTTGAGTGAGAAATAACACAAGCTACTTTTACACAAAAGCAGAGCATATGATGTGCTTCTAAATGCTTAGGGCTCCAGATCAAATTTGCGAATTTTTCCAGATCATGGACATCATGTCTTTTATAATTGTTTCTGAAAGATGTACAATCTATGTGCCAAATTATTCCATGGATTTCCTCTTTTTTTTTTTTTTTTTTTTTTTTTTGAGAGTAGACTCATACAAATGTACCCAATTACTGTTTTTCAGTTGGGTTTTTTTGGTGTGTCTTTGAATAGCCTTTTTGAGAATACCATTTTGATTGTATTAATTGATAAGTATACTGAATTACCACTCAACAGTTATGCCAAAGAACTGAAGAGAAACACCAAATTCATTGTTTTCAAGTGAGACCAGTGTACATCAGTATCTGGTGAAATAGGGGTGTGTGTATATATACCAAGGTACAATTTAGACATACTGTACTCACACCACTGTGTATTTCTGTTAGGGCACAGCAAAGGCAGGTTGCTCTCAAAGGGATGGGAAGCTATAGGTGATGACACCTCCCAGCAAGACAGGGGCCTTGCCAGCACAGGGTGAGCTGGCCAAACCTGGCTGCTGGCAGCCAGAGTCGAGCAAGAGTCCAGAACACCAGCCAAGTCTGTGGTGATGAGGCAGGTCTGAGGCCAAGCCAGGAGGTCAATCCACAGCTCAGGGTCAGATCCAGCAATTGCTAGGCAGGTCTCAGGTGAAGCTGGGAAGTTAGTCCAGGGCCAGGATCAACAGGGTCCACAGCCAGCTCCTACAGCACAGCTTGGGCAGAGACTGAGCTGAAATGGGGCTCCTGGGCCATGGGCAGAGCCTGAGAGTGGAGGCCCAGATGAGGATGGTCACGGTCGATAAAGCCAGTCAGTGCCCCCAGGGCCTTTATGATTTCCTGTGATTTATGGTATAGGAGTCACTGTACATTGTATAGGCTTGGCTTGAGTTTGCACTCTGTGATGTGTGTTTGCCTGCAGGTACAGATATGTAGATGTTTATGTGTATTACGACCCACACCTTTATGAACTATGATTTTGTAGCGCTGTGTTTGATAATACTGGACACTCTGGATTTTATTTCCATTAGTGTACTTTGTTGTGAGAGTCACTTTTAAACTCCTGTGGTAAAAGGCAGTATTTTCAGTGCCCACTTTGGTGTTTCTCACATGGCTTTTCTATCTTTTCAGTGTATATAAAAGACAAACATGAAACTATTAACCTCTGACCTCCATTAATTTGCAGCCTTATTTCATGATATATATTTAAAATAGCCTCTCATAATGTTATTTGTCTCACTGATACAGTCTGGCTGACAGTTTGTAGGGGTAATGACTCACTAACACTGAGTGCAAGATCTTAACGCTGACAAGCAGTTAGCATAATTGCTCTTCTCTCTCTCTTCTGGAGCTTTGCATCATGAGACATAGGAATATACACCGAGAAATTCTTACAACATTACAGGGAGGTGTTTGTAAGGTGTTGGTGTTCAGTGGGTTTTCTAAAATGCTGTCTTTGAAAAGGAGGCAGTATAATGATGGTTTTAGAAACAATACTCAGGTAGCAGATGAAAATGAATGAGGTTTCAAATCATTGAGTGGGATTTTAATTTTTTCACTGAAACATGGTGAAGCAATACCATTCATTACAGGAACTGAAATATTTCAAAAATGTTTTTAAATTCATCTAAAACAAAGAAGCCTCATACATTTATGAGACGAGGCTGTTTAATAAAGAACAGAAACATTTGGAACTAATACATAAAATGTAGATTTCTGTAAGTTCAATTAATGCATTTTAAAATGTAAGCTACTAATATTTTTCATGAACATTGAATATTTTTTCTAAGGGCTTCCTCATTTTCATTTTTTTTCCCCACATGGCTTCAGGGCTAGTAAACGGGAAAAACAAAAACTAGTTAGAATCCATTTTCTACTCCAGACATGTTCGTACCTATACATATGGGTGAGGTGCCAATCCTTTCTATTAATCTACATGTCATTACCAGAATTAAAGCCTATTCTGAGGAAGAACTTAAGTGCCAAGTTCTGCATGGTGGACCATGTGGAAGATGGATAGAGTATGTAAATAGAAACTGGAGAGAGTCCACAGAAGGGCTACAAGGGTAATTAGGGAACTGGAGCTCATGACAGATGATGCGACTTAGGGAACTCAGGACGTTTAGCTTGCAGAAGAAAAGGCTTGGAGAGGACAACTAACATCTACCCACTGCCTGAAGGAGCTTACAGAGAAGATGTGGTCAGATTTGCCTCAAAGGCACACAGTGAAAGGATGAGAGGCAATAGGCACAAGCTGTGACAGGGCAAATCCTGACTGGAAGGAGGTAAACAATTCTTCCCAAGAGAGGGGTTAAGCACTGGGAAAGGTTACTTGGAGAGGTGGTGGAATCTGTGTGCAGGGAGATTTTCAAGACTCAGCTGGACAAGTTGTTACGCTTCAGCTCTTGCTGTGGGCAAAAGGGAACGTGCTATAAATATAGAGCTCAGAATCTACTGTTAGTCTAATTAAAGTCTTAACAATCTAATGAAAATACAACAAACATTTATTAGTAATTTTTCAGTTACAATAATAACAGTCACAGTCCACATTATCAAATTAACACAGAAAAGTGTAAATACAGCTAAAACTGTTATGCAGAAAATCTTCCATTATATCTGCCTTTTCTCTGGTATTATCCTCAGTCTTCTGTAACCATGTAGCCCCGCAATGCAGTACTGCCATTGCAATGTGCTGTGTACTGAGTTTGCAAGGCCTCAGGGTTAAGGTTGTCTGAATTTTTTTGACCTTCCTGGAGCTTTGTTTTCACTTGTTTTAGCTGTAAGAGCTATTTTTCTAATGACAAGGTGTCCATGGCTAATTAATTTTACTTCTCTTATGGCATGGTACAACCATAGTTATGATATCGATTATAATAATGAACAACTATTCTGTGAAGAATGAGATATTTACAACTGTAAGGTAGTTGTAACAGACCTGGCATCATAGTGGAAGCCTTAAGAAGTGGACACGCAGAATGCAGTGCTGAGGAATACAAGCATGTGATGACTAGAGATGGGGCACAGTCTTGGCACTGGAGACCCCAGGTCTATAGGTCACCACTGCTCAGTTAAAGAAGTGCAGACCTGGACCTGGACAAAAGTGGTTTTTAGAGGGTATAAAGAACAAATTCTAACACATATAAAACACCATATATATTAAATTTGGATATAGTGTGAACTTGCAGACCAACTAAGATAGACCAAGGTATAAATGTGTCTTAGCATATATATAAAAATTACCCCAAGGAGATCCTAGACTGAGGAAGAAGTAACCATCAGCATCAACATCAACACCATACAGGTCCTCACAAAGGGGTCCAGATGCTGATGACTTGCTGAAAGCCTTCTCTCACTACCACTGCCAGGCTGAAGCGATCAACCGTAGGGCCCACAGGAACAGTTAAAGCATGAGCCTTTTACTCAAAAAAGGGTTAGAAACTAGGAAATGTATGTATAATGGTTTAAACTGTATTATTACTATTGGGACTTAGCTTTTTTAGTATAGAAGTATTTATTTCTGTATTTGGTTTTCTTTTCTTTCTTTTTCTCTAATAATTAGAGCAGGAGTAATAATGATTCTTGGATTAGACTATTAAGATTTCAGTTATACTACCAATAAATATAAATTTACAATAAATTCTTAGCTTTTTATATATGTGTGTGTGAGTGTTATCAGGTTTATCTCCTTTTTGTCCATAAAGAAGATTTTGAGTGTTATGCTTCATATGTCTCTCTGGGTCCTAAGGTGAATGATACTGCTGTTACCTGAGCAGTAAGCAAGGGTGTCACAGCAAGATGTCAGTGTTCCAAGTTCTTCATCAGGAGGAGGTAAATATTGGTGGTTTGAACCCCTTCCTCCTCAATTTTATTCCACTTGAGACTATATTAATAAACTTTTCTATCACAGCCTGCCTCCTTCTCCTTGCTTCCCAGGCAAAGTTTGGGAGTGGCACACTGCCTTCCCTGAGCCCTGTTACCCCAGAGGGGCTGTTTGTCCCACAGTAACTACATAGGGGTGCCAGCCCCCTGCCCTGGGAACTCCTGGAGTGAATCCAGTGCAGGAAAGCCACAGGCATGTGGCCACCAGGCAGTTGCTGCCACGACTGAAAATCAGCCCAAGGCAAGCTCAGAGAAGTCTGGAGATCCTGTGTTGAATACAGAGCTTGTGATGTTACAGTAAAAATCATATTTTCTGGGCTACAGAGGCCCTGAGTGACTTCATATAGTTTTGAAGTTAGCCCTGTTTGGAACAGGATATTGGACTATAGATCTCCAGATGTCCCTTCCAACCTGAATCTTTCAGTGAGTCTGTAGTTTTCTTTAATGTCTTTCATATAGCAGAGTGCTGTGAAATAAAGGAATAATGTGATTTCAGATAGAGAGAAATGAAAAGGTAAGTGTCCCCTTGAATCATATCCTATAATGGCAAATTAATGGTTTTTATATTAACAAAAAATCCTATCAGGTACTACTGAAATTATTCCAAATTTCTAATACTGACTCTTTGCTTACAGAAATTAACACCAGAAATAATGTAGCCATTTTTGCTCCAACTTATTGATGAGAATAATAGTAATTTAGCAAGAGGAGTGTATGTTTTTTATCAAAAGTTGAGTGATTTGAAAATTACATAGGTACCTGTTGTCACTTCATTACGTTCAGGTTGCCCAGTCACTGAAGTTAAAATGGATTACATAAGCATGATGATGGTACAGTAAGAATAATATTTTGTGATATCTCTTTAAGAGTCTGCAATTGATTTTCCCCCAAAGTTCAATACTGCAATAAAAATCTGAAACGTTGATTTCAAAAAACAGTTAAAAAGTTCCTGGTTCCTACCTGGAGGCTTAGAAGTACTTCTGTTGATTCTATGTTTTAGAATTGCTTCTTTATTATTTTCATGCCGAGTCATTTCACATAAACTGTATTAACAGTATTGTACAAAAATCTTCTGGATACAGAAACATTTAGTGTAGATTTGATAAAAAGTAGGTCACTTGTTACGGGTCCAAAATGTGACTTTAGGAACCTGCTTTGGGCTCTAATGATAGTCCAGCTGTCTTACTTTATGTTTTGAACTGTGTTGTGTTTTAGAAAGCACATTTCACTGATAAATTTCATATGGTTCATAACATAATAATTTTACATCATATATCAGTCATTTGCTGGTGAAAATAGACCACATGATATTTATGATACCTTTCTGCTTTTTCAGGCTACGTTATCCTTCTCATCAATACAGTAGCTGTTTAGTACTGTTGTTTGTGTTTATGACCCCCTATAATGTTTTTCATGAACATTAGTGGTGATTATGGTGTAATGCTGTGTGTGAAAGAGCTAAAATACATGTGAAATTTAGCATTAGCATTCTACAACAAAGTAGGAAGCCTGATTTAGCGGAAGACGAACTAGGGAGAATAGCTTAAAGTAGAATACTTTCAGTTGTATGCTTCTCTATTATTTTTCTCTAATCTAATGTGGAAGAGTGTTTTTAAAAGATTTCATTCAAAAATCACTGTGTCACATACACCTTTATTAAGTTTATAAGAAAAATGGATAAGTACTTAACAACACCTCAGGTCAATCATTTTAAAATTATAATCATTATTTTTATATTGTTCTATCAATGTTGGTGGTTCAGAGATGGTTATTTTTGGCCTCAGAAGTTAACGCTTCGGAGGTTGGTAAAATACAAGGCTTTCAGTATCGGTGCTCATACCTTTTGTTCAATATATTTAGCTTTTTGCACTGATGTTGGGATGTGGTATTCTGCTGCCTCTTCTAACAAGATGTCTATACCTTTGCAATTCTTAACAAGAACTGTCTTTGAAACATTTTTTTTAGAAGAAGCTGCTGTTCTGAATTGGACAAGTTCTGATAATGAGATGTATTCAGAATGAAATTGTGGGCTTGTCCCAGATCACCACCATTTCCCTACTAAAAGTATATTTACAAAGCCTAGTGCACCAGGGCTAAACTGTCTGTTTTTCAGCTCTTTACAGCAAAGTTTTGTGTTTTCTAAATATATTCTTAAGGATTAGTTTGTCATAAAAGTGGTGGCTACAATGGAACAGTATTCTTTCCAGTTTCTGGAACATACATTTAATTTCTGAATATCAGGGGGGAGGGGAAGTGCATTGGTGTATCTAAATGCCTGTAAAGAGATCGTAGAGAATAATTAGGGCTCTCCTGGCAATATCAGTGAAAAAACCTGAAACTTTAACCATAATTTGCAGTGACTCTGCACTAGCTACTGCATAACCCCAAAGATTTTTCCACTTCTTTAAGTGGACCAATTCTCTTAATAGCATCATGGCATGTGCAATGATGTAAATGTATCTCTGATATTTACTCTGCATTAATAGTGACTATACTGTTCATTCACTTCAGTTCTATTTGGAGAGATCTCAGTATAACCTATTTGATGCTGACTTTTATTATTCATTAGGAAAATAAGAAAAAATGGATTTCTGTATTTTGTTTTAGGGGGAGGTACTACTCAAATTTAATACATTTTATATTTGGTAATAACAAGTATTTCATTGCAGTATTACCAAAGAACTGTCCATCATTTATGGCAAAAGTGATGATGATATTGTAAGTGAGGGGCACCTAGAAAGCATTAAAGTGAATGAATTTATCTTTGATTGGTTTGGATATAGCATAAAAATATAGTATTTCCCAGATGTTTGCTTTTTTCTTTTTCCACATCCATGTTAGATTATAATTCTTGGACCCTCTTTTTCAGTGCTGCAAACATTTCAATAAATTCATTAGGCAGTTTTCAGTTTACATGGCTACAATTGCCTTTTCTTCCTCTCTTGATTCCTTTTTGTGCTGCTTATTGATTCAGCTGATGCTTTCGTAGTGCTAAACACACCATTGTGTTTTCTGAAAAATGGTCTGAGACAATAGACTAGCCAATAAATGTAATAGCTACTTGCAAAATGATTTCTTGCTCCCTATGACTTGTGAGCCTCAAAAAGTGACTGTGGAATGTTCCTTGCACAGCACACGTTGACAGAGTGGATGCTCCAGGCTTTTATTATCAAGGTCAGTTACTTTACCAGTGCTTTACCTTTATGTCACGACCAAGGCCAGTAGCAAAAAGCAATAGCAAGGGTAGTAATAGGAGGTACAGTGGCTTCATATATGCCTTGCTGACCAGAGCTTTTGTAGGGTAGAAAAAGTACTTACTTCCTTGCCTGCAAATGGATCATGTACTACATTAGTAATCTGCATTTTTTTAAAGTCCTGAAGTTATTCTTTCACAACATTTTGCTATTTCAAAAGTTGCTTAGGAGGTTCTGCTCTGTAGAGAGGGAGTAGTGAAGAGGGGTGTTTGGTTAGCCCTCTTTGTATGCAGCTTTTCAGCTTACCCCTTTGGAAAACTCCCGAGGTCCATCAAGTGTGGGATACTGCCCATCTGATACTTTTTCAGAGATCTGAGAAATGACCTTGAAATCTGTAGAAAAACACTATTGACAGAAGACCACTTTTCTTAAGCTATCTTCCAGTATTTGCTCTGCTAAATTGTTTGTAGGAGCTATGAGAGATCCCTTATGTAGAAATAAGGCTTGTCATGTTTTGAAATGTTATAAACTGTGCCTTTCACCCCAGGAATGTATATTTCATTGTTAGGGGGAGAGATACCATTATTGGAAGTCTAGTTATCTACATGAAGACACTCATACTGCCCACTGTTTTGAAATGAATGGCTTAGAAAATGCTTTGTGCAAGTATCTACTGCACAGGTCAGCAGAGACACTGCAGTTCTTGCATGTAATGTTTTTTCCTACCTCAGGACTTCGTAAAGAGGAAAGGTTATTTACCATTTTTACAGTGAAGTAGATGAGATTTCAGCTGCTTTTCTGTGTGTTGATCTCAGTAATTTATTACATACAATATCCTCAGATAAACCGATGAGTCATGCCGCTTTGTTTTAAGAGTAAAATGTGTAGTTTAAACAGATACTAATTGACACATTTTCATAGATATCCTGGTAATTCTGATGAAATATATAGCTGTCAGGCAAATCTTAATTTTTGTCATGCTACCTGCAATGTTGTCAGCCACATCACAAAAACTAAAATTAATACCTGAAATGTAGTTCATTTTAGAAAGAGAATGTCTTTTGGCAGCAAGTCCAAAGTTTACAATTGTTAATTATTCCCATAATTATTGCCTCATTTTTAAATTGACATTTTATTTCCAGTTTAAAATTATTTAAATCTAACTAGATCCCTTTGTCCTTACTATCCTTGCTACGTCTTTTTCAGCTCTCTACGTTAAAAAATATTCTCTACAAGTAGGGATTACAGAACATTGCACCTACAGAAACTACACATAGATTTTGAAAACCTGGAGGCTTCTTCCAATCTTTTTTTTTTTTTAATACAGACTTGCTCAGTCATGTCGTAAATATCCTTATAATATTGTAAATAGCTTGAACATCTTAAAGAGTTCTCTGTAATAAGGATTTTTCAGGCATCTGACCATTCTTGTGCCCTTCTACTGAACTAATTCATGATTTCATTTTCATAGCAAGTATATCTGAACACACTGTTGTCAGTAATACTCTTGGTGAATATCCTATAAAGAGGTAAAGATCCACAAAGAAGTCTTTTTACAAGTCTGTAGATCACATTGGCCTTGTTAGCAGCAGCATCATGCTGGGAGATCCTGCTCATTGGGTTAAGTACCATGAACTCCATATTCTTTCTAGAATTACTGCTTTCCAACATCCATGCTTCCTTATTGTAAATACGTGTTTTGATTCTGAATTAATTTCCTTCTGGCATTGTTAATAATCCTGTCACTTCTAAATATCTTCTTTATGTCACTTTAATCTTTTTTGTTCTTGAAGTGATTGTCCATGTGAACATTCACACTGGCAGTGCTCATATGCTAAACAATTTAAGTTGGGAACAATTTAACCCTATGTGTCACTGTGTTCTTCCTCCTTGCTCTATTTTTCACAAGTTATAAGGGGAGAGGTGTGCTCACTGTCTTAAGGTCTTCTTGGCAATCTGGCTAAATTGGGGCTTTTCTGGAAGTTCATATCCTTGTCAGTGGCCTAGCTAGATATTACTTCTAACTCTTTGCAGATGGTAGATCAATTACCTTTCTCTTTTGTAATATTCTTTCTTTCCTCTTCCCTCCAAACCCTTACCTCCATTTAGCATTTCCCTGAATCTGAAGGCCTTCAGACTGTAGGATACTCCCCTAGGAAAAAAAGGTAACTCTGGAAAATACATTATTCCCAGGTGCTTTTAACCAAAAGTGCATACCAAGTGGTACATGTCAAGTTTAGAATCCCATTCTGCTACCTTCTAGGAGCTCAGCTGGTTGTGTGCAAGGCCAGCTTGCTAATAAGAGCTGTTATGAAGAAAGCTGTAAGAAGTTTTAGTACAGTCTCCTTGCTCCTTCCCTTATTAGCTGCTTTTTTGCTGAGGCTATCACCCTTGGTCCCCACCTAAGCTACACTGAAGCTGCATTACAGTCATGCCTGTGCCACCAAATTGTTGATCTGGACCCTGACCCACAGACTTGACTTTATGGCTGGACCTCAGACCTGCCTGTCACAATGTACTTGACTGGAGATCACTGGACTGTGAGTTAGCCTGGTTACCATCTCCAGAGATGATCCTCACCCTGACTTGCTGACATGTTTTCATACTTCTTTGTTGGTGAGATCTTGAGTCCTGCCTCTTGGCCCTCAACTCTTGGGGAGTCCTGTGACTTGAAGAACAATCTTCCCTTGCTGCTCAGTGACAGTTAGGGAGATTAATGTTTCTTCTGTGGTGCTTCATCAGCTCATCTTCTAATGAATTGTACTTTGACTATTGTTGGATGTTTTATCTAAACCCACCTTCTAGATGGAAGAAACAAACATCTTCAAAACCATTTTGTGGATCTCAGGCAAGGGTTCAGCCTCCTGTGAAATTAACAGGGAAGGTGTTCCTCCATCACTATTCAATCCTTCTGGTCTTGCCAAATTCCAGCCACAAAGGGCTCCCTCCTAGCTTTGGTGAGTCTATTCCAACTTTGGGAGATCACAGGACATTCAAGGAAAACCAAAGACAGAAGGAGGTGTGAGAATACCTTAGTACCTATCAAACAGCGGCTACCATGGATCTACAGGATACTGTTGTCATGCTAGACACACAACTCTGTTTCATCTCCTGGTTGTTCTTAGCTCCAAAGCCAATCCTAATAAACTATCTGATGTTTACTTTTTTGTTCATCCTCCTCACTTCAAGAGTATTGTGCAAGTCACATCTAAGATAATTTTAATTGTCCCAGCACAGACAAGGCAGCTGATTTCAGGACTTTGTTCATCTGTTTCTGCACACTGTTGGGAAACTTGGCGTTGGGTTAGATCTCCTTATGAAGGAATTGAAGGGAACTCTGCATTTGATGATCTGGAACCTGACAGTTTTGGGGTTTTAAATGATGTGAATGAAGAAGATCCTCGAGGCTAGAAGAACAAGAGTCCATAAGTTTCTATGGGTGGCAATGTACTTTTTTTGGATTGATGTGTTAACTATTCAGTAATTCTTGAGGAAGTCTCTCTGCATTTGATTACAAAATATCTTTGAGAATTAAAATATCCATTCTTTATCTAATCAGGAGAACTTCATTTACAGTTATTTTGGGCTTGCACTTGCAAAAACTATGAAGTTCAGATATTTCTCATCGTCCTGCAGGATGTTTTTTTTAGCAGTTTTTTTCCACTGGACAAAAATATGATATTTGTGGTGGGAACTAAACTTGGGTTTGATTAGTGTAAAAGGAAAATCATTTGAGCAATAGCTTCTTGTTTCCTCCTCAACCTTTTAATGAAATAAGCTGTGCTTTTAGTGATGCTTCAGCTACAAGTATAGAAGAGGTGGAGGTTGGTATAACCAGTCCCAATTACACTAGGTTTTTCAGGACAAGGTCAGACACTGAACGCAACTGAAGTTTTGCCTAGTGTTCCATTCTTGGTAGGTTTTGTTTCACAGATGGCATTCATCTTCAGCAGAGGCGACTCTTCATAGTGGGTATTGAAATGTCTTTGTCTTCTTAAATACAGTCTGATGTCTCAGAAAGATCTCTTGGTTTTTCCTTTATAAAGAAAAACCCTCTGTTTCTCTTTGGAGTGGTCATTGGATTCAGCAGTTTGTATTCAAAGACAGCGTTAGGCATATTTTTCCATAGGTCACCAGGCTTCTTTTCAGGCAACCTCTTTATATTTGACGTATTGGTAAGAATTGTGCATGTGGATGCTTACTGAAATGAAAAAGAAAAACTACTTACTAATAAGTAGATGTTCTGTGACCTGTGTTTCCCTGAAAGGTGTTCACAGCCTGTGTGCCTTGCTGATTCTCAGAGCCATGTTTTATGTTTCGTTGTATTTCGGTTTCCTTTTAAATAAAGTCTTGCAGATTGAGCGGAATGTACTCAGTTTATGTGGTGGGGATGGGGAAGAGAAGGTGTTATGGGCATGCTGATACTGTTAGAGCTAAAAGGTGCATGTCCAACCTCAGATGCTTGGGCATACACCTACCTACATCATAGTTATGTACAACAGCACTCTAAGTATGTTAACATTGAGGCAAGTAGTTTTTTGTTAAAAGCATTAGATTTATTTATTCTTCCAGATTATCAAATAGCTTTAAGGCTTTAAGGAAATGTGATGTCTCAAACATGCTAATCAAAATACTCAACATAAAAATACATTTCTTAGCAAATTGCATTTTGAAATCTGCCAGGAGGTTGGATTGTAAGCCATTCAATCTGTGCTACTGTGCTAATTTTTAAACCAGAATGTTGAATAACACTAAATCATATGTTTGTATAAATATAAATTATCACGTAAACAGTTGTCCTTATCATCAACAAAAGTCCTCTCATTTGAAAAAAAAAAAAAGTCTGAATGCAGCAGTAAAGGAAACAAACTCAAAAATTACAGCTGCTATAGTTGTTGAGGTAGCTCTGGTTGAAATAAAGCTTTGTGTATGAACATAGCTGAAAGTAAATTTGATATCTTGATAAAAATCTGCTTAACCTTTTAAAAATGCTGTAGTGGTGAAAGTAAACACCCACCCTGAACTTCCTCTCTCTGTATTTCCTTGTTTCACTGAAACCTGACACTGTCCTTCTAAACACTTACCAGAGCCACTAATTAATTCTTTCCGGCCTCCTCCAGTTTTAATGTGCTTTCTGATGACAGAGATTCTAAAAGGCATAAAGAGGAAAAAGAGAAGTGAGAGACAAAGTAAAAGTCCACACATTTAACTACTTACCACTTTTACATTCACCTGTTATGTATTTACTGAAACCCATTTAAAAAGGGATTTGTGTATAACTGAAATGTTCAGTCAGTCTTCATGAACAGAAGCAGAATTGTAGAGTAGACCCTACTAGATCTGTTTTCAAAATATAATTTGTAGAAGGTTTTTATTTTTTTTATTCCTACTTCAGAATGTTTTTGTAAAATGTAAAAAAAGAAGTCTCCAACATGAAGTGGTTATTTAATCCTTCTCCTTGCTTGTTGGCAGGACCAAATATACTTGAAACATGCTCAGTAGATGTCTGCCTAACCGGCTCTTCAAAATCTGGAGCTTCTATACCTTTTTTAGATGATATGTTCCCCATAGTTTTTGTCTTTGGAGAATATTTTCCCTGTTGCCCAACTTAAATGTCCCACAGTGCAATCTAGGCCCGTGAACGCAATTCACAGTGATGTGAATAAGGTTTATTCCTTTCCTCTTTATTACAGCCTTCTGTGCACCTGAAGGCTATCACCCTCCACCCAGTTATTCCTTTAATAGAGGAAACAAGCCCAGTTCCTTCCACTGTGGTTTGTAGGCTATATTTTCTAGACCTCTGATATTTTTTGTTGTCGTACTTTCTCCAGTTGGTCCAGGTGATTTTTCTGTAATGTTACATACAACACTTTGGCAGCATTATGTTTCTTGTTAAGTTCAATTTGACATTTCAGAGGACCTTGGAATATAATGTGCTATTTTCCTTTCACCTTTGCATTTCCCAAAGTTTGTTTAACAATCGAATTACTGGAGGTCAGATAGAATCAGCAATTAAATGCATTCTGTTGTCACCAGTGCTGGACTGGAACTGTCTTCACTGTTTAATTGATCTCTTACTACTCCATTCTACACGTTAGTTTTCCTACTTTTAGAATGTAGGTATATAAACCACCACACACTTAACTGAAATACAGAAAATCTTCATTCAAGGACAAGTTTTTTTTTTTGCTTATTTGCTGTAACCAAAATCTAATAGAACTATGTAGTATTTATCTATTTCCTCCTAAAGTGAGAAAAAAGAAAATTGCTTCTGGCACTTTAGGCTACTGTAATTCAAAATGCTTCATTTTTAAAATATTTTTAATACAATTCAGCTGTCTGTGTAGCATATAACCCCGATCTAAAAAATAAAAAATAAAAAAATAAAATGGCTGCAATGCTGATGTCCTGTGGTCGATTACTGGGAAGTCTGCAAGATCCCTGAAATCTTGTACCCTGGAATTGCAAGGAAGTATATTGTCTCAGTCTTTTTGTAACTTTAGATGCCTCCCTCTTAACACCAGGTAGGGCTTTTGCTGCAAATGCTTGTATTTGAAGGCTCTTTGGTAGTCTTATTCTTTTGACTATGTAAGGATCTTCTACTTCCATCTAACATGCATTTGTGGCTCCTCTGTATTTTAATAAGCTAACTGTTGCATTTCTTCCACACTGTTTTTTATATCCAGTGTTTTGGATTTCCTTTTTACTAATGAAGTATTGAAATCTGATGGAGCAAAGAATTGCAGCTGACTTTTCCCAGGTTCATCACTTGGAATAGCCAAAACCATCCTGTAAATAACTTCATTAAGAAGCATTCCTTTTCCTCTGTCATTTGCATTTGTGTCGTCCTTAGTCTTTGTCAGATATTCTTGTTAAAAAGAATCTGAAAATGCATTTTATACTCTTAAATATAATTCTATTTCCTTCTTTCATGTCTCTCTCTGCCAATAAATTGATGTCTCCTTCCATGCCTCTTTTAATCTCCTAGGACATCTCCTATATTCCTCATGTATATCTTTCTTCTTCTAAAGTACTTTTTTTTTTTTCTGTACAATCTTTCAGGGAGATCTTTTACCCAGTAAAAACCAGGACTGGTTTACTCTTTGAGAACATACCAATTTCACTTCTTCTACAGTATTCCTTTTGTGTGATAAGTCAGACTAATGCTTGTAAATATTTGTGAGTGTCTGATATACTGGTCCTATTCAAACTTTATTCATCTTCCTTATCCCCACTTCCCATTTTCTTAGATGGCCATTAATCACCATTCAATAAAAACCTCAAAAATGTAAAACAACCTGCCTGCTACCCCTAGATAGTTTGTGCAAAGAAGGACAAACTCTTTTGAAAACACTAAAATGCAAAAGCTACTCAAGTCCCAGCTATTCTATATTCTCAGCCTCTCATTAAGATGAAGAACTGCTTGGGGAGTTGAGAGTATCTTTGCCTATGGCAAATGCAGCAACAGCAGAAGGCTTCAGTCACGTACATAAATGTTGTGGGCCATGGTCTGTTATGGGTTATGATACAACATGCATAGGCTTGCAGACATAAGTTTACTAGGGTCAAATTTTTAAGCTAAGTTCCTTCTCAGTTCTTTAAGATACTTGGAAAAATCCCATAAGGAAAGTAAGCTTTGATTTAGTCCTGCACTTTGTATGTGAGTATCCCCGCATGGTTAAAAGGGGAAAAAAAAAAAAAAAAATAAAAAAGTAATGTTACCTTTAAAAAAAGGGAACTACACAAAATCAGGAAACTGGTGGAAAACAGCATTTAGGAGATAACTTGAAATCTGAAAAGACAGGAAGGACACATGGAGACTACTCAAACTGCCACATGAGAGGCTCAGAGGGCAAGCATATTTATTTAAAATATTCTAAATAGACCAAAAGAGAAAAGTTGTTGAAAAGCAGAGTAAAAGAAATTGCTAGGAGTAAAGAGCATAAGAACAAGCAATCTGAGACTAAGGAAATGACCATCTAGCCCAATATGCTGTTGCTAGCCAGTAGCTTATGCCTATGGAAAAGTGTAAAAGATATGCATGTAGTGATAATTCCCCAGTAATCTGTCTGAGCACAAGGAAATCTGTGGCTCAGTTACATAATGAACCAGAATTGATGTTGGTGCATTTAACCAGTTTTGACATCCACAAGTCCTGTGGCACACTTTTTCAGCCCAGCTGCATAGGGTGTGAAAAATAATTTCCTTTTGTTTGTTTTAGTCATTGACTGCGTAGTTTTATTTGATGCCCACTTAAGTCAGTCTCGAATAGTCTAAAGCCCAGATTGCTGTGTACCTATTTTAAAGTTTCTTCTTCCTTGCTACTGTCATTATATTTTTCAAATTCAGCAGTTATCAGCTTTCCCATTATAGGTCATCAAATGTGACTGCTCAAGCAGTAAGACAGTACCAAATCTGTTAGCGTTTTTTAATTTTCTGCTTTTAGCAGATAGTAGAAAATTACTTTGTTTATGACTTTACACAGGATAATGAATTATCAGGCTTTAATGATGGCTGACAAGCCCAAACATTGTTTCAGCATTGAATAGGAAGATTCCTGTAGCATTTAGAAAACAGTATAATATTGTGGTGGGTTAGCCATGGCCCACAGCCAAACTCACACCTAGCTACTCACTCACTCCCCCCCAACCCCATCAGGAAAAGGGGAGAAAATAGGAAAAAACACAGGGATGAGAAAGCTCGTGGGTCAAGATAGACGGGGAAATCACTTACCAATTACCATTGTGTGCAAAATAGACTCATTTTAGGGAAAATTAACAGCTAATATATTAGTGAGAAGCAAAAGAGACAGATATTAAAGCCACATCTTTCCTCCCACCTTTCCCAGGCTCAACTTCACTCCCAACTCCGCTACCTCCTCTCAGGCAGCATGGGGGAATGGAGGGGTGGTCAGTACATAGTGGTTCCTCTCTATTGCTGCACCTTCTTCCTCATGGTTTTCCTCTGCTCCTACGTGGGCTCTCCACACGCTGCAGTTCCTTCAGGCATACCCATCTGCTCTGGCATTGTTCTCCATGAGCTGAAGCATGGCTGTCTGCTCCAGCACAGAGCTCTTCCTCCTCTTCTGATCTTGGTGTTCCCTCTGCTGTTTCTCACTCTTTTTATTTTCTCCTCTCTCTGTCCAGCATTTCCTGACCTTCCTTACGTGTATTTTCCCAGAGACACCACCAGCTTTGCTGATGGATTCAGCTGTGTTCTGCAGTGGGTCCGCTGCAGAGCCACTGACTTCTTCCCACAGAGGCCACCTCTGCGGCCTCTCTGCTGTCAAAACCCTGCCACCCATGCCCAATGCAAACCTAGGTATCACAGAAGAAAGGCGGGGACCATAATGGCTGACAGAGGTGGGGGAGGCTGGAAGGGTCGATGACAGCTGGTGGGTGCGCTGTGTTGTGTGTCCTGTGAAACCATGGCCTTGGTGTTCTAAGAGCTTTTCACAGTCCCTATTTCTGCTAGTTACTATGAATAACTTTGTATCATGAGAAAAATTTGGCCCTGATAATTATTCTTGTTCATTTTGTCACTTTGCTGTAAAACCTGTTCTACTGAGTCATTAATTTGTAGCGACTTCTTTGATTCATACTGCATAATTAATAGTTTTGCATCTTCCCAATCTCCTCTTGTTGGTAGGAATGAAAGAAGTTACCTAGGTTTTTGACAGTCTTTCTGCACTTTGGCAGTGCATTTTAATCTTCCTTTGGCCCCACTAACTCTAGTTAAACTCCCTGATGACAAAAATCCTTTGTTTCTATTGCTCAGAGAAAGTTGCTTCCCCAGAACTTTTTTGCATGACTTTTAATGATTTTATGTTCTTCTATACTTCCTATGTTCGGAAAGAATGTAAATTTTGGAAGACTGCTTTTCTCCAGTCCCATATGTGATCCTTCAGAAATGCTCTAGCCAGAGTAGATCCTGACACGTGTCTTCCATCCCGACTCCAGGCTATATTGGCTACTGTGATCTTTCAAATGTGAGAGGACTGAGGGAAAATACGGATATAACTTGTCTTTGTTAAATTCCCTTGGCTTTATAGGTCACATCTGGTTTTGAGCATGAGTCGAACCATCACCCATACCTTTAATAATGCCCTTTACAGCATTGAAGGAAACCCTCAGGCAGCCCAGGGCTGATATGCTGCAACAACTGGGGCTACATTTCTTTTTTTAATTAATTAAAAAAAGGCCTAGTGCTCATAGGGTTTATGCACAGCTGTAATACAATCCAGAATGACAGCACTCTTTAAAAGCACAATTACAGTAAAGAGGTTTACTCCAGATGAGTAACTCCTCATCTCCGATTGTGCAATGTAGAGATTGCTGGACAAAACCTGTCTGTGAAGAATGGAATTTTAGATTAATAACAATTCCATTTTCTCTCCGTATTTACCAAAAAAAAAAAAAAAAAAAAAAATCGTACCAGTAGTCTTCTTTCATTTTAAGATATTCTTCCAGGTTATTTTAAAATACATCCTTGCATGGTCACCATACATTAAGAATGAACATTTGTTTTCTAGTACCATAGGGAAAAAAATACATTCATCTTGTTATAGTAGTTATAAAAATAGAAGATGGAAGTGTTAGTGTGCCTGGGACTGTAATCGTGACATGCAAATACTCTGCAAATATGTCCAAGGATGTCTGGGGTTTTTTTATTGCACTAACAAGATAATTTAAACAAAATCACAAGCTTTTGTTTTTCTTTTTATACCAGCTTTTAATGTTAAATCTTTCTTTTATATGTAATCTTTTTTTTTCTCTATTAATATATGCCTTTCTAATGAGAGTTGATTGCTCATCTTTTGGGTGTCCTGTGATAAGCTTTCTCTCTATTTTCCTCATTTTGTGTAAACTCTAGAGATAATTTTTCTTCCCCATATGAATTTTCTAGAGTTCTTGTGAATTAATATATGCATCTTCAGTGAGTCTGAGGAACAAACGATATGTCACAACCCAATTTAGAATCAGTAGCATACGAATAACATTGCTGTTAGCTGAAGTTCCATTAATTTTTGCATATAAAATGCAATTAAATATTATTGTTGTTGTCAGTGTTTTCGTCCGAGCCGTGTGCAAGGATTCTCAATTATGCCAACAGACTATCATTAAAAGACTGTGTAGTGCTATAAATAGATGTGCTATAACTTACATAAATCATTGTACCACAGTTTCTTCCTAAATATTTTCACTCAGTTAAAATTATTATCCAGCATGCAAAAGACATAAGTACATTGTTGCATAGCATACATTAACATTTTAAAGATATGACTGGCTGAAAGTGAATTGTCTGACAGGTGTGAGCAGCATGAATGAAAATGCACCGAAGAGAAAAGGAAGTAGCAGTGCCATGGTGTAATATGTCTGGAATGCAAACATGGATGCAGTAGGTGAATCTCAGGAAACTGATAACAGCTAAGTAGAGCCACAATGTTTGGGATGCCTTAAAATGTGGGCAGTTGTAAGATCTGCAAAATTTATGATAAACTGTCAAGGACATACTTTGAAGAAAAGAATCAAGTCAGCTTGATACTTGTTGAAACTTTGGTGAAAATAAAAAGTGTATGTTGTGAATATGTGTAGGAAAACAGCCATCCATTTTGAGGAGGAGAGTGACTTTTCTAGATGACGATAAAAATGTAGAAGCCATGTGATAAGTGTCTGTCAGTGATTTCCAGTTAATTACAGTGATTTCCAGAAAAAGTGTGCCGTTGTTTTCCATACCAGTAGGGGTAAACTAAGTGATCAGAGTTTCAGTGACAAGATAAAAAATTCCAGTGCTATGGAGATGCATAAGGACTTCAACCCTTTTGGGATCTTACATATGCATTGAGGCAGGAAAACTAGACAATTAAACTGTGAGCTGTGGAGAACCATGAGAGACAGGGTGAACTTGTAAGATGGAGGGAGCTGAAAGAGCTGTCACAATGTGTGCCACTACTGAAAGTAGATTGAAAGTTTTCAAAAGAGATTCAATATTCTTTTAACCCCCAAAATCACATGAAAATGTGATCCTGTTCACTGACATCACTGTTAAAATCAAGAAAGCCCTAACAGCATACACCAAAGGATTTTTATCCTCTACAGGTATCACCAGATTCCCTGAAGATGACAGTGATCCTGACAGAGCATTACAGTGGATCCCTCAAACCTTGTTTCAGAAAGCTTTGATTTGATCATGAATTGATCTAGTTCAGTGGTACCTCGCAGATTTAAAAACATGTGAACATTTGTAATCTTCACTGAAAATTATTATAAGACATTCAGAAAACTCTCTTTAAATCATAGCAAACAGCTGTGGTGCAGGTGCAAAGTGGAAAAAGTCATAGCGTTCACACACAGCAGACTTCAAAACCACCTTACTCAGGCTATGGTTTCAGATCTGGAAAGGCTGTTGCTGGTATAGCCTGTGTACCTTTGCTATGTGTAGGAAGGGCCAAATATTTAGTGCATGAAAGTACTTGACCAGAGTTCTCCCAACTAGCTACTCGTACTCATTTCTGCATCCTCCTCCTGTCAGCTTATGTGGCCTCTTCATCCTTATATCCCTGCATCAGAGGGCATTCTTCCACCTCCTTTTCTAGGAGCTGAATTCATTAAGAGATTTACCATGAAACAGTAATTTTCAAGCAAGTTTGGTTTCTTTAATACTCATGAAAAATCTAATACAAGATTAGCATATGGTTCAGTCACTGTCTTTGTCTAGTATATCACATTTCTTACAGTTAGAGAAGACCTGCATTGCTACTGAATTCAGAGAATCATTGCCAAAACCCTTCTGTCTCTTCTTCAACGTAAGCATAGACTCTACGTATCACTGTTGTCTTTTAAGTGGCTCACTGCCTTCCTTCCTTTCCAGACATAATATCTGAAACTTTCTTTTATAAATTAAACTCCTTCCCCTAAAAATAACACAACAACTAGTCATTTACCTGTAATGAGACACATTTTCACCAAGAGGAAGAAACAGTGGGTAATGTAACTGAAAATGAAAAATCTAGCATTAGTTGACAAGTCAACTTTATTATTTCTGAAATGCACAAAGTCATTTGCAGTTCTTCAGTTATCTTAAATGATACTGGAATGTCAACCTGTTAGTATGGGTAGGTAATAAGACACATTTTTAAGAAATAGGAAAGAAAATATAATTACTGGTATGATATAATGCAAGGTTTTCATTTCATGGAAATGTGTGCTTGAGTTGGTCAGGTGCTTAGCCTAGCCTTAGTGAATGAATCAGTTTCTAAGTCTGAAAAGACAACATACTAAAAAAAAAAAAAAAATTTAATTGGCCTCTAAAGAGGTTTTTATTTTGTGAGGTAGATTTGGCATTGGGAACATTGTGGCATCAGCTGCAGGGTGAGTGCAGTGACAGCTACTTCTGAGTCATTGCCTGTGTTAACACGAATGCAGGGTTGTTTATCCCTCAGTGAAAGATATGCTGTTGAGCAAATTAGCAAATGGCACTTCATGGGCTGCTGTAACCCCACTGTACCCATCGCTTTGTGGTAACTATAACTGGTGCAGTGTTGCCATCTGTCCCCATTGCTCCAGGTTCCCATCAGTGTCTGATGACTCTATGCAGGACAACACGCTTGTAAGTTTTCTTCATTCAGAAAAGGAAGATTTTAGCCTTTCAACTGTAGAGCTATGGTGTTGGGTTAATTGCTTTTTTCAAAGGGACTAGACGATGTAGGATAACTTATACTTGAAAGTTAAGTAGCATCCATTGTTGAATACACTGTATTATTGAAATGAAAGGATTTTTATTTATATATATATATAAAAGTATTATAATGAATTACAGTGGAATAAGAAGGTGGCATGGTAGAGTTTCGTTAATTTGTGTTTTGATTTCATTTTAATTTCATGATGCTAGTCTCAGCTTCAAGAAGCTTGAAAAATACAAATTTAAAGTATTCTGTCATATCTATGCCTTTTTGAACTTGTAAGTTGGTAAACAGTACTTAATTCTACAAATCACAAATAGGACTGTCATGGTTTGAGCCCAGAGGGCAACTGAGCACCACTCAGCAGCTTGTTCACTCCTTCTCCCTCAGGGATGGGGAGGAGAACATACAACAAAAGGCTCGGGATTGAGACAAGGACAGAGAGGGATGACTCACCCGTATGGTCATGGGCAAAAGACAGACTCAATTTGGGAAGAAAAAGAACATCAGTTTAATTCAAACACCACCACCACTTAAGAAACAGAGTAGAACAATGAGAAGAATTACTACACCTTAGAAGCACCTTCCCCCCAACCCTCCCTTCTTCCAGGCTCAGCTTTGCTCCCAATTTCTCTACCTCCTCCCCCTCAGTGGCGCAGGGGGCAGGGAATGGGGGTTGCGGTCAGTCCTGCCACTTATTCCTCCTCAGGGGGAGGACTCTGTACTCTTCCTCTGCTGCAGTGTGACATCCCTCTCACGGGAGGCAGTCCTCCACAAACTTTCTCTGATGTGAGTCCTTCCCACGGGCTGCAGCTCTTCCTGAACTGCTCCAGCGTGGGTAACCCTCGTGTGTCATAGTCCTCCCAGAGCCGAACTACAACAGTGGGAGCTTCTTCCCTCAGAGCCCTGGCCTTCTTCAGGTGCAGCCACCTGCTCCGGTGTGGGGTCCTCCGTGGGCTGCAGGTGGGCATCTGCTCCACCATGGACCTCCATGGGCTGCAGGGGGTCTCTGCTCCAGCGCACCTCCCCCCTTCTCTTCCTCCTTTCTTCCATTGACCTCAGTGTTTGCATCTGTGTACTCCTCACAACTCCTAACTTCTCCTCTCAGGTTCCCCTTCTTAAATATGTTATCACAGAGGCACGATCACAATTGCTAATTGGCTTGGCCTTGGCCAGAGGTGGGTCCGACTTGGAGCCGGGGCAGCTTCAAGAAGTTTCTCAGATGGGGCCACCATTGTAGCCCATCCCCTCCCCCAAACCTTACCACACACACAAACCCAACAGAAGAACAAACTTAGGCACTTGTTCAGAAAGGCATTGCTAGTCATGCCTTAAACACATTTGTTACCCACTCTTGTAAGCCATGTTCAGTGAATTCAAGTGCTTGTTGATACAGAATTTTAGTGCATATAAAAAGAAATGGTAAAAGTTTTAAAGGACTAGGATGTGTTGTGTAGCTTGCCTGCTTTGTCATGTTGGAAGTAAATTAAAATTTTAATAATCGAGCATAATAAAGCTACTTTCCCTCCACCACTGAAAGCAAAGTATTAATTTAGTTGATTCTAGACCTGCTAGTTCTCAATCACAAGGAAAAAAAAAAAAAAAAGGAAGAAAGGAATAGAAAAGCATTCCATTTAATCCATTTTTAATGTTTATTACCTTGTTATCATGAATGCAAATTGGTAATAGAGTAATTTTAAATAACTGCAAGGGCATCTGAAATTTTGCTTATATGAAAGGGGATAATGAAAAGTTAGAAAAATTAGAAAAATATTTTTTATCTTTTTGGCAAATTAAATTAGCATTGAAAAGAGAAATATTATAACAATGATTAGAAAGAATCATGAAGTACTTTTTTAACTGTACAGAAATGAACTGATTTGTCTTTTTCAGAGTAAGTTCATATTGAGGAACTATACCATGTAATTCCCCGTAGTAAGTAATTTATTTTATGCTTCTGCATTCATTGTGGAAGAAAAGGGTTTCCCACATTTATGGAAAACTCATTACAGCATTTATCTCAAGGTGAAGTGTGAGGAGGAGAGGTCAAGGAATAGATAGACTAAATAAAATAAGTGGTAGTAAATCCTCATATCTGTGTATTCAGCAGAGAGATCTAAATAAGCTCAGGAACAAAACAGCTGAAGTCCTGCTGATACTTCTTATGTGGAGTCTTTCACCAAGAGCTGTGTTGATGCTGCAGGACAGGAGGGGGGCAACTGCGATGCCAATTTTGGCAGAGCTCCAGGGGAGATCAGAGGACTACCAATTTAGAAACCCAATGTCTGTTTTGGGCATATTAGTGGAAGTAGAATATAAGATCACTGCACATTTGGGTGAGGGTGAGGTATGGAAGAAAGTCAAGACAGTTTTTGTAGAGAAAAAACTAAGAATTCTCTGAAGGTTTTAGTGATCTTGTTGGGTGAGAATGATTCACTTGATATGGGCAGCCTGTATTTCTGGAAGGCAAAATCCCTCACACAAGGGTCTTGAAGAAAGTAAGCAGTCATGGGACAGGACAAATGTCTTTGCATGGTCAAGTATTTTTAATTTGATTAGTTCTTCCCATTGAGAATTTTTTTTTAAAATGTCTTTTTTTAAAAAAATCCCTCTTATGTCCCTTTAATTTTCTTTTATGCTCAGATTATTTTTAAAGTAGCTTTCTGCATTGCTCCAAGAAGTAAAGATTTGAGTGGAAGTTGCTTATCAACCATAAAATATGTACAAGTCCCAGAAACAATAATTTGTTGTTGGAGCATGTTCCACCAGTCCGCAGAGTGTTATTCACAGAAGTGCTTTAGTGCTGCGTAGTACACCATATCATGGAGATCTGTCAGCTTTTACGGTGAGCTTTATGTTACAAAAGTAAATCTGTAAATAAATTTGATTTGTTATGTAAGATATTTTTAGATCTCTGTTCATGTATAAAATAAAGCCTGAGTATGCAAGTATACAGATGGCAGTTTATGTACATTTCTAGAAGATGAGAAGAATGCTGAAAGATTAATTTTACTGGAATTCATAAGGTGCAGGTTTGCTGGTTTTTTTCTTGCTTTACTGTAGCCAGATATATTTGTTTATGAAATGACATGGATATTGAGAGTAGGACCAATTGTTACTGTAAAATTAACAGCAGACATTTTTCCTTGCTTCTTCATAAAAATGTTTCTGGCTAGTGTTTGAAAATAACAACTATGTTTACTGCTACAACTTGCAGTGTAGCTTGGGCCCCAGGTTTTCATGTAGCCCCATGCTTTCTTGTTGACCATTTAAAAAAAAAAAAAAAAGCAAACCCATCAGATTTAGGTAGTTGAACGTATTTAAATCTGGCCAGCTGGCACTTCCATTTTTCCTTTCTGTCTCCTGTATCACACTGAAGAAACATTTATTGCTGGTCTTGCAGTTCCTCCTGGGCCATATTTTGTTCCTTTCTGTTTACTCTCTTCTGCATTGGAAGCTGAAACATGAAAATACCATATTGCATATGCTGTTGGATTTCTGTACCACTGGAATGGGAAAAGTACATCTGAGGAGTCATCCTTTCAATGTGCTGCTGTTAGATACTAGAAACAAGCACCTGCAGAATGCAAATGTGAACCTATAGGTGAGAAAAGTTAGCTATAACCAGCGGAGGAAGTTGTTATCAAAATGTCACCTTCCCCTTACTGTTGAGAGAAAAACAAACTTTGAAGAAGTTGTGCTGGAAGATGTGAGGTGACTAGTCTGGGTGGCTATTACTGTCCTGAATCCAGTGAATTTTGCCCTGCTGGAAGAGCTGTAGGTTTGCCAAAGAAAGATGGACCAGTTGCACTGAAACAGCTGTCAGTATTTCAGCATACAGTCTCAGACCAAAACGCCAGGCTTCTTTGGAGACTACACAAGGAAAAGGATACAGGGGAATAGCAAAGAAACTGATATCACACTAGACAGGTAAGATGCAGACCTTTATCTGTCAAGCTTTAAGTAAGAATTGCCTTGTGTATATTCAGTGTCATTCTTTCAACAGCAGTTGTTATGATCTAAGGGATGAGCTTTTGCAACCAAAGTTTCTCTTAACTCACCCAAATATGAAACAACCTTTTACCCCCAAATAATTTATAAGATTTGCTCATTGCATGGGCTGCAATCCATACAGGAATAGGCACAGCTGCAAAGGCTTAACCTTGCAGGATCACTGAGAGAGTTTATTCAAACTTTAAGCCACACTTGGTATGACGGAGCATGACTCATATAGGTCCTTGGGTGGAATAGCTGCCAGTCTCAAAAAAAAATGGGTTTTATTCACAGCACAGTTAACTTATTTATGATAAGTTAACTCTTCAACCAAAGAAACTCTGAATTGCTGATGAAACAGAGGAAATACCAAGATTTAAAAATAAATCTCTCATTGAATCCTTGCTGGGTAGTTTCCACCAGCCTTCTTCTAGAAAGCCCTTCTAGTTCAACAGCTTCTAGTGGCTTCCAGCATAGAAACAACTTCGGCAAGTCCCTCTGGGTCTCTAGGAAATATTCCTGTCACCTTCACACTTAGTTGACAGTCTACTCTGCAGAAGTCAGTTGCACTGCAGCAGAGTAATATCCTGCTTCTTTGTGCTCTCTCCCTGCTTGCTCCATCCTGTCTTCTGAACGATTCCTTCTGCTGCACTTCTCAGTGGCTCTCGTTTAGATGGATCCACTTGACTCGGAGTGCAGTGTTTGGAGAATAACATTTGTTTTTCCTTTCTTCCAGTCACACCCCTTGGAAAAAAACAGTTATTTTTTAATACTGAGATTGTAAACTGCAAACAAACAATTTCTGCAATGACCCAAACTGAATATATAGGGCACTTTTCTGTAGGAAGGCCCTGATTCATCAGAGCACGACAATGCATTTAGCACATGTTGTGTGGATCCTTGGCAGGATTTAGCATTTGCATGTTGCTAAGCTGTGCTGGACATGGCAGTGCAAGTGCTGCTGAGGACAGCTATGAGGCTGTCATGGGGAAGATGAACATTTTAAGGTGTGCCTTGGACACTTTACCAAATCAGGATTGAAAAGAAAATTGGCTTCCTTTGGCTTACTAATAACAATAGTGTGCTAATAAAAATCAAGAAGTGTATTTTGTAGCATTTTTTACTACAAGTGGCTGAAAACATACAGAAGTCTTATTTTTTGCCGTTTTCTTCAAAGTTACATAGTGTAAATAGTGAGAACGGCAATGCTAGTGTGAAAAAGAAGTATATATTTTGTAACCTTTGCTAGTATCATGCAGAAGGAGTTTTTAAGCAGTAAAAAAATTTCACCAAGAGAAATGGAACAAGAGCCAAGTATGAAAATAAGCATCCTGTTACACTAAAGATGTAAATTTTAAGTTCTGCCTCCTTTTCCAGGCATTATGGTTCCTGTATGCTAAATAGTCGGCATTATGTGTCTGTATTACTGAGGTTTCAGTCATAAATAGTAAATTATGATCTTGTGAATTACATGGTAAAATTTTATCAGTTATTATATATACCCAGAAAAGCGTGTGTCTTCAAAATTACCTTCTGTTTTCCTTTAATTTTATCTCTGAACAGCAACACAATCCTCATTGTCAACATGTTTTTCTGATGGGTAGATGTATTAATCCATGTTTAAAATGTGGAGTTTCAAAATTCATCAAATTAAATAAAGGAATGGGGTATATTAATGTATGCTGGAAATTATCAAAAAGGATTTCAGGTAAAGAAGTCACAAACCATTTCCAAATTTCTCACAATTTGGAAGTTATTTAAATGCAGTAACCATAGATTTAATTAATCCATGGCATATTTGCCATTAGAAATAATGCTGTCAAAATCAATCGGTTGCAGCTTTGGTATTTGTTTTTACAGTATGTTTAATTCATATTCACATGTACAAATGTGCTTGGCATCAGTGTGTAAACTGGGATTCAAGAACAATAGGAACAAAATGTGGAATTGGGAAGAATTAGACCCATTTAAAACTCCTCAACATGTGAGGCTTTTAGATATCTGTGAGTCTGGACTTAATCCCACAAGAGGACAATCTGGGATCCAGGTTTCCCTGTGTTTGAAGGACATTCACCAAATGTCTCCATTGGATTATACATCCCATGAGAGAAAAAGAGGGAGCACAGCAGCCTTGTGCAGAAGCCTGGGATTAGGGAGTTCACCCAGAGCACTGTGGAGACTGGAATACTAGACATGCTTCAGTGATTTTTAAATTGTTTCATTTTGGACTGGATTAGCTTCACCTGAAAAGGCTGCTAGGGCTCTACCTGCAAATAACCTCATACTCACTGATAAGCATTTTTCCTTGGGGGTTCGAAGAGAGAGGAGGTCTCTTGGCACAGGACTGTTTCAAACACAGGTCGCTCATGGAGTGCATTGTCTAACCCCTGGATCTCCTGTTCAAACACGAAAACTTCTGGAGCTGGCACCCTATTTCTCCAGCACCGTACTGAGCCTGCGTTAAGTGGCTGCAGGTTGCAGGGGGCTGTGCTGGTGAGCTGTGAGGGGAGGTTGTGAATCGCCACATGCCAGTCAAAGCTGCCTCCAGCCTACCATGGAGCTCATGAAAACAAGCATGGAGAAAAATGTTTTGTGTACAAAAACTTACCCATTGATCACCAAAACATTATCTAGTCAGTGGCCCACGGTACATCTGCCCAAACAGAGTTCAGACAGAAACAGGCAGCAGCTGGAGGCTGGAGACAAGGTGTTGTGTGTAGAGGACTCTGCATCAGAAGAGGGTACCTACACCCATGAGGGGCTGTACCCATCAATGTCCCAGGCTGGAGCAGGGACACTGAGGAAAAGGGCAGCAGGAACCATTAAGCATAGAGCAGCAAAAATGGTTAAGTGCACAGTGGCAGAGATAAACCATCACAGATACCACCTCAACTTCCTACACTGCCTGTCACCTTGTCACATGAATTTTGATGGACTGAGTATAATCCACAGCAAAAATAGGGAAAATTGGGACCGGGAAGTGCAGAGGATAGGTGGTTGTCTAAGTGCTTGTCTCTGTTTATCTTCTTTTATTTTTTCAAAACTGCAATCAGCAATGAGAGGTTTGAGTTTTGTTTGCAATAAATTAATTTAATTAAAGTTCCCAGACTCTAAACTGTTCTGCCCACAACAGAGTCCCAAGCGAATAACGGTGCCTTCTTGTAGCCCAGAGCTAAGCACCCAGTGGCTCTGAGTACAGAATCATAAGCAACACCCTTTTCTGGGCATTTCCTACTGATGTGGCCTCCCCTTTCAGCTCTAATTTTTCTAAGTCCTATTTTTAGGATTCTAACACACAGCCTTAGTGCCTGTACTCTTGGGATCGGCTCTCCCTAGGTGACAAGGCACTTGAAAGTCTATTTACCATCCCAGTCTTTCTGTGGAGTAAGCCTGAGTTTCTGCCTACATCCATATATGCCTAAATACTTCTGGAACCTACCATACCTCTGGAAATTGTACAGACAGTAAAGTGGAAAATGTTTTTTAGGAGTTTTAGAAAATAAAACTAAGATAATTCTGAAAGCTTTAACCCTTGCTATGATTTATGCTAATAAATTATGTGGTTAGGCCTAGTAATAAGTGTTCATGAATAGTTTAGCATGTATCTGCCATACAGTAAGTTACTGGTTTGTTTCCTGATCAGGTTTCTCAAAATAAAGAGAATTGGTTTTCAAAGCTCTGTATTTCTTGTTTATTTTCCAGTGGGAGCAGAGTTTATCACTTAAAACTTTCTATATTTAGTAGCTAGTGAATGCAATCATTAAAGACCAATTGGGAGATTTCTACAGGATACATATTCTGTGTATAAGCAAAAGAGAAACTTTCATTCCCGAGATAGACATATAATGAAAATCATTCCTGTTCCCTTTTCTTTAGATCATTGTAAGGAAATAAAAGGTCTGCTTTATGAATGCAGTAACAGTGTATACCCTCCAGACATCTGCCCGTTCTTTGATTTCTACCTAGCGTGAGTCAGCTTCCTCTGTCTTCAAGGCTAGGAAGTGAGTTGTTGAATGGTGATGCTTACTGCTGCTCAGAAAAAAGGTGTTAAATTATACAGCTTGCGTCATTAAAATTTATAATTGCTGTTTCACAAGAAGTAGGACAGATCCTTACTGTAGGTTCACTTTTCATTCATACATAGATGAAATAAATTTCTTGAATTAACTTCTGCTTGAATAAACTTCTCCCTCCATCTAAATAGGCTGTTGTATGGGCCAAACCAATGGTTATCTACCTATACTCTTGACTAATCTAATGCAGAGATTGAGAGTTTTGATTCATTTTTATTGCTGTCTGGCCCTGCTTCTGACTGCTCTGTCTGACCCACTTTGAAGTGTTTACGGGCTCCTGACAGGCATAGTTGGGTGACTGATCCTTTTGATCTTTCTGTGCAGTGACTGACATCTGATCACACAAATGTGTGGTACCTGTGTGGTAACTCATAAAATATTGCAAAATTACCAGTGAAATACAGAAGGAAATCCATTCTTGCATGCTTAGTTGGTATTCTCTAAGCAGATGGCTGAAACATCAGCAGGCAAAGTCTGAGGTTAAAAACAACCAGTTTCACTCTAGAAGAGCATGGAGGAGCTATGCTGTCAATGTGCTTCAGACACGATCCTCTAATTTAAGTGCAGTGCTGTGTCTTAGAAATGCTTTTGGTTTTGCTTTGGGTTTGATGCTTTCAACCACAAGGCTTGACTCTAAACTGGGCAGCTGAACAGGAAATCTCTGTCTTTGGGGAAAGGGCTGCATAGATACCTTTCAGGCAATGCTCTTGAATATCCTCCCTGACATGTTCCATGGATGATTTGGAAGAAAAAAGACGTGAAGAGAGAGCTGTGTATGGTTTTGCTCATTTCTAGTGAAAAAAATAACATAAACCTCATCAAAATGTGGAATGAGATTTACTGGAGTTAAAGGGTTTATTGTTTAGAATTGTATTGAGTAAATGCCAGCATTGGAATACTTCACTATTATTAAAGGCTGATACAGTAATAACCATGTTAATCCCATCAAACAGATTATTTGCAAAGCGCTACTTCTGTCTATTCAGCAATGATCTTGAGATATATAAAACTTAAATCAAGAGTTAACAGTTTCAGACAGAAACAAACCTTGAAATTGTGTCAATTAATTGAGCAGCTCTGGCTGCCTATGTCGTTATGTTCTGTTTTTACTCTATTGTTTTGCTGTTTGATGACTTGTCTCTTGAACAGCTACAGGATAGGCACGTATTCTGAAGGTGTAGTGAACCTCCTTTGCAAAATTAGTCAGAGACAGCCTGCATATGCAAACTGTAATCTATGCATAAACATTAAGCATCCCCTAAGTTCCTTGAAGGAATTTGTCTTTGCCAAATATGTGCTGAGCCTGTGCATTTAAATGAGCTTTCAGACCCATACACTGAAACCGTTGCAGTGAAGCAGTGCTTTCAGGTAGCTCTAGTGTTAATGGAGATGAAGGTGACCGGCTAGATGTTAACTGTACATTTGCAGGGACTCACCCTGGCCCTGGTCCAGTCCTCGCACCTGGGTGGACATGTCTGATCACCATGGTCTGGGCTGGTGACCTGAGCCCTTGGCAGCCACCCTGGTCCTGCCCCGCTCACCTGGCCATGGGGCTGGTCCCTGCCCTACTGGCAGCCCCAACTTGAGGCTCCCTTTTTCACCGGAGCAGCTCCCGAGCACCTACAGCTTGTCTTCTGCAAAACATCTTCATGAGGGAGTTTGCGTTCCATGGCTGTTGAAGTAGTGAGGACTGAGAGGATGGTTCTCTAATTCCACATGTGTGTATTGATTTTTTGGTTTTGATACCGGCTCCTGGCATTGCCAGCCTTGAAATTTCACCTATAGGATCATGAAGATAAAAAGTCTTACAGTGCTGTGCTTGGGGATTTGAAACAACTCATTTTCCACAGGAAAAAAACCAACACAAATCACAGATGAATGTTGCTAGCAATGGCTGTTAATGAACAGACAAGACTTCACAATTCTGTCATCAGAAAAGATGTCAGCTGTGGCATAAAGCCTGTACTAGCCATAAGTAACAGCAAAGCAGCAATTAGATATGTAAAAAAATGGTTCAATAAAAAGTTGTGATATGTAGGAGACTTCTAGATGTCAGCAAAAATCCTTGCCTGTTTTTGTCAAGGCCGATGCCAGCGTTTTGGAAGTATTCCAGGAAAAAAAGCCATCCTAACAAAGGAAGGGGCTGCCACTAGATAGGAAAACTATAAAAAATCAGTATGAAATAAAAGATGCTGCTATGATCATTTTGTATTCAGAAAAAAATAGAGTGATGTACTCAACAACTTTGTAGGAAATCGAGTCGTATGAAAATGTTTTTCAGTTTTTTATGGGGAACAGGTTTGGTTTAAGTAGCTTTCCAAAAGCAGTAGATTTCAGTAAAGTGTTTGATGCAATGATGCTGGGCATCCTGATTAAAAGTATTGACACTGCTCCCCTTCAAAAGAGCACAGTCTAATGGATTTTGAGTGGGGTAACTGGAAACTGTCAGTGGAGATGTTCAGTGAATTGGCATGTGTGTCATGTCCTGCAAGAGCCAGTTCTTATCTTTTATGCTATTATGTATTTTTTATAAATGATCTAGGAGATACGTAAAGACAATTATAATATTTTCTGCAGAAAAGCCAAATATTGGTCTGATAGTAAATACCATAATATGGAATACTTTATAAACTATATTCATCAAGACAGTTTATAATAAACTGTCTGGAAAGTCATAATTCTAAAAGCAAAGAGAATTGGTCATAAATAGAAAATTGGAAGGCTGTAATTTTGAAAAATATTTTTGAGACATAGCAGACAGGGAGCTCCAGAGATGTTACAGCAGAAAGTTGCACAGTGTAAGCCATGGACATACTGAGGGGAATAAGGCAGAAGGGTGTGTATGTGTGTGTTTTTGTTTACTGGAGCACAATGTTAGGATTTGTGTCAAATGAACTTTCAAAAAATGTTTGAAGGTTCTTGAGGGTTTAGAGAAGGGGGTGTAGAAAATACTTAGGAGCAGGAGATTTATGGAGCCAAGTCTGTTTACCTGATCGAAAAGAAAATTAAGTTATCTGATCAGTGTTTGTGTTTACAGGGAGAGTGTGGACATTAATCTTGAGCTGAGAAAGATATAACAAGGCCAAGACATCAAAAGTATGAAATACAGAACATATTTTTAACAGTTTTTAGCAGTTCAGCTGATTAGCCACTGGAACAAACAGCTAAGGAGTTGATGAATTCTCCATCTCTTGACGTCTCTGTAATCAAGATTGAATACTTTTCTTGGTGTGTATGAGTAAAACGTAATTTATTGGTCTCAGTATAAGTAATAAGGTTAGTGGAGGTTACTAACATAGCCTAAATTTAAGGGGATAATAGCACCTAATTTTCAAAAAACATCTCCCCTCCCGGTTAGGAGTCCAGGTTAGCTTTAAGAAAAAACAATTTACAGATGTTTATCCCAATAGGTGTATTTAAGAGAATGTGCATGAGATCTGGGTAAACAGTACCATAATTTGCCAAACAAGTACCCTGTTGATCACCATCTCTATGGCTGTTTCATTGCTGTGCGAACAGGAATCACAAGATTCCTTCTTGTAGGTTATTTCTTGATAGATTTCGAGGGCAGCTGAAAATTTTATTTTATCCATGTTTATTTGTAAACTTTGTGGTGAAGCTGGATGCATGTATATGCTAGTTGCTTCTAGAGCTCTTACTGCTGACTTACTGACCTGGTTTGTCAAACTTGCTAAATAGATTATTAGACATTTGCCACAGGAATCTGAAAACAAAGCCAAACCCACAGATAAGTAGGATTCAATATTCAGTGCCTTCAATGACATTGTAAGGGAAAAAATATGCTTATATGGGATTATAGGGCCAAAAATATCCCTATAATCCTTTATTGATCCACATATATGTAGTTTTTCTGCAGACTTCTTCAACATCAGAAGCCTAGCATCGAAGATGGGCGTTTCTTCCAGTAAGACCAAAATCTGGACCTGCAGTTCACTTCATAGACGACAGAGAGAGAGAGAGAGAGAGAGAAAGAAGGAGAGACTTGCTCCCTATGGGAGTTCAGTACTTGGTTCTGTAAATTGCATTGAAGGACAGTTTCCCTCCATTGAGAGTAAGGTGCTAAACTAATTTTAATGTAGTGAGCCCTCTCAGAATAGCTTTGTTTCTCCATGATGACATTCTATTTTCTATATTATTCAAGAAATCAGACTAGATGGAAGAATATTTGGCCTTTAAATCTATAAATTCTTAGAATTGTTTATGCTTCGGTAAAGAGTTGATAGTGATGTAATCTTGTACAACTGAGTGAATCAGAATTGGTAGTTTACATAACAAAACAGAAATGAGCAAATAAATAAAGCATTATTGACTCAGGCCAAGAGGAGTTTGATTTGTGATATATGCAGTTAAAAAAATGTACTGTACCAAGCCTTTGAGGATATTTTGCTTCCTTGCTGCGTAACAACTGCATGACCTCCATTGTGCAAGATGCTGCAAATGCAATTGCCACCTTGCAAAAACAGACACAGTGCTATGATCTTTACCTGAAATATGCTAATTTACTTTAGCTAAACAAACATCTAGAGTTTATCAAGCTTTAGGGGAGTGATGAGTAACTGGGAATAACTGCTGAGGTAATCTGTATAATTCACGGAAAATTCTGGCAAGGAAATGAATTTGATTGTGAGAGTTTGAGAACAGTAACAGATTGACAGATACCACTGCAAATCCTTAGAGAATCCAGGGAATGCTAGCCATCTACTGGGATCCTGATGGACTTGTTCAAAGAAGAAAGGAGTACTTCAACCTACAGTATTGAAAGACTATAATGTTGTACTCCGTATGGATTGTGTGCTTTGTCTTTTAGCCCTGGGACTTAAAGATCTCAGCTACAAGTGATTTGAGCGGTGAGGGGAAAGCATAGTCTCAGAGACACATGGACAGTCAGGAAGTAGTCCTGTGTGCATGAATCATGTAAGGTCATCTTGGTAACATTTCAGGGAACGATATTTGTGAGGGGATTTTCATTATTGCTATAGCTTAGCAGTTTCTTTTTCACCAGAAGCAGGTAATGTTACTTTTGGTCTAAAGACTTTTAAATGCTGCATCTTGACCTGCATTCAGAATTACTTTGGCTTTTTTCTTACAGACTGTACCTCTGAGAGTGGCTTGTCTACCACAAATAGACAAGCGTTTTGTCTCAAAGTCAGTGTCTTGTATGTCAGTTCACCTAGGTTTTGATGTGTAGATTTTCTTTTTGAGAGAATAGTACATAATGTATTATTAAATAAAAAGCCATCATAACCAGCAGTCTTAATTTGCTATGTTCCTTACACTGTTCCAGTCTGCAGAAATTTCAGTGCACAACATCAGGCACTACAATCTCATAGTAATTGGTTTTTATCCTTCCACTATGCTCTTTTTAGCCACCAGAGATGACAAAACATGGAGGAAGAAATGTTCCTAAATGCTTTGCATTTCTTAGGATCTTTTAGCAGAAAGGGAAGAAACAGTGTATTTATAACCATTTTGTATTTGGTTAGCTGAACAGCCCAGCCACAGTCTTCATAAATAGTTGAGATGCCATTTCTTTCAAAATTGTCTTTTAGTGGAAGAAACCAAAATTAACAATCTGGGTGAACTGTAATATGTGACTTGATAACACATTATTACACAAGTAGTAACTTTGGGACTGAAATGTGAGCATTTGCAGCCTGTTTGATGGAGAGGGTGGCTGAAGCCTTTAGGTGTAACTGGGCATGGCAGGATATTTTGCAGTGTGCTTCACCAGTTGCAGTTCTCTAAAGCCACCTCTAGTTGTAACCTTCTCTTTTGTACAGTGGAAGTGGAAGAAGGAAAACATTCTTTGGAGGTAAGTTCTGGTGTGGTGAACAGCTTCACCGGGATGTTTAAGCAGAATGGAGTAGTGGTCTGGCCTGGAGAGAAAAAGGAGGGGAAATATCCCGTCTCACCTGCTGTACCCTACAAAATTAGGGCCTTCTGTTTTCCCTTTCCTCTCATGTTTCTTTAGCTTGTAGTTGACTTCACACTGCTTCCTACAAAAGCTTTTTCTGTTTCTTTTTCTACTGCTTTCTTGAAAACTTTTGTTGCTTTTATCTTTGACCTTTTGCCAGCCTCTGTGTTTCAAAGACATAAGCAGTAACCTGGATGTTGAGTGCCTGTCTCACTGTGTGTCTGGAATCATAATGGAGTCATAGGAAGATAGTGGACTAGCTTGCATTTACTAGCCATGGTACAACATGGCACAGTGATGTAGAACTGGAGCTAAGAGCACTCACCTCTTTGTTAACTGTTTAATGGTAATTCTTAACAAGTGCTAACCTGCCCTATACATCACAAAAGAGCAACTTTCTGTTAGATAAAGAGCAACTTGGAAGAGTAAGCTTTCATTATGGAGAAAAATCCATTGGCTCTGCAGGCATTCTTTATAAGTTAGGAAAATACCTCCACCAAGGACCAGTGGACTACATTTGAAATGAAAATACACATCCTCTTGGATGTGCACTTGCTGAAATTCCTCAATGTGCTAAATTAATCTTGCATTTAAGAAATAAAGCCTCATTAACATTTTGATGAAAAGTCAATTGCATATATTCCTCTCAGTTACAATGTGTCAAAACTGAGATCCTAGCAGTAGAAAAACAGTACATCTTTTATTTTATTCTTGCCTCCTTTAGTCAGGCTAGAGACAGGTATGCTTTGCCTTGAACATTTACTTCATGACTCATCTTACTGTTTATGTGATATGCCTCAGTATGCAAAATAAAGAGCAGTCCATACATATGTGAATCAAAATTATTTTTAGATCTCACCAAAGTAAGAAAAAAAGAGAGAAAAGAAAGAAAATTATTAGTTCAATATTACTTAGCAACAAAGCAAGATTCAGTCTTGATTCATTGAAATAGATTTTTTTTACAAAGTACGTGCAGGATCAGCTTCATTGGGCCTCGTGTAAGCTAATGCTATACTTAAAGGTACACAAATGCTATCAGGAATTGGAAGTCTTCATTATACGTGACAGAGATAGATAGCCGAGGTAGCTGCAAATATCAGAGTCTCTATAGCCCTGTTATTGCCATGCTCTACTCAAGGTCGTTAGACCTGAACAGCAGTAATTATCCCAGACAGAGCACTGGATTAATGGTTACACTTCTGGTACCTTCATGAATAGAACTGCAAACTCTGCAAAAATACACGTTGTGAACCAAAGAGAACGCATTACTGTGAGTAACACCTGCAGACCATGCACATTTTGAGGTCATCATCTTTTCTGGCGTAGCTGTTTCTGTCTCTGACAGTCATGGGCTTTTACAGATGCCTTCACCCTCCTCACTGGTTCAGGGTTATGGTTTCTGTGCTTAGCCAGAATTAGCCTCTCTGCTCTGCCTATGAGAAAATGGGAAATTCCTGTTCAGTTTTGAGATGGAGTATGATCAAAGCAGGAAAGGTTTCTTTGCAGAGTTCTATCTGTTCCCTTGTTGATCCAGTTTTCCAGAGAAGTAGGAACTCAATGAAAAGCTGTCACAGGTAAAGTGGGCAAAATTAAAATGTACTGATGTAAGAGAGCTTCACAAGGAGAAGACTATGAGTATGATACCAACAAAAGATAAGGAAAAATATGTAGGTTTTTTTTAAATACTCAATTTCCTTTTAGGTTACTATTTTCAAAACACTTCAGTTCGTCAAATGACATAATAAAGTAAAGGAAGAGTACATATCAAAATAGTCTGCAAAAGTCCAACATTTTCAATATGTTCTGTGTCCTGATTTTATCTTTTCATTTTCAGTCTAACAACTGCTAAAAGTATGACTAAACATTTAAAATACATTTAAAAAAAAATGATTTAGCCTACTTTTTCCTGAATTGGACTGCATTTCCCTGAAGTCCTCTGAAGAGTCCTTGCAGCTCTTGCTTTATTTGCTGATCCATATTTCCTGCATTCTGCTCAGGTATTGAATAGATTACTGTGCCTAATGTCTTCAGACGTTAAGTTTAGCTTACACTTTTTCTAATATACACAAAACCTTGAAGAAGTTAGATATTACTTGGAATTGTGTGTATATCTCTGTCAAGTTTTTCAAGGAACAGATTTATTTTGGAGGTCATACCTGGCATATGCCTGAGTGCAAGCCTCATCAAAATGTTCTAGGGTATTGTAAATAGCATATGCCTTGTACAGTATTGCTTCCATATTGATTTGGTTCTCCTTAAAGAAATAATTATTTTAAATTTTAGGAACGTCTTCTACTTTCTTTATTGCCCGCTCACATTGCCATGGAAATGAAAGCAGAGATCATTCAGAGGTTACAAGGTCCCAAGGCAGGCCAGCTGGAAAATACCAACAACTTCCACAATTTGTATGTCAAAAGGCACACCAATGTAAGGTATTGTACTGTAATAAAATGTGTCAACAGCATTCAGAAAAATTTTGAAAAGAAAGTGTTAAGAGAGCAATTAAGAAAATAGTTCTTTTAATATGTTTTTCAACAGCTTACTGTTTAGTATCCATAAATTTGATCAAATACTAAGAATTCCATGTTCCAGAAGAGCAACAAAGATGATAATACAAAGGAGTTCTTTAGAAAAAGCCACGCATTAACAGGCTTTCTTCATAATGTCTTAATTTTTCAGGTTAAAGTACCAAATCTTGCTTTCATGTATACTAGTCAGAATTGTAATTCATATCAGCTATACCGAATTTGTAATTTTCTTAACTGGAGCAATTTCTTAGGTTTTATATAATGTAAATAGACGCAGCTGTATCACATATGTATTTTGCACAGTACCTGAGATAAAATATTCTGCTGACAATTATTTATTAATTATAAATTTCTAGAAGTAAGAAAAATAATTCACCATTTATTTTAAATATGCTTTCATCTTTACATGTTGTTTTGTCTGGTTTTTTTTGATTGGACAAGTTAATTTGAACGACATTCTTAGAAATTTCTTTTTTATAGCAAGTATTGCAAGACTTTTGAGGAAGTTCATTTTCACTTGATACTTTTTCCATAGCCTGATTCTATGGAATTGTCAAGTTTTCTTGGTGAACAGAAGCACACTCTATAGCTTGAATATCTTAGTAATCAAGCTTGAGTTTAATAGTCTGAGTAACAAGTGAGCAAAGATTTCCATGCTGCAGATCACTGACAGGTAAATCTAGACAGAAAATGTCTACAATGATAAAAAGTTATTAAACAGTTTCTGAGAATAAACATGTTCATTGAAATAATTACCATTATTATATTGCTGATATGTAAGTAGGAAAAATATTTCTATTTTTCAATACACTGTAACAAATACAGGTATAGAATGCCTATAAATAATAATTAAGTAATACCTGTGAAGGTAATACCTATAGAGGTAAACATAGGTATATATTACCTATAAACGTAATGTCTTTAAAAGTAGATGTAGGTTTACCTATAAATATATTTATTAATCTACATTTAGCAGTGGCTGTTTTGGGTATGGACATACCTCTGTGTAGTCCAGAATGCCTACTTTCAGGTTTTGCTGTTGCTTGATAAATCTGAGTTCTGCAGAAGGAAACTGTGACCAAGTTTCTTTTCATTTCTATTGTAGCATCTTGTATGCTGATATTGTGGGTTTCACTCGCCTGGCCAGTGACTGTTCACCAGGGGAATTGGTGCACATGCTAAATGAGCTGTTTGGCAAGTTTGATCAAATTGCAAAGGTGAGTTTCTACTGGGCTGCTACTGTTAGTTTAAATAAGTCATCTTTAAAATATTTTTTTCTTTCTGGGGACTCTTCTGCTTTCTGGCAGCATTTCTGAGGCTTTGGCAGGAAGATTAGACTTGAAACGTGTGAAGAAAAAATCTGGCTCTGGTCTGAGTGCAACAGTGTGTTTCTGCCAGTGTGACAATCTGTGAAACCCAAGATAGCTCTCTCTAATAGGACCAATAGAGACAGCTCATGGAGCCCAGTAAAGCTTAATGGCAGATGAACGCTCTTTAAATAGATTTTTTACAGTAACAAGGATTAAGAAACTCAAGACTGAAAACTGATACAGCCAGTTTTCTGATCTCTGAAAAAGCATTTAAGAGACTGGAGGACAAGAGAGACAATTATGATCAAAGCAATTTTATTTACTGACCACAGCTTCTTGATTACTCAAGAAAAGATTCAATCAGAAGACTACAATCACAAGATTTTCTTCTGTTTATTTAGGTGTCATTTTTATAAAAATTGCATCAAACTTCATGCTGTGTGTGAAGATGAAATCAGAAACACTAAAACAGATAAAAATGTTCTGTGTTTTTTATTAGTTCAAAACTGGTTGTCCAGTATTGGTTAAAAAACCCCACAACTTTACATTGCCTTAGAGTACAAAAGATAGAAATAAGATGATATTTGCTAGTTTCAGGAGGTATTGCCTAGTACATCTTCAAAGATGTAAATGTGGAAGGCTAGGTCTTTTGATTTCATATTTCAAACAGAAAGACTTTATTTAGATTGAGTACATGATACTTTGGCTCAGTCTTTAATCTAAGGTGTGAACAACACTGCAGATACATGTTTTGCAGTGAACTTATTTCGTTGTTTTGCCCATTAAGGACCATAACAGATGGAGGAGTCATCCGTACAAAACTCTGACAAACACTTCTTTTTTAGCAAGCCAAATCTTTCTCTACTGAAACAAGCGTAGGTAGAATGATTTTACTAACATCATTTAAGTCAGTCTTTGTAACAGTAACCCTTCATTTATGTAATTCAAGTTGAAAGTGACCATCTTACCTTTCTTTTTCCTCCAGGAAAATGAATGTATGAGAATTAAAATCCTAGGTGACTGCTATTACTGTGTTTCTGGACTACCTATATCTCTTCAAAATCATGCCAAGAATTGTGTGAAAATGGGACTGGACATGTGTGAAGCCATTAAGTAAGTGCTGAACTTTTTGTTAAAAATTCAAGAATAAAAATTCTGTCTCTTTTCTGTCTGTAGCTGTGCTGCTGGTTGAAACATTCAGACCTACAGTAGTTGGTGTGTTTCACTACAAGGTCCAGCATGGTAATCTTGATCTCAGCCTCAGCAAAGAAATGTTTTAAGAGGTTGGGTTGTGCCAGGCTATCTTATAACTACACCATAAAGATGATTAAGAGCCTGGAGCATTGCTCATATGAGGAAAGGCTGAGAGAGCTGGGACTGTTCAACCTAGAGAAGAAAAAGCAGAGGGGGAAAAATCTCATCAGTGCATTTAAGTACCTGAAGGAAAAGTGCAAAGAAGATGGAGCCAGGGTCTCTGGTGGTGCCCACTGAAAGGCCCAGAGGCAGTGGGCACAAACTGAAACACAAGAGGTTCCCTCTGAACATCAGGAAACACTTTTTTCACTGTGAGAGTGATTAAGCACTGGCACAGGTTGCCCAGGGAGGTTGTGGAGTTTCCAGCCTTTGAGATAGTCAAAATCCAACTGCTACAGCCCTAAACAACATGCTCTGGCTGGCCCTGCTTTGAGCAGAAGTTGGACTAGACAATCTCCAGATGTTTGTTCTGACATCAACTATTCTGTGATTATAAGGTGATAAATATCCCAACCACATCACTTAGGCAGAGTTATGATGCTGCCACCCACCTGCTAGTCAGATGGCTCTGTGAGAGGCCGGAACTCCTGGCTCCTCTGAGTTTGGAGTTCAATGGTGGTCAGGAGCAGTTGCCCCTCCACAATTAAGATGCCTCAGCCCTGAGCCAGTGGAGTGATAATGAGCATGTCTGCCAAAGACATTTCTAATGGCTTACAGATTCCTGGGCCGAAAGACTGACTTCCCATGTTCATAGAATCATAGAATCATTCAGGTTGGAAAAGACCCTTGGGATCATTGAGTCCAACCATCAGCCCTACTCTACAAAGTTCTCCCCTACACCATATCCCCCAGCATCTCATCTAAACGACCCCTAAACACATCCAGGGATGGTGACTCCACCACTTCCCTGGGCAGCCTATTCCACTGTCTGACCATTCTTTCTGTGAAAAATTTTTTCCTAATGTCTACTCTGAGCCTCCCCTGTTGCAGTTTAAAGCCATTCCCTCTTGTTCTATCGCTAATTACCTGTGAGAAGAGACCAGCACCAACCTCTCTACGATGTCCTTTCAGGTAGTTTTAGAGAGTGATGAGGTCTCCCCTCAGCCTTCTCTTCCTCAAACTGAACAGTCCCAGCTCCCTCAATCTCTCCTCATAGGATTTGTTCTCCAGGCCCTTCACCAGCTTCGTTGCCCTCCTCTGCACTCGCTCCAGCACCTCAATATCTCTCTCGTATTGAGGTGCCCAAAACTGGACACAATACTCAAAGTGTGGCCTCACCAGTGGAGAGTACAGGGGGACTATCACCTCCCTAGGTATTGTTGTTAAATAATCAATTGAATATGCCTGTCTTACTAGACCCCAGGTTTAGGTTTAGTTGCAACTTTTCTGTAATTAATTTTTTAGGTGAGGACCTTCTAAAAAGTTTTGTCAGTTAACACATTAAGGGACTACTGAGAATTCTGTGCTTATCAACAGTATTTTGGATTTGTCGATTACTGTATTTGTCACTTAATTCTTTCCCATAATCATTGTGCTTGTTCTGTCTTTGAAACAGAGAACAGACAAGATGTTTGAGAATCCTAATGTGATTGCTTTTGAAATAGCAGTTGTAACTTATTTCAAGTAACTCTGGTAATAACAGGAGGCTTGGTATGACTGTGAAAGAGAAAAAAAAATGGTTGTATCTGATGGGTTAACACTTGCAAGGCATCTGAGGATACAGTTTTCGCCATGCTTGAGAAATTCTCTAGCTTATTACTGATTGGGATCAGTAATGATCAGTACTGATCTCAAAGTAGATTGGGAATGGATTATAGGCAATTGCAGCAGTTCTGAAGACGATGGGACTTCAAAGAAGTCTTTCAAAAGGGCAGTATTAGTCCTCCTCATCTCTTCACCTGACTGCTATCTGAACTCTCAGTTCAGAGTAGAAATAACTCTTCTGTAAACTACCTGCCCTGGATGAGTTCTGCCACCAAAGCTGGACACATTTCAGTATGAGGTTACTTAAAGCTAGTTTGGATGTCTGCACAGGCTGGACGCGTTTCAGTATGAGGGTACTTAAACCTAGTTTGGATGTTTGCACACCATGCTGATGGGTCTTAAACCTGCCTATGCAGAAAATTCAGCTCGGTATTGTAGTTTATTTGTTAAGCAAGGGTCTGATTCTACTAGTTCATTTAGAAAATGTTTTGTGAGGAAAGGGCAATTAAAAAACCTTCCACCTCTTTTTTATTTTTTAGCCAAGGTCAGATAATTCATTGTCTGTAATTCTATTTTGCTGATTAGGGATATCAATTAAACTCAGACACCAGAGTGAAAAGAGCAGGCGTATTTACTAGAAATAACTAAATAATATAACAGAATAATATAGAAAACATACAGTAAGAAAAGACAAAGTAGCGCGCTTAAACAAATAGGAAAATACAGGGTAATGCATCAAATCATTACTACAAGAGAGAGAGAATAGTGATTAAGAAAGATACATCACCACTTGCGTATGTTACCATCATCCAGATCCGCAGTCGCTGGGGAGCCCCGGTTACAGCGAGGATTTGGAGAACCTTTCCCGGCAAGTGGGAAATCCTACGCGGTGCGTCCACCCGTAGGTGAGGCTTCCAACGTAGCTGTGAGCGGGCCCAGCCTTATATACCTGAAATCAGTAAGCCAGAATAGCTGGCACCTTTTGTTTTAAGCGGAAATATCTGAAGTCAGTCTCACGTTAGATTTTCCCAGAGCCTGGCCGGGGCTCAGGGAAAAAACTAAGGGAGTTTTCCCAGCTTATCTAGGTGATTTATGAGCAAGGTCACACACCAGGTCACAGGGCCAGACAATTGTCTCTGTGGCCCTGTTATTGTGGCCTTGTTACCTTGTTTACACACACAAAGAAGGATACATATTTTATGATGTTTAAGTTACATTTTCTATACATATCTCACTAATGACTACATACGGAGTTAGCAATTTCGGTTCAAGACCTATTGTTCAGGTTTCAATATTCCCACCTGTTACATCCGGACAGGTGGTCTGTTATAATTTTAGTATAATACCTATTGATACAATGCTTGTCAATTATAAAACATACAGGATTCATCTATAGGTCAACTCTGGCTTGGGCTTATTGTCCAAGCCTTAGCACTTCAAATTCATACCTGAAGTTCTTTTCAGCTTTTAGGAGTTAAAATACTGTAAATGATTACTTATAGCAGTTACTGTTAATGGCACAAATATCTTTTCTGCAGAAAAGCTAAGTTTTCTTTGAATAAAATTACAGTATATCTAGGTGAGCTACATTTTGCAAAAATATATATCATGCGGAGGTCTGGATATTTGGTAGTCATCTGTGTGATTTGTTTTTTTAAACAATTGGTCTTTGGTTTTAAAACATGGTATGATCTTCTGTAATTTTCAGTTCCAATTTTGATGTTTTTGACTAAATCATATTTACCACTGTCCAGGTAGCAAAGTAAGAAATTACCTCATCCTTGTAGAGGTCTATGTGTGGCATGCACCTCATCATGAAGTGTACAGTTATGTAGAACAGTGTTGTTTCAATGATTAACTAAACAGACATACAAAAATGATTCCTCTAATCCTTAAATACTATTCTCATATGTGAGTAATTGTAGTCACAAGAGGGTTTCAGCTTTCAGTTTCTGGTCTTCTGATTCGATCCAGGGTAATTACTGCATGGGTAGGTTGATTAAACCAATTTGGTGCTTTTCATTTTAAGGTATCCATGGAAAATTTGTAGTATTTGTGGAAACTAGGATTTTGATCTTCTTGCTTTAGGGATCTTTTGTGAAACTAACCTCAGTACAGGAATCGGGCTGCTGCATTTTCTAAAATATTTTTTCTTCATCCAGAAGTGGTTGTATTTTACATTGTATTGAAATGAGCATTTTTTTTAAAAAAAAGGTACTTGGAGTACTTCTTCTTGCCAAGCATTAAAATCTACAGATTTGGCTGTTTCCTCTGTTGCTTTCACTGGCTGCTTTTTAGATATACCAATTGCTTCTCTAAGGTATTAGGAACTAAGGCTAACATTCATTCAGTAGAACAGTAGGTAAGACTGTCTGTCCCTAAGTTCTGACTTCCCCCCTTGGTTGGCTTAAAAAATGTTAGGTTTTTTCCACAGCATTTCAGTGAAAATGAGAGCTTTCTGATTTACATTTGAAAAGATCTGTGTGCTCTGTGATAAATGTGAGTTAAAACCATCTGCATATAGTTTCTGGTCAACCTGTTGCTTTTTTATTAAGAGAAAAAAGTATAGAAGGTTACAGGCTGGTGGAAAAACAATGCTAAGCTCAAGCCATAAATTGCCCTTCATGAAGAACTGAAAGTATAATTTTACACATCATAATGCAGTGCTTTACTTGAGCTCAGAGAGCAATCTGTCAGTTCCTCACACTTCAGAACTTCACAATTTTCTTTGAAAAAACTTTCTGCTCAAGCTGCTATCAAGTATGCTCATTGTTAATGCTGGATGATAAGGTCCTCCTTGGTAAAAGCAGCCTTATAGACTAGAAAATTATTTTTTACTGGTATAGCACATTCTGATCTGACTTTATTACTGTAGTTAGAATCCACAACGCTCCTGTAGACTGATTATCACTGTTTACATCTCTGTAAGAAGTGAAGAATGTGCACCCCATGTTTTCAAATGCTTTCAAAGTATTATGTTATGTGTTGCAGCCTGTAGGTGAAAAAAAAATACTGATTATTAATCAACTCCATATTTTGTTGTGTGATTGCTGCATCTTTGTGTGGAAGCATCTCCTGAAATACTTCTGTGGCCTGTAAAACTAGAAGTAGTAATACTCTTGCTGTTGAAAGTGTGTCACTCAGTGTATGTTTGACTCACTCCATCTGAAATAACTTTTTTGTCAAATGTGAGGTTTTGTTATATTCAGTCACTGAGGTGCAAACTGACCCCTCAGTCTGTAAGTTACTGAAATAAAGCAGTTTGCTGTTTAGATTAAGAGTTCTGTATAGATTTTACCACCTGAATATGGTTTCAGTTCCAGTTATCTATGAAGAAAAAGGGAGCAATTTTACCAAATTGCCAGGTGGTCTATAGTACAAAACTTTATTCAGTCTTGTTTCCTAATGATGTGTAGCTCCATTTTGAGCAATTCAGCTCACTACGCTACAGATTGTTTCCATTTAAACATGTTAGTAGTCCCATTGATTAATGGCTTTGCTTCTCTGCTCTATGTTGGAACAAATCCAATGTTTCTTATAGTCTGCAGCCTGCTTGTCCAGGAGTGGCATGGTCACCTTATCAAGCCATAGATGCCAGTGCAGCCTGTGATGTTGAGAGCTGGCCACCTTAACTGGATGCTTTAAGGATAGAGCTTATCTTACACATATGTTTGTGTATGAATATATGTGATGTTTTCCTCCAGCCCAAACTCCACCTCCTTGTCTGTCTCTGATTTCCTAATTTACATGGTTTTTAGCCACACATTCTCAAAGGCTGTCTTTGATTTGGTAGCCGGAAATGAGTTCCATTTCAGAGAAAAGTGAAAGAAACTGTTGGATGAGGTGGTTGTACCAATTTGAAAGCTAGATACAAAATAAAATAATTTTTTTTAGGTATGGTTTCATTCCTGCAGGTCTGATCCAAAAGGGAACTATGCTTTTAAAGCTGGAAATTTGCGGGGGACTAAATGCTCAAGGCTAACTGAGTGTGTGAAAGTGCATAAGAGGGGACCAGGTGAATCTTAGATACATCAATCTAGAATTACCGATGAGTAAAACTCAGGTAGACAGAGCAGATGCTTTCCTAATGAGCTGAGCTCTTGCTTGTGTGTAGTAAAGTTCCTATGACTACGTGCAAGCTAACCATGCTGGTGAAAAACAGAATCCTTACAAACTCAAATTTCAGGCTGCAGTAGGAAAAATGTAGTCTTTATGAGTATTTTGACTGCCCAGCCAAGATGGGCACAGACTGTGGTGTGCTGAGGGAAACCAGAGAGACTGTGGGAACAGAAAATGAAATAGTAGTGCAAAGTTTCAGATATACTCGTGTAAGTAAGGCAAGTGTCCTATGGAGATGTGATGGACTACATTCTTAGATTCAGTGCCTGCATTGTCATAGCAATTGTTCAGGGAGCACAGGAGAGAAATAGTGGTAAACCCTAATTTGGTCCAGAGTAGCACTTCTAATTTAAAAATCTTTTGTGGTTTCTTTAATTTGTGAGACAGAAGAGAAGATTCAGTTCTGGAACATATTCTACTTACTCCCCTTCTTAACTCCCGAGAGCTTATTATAAAGCTGACTTTATGGCTTGCTTTGCAGAATATGGCAGAGCAGCGTTTCGACAAGCACTCCTAGATGATAAATGTTCCTCTTCCACTTTGCCCAGTTCTGTAAAACACTTTTTTTTTTTTCCCAAAGTGTTAAGCTTGTGTCATATTCCTTGTGCAGAGCAAAGTGCGGTTTGTCATTTGCCGACTGCTTACAAAGATCATTTAAAAGCAGTTCATTTTCAAGTGTGTCAGGTACACAAGAGCACTGTAAAATGGCAAAGTGAAAAGAGATACCAATAAACACTTGATAGAGACTGAAGAATTTAAAGAATTTATCCTCTCTTCTTTTTAATAATTTCAAGACACAGTTTAACAAAAATACTTTCAGTCATGCTCCTGTTATTTTCATTTCCCAGAAAAAGAACACTTGAGAACTACTGCTTAAATGTAGGATTTACCATATCAAATAAAGCCTGTTAAGTTCTATGTTCCCTTTCAAAAAAAAAAAAAAAAAAAAAAAAGAAAAGAAACATGCCAGTTAATTCTGTAATTCAGAAGGTACAGAGCTGAGGATTCTCATCGAGGCTGAAGATGTTGCTAGAACTATGAATCTGACTCATATATAGGAGCCATTTGGATTTCTTATTCTATAGTTGTTCCTTCCATCAAAACCCTGAATTCCTTCAAGATAAATGTGTGTACATGTTCTTTATTACTGGTTAGTTTTGGTCCACATGAGTTGGGGCTTAAACACATAAATGCAGTTAAGTTACAATCTTCCCATTTCTTAAACTGTATAAGCCTGTAGACATCTGAATTAATTGTATAACTCCTTACATATGTAGTTAGGTACTCATATGACATATGTCTGAAAATGTTCTGGTTGTTTGACTTAAGTAAACCACCTGTGTTTCAGAAGAGCTTCTTCTGGAAGGATTAATGCCTATCTTACACATATGGCTTTTCTGAGATTTGGGTTGGGGTGAACAGATACTTCAACTCTGTCTAATCATTGGAAAGGCCAAAGGTTTAGATGTGGTTTGGACAGAGAGGGAGGCCTCTCATTCTTTACAATCAAGTGGGTACAGCATTCACCAAGCATGTAGAAGGCTGTTGAGTCTATGTTCTCCACAACCTGAGTGGCACTGAGCCCATATCCCCAAAAAGTGTACAAGTCACCAGCCTGTAGAATATCCCGAGGTGCTGCGTTTTTCATCCTTCCTGTCATATGACAGATATGAGAAAGTCTCCAATGTAGATATTAGGGTCTTCAGATAGAAGGATGCATAACAGTAGTTCCAGATCTCCAAAAGCTGCCTGTAGAACAAAAATAGTCCTTAGGTTCTACCATGTGGCCAAACATCACCACTACTTAGTTCAGCCCTCCCAAATAATTTCAGATGAGTATAAAAGAAGGGACTTCAGACATGGACTTAAGATTTAATATTTACTACAAATAGTTGTAAATAATGATAATAGGAAAGGTAATATATAGAAATAATCCTAACATAAAAAAAAAATGGAGACAATGTTAAAAAAATAAATGTTGTCACTGTTTTTACTGCTGATTTGATGGGCAAATGTCCTGGTTGAACTAGGATAGGGTTAAGTTTCCCCAGCAGTGGGGGGAAGCTCTACCCAGATTATTCAGTACCATGCTGATGTCACCTCCTAGCACCCAAGCGTGGGAGCGCGGGAGAATCGGTGAACGTGTGTGTTATACGATTTCTCTGCTCTCACTGCTATATCGGTACATATTTTGTTCTGTTCATTGTTATTACTGTTATTGTTGTTGTTTGTTGTGTTGCTGTTGCACTGTTGTATTAAACCTCTCCTTATCTCAGCCCCAGGGCTTTGTATTTCACTCCCTTTGTGGGGGAGGGGCAGCGACCGCGTGGTCTCAGACCCCGGCAGGGACTAAACCACCACAGCAAATTAAAAGAAAACAGAGGCCCTATTATGTATATTAATACCAGTTTTCTTCTCAACTACAGGAAAGTGAGAGACGCAACTGGAGTTGATATTAATATGCGTGTAGGAGTGCACTCTGGGAATGTGCTTTGTGGCGTTATTGGGCTACAGAAGTGGCAGTACGATGTGTGGTCACATGACGTAACTCTGGCAAATCATATGGAAGCTGGAGGAGTCCCAGGGTAAGAGGCTTCTTTGTTAACCTTTGGACTCGTGGAGAAATGCATAGGTACCATGTCTTCAGCCATCAGCTTTCATGGAAAAGCCTGAACTAATTCTTAGTGCTGTCTTTAGAAAAAAAAAACAGGCAGTCAGTATTTCCTGTGATTTAAGGAGTATTTTTTGTGAATGGAAACCTTTAGATTTATGCCCATTAGAACTTCTAAAAATGAGTAAGCAGTGTATAAAAAGTATATCCAAAAGCTAGTAAAAAAGGTTGCTCAGGTTCAAATTATGCTTTGATTGGTATTTGTGATTCTGTCATTCTTTTAAAATATAATTTCAGCCGTGTTCACATCACCTCAGTCACCTTGGCACATTTGAATGGAGCTTACAAAGTGGAAGATGGGGATGGAGATGTGAGGGACCCATATCTGAAAGAGCATAATGTTAAGACTTACTTTGTAATCAATCCTAAGGTTAGTAGTACTTTTATTTTGTGGCCAGTCGTAGTTATTTTTGAGCAGGACCACTAATCTCTTTATTGAATAATTCACTACCGTAAGATATTGATCAGAGCTATTACTGATGCCTACAAATACACAATGTTTGCATTGCGAATCTTTCCCGCTCTTCAGAAATAAGTCTCTGATATTTCCCAGCAATATCATTAAGAATTGCAGGTTCTTAGCATCTCTCCATTTTTAAGTTCCTAAGCATGCAGATATGTGATACCAGATGATGCATAACTGCTTCAAAAGATAATGAACACAGAGGCTGATATCACCTTTTATTCTCTGTCATCCAGGGAGAGAAGAGAAGCCCTCAGCACCACATTAGACCTCGACATACTCTTGATGGAGCCAAAATGAGAGCTTCTGTCCGCATGACCCGGTACCTGGAATCTTGGGGAGCAGCCAAGCCATTTGCACACTTGCATCACAGGGACAGCATGACCACCGAAAACGGCAAGATTAGCACAACAGTAGGGGCCTACTTATGTCATTTCATACAATTTAGCAATATTTGAAAGGAAGAGGGTGCTCACTGCTATATACCTGGTTATTTCTGATAGAAGAATACACACGTTTGTACAGGGCATGAACCCAGTGAAGTTGCTGGGAGCTCTTCCACTTGCATGTGAGCTTTGGATTAGATTCTAAGGAGCCGTGTCTTGCTATAAGTGCATCTCTGAATTATAAGGAGTCTAATGTACTTACTAAAATGCACAATTTGACCCTGAGCTTGAGCCCCAGTCCCAGCATGTAGAGTGGCTGCTGTTCACCTTGTGGAAAGACATTTTGAACATAAAGCCAGAGTACGACACCTTTGGGAAGGAACAATTTTGATACAGAGAGATTCCCTGAGATTTATTGGCTATTTAGCCACATTCTCCATTTGGAACAGTGCCAAACCTGGAGCAAAGGCTGTGAAGTTAGAATATCCCTGGGGTACCTGGAGTGGACTTTATTAGAAGAGTTCTCTGGGAACCAAATCTATAGTCACTATAACATCTACCTTTTGAAGGTGCACTGACCACTCATCAGTTATGGCTGATGGCCTGAGTTTCACAGTACTGTAGTACAATGTTACATCTTTTACTCTGAACAGAAAAGACTTCTTTTTAATTATGCTAACACCATTTTACTCCCATCACTAAAACGCTGTCAGTCCACAGCTGGTACATTGCATTGTCTTCGACTTCTAAAAAGGGCAAACATAAAGGTAAATTCTAATGGTCTTCAACATTGGCATTCAGTTTTGTTCCTGTTACATAGGATTGAGCCACCTACCCATCTTGTTCAAAAAATACAGTGCATCAGAATGTGGATCGTGATGTGTTCATTACAGAAAGTACCCAGCCATCACTATTAATCACAAAATAAATGTGGCTGTGATGGCTGCTGTTGCTTATCAATAAAAAATAATTACCATTGCCTGTATTTGGCCACTCAGACCTGTTTTTTTCAAAAACACTTAACACTGCTTTTTTGCTGAAGCTGGCAGGAATTTGGGCTGCATTAAAACAGTGATGACTTTGAAGCAGTGACTTTCTAGTAAAGCAAAACATTCTTTGATTAAGACTGTTGTATTAGTTATTTAGTGTTTATAAGATTAGATCAGTTTGTCTCCAGGTCACTCCATCTTCACTCTTGGCTGGATTTTTCTATTAGGCAATTTTAATCTAATGCTAAAAGTATTTGTATTGGAATCTTTTCTCATTACTTGACCCTGTTTTCAACACTATTTTTAAAGCAACTTGATGTTGTCAAAGTCTATTATAGTTCATAGGTATTCTCTTTCGGTTTTTAGGACGTTCCCATGGGGCAATATCATTTTCAGCGTTGCAGAGAGAGGTAAATTAATTTTTAAAAATAACTTGTTTATATAAAGTCCATATAAATACATATACATTCATATGCATTAATATATATATAAGGCATGCTTTCAAATATTAAGGGACATTTCTCACCCAGACTATTTTTTCAGCTGATACCTCTTACACAGAGAAGGGCTACCGAAACAGATTTGGCAGACATGTTACGTATGAACTGCAAATACACTTCCTGCTAACAAACTGCATTATTCTGAATTAGTATAAGTGTGTTGATGGGCAACTATTCATTTCTCTTAACAACCCAATTACTCTATCAGTGGGGAGAAAATCATATGCAGAAAAATTGAGAGTAGGCACAGAGAGGTAAGAAAAGAGAAGATGGAAAGGACTGTTAATAATTTATGTTACAACAACTAATAATACGTACTAAAATACATATTTTGTTAATTGCTTTGTATTTGCATTGCATTTTATTATTTCAAAGTCTGTAGTATGCTTGCAGTAGTAAACATTCAAAAGGTATTTTGTGGTCTTCCTGAAGTGCTCATGCCACACAAAATGTTTGCAAAATCACAATAGCTTTAATTTTTCATTCTCCTGCTTGGTACTTCAATGACTAGGGCAAGATGGTGAGAAATGGAAACAGGATTGAATGACATCTGTTTAAAAAAACAAGTTTAGCACTGTCAGAAACCTGGAATGGTTAGTTTTTACTTTTATGACTTGATAACACTTCAGATAATGTCTTTCTTACAAAATTATAAGTAACATTACAAATATCATAAAACCATTGGAAAGAACCTTTTAGAAATTAGTATTTTTATTGTCTTTGGTTATGCAAACAAGTCATTCTATCTGTTCCTTCCCCATCTTTCTGCTTGGTAAATGTCTCCTCAACAAATCACAGGATACTGGAGAGCTATGCAATTACCTAAATTCCAGAAGATGAACAAGTTTTGACTGAATATGCATGATATTAATAAAAACAGTCTCTATTTTTAAAACTTAGCATTTACATTTGTATGTCAAAAAGACTTTTGTCAGCTTTATGGTAAAAAGAAAGATCATTGGACTGTGGTATTTGCAAATAATGCAATTCATTAAGATTCTGAAATGTTCTTGCTTTTGTGTTTCTAAATGCCACTCAAAAATAGATCTACAAGGTACAAATGTTACCACGTGTCTTGATACCGTATTATGGAAGGAGTTTCTAGAAACCATTACTGGAGTCTAATGTCCATAGTGAGGTATATAACTAGGATTCTAGATAATCCAGTTAGTCATTCCCACAGGAGAGAGCTGAAATGGTAATAAGCACTTTGAAAATCAATATTTTATTAGAATATGAAAATGTGGTGTTTGAAGGCTGACTGTATGCTTCTGTTTGTGGCAATCTTAACTCTTATCTAGTTCCATGAGAGTCATATGTTGTTAGGGATCTGCCAAGAGGATTAAGTGTGATTAGATAATGTCTCCTTATCTATCTAGTTATTTCTCCTAGGCAAATTGTTTCATATGTGAAAAATGTGTGTAAACACTTTCTTACCTAAATTCTATAGCATTGAATAAGCATGAAATCAGTTGGGTTGTTTAAAGTTACTGTAAACACACTAATATAATTTCTGTATGAATTTGAATTCTGCAACAGGTTATCAGTTTTGGGGAAATAATCCAAAAACTTGATGTTGAAGAAAATCTTTTTTACCTTTGACACGATTCAATTTGTAGGTTAAGAAAATTTTGGTAAGCGAAGAGTCAAATTTCAGATCTGACTGTTGACTTCTTACAAAACACTGTTACTAAGTTCACATTGGATTTAAGTTTTCAAGAGGCAAAGACACGATCTGGCCATATTTGAAATATTCCATTTTTAAGGAGAGTACAACTTCTGAAAGGACTGAGGATGTTTGCAGTAGCATACATTAGCAAAGACAAACCCATTCTGATGATCGTCCATTGGGCTCATGCTGAGTCCAGTGAAAAGGTTCTTTTTCTCTTTGCAGTTGTGTTATAAGTTATAGAGGAACGTGACATATGTTTGAAACTAATTTCAAACTTGGTGCTCAGTTTTCTTATTAAAAATAATAAAATATTTCCAAGAAAAGAAGAGTTAGCAGGCTTTCGGTAGAGAATACTCATTATGCCTCAGTGCACTAGCACATTATTGCTCATCATACAATTCTGACAAGGATTTTTAAAAATAATTACAAGAAACAGGAATGTTTTATGAATTTGAGCATATTCCCATTCTTTTTCATGAATTCATAACGCTGTGGAAGACTTTCCTTCAACCAGAATTTGTTGATCTCTCTTGGTTTGTTTTTTTTTTTTTTTTATGAAATGTGTTCTTGTGTTTGTTTTTAAAGTGCTCCCTCATAGCTAAGTGTGTGTGTGTGTGTGTGTGTGTGTGTTGTGTGTGAGACTCTGTAGCTTATGCTGGTTTTGTTAAGAGCTTATTATGAGGCTCAGTGTGCCTGATGCCTATAGCTGGTACTGCAGCATAAATGTTAAAAAAATGCTATTATCCTCACAAGTTTATGCCAGCGATCACCCCATTGTTTAAAGTTAATGTTTATTAACAGTGTAATGATTTTCCAGAGTAACCTCCCACATTTTTCATTTCAGAACAAAATCACAGAAAAGAAGGTTTGAGGAGGAACTGAATGAGAGGATGATCCAGGCCATTGATGGCATCAATGCTCAAAAGTATGTGTTTATCCTCTGTTGTCTCCTTCCTTCAACTTTGACATAAATCTACAACAGAGGTAGTGTTTATTATTTCTTGCTCCCACATGCACACAGAAGTCTGAAAACAGCAAAGGTGTCACTAATACTGGCATAGGAGGCTCTGCACATTGTGAAGATAGTCTGTACAGTAACATTTTCTACTATATGGGATAAGACAGTGCCTGTGAATGTGGTGTGACAGAAGTTTTGGCTTGTCTCGATCTTCATGGCAAATGAATTTTTGCTCTGTAACTGTATCTGTACACTCATAGCTGTAACTCTACAGAATTATCTCGTCTGAGAGCAGAGAAGTAAGACACAAGAAATAGCTGGCTCGGGAATCAGAATGATGTGAAAATTGATGCTTCACAATTGTCACGGAAACATCTCAGAATTAGAAACTTTCCCTAAAATCATAGTTTAATATCTCTTTGTTTCAGCTGGTTGGTTGATTTCTTAGAGAAGGCTAAGCTTGATGACATATTGAAATTGTTGGGGGAGGCAACATGCCATGTATTTTTTCTGTGTCCTAGGAAGAGCTGGAGGCGGTATTGATGTTCACCGTTTGCTGGTGAACTGATAAGACTGCGAGAAAAGTCAATACCAGTCCAAAATAAGTGTTCAGGTTTCTTATATTTTTCTGATTAAATAAGGGAATTGCCCTTCAGAAATATGGACAATAATGGTGATGAATTACATGTTTTCCCCCCTACTTCTGTTACTCAGAATCTTAATCAACTGAGTATTACACCTAATTATTAAATGCTCATATGTCACATTCATTTTTTTGCATCTGGTAGTCCTATTAAAAGGTAGTTGGCTTTAGGAAAATATTTTTCAGTAATTAGTTGTAGAAAAGAGTGTTGATAGTTATAGGTCATACAAAGAATACAGTGAAAGAGGGTAGGTCATGTGATAGGCAAAGTCTTTTGATACTAGACTTGCCTAAAACAGTGATATAAATTTTGGCAGTTTTTATGTCTTCAGGTACACTTGCTCTGATAAGTGGATTGTAAAAATGATGGTTTGATGTCAAAAGTAAAGCATCTGTATGAATGCATTAAGTATTGGTATGAGCATACTCTATGTTGTTTTATCTCAGAGTATTCTTGTCTTATCTATTTAGTGCATAAAATTCAGAGAAACTTGGGGATAAAAGATGTTTGTGTAACAAAAAAAGGTTTTTGAAAAAGTTGCAGGGCATTTAGTAAATTACATGGGGAATTGCAGAAAGATAAGGAATGATCTTATATATCAGAGAGGCTGAATGCCACCCTCCAAAACTAGATTCTCTACCTATCCCTGTATTGATTTGCTGAATGAATCACTTAAATGGTATTATTGAATTGGGTACCTGAGAATAAATTGTCAAAAGTGCCGATTCCCCAAATGGCAAGTTAATTCAATAATATTTTAACTATGTGAATGCTAAGCACTCAGAAAAATTAGATAAAAGATTTCCTACATTTAGGACACAAAACTAATCACATTTTTGTTTTCTTTATATGGGGTTTTTGTGCCTCGTTTTTTTGGCTGTAAAATGAAAATAACACTATCAGCTAATCTAACGGAGTGGTTGTGAAGATAAATCTTTAGCTTTTGTGAATCAAGATGCAAACTTTCACCAAAATCAATGAAAAAATGGAATTTCTAAATGTTTTTAAGTGTAAAGATTGGATTGTATAGCAAATAGGTCTATGACTAAATGAAGAAAGTTAAAAAACATTATTGTGCATAAAATATGGTATTAAAATTACCATTGTTTTACCTTTTTTAATTGGAAAGTTGCATGAAAATAATTCACAAATGAACATTTGTTGTACAGAGCCATTGTTTCTTCCACCTGGAGCTGTCAGCATGGTCTGACTTTTTCATCCCCATCGTGGTTCTTTGCCATGTGTCATTCTTCAAAAAAAGTAATGGGTTGCAAGCAAATGATCAAAATATGTGGGTCTTTGGACATTACATGTCCAGGTGTTTAACAGCCAGTAACTGGAAGATAAGGGAATCTAGAGTATGGATCTTAGTCCAAGACAAAGCTGTAGTTCAAATGAATCACTGTTTTTACACAGTGTAAAATAGTGCAGTACATATTGAAATAGTACCTCAGGTTTTTAAAGCACTGTAGCATTTTCTCTGGGCTCCCTCCCTCACTGCTCCCCTGCTGGTACACAAGCTAGCTTAGCTATGTTTCCGCAAAATTGCCAAGTGCCACATGTACACACTGTCAGTAACTTGGAGTGTCTGGGTTCAATTCCTTCTTCTGGAATGCAGATGAAATTGTGGCATCTAAAAAACAGCCCGCTGGCTTTATAGCATGGTTCAGAGTAGTAGATTTAGTTGGCAATGCTCCTTGCAAAGTTGCATGAGGAAGGTTATGACCAATTTATTCATCATTATTCTGTTAGAGCGCTACATTAAAAGATACATAAATACAGATTTAAAAGAGCGAGTGAGGAACAAAGAGCTTCTGTATCTCAGCTGAGTGCCTTAGCCATTAGGATGCAACATTGTACTTTCTTTTCCCTGTGCCTTGAACAAAGTATTCCTGGCTGAAAAGTGCCAGTCCTGCACAGGAGGGGAATGAGTAGCCCTAGCTATCCCACCCGCAGCCTGGGTGGTTAGAGACTTCTGTAGGAAATGTGATGGATGGATAACAATCTGCTAGCTGAATACATACCTACAGAGGGAGCTAAACTAAAGTTGTTTGCCCTTTGATAAGTAGGTTACTATGTTAAAGAGACACACTCGCTTTCCTCTCTTTTTCTTTAAGTCATGGTGGCTGCTATGTTCTGAGCATAATTCCTTGCTGTACATTGCCAATCACTACAAGCCCCAGCAAACCACATGCCTCTGCAGATACAGGCAGAATTCAGCTGTTTGTCTGTGTTGTTCCCTGAATTGCAAAAGAATTTAAACAGAAACTTGGTACCTAGCTTCCCAGGAGCCCTGTCCCCTTATACTTATAGATACTTCGGTAACTTTTAGGCTCATTGGGGAGTCAGGCTGTAGGCAGAATTTTTCGGGCCTTATCTCTGTGTCAAAGTTATGTGACTTTGTGCTCCCTCTTCTGTACTTACTCTCCACTTCCATTTGTCTGTGTTATACTGTTTCCCTCATCTCAGACCTCTCAGCACCTGCTACCTAAAACCAGTATAGTTTCTCCTGAGCTTTAAAGTAGAACTAAAATCTCCTGAAAATGTGAGCTTGTAATATGGTGTATTGAGGCAGCAGTTGCTCTAAATGGCACTACTGACTTCACATGCAATCAAGGGTGTACAGACCAAATTAGGCCTTTGGGAGCAGATCTGCAGACAAAAATTTTTAGCAGTGTGCTAATGGTAATTAAGTCAGTCCACCTGCCAGATACCATAAGAAAAAAGAGGGAAGTTAGTTAAAAATTTGAAGAAAAGGGCTACTTTTTGTTCAATTTTTATAACTAAATTGAAAAAGAGTTGCATTTAATTTTCACAGTTTACCAAAAATGTTCCACAAACTGAATGTTTTCTCCAGTAGATTACAGCTGGACCCAACCAAAATTATGTGATATGTACACCAGCCTATCATATATGTTTCTTCTCGGAATCCTAACTGTGATCAGACACAGATGTGAGCCATTGTAGAGCAATCTGGGAAATACATTTCTGAATTAAGAATACCTAGAACTGAATATGTTTTCAGCTCTTTTCTATAATGCTACTGATTGCACAGGAACAGGAACAGTCTCGCAGGCAAGGAAACAAATATTTTAGATTTCGCAAATCAAAGTTAATAGCTTACACTCCCCTCTGTCCACTCCTGTTCTCCCAGGACCTTAATTTAGGATACATTCCACGGTGGTTCATTGCTGCTACTTATTTGCATTGCAGCCTGTCAATTGAGACATTCCCTTTTATTTAGAAGTCATTAGCTACACTACTAACTTAGAGCCTGATTTAAAGTTATTGCTGGAAAGGTTGCAAAAAAGTCTCAAGCCCTGCTATTATTGTTCAAGCTCAAATATTGCATGTTCACAGAAGTAGTCTGCTTAAATATTTTTTTCAAATTTGTGTAGTCCTCTTGAGGTGCAAGCAACCTAACCTTCTTGAAATTAAAATATTCTGTTTCTTTTCAAGTGTCCATTAAAATAAATATAGACTTTCATATTAGAACTTACCATTTTGTAAAAGTTATGTCAAGCTTTTGTCAAGATTCACTTCTTTTAATATAGATTTGTCATTTCAATGCAACTACTTATTCTATTTTGTATTTCTGATCCTTAAGCAGGGAAGAAGTTTTTATAATTAGTAAAAAGATCAAAATCTACCTCTAGAGTACAGGGTTATGATCAAGAAACTAATACAGCTCACAGACAAAATCACTCCACCTCTTTTGGTAAATTTTTTTGCATTTTCATTTGGAATAGGAATTTGTAATTTACCTGCCATTCTTGCATATTATAACAGTGCACTTCTTAAATATACCTTCTGAAAGACTGTTTTTATCTCAGGTTCTCTTGTGCATTGGTTATACTACAGTATTTTGGACATGAGTGGAATATCAGTGCAGAATTACATCACATAAATCTCTCCCTTGATTGTCCTTAGGAATGATCCACAGAAAAAATGGTTCATCTGAGCTTTTGTTTCATGTGTACATTAGCAATAGACGTCAAAAGGGAGAGCGAATTTGTAGTTCCTGCTTTTACTGTCAGTGCAATTCACCATATACATTGCAATACACAAGAACTTTCTTTATTCAAAGTGATTTTCTTATTTTACTGCATTTCAGTAATAAAAAAAAGACAGGACTACTTTATTCTTATGTCAATTATAATGTTCCTTTTCTCTTCTAGGCAGTGGCTTAAATCTGAAGACATTCAAAGAATATCACTTCTTTTCTATAATAAGACTCTGGAAAAAGAAGTAAGTTATTTTCACTGCAAATTCATGGTTGATTCGTTCTTTGCCTCATCTTAAGTGAGACTTGTATCCCTTGCTTTTGTAACACAGAGCCATGGCCACAGCACATGTACCACAGGGAGAAGTGCTCAAACCTTATAATAATATTTTAGCTTATGTACAGAAGAAATGTTATTAATGTGATGTCTCAGACTGCCTTCCTGTTTGTAGGGCTCTGCAGTTCACTTGAATTTCTTGACATTTTCATGGTCTTGCAGAAGTTAGAGGAGGTTTGATAGTCCAAATTTGATGCAACTGGAGCAAAGAATTCCTAAGTTCCATCACCTGCATCCTCAAAAGGCATTTATCCAACCCCTCTGCTTTGTTTTTTTTTTTTCTTTTGCCATGTCTCAAAGACTCCACATGTAGTAATGATAGTCTTGTAATGATATCAGTTGCTCATTAGTTTTCTCCATATGTATTTGATGCTCAGTCATTCCAGGGAAACAATACTATACATGTTTTTTAAGAAAAATGCTTAGCTGTCTTGTGTGCAACACACTAAATGTTCTCCTGACTAATATGTGTGGTAAAACACCTTTGAGACATGTGTATACAGATGGAGGAAATGATATTGTTTCTAGTTCTTGGAGTAATGATGAGAATGAAAGATTCCTCCCTTTTAGGTGACTGTCAAGACCACTAGCCTAGAAAGTCAAGCCTTTTTTTTTTTTTTTTTTGTTTGTTTTATGGCCTTGTAGAGCTTGAGTGTATTTCTACATACTGACAGAGCTTCAGCAGGAAGACTGGAGAGTTGCCTCTTTCTGCTTTCTCATAAGCATAAGGCATCTGATAGCTGAACAGTTATATGTCCTTCAGGGAAGTCAGAGGTATGACTGGATGTATATGGCTGTATAAATGAGTGAACCTGATGAGAATAGGGTAGAGAAAGTACTGCCATACTTTGTTCATGCTGTTCAGCATAAGTGCGAGTATCCTCTGGGTCCCATGTGGTGGTCAAATACATATTTAATATCTTTCAGTTCAAAGCATCTGAAATAATTTTTGACTTCTTTCACAGCTCAGCAGAATAGTGTTCTTATGAACAGCTACCAAAGGGTTGTGTTGTATGCCCTTGGCAATGCATTAGGGTGAAAAAGTTTCAAGACTTGTTGAGACTATTTGTAAGATGGCTAAGAGAGAAGAAGCTAGACCTGGTCCATACTATTTGAAGGGTACACTGAGTGGATCAAAGGTGTGCCTAGGAGCACATTCAGGTTTTGATGTGGGTAGTAATAATCAATAAATTCTAGAAAAGAACTTGAGAGAAAACCATCATATTGTGCACTTAGGACAATCAGAGAATCAGGACTTGGGAGAAAATCAGGGAGCTGAGTTATTTGGCTGTGCAGATGCTCCCTGTAGGAGTCTAATCTCTTTTAGACTGTAGAGTGCTATGGAACGGCAAAGAACTAATTGTGCCTTTCAGATATGGCTTTTTAATATCTTACTTCACTGCCTTTTAATGACTCAGCAGTCCAGTCTTGACTTTAAAGAACTTGGTAAGAACCCTGGTTTTGATTTAAACAGGAGGTTTTCAGGCCCTGTAGGACCTGAAAGTACGGCAAGGTAATAAAGCAAAATATTTATTTAACCTAAGGAATGAGTTGCCTGACTTCATTGGAAAATGTCTGGAGAAGCATGACACACTGAAATTCATTTACAAGTGAGTTGGCATTTTTTGAGATTTTAACAGCAGCTTAAGGTCCAAAACTGTTGGACAAGACCACTAAGAAAAAACAAACATGTTCAAGAGGTGGAAGAACAAAACTTGCTGCAAATGTAAAGAATCACAGAATCGTCTAGGTTGGAAAAGACCTTGAAGATCATCCACTCCAACCATTAACCTAACATTGACAGTTCCCAACTACACCATATCCCTCAGCGCTATGTCGACTCTACTCTTAAACACCTCCAGGGATGGGGACTCCACCACCTCCCTGGGCAGCCCATTCCAACACCTAACAACCCGTTCTGTAAAGAAATACTTCCTAATATCCAGTCTAAACCTTCCCTGGCGCAACTTGAGGCCATTACCTCTTGTCCTATCGCTTATTACTTGGTTAAAGAGACTCATCCCCAGCTCTCTGCATCCTCCTTTCAGGTAGCTGTAGAGGGCAATGAGGTCTCCCCTCAGCCTCCTCTTTTCCCGACTAAACAACCCCAGTTCCCTCAGCCATTCCTCGTACGACATGTACTCCAGACCCTTCACCAGCTTTGTTGCCCTTCTCTGGACACGCTTGAGTCATTCAATGTCCTTTTTGTAGTGAGGGGCCCAAAACTGAACACAGTAATCGAGGTGCGGCCTCCCCAGTGCCGAGTACAGGGGTAAGATCACTTCCCTGTCCCTGCTGGCCACGCTATTTCTGATACAAGCCAAGATACCATTGGCCTTCTTGGCCACCTGGGCACACTGCTGGCTCCTGTTCAGCCGGCTGTCAATCAACACCCCTAGGTCCCTCTCTGACTGGCAGCTCTCCAGCCACGCCTCCCCAAGCCTGTAGCGCTGCTGGGGGTTGTTGTGGCCCAAGTGCAGCACCCGGCATTTGGCCTTATTGAAACTCATCCAGTTGGCCTCAGACCATCGCTCCAGCCTGTCCAGGTCTCTCTGCAGAGCCTCCCTACCCTCGAGCAGATCAACACTCCCACCCAACTTGGTGTCATCTGCAAACTTACTGAGGGTGCACTCGATCCCCTCGTCTAGATCATCAATAAAGATGTTAAACAGGAGTGGCCCCAAAACCGAGCCCTGGGGAACACCACTCATGACCAGCCCCAGGGAGGCAGCAGACTTCCCTATGAAGCGGGTCTGGTCTGCATATTGGGCCTTCGGCACCCCTCAGAATGGAGTGACCCACTACAATGACTCTTCTGGGGTTCTTTTTAGAACTGGTTTTAATACCTGGTCCAGAATGACCCGGCCTTGGTGGACCTTGGTCTTCCTCCTTGTTTGTCTCATTTTCTTCCTCCTTCTCTTCTTCATTCAAAAGTTCCAGGGCCCCGAATCTATTGTGAAGGGACACCATGGAGGGTGAGAGAGGGCGGGAGAGGATTTTCCTGCCTCCGTGAGCAGGGACCTATTTCCAGTCTCCCCCATCTCTTAGGTTCCCTCCTTCTGCCTGGTAGCAAGAGGATGAGGGATTACCTGCCTCGTTTGGAGCCTCCATTTGCTCCTGTTGCTTCATGGGTGCCAAGGTGCTACTCCACCAATCAATTTCCCTTTCACACTCCCTAATACTTCTTGATCTTTCGACCTCTTCTTTGAGTTCTGCCACCAGGCTGAGCAGGTCATCCAGCTGATCGCAGCGCAGAAAGGTGTGTCACTGCTGCCCTCCGACAGGATTGACAGGCTCAGGCACCACCCATCAAGCAAAGTCATATTTGTGCCTTGAAATTCAGTTAGATATAAGAATTGCTTTTAATTTGTCAGATGATTCAAAAGTGAAAAAAACCTGTTGGGTTGCTAAATTCAATTTCTACAGGTTCATGTAAAGTTTGGTGTATCAGTTTCAAGGGCAGAACTTGGCACTAAGTACAAAGACACAGCTGTGTGCTTGCAGTTAGAAAGCACAGCTCATGCACTTTCCATTTTATGAGGTTTGTATTTTGAGGAATTTGTGAAAATAATGTTTGGTACAGTTTCTTCTAATAATCAAATCTTAAACTCTTACCCTTTGAAAAAACCTCCAATAGGGTAAGTAACTTTAATAGGCCCAATACTTAGGTCATTTTCCTTTGAGTACTTAATTGGTTTCAATCTAGACATATCTATCTCAAATAGCAGAACAACTCTGATAAATATTTCATTGCTTAATTCTTATGTCTCTAGACAGGCTAATTAGAGATTCATAAATAGATATTTTTCATGACAAAACAGATCAAATTGACTCTCTCCTAAGAATATCAAGTGTTTAGTAGTATCAGTGGGCATCTGAGGCCTTTTAACACAGACATAAAATATTTTAATTGGAGTAATATAGCCTTAGTAGATATCAGTATGATTGCTAGCTATGCTGTTAGAAATAGAACATTTGTACACATCTGTAGCATAGTTTACACTTTGCTGCTTTGTGTGATCCTGTTTCCTGTCTAAGTGACTGTTACTTTTTTTATAACCGTTTCAGCCCGTTCTTTATTTATTAATAATTGGAAATCAGTTTGGGGAATGAATGACTAAGAAACTTGGAATCGGCTAAGAGTGGTTGGACACTCCTAAAAATATTTTTAAAAATGCTTTCACTTTTTTAAATTAAACATTTTATGATGAATTTGGGATAGTCGTGTTCTGCGGAGGAGCAGGGCAAAACTATTTGACGTGGCTACTTAACCTATTCTTCAAGAAGTAAAAGGATTCAATACTATGCCTGTTAATCCCTAGCCCTATGTGAGTGGATGTGGAAGTCATTGAACAACAGGAAATTTACTGTTTCTAAAGACTGCCTATACATATCTGCATCTTTAAGCTAAAATTTCAGTTGAGTGATATTTTATCTGCTTTGGAAATTGTGTTTTTAACATTTTTTTTTTTCTTCTAGTATCGAGCAACTACTCTGCCTGCATTTAAGTATTATGTGACTTGTGCCTGTCTCATATTCTTCTGCATTTTTGTTGTGCAGATTCTGGTATTGCCAAAGTAAGTGGTATTTAATGTGTACTCATTCCTATATATATTTGCTCATTATTGTAAAACAAGAATGTATAAGTAAAAAAATTTTGGAATTGCCAGATTACAGAAGTCAATTCCTGGAAATGAAATTCAACAAGAGAAGATTGAAGATTTCAACCCATTTTCAAAGTTATGTTTGTTTCTAATTTTAAACACTGTCAATAGCATGGTGCCAAGCATTAGTATCAATTCTTCATTCATTTTAGCTTTTCTCTTTGCATTTAAAAATGTTTGATGATGACTGGGATGAAATTTATATGTGTAAAAAAAAGTAACATAAGCTATAAATTTGTGCAACTAAAATTATGTGTGTGACAATTGGACATTGAAGTGTGACAAAATGGATTGAAGAATTGGGACTGTGATTAAATAAACATATTTAACATATTACTGTGATAATACTACTCTATTCAGCATGCCAACAGAGCATTACTATTCATAAAATGTCTCTAAAACTATTTTCAAAATATTATAATCAATTGCTGGAATAATTGTTTTTATCAGAATTTATATATTATGAGCTAATTTATGAGTATAAATCAACTATTTTTCTATCTGTGAATATTCTAGAAAGGCTGAGAAAACTCCAAGACAGTTCCAATAAAGAATATTTTTTTAGACTTCTTAAAATGGGATTTTGCTGTTTGTTTACATAGTGGAAAGTTGATATTTGTTTTACAGCAATTGTTTCCAAAGCCAATTCTGTATATTCCCTGTGATACAGTATTTCTTCACTCATAGTTTTTTCTCCAGTGCAGTGCTTTCAGGAGTAGTATTTATAACCTCTGTTGATTGATTTGTCTTGTGCTGTAGTACTCACGTTTTAATTCAAAGCCAGAAGGAACCATTAGGTCATTATAAATTGACTTTCCATACTGCAGACTTGTTTTATAACTTGTATAAAGTTTTATGGACTTCTACAGCATTTTCTTTGCAAAGGGTTTCCCAACTAGTTTCTGACACGGAGACACAAGCCACAAAGGTACACTATTGCAGGAGTTCAACAGTATCCTGCACATGGTTCAGTCTGAGTTTAGGCATTACTCTTGCAAAATATGAAATTAAGATGCATGACTAATTTTATTTGTCATTTTGCATAATGAGTATATCTTACAAACTCATACTGTATTTTAATTAGTACAGGAAGTAATTCAGGGAAATTCATGGTTTATGATATACCAAAACCCAAACTTGGATCTAACTAGTCCCTTACAACAGTATGATTTATGAATCTGTTTTTAAGTTTTGATTTCATTCATGGAAATGAATCCAGATTTATCACTTATCATACATGCAGTAAGATGCTCATTTGGCTATATCCTTATTATGTCTCTTAAACCAGTTGTGTAGCTTATTAAAATAGATCAGACACTTGAAATTACTGAGCTCTTGGGAGTTGTATTCAATTGAGAAAAGTGTCCTCCAACTTGTAAAAGTATATGCTGGTATTAAATGATCTCTTTCTAAAATCCGAGCAAAGGATACATATGATTTATCATTTTCATTACCAAAATGTAAATTATCTGTTGATCCTTTTATAGGGCTGCATATTAAATTGTGAAAGCAAGAGTGTAGAATCAGGTATTACCAACATGAATGGTATTTAGCTTCAGGGGATCTGAATAATCTGTGGATTAATTTAAGAGATGCAAAAACGGAAGACAGAAAGGCAAGGTATTATACAGGCATCTGCATCATTTCTGGAAAACTGGGACCATTGCAAATTAAAAGAAAAAGTTGAAAAATCACCAGTGTAGGTAGTCATCACAAATGTAGCTTAAGTTGAACATGCTCCAGTGCTGCAAATGTTATTTCCTCCCAACAAAAAATAAGTAAATAGAACAAAAATAAATAATTATTTAGTCTAAAATTCTATCTAGCCTTTTTTGTTTTCTTCCAAAAATTCTGCAGGATTTTTAAATGGTGATCTAATGAAGACAGGGAGATAAACTGCATCTGTCATTGGGTTTTATTGATTCACTATTCCATTAATCTGGCTTTGCAACAGTGTAATATCATTGATTTCTGTGCAGGCACACCACCTGCTGCTTTAAAGTAGATTTGGAGATACTTGATGGTCAGTAACATTCAGCAAATTTCAAGTAATAAGCAATATCTCCAAGATCACGAGACATTTTTTTCAAGGCTGAAATAATTCATTAGTTTTCATTTTCCTGGGATCAACAAACTGATGTGGTGTTTTCATAATAAACTTTATAGAAAGTGGTAAATATAAATATAATTAAGTAAACAATCTCTTAGGGGTGAAATGTACCCTGAGGAGTAGATCTTTATTGTGGCGTTCAAATGACAGCAAATCTTGATCATTACATTTCCTCGGAACAGGCCTTCAGTGGCTTTCTAGCATTCTTGGTCAACCAAGTGACAGAAGTATCTCTAGTAATTCATTAAAATCCTACATTCTTTATTTAGCGTAGCAATTAACTAACATGGAATTGGTGGTGGTGTTTTTTGAAATGCAAACTGGTGGGTTGATGAAAGTGTATTCCCATTGAACAGGAGTTACTTGTGCTATTTGAGTAAGGGATTTGTTTGGGGCTACATTTAAGATTCTTCCAAGTCTTTGCTCTCTGAGGCTGCTATGTTCAAGAAATTGTGTCCTTTTGTCCTGAGTCATGCCAAACTAACAATCATATTGTTCTACCCATGGGAAGTGCTTAGGAGGCCTTAACATAGTATTTCCAGTCAGGCACTGCTGAATTTCTTCATAGAAAAGGTAGTACTTAAAAACTTTGAAAGCAGGCGAGTAAAATATAAGACACTATAAATGAAAGAAAACCACCATTATTAGCTATTTTTCTGCTGTATCTGATTAAAAAAAAAACCCTCAAATGGAGTTATAATACTCATTATTTTTCTTAACACTGAAACTGTCCTACAGTTAGTCTACATAGCCATTGTATCTATCAATCGCTTAGTGAAAGCATCAGTCAAATTAAGAAAGAAATAACTACTATTAGATACCAAAAAGGTATGAATTCAGTATTGTCTTGTATAATTGTAGTTTGTAATTGCTTCATTATGATTTTATCACCCTAAGAGAATTTGCAGTCAAATAATTCAGAACATGAAAGTTAATTACCTGGCAAGCTAAGGAAATTCTCTACGTCCCATTAAGGGACATGTGCCATAAGTCACATATTTTCCTAAAAGTTACAAAAGTGTAGAAAGAATACATTCTCTTCTCCATTTTCCAGTATCTTTATCTTCATAATAAATTTTTATTTTTCAGTTAAAATGTTACAAACAAGACATAAGTATGTGTAAACACAATTTTTTTTCCAATCTCATACCACCTGATAAAAATGAATTATTCAAAACAGATACTGATGAAACCAGAAAAATATGAGAAGGATAGCCAAAATCATAAATTATTTAGACTTGGAACTATCTGAAGCCTGGGAAGTTCTCATATTGTTTCCTCAATTTTAAACTCTGTCTGTCAGTTATTGTCAAGGGTTGTCCTGTCAGACAGAGAGCAGACCTTTCAGAAATGAGGGCATTCCTTGAAGCATAGGGAGAGGCAGATAAAAAGCTAGCTGGCTTATGGGATCCCTGGTGCTCTTTTGACAAAATGGTTTGCCCAAATCTGTCAATTCTGTATATTTGGTGAATTGTGCAATGCGTTTGATGACTCCACACAGTAAAGGCAAGATTAGTTTACTGTAAAGACCTGTACTGGTTTTGTAATGTTCCAGTGACAAAAAAACAAATGCATGTTATGGCTTTCCTATGGTCATTGACTCAAATGAGGCTTGTTTATGGTGGCACTTAATTTTTAGTGTTTTGCTTTCCCCCATTGTAGCATTTTCATCTCTCTTCTTTCCTTCTAGGAGCAGCATGAAACTATTTCGGCTTAGCCTAATGGAAACAGAAGTCCTGCTGCTCCCAGAAATAAGGGGAGGGGGGGTGGGGGGCAAAAATCTTACAACTTTTTTTTTCTGTAGTCACCACTCAAGCATGGATTCTGAGATACAGCTTTTCCTTTTCTTTATCCTCAGTCCTTTTCTCTTTGGCCTGATAGAATCTTGTTCACCTTGCTATGTAATTCTTTTTCTTGTGCCACCTCAATAACATCATTGGTCATGTAAACCAGCTACAAAGACCTTTTGTTCTTGCCTGATGCCCATGTGATTAAGTACTTTGCATAAGCTCTCCTTATGCTGTGTTAATTTTATTTCCCTTGCTCTTCAGTTTCTCTCACAAACATCTTAATTTCTTCTACGAGGGTGCACTCCAAACTTGACTAATAAGGCTGTTCCTGTGTTGAATCATTTCTTAAGCTGTGCAGGCTCCTTTTTTCATATCCTTCATATCAGAGAAAGAATAGCAATAATTTGAGTTGGAATGGTTACTTGAATCTTACTGAAGGACATATATGATTGGAAGTGTTTATGCATATATAAAAAATAAGCCTGTTAATTATATTCCTTTTCTTTCATCTCTTCTATTGCTTACTAGATTTTAAATTCCTGAGTAGAGACTGTAGTTTTAAATGTAGAGCTTACTGTCTCAGTCTCAATGAGAGATTCTTGGAGAGCATGTATTCACAAGCAATAATGATTTTCAAATAACTTCTAAAAGAAACATTATTTCAAGATTATGTTGTGAATTGCCGGTTGTTTGTTTTTTATCAGCTGTTCACATCAACCCAAAATCTGATTAATGCTTAGCATATAAGAGGTTCTCTGAATGATTGGCAGGGAAGCTCATAAATTACTCTCCAAAATGCTTTTAATGGCAGCAATATGGCATCAAATTGGTTTGTGAAGTTAATGCTTTTTTGTTCTTTCCTGAAAATAGCTTCTATGACACTTGTTAAAACAGATCAAAATGTTTTCCAATATTTGTATGTAATCTAAGGAAATTGATCCATAGAGTTCTACTCCTAAATTTTTAGTATTATAGCTTCTTAAATGTATATATTTGAATTTATGTGACATCTCTAAAGAACAGGGATGTATGCTTTTATTAATTTTGAATCATACATTTATGAAGGAGCTGACTTAAAATGTAACATTTATTATAGGTTTGTGGGAAAAGTAAGGGATATAAAACTTGTTTCTAAATGTCATGCCAATATTTCTAGCATATAAGGTTTAATAAAATAAGATATTTGCTGGTCCTCAGAGGAGTTGAGAGATGTTTTTTAATTCTGTAAAAACATCAAGTCTGTGGTTAAAACTGAAAGCAGATGCTCAGGTGAGGGACTTCATGATGGCATCTACTTCCCTTGCTTAAGCAACTCAGTTGGTCCAGAGCTGCTGATCTCCTCTTGGCATTCATTAAACATAATTAGGTCCCACTGCATCTTTCCCTAGGCAGCCATGATAAGTAGCTCTTGTATGGTGCCTGATGGAGCAATTATGCTCTACTGTGGTATTCATGTAGAGAGATTTCCACATTTGCGGAATGAATGCGTGCTCGGATTGTTACTGTATCTCTGTTTCTGTTTACTGAGTATCCAGTAATGCTATTTTGGCTAGACTTTCCTATTTATAACACACAAGACAAGGATGAGCTAGAACACTGAATAAGGATGATTTCAGGAAGAGTACAGATTACTATTTTTTTGTTTGTTTGTTTAAAGTCTGTTGTTGTTTTTTCTTTTCTTCATGGTGTTTAGTTTTCCTTCCTATCTTGTCCTCCTACACTTCCAAATCTACTGGCCAGCCAGTCAAATCTGATACAATTCGAAGTTTTCAGAGGTGTTGAATCCCTATCCATTCATGAAATAGCGATCACTATATTAGGGCCCTTGCTGACTAAGAGACTGCAGCATCACAGTTATCACTGGAAAACTGGACATCACTGTCCCGTGCAATTGCTTTTCTACCTTTGGGGGGAAAATGTACACTACCAACAAGTTTATTTTGTATGTCTATTAGACTCTTAAATTGTTATAAAACCAACAGCATAAAATTAAAGCAATAAGGATCTTCTTTAATACAGGCTTTCTAAAGTAAAAACAAAACATCGCTGCTGTTAATGTAGTCTGTCATTTAAATTATTTGTGTGGAAATTATTCTCTTCTCATGGTAATAGTTTCACAAAGTCAGAGGTAAAGCCAATTCAAGTGTTCCTGAGTTGAGAAAATGGCAGGGAAGAGGCCTGTCATGCTGGTAAGGATTGGAATTGGTTTTTCATGGTGTTGATATTTGGAAATTGCAACTTGCACATGGTAATTTTTTGTATCATCAGTATTATACACAAAGAAAGGTCATGCTACAACTATGTAACAGAGAAATTAACACATGTTTTCCTTTTCTTGTAGAACATCTATTCTTGGAATTTCATTTGGGGCTGCATTTCTCTTGCTTTCCTTCATTTTGTTTGTCTGCTTTGCTGGACAGCTTTTGGTAGGTATTCAAGGAAATGTAATCCAGTAGTTAATGGTTTCTTTTAAATAACATGTTCTGATTTTGCCAAGTCACTCTGCCTTTGCAGACTACCAGTTAAATGAGAAAGGCTTTCATGCTCAGGCTTCTGAGGACATTGTTTTGTCCATGTTAACGTTCTGTAAAATGTCCTCATTTATCTGAAAAATAGAAGATGCCAGTGCAGTGGCTGTCTGTACCTACACTGATACTCTCTTTCCCTCATGAAGCTGGATCCTCTGAGAGGTTCACATTATGGTTTCATTGACTGTCTTTTCAAAAATATTTGCTATTGTGCTTAGAGGAGATGACTCATCTTATGAGTGCTTTAATTTGGGGGACTGTGTATTAGCTTAAGTATTGTATAAGACCACTTTCTGTGTTTAGAGAATATTTCACGATAACAATTTGATATATAAAAATTTTATAGTAAAATTCTAATTTTGCCATTGAGTGGTCCAGGTGTTATTGTAATGCCTCTTAGTGTACCCAGTAATATACTGAATTTGAGAATTTCATTTAATTCAAGATTTAGGCAAACCGTTCAACATTTCACAATATAATTTACAAGTTTTATTGTCCTCTTTTCAGTTATTCTCAAATAGATCCAACATATAACTCCATCTAGAACAAGGTATTTCAGGATTTGTAAGAAAATTAATGCAATTTGAATTCGGCATGTAATCTGAAGTAAAACTGTCTGTGTACTTGTCACTTAATCCCCACTTCTCCTTCTCCATCTTTACATCTTTCCACAAGCTACCGTGGAGAAAGCTGAGAACAATCTTTTAGAAAAAAGCAAAACATGCACATGGGAAAGACAATTACATGGCTATGCAGTAAAACAGTAAAGAAAGGTGGCCTGGAAACAGAGGAAGTAGGATTTTATAATTTCTCCCTCTTCCTTTGTGAGGCTTGTAATTAACGGGGACGTGTTTTTAAGAAAATGTAATTAATGTACATTTCAGTTGTCTTTCCCATAAGGTAGGGATGCTTCCACTTCTCAGGAATTAATCTGAGATACAATGAGACAGTATTTTTAAATATTTTAGATCCTTGGAGTGAGGTCCTAGAGTTATTGCTATTACTTCACAGCAAAAATTAGTTCTCATGTAATGTCATACTTGATTGCTGTTTGTTATTGACGTAAGAGTAAAATGATGGAGTCAGAGTACTGCTGTTGAATAAATAATTTTTTTAAAAAATCCTTCAAGGAAAAGCCAGCCTTTTTCCTGTAGGAAACAGAGGTGCCAATGAAATGGTATCAAGAAGTGCTGGGACATACATACACTCTCCCGGGGCTTTTATTTATAGTGTAGCGTAGGAGTAATACAAACATATTTTTCTGCATTTAAAGGGATGGCTAAGCAAATATCCTAAGTCAGAGTTGAGGAGTTGTGCCACCTGAATAATATCTAACACCTACTTTCAATGCTGTTTTTCCTATGTCTTCTATGTACTGTAAATAATTCCCAGAAACGGAGACCTATTATTGCATTTCTGTTGACTTGTGAGATGTCATGTTCTAACCTAAATAGCTTGAAGAGAAGCTATTTATGTCTATGTGTTTATGAGTTCAGCTGCTCTAATGCAGAAGCTATGCTGTTAAGAAGACTTTCAGCAAGTAAGTTATGACCGTAGCTGTAGCAGCACTGTCTTTCCTTCATGAGCATGGACGTAGTTCTGTAAGGTGATGGATGAGAAGCAGTTAACAAAAGAGGAGTAGGTTTATCTTTCCCTGTCCTCTCCCTAAGATTTCTTCCTTCATGTCAAAATCCAAATATTGTTTTGCATCTTTAACCACAGTGACACGCTATGTTATGTTTTTGTAGCATGTCCATTGCAGTATTTGACCCATAACTGTAAATGCTTTCTTTCTAGAAGAAAAAGCCTGAAATTATGAAGCAAACAAGTATCAATGTCTGGGTTTTAACACTATAGTGTCAGCATTAACAGAAATCAAATTTTATTGTCCTAATCCTGATTGAGTGTGGGTTTGGGGTATTTTTTTTCCAGTGTGGGTTTTTCCCACCTTTTTTTTAAGGGGTACATTTTGGATTCCCTTGCAGAGTTGTGGAGTCACCATCCCTGGATGTGTTTAAGGGTTTTTTAGATGAGATGTTGGGGGATATGGTGTAGGGGAGAACTTTGTAGAGTAGGGCTGATGGTTGGAATCGATGATTCCAAGGGTCTTTTCCAACCTGAATGATTCTGTGATTCTGTGAATTCATGTAGTAAATGTGGATGTGCTTGTTTGAACACACACCTGCATGTGATTACAGAGTTTAAAAATCACCAAGTATCTCTCTTCTAAAAGTGCACAAAAAAAGAGAACTTTTGGGGCTCACTGACCCTGATAGATGAACTGTGGTGGGTTAGTCTTGGCTATGGGCCAGACACCCACCCAGCTGCTCACTCACTCTACCTCCTTAGCAGGATGGGGGAGGAACATAGGATGAGAAAGATTGTGGGCTGAGGTAAAGGCAGGAGGATCACTTACCAATTTCTGTCATAGACAAAGCAGACTCAACTTGGGGACAAATAATGTAATTTATTGCCAATTAAAATAGATTTGGGTAGTAAGAAACAAAAACAAACACTAAAGCCACACAGTTCCTCCCTGCTCTCCCAAACTCAGCTTCACTCCTTTGCTCCAGACTCTTCTACCTCCCCCCAGGTGGCACAAGGAGGTGTGGAGGGTGGTCAGTACATAGACGTTTCTCTCTGCTGCTCCTTCCCTTCTAACTTTTCCCCTGCTCCAGTGTGGAGTCTCCACAAGCTGCAGTTCTTTCAGGAATATCCACCTGCTCCAGCACACGTCCTCCATGGACTGCAGTGTGGACTTCTGCTCCAGCATGGAACACGTCATCCTCCTCCTCCTTCTCCTCCACCAACCTTGGTTTTCCCTCTGCTGTTTCTCTCTCTCTTTGTTCCCTCCTCCTCTCTGCCCAACATTTTCTGCCTCTTTCCCCGAGGCACCCGCCCCGGGCTGAGGGGCTCAGCTGTGCCCTGCGGTGGAGCTCTTGGAGTTGACTGGAACCAGCCGTGTCCGGCGCGGGGCAGCCCTGGCCACGCCTCACAGGGCCGACCCTGCAGGTCCCCCCCACCAGCACCTGGGCACCTACACCCCATACATAAACTTGCAGTAGTAGTCAAATATTTACATGGCTCCTACAGGATTTGTAGGGTGAGGCCTGTAGTGCTGGCAAAGACAGCAAAAACTTAAATTGAAGTTAGGACACCTGGCCCTCACTGCATTATGTGCTGGTCTCGGTGCTTTGACACTTTGCCCGCTCAGTCTCCACCGATTCTAAATGGCTGTCACCTCTGCAGAGTAACTCACACAAAAAGCAACTTTGAACAAGTTTCCTCAGGATTTTCATTTCATTGGTAAATGAAAAAAAGAAAAATCCAGACTGCAATACTAAAATTACTATCACTTATGGAATTTAATTACATTATTGTAAGAAGAGATTTATACTCACTCTTCCACTCTGAGTTTATTATTAGTTGATTTTACTGTTTGGCAGCACTGCAGCGCAGTCCAACTCAATCTGTTGTGGAGCAATAATATCAGCCATTAAATAAGAATAGGAATGTTTCCATCAAACGATGTGGCAGAGCAGTAGCACAAATAACAAGGTTACAGACTTCCAGATCCTGCCTTTGCAGCATGTCATCCCCTGCCAGTCTTGGGCAAGCAGGCCGAGGACAGGGAGGGCTGACACTTCTTATAGAAACACTCGTTTGCCCATTGGTATTAAACCTTCATCATTCCTAACTAAAAATGGCATATGTCCTGAAACTTGACATGTATTTATGTCTTTTCTATTCTAATTACTTCTATGTCCCTATGCATTTTTTAATATATTTTTTAATTTTTTTTAGCTAATGACAGTATTCAGACTTAAATCTTAAGATTATGAGTATTTTTGGTCTTAAAGATCCCTTTTGGCTTATTTTTTCATATTTTAAATGCTGGCCATTCTTTTTTATTAATGTTTAATATTTTCTTTCAATTTTCCTTGAGAGGTTTCCTTACCAAATTACATGCAGATAGAGGACAGTGATTGTCCCGTAGCTCGTGCATTTTCTGTGTCTCTTCTTTTTATCTTCTTGAAGTACAGATAAGTTCATAGGATGAGTATGAAATGCCTCAGACCTGGTAACTGTTAGATGTGTTTTACCTCCTGATGTGAATGCAAGAAAGCAGAAATCTGGTTACATAAATGATACACTGGAAAATGTAATGCAATCAATAGAAAAAAACTACAACCTCTGTGGTAGCTGAGGTAGCCTGGTGAAGAAGTATTAGTGTCAAGCAGATGTTCTTTGTGTGCTGATTCAAATACTGTCACAAAAATTTCTTTGCATTACCTGGGACATACATGCATTTAATTGATACCATGTGTGCTAGTTATTCCCCATTAATATTATTCCCCATTAATATGAAAAGGCTTTTTGTTGCATATGTTTATACCTTGCAAACTTAGTTAGCTACTTCAGCTAACAAGGTAGATTAGAAGTAATAACATTTCTTTCCTATTATTTCATCTGAACATGTTTATAGTCTCTCTTAAATACCCAATTGAACCACAGATAGCAGAACATGATACTAACAAAAAAAACATCAGAAAATTATTTGGCTCCACAGTTGAGAAAGATGTTCTGATTTGAGCATCACCGGAGCATCTAACAAAGTACAGCCAGTATGTGAGCAGTCCTGTCCCTGCTAGAAGAGAGCATGTTATTTATTAGTTGCATTACATCACACCACTGTATTGAGTGATACACAATCTTTACCTTTGTTTGCAGGGATTTGTATTTTACTCTAAAGCATTTGGCATTGGTACTTAACACTCAGAAAGACTGTGTACACTTAAGAGACTTAAAAGCTCTGCAAGTACAGGGATTCAGCACCAGCACTACTTGGAAATTATTTTTGACCTGGAATCTTACCTCTGATGTGAGTGTCTCTCTTAATGCAGATACAAATGAAAGATTGAAGCCCTTCAGTTTCTTTGATAGTAAGCCTTTTCTTGTAAATTAAGATTAAAACAGGGAAGGGACAAAGCAGGGAGAACCCAGAGAGGCACTTTGGCACCTACAGCAGGGTCCATGAAAGAGGCTCACTAATCCTAATAGTCAGTTTGATGAGTCTCTAGCACAGGCACTGCAACAGCAAATCCATCGTCACTAAGTTAGGTGCTATGTTCAGATTTCAGCAACTGTTAGAAATGTACTGATTTCAGCAACAAAAATCCTTCTCCTTACTCCTTGAGTTATGTTTATGACACGTTATGTGATTGTGACCAACTGAAGAAATGGCCTAGCTCGGTGAAAACCACAAGTTTCTTATGTCTGTTGTGCCAATAGCTTCTCTTTTAATATTTTTTGATGAGTGAGACTATCTTGATTTTTTTTTTAAATCTGCCAATAAAATATGCCTTTTAATGTCTTTGCCCAAGATGAGATTGTAAATTACCTCCAAATAACAGATATCCGAGTGTGCTTCCTAATACCAACAGTCCAGCATGCAAACAATTTTTCCTACAGTTAATTAATAAAAGGATAAAAGCAGAGAGTATCCAGGTAGTTTTGAAGGTTCTTTTACATGTATTACCTGAGAGGTGATATCCATGATGTGTAAATACCGCAATGTGGTCACAGATGAGGGCTCCTGTTGTGTGAGGCAGTTTTTGGGTGGTAGTCTTACTTGGAGACCAAGACTTGGTCAACACAGAACATAGGATTCAGAACTCCTTCCTTTAGTTCAGTGACCTGAGTACTGTCTTTTAAAAGTCGTTCAGGTTTGCTTTTCTCAAAACCAGTTAAATATTTCATGTGAAATAGAAAAACTTTGACAGGAGGACTGAGAACGTCTTACCTTAAAATAGCATATAACACAGCGACTGTACATTTTCTTGAATGAGGAAGGGAGCACAGCAAACACCAGGACTGAATTCTGAGTGTCTAAAGGCATGTTTATATGTCTCACTGCCACGTTCTTTCCTTTGAATGAGATACTTGAAGTGAACCACGTGGCCATTTTAACATGACCCTTTGTGAGGATAATCAACACTGTAAAGTATGGTGAAATTTAAAAAAAAAAAAAAAAAAAGTGATATCAACTTTAGTTTTCCCTGTTATTTCTTTGCTCAGGATTTTAGCTTTTGTCAAACCAGTTGTATCCAATATAAGTTGAGTAGACCTGCATGCATTTTGTATGATTCAAAATGCCTGGCTTAGATTTACAGGTGCCACCATGGAGTTCAAAATCTTGGTGTTACACTACCCATTTTAGAAGTACTTTGGTTCTTTTTATCAACAATAGGACCACTAGGAAGTATGTAAAGTATAAGGTTATGTCTCTATACAAAAATCACCTCCAGGCTTAGGTCAGTGTAATCACTGTCAGTCAGTTGTTTGGATTTGAACTTCAGCGTCTTCTTCAAGTCTGAGTGAAAACAAGCATGTGAAAAAAATCTGAAATCTGGGGCTTTTTGTTTCTCTTGATTTAATTTTTTGCAACCTCAGTAAAACACAAACTTGTATTTGAATGCAAGATGAAAAGAACAATAATAGAACTATAGAAAATGTGATTCACTGGCTTTCTGTAAATAAGAGGTCTTCAGTCAAGATGTTCCAACCTCTGCTAGCATGTGAAGAAGTGTGACAGCTCTTGCGACACTGTCTTTCATCTACAACATAGCTGTCACAATTAATTCTCGCACCAATTCCTTGATCTCACTCAGAAAGACAGCATTCATTTTGTTAAATGCTGAAGTAGGTTTTTGTGTGTGGAAAGACAACACAGGATACATTTTAATAACCTGAATATTCAAAATAAGTTATTACTCACTATCATGCTGAGATGTCATATCAGATTTAACATGTTCAGATGAAAAGGTAATACGTTAGTCACTTTTCATACTACAAATACCTATTATTTCTAGTTGGTAAATGATAAACTCTGAACCATGTTCTGCCAGCTCTGCTTAGAATAAACACAGAAGCTAATGCTACTGAGATCTGATGTCTTACCCTTCTTGCATGCTTTCTAGACATGATTACTTTCTTCCTTTCATCTCATTCTCTATTTTCTTAAAAAAATTGCAAGTGAGACGTAACATTTACAAGAAAATGTGCTTGACGTAAGCCAATGAATCAGCAAAATAAACATGCGTAGTTCTGCCAGTGCTATTAAGAGTCTGAATTTAATCATCACCCCACCACTCCAATTCTGCTTCCAGGAATTCCCTAAATTTTCAGCAGTACTGAACTGCTGCAGTTGTACTATATATGGACTGTATTTAGACTGCTCAAAAGTGAAATGAAGTTCAGCAAATCTGTTAATTTACATAGAGAATTAGTGACCAACAGTGTATTCTTTCATGTTTTCCAAGGAATTTCTACACAATGGTTTAAAGATTTTTAGTGTGAATCAGGGTTTTGTCACAAATTTTCCTTTCAGGAGCCTCATTGGCTTAACCTATGTAGGCTGCTCTCTTTGCTGTTAGAGAGACCTGTCATCTATTTAACAAACCAAGTGGGCATGACAGATGTATCAAATAATAAACAGTGGTCCTTCCCCTCCAGAACTCACAGTTTTGCATTAAACAGCCTATTGAGAAGTACATCACTGAGTTCTGGTGTGCTTCTATTTTACAAGTGGAAATAACTATCTACAACTTCATTTTTGAAGTTGCAGTCTAACAACACTCACATTTTTCTTCATGTCAGAGCCAGAAATATCTGTAATTTTAGCAACAGCAACTGGAAGAATGGAATCTCTTTATTGATTAATCACACTAGCTGAGTGATAAATTGTTTCCTGAAATTTATTTTATTCTCCAGAACTTTTCTTAGTGATAAAGTTTCCCAGAGAACATAAAAATCTTTTTTTTTTTTTTTTTTATGGAAGCAGAAAAACAGCTTTTTGAAGAAGTGTAGACAGTCCAATTAGTTCCTCATTGTTAAAATACATTAGCAAAGTCAGGTGATATTGATCAAAAATCTTATAAAGAAAGGAAATCTAGAATTATTGCAAGGAATTTTGGAACAGAAGTTACATAAGTCTGTTCAAAAGTGTACAGGTACTTGGAAAGCAATAAAGCAGTCCTCAGCAATAAATGCAGTTCTCAGCATGGACATTGCTGAGTAATTTCAGCAATTCTGTACTGTAATTTTTAAAATGATTACTTTAAAAAAAATAAAGTTCAAACTTAACAATTGGAAGCATTGATGTTAAAGTAGAAGAGTCTAGAGAAGTCTTCATTGTTTGATGCCAACATTTTTGTATTTAGATATTTGGATTCAACGGAGATTTTCTATGTGAAACTTAATTTTATCTTCAGAATTAACATAAGTTGTTCATTTGTGCAGAGGAAACCATCAATTTACATTGCTTAGCATTAGAAAAACATGAAAGCATCTTTTTTATAACATTGTTTTGCATCTGTTATTGAACCATGTTTTTTAAAGTTCTGAAATTGAAAATAAGAGCTGCTAGAGCTTGTTGGATCCAGTGGAGTTCAGGAGCCAGGGGAGTGCTCTTCCTGCTCTTCTAGAGCCCAGTTTGACAGAAATAAAGATGCAGGGGATCCTCTTGTCCCACTCCATCGATGAGAAGCTGTCAGTACCGTGTCCCAGGTACAACCGGTAGTGAGGTTGAGCACGTATTCCCAGTAGACACACAGGCATATACCGTACACACTGGACCAAGCACACAGATCCACGGAGAGACCAGGTCTCTTACAGCACTCACATAACAACAAGCAGCACTCACATAAATATGATCAACACTGATGGTCTAGTTCTTCCTTTCTGGCTGATCAGGGCTGAAGTTTGCTAGTGGAGTATACACACACCCTGCCTGTCATCGTCCACAGGCACACTCAGTATGGACTTTAAGTCAATACAATATCCATGCCCAGACTCTGTCCCCCTTACGCAGTGAGTGGCTCAAACCTTGGGTTTCTCAAAATGTAGATCTCCTATTTACCAGCCCGTCCAGCTTGAAGTTTCCTAATGGTTACACACACACTCCCCCCCCACACCCCATGGGTCTCTCCAGGGACTGGTCTGAGAAACTGCAGTTGCTGGCACCCAGGCCCTCAGTTGCCTCAGATATTCAGTCTCTTTCTCTCCAGTGTCTGGCCCTCATCCTGTGCTACTTGCCATCTAGTCCAGCATGAAGTTTGCTAGCATTTGCACACATGAAGGCTCAGAATAAGGCCTGCACTTACACAGAAGATAGTTAGAGATAGGATTTAATAAGAATATGCAATAGACTCATTTAGACAACTGTTTACAAGCAGCCATTTTCTTTCATCCCTTCTCTTCTCCATTTACCTGTGTTTGTTCCTCCCCAATCCACATTTATCCTTCCCTTTCCTCTCCTGTGTCCCATCCCCTAAACATCCTGTAAGTTTTCCACATACCTACAATACCCTTAAAACATGCCATAAGGTTTTGCACAATCCCAAGTTGCTCTCTGCTCCATTGTAAAATTATCTGCCTCATGCCAGCATACTATCCTTTTAGGCAGTAATCATCCTTAGTCTGCAGGGCATCCTGGAAAGGGAGTTTATTTCGTTGAGGCTTCTTGGTAGGTTTCCCATCAGAAACCATGGCTGAAACATTCTCCTTCGATGGTCTTAGGAGCAGCAGATTCAGTGGCTTCTGTTCTTCACTGGTTAGGTTACTTTGGTTCCACCATCTATCATTGCCCTCTGATCATCACCAGGTCTTTGTGTTTAATTTGATTAGCCTTTATTCAGATAACCTAAAAGCAGTAAAATTCATAATAAAATGTATCTGGATTAGCCCAGATAATTTCTTTTCATAATTAGCTGCTTTTCTTGGAATTCTTTATCCTAAAGACTTTTCTTGAACAGTATAGCTCCCTGTAAGATAATTCAGAAAGCAGAACATGATGTACTGCTTTATGTATATAATTTCTTACCCACTTTATATTCTTCATAGTTTCTCAGTGTTCCTGCCTAGTTCTGTCCCTAATCCAACTTAAACTAGCCCAACTACATATAAACTTCCAAGAAAATCACAGAACAATGTAGGTGAAGTGGTACTAAAGCCCCAGGTGTGCTATAACAAAGGCAAACAGTAATTTAAGGCATGATTTCATGACTCTCTTAATTTGCCATAAATCCATGCTCCCTGACTTACTAGGTTTTAGGCAGACTAGACAGATGACTGAATGATTCATTTTCACACAGATCCATTCCCTTCATCCAGTTCAACACTCCCTTTCTGTAGCAACATCAGCAATCTAGACTTTATGCTTCTTACTTTAAACGTGGGAAGGATGACAAAACTTTTCTAAAATCTACATGTGTTTTTAAATTATCTTAAAATTTGTCATGTACTTAGGGGTGGAGAACAGGGTTTGGAAGTTCAAAAAGGCATTTGAGCAGGAGTTTCTTGCTTAAAAATGCAGGTCCCTTGAGTTTATGTGTGGGGTTTTTAATATGGGGGAGGAGTAATGTGTATATAAAGTTGTCTATTTTTTCCCTTTGTCCATCCTTGAGACTCCCAATTATTGTTTTGACCTTCCTGAAACTCACTTCATTCACTCAGAATCTGTCCAATCCAGTATGCAAAACTCCCTGTTATAAAAGGGAACAATGTGTGAAAGAAGTTCTAGATATATAGTGCACTTGTCCAAATAGCGCGTAATTAGGAGGGAAATAGTTATGTGCAGAATAACAAAGACCTTCATGCAAACAACATCACATGTGTTGGGTAATAGTGTAATTTAGCATGATGTGCTGTAGCTATTGAACATGAACTAACAGATAAGTGCTGTAAATTAAGTCCTATATTTGGTAGGTTTTAGTGCTTGTGTTCTCATTTCAGGGACTTCCTGTGCTTGTATCTCTGATGCTGTGGCTGGGATGAAAACAATATGTGATCTCTGATAATATTAAGTAAATAAAGAAAATGAGTTGATAAAAAGAGAATACTTTGGTAGGACTGTCATGTTCCTCAACTTTTCATTGCCTTTTTTACAGAGGTTTCAATGTAGCTGAATTTGACATTTGGAAAGGGCACAAGATGCTTCTAGGCAGTCTTTTCTCCTCATTGCTAAGGTTTTGGGAAAATTAGTATTTATTGGATATGCCACAAATTGTTGTTTATTTTGTGTGAGCATCTTGTGCCTCTAGGCACTATGCATGTATGAATGGAGGCTATTGCAGTATGTTCTCAGAAGCAGGTTAAATGAGTCGCAGTTTTTTAATTGTTAATTTTTGCCACTATGTAAGAAAAAAATTCTATTCCCTAAATACTCTTTGTGTCAAATTGTAAGTCTGATTGTTGTATGAAATGCTTCTTTGTTTTCTAGATAGTTTTAGGGAAGGTTGATTTGCTTTACTGAGTTACCTTTCACTTAAAATGAATTAGCAAACAAATGAAAGAAAAACCCAGAAACCCCACTATTTTGTAGACTGCCAGGGATATATCTGTGCCTTTATCCTGCATGAGGAGACCTCTGTCTCTCTGTCAGAAACTTTGCAGAGCCATTATTTACATTTTGAAGTTTCCAGAGGCTGCTAAATATTGCTCTTTCAATTGAGGCGGGAGGTCTGTTTGTTTGCTTGTTTTTTACTGATGTTAGAGGTAATGACACTGCTGTCGACTCTGTATTTGCTATTATTAGTAATATATATTGAATGTTTAATAAGGTACTTGCAAATCATAATTATTTAACAGAATTGATATTGATATATTAACAAAATTTGCATTTAGTTTCATGTATAATCATGATCTGTAACTCTTATGGGTATATAATAGTTGAATAGTTCTGTACAATGTTTCAAGACGAGTGCTGCTCTCAATCTTGAGCCTTCTTAATTCTACCCTTGTTTATAGTAATTAAATATACTAAAACTATTTTTGGTTTCTCTTTTTTAAACTCTTTGCACTTAGCAATGTAGCAAGAAAGCATCAGCTTCATTGTTGTGGATCCTGAAATCATCTGGAATAATTGCAAACCGTCCTTGGCCACGGATCACTCTTACATTGACAACCACTGCTATAATACTAACTATGGCTGTATTCAACATGGTAAGGGAAAAGGGGTAATTTTTCTTGTTTTCTTGTTCTTTTAAGATTTTTTTTTTGTTCAGTATTTGTTTAGATATTGAATTTATGGCCCATGGCTATGCCAGGAACCTACATAATGATTACCAGAGACAAAAATGTAAAATAGAGCAACATAAAACATACTGTGTAATGGAGACCTCTGCAAACAGGATGCTCAGCAAGAGTTCAGATCCTGACTAAGTTTATTTTTAAAAAAAAATGTAATTTATAAGGAATAGAAGATAGTTAAATCCCAGGTTTGAATAGCTCAAATCCCTTGCTTATGTATGCATTGCTTAGAAAAACAGAGTATTGCTCAAAGAATGAAGTGCTTCCTCACAGGATGTCTGGAAGACTTTGTGCGAAACAAACGAAGCTTTATTCAGGTTTGTGATGCTCCTCACATTATATATTAGACATTACATTATACATTATATATTATACATTATACATTATTGAATTTCATGTGCTTGTCTTTATTTAAAAAAAAGGAAAAAAAATGGAAGTTACATCAAAACTTCAAAAGTACTGAACTACAAATTTGTTAGGTCTTACCTCCACTTTAGGCATTTCAACCTGTGCTTTTCTTTTCTTTCCTAATAGGAAAAATCCATGCAATTCTATTATTCTTTTGTAACTGTAGCAAATACAGAGTAGATCTGTCACTAGTCTGCCTAAAGCCTGAATCTTAATGTCCTCATTCATTCTGAAGGCTGTGTTGTCAAATGAGATGAACAGTATATGGGGTCAAAAAACTTTGTTTCGCCCTGTTGGCTGAGCCTGCTTCTGTTCGTAAACTTGTAAAAGTGTTCCAGCTCAGTTCTGTGTCTGCAAAATGGGAACAGTAATATTTATTTAGGAATGTTTTTGTTACATCATTAATTCATAGATATTAGTCACATTTCAAGTGAGTGAGATTTGCATTTCAGTGGTTTTGAAATTACAACTCTAGCGTTTGAGTTTCTGGTATTTTTGTTACTTGAGGTTCATAAAGGACTTAGAGTTTGATAATACCAACACTGTTTTATTTTGTTTTCCCACAACATTTCAATCAATCAATTAGTCAATCATTTGTTGCAGTAAGTATTAAACTTGTCCAAATGATGTAATGATGTAATGATGTAATGTGGGCTTTCAAATATGAACATTGAGATTTCTAGTAGAACCTTCTCTCCATTTTTTTCTATTAAATGATCCTAGTCTTGTTTTTGTTGGGTTTCTTTTTAGGAAAGTAGATATTTTCCTTTCTTTTGCCTATTTTTTTTAAGGAAAGGAGATATACTCAAAAAATAATTCCGTGCTCAAGAATTTAAAATTCAGCTAATTGAATTTGGTGTTTAAGGCTGGTAGAGGAAAAACTCAAAAAAGCATTGGCTGGAAAATGAGAAAATAAGCTCACTATTTAACAGAGAAAGCAGTTAGCAGTAGGAACAAATTACTCTGAAAAGTTGTTGATTCTCCATCACTTCTTGTCCTCAGCTGAAGACTATATGCCTTTATGAACAATAACCTTTAGCCAAGCAAAAGTTATTTGGTGTACTACAGTTCAAAACCCAGAGATGGAGTAGCTTGTAAAATGTAGGTCACATTAGACTTTCTCTTATTTTGAACTCTATAAATGTGTAAGAAGAAATTAAATAACCTACTTGGGCTTCAAGTATACTTTGAGTTAGAGTTCATGTGACCATATGGTTATTTAAGTTAAAAACTGTAAAAGAAGATATGGTCACAACTGTTTTTTCCTTAGACTGAAGTTCTACTGTTGTGTACAGCCCACTTCAAATTTGGCCTTCAACTAGTAAAAGACATTTTAGCTGAAAAGCACATCATTTTTAGAAAAAAGTTTTTAATTTTATTGGTTCAAGTCCATTTGTACGTGGACTGAATGTTACAGTAGAACTTAATAGGCTGTATTTTAGTCTTTCTGCCTTATCAGTAATGACTGCAGTATTACAAATAATCATGTTCCATGATATTCATGAGATGATAATTTTAAGTACAATTCCCACCCTGAAACTAAACCTTAATAATTTGACTAGCAAAAATGACTTTAAATGTGATTGTGAAATTTGCATTTCCTTAATATTAATAGCAAATTGTGGGAGAGACTCTGAAGTATCATTATTATATCTCTAAGCAACATGTACTTAATAGCAGAGTCCATTAACTGCATTTATTTTCATGAACTCTTTCAGTAGAAAAAGGCAAAATGTAGCCATTAAGATTTAATGGAGATAAAAAGCGTCTAACCATCCCACACCTAATAAATCATAATTAAGACCAAAATGTCAAATAAAACTCATTCTTTATGGTCAAGGGACATTAGAAAAGAGTGGGGGCGCAATTTTATTTCAAATTAGCTGTTTCAGCAGACATCTGAATCTAGTCTTCACATTTGAGAGGTATATAGTCATGATCAGTGGAGGGAAGTGAAAAAACAGCCTAATGTGACATAAATATCAAATACTTCTTAGCTGAAGGGAGAGGGTGACTAATGCTGCTTCCATTGAGCATTAGATATGGTGCCGTATATAGAGTAGGGCAACAATCAATGGCTGAGGAATACTGCTTTTGCAAAGCTACCCTGCATTAAACAGAACATGAAAAAGTATATTGCAGGGAACAATCCAGACATCTCAGAGACAGTGGGACTGCATGACTGCAAAGAGTTGGCTCTTGGAAGTTAAATGAATGAGTGTATACGATGCCTCAAATGATTGTGCCTCACCATCCTCTGGTATTCATGTGATCTCAGTGAAAGTGGCATGAGGAAAGAGCCCTGGAAGAGGTCTTTGTTTCAGTGATGTCTGCATCAAATGCATAAACAGCTCTTGGCACAGCAACAGGTTCTCAGGGCTATACTGTCCCAGGAAGGTGCCCTGACTACCAGCTTTCAGTCAGGATGTTACTTGCTTTCCTGTCTTTCGTCCAGTGAATTTTGAACAACTAGAATATTTCCTTTGAAAGAACGTGTCTTTAGACAAGTGAAGACTGACAGAGGTTTGAGTATTTCTGCTTCATTGTTTAATATACATCCATAAGCATGAGCTACCTTAAATTATTTGCCTCATACTGTTCTCCCTCTAGTTATGGCTGGTATCCCATGTTTTAAGACGGACAAATAATTAAGCAAACCTGCTTCCATTCTTATAGAGGAAAGTTGGTTTATTTAATATACCTTCCTTTTAGAGTAACTAACTGTTAATATGGTTGCTTATGTTCAGTGCTGTATTTTTAATAGGCAAGCTCTTTGGCAGATATGCTGTAATTATATGTCCCTGCGGTGACTAGCACATTGAAGACCCTGTGTCAGAGGGTGCCTAATGCATTTGTTTTAAGAATAAACCAACACTGCCTAGACCTTGACCTGGCCTAGGAGTTGGAAGGAGAAAGGGGAGGGAATGCATAGCTGCAGTCATGTCATTTGAGTGGTACATGCAGGGCCCCATCACAAATCCATTCTAGATTATAGATAGAATTTAAGAAACTTACTAAAATCAGTAACAGTCTAGATGCACTGGACTAGCAGAGATGCACTAGCAGGTGAGATAGATAGCAAGCACTTGGCCTGAACTATCCTAAAAATAATGTTTACAGCAGTTCTGGTGTCTTTCAAGTGTGTCGGGAGAGAGAGTTGTGCTATCACATGATCATTTGCTCCACAGTCCAGCAAAGATGAACCCACATAAGTGAACATCACTCCATATCTGTCAAAGCCCGTGATTGTATCTGAGTCTGTAAAGGCCTAGCAGGCTCCTCTTCTGTCTTACAAAATGCTGCTGGGAGCTTTGAACAAGGCACGTTGCCTCTACAGGGAGGCTGGGACTTCAGTACATGGGACATATAGATAATGATGCATTTTCACTTGGCAAACAAACTTATAAAAAATGAAATGAAATTATCAAGCAACTTGAGTTTGGTAAGTTTGACTATTAACAAGAGACACACCACAGGACTCCAAATAACACAGATGCATAAGCACTTGGAAGCTAAGAAGTCTTGTACAAACCCAGAGACAAAATGCTCTAAAAATCATATTCAGTGCAGTGCAGTACTGTCTGGATCTTCATCATCCTTTTCCAACTTACCAATGCCTCAGCATCACCTCTGTTTATTCAAAAAAATGGTTAATAGTCTAGGTAAGTACTTAATGTTCCAAGCTCTCCTTAAACTTTTGCTTATGAGCTTGTGAAGATGAGGAATGATACCAGGATTTGGGATTCTCTGTATTATTCTTGGGGTATTTGTGTGGGGATCTGGGGATAAATTCCTGACTCAGCTATCAGACCAGTTAGCATTTTTCAAATGAAGCAGTGATATACATTTTGAGAACTATTCCTAAGCCACGTAGAGACTTGAAGAGTTGGTAGAAAAATTAAAAATTAACAAGAGGATTCCTGCATGTTTGACTTAGAGGTTCAAACAAAAGAGCAATGCTGAACAAAAGCATCATCGCTTCATTTTTTTTTGTTTTAAGAAAAAGGCAAATCCTCTAGTTCAACCTGATACCAGACCTGCGTGCTTCTGCCATACTTCGAAGTATACTCTTCTCACTCTATCTTTAACTGAACAAGAGTAGGGCACAAACACAAACAACTTTGTTTACAGTATAAAAACTGTAGACCACTGTCTTAAGGAGATTGCATAGCTCTTCTGTAATGACAGATAATTAATTTAAAGTATAGTTGCGTGTCATATGAGCCAGGGAGGTAGTGGGGAGAGAGAAGGACAGTGACCAAGATGTTTTTTATACTTTTGTTTATAGTCCTCACATATCCATTTCCAGTGTAATTTTGTATAATAAGGAAGAGAAAACAGTGATGGGATCAAATTAAATGTAAGCTGTAAATTCAATTGAGCTGCATTTTTTGGTAGCATGCCAGATCTTTGGTTTTGCTGCTTATGTTTCCATTGATTAAGCACAGCTCTGCTCTTGAACTGCTGTTCCTGGAGCACCTGCTTTCCAAAGAGCCTACCTCTGGACTGCGGGGTTTCTCACTGCTGTGCGAAAGCACACTTGTTAGTGTTCTGAGGGTAGCCTATGCCTTCTTTTTGCACAGAAAACGATAGTAGTATTTGTCTTTACAGATGGCTACTGCATGACATGGTGCCACCACAAGATGATGACCACAGTTGAACCTTCTGTGGCACTTGAATCAATTAATTTTGCCTTTTACTCTATGATTCCATAGTTCGGTGGAGGGGTATTTTTCAGCTCTCTCCCTCCTGCCCACCTGTCAAGGGGTCAACCCAATAGTTAGACACAATAACTATTAAAACTTTGTACACATTTTATTGTTTATTCCATAATTGTTTAATTCAGTTTGCATTTGATTAGTGCACTTAATATTAAATCTGCCACCTTTCCTTCTCAGTAGGATGATAGTTTACGCACATTAACATGGAAATCAGCAAGCCCACTTGCTTAGTAAGGTGAGAGACAACCCATTCGACTTGGCCATGTTTAGAGGCTATCAGACCATGTTCATTGAGAAACCTTAGTTCTGCTGCCTTGTGGATTGTACAGAAGGGTTGAAAGTACCTTGGTGAGAAAGTTATTTTTAGTAAGATCAAAACTAGTGTACTATGTAGTCTTGTGCAGATCCTTGGTCAGATAACAGAGATGCACAAACTTGCTTATCCCATGTTGTGCGGGGAGAGTCTGTCACCACATGGTTTCTATTGAAAAAAATAGCAGCACAGCAGGTATTTTCATCATGTGAGGCAAAAAACTCACAACTGAAGATTGCAGATTATACGAACACAAGAGAAGAAAAAGCTGTTAGAATATATGAAGTTAAAATGAGAATTTAATGGTAGTGTGCTCAGATGTTCCCTGGCAAACATTGGTATTCATAAAAAATATTGCTTTCATTTGAGTCATTTGAGTAGGTGTGACTGCTCAGTAGGACTGAGCTGTCTCTTACAAAAAAATACTATGCTGAAGAACAATATATACCTCCAAAGCGTGATAGCAGATGTAGATAACTGATGAGAGACAAGAAAGACAAGTACAAACACATCATTCAGAAATAAGTGTTGTTTGGCTCGTGGGAGATGACAACATTTCCATATCCTTTTTTTTCCTTTCTATGTTTATTTATGTATTTATAGATATGCCACATCTCATATAGCATTGTCTGCATATAGGTAACTTTTATCGGTCAGAAATGTCCTTCACGAACCCCAAAACCAAAATTAAAATGATTTAATAGAAATGAATGTATATAAATATATATACATATATATGTATATATAATATAATTGTGTTTGAGCTCTTCATGGTGTATAGTCTTTTGTTCTGTGGATGTGCATGGGATGGGATTCTGAAACTAAACACAGTTATTTCATGTTTGCAAAAAATGTGAATGCACTATTAGTGGGATGTGGAGACTCTCTTTGCTCACCCTTGGCAAATGACCTGGTTAACAACACCTATTAAGATTAGAAGTCAGTGTAAATAGTTGCGGGGAGGGAGGGGAATTAAATACTTAAAGCTGTCTGGAAGGCTTTTGCCCAATACTGTTCCTGTTAGAGAGGAAGTCCAGCATCAACTGGGTTAAACAGAAACCAAGGCACTGCAAAGGGAATTTGAAGCAAAGAAGGAAATAGCGTGGAAAAAAAGTATAAAAGAAGCATGGAAATTCATAACAGGAGGCAGAGACCTATGAGTGGAAATAGCTGACTGTCAAAACCTGGTTTGAGACTGCTGTACGTCTCTGGCATCGCACCTCAGCCTTGGCCGGGGAGAGCAGCCTCTCCACGGGACACTGAGGGACACTGTGAACTGCCTGTGCTGCAGCTGGGGGGGTGGCAGTGCGGACCATGACAAGCAGGGACCTGCCCCTCGGGTATGTCTGTGCGCACGCACTCGCAGGGTGCTTTCTCACCAGCTTGTGCATTAGCAATTCATTGGGAGCTGCACAGGTGCACATAACGCTCAAGCACCTACACTGCCCTATAGGAGGGGTGTGCAAGTAGGGTAACCCACACTCCCAGAAGAGGGACTGTGTGCATTTAAGCCACACATCCTGTGAGAAGGGGTGGATGTGCATATGTAACTCTGCAGCTGTACATGATTAGAGCTCTTTGGGATTAGTTATAGGAGGATGTTTCAAAATTTGTAGGTGTTTATTAACATTTTGCAGGGTCTGGTATTGTGATTATCTGTCGTATATCTGGTACTGATCCTGAACATATAATTCACTGATTGTGGGATAGTTGTGTAGCTGCACAGAGTCAGAGAAGCATGTTTGTAAAGGAAGATGACCTGAAAGTGCAACTGTACGAAAAAAAGTGAGCTCGTTCTGCATGTTACTCCACAGGTCATGCCAACTTCTTGTAAAGCAGTGTTGGTAACAGATGGCCTATTGATCACCTTCATGAGTGCATCACCGGTCCTCGTTCTGTTGAAGGGGTGTTACATTGATAATGGGCTCAAACTTTTCTCAGCAGCACCACAAAACATACCATCACTTGGCAGGTTGCATAGTCTTTAAAAAAAAAAAAAAAGACTCCGCACATGTAGTACAGCACTGGGACAGGTTGCCAAGGAGGGTTGTGGGGTCTCCATGCTTGGAAGTTTTCAGGACTTGGCTACACAGAGCTATGGTTGACCAGATCTAGTGTTAGTAAATCAATAAATCATTTTGGTCCAGATTTGGTTACTCTGAGTGAACTGATTTGGTTACTCTGAGTGAACTGAGCAGTTTTTCTCTGGGGGAGTAGGTAAAGATGGGGATAGGAAGAGAATTCAGAGGTGGGTTACAAACTGGCTACGTGCAGAGAACAATGGGTGAGAGGGAGGCAACCTGTGGAGATCTGCAATGGTCAGCCCAGTGTGGATTTTCATATACAGTGTATGAGAGGGACTATGAAATTTGCTGATGAAATTAAGGTGACAGGCAATATCTGTGAGGGGAGGTTTGGGATTTTAGAAAGGAAGAACTCAGCTGAGGATTGGAATAGAAGAACTAGGATGAAATTTAGTGCAGAATGCAAGATTATGGTTGGCCTGATGGACTAGTGACAAGAAATTCTGATAGAAATTGGAAGATCATCAGGTAGAGATGCGATGAGTTCAGGATTTTGATTAATTATGTGAGTTTAATGACAACTCAGCTGAATCACAATAACTGTCCATGTGACTGCTCTTAACTCATGGTAAGTATAAATCACAGTTAGCTAAGTGAGCCCCAGTGAAGGAAAACTACCTCACATTTGCTAAGCATGATGTTAGTGTCTGGGATCATGTCAATGTGTAGCAATGTGTTAAGCTGCTCTAATTTCATGATTTGTCTGAGCTCCACTTGCATGAGGTGTGGTGAGCTATTAAGGTTTTGTAGCTGTGAGCAAGGGAGCAGTCATTCTAGGGTGTATGAAAACATATTTTCTGCAGAATTAGTATTAATGCTATTGTACAACTCACTGATAAAATCTGGGAAGTGTGTTTACAGCTTTAGTCACCCAGAAGGTTGAATTGAAAGAGGTATGTACAGAGGGTGACTACTAGAATAATCAGGGGAATGAAGAGCTTGTTTTCTGGGAAGAAACTAGAAAAACATAGCTTGCTGAACATAGTCAAGGCTGAGTTGTCATTACATATTGTCAATGTAAATGCTAGGGAGAGAAAGGAGCTATCTGAAAGCTAAAGGATGAGATTAGCATAAGAAGAAAAAAAGCCATGGGAACTGGCCATGAATACTGTTTAAACTTGGAAACAGTTTAAATGGTGAGATTCAAAGCAGTGAAATTAAAGTAGTCAAATCTAACTGGTTAAGAAATCACTGGATCAATACATCAAAGGGTACTGTATGATGGTGGTTACTTGTGACATCAGTGTGATGACCCAGGAGACACTGGTTCCACTCTTGTGTTTCAATAACATTAGTATCAGTATTATCATCATTGTTTTTATGAGAAGGATTGCATCTGTGTAATCAACTTCAATAAAGATGACTTATTCTTTCTTTAATTCTTCCTGTGTTTAAATAGGAGGTTCAGTTGAGGTAAACTCAGGAATTATTCATATTGAATTTATGTCATCATTGTCTCTCGCATGTGTGAGCTTCTGATATATGAAAGTAACATAACAAAGAGCCTTTCATCTTTTATTCAAATGGAAAGTGTCAGATGGAGGTTAACAAAGTTGTTTTCATCTGAGCATGCAGGAACAAGTAATCAAGTGATGTCATTTTCCCTTTTCTATTTCAATTTGCAGTGAAATACCAAAGTTAAATGATTACTGGCAAGGCTTTCTCTGCTTCCCCATTTCTCTTCTCTATTTTGACCTTAAACAGCTGACAAGCTAATGGATTATACATTGTTTTTCTCTAGTTTTTCCTGGATAATGCTGTGAAAGCTTTTCCCTCAGTTCTTAATTCATCAAATGCAAGTTTTCCTAATTTGAGTAATCAGACACGGTGGTGTATACAAAACAACTGTTTTTTCCTACCGGTAAGTTCATTTTATACTTCTTTGTTTACAAAAATTACACTAAATTGACTGTTGCTGGATCTACTTGAAGTTAAACACCCACCAGTTTTTAAGACTTCAGCAAAAGCTTGATTTTTTTCAGTCACCTCCAACTGCATTTGAAGGAAGTGGGAAGTTAAAGGAGGTTAGTACTTCTGAAAATAGAGGTTTTAATGAATGTCAGATTAAGAAGCAGGAAACAGTCTGATAACTAAGAAGCATAGCTCACCCATACCAACAAATGTGTGTTACGAGATATCGGGAGAACAGACAGCAACTGCAAAGCAGACTGTGCACTGAAAGCTCCACATGACTGTGTCAGTGAGAAAACCAGGTTGGTCTGCAGACAGATGTCATAAGGACAGTGGTAGACCTGAAAATACTCATCAGTTTCATCACTGACCTGGCAATAAATGAGAAATCTGTGATCATAACATTTCTGTCATTGCATATTTGATTAAGAGGTGGGGTGAGAGAAGGGAAATACAACAGTCGTGTACCACTGTCTAAACTGTTTAAAAGATCTGAACTAATTTGAAGATGTCTTAGTGTGGACAAAAGCACAGCAGCACACACAGTGAGAGGGGGAAGGACATTCCTGCAAAAATAGGATCTGTATCCTAGAGAGCCATGATTTTTAAAGGGATTACAAAGACCTGCAGTTGAACACAACAAGCTGTATTTTGTGCCAGAAATAGGTCAATAGTCTTTGGATGAATAAGCAAGAGGCAGCGAGAGGCAGAGGGAGATTATTTTATCTCTATGCAGAATTGATGAAACCAGTACCAGAATGGCGTGTGCTGATGTCTACACAATATGTTTCACCTGAAACAGCTATTCACAATGTCAAGATAAACAATCCTAGGCACAAACAAAAGCAGGATGTTAATTATGTATAGAACTCTCCTGGAAAAACACAGTTGCAGTAACTGCAACACTTACAGATTTTTAGTCTCTCCTTGATAAAATGACAGCAGAGCAGAGTTTCTGTTTCTCATTTTCAAATTTAGCTAACTAAATACCACCAGGTATGGTTAGGTGTCTACATCTTCTTTTGGCCCTGACATCAAGTTATCCTTGTTGTCAAAGAAATATAGTCCTTCTTACAGCCTCTGCATATATTCACACTCAGAAGCACATAGAAATAAGTTGTTCTAATGCTTATTTAAATTTGTTTGCTTTTTAAGTTAGCAGGTTTTCTAGTCATCTTTTTTATATTACTTGTTATTGCTTTGACCATCTTGAAAGGTATTTTGTTTTCTTTTTAATCAGTAAGTTCTCCAGCAATTATCTGAAGGATACAGTTTTCATGAATTATTAAGATTCAATCTACTGTTCTTAAAAAAAGTGTGTCTTTTTCCTTTGTTTTCACATGTATAACTAAGATGTTTGTCAGCTCTTTATGTGATTGGCACATTTCTAACAATAGTTTATAGATTTTAAACTATTAAAATGCATTCTTTCATCAAAGAAACTTTGTCTTTGATAAATTGGCACAAAAATGATGTTAAAATGTCAATTCTGATAATAATAAATGAAAAGGTTAGAGTGGCTAAAGTTTTTAAACACTTTTCCCCCTCACTTTTTTTATTAAACAGTTCTCATATGCACATCATTAGGTACTGCAAAATTTCTAGCTTGAAAAAGCTACAAATTCCTTTTGAGTTACTACTTTTGATCTTTTTTTTTAAAAAAAAAAACAACCTGGAACTAAAGTTCTTCTCTCTTTACTGAATGAGATATTGAATACTTAAGCTGACAAATGTTTGTTTCTTAAATTAAAAACTAAATCTTTGGAATCTGTGTGTAAGCTTTAAGCTTTATTCATGCAGATAAACTTCCGGTGATTTATATAGTGGACCTGGCAGATCTATTGACTATGTCATCTGAAATGAGTGAATAAGGGATTTTTGAATTATTTCAGCCCAAATAGAATTTAGTTCATTTTGAAGCAAACTGATTGATTCTCCCCCTCCTCCATCCCTCAAAATAACTTTCCTGATTGTATTACTTGCTTTCTTGCTCTTTTTAAAGACTTACTTAGGAGAAATTACACAGTAAGTTTTAGGGACTTTGCTTGAGTTTAGTTATTGTTTAGTTTTGTCATAATGCTTCTGTAGTTTCCATATAATAGAATTTAGGCCTGGGAGATTTCAAGTCGTGCATATCTGTTCCTGTGATAAAATACAGTGTGGTATCAGTGCTGCCACCTCCACATGTTAAATAAATAAAAGTCATAATACTGACTTCTAAAAGATGCAGGTTTGGAATATATTTTATTTGACTAGGGAATTCCAAAATTACTTTCTTCTCAAGTTTTTCTCCATAGATATATAGGAGTAGAATCCCTTTTTACTTTAGTAAAGATATTTATAACCACAGAACTGTTTAAGAGAAGAGACCAAATGCACTGAGCTAGATATAAGTTCCTAAGGGTGTAGTACACCACTGCAAGGCACTGGGCCTGTGATGCCGATAAGAGAGGCACTCAGACTCTGTAAGTTATTGGTTAAAATACCATTTATTGGAACTAGCACAGGAAGAAAAAAGAGGGTAGATGGAGTTACATCCCGTCAGATGCTGGGAACCCTAAATCGTGCTGTATCGGTCCTCCAGTCAGGGACAGCATGTGGTACAGATCCCATCTGTGGAGAGATTACCCAGCATTTTCCGCTTTCGAGCTCTTACAGAATTTTCTTAAAAGGAAACATTTCCATTCGTCATTTCTGCTCTCAGACAAAAATTATGTCCATAAGAACTTGCTGCTGCACTGTTAAAAGTCGAGGCCACAGAGGTGGCGTAACCACCACTACCAAGTAGGAGCTGCCTGCAGACTCCTCGGTTGCAGTAAATTGGCTGAGCTGGATGAGGTTATCCCGCAGCCAAGGGATACACAGAGCACAGCACAGACCTGCGCCTGCTCAGCTTCACTGCTGTGTGGATTGCTGACTCTTCAGAGTGCAATGATCTTCCATTCAGGGTCACTACAGAGGGTTGGTATCACTGCAACTCTCTGCCTTGGAAAAAGCCTCAGTGTCTGGGTAGTTTGAGCCCTTTTTATTCTTCAGTAGTTGTGCAGAGGTGTAGGACGAACAAACCTGAAACAGGTCTTCACTGAGAAATGGTATACCTGCACAAAAAAACTCTAATTTTTTCCCAGTGGGACATTAATTCCTCTGTAGGAAAGTTCATGTTCATTTTATGAACTGAGTGCAGACCACTTGGCCCAGGAGACAGGCTGCCATTTGACAGCTTGCAATTTTTGTGCTTTGACAAAGACCAGAGCTCTCATGCTATACATATGACAGTAATTCCACCAGTCCTGATTTTCTGTATGGTTACTTTGACTGTTCCTTTACCAAATCATTACTATTTTCCAGTGTCTTGCCTGCTTTGTAGCTGCATGCATCTTTCTACCTAGCTGCACGCACCCTGCAGCTAGCTAGATGCCAGTTACCTTTATTCCTCTGCAGTGTATCTTTTGAAGCAGTTTGTCTTGCAGTTCCTCCTCTGATTTTTTTTTCAAGCCCTTTTGCATTATTCTGAAAAGCTGAAAGGGTTAGAGAAAGATTCAAGCTACAATACTTCAAGCATCTACTAAAACTTGCAAATTCTTTTAATAAAGGGTGAAATTTCAGTTTCTTTGACAGGAATTGAAAGATCTGCAGCATTGAGCACTCAGAAACAGTAGCCTTAAATATATGTAAGTTACAGTTGGAAAAAGGTTTATTTAAGGTAGCATTTTCAAAAAAAAAAAAAAAGCTTCATAACCTGGTATGGCTGTTCAAGCAGAGTTGCCTAGAGACTCATGTCCAGCTCTGCTTGTTGCTTGCTGGAATCTTGCATTGAGGTACATAGTATTGAAGCCTGTGTTCTTAAATGTGTGGCTGTGCCACTCTTCTCTAATCCGTCCACCCCTGACTGAAATTTTAGCTGAAATTTTCAATCTAGTCTATGTGTTCCTATGGAACACTAACAGAGACTGTCTATTCCACTTGGAAGTTTCTTGGTCTTTGTCAGACTGCATCCAGTTGTGGATTCAAGACTGACTTTTCTTTGCTTGTTTCTTTTTGCAAAACTAATTTCACAGGTAGAATGCCTTATAGAGTAAACAATGGATGCTGCTACTTTTATGTAACACTGAATTTGGAGTGTCATCTCCTGTGGAATGCAGCCATCAGAGAAGTTTATTTTTGGTGATTCTGAACAGCAGTTATTTCTATTTCTTATTTCAAGCAGATCTGCAAGCAAATTACAGTAACAGCAAGGATTCAGATGGCAGATCAATTCTGTATGTTGGGTGCTGTGAAATTTATTCTTCATAGTGATCCTCCAAAATTAGTGTACAGAGATTCAGGTTCTGTCAAAAGGACTGCCATCAACAAGTCAACAGTAGTCCAAAAATAGCATATCTAGAAATAGAATGCTTTGTAGTTTCAGGAAAGATAGCTTCCTTACAAGGTACAGGACTGTAATTTTCAGGAAGCATCTTTGGCAAAGGTACTGTACACTAAGGACCAAGATAATGATTCTAGTGAGAATGTATTATTTCTGTTTTAACATTAATTTTGATGCCTGAATACATTTCCAGAAAGTATCCAGAGAAAATATTTTTCCAGGAATTTAGCTTCAACCATACATATTTTTGCTGGTATATATGACATAGGAAAGAAAAGGGTTTTTTAAATATATTCTTATGTAGTCATAACTCAAGATGATTTCACAGAAGGATGTTGATCATTTCAATTTCATATGCTTCATGGCTTAGCTATATTTCTAGAGTTTGTAAAATTATGTATCTATGAGGTTCATAACCACTGTGTGTATTGCATCAGTTTATAAATACTGCAAATACAGGCGATGAAATTGTTGTTTTCAGAACTTTAGACATTTTACCTTGACCCTTATGCTAGTAATACATACAGGGTAGTTACTCAACTCAAGCATGAGTGAAAACCATACAGTGGCACAGGAATAAATCTTTTGTCAGTCTGGTGGCAGTAGGCTCTTGCATTATACTTCAACACCAGTAGCGGTATCCCATGTATAGGCACTCTTTACTACTGCAGGTAAGCAAATCAAAAGTGACAGATTGAAAATTAGGGAGCTTAAATTAGGAGCATAATCTAGATTCTACTGAGTTTTGGGTGAATTGGAGCCTAGACAGAAAAAGGGTCTATATTAGGAAATGCAAACATCTGCTTCTTATTGACTATCTGTAAATCATAATGTCCCAGGTATTTCGATTCTTTACATGTTGTGATAGATTCTGTGCTTAAGTGGTAAACCAGTAATTTGCTTTTAAACTAGCTGGAGCATTTTATTTTGTATGATTTCCTACTCAAGAACCAAATTCTAAATATTTTCCATTTGATTTTTCTTTGCCAGTATTTTATATACAGCTGCATATTAGGGCTCATTTCCTGTTCTGTTTTCCTGAGGATAAATTATGAGTTGAAAATGGTGATAATGTTGATTGCATTGGTGGGCTACAATGTTATCCTTCTGCACACTCATGGGCCCATGCTGGATGACTATAGCAAATTTATGTATGCAATGGCACCTCTTAGAAGGTAGGTGGATAATTCCAGTCCTTCTGAAATTAATAGAAATTAAATACTACCTATGGCAGTTCTTATGGAACATATTTTTTTTTCTATATGTTTGGCTGTATATAAGTCACAAAATCATTGTCATGCTGCTGTTAATATATGATTTAATGTCACACCTAAGAGCAGGAGAATAAAATAAACAAGTATGATCAAGGTGTTTAAATCACATACTATAGGAAATAGAATATGGTTTAATTTGCATTTTGTAATAAAGAACATTAGGAAGAAGTCATCATTAAGGTTGTTAAGGCCTAAGGCTGAACATAATTATGGCTGTTAAAGCATATTTGCTGCAAGCCAGAGAAAATCACCTTTCTCAGAACTAGTACCTTGTCTTAAAACTTTACAAATGTGGTCTTAGCTATTAAAAAAAATAAGTAGACCTACAGTTTGGATGGTTTTTTGCTGTGCTTGCAAATTTGTATGTTAAATTTTCAGTGAGACTGCTGAAGTTTATAGGTAATACTACAAAAGACCAGAATTATTACTCTTAAGTATTGCTGTGTAAAATACTTTCTGGACACATGTAATTTCTACCTCATTTTCAAAACAAAAAGGTGATTTTCTTCTGTGTAGGCTGAGTGTGAAGTACATAGGCCACAACAGAAGAACTGAATATTCAGAGTAGAGTTTCAGTGTCCTTTTTCCTGTGCTCCAAACTGCTCAAGTTCTTTAGGACACAGAGACAACCATGGAAAAAGATCTGAATTAACAAAAAGTGTATGTTTTCTTTGCACTTAAATCTAAAGATTAAATAAGCAAACTCAGGTCTTTATGTGTCTGTTGCATTGGTGAAAAGGCTCTCTCTGAGATGGGATAGAGAACCACGTGACAGGTTAGATTTAGCGTGTGCTTCTGGCAGCCCTGATTTTGCCAGTCAAGCTCTCTGTTTGTTAGTGTTTTCCTTCCTAAATCTCTCACCAATGTTCTACTTTCAGTGACATCAGTAGGAGAGCGCTAATGCAAACTGTTTCCCATTACCTCTAGTGTCTTTTCCCAAAACAGAGTTCTAGTTTGTGCCTCCTGTAATTCTAAGATGAAATGGTGTCTTGGGAATTAGGTGCTTTAGTTTCCATTTCTTCACATTCATTGGATATGGTCCGGCTCTCCATTATGGAAGTAGTGTTAGTACATAAAATATCTCTTTTTAATCTGCTTTTATAGAATAAGCACCAAATTCTCTCCATTTGTAAGCAAACAAGGATATTATTTTTACTAAGTCCTCATCTTAGTACTGGACTTCAAAATGTAGGCACATTTGCACAGAATGTAGTAGAAGTAATTAAAGCTTCATTATGGAAATAATAATACTTCATCAAATAATAAAGCATATCATACTTAAATGCTCTTAGTTTTCATACCAGAAAGTAGTAAAAATTGCAGTCTTATTCTTGTGCTAAAGTAATTTTGTTTTAACTTCTGAGCAGCTTGCTTTGCATTTGTTTTTATTTTATAGGCCAGGAATACTGAAAGACCTGAAGACAATGGGCTCAATTTCTTTGTTTATATTCTTCGTCACATTACTGGTTTTGGGTAGACAGGTAAGATGCACACTTCTCTTCATCTGGATCAGTGGACACGATGCCAGCCTCCACATGCAGTCTGCCACCTTCTCAAACATTTTTGAGATTTTCTGACAAACATCTTTACTCTGTTCTGCCCCACACCCTTGCAAAGGAGGGTCAGAAGCATCTAAAAAGCTATTTTCTTTATTACTTTCCGATATGCCCTTAAAACTCACCAATAACTGTCATTTAGACTGTAGACACTATGCTGGTAGTGTGCTGTGACTATTTCTTGTCATGCTGACCAATATTGTCTCATAGCTTCCTAGTGTGCTCCCATCTGTCTGCATCCATCTGCTGTCTCCCTAGTTGCTTAATTACAAGCTATTTTCTTCACAGTTATTACAATTTGATGCAGACACAGAAACAATGTAGCATTCACACAGACGTGTACCACATGCTGAGGCCACAGTTGCACTAAAACTATGACCCGACAGGAAACTACTCTTTTTATTACCCAGTTGTGCTTTTTCAGTACAAACGTGATGTCAATGGCCTTACCATCTATGAAGTTGAGGGCAGGCGCAAGCGTAGTTCTTTCTCTAAGCCCTTGGGTCTGTCCATGATCCATGGCTAAAAGCTGCAATTCCAGTGTGTTGTGCCAGGAACGATGCAGTGAGCAAGACAGAGCTCTGAGGTGGAAGAGGCAATCCATGTGAGATCTCATGAACAGCCTGTACCCTCATAGCCTGCAGCCCGGGAAGGATCTTATCCCAGACTGTCTTTAAATCACTCATTTACATTACAATTTCCTAAAACATAATGACTGTCATTTAAATTGCCAAGCAGGCCCTGCAGGTTACTAGACAAAAAATTCTTATCTGGCAGCTTCTCCAGTATTTTCTGTAGTGGGAAACGTCCTTCTCGAGCTAGAAATAACATTCTTCATCTGCCTTGCTGCCAGCACCATGTTAAGAGTTTGCTCATTTGATGATGGTGGCAGAGAGTGGGGCTGGAGCACAGCTACTTCCACTCGGAAAGAGGGATAAGTACTTCATCTTACCAGTTGAGAACCTTTAGTTCCTGTCAACCAAGGTGTCAGATGGAGGCAGTGGGTGCAACACCAAGAAAAAAGGAGAGAAGGAATATCATCTTCACTGGTCAAGGAGAGTATTTCTTTGTGGATTCAGTCATGTCAACAAGAAAGTTTGTTTTTGCATACAACAACACTATGTGTGTGTTGTTCCCTGTCACACCAACTGAAAAATGATCCTGCAATGAAAAAGTCTTTTCAGAGCTGTAGATCCATGATCCTTGTCATGATACCACTTGTTTATGACTCTTCAGTCTTTTGCCTTTGATTTTTCTGATAATTTATTCTCCCTTAAAGGAGAAAAAACCCTCAGTGTTTTCAAACACTCAAGCAAAGTCTAAATGATAACTAGAAAATGTTATGAACTAATTTTAATACATACCTGGTATATGACCTGCCATTTTAAGTTACTTTTTTTGATACTGACTGGTAGCGAATGCTTGGGAAAAGAATAGGGGAGGAAGTGAACCTGCATAGATTGACCCTTCCAGGGACATATGCTTCCCACCTTCTGCCAGTCAGCATTTCTATGGCAATGTTTAATAGCTATCGGCTGCTCCACTTTGTGTTACACTGTCTGATCCCTTTTTAACCCATTTTATCTTCCTGGTCTTCCCAACACTGATAATGAATTTCACAATTTGATAAAAAGTCATGTGAAAATCTCCAATCTTCTTGTTTGTTTTAAACTTTCTGCTTGCTACTTTCATTGAGTGACACTTGCAGAACACTGTTGAGCCATCTTGGCAGTGTAGACAAAATTCTTCCTTATCCTTCTTCCACAGAGGGTAATATACAAGTCATTTCTCTGTTCGCTATTGCATTTTTCTACTTTGTAGATAATAACTTTTCTCTTAATATCTGATTATTTGAACAATGCTAAAGATAATAGCCACTAATGAAAAAGGTGGTCTTTCCATTTCTCTTAAGCTGTCAGTGGTGCACCTCTGTCCCCAGAGTGAGTAACCAGAAAGTTCATCTAAACAAAAAGTGGATGCTTTCTTACAGGCCTATCTCTGTGAACCTGCTCACCAATGATGCCTGTCCTGATGCAAAAGTAGGAGGGGGAATGTGTGTCTCTGGTTGAATGGGGAAGAAGAGAGGGACAGGTAGTATATCATTACGTGTTTTGTGGGCCAACTCAATTCTTAGGTTCAACTAATACTTTTAGCTGCATAACCAGCATCCCTACTGAAGGAAGTAGGCTTTACCTCAGCCACTCATGCTTATCCTTGTATCTCCTTATTTGTACTGGCACAGCTGCCTGTGGAGGTGTATAGTGGCTCAAAATTTAAACCACTCTTGTTTAAAAATTAACGCTGGAAAAACAGTTGATTTTCAGCCAGATCTATATCCTGATTTGGTTTTATGGTGTGCCTGCAGCAATGCTTGTGCCAAAAGAATGATCATAGGATGAGAGTGAGAAGTCAGAAGTGAGGTGGAGAAAGTAGAACAGCTTTTTTTTGATGGTCATGCTGGAACAGGCCACAACCATTCCCTGACACTGAGATCAAGTGGTGCATTTCATTCTGCATGCAGGCCGTTAAGAGTTATTTGAAAATAAGCTGGCAGCAGGCAGATGATATGTTGAGAATGGTGACTCTTTCACCCTGCCCAGACATTGCCTGGGAGAATGCAGATTGGTACGGGCTAGTCTGTGTAAGGAGTGTGCTCACATTTAAACACTATTGAGCTCTTATGGTCCATTTTGAAATACCATTATTGACATAGCCTGTGAATTCCTTTCTCATCAGTACCTAAAATTACACATATCCCATTACTCTGTAGGCTACGTGAATATTCTGGTTTTCCCATGATTAATTATACTGTGTTTATCCACACTGAACTTCACTGGCTTTTTTGCTGCCCAAATGTTTATGACAACTTCCCTCAGCCATTGAAACTATTTCTTTGTAGTCTCTGTTCTGTTTTTTAGTGAGCTTTTATGATGTTAGAGGATACTTCTCTTAGATAGTGCAGTCTTTTCAAGAGCCTCTTACATAAGAATTTAATGAAAAGTTACTTGAGTTCACTCCTATTCACAAGCCTATTGACTTCGTAACAGACGGAGGCATGTTTACAGAATAGGTGTCAACTCATCTTTAGCTAATATGTCTAAACAGCTCTTTTCCTTAGCACAGTTTTTTCCAAAGTACCTTGCTCTGTTGTTCCCAAGGTCACTCCAGTTCTTTTTCAGAGATTTGCATTATATCCTTACCATTTGTCAGTTCTCTGACACTGTGGCTGTCTTGAAGGATCAGGCTATCCACCACAAGTTTCAGACCACCAACTTTTCACTTTGGTTACTTCAGAGCTGATGGCTTCTTGTTGATCAACTTATTAATGTGTTCTAAGACATCTTCTGCTGACAGTCCACGTTGAGACAGTTTCTCAGACTTGCTGTCTGTAAGTAATGGCTATGAGGTGGAATCTCCTTAGCTCTCTCACCTGAATGAAAACCCATGTTTAATTTCTAGTGATCTTACCTGCTTTAGTGCTACTTTTGCTGCCCCTTTGCCTGAATGCCATAGCATTCATGTCCCCTGACTGTAGACACCTATGGCATAGGCACCTACTCTTGAGCTGCTTGTCTGTGACATTCTTTCAGTGAAAAGAATTAATTCATTACCTCACTCAGGCAAATATTGAAAGTAGACCCGGGTGAGTGTCCCCCTAGAATATAAAAATATAAATAAACCGCTATCTGTGCAATCAATGAGACATGAATCAGTTCTTATTGCACTTAACTACTTTTGCCCAAGAAGTTACCACTGATTCGAGTCTCTGGGGTTGCATTGCATTGCCTTGCAAAGATGCATGGTAGTCTCTTGTCCTGGAGGAAGCCAATTGCTCTGTGGTGCCTGGAGAAACAGTGTCCTTCGTGCCTCCCCAGGCACTCTACTATGCTCGCATGCTGGGAAGTGCTGTCAAATCAAGCAACATAAGGTGAAGAAGGAAGATTTTGTATCTCAAGGGTATTGTGCCTGCAGATGTATAAGGGCCATTCTGAGATATTTTCATTCTGATATTTTGAAAAGGTTCTGGAGAGAACATGTAAAGTAGGAAACAATCTTGGTTTTCATATGGCTGCAAGGCTACAGAGATTGAACAGTATCTTTAATGATGTGTATACAAAATGGGCTAGATCATAACAAAAAAACCCCACGATTTAAAGCACGTTTTAATAAGGTAGTGCTTTTATGTTTTTAAAAGTCTGAACAGGCATTCTGAAATATGATACATTCACTTTTTTTAATTTCAAAAAAATAGAATACATTCTGCTTTATTTTTTGCAGTTTCTGAGTTCTCTGTCATTTTTTGTGGCAGCCTAAATTGCATTCAATAAATAATAAAGCAGTAAATAAATTTATCTGTTTAATATTAGCACTTACAGAAGAAACATATCTTTTTGAAGACTTCAGCTTATCTAGCACCTTTTCTTTTCAATACAAAGTTGATACAATGTATGGATATCTAATTTCAGTTTTATGCCAGGCATCCAGTTTACTTTTGTCAATTTATGCAAATAATTTTGGCATCCCAGGTTTTTATTGGATTTTTTCTGCATGAATACAGTTGGTGGCATTTGAATTTATCATGTATGTGGGGAACTTAGATGTATAAATGTATAATATACATATTTAAAAGCTTGCTAAATCATTTTAATAGCATCTCATTTCAAAATTTTACTCTAGCTTTGGCTGTGATCTCAAAAAAATATCTATAAATCATTCTGAGCTGTGACAGCCACTGTCCAATCAGAAGGACTACTCCCATTTTGATGTGAACACTTACTGACTGCTAATAATACTAGCTAGCATTTTTAGGTTTTTCTATAATAAGATTGTCATCATAATCATGTTCTCCTGGTTAATAACATAGCCTTCACTGAGGCTGCATGATAGCATTAAACCATTGGACTACATTGAAATAGCTCTTGATTTATATCAGCTCAAATGAGATAGGCCAGTGAAGGCTTTATTGTAGAAATAATGCCATAGAATTTACGACAAAACATTGACGATATTGAAAAAAGTAGAGAGCTCAATAAGAATGTGGTTTTATTCATTTTTCAACATCTTTTGAATGAAAACAGATCTCCAAAAATGCTGATACTCCAAGATGATTATACATTTCCATATAGTTCCAGTTATTGTTATTGTTTGGGATGTTAAAAAACAATTATGAAAACTCTGAAACAAAAAGAAAAGAAGGAAAAAGTATTATAGAAAGTAGTGTAAAAAAACCCAAAACAACAAAAAAAACCCAACAAAACTGGGTTGGTCCAGCTGACTGGGCCATTTTTTATAATCTGATAATGATTTGATAAACTGAAGGCATATTATATCAATAAACTGTTTTTTCTTGCACTGCCCTCTTTTTACCAGGCTGATTGCATGGCATAAGTTCAGGTTGGTAAGAGTTAGGGGATTCCTGAAATGCCCATTATTGTAAGTGAAATTCTGCACTTCAGATGAATAAGACATCATATTCAGTTGCAAAACTGTAAATTGTTTCCTTAACAGTGTTTGATTTCTAGAATTAATTTCTACTAAAGTCTGAGAGTAAATAAATAAATCTTCCATTGTTTAAGGCACCTTGCAACTTTGGTTTTTTTCCTAGGACTTTTTTTGGGGGAGGCCTTATAAGTTTGATGAAATGTATGTCACACAGTGTGTGCTTGGGGTTTGATTTCTGCGGGATCTGGAATTTATACTTGACTGGCCAAATAACAGCCTTGTAGGGGTGGTGTACTGTGCTTATGTTGTCTCTTAAACCTGTACTCCAGCAGGACAAGATGCCTATTGTTTCTTTACCTCTGTGTCCTCTTGTAACAGAATGAATATTACTGTAGGTTAGACTTCCTGTGGAAGAACAAGTTCAAAAAAGAGCGGGAGGAGATTGAAACCATGGAGAACCTAAATCGGGTGCTTCTGGAGAATGTGCTTCCAGCCCATGTAGCTGAACACTTCTTGGCAAGAAACCTGAAGAATGAGGTCAGCCATCTCTGTATATCCTCTGCTCTGTAAGAAAGCAGCGTATCCTGAAAATATCACTTAATGATGATTTGAACAGTAGGTCCATACAGCGAGATTATAGATTTACAGTCACTTTCATTCTCCCTCACCTACCTGAAAGGCTTGCTTTACAGCACTGAATGCACCTTACTACCTTGAAGTAAAAAATGTGAAATTATCTTAAGTGGCAATGCACTTTGCCTTTTGAAGGAGAGTAAAAAGGGTGAGAAAGAAGAAGGGGATGGTTGAATCAACATGAATTTAAATTTAAATAATATGCATTCAAATGTTTTTTCCTTTGTGATCAGAGTGGAGCTGCATCCAGGTTCTGAATTTTCTTCTGGTGACTGGAGATCTTGCTTACTGGAGAGAAAATTAACCTTTTCCCTGAAACAGTGGCTATTCTAATTCCAGAAAGAGGTTCTGAACACTGAACTACCTGTTTACTCACTGCTTATGAACCTAATCCAAGCACCAGAAAAGTCAATCAAAAGACCCCTGTTGTCTTTGGTGGAAATTAGATCTGCTCTTAATATTGCTTTGCAGTTTCAATAAAGCAAAAAACAATGAAAAAATAAAAGCATTTAGAAAGAGTAGCAGTTCTAAAGATCTTAAATGCAATAGTTTGAATTACTTGTGCATGCTGAACAGTTGTTCCAAAACTGACAAAAGAGGGGAGAGGGCAGCTTTAGGGATTTGGTTTTGATCTCCTTAGTCAAAAAGAACAATGTCTTCCTGTCCTGGTTTTGGCTGGGATAGAGTTAATTTTCCTTTAGTAGCTGGTACAGTGTGTTTTGGATTAAGTGTGGGAATAATACTGATAACACACTGATGTTTTAGTTGTTGCTAAGTAGCACTTATCCTAAGTTAAGGATTTTTCAATTTTCCATGCTCTGCCAGCAAGCTGGTGCACACGAAGCTGTGAGGGAGCATGGCCAGGACACCTAACCCAAACTCTCCAAAGGGATATTCCATACCATAGGACGTCATGCTCAGTATATAAACTGGGGGGAGTTGGCTGGTGGGGTGAATCGCTGCTTGGGGACTGGCTGGATATCTTTCAGCAGGTGGTGAGCAATTGCATTGTGCATCACTTGGAGGTTTTTTTTTTTGTTTTATTTCTCTCTCTTTTTGTTATATCTCTTTTCATTACAATTATTACTATTATTTTTATTATGATGATGATTATATTTTATTTTAGTTATTAAACTGTCCTTATGTCAACCCACAAGTTTTACTTTTTTTTTTCTGATTCTCCTCACCATCCCCCTGGGTGGGGAGAAGTGAGCAAGTGGCTGTGTGGTGCTTAGGTACCAGCTGGGCCTAAACCACGACAGTTTCCTTTCACTGTGGATTGCATTAAGCAGTACTAATCAGTATTTTGTGTCAGTACTTTAGTACTACCTGCAAATATTCGTTTGGTCACTAATGTTGAATGAAAACTGCTGTGGGGTTCCTTTGAACCCAGTGAAGACCTTGGCTGGAAGCCAGGTTGGCTCAGCTCCAGTTCTCAGTTCAGGCATTAAACACAGCAAACCATCAGGAGATTGCGTTCTCATTTATGTGCTATTCCATCTCTGTTCCCCAGCAGAGCAACACCATCTGCTCACCTTTGTATTGGCAACTGGATTTATATTGTCACCCCTCAAGATTCATAGGTTGGGATGAGCTTTAGTAAATTTAGTGAAGAACAGAAATTGTAATGTGCTGGGCTCTCCCATCTATCATGTCAGCTGAAGTAAAAATGACTGGATGTGATTGTAATGATTTAAAAAAAAAAAAATCTTGAGTTGTTTCTTGTTTTGTTTATCTTTAAACACAGTTTTCAAAGAGGGAAGAGCCTTTCAAATCCCTGGAAATGTTCAGGAATAGAAGCATCTGTTGTGTCTTCAGATTTGTTTCAGTGTCAGCAAGGATGTGTTGAGCCTTAAAGGACATTCTGTATGTGTGTATGTGTATACACCTGAGAATATGTTAGGACAGATCAAGCCTTTGTTTTCTTTGTGTGGTTATTTAGGTCAACAGATACTGAACTGAAATTTGTCTGCATTTTCCTTAGTTGCAAACATTCACGTTAATATGGTTTATGTGTATTCTTTTCTGTTTAAACCAGATTTTGAGATGAAAATTAATCTAATGGATGAATAGTCTGTTTCAGAATGCTATTTAGAATTTTATGCTTGCAGCTGTATGGAGAAAAGGGAAGAAACAAAGTGTGTTCCTGAAGAACAGGCAGCAGGAATGAAAGGGGAAAAAATGAGTGGATGAGTGCTATCTGGGAGTAGTGGGACTGTACTTTTAGAGGACCAACAAAGGTCTTTTCATAACAGGATACACATTGACTAACACTGATATGGTAAAAGCAAAGTTACTTCAGAGCAAGCTGTAATAAAGGTTTGTTTGCTTTACCAGAACCTCCGGAACTGGGTTTCTGCTTCTAGTCTGTATGCTGGGTACCAAACAGGGTACTTTCCAGTTGAGAGGGTGAAAGATAGGAACAAATATAAAATGAAAAGCAGGAAATGGGCCAGGATTAAATATATCTGCACCTGGCTTGTGCAACCTTTTCCTTTGTGCTGTTACCATCCAGATCCCCTATCAGTAAAAAGTGCTCAGGAGCTTTTGTGCTACAAGCTAACTGGCAAGCACATTACTGAGCAAGAGGAATCCTGTTTCATTAGCTACAGGATGGAGCCAGCACCCTACTTAGAGCAGAAATTCTGCTCCAGAGAAGCTGACCACCATACCCTTCCAAGAGGGACCAGTTTGCCTCATCCATCCTGAGAAGATGTCCAGGCACTGGAGAAGAAGAGGGGAGAGTAAGGAGAGACAACCAACAGAAATTCAGATGTTATCAAAATGAAAAAAAAAAAAAAAGAAAAAAAAGGGATTGACTGCAGAAGACAGGATAGCTTTATTTTTGTTGAAAGAAGCAAAGCCATTCCTTCCTGGAATAGAGTTACATTTAATTTTCTGATTAAACATTTTGGAGAGTACTGTTTCAAGAGAAGTACTCATAGGAAAATTAAGACACCAAATTGCCACAGCCTTTATTATTATGAATGATCAAAATAAACTAGCTGGGAATGCCTCCTTAAAATTCTCTGACATTTATTGACAGCCACAATTACTACTCATCTGGTTATAAACAGTGCCATTTGTTGTTTCCACGCTGGTACTGTGCTATAGAGCATTAGTGGGGATGGATATTGCCCCAATATTAGAGAGGAAGGAAGAGAAATGGGACTTTTAAATGTCCTATTTGTCTTCTGGTTCCTGTATTATGAGGTGGTAAAATGAAACCATCTTCTACCATCTCTGCTTCATTTATTTGGTAATATCATATGCCTGCAGCACTGCATAGTTTGTCTTCTTTTCCTGTAAGGTTTCAGTTGTAGCTCCTAACAGACCTGTATTCTTATGAATTGAAGTTATATTCTCAAATAAACCTTTACATGGCATTAGTTTCCATGAACTATTTCAGATATGGCACTGTCCCAGTATCACGTCCGTGCCTAGAGTTTGTCTGTTTCACAAACTTTACAACCAGTATCTCACCAGCAGTGTAATTCTGGTATGTTTTACATGCTCAGGATGCAAAATCAGCAGGATTCAAAAAGCAAATAAAACAGCTGCTATCTAATGTTTATTTGGTAAATTAAACCAACCTTTTTTTACTAATTAACAGAATCCTAGGATAATAGAATTGTGTATTGATATTAATTAGAAGTGTACTATTAATTTGGCTCAATTTAATTTACTGGATTTTTCAAGGTGGTAGAAATATGAACAACTGTGGTTTTTTAAATATTTGTCACAGATATATAGAACTTGTTTATTTTGTCAGGTCAAGTTACAAGTGTATGCAATAATCCATGTTTTGAGTATTAATTATCTACATTTTGCTATAAACACTCTTGTATCTCCCTTCAGTCTTTTATATAACACTGTGAATTTCCCCTCTGTATTATCAAGGCCCTATATTTGTGATGCAGTCCTTTTTTAATAACCAGCACCGTGTGTGTGGCCTGAATTCCTTCACCCAAAATTGAAATCAATTTACAGGGAAGGTGACTGGAGGAAACAGCAAGAAAGCTGAGTTAACCACAGAATGTAATGTCTGTACCTATTCTGTTAACTTGCCTATGAAAAGCACTCAGCACATCAGATCTTAATTTTACAATATTTATATGCAAATGTAACTGTAGCTTCAGTGTAGACATGCCTGAGGTAAATTTGAAGTAGGTAGATGTGAAGCAAAATGCAGACTTCAAAATCTAAACATTTGAGGAATAAGCCCATTAATCTTCTACTGCTCCACTTAACTAATTTCAAGCTAATTTGAGTATATCTGCACCAAGTCTACGTGCATAGATGCTCAAGACAGATGCCAGTGTATGTCACTGCGGTATTACAGAGTGGACCTGGTTTTAAGTGTGGGAAACTGGAGCCAAGAGAGGTCATCTTGGGCCTGAGCTTCTGAATTTTTAGCGTCAGTGTCATCCTGTATAGTTTCAGGCACTGATCTTGAGTGCCTACATTAGGAAAAATTATGTCTTTAGCCTTTTGTCCATGACTGACTCGGAGAGAGAAATGCTATCTGAGGTGATTCTGCCCATCTAGCTTTAAAATAGCTTCCGGATAGGCACATCTGCTGTACAATATTGGACACAGGATGACTGTGCTTTCAAATTAAATACTTCAGTCAGGTGCTTAAATTGGCTACATTCAGTTGACATCATCCAGCCAGAGGGGTTCCCTCTCCCCACTGTTTGATTATTATGTGGATTAAATTTATTAACTAGGTGTTTATGGAGGTGGATAAAATAGATGGCAGAAAAATATTATCACAATATTAGCTCTTCATGAAAAACTCTCTTGGCAAGAGATCCAGAACTTCTTTGAAGTTTAGTAGCAATCTGACAGTGAACTCATCGGCTTGTAGATTTTGTTTAGTTGCTTTTCATTTGCACAGTCAGGTCACATTAAAGTGATACTGATTTTGTATATATGGCTGTAAGCTGGATGTCAGGTACAGACAGGCGATTTCAACCAGCTTGGCTTTAAGAATATAAATCATAGTGGTGAATTGCAACAATATATTCCATCCCTACTGCACAGAAGTATGGTGGAGCTTCAGTGATGCTCTGGTTATGAAATCCTCAGAAAATAAAGGGGCAGAAAAATCTAGTAATAAATCATCTATCATCTCCTCCAGCTGCCCATGTTCCTCCCTGTCTGACATTATTTTCATGTTTGCCCAGAAACTTCCCTCACACCTGTTCTGCGATGAGGTGGTCAGCAGTTTTCCCATAGTTATGCTGTTTTTCAGTTATACATCACCCATAGAGATTCACTATGTCTGTACACATCTGTGTACAAACACACCACATTCTTCCAAAAAGAAACATACTGCTAGTGAAATTGAAAAAAAGCTTTGCTAAGTAAAAAGGGAAATAATATTTGTTGCTTCTTGAACTCACAGAAAAAATCCTATTCACCTTATTCACATGAGTATTGAAATCCTTGTTTTACTCAAATAATAATTTGAGCAGAATTTGACTTTATAGTAGTTTACAGCATCTTTTATTGCTGTGGTTACCTTTGTATATAGATACTAATTTTTTAAAAAAGTATTAGTTTAATAAATTTTCTTTCTTTTTTTTTAGGATGTGAATTTGACCTGAAAGAAGAGATATTCTAATGTTTAAGGGCAGTGGAGAGGAAACTGAAGAGGCGGGGTGGGAGTGGGGGGGCGGAATGGTGTGGTCATTTTTAGCACCAGAATCTTTCTGTGTAGCAGAAGTGCTCTCATTTCAGTGGTCACAGAGGCAGTGGAGAACCTGACATAAATAAGTTTTAGTTCAGGTGACTGCTTTACCTTTGCCTCAGCTCCTTGTTACGGAAAAGAAATTACAATTATTTTATCTTATTAGGCATCTTGTCATTTTAGGTTAGGAACTATCATTGTGTGCATTGGGTTTGTGATTTTGGTTCTGTTTTCTAGTTATTACAATAACACAAATAGCTAAAAATAAATTAGATAATTGTTTTGCAAAATATAGTTTCAGCCATGCAAGCTGGACCAAATTCTCATCATGAGAAGCCTCAGAAATGAGCCCTATCTAATAAATTAGTGAGCCTTTTATGTTTATGGAGTTAATGTTCAGAAGGAAAAAAAGGTAGCTTTAAATCACTAAAATTTTTTCAGCTGTATATGTTGAGTCTCTTTAACAGGTTTACACACTGTTTAATAAATACAACTAAATTCAAAAAATACACCTCCCTTTTCAGAATGAGGACACTGCAAATTAATAAGGAAACTTTTATTTAGAGCTGGTATGACAGATTTTTTTTCTCTATTCTATTTTCTTTTGGCAGGATCTGTATCATCAGTCATATGACTGCGTCTGTGTCATGTTCGCCTCTGTTCCGGATTTCAAGGAATTTTACACAGAATCTGATGTAAATAAGGAAGGCTTGGAATGTCTCAGGCTGCTGAATGAGATCATTGCTGACTTTGATGATGTATGTACTTCTAACAACAGTTAACATATGGTTTCAATCTTAATAACTCAGGGTATGCAACAGTAAGAAAACATACTTGAAAGGGAGAGTGGAAGAGGTGTCAGAAGAACTTTTGTGTGCCTAGTCACGTGAAAATTACTTACAGGGACTATCAAAGGCAAAAGAGATTTATGTGGGATAAATCAGATACTGATCTGACATCATGCTCAATTGCTTTTGATTAACTGTAATGAGAATCCTATGTGTATATCTGATGGAGAAATTTTTGCCCTTTAGCTGCAGTTCACAAGGCAGTTATATTACATGCCATATATTAACTACAGTCTCTAAATACTAGTGCCTAAAGTCAGGTACATAAATCCGTGTCCCCTAAAAGGATACAGCTTTGCGTTATACCTGATCTGTGTTGGTCTCATTATACAAAGCATTGATCAGTCAATACATGAGCGAGTCAAAGGATTGTATATGTTCTAATATTCTATTCTCTGAAGTTACAGCAAGTACAGAGTATGGCTACAGATGGATTGTGAAAAGGCAGCTGTAAAGGTCTCACTGAGAACAGTATTTGTCTTAAAGTTATTAGTGATGAAGATACCAGAAAAAGGCATTAAGACCATGTCATGACTCAGAGAGCACAGTCTGGATTTGCAGATCTGCAGCTATAGAGGGTATTTTAGCAGCAAAACCATTTGGAAAACATTGGAATGTCCAAAACAACCTGGGATATGCACTAAAATCCTTGTATTTTAGTCCCATTGCCATGGGCCATCCCATTGCCATGGAAGAGATGCTTACTTTCAGAAAGCTACTTAAAGCTTAACTGTGGGCTCACATGATGACTCAGTTCCAATATAAAACACGTACAAAGTCTACTGACTTTTAAGAGCTGTATGTACAATAAGGTGGACTTTATTCTCATTACTAAATAGTCCCTTTAGAATAAAAAGGTATTTTCACAAACAGTAATTCCCTTTCCTTGCAGGCTATAACCATTGTTTTATCCATCCTTAAGTCCTTCATTGTGTATATATTTGTCAAGCCATTTGGGGTCTATTAAGAGACTGTTCCAAGAACTGATGCTGTTAAAGTAACAATGCTGTTAGAGTAGCAAGGCTGCTGATCTGGATAATGAATAACCATCCTTGTTTTACAGTTATTGTCAAAGCCAAAGTTCAGTGGAGTTGAAAAGATAAAGACCATTGGAAGCACTTACATGGCAGCAACAGGATTGAGTGCTACACCCAACCAAGAACAGTGTCAGGTACAGGAAAAGGTTCCTGCTTAATAAAAACATGTTCAAATGAAGGCTAAAATTGTGTTCATTAAACTGCAGGTTATGTATAGTGTTGTGGGCTATTTTTTTTTTTTTTATTAACATAGACTGTATTGTACTGGACAAGTGTATACTTTTGTTTAGTAGTCTCTGTGAATTATTGTTCTATACATTGCAGTTGGAAAATGCCACCTCTGTATTTTCTAAGTCTAAAACAGGCCTATTCTAAATACAATACAGCATTTTATTCTTACATGCTGCAGCAGAGCTGGATTTATAAAGTGTACAAAAGAATGCAAGAATGAATATTTTCCATTGTAAGCTGGGAGGACTGAGTAGCCGTACTAACCATATACTTACAGAACCTTCAGGTTCAGCACTGAGAACGTGTTCCTTTGTTTTTCATTTACTTAATAGGGTAGGATTGGGAACTGCAGTCAGCAGAAATGAAGTTCAGAGAAGCAATTCTTAACTTTTAAGCAAAAACCTTGCTTTTTCCGTGATCTTTAGAGTTCTACAGGTTAGCGACAGAGACACAGCAATTATGAATCAACACATTCTCTGCTAAGGATTAATGTGCTCTTGCCAAACTGATGTTCCTTCTAGACAGAAGTAATTAACACCTGAACTATAGACCCTAAGGATCCCAGGGACAAAAAAGAATGATTTTAAATTAGCTCTGACATTTAATACAGGGAGGTGAAGGGGATGAAGGAAATGCAGAACTGTAGACTGGAGATGAGAAGACATAGAAAACATTCTCAATCACAACTAAAACTAGTGTGTGCACAGGAAGAAATTTATTGTTTGAGTTATTTCCACAAACTGTAAATTGAGAGATCCAAGTTTTGCTGTTCCCCTTGGTGATTCAGTACACATTTTCAAAAGAAATCCACGAGAACTCAGCAGCCTTCAGTCCAGATGCCCAAAGATATGCAGGTACTGCAGTACCTAGTGTGGCAGTGACTGACTGCTAGGCATACTGCTGGGAACTGCCCCCATCTTAAGACAAGCACCCAAGGAAGACTAAGTGCCTAAGGAGGGGGTCTGAATGCATCAACTGAACAGGAAGCCATCTGTCTTAGCTAGGAGTGAACTCCAAAGGAAACAGGCTTCATTCATCTAAACAGCTGCTCTGGCAAGCACCACTACTGTCCCACCTAGGCTGATGCGTCTACTCCATGAATCATCTCCTGAAGTTGTCATTTGTCCATCTCTTCTGTCACTTTATCTCAAGAATTGAGGAAGATTCAGTTATTACTCATAGAGATCAGTGAGTCCATCTCTTACGAAATCATTCTCTTATCAGGGCCTTACCCTGGGCTGTGGGAGTCCAAAAATAAATTTTCTCCTCAGCCTGAGTGGACTCAAACCAGTATTTAGAAATCAGGCTACACTGTTGATGTATGAGGAGACATTAAATCTATAGCCTTTATAAGTGGTATAAGCTCTGAGCTAGTAACTAGGGATCAGAGGTGGGTTGCCTTCTTCCTCTCTTCCTCTTGTATTTTATTCATTTTCAGGTCTATTAGATGTTCTCAGAGGTGCTTACTTATTTACCAGATGAGATCAGTGGAGGAACTCTTAAAATTGTGAATGTCACTGGATTTTAAGCATTAACTAGGGTGCTAAAGTGTGCAGCAGTGAGAGGGAGGAGTGTCTGTTGGCCTGTCCACAGGCATAATTTACTATTAAAGGGCATAAAATAGAAGCAGACACTTAGAGAAAATTAATGAGCAAATCCTAGGCACACATAGACATTGAGTGCCTGTGGGATTAGATAGCAGCTAATGAGTTATTTGACAATCAAAACATTAGATTAAGCATGTTGTGGATCTGTCATCTCTAGACTGCCTGATTGAGTAAGTAAAATGCATTCTGGTCTATTGGCCATTGTTTGATCTAACTGATGCTGGACAGGGCACCATCTTTTCATTACTTTTCTGCTGCTGCCTGCTGGCATTAGGACAACCCTAAGGGTTTAAGTGCTTTCAGGTGTTTGGCATATTTTGATTGTATTCTCACAGCAACTAAGGCTGAGGAAAATTATTTTACTCTGTTTGTTTGGCTGTTTAAATTCAGGAACCCGAACGACAGTATATGCACATAGGAACCATGGTGGAGTTCGCATTTGCCTTGGTGGCAAAACTGGATGTCATAAACAAGCATTCATTCAATGACTTCAAATTACGAGTAGGTACGTATCACAGGATTTTTATGAGAATATCATGGAGGAGGGGGAGAATTCAGTGTGAAGTACTGGCTAATTAAAGTGTTACTAGAACTGACCAAAAGGGCCATGAAAGTAAATAGCGCCATCTTTACCCCATTTAAAGGCAGCTGACATGGTATTGCCCATTAACCATAGCTGGTGTTGTTTCAAGGAGTGTTTCAAAGCAGGACTCAGAAAAGGGCAGTATTCCTAAGTAAAGAATGGTTGACAAAATATGTTCCCATGGCTCTGAATGGTTTTATGGTAACTCTATAATAATTATTCTAGAGGTTGTTAACTGCATAAATTTTTTAAGCTTATCAATATCAAAGGACACAAGAAGTCTCTGGACAGGGCTTTACAAAACCATATAAATTGTTTTGGAGGGCAAGAGCTCTAAGAGGCCAGTGAGGCTGGAGTTTGAAATATTTTAGATGTACTGAACTCAAGCAAGCATACAAAAATGCATTCTTTCCTTCCCAGTATTAGACAGAGGAGGGTATTTCTCTTTGTTATTCTGTGGTTATTGACAAATAAGAGCAAAGATGACAAGTTGTTTATATTTAAAATGGGTATCCCTTATATTTCAGCTTCTAATTGCTTCTACTTGTGCATCATGGTATTTTAAAAAAAGAAATAGGCAGCTGCAGTAAGGCATGGAAAGGATGATGAAATAAATTAATTCAGAGCTGGTCAAGAACCATATGTTCCAAAATGTTTATTCCCTGATAGCAGTACACAGCAGTTTTACAATGCAATGTGTAACTTGGAAAGTGTGAAATGAAAGCAGTAAATAAGTATTGGAAAGCTATAAATCCTGTAAACATGTCAGAAATATTTGATTTCCAACAGTTACACTCCTGTCTTGTCTTTTCCTTGCTGTGCCGCTTGCTTTTCCTCTCGGCTGCTTCTCTCATGTTTATTTCACAGTGCCACCCACTGGCAAAATTTGCTAATCTGTGTTCCTTGGAGCACTCCTTTGCCAGTATGTTTTGTATTGCTTGCTAGAGTTAAAAAATGACAAAGCAAATCTGAAGTATGTTTCCTTCTCAGAGTGTTACAGAACTTGATGGGTTTAAAGAAACGTGTAGAGATACCATATTTCTGTACAGAATAACAATTCTCTTCTTGCCATAGATGGCATGTCACATACTTGCAAACATATCGTGTCAGTACAGATAAAGAGCTGCTGAGTGTCAGGGCTAATCCACAAACTGATTAAAGCAATACTGACGCCCTTAAAGTGGGGATCATGAAACAAACTTTTTAGGGGAAAAAAAGATACCTACTTGTGAATTTTAAAGTGTTTGCTATAGGTTCCAGAGAAGTCATACTTCTTTGCTTCATGAAATGAGAAATGATTAAATCTACAAAGGGACACAGGCCCCAAACCGGCACTTTTGCCACCTTAATCCAGTATAGGCACTGCTGAGATCTTCACCTCCCATCTTCACTTCACTTCTTCTCCACTTCCCACCACCGCCTGGCCATGAATGCATCTGATAACCATAGCAATTAAAGCCACAGAAACATCTGAACAGATTCTGTCTCTGACATAATCCCACTGTAAGGGTTTAAACCCAAACTGCCATTTATAAAAGCCTTCCTCAGCCAGCATCTAACCCCAGAATTGTTGCAACTCACTAGAGGTCTCAGCTTTCAACCCTTGTTTTCTGTGAGTGACTGAAAGGCTAGTTGTGCCTTAGGAGGTACACAGCCTACTCTGACATTGTCACACAAGAGATGGTAGCACCTAGATTATATTTCAGGCATTCCTCCCCTCCTGTTAGCTAAAGTGCTTAATATATTAGACAAGGTCAGATATGCTTTTTCAGCAAGTTTTGCACAGGTACTGCTTTTTTTTTTTCAGAACAAAATAGAGGATGACATGTTGTTTTCCATATAGCTTCATGGTTAGAACATTGGTCTGTGTTGTAGGTGAACTTAATTTGGTTCCTGCTTTTGGCTGAGGCTGCTCAAGCATGGGGATGCCTGTTCCCTGGAGAATGCTATGAGCCCAGGCTGTAGGATACTTTGGGATGTTCTCTCTCTGTCCTACTGAACAGTATTTGCTGAACAGTATTTACCTTTTTATGGAATAATTACATGTCACTTTGGGCACAAGAGAAAGAGACAGATGGTATCACCCTCTGTTAGAGCATTCACCTGGACTGAGAGTACTACTCATCCAGCCTTGCCCCCATTCACGTGTCATGCAAAAGAGACCCACACTAGCAGGAATGACATAAAGCAGAACATCCCAGAATGCCTGGGTGGCCAAAACTCATTCCTAAGAGATATGGGTAGAAGTCTCCTTGAAGGAGGAGAGATCTGAAGCTGGCTTTCCAGCCCCTGAGGTATTACTCAAACCATCAGCAGTGGTGGTTCAGGAAGAAGATAAAAAAATAAAAGTCACCTCTTGGCCATTGTATTTTGAAGGAAGGTCCCACTGCACTGCCCTAATTTCTGGACCATGGCAGAGCGTATGCTACACACATCTCTTCAGTATTCCCTACTAGCTAGCTTGGGCTACTCAGCAGATGACTTCTGTGGATTCCACTCTTAGGTCCCTAATGCCATCTACACATTGGATGTGATGAGGCAGAAAGAAACACCCATGGTGCAGTTGTTAATGCAGTGTTGCAAGGCTTAAATCCCTTTATGCATTTAATCCCAAGCACTTAGACAACTATTTATCATGTTTTATCTGGTATTCTTTAGGGTTTGCATATTTCCCCAGTTTTCTAAATTTAACTGCTGCAGTCACTTTTTCCAGGGTTTCCAAATGGTCTTATAATGTGGTCGCTAGCCCATGCTGCCATGTTATATATGATCCATGCTAGATGAGCCAGCTCTGAGATGCCTCCCCATGCTACAATCACACTTTCATTTTGCTGCATAGATATATTACTAGGGATGGTTTCTGTTAAGGAATTAATAGAATTCAGTTATTGATGTGGAGATAATTTTAGAAATCCAAACTACTCACTTGTCCAGGATTTATTTCTCATTAGGTCCAACCTGGCTTTCCTGTTCACTGAGCTAGAAATTTGTTACTTTACTCCATCTTCATCAAATTATTTGAATGCATATATTTATATTGCAGTTATTTAGGACCATTCTGTGGGCAATCCAGCCTTCAGAACAAGGCTTCAAATCCTTCCAGCTCATTCACATTAGTTTATTCTACATCTAAGAAGCAAAGAATACTGTAAAAGTTATTTGATTTGGCCAACAACTATTGCAGACAGGAGAAGCCCTTTTCACTACAAGTAGAAATAAAATAAATTTTTGTATGTCTGTTTTCCCAGAAGCTGCTGCTCTCCCACAGTGTGTTCCTCATGCTATGTAATAAAGGCAGTAGCAGGTTATTAGGACACTAATGGGTGAAAATATCAAATTTACTCAGGATGGGAGGGAGCAGTAAAACTAAAATTAGATGAACTAACTTTTGGCATTTTTATAATTAACATCCTCCTGCTGTAAACGGTTGATAAAAAAGTTGTGAACAGACTATTGGTTGCTGTACTCACTATTTAGTATGGGCCAAATACGATGTTCGTTGACTTGATATGTTACCAGATGCACTTGTGTGTCCTTGTTCAGTGGATCTTTGTTCTTAATGTTAAGTTCTGATGTTTTCCAGGTATCAACCATGGACCTGTAATTGCTGGAGTAATTGGAGCTCAAAAACCACAATATGATATCTGGGGCAATACAGTAAATGTGGCCAGCAGGATGGACAGCACTGGTGTCTTAGATAAAATACAGGTAAGTTTTGATTTTGTCTAGTATTTATGTTAATCCTTTGAGTTTTGTGTTTAAAAAACATATATTTGTCCACTAAACAGGTCTGTGTTTTGGAGCTAAGGATGCCTACAGAAAAAAATTACCTATCATCAGCTGTATCTGTACATTTCAAAAGAACTAGACCTTAGGCAGCAAAGTAAAGAATTAAAAGAAAATTATAGGAAAAATGGGAGGAGAATCAAAACTTTGTCTTGACCCTTCAGAGGAATACAGTGGAGGAAGTCATGGGTTGCCTGGAAATGCATCCCTAGATTAAGAGAGGGTTTGAGAGAAATCACATTTCTCTTCTGTGAATTTCTAAACTTGTAAAATACTAGCTACCTTATCTTTGAAGGGCATTCCAGATGATAATTATTTCTAAATAAAGGAAATTACCATAACTGCTGTTAAATCCATAAAGCAATCATGAAACTCCTTTTAATGAACCATGCTGATTAATAACCTTTATAGATCATTATCTGTAGAGATTATAGATAGACCTGTATAGAAAAGACCTTCAATTTACTAACTTTCCAGTAATTCCAGTCAGGGATCACTTTTTAAGTACCTGCCTAGTATGGTACCTAGCACTTTGGGATCCTAGCGTGTGATTGAGAGCACTCCAAATCTATGATTGAGACTATTCAGAACTAAATAATGGAAAAATAAAGTTACCAACTGTTGGTCAAAACTGAAAACAGAAGGGATGTCAAAGCAGTGACATCTGCAAACAGTTGCTTGCTTCACAAAAAAACACAGACAGTCCGAGACAACTGATGCTGTTGAACAACCTCTGTCCTAGTGGGCTTTTGCCAAAAGTGGCAGAACTGCCTAAAGTTTGGTTCACTGCCAGTTATGTGAGAAACTAGCAACAGCAGTTCTGACAGATGACGCTAGTGTCTTACTATCACTTCATTCACACAGCCTTAGTATTTGCAAAAAGATGGGAAAGCTTGGGTCTACCGAAATGAAAAACAGCTCCTGAAGTTGAGAAAAATGCTATATGAGGCAGTATTGTCCCTAGTGCCATTAAGAGTAGCTACGAACCCTCTGTTTTCTACCAAATTTGGTACTCCATGTAAGCAATTAGAATGGGCATCCAGTGACAGACTGTTTGAAAGCTCATGTGCTCAAACTTCACTTGAGACCCTTAAAGGCCTTATAAGCATTACAGCAAAACCCTTATAATTGCTCAGAACATATGTTCTCTCACTCTGGAAGAAGATTCTGCTTTGCTCTGTTATCAACACTGGCTGTATTACTGTATTGTTGCAGGTTACAGAGGAGACGAACAACGTCCTGCAAACATTGGGGTACATGAGCACTTGCAGAGGAATAATAAATGTAAAAGGCAAAGGAGAATTGAAGACATACTTTGTACATACTGAAATGACAAGATCCCTTTCACAAGGGAACGTGGCATCTTGAAGATGCTTGTACGTGTCATCAATACTATATTTTCAGGAAAGTATCACGCACTTTTTAACTACATTTTGGCCCTTAACATGCGTGCTATTTTCTGGTATGTGGCACTTATTTTAATATGGCTGCAGAATAGTCCCATGAGCCATCATTTTGCACCTTGATATTCCTATGTTCAAGGACAGTTGTGATGTACGCTATAGGACTGGAAGATTGTACTGCTACTTGCACTGTTATTCAAAGACAAGAAAAGAAGGAATAGGAATTAAAAGGAGATAACTCATACTGAAAGGACTAAAAAGAGTTGTTAGTGACAAATGAGGGGAAAAAAGGCAATAAAGCTAGGGGTGCATACTATTTTCTGATGCATGGTGTTTTCTGGAAAATACAGTCGCTCCCCGATAGCATCCACTAATCTGGTATTAAAGTATACAGTATTTGTAAATAAGTTTACTCTGTCCACACATGATTTGGATGTGATCACCAGTTGCATCTCATAGCCAGGGACACGTTGGGTGGCTTGCTGGCATTCTTTCTGAAGAGAGAACTAACAATGCTGGAATAGTTTTGTATAAACGTGTCAAATGTTTTGAAGCTATTGTCTTTTGTAAGGTTAATTCATTAAAAGTTTATATGTACTTTGTCTTACTGTTGCTGTCTCTTAGTTTTGCTTCCTTCCATGGCTTCTGTCGCTTTGAACCTGCGGGTCCTCTGCTGCTGCTGCTGCTGCTGCTTTTTATTCAGCAGTTAGATGTTAAGGCAGGCTATGGCCAGATCTCTCAATAGCCTTGGTCATTAATACTTGCTAGACTTGCTATTCCCTTTCAGAAATTGAATCACCTCTATTGTCTTCAGTCTTGGGTGGCATCCTCGGCACTTTGCAGTCATTTACTCCCTAGGTGATACAGAAGACTTACCTCAAATCCATAAACACAAGCAAAGTGGGGGATACTGGAGACAGTAGCAGTGTTGCTACTTTGCAACTGGCCTGCAATGCTTAAACAATAACTAGGAGAAGCTGTACAGGAGAAGAAAAGTTTTGTTTGTTTTGCACTTTGGCAACCTTTTTTGTCCTTGCATGCCTTTCCCTTAACTTTTATAATGCCGGATTTCATGGGATATTTAAAATAATGTAATTTATCAGGACATGAGTATGAGTGGAAGATAGAAAAAATGCTATTTTGTGGATATTTGAGATTAATTTAAATCCCGTTGAATTTAAAAATATCACACTTTCAGAGTTTCATAGATGAGACAGATGAAAGACTAAAAAAGTAGGTAATTGTACTATGTTCCATTGAAGCACTGATAGTAAAGATTTAACTTTTGCTTTGCTATAATCAGTACTTGAAGTGAACATATTCTTTTAATCATAACATCCTAACAAGACCAAAATTAATAAAATCATCCTATTTACAAAATAGCATATAATTACAAGATTTTTTTCTGACTGATGCCATATGAATATAGAAGTCAACTTATGTATTATTAGCTCTGGCATGCTATTGAAATGTAAAAAGTATTCAGATTTCTCATTCATGAAACATATATTTACATTTGTGTGGCACTGGTGTCCTTTCAGAAGGAGTTCTCAAAATTGTGGGTCACAAATAAATGGCATCAGGCCACAGTCTCGCTGAGTGTGGCACGGTTTACTCACAGCAGCCATCTGCCCACTAGCATATTGGAATGGCAGATTTCAAAATGCCTACACTTGCAGTAAAATAGACAATCTGAATTTTGGTCCCCTTAAGTTAGTCTAAAAGCAAAATGCAAGTTATTTCAGTTATGTCCAACATAACAAACGATGTCTCACCCAGAGCTGGAGACTTTTGATCAGTAACTCTCAAGATAGATGCTCAGTCTAATAAAATGTCATTAAAAATATTTTGTTGGCTTTATGATTTCTTCCTTTTAATTAATACGTTAAGATAAATATTTTCCAGTGGATTGACAGACTTTCCAAATAGCTCACGTGGCAACAGAAAAAATGTCCCCGTCATTGCCTAAAACAAGCTATCACTTAGCTATGCTTAAGACTTCTCCTAAATCCCTCCTCTCCCTTTACTATAAATTTGTCTAGGAACAATTAAAAAGTTATTAATCTCTCAGACTTTGAATGTACTCTGTGCCGTTAAAATCATTCTGGTATTATCACAGGTCAAAGCAATCATTTCTTAGTGTGGATGAAAACCCTTTATGTAAAGTTGATTATATTGTACTGTTGTATCTATGCAGCTTTCAGGTATAACCTGTACATTCAGGATTTTGTTTTTCATTTGTATTCTTGCACATCAGTAGCAAACCTTGTACCTAACTCAATAGCCTTGTTTCTATGATTTTTATAAAAGTTAAACAGTATTTTACTTCTGCAAGCCATGAAATTAAATATTTGAATGGCCATTAGCTGCCTGGTCCAATGAAATATAAAGAGATCTATGTGCCCTCCAAGAGCATGTTGAAAATGCCCTTGTTCAGAGCAGTCGTGTTTCACTGGTGTTCTTCTCTCATTTTGTAGTTGCATTCTAATTCTTGCAGCCAAATTCTGCTAAAGAAAAGAAAGTGGGCAAAAGATTATTATACATGCAGTATGATGCCCATATAAAGAAAGGTTCATACCATCCTCTCTCTAGCCTTCAGTTGCTGAGTATTATTATTATCATCTTTCTAGTGCCAAGAAGCTATTTGTATCCAATAAATACTTTTTGTCTTCCAATGCATTTTATATCTACTGTTTATACTGTTTTATTTTTCCCCTGTCTAGATTGACTTGGAGTTCTTGTATCCTCTTTCTTCCTCTCCTGCAGCAATTTCATCTGCCTCTCTAACTGGATATAACACTGCTCATATATCAGTGTGTAACTTGAAAAGTTTTATAATAATCATACAAATCAATATTTAACATTCTATATATTCTGCATCACAGTAAGGCTCATCAGGTTCTACAACTTCTGTGTTGGTGCCGAGGTTCATAGACCACTAGCAAACCACAAAAAGCGTGACTTCCGAAAGTACAATGCAAATGTATTTCACACCATGAGGCAGCAGCCAAAAGATCAATATAAGAGTGATTCGCTGTGGTCTGGTAAAGTGAAATCCAAATGGCAACACCTTGGGAGCCTGCTGGATTTCTTTTTCAAAGTCAATGCTTTGCTCCAATTTATAGAGGGCTACCAAAGGACAGGAAGAAAGATTAGACTTGCAGATGTTTTTGTGAACTACAAAAGTAGTTGGGATTACCTGTAAATTAATGCTATTTAGCTGTTGTTTCTAAAGAGAGACATTAGCATCACATGCTGTATGGAAAGCCTTTTTCATTGTCTATATTCCTTTATGATTCGTCTATTTTGTAAAACATCTACAGACTTTCCCTTTTTCCACTACAGCACAGGTAGTTCAATCTGTGTGTTTCTAAAGCAACAGCTGTGCCTATCTGAAGGTAGAGCTGTTGAAAATCTCTCCTGTTTTGTTTTCAGAACCTGACATCAGGACAAATAATTAGCTATGTTGTCAGGATGCTTTATATAGCACCAGATTTACTGTTAAAAGCAATTACTAGCTCATCCTCTGATACGCAGTTTTCCTTCTGTATGAAGATATTTTAATTTTTCATTGTCAGATAACAGATTCTCCTTCAGCTGACCTAGATACTACCCTTCAACACTTTTTACAGGTGGACCCCAAACAATTTTAACACTAGGGCTTTTTAGTTTTATTCTTCCTTTCTTGTCTAAAATAGTGGAGTAACTCTGGGGAGGAAACATGTAGAATGAAATATATGTGCCTTAAATAAAACATGCAATTAAGAGAGTATTTTTGTCCCTTGAAGTACTTCAAATCTGTGTGGATTTGTCAAAAGTGGTGTAAAAATCAGCTGTAGCTGGTTCACCCTGAAGTTTGCTACATATTAATTTTAAACATTTTCAAATTTAGGGGCAGGAATTATTCAGGTCAGTGTAGTTACTAATATGTCCAAATGCAAGGTAAGGACATTTTAATCCTGTTTGCAACTATGAAGATATGAACCACTTTATGTTGTAGGATGCCACTGTTCAAAGCAATGATTCTGCCAAGAATTGTTTGAAATTTTTCGATGGAGCATTTTTCAAATATATTTGTAGCCATTGAGATTCTCTTCATGAAAATCTCAGTTTTGACAGGAAAAAATGCACATGAAATATTTTGAAAGATTGACATGCCTGGACTAGAAATTTTCATGTTTGCATTCCAAAACTGTTACAAATAACAATTGTTATGAAAGTAATGTCACCTCATGCATAAAATTGTGTATTACTCTACTTACCAAGAGGGTTATTGAACAGAATATTCATCTGAAATGGAGTATCCATTCAGCAGGTATAAGTCAGCATACAAATAATAATTGCAAATTATATCAGTCAACCAGTTATCATTTTATGCTTGTTTTAAAATTATTAAAATTAAAGTAATTACAATTATTTGAAAAACCTAAGTCTCCAGTCAAGCAGTTGAAATTGTAGTGACAAGCCAACCAGGATATGTTTGCAATCTCCAGACCAAGTCTCAGTCATAGTAATTGTGTGGAGAATTACTTGAAACAACAGAATATTCAAGGAAAGTTAAAAATTTCCTGAGTAGCTCATGAACAAAAAAACCCTGAAGATTGCAAAAGGTGTGCTGACTTCCACCACTGGTGTACAGTTGCCTCCTTCAGAAAACTTCTGAAGAGCCTTCCTGTTTGAGATGGGCAGTCTGTCACTAATTAGGATCTAGAAGAAACAAGCACTTGTGTGAAACGACTGGCTTGGACTAAAGCTATGGTAGTGGAAAGGGGACAGAGTTTTTGAGCCATTTTTGTTTCAGCCTCTTTTTCAAGGGCCATCGGATGCAACATTTGTGGCAAAGACTGTCTCTCCTTTGTGTCTCAGCTGAGAGTCAGGAATACACAGCAAACTGATACACGTTGAAGTCAAACAGCAAGGACAGGAGATGAATTGCTAAGCATTGACAGCAAGCTACCCATCTCCACTCTGAGTGACTTGAGTTTGAAACAGGTATGTCAGCTTGTAGTAAGAAAACAGCTACTGTGGCTTTTCTGTGTATCAATGACCTGTCCAGTTATATGTCATCTGTCCTTTTGTGTCCGTCCCATCTCCATCCCCCTGTCGTTGTCATCCCTGTCGTGTGTCATCCGCCCCACACCCGTTACCATTTGCTTTACAAATTCCTTTCAGGAATTTTCTTGCAAAGTTATTCCATAAGCCAGTTTGACATTTCAGAACAGTGACCCTGCCTTTGAGACACCTTTATGGGCTACAAAAGTACCTATCAATGTATTTGAAATTCAGGAACCTTACCAGTGGAACCTGAGGCAGGGGATGCTGCTACTCCCTAAAAATGCAGGCAATTGAACTTCTCTTTCAAAGCAACTTTTAACACTTTGGTCTCTGAGTTCAGCTGTATTTGAAAGCATAGTTTTGACCATATAGTTTAAAATTGCTCTGTCGCCCTCTTACAATTGTTTACATGTTCATACTTAAGTTACTAAGGAAACAGACTGACCTCCTGTGCTACTCTGTGACAGGAACATACACTTAACAGTAGCATATTAGCAGCGTATGATCTAAGTCTGGTTGTAACTGGAACAAAAACCCCTGGGCATTAATATCCTGCTTCTGGGGAGTCTGCAAAAGGTGACCAGAAAGAAAATGCCTTTGTAAGATTCAAATAATTCTAAAGGGATTTATACCTTCATTGGGAAGAAGTGAACTGTAAAGCATTAGTTTTAATTATTTGAAATGGGAGGGTTATGACAAATCTATAACAAGCATCCAGCAATATTTTTAACAATCTGTATTGCATCCAGATAGTGTAATTCCATTTAATGCCATCTTAAATGTTAATCAAAATGAGCTACATGTGAACAGTAGAAAGAAAACTGGAGAGGAAACCTTTCAGATCTGACTTCAGAGCTCTCGCCTAGCTTAGTTTGTATTTCTGGCGAACGGTTTCTTGCGGCTTTATTTATAGCTGCAGCTTCAGCTCAGCTGCTTTTTATAAATGGGCTTGCTGTCTCTTGGTGCTCGGACTAAACTACAAAAAAGCACTTGCACAGTGGCAAACGTGTCCCTGCGTAGGAAGCTGATGTAAGGAAGGCAGCTGTTGAATTTTCAATTCCACTGTTCACTGACACTTAGCTAATTTGGCCCATGCTACAGAAAGAAGAGGATCCTAATTGGTAAAGGGACATTATTAGCTAAGCAGATGGAAATTGTCACGACTGATTTAAAAAAACACACACCCAAGTCTGTGGAGTATAAATGACTCCACACTGCGCTTGCAAATAAGCAAGAGGCTAAGTAATTCAGTGCATTAGTGATGGGAGAGTGGCAACTATGTAGTAGGGCTGGGACTTTTAAATCAGTAGGCCTGAATTATTGCCTGGATCCAAGATGCCAAAACAATTGGCAGTGAAGATTTCTGGTCCTCTGAATATTGGGGTTTTTTAAAATAAATCTTGGATGTTCAGTAAAATTCAAGATGCCTGGAAGAGCGCTGGTGTGAAAGTGCTTGCCAAAAGATACTAGTAGCAATAATAACAGTAATGCTGTACCTACAGCGCATTAGTTCTGCAAGAAAGGTAAAGCCAAGCTAGTCGCAGATCCCCAAGCAGCACAGTAAGCAGCAGCATGGGCATAGTTACATGTATGTATTAAAGCAGGATAACTGTGTGACTAGGAGCCAGGTGCTACGAGGGCACAGCAGTTTTAGAGTCAACCTAGTTAAGAGATTTGCACCCCAGAGACACTTACTTTCAGTGCCCCACCGTGAGTGCTTGTGTGAGAGAGATTTCCAACTGCATTGCTTGAATGGCTAAACATCCCATTAAAGCCTGTGGGCCAGGAGGCTCTCGCTGAAGAGACCCCAAGTTCCTCAAGACTCAGCATCCTCACTCGGGTGGAAACTCCACACTGTGTTGTGTTTTTATTCAACTTCTCCACTTAAAAGGGGATTTCTGGATTACTGCAAACTGCCAGGGCCAAAAGTCAGTCCTTTTGGCCAGGCTTTGCCCTAACCTTCTTCCCCAGCTTCCAAGGTCCTAAGAGATGAGGGAGCCTGAGGGAGGGCGGTGCTGGGCCCCGGGGCAGGGGCTGCCGGCCAAGGCGCCACTGAGGCCGCTGCTCACAACTGGGCCCCAAACCTCAGTTCTGGGTGTCCGGGCATCCACACTGCCGGGGCTAACACCACTGTCTGGAAACCCCCTGAGCTCCCCCGGGGCCGCGACCACTCGGGCCCAGCCGCGGCCGGGGGGCCAGTTCCTGTCAGGCTGCCCCACGCTGCGGGTCGCCCCCGGGCCGGGCTTGAGCCGGTGCTCCCTGCGCCGGCAGCTACAGGCCCCGCTCCCCGCCTCGGCCCCGCCGCCCGGGCCCTCCCTTCGCCGCGGGCCGGCGGGCGAGCTGCGGGCGGCGGCAGAGCGTTGCCGGGTGACGGCGGCCGCGAGGCAGCATGGCCTCCCCCGCCCCGGCGACACCCCCGGGCACCCCGGTGGCACCCCCGGGCACCCCGGCGGCCCCGGGCACCGAAGGGTCGGGAGGGGCAGAGGAGGCACCCGGTGGCGCGACGGGAAGAAGGCGGCAGCCTCCCATCTCCGCCCTCTCCGCCTTCAGCCTCATCCCGACCAGACGGGAAGGGCCTCCGGAGCTCAGCTATTTCCACCGGGAGGCCAAGGTGAGGAAGGGGATGGAGCCGGGGAGCCTCGCAGGGCCTGGCGGGGCCGGAGGGACAAGCCTTCCTCGGGGGTTTCTGCACAGTGTAACAACATCGTGCTCGGTCCCTGTGCAAGGGCTCGGCCCTCATCATGAGGGATCTGGTCAGACGGGTGCCTAAAACAACCCTGATAATGTTTCCAAGGCCGGCAGAAATGCCCCGCATCAGCTGTGAGCTAGGCTAGCTAATGCCTAAACAGGAGGTTTCATCTTCAGAGGCCATTGTGAAGTCTAACGGGTGTTTGCTACTTGTGGATGGAAAATGAGGGTAATGCCTTTCACTGCATGGCAAGAGAAGGCAGAGACATGGTTTGCCAAAGATTAAGGACCTTTGGCACGTGGTATCACCAAAATGCAACACGTCTTTAGGGGGGACACTAGGAAGGGCGTCATCTGTCACTGGGATTCGGCACCTGTGTTTTTTTCTGGTAATGCACGCTCTCAGCGACCCTTTAAAAAGAAACTGCTCCATTTTCAGTCGAGGGAAAAGGGTTTCAATGTGCATTGCACAAATTTTCCATATGCTCAGCTTTAAATAAGAAAATCAATAGAGCTACTGAAAACAATAAGATCAATACATGTCTTGATAACTGAATGCTTCTGAAGGTGTTACACTAACATGTAGTAACTCAAGTAGACTAGCAGGAAGCCTCACTCCTCACACTTTGCTGCATTGTATCACCCTTTTTCCTCATTCTCTCTGTTCTTATATTTAAAATCAGAAATGAAAACAATCTTACACCTTCAGCCTCAGCTGGGCTATACTTCCTGAGTGGTAAACCTTTCTCTCTCTGAAAAAAGTTGTATGAGACATTGCACTTCACAGCTTTTTCTTCCAAAAAATCAACATTAAAAAGTTCTGAAATGTCTATTATAGCAATGTAATATAGCAGTTATGGCAACATGTATTTAGTTATAACAATAAATACAGCATGTGAATCCCCTCCCACCCAAGTGACTGAATGTGCAGGTCGAGTGGCCCTGGGTTGTGGGCAGGGTGCAGACCACAGCACAGCGCTGGGCATTAAAGGAACAGCAAATTTCCCACACTGACTGGGTGGCCCTGCTAAAAGACAGGTAGGTTTGTAATTTCAGACTCCTCTGTGTTGATTTCAGCGTTACCTTGGGAAAGTGGTCAGAGCCAAAGGTGAGCAGATACAGTTGGTGCCATGCTTAACAAAACAGTAGGGAGAGCACAACAAGAGTAAGGCTAGGGCAGGTCAGAGGGCTGGCGTGGTGCGCTTGGGGCTGGTGGAGCTCACAGTCTATCCAATCTGCATGGAATTAGCAACCATATGGTGGAGCTTTTGCTTACAATACAAAGTCTGCTTTCATGCTCCTGATGACCTGGTTTGTGGAAAATGCTGCTCCAGTGGCATGGAAACAACAAAGTGGTGACAGCTGTTTAATAGGTTTCTTCACAGCACAGGCCTCAGCCACAGTGGAGGAAGCAGATTCAACCCATTCTTCAGCACAATTAAGGAGTTAGATAATTTGAAATTTTTTATTTATACAGGAAAAGGAATTTCATTCCTTTTTGCAGCTTAAATAAATACCTAAGACCAACTGTATGTCAGAGACTGAAGCGGAGAGAAATAGAGGAAGATGTGCTCAGCACATGGCCAGAAGCCAGAAACTCCTGCCTTTTAATCCCTTGGTTGACAGTTGCTCACATGATTGCTTTACATAAGTTACTGTAGCCAGTTGTGTGGTGTTTTCTCTTCTGTGTCATGGAGAAAGCTATTACCTATTCTATGTGTGTCTGGAATATTAATGAATGTTTGCAAAGTTCTTAGCTTTAGTAGCAGTATACAGAGGATGCCCACCCTGAGTGCAAATTTATTGTCTGCTCTGCGTGATTCACTTGCTCTAATGGGTTTAAGAAACAGCTCACCACCACCACCACCTAGGCCAACTAAGTCAGCATTTAACAACAAAGAGAAACAACAGCAAAAAGTTATCAGAATATTGAGCACAGAATTATTAGCTGTATGCGTCTGGCAGAAGATCTTAAAACAGATCATCTGGGGCAGGGCTAGTTTTTAACATAACAGGCTGTCTACCTATCTACGAGTTCCAGAAAGAATGAATTATCTGCTCTGACACAGGTAACTAATAATGGACAAATAATGCCATCTGAATAAAAACAAAGGAGTAAATAATATTCCCAGTGGTGAGCACAAATTAGATGCTCACCACAATTCTGAATTAAACTGGTAGCGTGACGAGGAGAGGAGAATCAAGGAAGCACAGAAATAATAATAATAATGGAGGTGACAAATCAGATGCAGGATGCTCTTGAACATGCCTGAAATTCTCTCAGGCTTGATGATTTCTGAGAAATGAAGGGATGGATAGGTTAAATATCAAAACACCTTTCCTCTTGGCAGAACCAAGTAGTAGAGATAGCCTTCCAAATGAAGCCTGTGATTACAGTGGTACCTCACTAGCACTCTTTAACTATGGTTTCCCTTTAATGGAACCATTGTAACCTTCTTGGCCTGCCCTGACTTGACTATTTTTGGAGGGTAGCATTGTAAATTGTAAGAGTCAAAATACAAGAGTTTTTAAAAGGCTAAATTTGGCACACTAAAATTAGAGGTAAAAAAAAGCCCAACAAAATGCACAATTTTTCAATGTTATAGTCATCCATGCACAAAACCAGTGATTGATTGTCATGTGTACTAGAATATGGACCTTTTAATGACATTCATTCAACAGGGGATTTTGCTTTTCTTTCCTTGAAAACTTTTTTGGTTTTGAAATTCCTTTGATTCCACTGATGAGAAATTCTTGATTAGATTTCACGAATGCATTGGTTAGCAGATCAGATTTTTAATGTTGCTTATTTGGATGCAACTATGTCAACAGGTATCATGAATACAATAATATTCTGGGTTGGGGTGTGCTGTATTTTCATATGTGGCAGATACATGCATACTACTGGATCACAGGATTACCACTGTGGCATGTTTCTGAACTCAGTTCTGTTTTGATCAGAAATTAAATGGTGATTCCACTGCAGGATACCTTTGTCTTTTTCATTCCAAATGAATTTTGAAACTGCCTACTTTCCTTTTATATTACAGTGCCAGACCATTTAACAAATACATGAATTTAAGAAAGAGAATATAAAGTTCAGAAAATTAAAACAAATAAAGCATCTAAATTTCAAAAAGTTACAACAGATTACAGGAAAAAAAAAAAAAGGTAAATTGCCACAAGGAAATTTCAGAACTGAACAGATTTAAAAAAAGATATCACGTATCATTAGGTACTTTTATTGCAGACTATTCCAAAGGAGTGACCCAAACTTGCTAATGGTAGCTCAGTAATATTACAGTTGTCATCTAATGCTATATATGCACTGTTTAAGTATTGATTTGATTGCATATATTCTGTAACCTGTCAAGTTCAGCAATACTGTGAATGAGACATTTTTTTCCCCTTTTCTCAAGACAGGAGATGTTTCCATTTATGAAGCCATTTTTAAAAGACCAGAGGGTTACAACAAAAATCTTCACCGATGTGACAGAGAACACGCAAAGAGTCGTGGTCTTAACATTAATGAGGAGGTAACCCTTTGATAAATTCATAATTATCTTTGTTAAAGGTATTTTGTACTTTCTGACATGGCTGGAGACTATAGGCATTATTTTACCCTTTATAATGCAGCCTATATGGTAGCAAAGGACTCAGAAGGAGAACATCATTGTCCTCAGCCTGGAGATTTAGGAGAAAGCATTAGCCAGTGAAGACACCTGAGTTAGCTCCGGTTTTTCGGCATCCTGTAGATTTCCAGGTGACAAGCCATATGCAAGTTAAAGCATGGGGAAAGCGATACAGCAAGGCAAACCCTCTCTTACAGAGCCTCAGGGTCACTGAGACTGACTTCTGAGCCACCTGTGCAACCCCTCTAGAGCTCCAGTTCAGGTAGTCCAGCACTATTTCTGTGATGCTTGAAAACTCTTCTCCCTGAGAGGACTGAGAGGGGCTCCGACTCAGCCACTGTCCTCTGGCATCTACCCTCCCTTTGCCAGCTTCTCCTGGGAGAGCCCAAGTCTCTGAAGCTGGTGATTTTGTTACGCAAACTTACACCAGATTGCCCTGCAGGAAGGAAATTCATAGGGAGCTAGTGCAAAGGAGGTCAGAAGACCACAGACATGCCTGGAAAAGGCTGGGCAAGGCATTCAGGGCCAGCAGAATCTGGGTTTGCTGTGCAGCCTGATAGATAAGGAAGTATGCAGCCATGCTTTTAAACAGCTGCCTTGAAAACAGAAATACGGTAATATATATATATACACATATGTATTTTTCCCTGCAACATCTGAATAATATACATACACAAGTGTGTGTGTGTATATCTATATCTATCTATATATCTATGTTTATACACACACACACAGAGGCAGAGGCTGTCAAAAAGCAAATGAAGTGCAATCTTTGTGTGTTAATGGGCTCAGAATCCTAATGGGTTCATGGAATTTAAAGAAATGGGTAGGCGAGGAATGGCTGCCTGTATTGGTGATTATATATGATAGAGATGGAAGAAGGAAGAGAGAGATAAAAGTTAAAATTACTGTAATCGCTGTGTAATAAAACTGTTGATATTTTGTGACAAAGGCCACCACTTGTGATTTGTCTCACTAGCAGCTCTATTTGCCAGACATTTCAGTGCAAGGGTGTAGCCATAATGCCCTTCAACTCTATCAGACAGTGCAGGGAGCATTAGGTGCTCCCAAAGGAATCCCAGGAGTGCCCATTACCATCACCTGCTCATGCCTAGTAATTCAGCTGCAAATCTGCATGAGGCCAAAAGCCACGTAAATGACTACTCCAATTAAAAATGAGCCTTTTTATTTAAACAACATAAAGCTCCATCTGCGAAATTTGGGTAGAAACAGTTATCAGTGCAGCATTAAGGTTTCTTACTGAGCTCTTGTATCCACAAAACTCACTTTCCTACCAGTTTGCTTCCTAGAAGAAACATGTATGGGCCAGAATTCATACCAGCTCTGCTGCGCTGTGCACGTAAGGGACTCTTCCTGAACAGGTGTCCCTTAATCCAGCCCTTTAATTAGCATGGAGACACATCAAACCCACAGCTGTTAAATGTTACAACATGATCCTCCTGCATGTGATGACACCCAACACTGGACTTACCGATAACTAAGTGCAGGTCACATACTCAACTCCTGCTCTTTAATTACCTCAGTGGCCCTCGCAGACTTTATATAACTATATTATAAAACATAAATAAAAAGGCCACAATTGACATCTTTCTAGTACAACACTGAAAGCAGACAGGCTGAATCCACCACAGTACACCGCTTTCCTTTACGTGGAAAAAGCCAAACCACTGCAAGTAAGCCCTTCATTTCCTGCAGAGAGCCTGGGTGCGCCCAGGGAATCCAAGAGTACAGTCACAGATACTCGGTTTAGCTACACGTAGCACAGTGACTGCAGCGGAGTGTTTGCACAAGGCTGCCATTGCTGCTTTCAAGTGTTAACAGTGCTAGAATTACACACTGCGAAGGCGTGTAGCGGGACGCTTCCCAGCCAACTGTTGGAAAATCTGAAATCTGCTGAATGCCGAACCCGCAAAGATGAAATGCCACTGTGCACAGTCAGTGCTGTGCTACCAAGGATGCTGAAAACTGAATCTGATTTATTTAAAGGGAACGCAAACGATTGGAATTACATACTGTTGCCCATCATTAGCTCTGTAAACCCTGTATCGCTAGTGAAGTCTTTCTTGAGGGTACAAAGATTATGTCATTTCCCCTTTTTCAACACTTACCACAGCTGGGACAGGGAAGGAAATGGTCTTATTTGTTGTCTGCCACTCTTCTTGACTTGATTTTTTTTTCTGGTGAGTTAAAAGTTGGTGTACTGAATGGCTTCTAATGGGGTGGAGCAAGGTAAGAAGGAATGGTCAGGAGGAGAGTTGGAGGATGAATGGTTGTTTTGGAATGGTTTTGGTTTTTTAAACATTGTTTTGGTATGGATTTTATAGGGAAAAGGGTTTACAGCTTCTTCCCAAGAATCTGAGGTCTAGTTCTATCCGTGAGTCTGAAAATGTCTCTCAGCTGACTGCCCTCCTAGGAGACCCCACTGGATCTGTGCTCCCACCTGCATCTTGCAGGAGATGAAGGGGCTCATGTGCTTCACGGGTTCTATCATAAGTGCTGATATGGGTCAGACTTGTGTCTGTTGTAGCAAAGAAGTTTTTTGTTTTCACTTGAACTGTGGTATGGTGACTGTATTTTGATTCTCCCTTTAGATACTATTTGTATTGTAAGCCTAGGTAAACACATTGGGGACCAAGGCATACTGTGTTAGCCAGTGCGCAAACATACAAGCAGCCTGATAAATCTGAGACCTTTGGCTAGCAAAAGAAAAACAAACAAATTCTGTCTTTCCCTTCTGACTCCAGAGCTCCCTGTTGCTGTAGCACAGGAAGAAACTGCAGATTACGGATAGTGATTGCACAGTCACTTAAAGTGCAGTTTACTAAGAACAAGCTTAAAATCATCTTTTCTTGGTCAGGTTATTTTTCACCAAGTCCACTTCCCATTATTGCAGAGCAGTTATTTCTGTAATCTTACAGCCAGCTACAAGCGTTTTTAGTAAAACTTTTTCATTGTGAAAAAATACAGTAGTATATGCTTTATGTCCTTCAGGGAAAGCTTGAATGGACTAGTGGTTGCTCAAGGTTTTTCTTTAGGCTTTGATTTTTTTCATGCGGTGCTTTCACTGAATTGTGCAAACAGGGTAGGTGTTCCTGTAACAGGGGACACAAATCTCTCCTATTTTTCATATGAATCACGCAAGTCAGTGCACAAGAAAGACAAGAATGAAAATAAAATCTGTGCCACTTTCCAGTAACATAGCATTTAGTTTGCCAGTAATCCCATGGTAATCGCCTCTCTGTATGTGTGTGTGTATGTGCGTGTGAGTGTGTAAAAAATTATCAGTCCACAGTAACTCATGGCACAGCTCCATATCTTATCATCTTGTCATATAGTGATACATTCATGGTTTATTACTATACATAAAAAACTAGGAAAGGGATGGAACAGTAAGAGTGCAGATCAGTGCTAAATAAATATACATCCATATAGCAGATGCTCTACAGTTCTGTCTGTTACTTTGGCCCTGGCCACAGCACATTTAGCAATAGATAACTGCCAAGTATTCACTCCGTGATTTTCTCATAAGGAAACTTTTATATTTTTACAGGAAATGGCAAGACCTGTCACTGTTTTGTCATCTTCAGAGTATGGGAGACGCATAAATAAGCCCATAGAGCAGCCAATCAGAGATCATGCGAGGATTAATCATGTGCAGGCAGAATTCTACAGGAAAAATGGCATTACCTGCTTATTGGAAAAACCTTCTCCAAGCCTGGATCCATGCTAAATCTCTTGTATCTGTCATCACCAGCAATATTTATGTGGGAAAAAACCCCACCTCACATCGAAAAGCAATATGGTGCTTTTGCCTTTTCCTCTACATTTTAGTTAATGATTTGGATTAAAAATAAGATGAGATAGCAGCTGTGCTTTTCCTCATGGTAATTCAAATGCATGTCTTCTGCTTGCAGTGTCATAAAAATCTCATGAAGAGCATCATCAGCAAGATATGAACATTTTAGGCAGCAACACTGGAAGTGAGACCTGTTGGGTCAACAGCTGTCTCTCTGCAATTTTAGGCAGTGCTTCTACATAACTTTTCACAGACTTAACATTTAAGCAATCTTGCTCCTCAAGGTATCATTGGTCACTGATTTCTTAATCCTTACAGTGTTGCTACGGAATTACGAGGCATCATTTTATCTGCACAACAGCTGAAACCAGGATTCAACACAGATTTTCCAAAATGGATGGGCTTACCCATAAATAGGCAAGTGAAGAAATGATCTGACTTCCAGAAGTGCTTAGCAGTTTCAGCAGACTTCACGTGGAAGTCAAGTTAAAAGGGAACTTCTGATTACTTAGCATTTAAATAGACAAAATCTGGGCTTAGCTGATTTCAGACATCCATTTCATAGACTTTCACTATACAAATGGTGTCTGAGGGATTGATCTGTTCAAGAGAGTCACAAGAAAAATCATCTTTGTTTCTGTATCCAATGCCGAAAAAAAGAAAAAAAAAAAAAAGTAATACTAGCAGAACAAGCACTAAATAGTTTGGTAGAAAGCATGGAAAAAACACAGGATTTGAGCAGTATTCGTTCAAAAAGCATGTTTAGAGTAAATGTCTAAACCTGCTCAAATGTTTAGTGCCTTGTATTCTCACTGAATCCAATACTAAAGCTTTAAGGTAATTTCAGGAGAAGGAATATCTCCTGCAGGGTATGCATCAGTTTGGTTCTCCAGAGCCATTGAACCTGCTGTTGTTTAAAGCTGAGGCAGTTTTGTTCAGAACGGAACAACTGCCAGACTGATCGTACCAGAACAAGGACTGGAAGTCCACAGCTTTGACTGACTGGCATACTGTCATGTACTTACACACAGGAAACCTGTATCATTTGTGAACACAGTGAGTCTTCCTAGTAAAAAATAATAAAAACAAAGAACTTCTTAATCTGTAAATTAGGCAATCAATAGCACTTGTTTGGCATGATGTGAGAAGCAGAGCACACAGAGGAGCCCAATATGAAAGGTGTTTGTTACTTTCACTATTCACGATCTGCAAGTTCCTCTATATTCAGTGAGCTAGGGCAGCAACTGCTACATTCCTTTTCAACAATAAATGTTCGTTAAACAAATGCAGCAGCATTAAATGAAAGGAATCACAGTAAGAACAAAGTGAGAAGGAAATGTTTCCTAACAATACCAGAATGCTTTTTCAAAACTCAGTATCAAATGTATGCCAGTGAAGAACGAGATGGAATATGGCCATATTCTAAGCAGGTTATTTTTAGTTTGGGACAGTCAGTACGAATTACTTCTTTTAAGTAGTCTTACTATATTTACAAACCATCTGTGTTTGAAAAACTACTGGAAATCAAATTTGTTTGAGAACACCACCACCTTCTGGCCTGTGTGAGAAACGGGCATCTCCCCCGTGGAGAAAGTCATGTCATCAAAACACCAGTATGCGTTTTCCTGTCTCATTTCTTTGCTTATGTCACCCCTGCTCTTTCAGTCCCTTGTCATCCCTCCTCACCTTTGAAGGCTTTTCACAGGTTGTTCCTCCTACTACATGTTTCTCATTCAGTTCTGAGTGGTTGACTTCTCCCTTCAATGCTCAATTAGTGTCAAAAGAATACCTTGACAATTTCTTCTGTATCAGGGATAAGTTCCATGTAAATGTCTGCAAAGACATTTCAGTCATTCTCCTTCAATCTCTCTTTGCTAGGATGACAACTGTTAGGTTACGGATATGCTATAAGCTTCCTATTACACTGTTGGAAAGAATCTCATTACCTCTTGATGCTCCCTCACCTGTCAGTGCTGACGTACTGCAGTGAGTAAGGGTTTTATACACACAACAAATTAACATGAACAGAATGCACAGCATGACACAATGTAAATCATATTTTGGATCTGGATTTTGCATCCAAAAATCTCCAGGGATTGTTGGGACAATTGACAGACACGAGCAACTCACAAATTCTTGACAGTAGCCTTGGAAGGAAAAAATGGGCACGTTCTGCATCTACTGGTGAAATGTACAGAGCTTCAATGATGTAAAAGTTTCACCTTTTTTGTATCAAATCATAACAGTTAAAGCGGGTTGATGCTGGGAATTCTACTATGCTACTCATAAATAATAATTCACAGGATGCACAAGCTAACTTGAAAATGTGTTTTTCATGGCAGTTCATCAAGTATACATTATGTGATCGGAACTAAGGCCGTGTTATCTTCCCTTCATCCGTCTGTAAAGCAACACACTGACCCAAGTTAGGGCACACTCGTTCCAGCTGAAGTGGTTACTAGTTTCAGTTCTCAGTTCCACCCTTCTGCCAGAATTTATACTCGTACACAAAAAAGGACTGCATAGGACATAGTTCTTCTGAGCGTCAGAGCGAAATGAATGGCAGGCTGTAAACTGAAGGAGCTCTGGAGCGCATACATGACCCCGTTTAGACAGTTTAGCTAAAACTGCCACCAAAGACAAAACTACAAATAGTACATACCCGGAACATTGGGTGGCCCCCAAAGAGACAGCTGTGCAAGTCCACGACCCTGTGGCAGCTGTTCTTTTAAAAAGTAAAGCGAATCTTTTTAATAAAAACACTCTCATTTTCTGTAAGGCATTGCTATTTAGTGAACAGCACTCTCTGTCTCTAAAGTATGAGCAATAAGCCAATACTGGTTGTGCAACTACTGCAAATTTTAGTTTTACGAAACATTTGGGAAACCACACAAACAGCTATGAGTGAACTGCACAATTTCTTTTTATACTGTCAAGAAAAGCCCTGATTGGTAGGTAGCACAGCACATTCTGTACATTCAGACCAGCCAGTATCCTTGAATACTCACATCTGTCCATTTGCAGTTGTTTGTTAGAACCAGTGAAAATATAAAAGAAATGCAGCACTGACTGTCTGACACTTAAATCTGTTAACTTAAAATAAATATTGACACAAGACTTAAGAAAATATGTTGTTCTTTATTACTCTTTACATATCAATTGTTCCAAATATTGGAAGGTCTCACATTCAGAAGCTCGGATTATCTTCGGTGGAGTTATTTAGAAAACAGAATTGTTCTTCCATGCACAATATTTACACATTACAGTACAGAAGGTCAACTATGATTTAGTATTTTTCTCCAGTGTCAGCAGCTGAGTCCATATGTATGAGGAAAGATTTTTTTGTGTAGATATTCTGCCATTTTTCTGCAATTTTGTAGACTCTCTATCTCAAAAAATGGAATCTGGAAACAAAACAAAAATGATTGCTGGAAATACCTTCTAATAAACAACTGGGTAAGACTGATATTCATTAAGCAGATGTAAAATTACATATCAAATATTTGTCTGGTTTAAAATTAAACATTTAATCCTAAATGTATTATTGATTTGTAAATCACCTGAATAGAGATTATTGTAAAACAAAGAGTGACATCCATTACAGTTTAAACTAGGTTAAGTATAACAGAGTTAGGCTTATGTGATAAGTGATTACAAATGGAAAAGAAAATCTCAAAAAATCTACAAGTAACTGTTTTGGTCCAAAGTATGTTTAAAGATAAAAATATCCCTTTTAATTCAACAGGTTGTACTCTTTCAAAGGATGTATTCTTGTGAAAATACTTACAATACAAACCAGCTCATTTTTTAACTCCTTTTTTGTAAACTCCAAATTCAGACCTTTTCCAAAAAGTATTTAATTAAAAATCCCAATTCTACTGAACTCTTACAGAACACTTTCCTTTAAGTCAAGATTTGAACCTTAATCACTGCAGAGAAGTACTCTTTCAAGCAGCCACTATTTGGCAGAAAACACAGGCAGAATACACTAATTGATCCAAGGAAGAAAAAAGGAATTTCTGTAACACCCTCAAACATGCAAAAGCTAGGGCAGAGAGAACACAATATAGAAAGGGCAAGATTACATCTGCCTTGGGAAGTAATTGCAGCTACAGTTTTAAGCATTATAAAATAATCATTTTTCACTTGTTTTGTTAGCCAGAGCAAAAGCAAACCACTGTCTCTGAACTTTACCTGCACAACTTCATAACCAAGTAACTGAAGATGTCTCTGTTTAATAGCTTCTTCTCCCAACAGATTGTGGCTATTAATGCAAAATCTATTTTGACCATCAACACAGAGGGCAATTCTAAAATCAAGCACAAGTGTAGTATCAAAAAAAAAAAAAAAAATCAGTTATTTTAATCACCACAACTATTGCAATTCCTAAGAAGCATGGGACAATACCTCCACTCTTACTCCCTAATACCTCCAAGAATTAGATGTTGTGGGATGGGAATTACCTGGTTCAGGACAATTTAAATCAATCAATGTAAGGGTGGGAAAGGGAAAGCCTGAAGCTTAGTAAAACTGATTGGAAAAGCTTATTTATATGCTCTGAACAAAAACTACCATGCAAGTTAATAAGAGTTTGATATTTTTAATGCTACTATTGGTAAGCTATTTTGAATTCTTCTAGAAGGAAAACCATACAAAATACTTGTCTCACCTTGAAAACATTTCAGCAGCTAATTTATTCATTAGCATAACTTTAACTCTGACAGGTTTAACAGGTAAGTTTAAGCTAAATCTGTTTTAAGTTAAACCTGTACATAGGGTTGGCGGCATCATGGATTATAACTATATTTTTTCTCCTTGGTGATAAAAATCACATCAACTTAAACCAAAATTATATCCACTGTATATCCACTGTAAAAAAGTTGCTTAAATTTTCAGTATGTTAAATATAGTGTGACCTTATTTACACATGAAAGCTGTAATTTAAAAAAAAAAAAAGATCAAAGCCCATTCTTAAACATTTAAGCATGGGATTTTTGAAAGAACCTATATTAGTGTGTGAGTCTTGTGAAGGTTAAGCTTGAAAAAATATAACCTTTTCAAAGACTTTTGCTTTATCCACAGAAGTGCAGTTGCAAATACCACACAGGCAGGTTACGTAACTTTGTATCCAAGGTTTCTCAAAATAATCCTTGTTTAGCATACTTTTTAAACATCTATGCATTTTTCAATAAAAACAGCATCTGTAGCAAATATCATCATTACACAGGATTCCTTACAGAAGTAAATTTGTGAACTCAAACTGTCTTAAACTGTGTTAAATCTACACAGACATGCTCAATTAGAATTAACTTGGTTTTTATTTGAAAATGAATTACAGAAGATCAAAATACACTACTATAAGCCAAATCAGGATCACTTTGATCCTGACTGTCACTCAGTAAAGAGAATCTGACACTGTATAGTCAGGAGGCAAAACAATGAGGAAAAAGTACAGAATGTTAATTTTGCCAGCATTGTCCTTTTGCCAGTGGTTTCAATGTGAAACCTGAACTTTGTTGAGGTCAATGGAAAACTCCAAGCTCAAATTTTGCCAGAGTTTCACCCTGAATGCTCTTTGTCAATGTTAAACAACATTTTACCAGTGTTTTCTCTTATTCTCTTACCGTCTGTATACCTCTTCACACTGGGCAGCAGGCAATACAAAACCTTCTTCATCTAATTTAATCTCAATATCTAATATAAATGAAAAGAGAAGTGACATTAAAACTCATTTAATATAACAAACTCTTTACTGTAATTCTCATCCCCTTACAGTTCATTGTTTTATAAAATAACTAAAATACTATCGCAATACTTTTTTCTGAATCACAGAGGCTTGCAAAAGACATGTGTCGACTATTTAACACAAATGAGTGATAATAAGTAACACTTCAGCCTTTCAAAATGCTGACAGCAAAGTAGTGTTCCAAGTGCACTAAAAACCATAATGTCGTGAAATGGCACTTTAGCAGGCTGCCTAGGGCCTCTGGAATTTTGACAGCTTTGGGGAGAGACACACTCACACTCTCACTCTCTCTCTCTCTCCCCCCCGCCCTTTATTTTTTCTAATTCCCTAATTTTATAGATTACGTCAATTTGCAAGCAGAGTTTTGGACCTAAACCCTGCCAACTTCAACCCCACATGGATGCTGAAATGCAGAATAATTCTGGAATCGTCCCTCTCCATTTTTTTTTTTTAAATCCCTCCAATGGCCCTTCCCTCAAACCATTATTTATCATCCACCCCTCCTGGGCACACATCTTTCCTCATCATTATCTTCTCTGTTTCCTTTCCTGGTGCATGAAACACTCTGTTTTGATCACTCCTCTCTTTTAGTCCACAAACCCCCACTGACTATATGTAGTCAATAGTTCTTGCTAAGGGGAGAGGAGCCCAGCTAAGCAGGGCAGAGGGCTGACAACCACAACCTTCTATAGCTCTCCCTTTCCCTACTCACCACCAAACCAGAGATCAGGCAAGTGGCATTGCCTCATTTTTTTTTTACATCATACAAATTGGTTACAGGATAAGTAAAAGAGGAGCTGATCATAAAAATACAGAATACCAGAGTTAGCAGCTATTTTCAGTGCAGACTGGCCGTGTAAATTCCAAGAAACATTGCAGTTCTTTTGTCTCTCTGTTCTTCTTTCTGACTTTAAAAATGCATTTACTTAAAGTTCCCATGATGTTACCTCATTTCAGACCTTTTATAGAGTTTTGCATTCCAGTTTAGTTTTTCTGTATTTGCACAATTTAGAATGCCCAGAAAGGGAATAAAATCAATCATTTTTATTTCAGGAAAATAATCGAGCCTAAAGTTTTGACTATTTTATTATTAATCTAAAGAAATGTTACTTACCAACCATATAGAAATACGGTGTTGATACCTCTGATGCAAAATATGTTCTTTTTTTCAGTAAATAAAGTAATCCAGCCTTCACCCTCTTGAGGAGGTGAACATCCAGAGAACTGTGAGGCATGAAAAAGGCCTTTACTTGGTACTTTGGAAGGAGTTTGGGACCCTACATAATGACAGAAAACCAAATCAAACAGAAGAAAAAGGGAGATAACATTTTTGTAGTTACCTCCTATTAATGTAGCAAAATGTATTCTGTGCATTTCAAAGCCATGTCTATGGAGAGACCTACAGTCTGAGGTATGCTTTGCTGAAATTTATAAAAAAAATACCCCAAAGCAACCACCAGAACATCTTCAGCAAGCTTCTATGCTATCATGCTGAACATATTGCTCATGAGAAATGCACAACTGTTTCCATTTCTCTGCAGTCAGGCCAACATCAAAGTGCCTGATTTCTTTTGTGCTCTAAGACTTCACAAGCCAAACCTAAAAAAGGAGTATTTGTTGGAAAAGTACTCAGAAATACATAAAAAGCACTTTAACTTAGAGCTAGTCAATTCTGTCAAACACAGAAATATATCAAGTCCATCAAACATGTAGAAATGCTTCACATTTTCATCAGTGAAAAAAAAAGCTGTTTCATCCAATTCCAATGTTTTTATGAGGAAGACACTCCTCAACTAATTATCAACAGGGCTCTAATGACCATATCTCCTCTTCTAACATCAGTTCTGGTTTCATATATACCATACCTCATAAAATGGACACTCCAGAGTAACAGTCAGAAAAAGCTGGGTTAGCTGGGAGGTAGCAATTCTGTCCAAACCAGGTGGCTGAGCTGAAACAACAATATTCAGGCTTTCAGGTGTACCTTCAACAAAGTATCTTTATGCAAACCATCATGCAAAAGTTAGGAAAAGCTATTCAGTTTAACATGCAGAGAAGCCACTTGATAATTGTTTGAATGAACAGAAAGATCAGTTGTGAAATGATGTAGTTAGAAAAATGAAGAAATTATTTACAGAAATTACACAAAAAAACCCACAACAAGATCTTATTTAAGACTGTCATATTCTTTCACAAAAAAGAAAAAGATGATCTGAGAGATCATTTCATTCTTCCTACAGCCCCTTCTCCCTAAATTATAATCCCAGGATCTCACTGTTTTACTCAGTTGGGTGGTTTTTTTTTATCTGGAAGTAGTGGATAATACTGAAGAATTTCCGAAGATTTGTCTACAAGTGTATACTTGAAGCATCTTTCATGTTACATGCAAGTATTATACAGAATGGTAAAAACCTGATGTAGTGTAAGATGCTAATCATGCAGGTCATCTTCTCAAGTTCCTGTTCTGAACTTTGACCACTCTAGTGGAATACCTTCATTGATTTAGAAGGACATATTCAAAGTAATTGGTACTGTGAGGTTTCTCATTTTCTAAGTATCATCTTGAGAACTTTAAAAGACATTCTGTTTTTTGGGACATGAGACACGTCTGCTTTCTAAAAATCAATCCCTTAAGGTATTTCACATTGAACAGCTAAACATCAAGTAACCAAAGTTTCTGATCACTTTGAAAACTTGACATTATATAGAGTTTTATTAACAGAGCAATCTTAGCTGGGATCTTGAGAAGTCACTTATCTTTCTGGTATAGCTTACATATTCCTATAATGCCGCTAAATATGCTTTAGTATCTAACACAGAATTACTTGAAATCTATAGCTCACAACTGTGTTGTTCATAATAGGTTTGTCTCCAAGAGCGTAGGATTATGCAATAGAGCCAAGGACAGGCTATCACATGGGGGATGTCCTAGAAGCTTACTAGACTGGAGAAAAAAAAATTTAAGCGAAGGCAGCCCTTGCAGACAAGACAGTCTTAGAAGCAGCGGGTGAGCAGACTCTGTGATCTCCTAAGCAAGACAGAATAAACCATGAGGTAGATTTTTAAATTTCATAACGTTTTCCTCAGTATGGTAAGACATAGGGCCAAGGATGGGACTATAATGCTTGCTCAGAGGCAGAAAGGAAAGGAGCTCAGGGCATGGAACAAGGACAGGCACAGGAAGCCTCCACCAGACGACTGTCGTTGTCAGAGAGTATTGCAGCAGAAGGAAGCATCACATAACCATATCAGATTTTAGATTAAATGTAATTTGAAAACCAGAACGAAGCACCAGTCTTTATGTTTTGTTTAAACATATGTGAGCCTTAGAATTTTACATTTTTACCTAGATAATTAAAAAAACCCATACCAGTCTATCCTTAACTGCTCACATTTATGATGCTGTTATGTTTTACTGGTTCAGATCTCACTTCAGTTTTAATTAAGCCAACCATTATGCACTGCAAATTAATTTTTTCAGCTTTATCCATTTACCCTTTTCAGCTTTCACAAGCTGATTGTAATACAATATGAAAGAGAAATACAACCAAGCTGGAAGCAAGAATATAACACAATAATCATTATCCTGAAAGGACGGAAGAGTAGAGATGACAGCAGAAGTCCAGACCTGGTTCTACCTTACCCCCACCTGAAAAGATGGACATGATTCAGGTTGGCAGAAGGTAAGAAATAAAGCGCTAGAATCACTTACATGCAATGAACCTTACTTGAATCATAAGGCAAAATAGTATTTGAAAAACACATTTTGTACTGCCTGAGATTTACAAACTCTGTGTATTTAATTGTAACATGTTCTTATCAATAACAGTAATTTAAATTCTTTTTGTCCCAACGATACACTTCACCTCACTTCTCTCTAGAATTTGTACTAATCTTGACCAAAGTTTACAGGGATTTTTAGACTATTTTTTTAAATGCAACAATGAATTCTTTCCGTAGCAATAGGTGAGCTTGCTAGTAACATAATTGCAAGTAAGCTGTGGAGCAGTTACTGTAACTTTTCTTGCATATTATAATTTGGTAGTAATTTTAAAAGCTACGAAAAGGTGGTTTTCTGACAACTGTGATCATGTACCTTGCCCTTAGAGCCTCGGGAAGAGAGTGGTTTTGATGCTTAGGAAAATATCCACAAATAAGGATTATGCAAAGTCACAGAGGACTTAACCTTAAAAAGACCAGCAGCAAAATCTTAAATCTACCCAGCAGTGCACAAGCAGAAGGTAATTATTTTAGCTTCACAATCAGAACTACTAGTATTTCTATTGTTTTTTTAAATGTCCTCCTTTGGGCTAGCCCCTGAGTAAAATGCCTAAGAGCCAGTCCTGACCCTAAGGAGTATTAGATCCAAGTAAGCAAAGCAAACAATTGCTGGGGAAGAAAGAGACATAGAAAAGTGAAGTGACTTGCCCAAAGCCACAAAGTAAATGGGGGGCTACACCCAAAATAGAAGTCAAGTCTCAGGACTCACTATCCAGTGTTCCACCTTTATGCTACCTCCCTCATGTGGCCGTCATTACAATGCAGCAATTTAGAGAAAAATTAACCCAGAATCACTAAACTGTTTTTACTCATATGTCATTCCAAGTATCATTGCCATTAAAAAATCTACCACTTTTGGTCTCAGTCTTGTTAGTTCTATACTAACTGGTCTCAATAGCCTTTCTAGTGTTACCCATCTCATAGTAACACAGTCTCACTTCATTGTGAGTATTCACATCCGTCACTGCATAGGCACAGAAGTTAAAAGTAACACATTTCCTGTACAGAATAACTTAGCATTTAAATCCTGTATGAGACAAAGGACAAACGTGGAAAACCAGAACGTCAGCACCTTTTAGAAAAGCAGAAGGATTAACTGAAATAAAATTTTAAAGGAATTCAAATCTCTGTTTAAGATTATACAGTGCAATTTTCAAACTCCCCTAAATGACACAAACTGAAACACAACTGCAGCTGTGACAAGGAAGCACCAGCCTTTGGCCTCCTGATCACTATTCTCAGTCACCTTAACCAGGTCATTGTTGATTTGACAGATGAAAGTGGTAAGAAATGGGTGCTTGACAAGAGACACGTCACGTAATAGAAAGAAATGCAGACCATCACAAGAGAAACACTGCTCCTTACCTTGAAGCTGTTGCAGAAAATAGGGACTAAATATTTTTGGCAGAAAATTTACTGGATAACGTTGAATAAGGACACACGAGTGTAGCAGGTTCAGCAAGGTGTGAGGCTGAAAGTGACTAAGGCGAGTATGCAGTACCATTTCAAGCTTCCTAAACAAGGAAGAAGCACTTGGAGGCAAATAGTTAAGAGTCCCAAATGGTATAATATACCCAGCAATCTGATCAGTGGTAAATCTGTCAGCATCAGAAATGAAACCTTCTGCAGCTGCATCAAAGATGGGCTTAGAAAGGATCATCTTTTGGCAGCAGTAGTGCATGACTTTGCTGACTGTTTGAGGATGCATAGTGAAGATGGACTTGGGAACACGTGTTTCCAGTGCCTCTGTAAAAATCTGTTCACGATGTCCAAAGTATAGGAAGGCTTCCAGTACATTTACCAGTTCATCATCAGTGAAATATGGAGTATGCTTCACAGAATGTTTACACAGTGCTGTGACTAAGGGAACTGCCCGAGTCTGCTGAAGAACAACCAGTGAATTCAGTATTATGCTTGTGAATTTTGGGCTTAGCTGGGAAACTATGGTTAAAGTGACACTGTTTAGTCTGTTCAGCAAGCCTTGGTAATTTTCCCCTTCCCTGACAGTCACCTGCAGCATCTTATAAACCATCACTATTTCCCTAGGACTCCACTTCGCAATGTCTTTTGCTTGCATGTGGTTCACAATTTGTTCCAGCATCGCACAACTTGGGCCTTCCAACTCAAGCAAGCTCTCTCCGAAAGCACACAGATTTTTAGTAGTCAGCTGTCCTTTACCAAGCCGTTCCTCACCCTCTGCAAGCAAGCTTGCCATCAGCGTACTCTGGGGATCTATACGCAGTTTTATCAAAGCTTGCAATGCATTCAGCAGCCCAGTGTTTGACAGTTTTGAGGATTCAAATTCAAACTGGAAGCATAATGCCCTGAAAACTTCATTCTCTAACACTTCTTCAGGGTTTTTCAGACCATTGTCATCCTCCTCAACTTCAGAAATCCTCTGTAGGGCTCCTGATGCCATAGTATCAGACATGACTTCCAGAGAGCTAAGAAAGTCAAAAATCTCTTTCGATGTACAAAGGCTGTTCAACTTCTTGAAAAATAGTTCTTCATCTATCCACATGTTATTAGATTTAGTACTGCTCTCAGTATCTCCACAAAGATACACAGTTTCATTAACTGAAAGAGACTGCATCCACAGTTGTACGTGTTTTTTTCTACAAAACACATACTGAGATTTATCTCTGAAACATAGCATCCTCGTAGCTACAGAGCTACAGTTTTGGGGCTTTCGCCTCCCACTGATAAAGCTCAACCTTTTGCTTAGTCATCAAAATGGACCTCCTTGCTGGTGTACTGGATGAATAAAACTGGAAACTTTTTTGGCTAATCAAAGCCATATTGGATCAAGCGGGTTCTCAAAACATACCTAGAGGAATAAAAATACATATAAATGTATAGCTTGGAAAACTGTGTAAGTCTCATTAAAACGCAGCCAAAAAAAAACTTATAGTGGCTGGACAGGACTGGGATGATCCCTCTCCCACGACCACCAGCATAACAAAGAGCAAAGAGAAGAAACTGCCGGGACTGGCAAGACATGTGTGGTGGGTGGCAACGCACCTGTGTCCCGCGTCCCCAGGAGAACACTGTGGGGGACACACAGAGAAGGGCACACTGACAGGCAGCCACCCCCCCCTCCCCAGTCAGGCACTCCACAGCGGCGCGTTTCCCTCCACCCCGGCGGGCTGGGGCGCTGGGCAGCAGCGGATCACACCCCCGCCACCGCGGCCGGAGGGGGTCCCGCACTCGCGCGGCGACCGATGGGCGAGCCTGACTCGGGCGAGGCGGCCCCAGCGGGACCTCTCCGCCGCCACCGCTCCGCCTCACGGGCCCGACACCTCCCTCCAGAGAGAGCGGCGGGGGACGGGCAGGGCCCGAAGGCGCATCCCTCCCGCCCCAGCGCCTACTGCTGCCTGCCCGGGGCCGGGGCGCCGCTTCCCCCTCCATCCTCTTCCTCCCTCCACCGCTGAGGGCACCCGGCGGGGCCCGAGGCCGAGCTGAGGCGGCGCGGGGAGCCTCACCTCCGCCGCCATGACGGGCAGCGCGGGGGCTGCTGGGAGCTTCCGGCGTCCTCCCGCTAGCCACTTCCGGGCGCCGCCGCCGCCGCCACTGCCTTTTCCCGCGGGGCGCGGCTCGCCCCGCCCCGCCCCGGCGTGGCCGCCTCCTCCCCTCGCTGCTGCCGGAGGTTTTGCCTGCGGAGCCGAATTTGTGCCTGTGTACGTGTGGGTCACAAGCGCGTCCTTCATCGCGAGCGGCCTCGTTCCCCACAGGTGGGCGTCGGGTGCGCGCTCGGGGGAGAGCTGCGGCGCCGGGCGGGAGGCGAGGCGAGGCGCACGGCCTGGCCCGGCCTGGCGGCCCTCCGGGAGGCCTCTGTTGCTGCAGCGGCGTTCAGGCTTGCGGTGTGGACCTGGCTTTTGGTCCCTGAAATCACCGTCCTTCTTCAGGGACAGCTCTCCCCCTTCCCAGCGGTTGGTCCAACCAAGTTTTTCTGGGCGAAGGGTCAGCCCTGGGCTCTGGAGGGTTTCACATGCAGGTTTCGTTGAAATTTTAACGGTTTTTATATTTGTCTTGGTCATGGAGTGAAAGTGATTCTGAGCAAGGCACTAACTTGAAAAAATGACATGGAAATGGCTTCATGGTTCTGAAGGCACAGTCCCACAACCCAGTTTAAAGCCACGCAGAAGTATGTAAAGCTACTGCAGGCGTTTCTTGAGTTTTTATCCTGTCCATGGCCATGCAGTTTGACATTTTTGACAGACCAAGTTCATGAAGTAGGTAGTCTGGCCTTAGTACAGCTGTGTAATTGCTGGGGCCAGCACATCAGGTTCAGTGAAATTGTGTGCTTGTTTGCTCCTACGGTGTGTTGAATTATGGAATAGATGGACTCCCTGTTAATCTTTTGTGGACTGTTAGTTTTCTGAGTACTGGTTCAGATGTGCTATAATTTGTAATTTCATCCTTAGTTTCATGTTAAGCCCTGCTTTGAGCCAGCAAATCCTGCGTTGTTGTCCAAGCTTAAGCATTGTTTTGGTTTTTGACGTGCCACTACCAACACATCAACGTTAAAGGCTGCTAGTGTGGTAATACTATTAAAGTTAGAGGGATTCTCTAGAAAGCTTGTTAGTCAAGAATTATCATTTTTTCCCCTCTTTATTTCAGTTGAACTCGTATTATATAAGTGAAAGTGGCATATCATCTTTGAGGACTGTATAGCACCGCAAAGCAAGAGCAATGTGGGCAGTATGTTCATCTGAGTCCAAGTCTGTTCGTGCTTTGTGATTGTGTTCATCTGCAGGTAGGTGTGACTGATTTTCCTTTTAGCAGGCATCACTTGATCAGTTTGTGCATGAAGCTCCTCTGGTTGATGACAGCGAAGATGCTCTCACAGGAAGAAACTCCTCAACTTGAATAATTTAGATCGAATCAGGATCAAAGGAGTTTATTGATCCATGAATGATATAATTAACTGTCAGGCAGTTAATTTAACTACTGTTTAGTCAGTTAATTGAACTATATATTCAAGATCAATAGCAACAATGCAACAGATATGATACTAGGCACTTACAGAATCACAGAATCATCTAGGTTGGAAAAGACCTTGAAGATCATCTAGTCCAACCATTGACCTAACACTGACAGTTCCCAACTACACCATATCCCTCAGCGCTATGTCAGCTCTACTCTTAAACACCTCCAGGGATGGGGACTCCACCACCTCCCTGGGCAGCCCATTCCAACGCCTAACAACCCGTTCTGTAAAGAAATGCTTCCTAATATCTAGTCTAAACCTTCCCTGGTGCAATTTGAGGCCATTCCCTCTTGTCCTATCGCTTGTTACTTGGTTAAAGAGACTCATCCCCAGTTCTCTGCAACCTCCTTTCAGGTAGTTGTAGAGGGCGATGAGGTCTCCCCTCAGCCTCCTCTTCTCCAAACTAAACAACCCCAGTTCCCTCAGCCGCTCCTCATACGACATGTGCTCCAGACCCTTCACCAGCTTCGTTGCCCTTCTCTGGACACGCTCGAGTAATTCAATGTCCTTTTTGTAGTGAGGGGCCCAAAACTGAACACAGTAATCGAGATGCGGCCTCCCCAGTGCCGAGTACAGGGGTAAGATCACTTCCCTGTCCCTGCTGGCCACTCTATTTCTGATACAGGCCAGGATGCCATTGACCTTTTTGGCCACCTGTTAATAATACCTTCAGTATCTAATTCCAAGGAGTTGTCTAATTGTGGCCTCCCCCCTTCTCAGGAGCACACATTTGCGCTGTCACATACATGCACAGTCCCCTCTCAGGAGGTAGGCATCTCAAGCACAATCCCCTCTTCTGGCCTTCTGTGAGAGATGTTGGTGCTCGAACTCATGTCTCTATGCGATCTACTAGGTGACACACCAGTGAGAAAGCTCCCCGTAAGTTCACATACATGCACCCAAGATGTGGGTAGCTACTTTTTGCACCCTTTATTGTTACTGTACTAGCTGGAGTAGAAGCACTTCACAGTGTCTTATGGGGAGGCTGCTCTGCCTGGCCTAGACAGAGGTCATGGTGCTGTTAGGGCAACATCTGGCCATGTCAAACCCCATTGTGACTGCTGTTCTTTCTGTTGCCCTCTCTGCCTGCTATTGCAAATTATCATGCTTCTCAGAGCACCTTCCCAAGCTGACTCTTGTTTGAAGTCTGTTGGTAATCCTCTGGCTATAATGTTGGCAGCTTACCCCTCAGCTATTTGTGTATAGAAGGCATCTGTGCTATGGTATGGTCCCAGTGGAAAACTGATTATCTTCCTCCCTTTGTGAGGTATGAAAAAGAATGTAGTAATGAAACTCCACTTCATCTTTATTGTTTTTCTCCATTTATAGTCAGGCATTGCCACCTGCTGACAACAAACAATTAGGGTGAAAACATAGCATATGACTAGGATAACTCTGTACAGCTACAGGCATCTGAGGGTATTTAAACTGTATTTAAACTATTTCATAGGAATCGTCATAATTTGTGTGTCACCAAATTTATTTTTATTTCTTTTGGAAAAGGAGGGTGAAAAATAATTTTGTGCATTGTTTTGGCGTATGCATCTTCTTCTGTGCACATGCACATGAAGCCAGTTATTTAAATGAATTTATTTAAAGCAACTGTTAAGGTAATTATTAGTATTTTTAGGTAATATGTAATTGATTTAAAGTGAAAACTATAATGGAAAATGTAATAGAACAAAATACAATGAAGGCCTTAAAATTTACTAGTAATTACATTTTTCATGGAATTCATGTATGGTACAGGCATTGTACTCTTAAGAGGCTATAGCTTAGTTTTACCACTTTTGATTGGCAAGTATGCTTTAAGAAAAAGAATTCTAATAGGAGAAATCTTCCGCAGTACTGTGGGGAGAAATATCATGTCAAATCAGTAGAGTGCAGTATTCTTATGCAGTTGAGATATGTTCGTTTTCCTTTGAGAGAAACAGGAAAAAGATGCGCCTCAAATTACTTAGTCACAGGTTTCCATAAATCAGTGTGTGTGGCTAGGACGCTGAATGCTTTCCGTAGTTGAATCCGTGGGAGCAACAGGTGAAGTACAGCAAACTGGGCCCAGGCATGTGAAAAAAATCTTGAGTTGGGCACTGAAAATTACTCAGTTCTAATTCTAGGTATTTGAGTTCTACTGCAGCTCCCTAGCAGTGACAAAATATGGACAGAAGATTAGTTTGTAATACACACATGAGAGACATTCTGCTTGTCTCTCTTATTCACTGCTTCTTGAAGTTGTCCTTACATCTGTTGTGTTCTGTCTGTGTCAAAATCTTGAAAGAAAACTTCTCACATTCAAACTTCGATGGGACAGGTGAATTGATAAGGATATGCATCTCATTCATCTTGCTGCTTGCAAGACTTTGTGAGGAAGTGGCATTTTATACTACAGCAGATTTCTTTAAGGTGGTTTCTTATTTTTAGGAGAAAAAAACCTAAACAGTCAATTCTGTAGATGCACTTATGTAAGAAGCTCCTTTTTGAAATATGAAATAAAAAACAGTGTTTGTGTTCTAAAACATAGACATAGTGGACAGTAAAGCGTAAAGGCATTCAGTACTGATAAAGTACCGATTTCAGAAAAGAAGAAACAGATATTTTTTCTCAGGCATTGTAGTTTGACTTCACCAGATCTATGTTTTGTTTTGTTTTGTTTTCAAATACACTTCAGAAAATTAGCCAAAACAGTCACTGACTTGAAGTAGAAAATATAACTTATGTAATAAAAATAGTATATACTTTCCTGAAACTAGTTTCTCTATTGTATTGTTTACAAACTAGATTCTTAATACCGGGGATATTCAATATTACTGCAACATCAAGGCAGTACAGCACATATGACCAATACCACAAGTCCTTTGCAACCTGGCCTACAAAGCTGGGTTGAGAAATGGCTTCTCTTCAGAGTAGATGCCTTGTTTCCAAGTTAAACACCAGTACTACTATCCTTTAAAGTATCTCTTTTTAATGTAATAAGCAAAGCAAAATCTTGCTGTTCTGCATGCAGTAAATTCACTTTTTTTCCCTTCTTTTTTCCCCTGCAGTGTTTTTAAAAAAAAAAAAAAGTTTTCTGCTTTGGGAAATGTGCTGTGATTTAAAAAGGAGGTTTTTGCTCCTCTATGCAACACAAAAGGGGCAGGCAAAAGCCATAGCTGAGGAAATATGGCAGCAAGCAGGTGCCCATGGACTTGAAGCTGATATGCACTGCATAAGTGAAATGGACAAGGTGAGATACTCCATGCTATTTTGAAAAAAATAGGTATTTAAGGGATACATCTTTCTTCATGTGCTTGAGTTGTGACTGCTGATGGTCGTGAAGGCTGAGCACATGCACCCACCTAAAATATACCATCTACTTTTAAATTTTTGTTTCTTATGAATCAGTAATTTGGACCAGTACTCAGATGGTTAATAGCCTCCTGCCAAAGGTACATCTTTCTTGTGATTTTTTCTTATTAGAACAGTAAATGAATATATCTTTGATCTTTCTTCTAACAAGAGTGCAGTGACTTCTTAAAAATTATTTATGTATGCAGTAGTGAATCAATTTGTATTTACTGGTGTGGTGGTTTAGCCCCTGCTGGGGTCTGAGACCACGCAGCCGCTACCCCTCCCCCACAAAGGGAGTGAAAATACAAAGCCCCAAGACTGAAATAAGGAAAGGTTTAATACAACAGTGCAATAGCAACACAACAAACCACAACAATAACAATAACAGTAATAGTGATAGCAATGAACAGAGCAAAATAGCTACCAAATACAGCAGTGGGAAGCACGATGTACAAAACCACGAGTGCACGAGTGCTCCCGCCAGGAAAAATGTGACCTGCCAGGATGTGACGTCTGCATGGTATCTGAATAACCCGGCTAGAGCTCCCCCCCACTGCTGGGGAAACTTAACCCTATCCTGGTTAAACCAGGACAACTGGTCAGCTCTCTTGTTGTTAGAAATTATGCTTTTTTTTGTTGTTGTTTTTGTGTTGCATTGAAGTCCTGTGTTCTGTTAACTGTGGGCTCTAGCACGACTGAACTTTTGTGGGGTCTTCCTGAGTTACTTAGCGTATGCACTCACTCCAGATCCCACTGGATACACTCAAGTCATATTCTAGAAAGAAATAAAAAGCTTGTCTGGAGCAAGGAAGTGGCTTTTTATTATTTGTTGTTATCCAAAGGTAAGGAGCTGAAAACTTGGTGTCTGTCTGTAACTAGAAGCAATATGGACTGTAATTTCCTTCACAAAGTACTTTCACCTGTTTGTCTTCAAACAAAAACATTTAAAAAAACCCAACCAAACAAAACTTGATAGCCTGGTATTTCATATGAGATGAGCAGAAGATAACACCTAGAAGTTTTTTCATGAAGTTGAAAATGTGAGAAGTTTATAAAAATAATTTAGTTCCCTTTGAGCAAGTTGCTTTCTTGGGGATACACTACATGTTGGGTAGCTGGACATCTGCTTTTGAATGAATGTACACTGAGTGTAGCAAAGTGTTACGAAGAGACTTTTACGCACCCAGCAGGCAATATTCTTCCATTTCATTTCTCCTACATTTGACAGGTTTGGAGATTAGTTTGAGGAAGGTGGCAGGCAGGATATTTCTAGTCCTGTTATTGGCTTGCCACTTGAATAAATCTATTTTGTCAAGTTTGGCAAGATGACTCAGAGCTACGAGTTACTATTGATGAGGTAGAAAGATGCACTGAATTGAGAACCTGAGAATTGGGCATAGAGGAAAAAAGTAATTTCTGCGGCTTTGTAGATTTCATCACTTAATCTTTTCCTTACTCTTTACTGTAAATAAAGAGAACTTCTAGAAGCTTAAGTGTAACTGGGAAAGGGAAGGCAGGGTGGCATAATGTACTGGAGCAAGAGCTTGCTTGAATTTGGTGGGGCCTCTTCTGAAGTCCTTTGGACATGTTATGTCTGAGAGTTTATTCCACAACATGCACAGCTCAGAGGGGAGTGTGTCTATGCTTTAGGCGAGGAAGTAAGTGGTTTCTGTTTTGTTCACATTTGTCAGTTAGAAGGCCCATCTTTATGTGGCTGTTGGGTATTTTTCAGGCATCGTCATCACTTAAAGGGATTTCTGTGAAGGTCTATGGATGGAATAGGTGGCTACAGAGTCAATAGGCATAACATGATCCTGTTGCCATACAAAAATTAATTGTCAGATACTGCTCGGTTCTTGGAAACACCGGCTGTTTCCAAGTAGTATCTCTCACCTACGCTCTCATAGGTGGGAAAAGGTCATAAATCTTTAGTTGGTTACTGTGGTTGCTTTCTATGCTTGATGAAAGACTGAAATAAAGTGGAAATAAGGTAGGAACAGTAAAATAGGAGGCTAAATGGAGATCATCTTGAGTCATAATGCATGTAGTCAGCCTTGGATGAGTTATCTGAATAAGCACATTTGCCATGATACATATTATTCTGGGTAAGACACATCTGGGTGTCTCATCCCATCCTCTTCCTTCAGCAGTCATTCACAGCCTGAGCAGGCTGCTCACTGCTGTTGTGTGGTATTGCTGCCTCAACTGAGGAGTGCTTTTGAAGGAAAGGGAAAGAATGAGACAAAGATGTAACACTAAGGATGTAGGAAGAAGTGGAAAGTAGAGTAAAAAAACTATAATTGTGTAAGGTTCTTGTTGGTCTAGTGACATATCAGACCTCCCAGTAATTGACACAGATTAATGCAGGACCTCTAGCCAAATGTTTGGCTTCCAAAAGGTCCTTAAGTTTGTAGAGGAGAATGTGCAGTGGAGCAATCAAGAATTTAGTAAACTAATCACACCTCTGTTCTAATACACCACTTTTTACTTTCTGAGCTTGTATATTTTTTCTTTTTTTTTTTTTTAATGGAACACAATTTAGTGTAAATTTTTATGTGATACCAGTAGACCCTTGCTTCTTTTACTTGAAGAATTTGCTTTTGTTTGTAAATGCAGTAGTCACCTGTAACAATGCACTGCAGAAGCTGCTGTATTTGTACTTATCAAATCTGCTGTGGAAGTTCTGAAAATCTGAGTTACTGCAACAGGACCCTAAAGGCCTTTTTTGCACAATTTATAGTTTCAGTTTTGGAAGTCTCGGGAATTTGTGAGTACTCAGAGTTTGCCTGAACTTGTAAAAGACAAGACCTCTGTTTGGAACAGCCCTGGACCACAACTCACTCAAGTGTGACGAAGTACTTGGGGAACATCCTTGCACGCTTACTCTCTTCTCTTATCCTTTTGTAGGCACCTGCTATTGGCCACTGTCAGAGGCAGGACACTGTTTCAGATGGTAATTTAAGTTGCTGCATGCAGCTGCTTTTAGGTTCTTCAGGAAGGTTTTGGAAAAAATGACAACAGCAAAACCCCTTGATAATCTGTTCCTTTGTATTCCTAACCTTTTTGTATTGGAGGTGTCAGGGTAACTTTTTACATGGCTTGAGGAGGAGATAAGGTTTGAGTGATTTATTGAGTAAAGTGTTTAGAACGTAACTCCTCAAACTCTGAAGTGTTGAGTTGCAGTCCTGAAACTGCTTGAAATGAAACACAGCATCTCTTGCAATCTTTATTTATATTTTCTTATAACCCTACTCTTTTATTAAACTTGGAACACTGGGAGAGAGTTGACTGAAACCAACAGGGAGCAGTAAAAGGAGCTTGGGTTACTTATTATGGCAAAAAGGAGGCTAAGGAATGACCTAATAGCAGCCTGCTTGAGCCAAACTCTTCTTGGCAGCAGAAGACTGTACAACAGGAGGCAAAATTCACTGAGTGCAACCTGATAAACAGATTTGACACTAGTGGAGGAGCTCTTCTGGGTGGAAGAGGCTGCCCAGAAAAGTGGAATCTCTACCCTTAGAAATTTTCAAAATTCAGCCAGTCATAGCTGACCTAATGCAGTTGGCAGTTAGTCCCCCATGGAGCATGGGTTGAGACTAGGTGACCTCCAGAGGTCACTCCCAAACAAGGTGTCTGTGATTCCGTGGAGCTGTGTTTTGCATAGGTTGTTATAGCTGTCCGTGTGATTCAAGACCTGTAGCCCATAGGGGTGCTGTGAAAGAGCGTGTTGTGCAGGTGACCTGACAGACAGCATGCTGGTACAGTGCTGCAGCCTGCTGTCAGAGGAAAGCTGGAATAATCAAAGAAACGGAATGCTTTTTACCTGAGAAGTAATAAATGGTTGCATGAGGCTTGAATTTATGGAACTGACGCACAATCCCAAATACAGGCAGTTCTCGTCGACCTGGTGTAATGGGAGTAAACCCCTATAAAACTGTGGAAGATTGGTATTAGCAAAGGGGAGAGAAATGAACGGATGACAGGGGGAGGGGGCCAAAATGAATCAGACCGTAGAGCACCATGACTGATTATCTCTGTGCAGAACTGCCTTAGCTCCCCCAAAGCACAAGGGGGTTTTTGTGGCAAAGACAGATGTAATATGGAAGTTATCAGACAGAACCAAATGATCCATAATGGACCTTAGAAATGATCCCCACAGTTTGTATAGCCACATCCTTGTACAGCCGCATCCCACTTATCTGTGAAATTATTAGGATTGTGCCTGTGTGATTGTACATACAAAAATACTTTTTCCACTTGACAAAGTAAATACTGTAGGAGTTGTGTATTTAAACTGAGTGCAGTTGTGAAGTATTCTTTGCGTGTGTACTAGCTTCCTCAAAATGCTGCTCTTTGGTGTTTGTGTGTGGGATCATGGGCTAATTCAGGTTGGCAGGGACTTCATGAGGTCATCATGCAGCTGGGTCAGCTGAGGTCAGAGCAGATTCCTCAGGGCTTTACCCAGTCTGCTCTTGAAAACTCAAACCAAAATGACTTGTAATCTCCAAAATTACTTGTAATTACTTGAAAGACTTCCTGCAGTTTAATACAAGTAAGATGAGATTAAACATTTTTCTGTGTACCTTTGGGAAGAGGAAAGGCAGAAGATAATATTTAAGGCCACAAATAGGTATCAAATGGCACCTTGTAACTTACTTGTTGTATTACTTGTAGTATAACCTGGAAACAGAAAAGGATCCTGTAGTTATTGTTATTTCCACTACTGGTACTGGAGACCCACCAGACACTGCCCGCAAGTTTGTAAAGAAAATTCAAGACACGACCTTGCCAGATGATCATTTCGCACATCTCCAATATGGATTGCTAGGTGATTTAATATTTTCTATGTTATTGCAGCACTAGTCTGTCAGTGAATAATTTTTATATTTTTTACTTGTGAATAGGTTGTTTGGGGTTTTTTAAGTGCTTATAAAACATTTATTTTTATAACATAAACAGCTTTTTTGTATAATGTCCTTTATGAGCAATAAAGGAACAGTGTCACAGAAATGATCTGAATGTAAGCTACCAATTTAATTTTTTTATAGTTTAATTTTCTTTGCATAAACAACATATGATATAACCTATCTATAATTGTTGAAGTTTCAATTCCGTGTCTAGTCTCTATGGATGAGATGTGTTTACTTGACTTTACGAGTACTTGGGCATTTTTCTGCAGTATAAAATGTTCTTTAAGGTTTTCAGATGATCCTATCCCTTTAAATTTGCAATAATTTTTAAAATTTTGCATGTCATACTCATCAATAGAAGGAATCTTCTATTAAACATTCCAGGTTAAGGATTGATATGCAAAATACAGATTTGGCAAAATGCATCTGCTATATCTTGAGCTGATGGTAAGGTCAGTTTGTTGAGTTTTCAGATTGTGTTTAAACAAACTTCAGAAACTTCTATTTGAACTTAGGTTATTTTTGCCTGACAAGTTTAAGTTGATAGGTAGGAGTGAGGAAACTTCTAGATTTCTAGTGAGGAAAGTACCCACTAGAAGGAATTTTGTGGTGGATACGTAATGTGGAAGTCTGAAATACATGCATCCTAATCATGTAACATTTTGAGAGGATATGCTATTGCCTTGTTATACATTACCGTTGGTGAAATGGTTAGATTTTTCATAGCTGACTGAACGCATATATGAAGATAAACATTGTTTTAATACTGATTTTTGTTGTAACAGATATTATAGTATCTAACATGTTTTGTGATTGCAGTCTAAAAAGTTATAAGCCTTAAAATACACTCATGGTATCCATTTCAGCTTGTCCAGTGAAGTGTTTGCTCTAAATACAATACTTGAGAGGGAGCAGAAGTCTTTTTTTTTTTTTAAAAAAAAAAAAAGGCTGTTATAAAGGAGAAAGGAACAGTCCATTGTTAGGTGGGGATAATAAGGATCTAGTGGTTTGAAACTGCATGCAAGAAAGGGTCAGGCTGTGAAAAATTATGATGGTTAGGGTAGTGAAACAGTGGTGTGGATTACTTAGAGAATTTGTGAAGACTACCAAACCAGTGGTCTTTGGGATTGTTGGATAATGATGAGGTATGTGTGATTGATCACTTTTAGGGTGGGTCAGTTGTTTAGTTGATCTCTTAAAATCTTGGGTTCCTCCATGAACATACCTCCTGAGTCCACTGACAAACTGATAACAAAGAGTATCTTCTTCTAATAGAACATCTTCACGACTTACAGGGCAGAAAACCCAGTACAGTGAAAATGAGATCTACAAAGAAATCTCTGATTCCTGGGGAGGAGGATATTGGACCAAATTTTCTTATGCACATTTTCCTACATTCCTTTCTTCATATTGTTTAAAAACACTCCTATGTTTTATTATGTTTTTTCAAGGTTCCAATATTTTTGAAGTACTTTTAATACTCTCTCCCTTACATTGTTGACATATATTAACAATTTTAACCTGAAGGTGAAATCGTTTCTTTTGGTAATTCACATACAGTTTATCAGTATCAATGTATGATACTTTTTCACTCTACTTTGGGACAAACACAGGTTTTTTTGAATGTCATAAAAGTGTCCTGCTAATGTTCACTTTGCTATATCAGATTCTTTTGTTTGCCTGCAAGAAAATCCTGTGTTGCCTTTGCAGATCTGTGTATCTTGTGTGGCTGGCTGGCTGACTGACATGATTCCTCTTTCCTTGAATTTGCTAGGTCTGGGAGATTCAGAGTACACATTCTTTTGTAATGGTGGAAAGACAGTAGACAGACGACTTCAAGAACTTGGTGCCCAGCACTTCTACAACACAGGATTAGCAGATGATTGTGTAGGGTAAGAGCTGAAGAGTTTGGATTTTATTTCTTCAAGATGCAGTAGTTACGTGTGAATTTAGCTAATCGGTCTGAACTCTTTGAAATCAGTTGAACCTGAATACTCAGCACCTCATAGGAATGAGCCCTGTCTGAACACAGTATGCCTTTTCAACCTCAACTGCCATTAAATAAAACTTCATTTTTAAAGTGTGAGCAAACATCTGTAATGTCTGAAAAAATGGAGGGTATTTAGCGGTTTTAGAAATTAATTAATTCAGAAGAAGTGCAGGGGTTTTAAAATGTAGTCTGTTTACTGAAGCAAATAAAAATAAATCCAGTTCCCAGTACGTGTGGTACTGGGTAATGAGATCCCTTTCTACATAATCATCAGACTTGTATCCAAGCTCACATCTTGCAGTAGAGCTGCTTTAGGGAAACCCTACAATGTTTGGGTTTTTTCTCTTCTGCAAAACATCTTTTTTTGTTTGTTTTTGATCACTATAGAGAAATTATGTAAGAAGGTTTTTTTGATTGCTGTAGAGGAATTATGTAATAAAATAACTCCCTTCCTGTTCTGTTGCTCTTTCTGACCAGTAGGCTGCACTCTTGGCTTATTTATTTTGAACTGCAGATTATATCGGTTCTGTGCATGATGATGCAAGACAGTTGAACACAAACATTGCCATAACCATAAAACTTTTATCTTGTGTTCTAAAAGAATAAAAATAAAACATTAGTGAAAGCTATTGATGTTGCTGTTGCACAATGAAAAGTTGCATATTTTTCTACCATCCCTTCAACTTCCTGTCATAAAGTTCAGCATAAGAAAATAAAAACGAGAAAGTGGAAGAAGAGCAAGGCTGTTACACACTTTAGACTACAGAAATTTACATAGTTGTAATAACTAAATGAAAATATTTTTTAACAAAAAAGTAATCTTGATAACAGCTGCAGATGCATATTAAAAATGGAAAATGAATAGTGTTTTTTGCTTTTGTGGTCTTTTAATTATTTGTAAAGTAACAATCCAGTAAGTCACAATAATTCATCCATCTCTTTTTTTTTTTTTTTTTTTTTGGTCCATTTGCAGTTTGGAGTTAGTGGTTGATCCTTGGATTGATGGACTTTGGCTTGCCCTCAAGGAAATATTTCTACTGCAGGAAGAAAAAGAAGGCATGAGCAGTGTTGTCGATGCTGTTTCCGACTCTCTCTCTGCAGCCCCACATGTTGTGCATGAACTAAACTTAAGCTCAGAAGTACAGAACTTGAAGCTAGAAGATAAGGGAGTGAGGAGTTCTGATGTTCTATCACAGAAACTAGTTGACATCAGTCTTGTGGCTTCAACTAGAGACACTGAACCTTCACTTGTTTATTCTGTGCCTCCTGTCTCTCACTCTGCTCTTAATATTCCTGCCTTGCCACCAGAATATATAGAGGTGCAGTTTCAGGACACCCATGGTGAGGTAAGGACTTCACTTTGAATGATGAAAGCCTCCAGCTCTGGTAGGAGCGTGAGTGTACACTCCTACATACGGCTCCAAAGAGCAAGTGGATACTTACATAAAGGAGATCATGCGTTCAGGGACATAGGTTTTTGAATTGTAAGTGAAAGGTCCATTCATATTGTGAAAATGTAGTTACCACCATATGACTTATAGACACTTATGTCAAGATATAATTTAGCTAAATAATAATTTGGCATTGCAGTGCCAGGAATGGAAGAGTTAAAGTCCTTGGTGGCTTATGTTAGGACAGTGAAAACACCTTCCTGTAGTACGAGTATAGTACAATTTCTGTTCAAATTTTTAGTACTTTCAGAATGCCTTAAGAGGGTGTAAAATTGCTCAAAATCTTGCTACATATTTAATAACAGAAACTTGTCATTATAAAAAACATGATCATAATTTTGCTATTGGAAATGGAAGAGGTACTGTAGATCAAAAGCCGGTGTGCTTTTCCTATGAAGCCATGTTGAACAAAGACCTGCTGTACAAAGAGAAGAAGAGAAGAATGAGCTGGGAATCATCTCCAGCTGGCATATTTAGGGTTCAAAATTAACTAGAAAGCATGACTCAAACTTTTCTGGTTGCCTGCCAAAGGGCAGACAGTTTGGTTATCTGTGTGAGGGAGCAGTGAGGTCTGGCTGCTCTTTAAATGACAGGAAGCCAGAAGCTGAGTGGTAACACAGCCAGCCCTCTCCCCTGATAGCCAAGTGATGCAAACCAGGAGGTGGCAGCCAGGATCAGCCAAGAGTGCAGACCATTGGGCAACTTTGTGGGAATGAGGCAGGTCTGGGGCCAAGCCAGGAAGTCGGTCTGCAGATCCAGGACTGGATCAACAGGATCTGTAGCCAGGCATGGGCATGGTTGTGGCCGAGCTGCTGACCAGTACTCAGGTGATGTAGCTCTGTCAGGGACTGAAAGCCCAGGGCTGAGCTGAGATGAGGCTCCTGGGCCCGTGGGAAGAAGAGTCCTCCAGTGAGGCTGGTCAGGACCATGAAAGCCCATTAGTATCCTCAGGGCCCTGACACTCTCTGTTGAGAGTGCCAGTGGTAATGCTGAGAGAATCACGTAGTCTAGCTAATATAATTATGTAAGAGTGTATGAATTTAAACACTGGATAATTTTGCTTTTCTTTTAAACCTCATATTGTGGTTGGTTTTGCTTAGGTGGTTGAATTAAATAATCCAAATTACTGAAACAAAGATTTATGGTTTAGATGTACTCTTCGATTAAAGACTAATACTTGGGTTGAAAGTGGTGCTACAGTGCTTTGTCGTGGTTTAACCCTAGCTGACATCTAAGCACCACATAGTTGCTCGCTCACTCCCCCCAGGTGGAATGGGGGAGAGAATGGGAAGGGTGAAAGTGAGAAAACTCGTGGGTTGAAATAAAGACAGTTTAATAGCGAAAGCAAAAGCTGTGCACACAAGCAAAGCAAACCAAGGAATTCATTCACCACTTTCCATGGGCAGGCAGGTGCTCAGCCATCTCCAGGACAGCAGGGCTCCATCATGCGTAACAGTGACTTAGGAAGACAAATGCCATCACGCCAAACGTCCCCCTCTTCCTTCTTCTTCCCCCAGCTCTATATGCTGAGCATGACATATGGTCTGGGATATCCCTTTGGTCAGTTGGGGTCAGCTGTCCTGCCTGTGTCCCCTCCCAACTTCTTGTGCACCCCCAGTCTACTCGCTGGTGGGGTGGGGTGAGAAGCAGAAAAGGCCTTGACTCTGTGTAAGCTCTGCTCAGCAGTAACTAAAACATCCCTGTGTTATCAACGCTGTTTTCAGCACAAATCCAAAACATAGTCCCATACTAGCTACTGTGAAGAAAATTAATCATATCACAGCCAAAGTCAGAACAAGTTAAAAGAGCCCATTTTCTTACTTTAAAGTCATAGCATATGTTCAGGCTGTCTCTGAAATAACTGATCAGGTTCAAATATCAATAGTTTAACTGTTCTGTAAATAGAAAAAAAGTAAATTTTGCTTTCAAACAGCAAATTGAAAAAGCTTAATCTGCTAATCTGGAATTCAGTGACAGATTAAAGATTATAGTCCAGATTTCAGATATAAAATGGGATGGTTGTCTTGAGCCTTGGAAAGAATCAAATGCAGGTTTGTTTTTTTTCCTTTGGCACCTTTCCTTTTCCTATTTTTGACGTAGTTGTCTATACCTGGTCAACAAGTAGGTCCCATGTGTTGTACCTGTAAAAACAAACATGACCCTACAGTTCCTTTTCCAGTGTCTTACGTTGCAACAACCATGGGTATTTTCTGCTAAGCACAGCTGAAACTGGCTTGTTCTGAAATAAATCATTCTGAGTTTTGGATATTGCGAAAAAGGGACGGCCTACCATTTAAAGAAGTCTGAGTACAAAGTCTCTCTAGTTACTTATATGATCTGTGTCCTGGGCTGTTGAGTCTCAGGGTTGAAATAATAAGGTGCTGCTTAGTAGCAGCAGAGCAGTAACGGTCTGCATCTTACACCTTTGTGGCAAGAGTAAGATAATGCAATTTAGCTTAGATCTTCATCTCATTATGGCTTGAACTTGACTTGGATCCAGCTGATGCAGAATAACTTGGTATGGCCCAAGCTGTTAATCTTCATGTCAAAATTTTAAGAGAATAATAAAACTACTAACTGTTGGTCTCAAGTGATTCTCCTGTCTACTTTTTTTCTAATAGAAAATCTCTAGATTAACCAGTATTCTTTTATTGGTAGAATAATTCCTTTCCATTTGACAGAGTGTTGTTGGGGACATTTGGTATCTCTCCCACCTCTTTCCATTTTTGTCTGTATTGATCTCAAATGAAGCTTGCTGACAATAGTGATGGAGGAATGAGGGCTGTAGTCTGATCTTCAAGTGACAGTCTTTGACAGAGGTGGTCTGGAATTACTCTTGGTGCCCATTAACAATTCTTGGGGCACATTTTCACCAGTGCAGAAATGTTGTGGCATAACATGATGCTGTTTTGTAGTGTGGAGTTTGCTGATTAGCTCTAAATTTAACTGTAATATTTAAAATTTCTCTCATAAATTGCCTTTAATTATAGCCCCATCTGCACCCCAAAGTCTTAATCTGTAAATCTGCAATGTTGTTTTTAAATAGCTTCTGTTCTTACTTCTTATGTACACCTAGTAATCATTTAATTAGGCAGGAGGTTTTTGGGTTTTAACATAAATGCCATTTTCTAATTGGCTATTTTCAAGGCAGCTCTTGAAATAAGAAACAACTAGCTGCATTTGATAGTCATTTAGGCCTATTAGACTGTTCAAGCCTACTGACTTTATAGTTGAATATATGCCTGTTACTGTGTAGATGTGATTTTTTTCAAATGTGGAGCAAAACACTATCTATATAGAAGATACATGTTTTTCTTCATTGTTTTGAATTGTTTTCTAGGATTGTTTCAAAAAAATTGTACCAACACTAATTCCTGTATGTCATAGTAAGTTGTCATGCATTTTTAGCCTTAAGTTTTTGTGTCCTCTTTCAGAATCCACATCTGTCCTCACTGATTTCAGAGGGAACAACCTTTGAAGTGCCAGTTACAAAAGCAGTTCAGCTCACCAGAGAAGATGCGATAAAAACTGCATTGCTCTTAGAACTTGATGTTGCAGTAAGTTAGCGATGGCTTTTTCTTTAGTGGGTTAAAATGAAGGGGAAAATGCATGTGTGTTATGTATAATACATAACTGGGGGGAAAATTATTAATTTGACTGTTTAAAAAGAAAAAATAATTCCCTATACAACAGGATGTCATCTTAGGCTGATCCATTTTGCAAATGTAGAGCTTGATTTGTTCACTGAAAGGTATGACACCATGGAAGTCAAAGCAGAAATAAAGTGTCAAATTAATTTCTTTGTTGTTCCATGGATATTGTATTGACTGAAATACCTTTTGAAGGGAATTGCAGTGGAGAAGGGCAGGCAGGGAATATTGAAAATTAATAATCTTTCAATTTGTAAGTATACAATTTAAGAAATATTCAGAAACTGTGTAGTAAATTGTGACTATTCCTTATGGTAGGTAATCTACATAAGTAATAATTCAACTAGTATGATCAAGTGATAAGAATCGTTAGCTCTTGAGCACTGTTTCTGCCTCTGACATTCATTTGCTCTGACTTGTAAACATACTCAAACTGTCAACTTCTGTTACCATAGATGTAAAAACTGATTTAGTTTATTCAGGGAAGATCACATTTTGTATACTGGTTTCAAGATGAAAAGCAGAGAATGCTCAATATTACTTTACAAGAAATCTTTAAAAGGAAAATATGTTCCTTTTGAGTGGTTTTCCAAATTTGTAGAATTATGCCTTTGGGATATTGTGGTTTTGGTAGTAACTTTTATTGGACTCGATTAGCCTAATCTGTGTCAGTTTCCATGGGACATCTTTAAATCTCAGTTATAAATAGAGTCTACTAAGTTTTGAGCGAGTCTCTGAGATTTCATGGTTTTTTGCATATATCTGTATGTATACATGTATCCTGTCATCAACACACTGAAAATTTGAACATTTTGTGCCTTTTTTTTTCTCACATTCTCAACAGCCTGTCTATACAGGTCACCTTGCCTGATGCATAAGGGAAACATAATGATGCAAGTATAATTCTCTATGTTTCTGTAACAGGCAGAAGCTTGAGTAGGTTTTTAGCAGTTCGGCACAAGAACCTTGGCCAACTAAGTAGAATCTAGGTCTTAAGATCTCAGACACCTTCTGATTTTCATTGTGCTCTTCCCTTGCTGTTTTTCTTTTTTAGCTCCAGAAAACAGTTGGGGTCATTTCAGTCACAGTTTATCAAATAGTTTAACAACAAATTTTCTTTTAGCGATAATGTGTCTCTCTACAAAGTTACATTAATTATGAGGACTTCATTTCTCTGCTTTTCTCAAGCCAGAAAACAAAGTACATCAGTAATTAATGATCTGGACTGATTATATAACACATTCTTCTGTTTAGGCTGCTCAGCAGTTCTTATTAAAGAGTGTCCAAATATTTAAACCAGATAAGGAAAGATTTTTCTACTTAGTAAGGTTAAACCTGAAAAGAAAACATAAGTTTCTGATGTGATCCAAACAGTGAAGTACTAGTACAGAGTAAAAGAACATAGGACTTCATGTGACTGTGATAGTAGGAAAATTGCTGCTGTTAGGAGTGGGGTTGCTGTTGGCCTTGGTTTATGATACAATTTAATAGAAATTATCTCATATTTTAAAACAGGATACAGTCTTCGACTACCAACCTGGAGATGCCTTCTGTGTAATGTGTCCGAACAATGTCAATGAGGTAGAAGAACTTCTTCAAATCTTGGGACTTTCTGAAAAAGGAGAGTACTTCGTTTGTGTAAAGGTTAAGCAGGGCACTAAAAAGAAAGGTACAGTGTGATGCACTGGTCATGAACAAATACTCCTTTCTGTATTGGTAGTAGTTGGTATGCATACTTGGGACACAGCTATTCATTGAGGCATGTTGGAAGTCACAGAGATGTGTTAAAAAAGAGAGGACACACAGAATGCTCCTACTGGTTTTACTATAGATTAGTTAGCTTCTGACAGGGAACTTGAGCCTGGCATTGGCATTCATCCATCTCATTCTTCCTCTGTGCTCCTTCATGTTTATGGAGATGAGTCCTTAATCACATAACTTAATAATCCCCCACTTGAAAGTAAAATCTCTCCTTGCACAGCACTTCACATCAATCTGTTTTAAATCCTAAGAGGGCCACATGCCTGAAGCAGAAGACTTAGGGGCTTGTAGGTCTATGGATCTGTTCTGCTGAGTCTTATGAAACTTATGCCTCAGAAGGGGTAGCTGCAGGTTCAAGATATGCCCATGTACTGCCAGCTGGACCTGTGAGAATTAGTCTTCTCTTGCTTTGCAGTTGGTGTCTTAGTGGTGCTCCTGAGTTGTGCCTTTAGTTCTGCAGGGTCAGATAGGGCTCTTTGTTATTCCAGACTGTGGGTAAATCAGTTCCCATGGTGACCATGCTGAGATGTCCTGTATAATTGAGGGCAACAAAAGCTGTCCCTTAAGTATGAGATGTAAATGGACCCCTGTTCTTGAATTTGGCAAGTAACTCACTTGTTAATGAGGTGAGTTTAGTGACAGGCCATGTTGTGACATATCATGTGGGATGTCCAGGCTCAGCTCATCCCCATCCTTGCCACCCACTCCAGTATCTAGCCTCTGCTGGAGAGTGGTCACTGCTTAGATATGGTGCAGAGCCAGTATCAGTTACAGCCTGGGGTTGAGCCCTGCATGTGCTGGGCTGGTCTGACTGTTACCTAGTCCTGAGTACCCTCAAGCTCAAGGCAGTGTCACCCTGTCCAGGGCCCAACAACTGTGCACAGGCAAGCAGCAAGAGATTGGATGGTGTGGGGGGATTTCACAGGTATGCCCCTTCTACTGTTTACACTACTTACAGATTTTACAGAATCAAGCACATTCACAAGGGAAGCAATTAAAAGGGAAGAGTATAGTGAAGGAGGAGGTAATGGAGGCCCAAAAGCATCAGATCTTCATAGGAAGGTTGGCTTGAAATTTTGTCCCTCCTGAAGGCTAGTAGGTTTTTCTGTGCAAATCAGAGCCCTGCTACCTGGCTGCGTAAAATTTGAATCTCTCTGTAAGTTAAAGACAGTGTCAACAGCACGTTCAAAGTGAAGGTCTGCTTGGACAGGCACAGAGAGATATTCTGTCCTTCCTGCCTACAGTAGTTCCCTTTCTTCTGCTATAATGATGTTGCAGGAAGGACGTAAAGCTGCCCTAACAGTTATTTTGAGTTCATCAGTGTTAGAGCACTTTCCATGTGGAACAGAGCCCATATAGCCAAGTGAATATAGCTTAGCCCTTCGATTGTTCTTGTATACCAAAAAAACTGTCCTTCCAAGGCAAAGTTGTTGAAATAATTGAGTGAAACGTGGAATATCAGTGCTCTCATCCTGTGTGTAATCCAGGTTATTGCATATCTGACTGCCTAATGTAGCAGTAATCAGGGAAAAAGGGTGAAATGATGCATTATTTATGCAGCATTTTGCCATATCTATGTAAAATGGCATGTCTGTTTATGAATCTTAATGAGCGATAATGGCAGGGAAGATCATTGCAGCACAGAGAACCAGAGTTCTTGGTTCTGCTCTTGAGTCTTCTGGGTGACCCAGAGCAAATCATGCTGACTTTTCACACTTGCCTTGGGTAGTTGGCCAGGACCTAGCAAGTTGCTGCTGATCCACTGATCTCCAGTCATGGCTTATACACTGACTTCTATCCACTGCAGTTATGAAGGTAAATGGCTTAGGATCAAACCCAAATTCATTTCTTTGGAGATGTGCTGGTGAGCAGAGACTCACTGAGTTACTATAACTTCATTACTTGTTGCTGCCAATCTGTACCAAAGGATTGAGCTCTATAATGCAGCTTTGCAATTCCTAACAATGTTCAAGAGCTGCTTTCTTTTGAGGTGGTTGTCTTTTAACTGCATTCACATTTCTGAGGAATTTGTAGTAGTTACTACAAACTATTCTGGTTGTGTGTTTACTGAATGAAGAGAGCTGAAAAACCTGGGAGAAGAGCAGAGCATGAACAGCAGGCTGTGCCTCTTCTGCATCTTCAAGATTTACCAGAAATTCCACTGAATTTTATTCACAACCTCTTTTTGTTCAGTCTTTGAATTCTTTGATGAAGTAGATGAAATCAATTGAGAGGACAAAACAGAAATTATTTGCAGTCTTCTACAAAGTCTATTGTTCAAATACTGGATTTCTGTAGGTTTTTTTATTGTATGTACGAGTATCCTAGGAAGAGGATTAAGTGCTACTTGTAAAATGCTGTCAGCATGTTCCAAGAAAAGGAAGTTTATATAAATGTGAAAATGGATGCTTCTTTCCTGCATTATATTTATATCAATCCTTTTATCTTCTAAAAGTAGATTTGGTTCTTTGTAGCAAGGGTTCAGTCAAGTAATGGTGATACGAAGAGGTAACTTAGCAAGTTATACAGGTATATTCTTGGAGCAAAAATTCTGTAGTATTAAGGGATCTTGAGCATTGAAAAAAGCATAGTAAGAATCAGTAGCTAGATGTCAAAGCCAAGAAACATCAAGAGCAATCCCAATATGCAAGTTGGGTCTGTAAGGAAACAATTTGGGACCTGCAAAACTTATTAGTTAAAGATATTTTGTCCCATAAATGCTCTTATATTGCTTTTGGGGTTAACTTAGAATAGCTGCTTTAGCATGACATGGCATGAGGCTCATAGGCTGGCTGCACCCTAGCTGACTCCATGAAGGAATAGATGGGATGTCAGTGTACCTCCTTCCCAGAAATAGAACCTGTAGAGAGTACAGGAGGGATTATTTGCTTGTACAGAAACCCCTTGCATCTTCTGGGCCTCAGAAGCTCCAGCTTGGCGCTGGCTGCATGTATCTTTGGTTAGATCATTAGAAAACTTCAGCGTGTTTTATTTTCAGGAGTGCTTACTGATAGAGGGGAAAAAGTGTGGATATTCTTTTTCATGGTAAGCATTCCTCTGAATTTCTTCAGGGTGGAAGGTGGCAACAAAGACTTGAGTGGTTTAGCAATGAAATTTATTGATATGTTATACCCCTCTTTTTGTTTCCTGATTTTCTGGTAAGTTTTGACTTTTCATTGGAAAATTATCATTGACACTTCATTGGAAAACTGTCTTGCTGTTTAGTTTATAATTTCCACTAACCAGCTAGGGCTCAAACATACAGAATTGAATGCAGTTTAGCGCTCTTGTATTTCTTGAAGGAACAAGCACTCTGTAATGCCATTTTTGGATGTTAATAGATGCACGTTTTGTCTTGTTTTTTTTTCTCCCACTGAACTAGGAGCAGCTCATCCACAACATATCCCTGAAAGAAGCACTCTGAAATTCATTCTAACCTGGTGTCTGGAAATAAGAGCAATTCCCAAAAAGGTGTTTATGTGTTTGTTCTTTTAAATATAAATCCTTAGTAATTCTGTGCTGTGTGGGCTCTTACAGATCTATCCTTGTTTTGTGTGTAGTTACCATGTTTCTTGGTGAATAAGGATTGTCAGTTTGTATGCTGCTGTTCGTACTTTATTTTTGAGAAATTTCACTTCTGGTACTTTATCTGGCAAACTATGGAGATACTGAAATCTCTATTCCCGTTCTGCAGTATCTTGATTCATAAATAGTCTGGAAGTAAATAGAAAAGTATTAGGTATTTGGTGCCAGATAACTGGAAGGCTGATTGAACCTGGCCCCATAGGCATTTTAGAGAAGTCATTCTTTCTAATCAGAGGGTGCCATATCTGTCAAGATTTGCCACTGAAAATACACATGTTGCTCTATGCAAATGTACGTACCATAATGTCTTTTAAATTATTTTAAAGCTTTTCTTTAGCATTTCAGTAACCTGGCAGAATTCGAAGAAAGATTTTTTTTTTTTTTTTTTTTTTGCTTGTATAATATTTGTTCTCACAACGTGTGAATATTATTTTCCTTTCATTCTGTGCCGGCAAAAAACTGAAAGCTTGCAACTGGAAATGCATGTGTATTTCTGGTATTGTCAAAACACATTTTAAAGATAGCTTTGTATGAAGGATGAAGCTGAACAGTTGTGTTGTTTGGGTCTCTTGAGGGAAATCAGTTTTTGAAAGGACCTTTTCATTCAGTTTAGTGGATTTCACAGCAGAAGACAAGGGGATCTTCCAATTGTTTCAACCTTTTCAAAACTGCATTTAACAATTTTGAAAATTTGTCTCGACAATAAGTGTAGGCAGAGAGTGCTGGCTGGGGAATACCGCCCAAGCCAGTTTTTATAACCTATCTGCTTTATTACCTGTTCAGTGTAGAATGTGCTTTATGTTACTCCATACTCAAAACTATTGTCTGGAAGCTCAGTGTCTGAGCACACTCAAATTACTTTCTAAGTATTTTTTTGTTTAGAATATGTCATCTGATTGCACTTGGTGTTTTGGATCACTTTTGTTTTATGCACTGTGTCAATTTACATCTTGCCTTTGGAAAAAACCTTGTAACTTTTTACATCTGATTTTTACTTTATCTTACAATGCTGAATTTAATTTTCCCTTAAGAAAAGCTTGCCAGTAACATTATGTAGGCATAAAGTATGAAATAAAACACCACAGCGATATTTACATGACTCATTAAATACCATACTTTATTTACAGTAATACCTCTTCTAAGACTTTTTATTATTCCTTTCCTGTCTTCTGTAACTTAGCAAATGGTGTTTTGTCTTGAATTAATTTGTGTTATGGAGCTGTTTACTTAACTAAAGTGCAAATACATAAATAAGAAAGTCTTTTCATAAATCTGGGATTTTTCACGGAATGGGTTGTGCCTGTTTATTTGTCTCTCCCCCGCTCAGGCTAAGTAGGATTTTCTGACCTTTTTTCGTAGTAGGTGAAAATGTGCACTGGGAAGTAAACTCTGTTATCCATTAACCTGGCAGGTGACTGCTTCCTGTCCCCAGGCAACCCAAGTTTTTCCCAGTTTTGTGACTATTTTCCCAAATAGACAAGTTTTTTTTATCCTGCACTCTTATTTTCTTCCCCACAGGCATTTTTAAGAGCTCTTGTAGAATGTACCAGTGATGCAGGAGAAAAACGGAGGCTTCAAGAACTTTGCAGCAGACAAGGAGCCTCTGATTACACACGCTTTATTAGAGATTCTAATGTTTGCTTGCTGGATTTACTTCATGCTTTTCCAAGCTGCAAGCCTTCACTTAACCTGTTAATTGGTAAGTGACTGATATAAGTGTAACTAGATTGGGTTTCTGAAAATGCATCGGACTAAATGTTCAATTTCCCAAGAAAGGGGAATAACTGTTTGGTTAACTGCTTTAGAAATATTATAGTATCCATAGTTATCAAACTAAAACTGTTGTTGGGGAAAAAAAGCTCTGTTCTCCAGTTTGTAGTCTTTGGCCTTCATTCTGCAAACATTTAGGTACATACCTATGCTTTAATTGACTCTGGATAGCTCCTGTATGTAAAAAAATAACCATAAGGTGTTTGCAGGATTGGCATCTTTAAGAAACGGTTCATCAACTGCTCACAATTAAAAAAGACATGTTTTTACAACTCCTGGTTTCCCTGCCTACACTTTCTTTTCTTGCACTTTTACCTGTTAAAACAGAAAGCTTTTCCCAGTATATTTGTATTTATGTAATGTCCGACACACTCACTGCGTTCCTTATATAAAACATTGAAAGAATGAGACTCCAACTGTAACCATCTCAAACACATCTGAAAATACTGGCCATTATTTTTCAGATTAAAAAACAGAATTTCTTAATGTGTTCCATTATATGAAACAAAAAAATTGCTTTTTATGTTCTTGCAATCATCTTCTCCACACCTACCCCAAATCTCTCCTTCTTAGTACACTGCGGAGATTAAAAAATATAAATACAAGCTCTGCTCCACTTTATACAAATACATGAGTTTTCGCAGTGAAAGCAAAAACACTTAGCTTTTCAAAGGTGGTATGGAATGTGCTGTAGCAACTGAACTGAATAAAAGGAAATTTTGAAAAATTTTTAAATGTGTTCCCCCAGGGAAGTAATGTGCTGAATGGGATTAGTGTCTTCTTTAAGTGATTTCACTGTATTAGCTTTTCTTATCTCTGACTTGGAACTACCTTATGTAACAGAGTATCTTTAAAATATGTCAGGGTGTCCATGTACTGGTTGGAACATCTGCAAAAGGGTGGTAATGTGGAAAAACGACTAAAAAGCAGTTAAACTGTATGTTACCCTATTACTCCACTACATGCTATGTCAAATTTTTCTCACTTACTGTCAACATTCCACACCACATTGTTCACTTAGTGATATGTCTGCCATCTTTTAATATGCCCTTCTCCTCAGCCAAAATGAGTAGTGTGCATGCAAGTCATTCATTTGAAGGCACCAGTGAGTTTGAACTTTTCTGTATATGTACATACATGCGTAGATATAAATGTGTGTGTGAAATATATAGTGGATTTCTCATTGAAAAAATGCCCAATAAACTCCTGTCTATGTTTTTTTAGCTGTGATTTGAAAAATTTACATAGGTACTCATAGTGGTTCAAAATTGAGCTGGCACATCTGGTTCTAGGACATTATATATAGGAAACTTTCAGTCAAGCAATTCCTATTCTGAGAGCTTTTGAGTTCACAGAATCACAGAATCATCTAGGTTGGAAAGGACCTTGAAGATCATCTAGTCCAACCGTTAACCTAGCACTGACAGATCCCAACTACACCAGATCCCTCAGCGCTATGTCGACCCTACTCTTAAACACCTCCAGGGATGGGGACTCCACCACCTCCCTGGACAGCCCATTCCAACGCCTAACAACCCGTTCTGTAAAGAAATGCTTCCTAATATCCAGTCTAAACCTTCCCTGGTGCAATTTGAGGCCATTCCCTCTTGTCTTATCACTCATTACTTGATTAAAGAGGCTCATCCCCAGCTCTCTGCAACCTCCTTTCAGGTAGTTGTAGAGGGCAATGAGGTCTCCCCTCAGCCTCCTCTTCTCCAGACTAAACAACCCCAGTTCCCTCAGCCGCTCCTCATACGACATGTGCTCCAGACCCTTCACCAGCTTCGTTGCCCTTCTCTGGACACGCTCGAGTAATTCAATGTCCTTTTTGTAGTGAGGGGCCCAAAACTGAACATAGTAATCGAGGTGCGGCCTCCCCAGTGCCGAGTACAGGGGTAAGATCACTTCCCTGTCCCTGCTGGCCACGCTATTTATGATACAGGCCAGGATACCATTGGCCTTCTTGGCCACCTGGGCACACTGCTGGCTCATGTTCAGCCAGATGTCAGTCAACACCCCCAGGTCCCTCTCTGACTGGCAGCTCTCCAGCCACTCCTCCCCAAGCCTGTAGCGCTGCTGGGGGTTGTTGTGGCCCAAGTACAGCACCCGGCATTTGGCCTTATTGAAGCTCATACAGTTGGCCTTAGCCCATCGCTCCAGCCTGTCCAGATCTCTCTGCAGAGCCTCCCTACCCTTGAGCCGATCAACACTCCCACCCAACTTGGTGTCATCTGCAAACTTACTGAGGGTGCACTCGATCCCCTTGTCTACATCATCAATAAAGATATTGAACAGGAGTGGCCCCAAAACCGAGCCCTGGGGGACACCACTCATGACCGGCCGCCAACTGGATTTAACTCCGTTCACCACAACTCTTTGGGCCCGGCCATCCAGCCAGTTTTTCACCCAGCAAAGCGTGCGATCATCCAAGCCTCGAGCAGCCAGTTTTGCCAGGAGAATGCTGTGGGAAACAGTGTCAAAGGCCTTACTGAAGTCAAGGTAGACAACATCCACAGCCTTTCCCTCATCCAATAAGCAGGTCACCCTGTCGTAGAAGGAGATCAGGTTTGTCAAGCAGAACCGGCCTTTCATAAACCCATGCTGACTGGGCCTGATCATCTGCTTGTCCCGCATGTGCTGTATGATGGTACTCTGGATGAGCTGCTCCATCAGCTTCCCAGGCACCAAAGTCAAGCTGACAGGCCTGTAATTTCCTAGATCATCCTTCCGACCCGTCTTATATATGGGCGTCATGCTGGCCAATTTCCAATCTGTTGGGACCTCCCCGGTCAGCCAGGACTGCTGGTAAATGATGGAAAGCAGGTTGGCGAGCACCCCAGCCAGCTCCTTCAGCACCCTCAGGTGTATCCCATCAGGTCCCGTAGACTTGTGTATGTCTATGTGATGCAGTAGGTCACTGACTGTCTCCTGGATTGCCGGGGGGGGTCGTTCTCCCAGTCTCTGTCCTCTGGCTGAGGAGGTTGGATTCCCTCAATACAACTGGTCTTGTTATTAAAGACTGAGGCAAAGAAGTTCTTAGATGAAAACTGAGGAAGATTAAATTTCAAGTTTCACCTTGTCTACTAGCTACTGGCATCTCTTCTGGGCATCTTAAAGTTGTTTTTAATTGACCAAGAACCCCATAAATTAACTGTTGTGGCCTCATTTTATAGGATCTCTAACAGACGTTGCACAAAGCCTAAAAAACATTCAAAGCAGAGTTCAAGTGTGTCACATTAAAGGCTAAAGTAATTTGTCAGAAAATAAACCCCCTTGCCTTCCAGCTTATCCTCAGATGTCAGAGAGGCTGGGGCTGGCTACGTTTAGATTCTGATACCCAATTTGTCACTATTAGTCCAGTCACATTCAACTTACTGAACTATCACAATTAGGGATGCACTAACAGCGCACTGCACTTTTGGTTTAGTCATGCTCCATGGACTCACACGGCCAGACTTAGAGAGTTTGGTAGCACCCAGTGAGAAACTTTTACGGCTAGCTTAACAAATAGTGCAGTTTATTAAAGCAACAGAAGCACAGGTTCTTGCCGGTGATAAATATACTGTCTGCAAAAGCACGTGCAAATATTGAGATTATAAATAATACAGCGCGTGAAATTGAAAAGCGACTCTGTATATAGATTTCTAAGTTTTCCAAGCAAGCACTCAGAATAGTCTGGATCTTACCCAAAGACATCCCTGTGTTGGGGGGAAAGAGAGGTTCAGCCCGTTGACTGATCCCAGGAGTCAGAGGCAGTATGTTCCCTGACTTGTTCACAATGGTATCTTCCCCCAACATTCCCCCTTTCTCAGGCCATTTTTATACAATTTTTTATCTTCAAGGTAGAGTTTGAGTGACTCTAGTCATACATACCTTTATTATGATTGGTGTAAGATTCTCTCGCTTTGCTTTTAAAGGTATAGATTAACAAAAATTCAGAGCACAAGCTCAGTGAGGAGTGGTTGCACTTCGGAGGTGAGTAGGCTCTGCGGTGGAGGTGTGTTTTGGTATTATAATGAGATTATAATGAGCAAAGCTCACACAAAGGACAGCATTTTGTCAGAATATGACAGACTATTGGCCCAGGGCGGCAAATACGCAGTTTATCAGCAGCATAGTACCATGAAGTTCCCATCTCTGCCGTGATTCACAGAACCTGGCCACAGAGCCTTCACTCCGCTCTACCCTCCATGCTATTTTGCAGGCAGCATCGTCCAGGGAACCACTGTGGAGTAGATTCCTTGCATACCTGTTGTGCTCCACCCTGTAAGCTTCTTTGATGTTACACCTTTCCTTAACGTGTGAACAATGCCATGCTTTTAATATAGGTTCGATCTCTAAGTCACCTCCAGTAATTATTCCACAAAGTGTTAATAGCTTATTTCTGAACCACAAATACTGAATGTTAATAGAGTAAAATTACAGTTAAATTATAATATGCTTTAATCTGTTATAGTGTAAACACTCATTAGTCATTCAAATAATAAGTGATGCTTTCTTCTTTTTATTTTATTTTTCAGAACATCTTCCTAAATTGCAAGCAAGATCCTATTCAGTGTCAAGGTAATGAAATATTCAAATTATATCTCCTTGATAATTTGGGTATGCTTTTTTCTCAAATGTGTGTGTGTATGTTGTAATCTAAAGAAGAAAGAGAGGAATGAAGGATAAAACCTTAGGAAAAAGTGATCGTGTCCCTTGAAAAAGAACCACAGGATTTGACTGTTTCAAACAACATTGTTTTGAGTGTCTGGCAAGGCATTGGTAGAGTTCTCAAGAACAAGCTCACACACATGTGAATCTGGTAGGAATTTGGATTCCCTTCTGTAGGCGCTGGCCTCTTGAGTCCAAGCTTAAGGTGCTTTCTAACTATATAGAAGTACACACAGCTGAACACAGAATCTTGATTCAATTGACTTGGTTTGGGCTGCAAACGTACCTGCCTGTCATGGTTTGAGCCCAGAGAGCAACTGAGCACCACGTAGCCATTTGCTCACCCCTTCCCCGCCAGTGCTAGAAAGGAGAAAAATTAATCAAAAAGCTCAGGAATCGAGATAAGGACAGGGAGGGGTGGCTCACCCATTGACGATCACAAGCAAAAGACAGGCTAGTTAGTGGAATAAAAAAAGAAGACGTCACTTTAATTCAAAACACTAACAACAATGACACTTAACAGACAGAATGGGACAGTGAGAAGCGTTACCATATCTTAAAAACACCTTCCCCCACCCCTCCCTTCTTCCCTGTCTCAGTTTTGTTCCTGATATTTCTACCTTCTCTCTCCAGCAGTGCAGGGGCAGGGGATGGGAGGTGCAGTCAGTCCGCCGCTTCTCCCTCCAAGGTGGGGGGAAGCACTCTTCTGCACTCTTCCCCCTGCTCCATGTGGTGTCCCTCTCATGGCAGACAGTCCTCCACAAACTCTCTCCACTGTGAGTTCTCCCCATGGATGCATTCTGCTCGAGATGCTCTCGCGTGGGTCACCTCCACCCGTTGCAGTCCTCCCAGCACCGAGCTACAACAGCGGGGGCTGCTTCTTCCCACAGAGTCCCTGGGGTCCTCCACAGGTCACAGGCAAATTTCTGCTCCTCCGGTGACCTCCATGGGTGGCAGGGGGGCGGCCCTGATGTCACCACAGGATGCAGGGGGTCTCTGCTCCAGCACACCTCCCTCCCCCTTCCTCCTCCTTCCTTCCACTGACCTCGATGTTCTCATAGGTGTCCTTCTCGTAACTTGTCCTCAAGGTTCCAACCCCCTCTCAGGTTCCCCTTCTTAAATATGTTATCACAGAGGCGCAGCCACCATCACTAATTGGCTCGGCCTTGGCCAGAGGTGGGTCTGACTTGGAGCCAGGGGAGCTTCGAGAAGCTTGTCACAGGGGCCACCGCTGTAGCCCCCTCCCCTGCTACCAAAAACCCCACCACACAAACCCAGCACACTGCTGTAAGATTGTACAGCTTATCTCTCAGGTTTGGGGTTTTTTTTATACTTTTGTCTTTGCAGTTCAAACTTATATCAGCCAGGAAAACTATGGTTTGTATTTAATATTGTGGAGTTCCCTGCCTGTCCCGCTAGACCAGTCTCACGGAAAGGAGTATGTACAGGGTGGCTTGCTGAATTAGTTGCTCCTCTACTGCACCCCAATAAAAACACTCTGGACACAAAAGGAGGAAGCTCTTCCACTGAAAAGGTATGATTACATCTAAACTCCTTAACTGTTAAATTTGTGCATGTTTGAAACAACTGCAGGTTTCTTTGGTCACTGCTCTGATGTAATGCAGGTGTTTTGGCAGTATACACTTTCCTTTTGCAGTTTTACTCTACTTGTAATTTTACCCTTCCCTCTGTAACATATCTAGAACTTCACTGCTAAGTTACTAAACTTATATGGATACCTGAGTTGTGAAACTTCCCATTGCTGAAAGGCCAATGTTGGTTTCCACCCCACTGTGGTCTGAAATGAGTCTTGGAGGATCTTTTCATGGACTAAAGTACTATTGTGCAGTTAAATGGTTATGACTGTTAGTGGTGTAGGAGAGAGGCAGTTGGTTACTTCCAGGAAAGAGTGACAGATAATAGGGGAGAAATCATAAAACTCACTTCTTGTCAGGTCTCGCACAGTTTGCAAAGGCCACGTTATTGAATATGACACAGGGATCAGTCATCTGTGGTATTTCTGATGTGCATCAGAGGTGGTTTGGCATGGTGGAGAAGGTACATTTTTTTTGCCTCTCTTCCTTTCATGGCAGAGAATCTATGTAATTGGTCTCCAAGTTATTAGGTGTAAGCTAATTATTAAAAATTTTGAATTCTACTATATAATTAATATGACAAAAGAACTAAGGCCAGTCTATTCTATATTTGATTAAGAAAAACGGAAGCAAGCATAGAATTTGGTTACAAGAAAACTGCCAGTAATTCAAGGTGTTGGTCTGGCAAAATGGAAAGAAAATGCATACAAGTTATCTTAATTTTTTAACTCAAAAGACAAAGTGATTAATATGTGGATCATACATCTTATTCCAGTATTCACATCTGCTCTGTATTTAAAATATAATTGACTTGCAGTATAGAAAAGATGAAACATGAAAAAGAGGTGGAGTTAAAAAGAAAAAAAGTTATTACAAAATGAGTCTGAATAAAGTTCAGAACTATTTGCATCTGCTGTGCAAGCTAGAATTCAGCATAGATAAATGTGCAGCAATACGCTTAGATTACAGAAATATGTGGAATATCAGTACAAAATAGATGAGTGTGATCTTATGCAAAAATACCTTAGATTAATTGACACTTTACAGTATAAATATGTTTACCATTTGTAGTGTTTTTTAAAGGAATGACCAGTTTGGAACTATTAATTGGGAAAATAACCTCCTAACTCAAGTGTGGTTTGAAGTAGTAAGTATAACAGAAATACAAATATTGCATCCCACCAGCAAGAATTATGCTATTCTTTTATCATCATGAAACCAGAAAAATAATCCTGTTTAACATTGCAGTATCTGTAGTGAATTAAATGATAAGAAATGAGTAGTGCTAAACCACTCGGGTTTACAGAACAAAGTTTAAATAACTCGGTCTAGTGCTTCACTCCTTCCTTAAACTTGAAAGTAAATTCAATTTCTTTCATAATTAATATACAAAATAAATCAGATGTTTGTTTATGACTTTAATGGATGAAGCTCTGCTATGGCTGCTGCTGAATCTTGAATAATTTTTTAAAGAATTAAAAGTAGTAATCTCTTGTTTTCTATACAGTATGTTAGCCATGCCTCAGAGAGTAGTTGTAGAGCTCCTCTCAAAATTATATTTAGACCCCCTTTTAGACACAGAACTGAAGATCAGAATTGGAGTTTATCGGTGGAATGATATAAACAATTTTCCAAGATCTTTGAGCAGTTGTCTGCTTCCCCTCACCCATATGCATTTTTGGAGATCATCTAAAACTTTTATGAAAATTAAGAAAGTATCAGAAGGCTTCAATTCACTATAAACAAATCCTCACTTCCACTGGAATATTTTTAGATGTCCACAATGTAAAAAAAAAAAAAGTTGAGTTGCCTATAATAACAATAAACTAGCTTTACTTCCCTTTGAGTACCAACACCAAACTTCCCATGAATTCTGTAACATCCTCCAAATTTATGCTACAGTCAACTTTCATATTCAGAAACTCATGTTTGTGTGGTTTTCCTCCAGATGGATTAATAGGTTTGTTAATATGGTGTGGTTTTTTTTCAGAAACTCATGAAATTTTATTCTGAATGTGTGACATTAAAAGTAAACTCTGAAGCTTAGGATTTGGAAGGTTGTATGGACACATGCACTATGTAAATATCCTGAAAGTTATAAAAATTTCATGGTATTTTCGCTGCTTAAGAATATTCTTCAGTTGTATTCTATCTAATTTCATTTTAGATATCTATTTTTGCCCGTCCAAACAACACTTTCCACTTACCTGCAGACCCATCTGTCCCATTCATGATGGTTGGTCCAGGAACAGGAATTGCACCATTTATTGGTTTCCTGCAACATAGGTATGTACCAAGTTGTTACCTGGAAAGCAGCCTTTTTATGTTGAAGAAAATACAGCCTCAGGTTTTGAGTACAAATGAAGTTAATCGGGTTTTTTTTTTCCTTCTTTTTACTTTTTGTAGCAGTGGTATGCTGATTAGAAACAGTCTTATTAATTTTAAACAAGTAGTGCTTGTGTATTTATTTGTTTTTCTGAGTAAAACTTACACTTTCATCTGACTGTAGTTAATATTCATAATGGATATATGAAGAGTTGGGTGAATTGCAGAAACAGTAATAAAAAATTAAATCCTTTATTTCTGTGTTGCTACTGGAAGTCCTGTAAGAGGTTGGTAGTTTTTAGAAACAGTGTTGATTGGCTTAAGTTTGGTATTCAAAATCCATTTCCTTCAGAAGTGGCATCTATATTAAAAGCCTTCGCATGATGAATGTCAGGTTTTCTCCCACATTCCCTTATTTCTCTGTGTTTAAACATTTTGATGTTTTAAGATGAGGAGCTTGGCACCTGAACCCTCAGTTGAGCAGTAGTCGTGGGTTTTGTGGGTTTGTATTTGAGGGAATGTAGATCCCTTTTTTCCCCTCTAACTCCAGCAGCATAATTTTACAAGGCAAAGAGGTGTTTGTTCAAAAAGTGACAGATACCACATCACCAATATGTAAAAACATGATTATTTGGAGGAAATGAAGAATGAAAAGAATGGAATATTTGTGTGGGAATGGTTGCAAGTTTTCTAGATAACCAACACATATCATTTCTATGTGACTCATTAGTTCCAGCAAGATAATGGAGTTTCCTGTAACAATTTTTTTAAACCATTTTATTTGAGAGAAAAGTGAAATTTTGACATGATGTTTCTGACTCCGTGCTTCCATTTAGACCAAATCATTATGTACGATCCTTACTCCTTAATTTTAATCCCCAAATGTACCTTTATCTCTCAGAAGTATTTTGCATTTCATTTTAAAGGATTCAAAGCATTTCATAAGCATTTGATCAATGAGAAATGAAATCTCTCTCTCAAAATGTAACTAGAAAGTTGCAGCTAAAAGCCCTCTAAAGTAATACCTTCAGCATTATTTCAAGAAAATGCAATAACTCTTCTGATGATGTGGTAGTAAATAGATTGTTACTTATAAAGTCTAGCAGGTTTCTACAGCTAAATGGAAAGCATGCTAAAACTGCTTTGTGCTGAGTTTTCCCAGGTGTTTTTACAGGGCTTCCAGTGAAGGATAAAGGGTAGCGATCTCCTTATTCAGCAGTCAGGATTGTTTTGTGAGCTGTTTGGAAGTTTCAGTCTTGACTATTCCAATATGAAACTATGGCAAAAAAAAACCCTTTTGAAGTTGATTGATTTTGAGCTTGGCCAAAACTGAGGAGTCAAGAAAATCAAATAAGGAGGGTTTGACTGTGATTTACCTTAAGTCGTTTCACATTTCTGCCAGTCCAGAGGTTTATTAAAGCACTACTTTAAATGAGAATTAGGTTATAGATGTTTTAGATTCTGTACTTGATAAAACAGAATTGCAGGGTTTTTTTTTTTTTTTGGTCTGTTCAGGCAAATGCTCAGAGAAGAACATACAGACTGGGAATTTGGAGAGACATGGCTGTTTTTTGGTTGTCGGCATCAGGATCGAGACTATTTGTTCAAGCAAGTTCACTATTTAGCATTCATTTTGTATTCATGAGGGAATGCTTATCTCTGAGCCATTACTAACAGTTTTTATTGCCTTTCAGAGATGAGCTCAAATGTTTTCTTGAAAATGGCACCTTAACTCATCTTAAGGTTTGTTTCTCAAGAGACTCTTCAACTGCAGAAGTAGCCCCACCTAAATATGTGCAAGATGTCATTAGGCTTTACCCTAAGGAAGTTGCCAGAGTCCTGCTGAAAGAGAGAGGTTACTTCTATGTATGTGGGTGAGTAGAGTGGAGATGGACTGCCTCAGAAAGAAAAAGCAAAGTTAGCAGAAGTTTGAGGTTTAGAAGGACTTAGAGCTGTCTGAAAGGACCAACATGATGCTGAAAGAACCTTCCTGGAGTGCTAGAATTTCATCACTATGTCCATTTTTTTCAATACAGCCTTGAAAGTATAACTTGTTAACCACACAGTTCCACTGATTGCTCTAGTCACTTATTATTTCTTTTCCTTTTCTTAGTATTCAAGTAAGCTATCGGAGGTTTCAAGTTTCTAGAGTTCTCTTGAGAAAATGAGGTATTTGAATACATGTGGTGATAAACAGCACAGCTGTGAGGTAGCAGCAGTCTTCTGCTGCGTTCCAGGCTTGAGTGGGCCAGAATGCCCACTTTTACAGTGGGAAGTTTTATTTTTGAACATTAACTTACCTGGAGGTTTGAGATTTTTAGGAAGTTTGTTGGTAAATGGACAAACTGTCTGAATATAGAGCCCAATGTCAGTACATTCTCCTGCAGGAATAAATGTCAGCTATTTGTGTTAAAAATAGCATTATTCATAAGTGAGGTGGGCTTTTTTTTATATTGGAACCATATGATGATATAATAATGAAAAAATACTTCAGCAGGTCCAGTTCTCCCTAAAAGAAAACAATTACTCTGTGACAGCTCAGCTAGGGTTCCAAAGTGTGGTGTTTTTTTTTTTTTTTGCTGAAAACTTTATAATGTTTGATTAAGAAAAACCCTTGTTACTGTCAAATGGTGCTCAGCTACATGAAAAAACTCAGTGAGAATCTTGCCATACAATATAGAAGCTATATTTTTGTTTGGGATTTTTTTAATGCATCTTTTTCAATATCATTATCAATGCCTCTGAAGCTACTGATAAAAGGAAGAATACATTATTATGCATTTTCCTCCTCTTTTTTTTTTTTTCCCCAGAGATAAGAAGCACATGGCTGATGGTGTAAATGATGCTGTAGTGGACATTTTAAGCATGGAAATGGAAGCTGACAAATTGGAAGCAATGAAAATCCTGGCCATGCTTCGAGAAGCAAAACGATACTTGCAGGATGTTTGGAGCTAAATATTTAGCTTTTCCTGTGCCTTTAACACAAAAGATTTAATTTCACGCATATGCATTTGACTAAAAGTTATTGTCAAAAGTGCTGTCTGTAGTCACCCAAATCTTAAATTTCTCTGTTGACCTTTCAAGCAGGAATATGAAACCTTTCAAATGACAACAAACCAGGCTGCCTTTTGAAGTGCATGGTTTTAATGATGATATGTAATGGACTGTCTCAGTGCCTTGATTCTCTCATTTTAAGATTGGTGTAGTGTAGAAGGTAAAAACTTCTGCACTTGTACAAGTGTAATTGTATGTTTACATTACATCATGTATTTTTTCTATAATGTATAATAAAGAAGCTACAGAGTAAATATGTTACACACTGATCTATGTGTCATCAAATACATTACTGACTTGCCATGGTTTATTTGAAGACTTTCTAGATAGTTCCTGAGACTATTTATGTTTGTTCAGCTTGCACAATGTCAGTAACTACCAAAAGGAATTAATGTTGAGTGTTGCACAGAAAGGTTTCTGCAGAATTTCAACTCTGAAGTTTACTTTGAATACGTAGCTTTTTCATGTTATTGTTACATCATATCTCAAAATTTTGCTACACTCCATGCTAATCCTTATTAGATTTTCCTGCATAATTGTTTTGAAATTATTTTCATTCCTGTTTCTAAAATGTTTGTGGTTAATTTATGAGCAAACTCACCGGTTGAGTTGAATTTGGTTGCTGGAGAAATATTGTTTAGTAAATACTTTCTCAGATTACTAAACTATTTTTTTTTTTAAGTTGAAGACACAGTAAAATGTGGTGTTTTGAAAGCAGTTGCCCTTACATATGACAATTCACTGCAAAAATCAAGTTGAAAGAAAATGGTTTGAAGTATCTTGTCTTCTTTCTAACAAGGACCATTTGGAGTGCAAATAGGTGGAAAAGTGTAAGTCATTCATGCTTCTCTTCAGATCCCTTCTCTCTTCCCTCTGCTTTTTCTAACTTCTAAACATCCATGTTTTCTTCTTGGTTCCCTGTCATACTTAGATCTTTGAAGATAAATACAAAGTATGAGAGTTTTAGACAAAGCAGTTTATTTCCTGGGGAGAATTCTTGTTTTGTTTTGCCTTATGCGTAATCAGAACCACATCACTTATTCCAAGTCTTGTGGTTGTCTAGTAATTATTAGTTAATTGGTAGGTGTAGTGGTTTAGCCCCCGCAGGGGTCTGAGACCACGCGGCCGCTGCCCCTCCCCCACAAAGGGAGTGAAATACAAAGCCCCAAGACTGAAATAAGGAAAGGTTTAATACAACAGTGCAATAGCAACACAACAAACAACAACAATAACAATAACAGTAATAGTGATAGCAATGAACAGAGCAAAATAGCTACCAAATACAGCAGTTTGAAGCACGATGTACAAAACCACGAGTGCACCGCGCTCCACGCCAGGAAAATGTGACCTGCCAGGATGTGACGTCGGCATGGTATCTGAATAACCCGGCTAGAGCTCCCCCCCACTGCTGGGGGAACTTAACCCTATCCTGGTTAAACCAGGACAGTAGGTAAGAAAAAAATATGGAAAAAATATGATGATCAGTTAGAATAAAATTGTGTTCAAAGAAGAAACATTCTAGTGAAGTGCCTGGAATTAAGGTTTTCATATAACCTGTGTAATGATTATTTAAATATCCTTGGAAGAGATCAACTAAGATTTTGTGCAGAAATTCTTCAGCAGAGCGGTTATATCAATCATTGTCAAGTAATCTACAAAAAAAGCTCCATAGAGAGAGATGGCTTACAGTAATTGCAAACAATTAATTTTTTATCTTTGGCACATAAGAAAAAAAGAAGTGCTTCTTTTTGAAAAGTACTCCAATTTTAAACTTTAATGGAAATGACTAAGGTGATACAAACATCAACATTTTGCATCAGCCAATCACCTCTACATGTTTTTAAAAATTGTAAATAAAAGAAAAAGCTACTAGTATTGTAATAGTAAAGATAAGTCATTAACTACCTTCTGTTAACTGGAGTTTGTTTGGAAATAGCACTTATTATATGTGTGTTCTTAGAATTTATGATCTTCAGTGCCACTTGGAAGTTCTTGGACATAACAGGGAAAACAGTGTTTTTCTGACTGCAAGCTGCAGCTTTTCCCAGATCTCTTACAGGTATTCATTTTTGTGTTACATATCACGATACAGAAGTTGCAGTGACCATTTTGGTGATACTACAGGTAATAGCATAGCACCTTTTGGGGTATTAACAGTTGAGTGTCCTTTTCTGATTGTGTGTTTTGCATTTGACAGGGTCTGATGTACAGGTGTTATCCATGCATTTCCCCTCTCCTGTTACTAATTCTCTATAAAACTAAAACACTTGCATTATTTAGTAATGTAGTAAGTCTGTAATGAAGCACATGAGCTTTATTATGATCTCTTAGAACAACAAAAAATAGTTGCAACTTACTCTTAAATTTATAACTGCATGGTGCAAAGCCCAAAGTTCAAACAAAAATAAGCCCAACAAACCACCATGTGTTATCTGAAGGTATTTTTGTGTTCACAGTCAGTGACATTGAATGAGCAGGAAAAGTAGGGAGGAAAGGACTTCTGAGATACAGGAATTATGGAGATGGAGAAGGCTTGCAATAAGAACTATATGTTTTTCTTAATTAAATTGTGTCTATAATTAGTGCTGATTTAGAAAATCATACGGTCTTTTAGAAAAGCATACAGGGGTGGATTTTACTAAAGCTAAGCAGGGGAATTTTTAACATCTTTTAGCTTTCTTTCATTAGAGAAATACCATGTATATGCTTTTCCTCATAATTCCAGAATTGGTTACAGAATTCCTTTGTCATTTGAAAGAAATAGTGAAGGTTCTGTGCTGTTTCTTACGTTTGAGAAGCTTATAGTCTTTATACTGGTAACAAGGACTGGTTGTTATGCTAAAGCTGTTGTTCCAGAGAAGCATTAATGGTGAAGCATTCCTTAAGGCCTGTTTTCATACCGGTTTTTGAATGTTATTTTGAATTTGTGAAATAAGAGTTGAGGTTACAATTTCTCTTCTAATCAAGTTTCAAAAGAGGGTTTACTTCTAAACTCATGCCAGATTTTTTTCGGTTTGCTGTTTCTAAATTCAAGCTGTCTTTACTACACCAGAAAGCAGAAGTAATATTTCCATGTTTCTTGCACCTCTATTTCCTCTCTTTTTCCTTCCCCCATCTATCCCAATTTCTCAGGAAATCTAGAATATTGGCAGGAATGGGATGAATATGCCTTTTTAGCAGTCTCTTGAAGGCATCATGAGAAGTGTCTTCTGAAAAATGACAAGATGAGAGAAATGGCAGAATCACAGAACATGACTAGTGTATCCATTATAAAGATTGAATTCAGCTACTGAATGGCACCTTAGGTGTTGAATGGCACAGAGAGGGGGGAGCGGGGAATGTTACTGTAAGTAAAAGTCCAAGTCTCAAAACAAAATAAGGCAGGGGCTGTGTTGCAAATCATAGAGTTTGTAGGCAATTTGAAAATATTGAAATAGCTTTCTCCCTCTTTCACCATTCCAAGTTATCAGCAACCATGATTTGGAGATGAATCTGACAGCGTTTTACTCAAAAGGAAATGTTTTGTTCTAAGGAAACTTAGGTCACTGAGCTGAAACATTTTGAGGGATTCTCCAAAGTTTGGTTTATTTGGTAAAATTGACTTGGCCTCTGTAAATACTTTCGTTCTGCCCAACACTGTGAGTAGGGGTGTTGGGTTTGTGTATGTGGCGGGGTTTTTGGTAGTGGTGAAGGGGGGCTACAGCGGTGGCCCCTGTGAGAAGCTTTTGAAGCTCCCCAGCTCCAAGTCAGACCCGCCTCTGGCCAAGGCTGAGCCAATTAGGGACAGTGGCTGCACCTCTGTGATAACATATTTAAGAAGGGGAATCTGGGAGGAATAGTGGGAGTTATGAGGAGGAGTTGCGAGGAGGACACTGATGCAAACACCGAGGTCAGTGGAAGGAAGGAGGAGGAGGAGGAGGCGGGGAGGTGTGCTGGAGGAGACTTCCCTGCAGCCCATGGTGAGAGGTCAGGCTGTGCCCCTGCAGCCCATGGAGGTTCATGGTGGAGCAGATGCCCACCTGCAGCCTGTGGAGGACCCCACACTGGAGCAGGTGGCTGCACCCGAAGAAGGCCGGGACTCTGTGGGATGAAGAAGCCCAGCTGTTGTAGTTCGGTGCTGGGAGGACTGCAACACACGGGAGGGATCTATGCTGGAGCAGCTGAGGAAAGGCTGCAGCCCATGGGAAGGACTCACATCAGAGAAAGTTTGTGGAGGACTGTCTCCCGTGAGAGGGGAGCCATGCTGGAGCAGGAGAGGAGCGTGAGGAGTCCTCCCCCTGAGAAGGAAGAAGCAGCAGGACTGACTGCACCCCCTCCGTTCCCTCCCCCCTGTGCCACTGCAGGGGAGGTAGAGAAATTGGGAGCAGAGCTGATCCTGGGAAGAAGAGTAGGGGGAAGGTGTTTCTAACATGTGGTAATACTGCTGAAACAAAGAGCTTCACTCAACAGTCAGAACTGAGTATAACTTAAGCAGGCATTCTTTACTCGCAGTGCTGGGCAGTACTGGGGATCGCTCCACCACAAGTGCCACACTTACTAACAAAACTCTCTGACTAATACACACAAAAAGCATACATATGCATTAGATTTCTTAGAAAAGGCAGTCTTATGCTAATGGGTTCTTAGAATTCATTTACATAGTCTGAGCATGTGTAGTAAAAATAGAGTGAGGGTCTTCTCCCCTCCTTAGGGATCCACAGAGCCTTTCTCACACTGTCCGTTAGTGAACTTTAGGTTTCTTATGTCCATATATGGTTATAGAGTTACTTCATCTGTCCTTCAGCTCCTGTTTGTTCCAAGGAGGTTAGTTTAGATCAGCTTTCAGTCACTTATCTTGACACTGGCGTCTTCTTCGGCACTTGTGTTCTTTAGGTTCCTGCTATTAGGGATGTACTCAGGGAGTTTTTTCAGACTGTCCAAGGTCTGTCTTATCTTTACTAGGCAAGGAGTTAAAGGTTTTAAAACATCTTATTAGTGGGTAACTGGGTAACGACTACAGAGGGGAGTTAGGAAAAAGTGTAAATGAAATTATATACATTAAAGTAAAATACAGGAAAAATACAAGAAAAATAAAAGCTAGTAAAATACCAGTGATGTCTAACATTAAAACTAAATGTCTTATATTACAGGTCCCTGTACATTAGCAATTTCAAGTATACTTGTAGCAACTTCCCTTCACTACTCATTGTCCTACTTTGTTTCTTAAGTGTTGTTAGTGTGTTTGAATTAAATTGATGTTCTTTTTCTTCCCAAGCAAATCTGTCTTTTGCCTCTGACCGTAATGGGTGGGTCATCCCTCCCTGTCCTTGTCTTGGTCTCCAAGCCTTTTGCTTTATTTTCTCCTTCCTATTCCTGAGAGGGAAGGGGCGAGTGAGTGACTGCATGGTGCTCACTTGCCCTCTGGGCTGAAACCATGATAGTAGGATAGGAAAAGACTTAAACCAAAAAAAAAAAAAAAAAAAAAGAAAACACTCAAAAACCCACAACCCTTGGCTGGTTAACTTTTCTTTTTAGTTCAAAGGAACTGGGCAATTTCAAATTGTGTGCTGTGCTTGTTGAACCTATTTCAGACATAAGCCTTATCCCATTTTTGATTGCTCCTGGGGAACATGTACTGTATTGCTGTCTGCTTGTTTCCTTTGGAAGTTAAGCCCCAAGACCACTGTTCTTGCGTTAACTGTATTCCAGTTTTACTTTGGAACTAGAAATGGGGAAAAGAGTATTAGCTTAAGCAAAAGCGAGTCTAGTAAGTCTTGCCAGTAATGTAATTAGGAATCATGCTGATAAGTCCCTTTCTGTCTTTGGTGCTTCTGTTATTCTATCTGAGCACTTGTCAGCTATGTACATGATCCTAACAGCTACTGCTCTGCACTGCTGTTAGATAAACTTACCTTCATTTTATACAAAGAGAAACCTGGGCAAGAAAAGGCTACTGAATTGCCCAGAGTAAAGAAGGAAATGAACAGAGACTTGATCTGCCATTTCTGCAAGTGCCATGCTACTGATTAGCTCATAGAGCCATCTTTCTCATGCATTTCTTCAATAATTGTACTGTGAGATCACAGAAAATGTAGTTACTCTCCAAAAATTCAGAGGTGTTTTGTAATAATAAGTTTGAGTAACTTTTTGTACAGTGGGATGGAAAATCTAAGCCTCGGACTTTGCGGGAAGAGGTAGGTCCAGCTGCGCTCTACACAAATTCTGTCCAGGGATCAGTGTGTCAGAGGTGCCCACAACGGGTGCGTGAGGGTACGTGTGTCAGTGTGGGATTGGCAGTGAGTATCAAGCCACGCTGACCAGCAAGTAGGGTAAGTGTCTTGTGAGACAGGTACGTGGGTGTGTGTGTGCCTCTTGTGAGACAGCTGGAGAGACCAAGAGGTTCAGGCCAACTGCTGGAGAGACCAGGAGGTCTGGAGGTCAACTGAGGCCTGTTTGCGTGTGTGTGTGCCTGTGAATGAGGCAACTGGGGAGAGCAGGGATTCAGGGCCAGCTACTGGGTGGACTGCATGTCTAAGCCCAGCTACCAGTGGGATCCACAGTGTACGTGTCTGTTGGTGTTGGTGGGATCCACTTTGTCCATATGTATGTATATATTTCCCACTAATGACCTTTAGTCTGGTCAGCTAGAGAGAGGGACAACTGCTGGTTGGACCTGGGATCACTCCCAGTTCAGATCAGGGCCTGATGCAGACTGGTGTGTATGTGTGTACCAGGGAATGTTCTTGCCCTTAAATGTCATCCCTGAAAGAAGACACATTTAAATGTATTTTTAAATAAAACCACAAGCCTATATTTGCCAAAGCTTAGTGGGGTTGTTTTCTTGTTTTTTTCTTTTTTTAATGTTTCATCACCTGGTATTTAGTGCATCCTGTGTAACTGAAGATGAGGCCACATGTGGGAATGTGTATATTTTTCTACATGTGAAGCCACACACAGATTTTGTAGCAGAGGTCTTGTGCCTGCTCCCCCCCACCCCAGTTTCACAAATGACTGCACAAGTGTATAGGGCTAAGCAGAATTTCAGTGAAGTCATGAGCCATTTCTTACTCCCCTGACACCCTTTTTACTCTCCATCTGCTCTCAGTGTAGCTGTATGGCTGGTGATTAACACATTAGCTGATGCCACCATCTCTTCAAGTCACTATGAGGTGGTTAGTTAAAATGCCTTTTTTTTTAACTCTGCCTGTGCCAGTCACACCAGATATCTCAGTGGCCAGTGTCAGACATGGCAGTACCTCATGCCCTTGTGCAAGTTCCAGACTGGAGGTCTCTGAAGCCCAGGTACTGCCTGGCTTATAGTTGAGAACATGCTGAAGTCACGTTGTGGGGTTTTGTTTGTCTGTTTGCTTTGTCTTTTGACAAGGTGTATTTTTTATTGTTACTGTCGGCTGCATCTTCTGTTCCATGTTAGCTTCAGATATGTCCTGCTCTTAGGGAGACTCATGGGACAGAAGGATTGTTCTCTTCCTTGCCCAACAGAAATATCTGTGCAGCAGGGGATTTCTTCTGGTGAAAGTGTCTCCCTCACTTCATTCTTCTGTAATGATTTTAATTTATTTTTCTTGTGCTTTCAGTTTTGTTTTGGTTTTTTTTTTTAGTAGAACCCAGCAGTGATAATTAGTTTCTGTTAAGGCTTTTAAGAGCATTTACCAGGCAGGTTATATTGTTCAGTTTTTATTCAGCTGGTTAGATGTGATCAAGACAGTGAAAATGTTACTATTCCAATATATTCAATGAAAAAAAAATTCCATTTCTGCTTGTTATATGTTCTTCAGTTTCCTGTTTGTTCTTTGCGCTCATTTGTATTGCTGCATAGGGCAGGAGATGCATGGAATGTCTGTGCATCTGTGCAGGTTTTATGTGGACTCTTCCATTAACCAGGGAGTTACTGTTGTAAATACTCTAAAAATCCTAACTTTTTTTAAACCATCCCTGAATGTTATGTAAATACTTCTCCAGCAGTTATATTTTATGCTGCCTGATAGCAATTACTGTTACTAGACAAAGATGTGTTGCCACATAAACCATACAGAAAATATACACTGCCTGTTTTATCTAAGTGTTATTGTGTAGCCTTGCTAATGCTGCTTCCCGGGTGATAGTATTTCTGTGCTAAGGATAGAAATATTTTGTTGGGTTCCATGCTTGGCTAAGGTAGTGTCCATGGTGGATATGATATCAGATGCCTATACCTGAAGACTTTGTGCTTTTTAAAACCTTTGTCAGCACCGTGCCATAGATAATTTAAAACATATCTGATTCACAAATCCTCTACTTGAATGGACAAATTCAGCTGCAGCTGTGTATAGTGCTGAATTCCACTTAAATAACCATTTATACTCAGTCCATTATTCTGCAGGTGATTTTTTTTTTCTTAAAGAAGAATAAAAGAACACTTAGAACAAGGAGATACAAAATGACCTGCCTGAAGGTCAGTTTTGAGCTTTGCAGTTCACATGAAGTCATATGCTTGCAACTTTTATTTTCTATAATGTAAATGGATATTCTCATTGCATATTTATGCATTTAGCAGTTTGGTGTGTTGATGGTCTTGTACAACCAATTTATTAGTGTCTCAGTTTCACTGTATATCCGTTGTATAAAAGTGACTTTTTTTTTTTTTTTTTTTTGAGTAGCTCTGTCATCCAGTGTCTCAACCTGACAGCTTCAGATTTTTTCCTGCTTTTCAAATGGAAACTTTATACCTCCATCTCTGGATCCGTTTCACTCCAGTTATGCTTCCTCTGAGTTGAGAAGATCAAAACTGAATCCAATAGTTCAGTTTCAGACATGACAGTGATTATATAATAAATGACAACAGAATATTTTCAGTATTATTTTCTGTTCTGTTCTGGTTTTTGGGGTGTGATGGAGGAATAAAAATGGGAGAGTCACTGCATGCCTGCTGGTGATTATAGGAAGAATATTACATCACTGAAAGTTACGGTCTACAAGCCCTGGTCAGTTATGGTGAATTGAGAGATGAATCTACATTGGCAGAAGGGTACGAGCAATTGATCTGAATTTGAAAATTGAGCTAGTTGATGCAATGGTTTAATATAAGAGCTATAGACTATTTTAATGACTCTTGAAAGTCTGCTCTACAGTTGTAGAAAATGTGTCAATATAAAAAAACTGCTCAGTATTATTAGAGTTGCCTATCATAAAGAAAATGCTTTTAAATTGATGGCAAAAGTAGTATGTCCATTTGTTTAGTCTCAAAACCCTATTCAAATATGTTTCATATCAAAAAAATGGAGTTTTATACAAATGCAAATTACAGTCTTGAAAAGTTGATTCAGCACCACTACAAATTACATTCACTTCCATTAGCATTTGAATAAATGATCCACTTCTGGTGGAAAAGGTTTGTCACATTGACAAAGAACTCAAAGACAATTGTGCTTATTAAAAAAGAAAGGGTTCTACAGTTCGTTTGAAAACAGCAGTTTTGTAAGGCTCCATCAGTCAGGAATATTAATTTCTAATCTGCTTTTAACCATATTGCTTAGATGATCAATTGATTTTCCTTAACTTTTTTTTTTTTTTTTTTTTTTTAAATGCAATGTATTGTAACTTGCTAGAAGATCAGCAGGACCGTTTCCTGTACTTTCTCCTCTATGGTGGGACAATAGCATTTTTTAATTGTTTTTCAGGGGTTGTGAGAAAATGGTGTCAATTGCTCTTGATTTATGAACGTCACCAAACCAAAGCAGAATTATGGGGCTATGACTACTCAGTATTTTTGGGCAGGGCCAGATGTTGAAATAGGCACTTGTGTGTACGTGTATCTCTTTCTGTGTGTTCGTATAAACTACTCTGCCTCCCAGTTAGATGCCAGCTCCCTAATTATGGTTCTTCCAGGCCACTACTTCTTGAGACTAAGATAATAGTGCACTCTTTTTCTTTTGGTGGGGCTAGGTTCCTATAGAATAAGCCATTCTTTATGTCACCAGCACTTCTTTTCGTTTTCTGTAAAGATGAGAAAGGAGCAGTTACATGAGCTACTGAAACTGCAGTCAGATAAACAGCTTGTGGCTTTTGGAAGACACTGTTTTCAAGGCAGAATTTCTTTCCCTTTTTCATGCTACAGTTCCTGAACATGCTGGCAGGGGGTGACATTGATGCCAATGGAGGCTTCAAAGGCACAGCTTGGTGGCAGTAAATTTTTAGGTTTTCTTTGCCTAAGAACAGCTGGAGCAAAGACAGATAGGAGGGGAGAAAGGGATCCTGTAACATTTTTTAAATAAATGGTTGTATGTCCAAGAATTTCATGCAAGTTGGTTTTAAAAACATCTGTTCCTAGGAGAAGCAGAACACACTGATATTTTTTAAAGTTATTTTTGTAAAAGTCTCAAACAAAAAGCTAATTCCTAAGTAGAAATGGCTATATTTCTTTACCAATAGGCAAGTTTGTTAAGGCTCTTACAGCTTTCCACAAGGAGAGTATTGCATTTTAAGGTAAATGGAAACATTTTTCATGTTTGTAAAACTTCCTGCAAAAGTCAATTCATAGGAAATGGGAACAATAATTCTTTCAGCAATTTGTAGTTGTTTTGCTTTTTCTTTTTTAATGGGCTGTGTAAAACATCTTTGTTTTCTTCATACACATGCATGTATATTTCTAAATATATATATATATCTATGTGTTGCCAAGATCTCAATTTAGTTTTTGTCCTTGCTTTACAGATAAGACATATTTTGAAATATCTGTCTGGATAACTGTGTCCTTCAGTTTACACAGCTGTATTTTACTGTTAAAATATATGTAGACCTTTATTCAGAAAATGTCAAATGAACACTTTCAAGAAAAAAATAGCCACCAGGTAGTTCCTTCTATTCATTTAGTTCTGTCAGAAGAATATAGGGTTTTCCTTACTTTCTCATTTTGCAGAGAGAAAGAACCTTATGAGTGCACAAATGGTAAATAAAAAGGAGGGCATAAATCTGTAAACTGCTGTACAGGTGTGGTAGAAATATTTATTTCCCTCATTCATTGTTATAGTGCCTATAGCTTTCAAAGACACAAAGAAACACAACTGATCTAGTTCATATTAATCCCACTAACTGTAAAGGCTTTTGTAGAGTTGCATATTACCAACTGACATTGCTGTCAAAATATAGAGGAATGAGAGAATCTGTGTATTTTTTAAACAGGTTATTGTCCAATGTTTCTATCTATGTATTCAACATGTAGATTGTGAGACTACTCTAGATTATCTTTGAAAGGTCGTGATGACCAGGAGAGGCTCCTGAGGGCTGGAGGAAAGCAAATGTCACTCCTATCTTCAAGATGGACCAGAAGGAAGATCTGAATACAGGCTGGTTATCTTCACCTTGGTACCTAGAAAGGCGACAGAGCAAATCCTCCTGGAAACCATTTCTAAGGGTAAAATGGTACCTGAATTAGTCATAATGGATAATGAGTAAATAGTGCCTGATCAATGTGGTAGCTTTCTAAAATAAGAAGACTGGCTTGCTGGATCAGGGCAGAGCAGTGGATGTCATTTGATGTCAGTTGTAGAGAGGCTTTCAACACTTTTACAGATTAAATATGGACTAAAGAAGTGAACACTGAGGTGGATTGAAGACTGGCTGAATGGCTGGTCTCCAGTGGTTGTGATTAGCTCAGCTGGATGCCAGTCACTAGTGGTGTGCCCTGAGGGACAATACTGGGTCCAGTCCTGTTTAACATCTTCATTAATGACCTGGACAATGGGGCAGAGTGCACACCTAGCAAGTTGGCAGATGATGCAGATATTGGCAGGTGATTGCAGTAGTGGTCAATAGACGAGTGTACTGCCTTTTAGAGGGACCCTGATGGGCTGGAGCACAGACCCAACAGGAATCTCACTTGCAAAAGACCTTTGCAAGTGCTTGTCTTCAGCTTGACTGCTGGCAGCTCTTTTATATGGAGTGTAGTTTCCCCCAGATAGAAAGCTTCTGACTTGAGCTTCAGCCAATGAAAAGATATTCCCCAAGGAAACCTGCAAATGAAGAGGGTGTCCTGTAGAGGTTACTCAAAGCTTGCACATTAGGGAGTCTGAGGTGTTCTTTGATGCCTCTGATATCTACAGCTTTATGTGATGGTCTATGGTGTACATTTTGTTTTCCTGACACTTAATGCTTTCTGAAATGTTCACTGTTACACATATTTGGAAGGGGTGTGTTGGGGGAGAAGATTTCATGGACCACTGTTGCAGTCTATCCAGTAGAGGCATTTCCCTTTCCTGATGTTTGCATTAAAAACGATCACATTTGTTTCCTAATAAAACTTTATGTTGAAGTTCAACAGTACTTTTCCATTATAAGATTTTCAGCAGCATCTTAAGCACTGGTATGTGACTACATTTGTTTTGTGTTCTTGCTTTGTCTTGGGCCAAATCCAGATTAATCTCTTAAAAGAAAATATTCAAGACGTGGTATGAACTTCTGCAATTCAGTACATCTGGGCAAGTTTGTCCTCAAAAGGGCTAAATTAAAAACAAACTGGTTGACTTACTGTGAGTGAGGCTGCAAAAAAGGGTGCATACAGGCTTTTTTAGACTAGATATTAGGAAGCATTTCTTTACAGAATGGGTTGTTAGGCGTTGGAATGGGCTGCCCAGGGAGGTGGTGGAGTCCCCATCCCTGGAGGTGTTTAAGAGGCGGGTTGACATAGCGCTGAGGGATATGGTGTAGTTGGGAACTGTCAGTGCTAGGTTAACGGTTGGACTAGATGATCTTCAAGGTCCTTTCCAACCTAGATGATTCTGTGATTCAGTAAGAGAAAGAATATATATGCCAGCTGGCCTAAAAAAACAAATTTTGTTTTATATTTTTATTATTGGGCTTGTGCAAAGAATGATTGCATTACTAGTTTTTTGAGTCATGCGTTGACCTCTGCAGTGCTGAAGGATAGGCAGCTTTGATCTGGACAGAGATCCAGGCAATTGTGAGTTTCAAATGATTACTTACAATTCAATTTCTAATGCATCTGAAGAGGATAGTTAATACCTACTTGTAATGTTGATGTGCAGGGTAGACAACTCTGAAAGTTTCAAGTAGAAAGTACGTGTTAATATAAGGTTAAGCCTACCAGGGCTGACCCACAGTGCTGTAGTTTGAAATAAGGGACTCACAGATTATGATTGCATGCACTTCTCTCAATGAGGGACTCTGCAAATTCTTGTATTTATGACCTGGTGATGGCTGAATAGTAAAGTTTCACTGTTTCACAAGTTATTTGGCATCATCTTGTATGTGCAGCATGACAATCCATGCTTTATCATATATGATAACATAGCAGTTAAATTACTGTTAGAATTTCTGGTTCATTTTGTCAAAGATCTCCATTGAATTCTTACTGCCCTTGCTGATGAATTATGGTTACTTGGGGCAACACAGTTGCTTTAAATTATTTTCTCATTAAAATCCATAAAATCTCCAAAAATATATAATTCGTGTTAAATAACTAGTTTTCAGATTCTGTGTAGCTCTGAGTACAAAAGTGAACCACTGTAAATCAAGGTGTTTCAAATATCTTATAGCATTATGCACATTTTAATTTAACAGTTTATCTTGTGTCATGTAATCCTCCATCATCAGATTACACAAAACACCTCCTTGCCTCTTAATTCTTGTATAATACGTTAGTGTCAACTCACACTGTTAATTGTATGGAAAAGCTTGACTAAAGAGGTCTTTTTCTGTAATGTAACCATGTGTAATCTTTGAAAAGGTTTATCTAATTTCTCTTCTGTTTTCTTGTTTTCTTTCTTGTTTCTTTGTCATTGCACCTTCACATCTACACTTCTGTCATCTGCTCATCCTCTTTTGCAGATGCATGTGTTCCTCTGATAACCTCTTCTCTCTCATCCACACATACTTGTGGCTGCATTTCTCATGCTAGAAGGTATCCTACTGGCAGTTTGAATATTTGCATTTGAACATATCTACTTCCAAAGGTGATTCTGCCTTCCTGAAGGTATCTCATGTTTTCCATGTATTTTTGTATTTCATGGCAGTAATTCCAATGGCAGCATCTAAGCTTGAATTCTGTTGTTGGTTTTTTTTTTTTTTTTCTTTTCCTCATAGAGATCTCAGACTTCTGTTGCAATAAAACATAAAGAAGCACGTAGAAATGGCTGAAAGCCAGGACTCAGTAATGGAAGAACTTGTTCTTCCTCTTGCTGTGTATTTCAGAAATTACTGCTATAAACCCCCCCTTTTTAATAGGAAAAATACTTTATTTGTCTCTTAATGAATCGATTCTGAACTCTGAGTCTCTGAACTCATACCAGGGCATTTCTGCAGATTCTGGGTCGTTCTCTACAGAGGAGATGTCCTTTTTTTTTTTTTTTTCTCTGACAGACCATTCAGAATAGAGAAAGAGATGGAAATATTACTGTTTTCTCTAGCACTGATACTGGTGAACTCCTAGTGAATGTGATGTAGATAGCCATGTCATGTTTCAGGTTTATTTAATTCAAGGTTCAAAAATCTCCTGTCAAGGGAAACCAAAAATATACACGCATAATATACAAGCCTCCAGCACTGGTTGTGTGAGAGATGACAGAAGAAGAGTGTGCATCCTCTTTTTCCTGTTCTTATCATCACCAGGCAGGGTATCTGTGTGAAATCAGCCCCATTGATGCAAATAAGCATCAATGATCAGTGTAGCATACACAGATTTCTGTTGCTGTGAATCTGCCCATGGCATATGCATCAGCCTTTTTTTGAGAAAGGAGGAGAAGGATCATTAAAGTGGGAATAATGTTTCTGAAGTATTCAGAAAGTATTCAGAAAGTTTCTGAAGTATTCAGTATTCATGAGTATTAGTTTTCAGTATACTTGGTTTTCATTCTCCGGTTTTTGTCTCTCTGTTGCATGCTGGGGTTGAGATTTCTTGACAGGGCGCCTGTGATTCATTGCTTGCATCATTCAGAGTAAACACAGTGGCTTTCCTGAGACAGACTGCCCAGTTTATCTCTGCTAGCAAACTGTAGTAGAAGAATACAATAAAGGCAGTTCTGCCACAGGTGGGCTTGCTTTCTGAGGAGGCAGAGGATGCTTGCACTACTATCAGCTGCTGGGGACTCTGCTGTCTTTCAGTCAGCTTTAATCTGCAGTTGAAGTTAGATAAAAATTCCACCAAAGTCAGCAATATGGGAAATGTGCTGAACTAACACAGTCAATCACCTCCTTTGAAGGATGAGTACTTCCTGGCCAACTTATGTTCCTGGTGAGCTAGTGTTTTGGAGAGTGGTGTGCGCATCTGCCTTCAGTGAATTCTGTGACCTCTCCAGGAGAGTAAGTGTGTCCTGCAGTGTGTCCCCATGTTGCATGCTACTGAATATATCAACAGTAGCCTCCTGTGCTCCTTAAACACTCTTGCCCTGTTACATGAAGACTACATCACCAGTTGCTCATTGCCAAGGCGCTGGGCAACTGCAGTGCCAGAGAATACATTTGGATGGTGTTTATAATACCTACCTTCTTTAGGTGGGGAAGAATGAAAAGGGCTTTGGGAATGTCAGTCTGGGTGATGTTAAAAGAAGTGGTCTGACATCTTGTAGAAAGAAAAAACTAAGGATAGCACAGATTTACTAGTGAAAAAAATGTCTAATTGCTTCAGAGGAAACTGTTACTCTAATTAAAATAAGACAAAATATGATGTTATATCAGAAGTGAACAGGGATGGAACTTCTGAGCAAATGATACTGTCAATCAGCAGAAATCTACTTGGGCATCCATATGGAGTTCTTATGTCCTAAATTAGAGGCTGTGGGTAAATGGCACAACCTCTCTGTAACCCAAGTCTTTTTGTGAAATCATCAGTGAAAACATCATAATGTTAAGGGTGAAGCATAAAAACAATCCATTGTGTCTTTATTTCAGATGATCAAACATGTTATTTGCAGTGTCCATTCCTCATTGTGTCACACTGAATAATTATTGCTGTGATCTATTGTCGCCTGTTGTTTGTGTTCTAGTCGAGCCAATACCTGACATCCCATTTCTGCAAAGTTTTACATTCAGTCTGTTCCACTTACCTGCTATTGCCTATATTGTCCCCTACTCTCTTCCTACAGTTTTATTTCTACCTACTGGATCGGAGAAAGAATGCAAGAGCTGTAGCTAGTTTTACTCTTTTGATTTTTGTGGCTCTATTCTTTGTACTATTTCTGCTCATGTGGACATCCTCAATAGAATTGGTACCATACAAACAGAGAGACAACCAGAGAGAACGCACATAAAGCGATAGCTATTGTGATGACCTTTGTAAGGAGAGTTGAAAGTATCATAGCAATGTTCAGAAGTAAATAAAAGATCACTTGTAAAGAAAACAGTAGGAGAGAAAGCAAAATGAGGCTGTCCATTGATTTAAGTTCAGAACAATTTTAGAAGAGCTGAAAATGATTGCAAAGGCTAGAGACTGTTTAACAAATTTAACCTCAAGCACTTCTATTTATCATTTTTGGCTGGTAGAATTAGCTTCAGTTCAGAAGCAATGACAGATAGACTTCTTGATTTATGATATATTTTGGCTGAGATCTGAAATAACCTCTTAAACCCCTTGTAGCAGAAATCTTTTGTATTGACCCATGGGAGGACTGTTCTCCAACAGAAGGTAAGGCAAATTCCTAGTGTAGCCACAAAGTCACATCTTACAAAAGAGATTCATCAATCTTGATGCTCTGTTTAATTTTCTTTTTAAGAGATACAATCTTTTGTAGTGAAACTGCTGTTAATAGGATGTCAAAAAAAACCTAACAAAAAACACCAAGGAGTTTGAAGATGTTTTTAAAGTAGCAACTTGTTTTTCAAAACTGGTGTTTTTGTTCCAAGCTTGGATCTATGCTTCTTAGTATGGCTTAACTCGTGTGTAAATTTTAGGCAACTATAATGACTAAGAAGCTGAGAAGTGAGAGTTTGGGACCTGGAATTCTGGGCCTGGCTGGGCTTTAGTTTAGGGAAACCTTTATAAACATTGGTACTTCTGCTCTCCCAAAGATAGACACGTATCAATTGGCTGGATTTTTCAAGCAGGCTTAATTGTTTACACTTCTGATTGTTTTGGATGCATTTAGAAAATTGACACTGTCCTTTGCATTTTAGCATTTAAGTTTATTTTGTTATCTTTTATTCTCTTTCCTTTCCCACCCACTCTTTTGCATTTCTTTGTTCTGGTATTTAAATATGTGTTAGATTTGTTTTTGAGCAAGAACAAACAGCAAAGGAGTATTTTAGAAACATCACCCATTCATGTAGGAATGTTATTAAGAAAGCCAAAGGTCATCAGGAGTTAACACTTGTGAGGGATGGTGAGGTCATCAAAACCCCCTAGATTAGTAACAAAAGGCTGAGCAAAGAAAACATGGCCCATTGCTGAGTGGGGCAGGTGCTCTGGTGCCATTTGAAACATCGAAGGTTGAGATAACTCAGTTGCTGCTTTGCCTCAGTCTTCACCAAAAAGGCCTTGCAGGTCTCTGTCCTTAAAGAGAAGGAACTACCAGCAGTGGATGTGGATCAGGTCAGGAATTACTTGAAAGAGCTCAACTCATCCAAGTCCAGAGCACTGGACAGGCTGCATCCAAAAGTGCTGAGAGAACTGGCTGATGTATGTCATAGTGAGGCTGCTCTCTATCATCTTTGACATGCTGAGGAGACTGGGGAAGATCCCCAATGACTCAAGGAAAGAAAATATTGCACCAGCTTCAATAAAAACTAGAAGAACAGTTAAAGGAGTGACAGACTGCTTAGCCTCTCTTTGTTATCTGGAAAAATCATGGCACAAGTCTTCTTGGAATACATTTCTGGGCAGAAGTTGACCTGGAAATTCAAAATGAATTTAACAAAGCTAGATCATGCCTCACCAATGTGAGTTCCTTCTAGAATAACATGGCTGGATTTGTAGATAAGGAGAGAGCAGTAGATGGCATTTACCTGAACTTTAGCAAGACTTTTGTCACTGTTGTCCATGCTATTTCTGTATCTGAGTGTTATGGGTAGACCCTTGTCAGCAGCTAATCACCACACAATCTCTTGGTCACAGCCCCCTCCTCCCCCCAGCAGGGTGGGAGAGAGAATAGGAAGAGCAGAAGTGAAAAAACTCATCAGTCAAGATAAAGACAGTTTAATTAGTGAAGGAAAGAAGTTGGGGAAAAAAAACCCCACACCACAGTGATGCAAAGGCAATCACTCACCACCTCCCACCAGCAGACCAATGCTCAGTCAGTCTCTGAGCAGCAGCAGCCTTGGAAGTGTGAGTGCCTAGAGAGCAGCTCTGCAGAAGACCTGAGGGTCTTGGTAGACCCAAGCTAAATACAAGATAGCAGTGTGCCCGAGCAGCAAAGAAGGCCCAACAACATCCTGGGTTGTGTTAGCAGTCAGTAGCCTGAGGGAAGCAGCTATTGCCCTTTACTTAACACTTGTAAGACCACAACTAGAATACTGTATCCAGTTTTGACCCCTCAATACAGGAAAGACTGTATTAGGGGCACCTAGTAGCAGCTGTCTGATGCTTATGACTCAGCAAAAGATGGGACTAAAAGTTTCAAGTGGAGTTGCATAATGGGAGGACAAGACAAGGGGCATAAGTTAAAACATGCAAGGTTCAGGAAGAATATAAGGAAAGTTTTTTTTTCGCTATGAGGAGTGTCATGAGGTGGATCAGTTTGCCCAGAGCAGCTGTACAGTCTCCATCCTTGGTTTATTTCGTTTGGACTGGATAAAGACCTGACCTGTAGCTGACCCTGCTTTGACCTGGAAGTTTGACTAGAAATCTTCTGAGATCCTTTCCAATTCAAATTATCCTATAGACACAGTATAAGCTGCAGTGTCAAAATTAATCTTTAGGTCTAAATACTTCAGGCAGCCACCTGAAGTAAGGACACTCTCTTTCACTATAGGTGTGTTGAAGTATGCAGCATAATGGGAGCCAACCTTGCAGCCATATCAGTTTAGCATGGCATATTACAAAGCCAAAGAGTTTTTAGGAACTTTAGCTGCCAGGAGATACTGTTTCACAAGTGGCAAGACACAACTGACCAACTTATCAGTGTTACTGTTCACTCTCTGAAAAGGTCCTCAGTTTGGAGTTCACCTGAAGCTGGGAATTAGAAGAATTGTTTTATCATAATACGTGTGCATGTGAGTATATGCATGTATATGTCTGTTTCCTATGATGATGTATGAATTGGAATGCATTAATAAATCTGCTTCTAGTGATAGTTTGTAATGAAATGTAATATGAGAAAAATACAGCATGATGGAAGTGACTTTGGATCCCTATCAGGATATTAACAGGGTGGAATTAGTTATGGTTTTTCTTTCATTATGAGGAAAACAGTTTGCTGAAGAGGGTGGATGTGCTACTAGCTAAGTCAAGCGTTGTTTCTTCCCAGAATACAATATGTAGGGAATCCCAAAATACCAAAACAAATCAACTTTGATAAAATTTTAGAATACCTCCTGAGTGCCATTAAATAGGCACAGACTATCTGTATCATGTTTGATATATGTTTGCAGGATTGCACTGAGGTAAAACAACCAGGCACAATACCAGTTGTTAGTATAAATAAAACATGTGTACCCACTGCACAAAAGCGATTGAACATTCAGTCTTAAGACTATCTATATTTCTTGCTTTTTTTGGTGAGGGACAATAAAAAGGATTTTGTATGTGTGTTTGTGTTGCTTTGTTTTTTCGAATTCAGTCAGTAAAGTTGCATAGCAGGTTAGGTAAAATCCATCTAATAAATCATTAAGGTAGTATCCTGTAATTTTCTTTAGATGAGGAAGCCAACTTGCCTGATTTTTCAATCTTTTCTTTTCAATTTTCAGGAAACAAAAATGTAAGGAAAAAAATGTGAGGTATGGAATTGAATAAATAACTAATACCTTGTGTTTCCTCTCCGAGCTTCTGCTTATGTTTGTGAGAAGGCAAGCAGCTCTGCGGTGCTGCCATTGCAACAGGCAGTGCTGGAGGCAGGGCTGGTAATCACCCCAGGTCAGGTCTCCAGATCACAAGTAACAAAGAAACGACAATCTGAATATTCATATTGTTTTTGAAGAAAAGTGTCCTCAGATTCGACCTTGGGGAGATGTCTCCTTTATCTCTAAAAGCCAAAAAAATGTAGATTTTATTACTGCCCTTTAGGGTGAGAATTTGAAGCATTTCACTAGGGAAACTGGAAAATACCAACAGCGAAATACCAGATATTCTGTATTTTATTTGACCTCATCTTTTTTTTCTTCTCCTGAGGGAAAAAAGTGATGAACTAAAGAAGTTTCCTGATGATGTGAATTCTTCCACTGGTTGGGGCTGAATGATGGTATAATTTTCACTTCACATCGGTACTTGCCTGTTAACATTACAAATCCTTTAAGTTTTTGCTCTGGTTCCTGGATAGTAGGAGTCCATTAGGTATAACCATATGAAAATATACATGCAAAAATCAAATCTCTGTGGTATAGAGTGAGTTGGTATTAAGTCTCCAGAGAGCAATCCAGGCTTCAGCATGAGAGGCTTCAGAAGCTGTAGTTAGATTTTCGTTTCACCTGCTTTCCCCCAAGCTGGCCAGGTTGACTGAGAGGCCTCTATCAGAGCAGGCTGTGCTAGTGCATAAAGTTCTCATGAAGCTGCCCAGAGCTTCTTCAGTGTTGAACTAGTCTGCCCTGACCTATCTAAGCTGAATATTTTGTGCACCCTTTCACTTTGCAAGATCATAATTTTCAGTGAGATTACCTGAGATAGAGGGGAAAATAGCCACTCATCAGTCATAAACGTTCATCTGGCAAGCAAAATCCATGGCCATCTCTCCTGTTCCCACACAGGGAGAGAACAAATTTACCCACAATGTCTATTTCCACTTTTTGAGTGATGAAGAAGTTTAGTCTGCATCAGATTGTAGTCTGAATCCTCTTCCCTAGTTTTGAATGGCTATTCTGTCTGTTTATCTTCAATAACATTTTCAGAGCTCTGTCTTTTCTCGTAAAAGGAATTCAGCATTGGAGTCTTTTGCAAGCAAAAATATTAAAAGTAACCATTTGTGGAAGAAGTTTTTACAGAAGAGCATCAGAGTTGTTAGTCCTATTTCTTTGGACATGTGGGAAAATCAGATGCTTTCTGCCTGTGAATAAAAAAAACAAATGAAAAGACTGTTATAGTGGATTCCATCATCTCCTCAGCTATGGTTTTGGATAATACATGAAGAAGCAATTGATGCTGCCAGAAAATCAATAGATAGTTTACAGAGTGAAGTACCTTCTTCAGGAGTATGAACAGTTTGAGAACTGGAAAAGAAAAATCCAGTATTTAAAATGTATTCTAGCTTTATTACCTGTAAATAGATCAGTCTATTTTATTGCTAAGTATAATTGTTAAGACTCATCTTCCTTCAGATACTTAATCCACATAATGATAACAGTTTTGACATATAGCAGAGAGAAGTTTTACACGTGTGTATTCTTTTTGTGAAAGCAACATGCTCACTGAAATGTAAGAAGTTGGGCTGAGAACCTGAATGAAAATTACCCTTAAAACCCAGAAATATTCAAATAATCTAAATTTATTTAAATATGAGTTAGGAAGTTAGGCGTTCTCAATTTTTTACAACAATCTAGATTTGGACGTATTAAGCATAGTTGTTGTGGTAAAGCTTATAAAGCTGCTTTCATTCACATTTAGGATAGGAAACAAACATGCTTAATGTTTGGAAAAAATTAATTTTGAGTTTGGTGAGGGTAAGAATGGCTAAATAGTTGAGTGTGTGTGTATTGAAAAAGAAACAATTGCATACTTTTAAAATATGCCAAAATTAGCTAAAATTCAAAATTTGAGTCTTGGCACTTAACCTGAAAACATCCATCAGCTTTGTATGTATTTATTTGGGGTTTCTTTATTAGTTTTAGTTCTTATGGCAAATGCATAAATAAATGATGTTTTCCCCTTTCTAATTTTCTTGTTATGTTTTTCAGAATCTGAGCCAGCACTGGTTAAATAAGCATTTTGATCTGTTGATGAAATAACGAGAAACACTTTGCACATGGTTGTAATATTAGCAACATAAAACTCAAGTGGATCTGTTTAAAATGTTATGTGCAAAACCTGATAAATTAAGTAATAACATTTCCTATCCATTAAAATATAAAAGCTGCAACTGAATGGGAGATGAACCCAGTCACCTATTATGTTGCAGTGCTATTCTTAAAGCAGTAAATTTTGCTAACTGACCTGAAGCTTCAAACTTTAGAAGACCTCTGTTGATCTCCTTGAATGTTTCCTCAAGTGCTCCATGAAAAGCCTAGAAGCTTCAGGTGTCTTTGAAACAGCTGCCATCACTTTAGTAGTTGTAATGTGAGAAAGGGCCTTTTGGACATTCAGTCATACTGTTCTAGTGAAAAGCTGAGTATGTCATGGAAAGTAACATCTGCAGTTTTCTTTCACTCAGAGGAGCAGTGAACAAATACAAGTGTTAAAGAAAAAGCCCTTCCTGATTCTGATTTTTGCTCTGAGGTCAAGGCTTCCTCTTGAAAGTCTTAAGTTGTTATTTCTTCTAGGAGTTTTTTTCTGCTCAGAATTACTATTTTAAGACTGTATCCTTCATAATAACTTAACCTGATTTCTGGAAGTAAAGGAGAACTCCTGCTCTCTTCTCTTTGGTAAGAGATGTTGACAACTGTGTGTTATATGACAGCTGAATCAGGCTCATTTCCCAGAACAACTCTTCAGGAAATCTTTGGACACAAACAGCTGTAACAAATCTGGTTCCCCGAGTGCATACAGCCTGCTGCTTCTTCCATTTCCATACTAAACATACATATGATAACTCATCCAAAACCACATCTCCCAGTTTTGCATTATCAGACTCATAGCAAGGGATTGATGTGGACTGTGTGCTTTCAACTTGTAATATCTTTCTGATTTTCACAATTTGTACATACTGCAGAGAAACACCAGAACTCAATAAAGTAAATAATAAAACATCTGAGAAGGGAAGTTTTTACAGCTGTGGTTTATGGTGGTACATGAGAAGCTAAAACGTCTTCAAAACCAGTTTTTTGGTGATTACTGCAAAGAGAATGTTACATTTATGTTTGTGATATGGATGGCAGACACTAATTCACAGGAATGGATAGTGGGAATTCTCTCTCATCTATTTACCAAGAATTTACCAGCCATTTTTCTGGATTAAAATTTTGCTATAAACCTGCTGTTCTGTACTGAATCTCAAGTGTGAACTTGCTGCTGTCAGTGATTGTCAGCAGTCTGTACAATAACATTAGTTAGGTTTAGTATTCTGTGTTATCAGCTCTACTGAATCGACAAATCTAATAGATGTTCAGTGTCTGTGCTTGCTGCAGCCACAGATAACCATGCTGTCTCTACTACTCCAGGGGAGAATGCTCCATCACAACATTTCATTCCGTCCATCCAGTATTCTCTGGAACCAGAGAATTTTCCCCCTGCTTTGCTCTTCTAGTGAGCTCTAGGTGCCAACAACTGCTTTGCAAGCCCAGGTCCTCCTGCCTGTGGCTTGTGCCTTCAAGTCTATGCCAGTGGAATGTCCCTGAGCTGCAGAACAACCTTCAATGCTGAGACTCTATGGGCAGAAGCCCTGAAAATGCCCAGCGACATGAAGCTTCCCAGACTTCATAGAAACTTGTCTCCTTTTTGCTAACAATTTGCTTCTCAGGTATTTAAAATGTTACTGGTAATAATCGTTTTGTTTATTTGCAAAAGTTTAACCACATAAACTATTTACTTTAGCATAACATGTTCCCAGGTCCAATTCCATGCCATGCTGCAAACATATTGTAACATGTCTGTTTATCATTTTCAGTCATTTTGTGCAAAGTCTGCATGAAGCAGCCTTTTAGCTTGCAAAGTGACTGAATATGTTTACAATAGAAAAGGGAAATTTAAGTTGAATGGGCTCTCTGGACATTGTTATCAAGTGGAAGGTATTGGCTGATGCCGTCAGGCCTGGGATGACAACTGACATGGGATTCTCGCTTCATTCATCTGGGTGCTCCTTTGCTATCCCACAAAACCATCTTACTTTGTCCCTGCACTGATCCTTCTAAGCGTGAAAGCTTCTCCTCTGTGGTGGCAAAAAAATGCTGTTAATACAGTCATTCTTTAAATTTAAGTGTTTGTTACAAAATCCTGGAGTAACCACTAAATTTTACATATACAGACCAGTATTTTTACTTCCCTCCAGAAGGACAGCTCTCTGCAGGGTCTCAGACTGCAGACCATGCCTGGGGCCCCTTGCTGGGCCTGGGCAGTGGAAGATGGTCTTGAAGCATGCAGGAGATGTGCAGTTGTTGAGGACCTGTGCTGCCAAGTAAGGGAGCTGTGGGAGGCAGTCACAAGAGTGCACAGCATCAGGGATGATGAGAAAGAGATTAACAGGACCTTCTCTGACACTCTGCAGGTTCAAAAGCCCGACTTCCCCACTGCACTGAAGGAGTGGTGGGCAGAGTTTTTGCCTATCAAGTTTGGAAGTGGAGACTCCCAGGATGGCTAAAGCTGGCTGTGACTTCTGGCACCAGGGGAAAGGCTGCTGCTCCATCCACAGGTTTGCAACTACAGGGTAGACTAAGAGCCCTGGTAGCAGACAAGAGGCTGGGACCTCTTATCTAATGAGGCATCCAAATCAGATGAACCACAGACATGCAGCAGCACCAGGAGGAAGGGGCAAGTGGGAGGAATACTCTTTGCTGAGATGAATAGAGGACCCCATGTGCCAACCTGATGTGTCCCCTGGGTCAGTTTGCTGCTTGTCAGGGGCTCAAGTTCAGGAGAGTAGGGAGAGACTCCTGAGGCTTATCCAGTCCTCAGACTATTAATCCTTGCTGCTAAGGAGACCTGGAGAGTATCAAATGTGACTAACTCCATGGCTCGGGGGGTGATGGTCAAGGGCTTGAGGCCCAGATGGTTTTCTCCTTGATACTGTCAGTGGTCCTGTCTGTCTGCTTATTTTGATGCCCTCTGTACACCTGCGCCTTCATTTGAACTGCTGTTTCCTGTTTCACACTGGAGCTTTATCAACATCTTTGTCTTCTTTCTGCACTACAGGTAGATATGTTCAGTTGTGCAGTGTTGGGCTACCAGGCTGTCTAAGTTGCCAGAAGAGATAGTGCTATCTGAGCTTGGGCGTGGTACTGCACAAATGAATCTTGCTCTGCAACAGAGATAATCAGCTCATATTTGCAGTGACATGTCTGGGATATGCTGCTTGGGTGTCTGCAGCTATGCTCTACTGGATCATACAGATATGTTCCTGCTGAAATGATCAGTTTTATCAGATTTGAATTCTTGATGGTTTCCAGTTGGACATACTACTTGAGCACAGGCTAACATTTGCACTTTCTCCCCATGAGAGAGGTCATGATTCCCATGTATATATTTCCAACCTTTCATTTCCCTGTCTAAGAGGCTGCTGTTTCTTCTGCAGTTCTGGGGTATTATATACCATCAGAAATGGGAAATGATGGTGTGAGAGAAGTTTGAAAGCTAGTGGGCAAAGGTCTGTTACAGCCTGATTCTGTGTGGGCAAGTGAAACTACCACTATGAGTAGAGCATCTCAAATGGTGTATTGGATCAGATGCACAGAGAAGTGGTGGAATCTCTGTCATTGGGTATTTTTGAAATATGCCTGAACTGGACCTTGAGTAACCCAATCTAGCTTTGGAAGTTAGCCTCATCTGGAGAAGAGCAAGGGCTTAGATGACAATCAGAGTTTCCTTTCAACCTAAATCCTTCGATGATCCTATGAAATGATCATGTCTAATCACATAAGGCTAAATACAGTTATCTGTATGCATTCATGTGCCCAGGTAAGCAAGAAAATAAGCAAACTGTCCTTCCCACAACTGAGAGAGGAAAAAAAAAGCCATTAACAACAAATAGCAATACTTAATGATAAAGACAGTGTATATGGCTAAGAGATAATGTAAGTATAGAGAGAATATGTACGACTGAGCAGATTTCCTATCAGCTGTCACAACTGCTGTGGGAGAACTGGTCAAGGCTGACTAAGATGACTCTGTCAGAAGTTTCAGGAGTCCAAATCCCACAGTGATGAAGTAAAAAGCACCATGCACAGCACTGCTGTTTTGGGCAACTACAGGAGCTGGTTTTCTTATCAAGTCTTTCTTACTCTTACTTTGAGTCCATTTCCATTATGAGTTACACAGAAATATAGAAATATTGTTCAAAGTCTTTCTTACAGTGTGGTATTGCACCACGCTAGGATGTTTTTTTAAGTTCACCCTTTGGTATTGAAAAGTTTGTGTATTTAAATGTGCACTTTAATTTTGTTCTGTATTTCTCCCAAAGCACAAGGGATTTAGTGAATTCAAGTGATTAACAAATATTGGCAGCCAGGTCTTTGTTTTTTCAGCTTGCATGCCAAGTGTTAGCAGGATTCAATTTAAAATGGTTGAGATAATGATCTCTCTCCTTGTAGCGTGTTACTTTATCTAGCCTGTACAGCCCATTTTTCTCTCAGACAGTCAAGTTACATGCTGTGGAAGCTTTTAAAGCAGATAAATAATAAAATCTAAACACTGACTGATTTCTTCATACCTGTGGCAAATTTAGCTTTGAAAAAATATTCTCAGATTTAAGTGGGTAAGTGCAAATTTTTCATTGCATTTCTGTTGAAAGTATGTATTAACTGGAAAATGGTAGGCTTCATTGGTTTCAAAAGGAAATATACATCATAATTTTGAAATACTCAAACTGAAATGTGAAATCAGTTTGATTTTATGTTATAAAAATAATATAAATTAGTTTGATTTTATATTATAGTTTCATGTAATTCTTTTATATTTGTGGCTACAGTTCAGTAAAATAGTTCATTAATTTTAGTGAGGCTTTTGCTTTAGTGTATAGAGATATCTCACAATATGTTCTTCTCGAACCACTCAAAGGTGTTTACACCAGTGATTCCCTATCCAATACTGTTTTTTTTTTTTTTTTCATCATGAAAGTTAGGTAGCACTGGGAATTCTTTGTTGGAAGACCTCCTTCTCTGGAGGTCTTGTAGTCCAACCTCCTGCTCAGAGCACTCCTACCACCAGCACGACCTCAGGTCAGCTGTGGCACCGTCCAGCTGTCTCAAAAACTGCTAAGGGTAGAGAAGGATATGTATCTATACATACATCAGTATAACTTTTCAAAGTTTAGATTTCCATTTTGAATTCTAAAACTATTACAGTTTGTGGCAGGTGCACCTGCTCAATGAAAATAGGGCTTCTTGGCTGCTGAAGTGTAGTAGATTTCCTTTTTCCGTGCCCTTGTTCTCAAGGGTTCACAGTAGTTGAGGCCTTTGACCAGTGGGAGCCACTATTGATCACAGGTCAGATTTGGCCTGGGTATAAATGGAGTCCCCTGGGGACCCATTTTGAGCTTTTCCCCTGGAGCAGCACGCTGCAGTCCAGGACTCTCCCCTTGGGTAGGGACGCTGCCCAAGGAAACTCCTTGAGTTTCCTATGGATTGGGACACTGCCCTGAGAAGTTCCTCGAGGTTGAGAGTCCTCATTTTTAAGGTGAGTGACTGAGCATTTTGGGTTGTCATTAAACGCTAGGAAGTGGTGATAATTTTGTTCTCCTCTCACGGACATTCAAATCTGTCATTGAATGTTTGCACAATGCTAGTTAACTGTGTTGATGATACATTTTTATTTTTTGGTTGTTTGTTTATTTGAGAGCCTCTGCAAGACAGTTATGCAGAGAAAATTAATGGAAGAGAATGGAAGATGGTCTCTTTTTAATAAATTTTGGTTTAGTTTTAGAAAATTTCAGTTTTGCTGGTGGTCTTCTAACTATTTGTTCAGGATCTGTTCTAAACCCTTTTGAAATCAGCAAGCATCAGGGAAAAAGACCAGACCTGAGTGCAGTCAATGCCACCGGATTTAGGGTCAGTGTAAATTTTCCACACAGGTACATTTCTACCACAGAGTGCTGATGCACCGAAGGTGAAACCTTGTGGAAATGTGTCAACACTGATGAAGCTTTCCAAGAATATTAAATATCCTTCTGCCTTGTTTCTTGCTGGTTTGGCTGCCTGCTTCTTCACTCCTTAGCAGGTCACCCACAGGCTGCTTTAATGCAAGGTTTCCAGATTCTATTTGGAACAGAAACAACATGTAACAGGGTTTCTCTTCCATTAGATTTTTTTGGAGCCTGTTGGCATTTTGTCCTCTCTGCTGGATGGATTTGTTTCAAGGTTTGCAGGCAAGCAACAATTGCTTTCTAGATCAGGCTTTGATCAGACCTTCTGTGGGTGGATCTACTCTATGACATCTGTAAAATCAATAGAAAGGACGAGAGAAACTGCTTTCCTGTAGTTTGTGTTGTTCTGACTCCTCTCAGGCATAGAGTAAACTCTAAAAGTTGTGCAAGATGGGATGTGGAATGAACCTTGAGTATACTAAACTGGGCAGGGTATATGTGATTTTAGGCAGAGCATAATTCAAGTCTGAAACGGGAGACATTTTTGAACATAAAGAAAAAAGTGTGCTTTTAGATATGTTATTTAGCTAGCAAAAATGATGAGGTAAATTCATTTATAAAAGTCTGTAATATTTGAATGTGTCTATACTACTTAGTATACATGATTTCTTACCTGTCCTACCAATAGTCAGAAAAGAGGTTCATGACTGAAGATCTCATTATATATGATTTCGCTTCTATAGTTTTAATATTTAAACATCTCTGCCGTGACTTCATTAACGTAAAGAGCTGGTCTTGAAAGTATTATCAGGGAACAATCTTTCCTTTATATCTATTGTATCTCCTGAATTCCATCTCTTTTCTGTTGATATTACTTTACATTTTGTAGTACCCTATTCTTAGTATGTGCTGGTGTTTTAACTGCATAACAATACATTTTCTCTACTTAAAAGAATAGTAATTGTTGGAGCATAATCAAATTTTTAATTTCTTGCTAAACCAGAAAAACACTAACAGAGAATATGGATGGTGGTTCAGAAATTGCCCTTTTTACTCACTGCAAAGGGCAAAATAGTAAGTACATTAAATCAATACAAGTCAAGTTTTCGCAATGGAAGGGATGAAACTTTATTTTGTAATAACACTAGAAAGAAGCATGACAACAAATTGTGTGACAGCCTGTTATCAGCATGTCAGCACTTGCAAACTTGTTTCTGGTATTAGGACAATGTGATTTTCTTGGATGAGCTCTTTCCTAGGTAGCGTATGTAGAAGTAAATTTTCTGGATTAACTAAAAGCAGGTTTCTTTTAAGTCATTGGACAATTTCTTGTAAAATTCCAGTCTATTCCCAGACCTCCCTTTCACAACAGATTTCTTTGCAGATTGTCATAGCATATTATTTGAAAAAGTTTACAGGGAAACATCTCACCAGAAAGCAACAGAGAATCTGTGGCTTCAGTTACAGGCAGAGATATGGGTTCTTACCCACATCAAAAGGACTATAATGGCACTCTGAAGGTGTTTGGGAGTAGTCAGCATACATTTATGAAGGGGAAATCATGCCTGAATAACCTGACAGCCTTCCACAACAAGATGACTGGCTTGACAGATGAGGGGAGAGCAGTAGATGTTGTTTATCTTGAGTTTGGAAAGGCTTTCAACAATGCCTCCTATAACATTCGTTTTAGACAAGCTGATGAAGTATAGGGTAGATGGGTAAACAGTGATTGAAAACGAGTTGAACTGCGGGGCTCAGATAGTTGTCATCAGCAGCACGAAGCCCACCTGGAGGCCAGACACTAGTGGTGTGCCCCAGGGGCCAATACTGGGTCCAGTCCTGCTTAACATCATTTATGACCCAGATGATGGGGCAATGCACTCTCAGCAAGTTGACAGATAATACAGAACCAGGCCAGGGACGTTGGTGGTCAATTAACAAGATGAATGTGCTGCCTTTCAGAAGGATCCTGACAGGCTGGGGTGTGGAGCCATCAGGAATCTCATGAAGTTTAGCAAATGGGAATGCCAAGTCCTGCACGTGGGAGGAATAACCTCATGCAGTTTAACAAAAGAAATACAAAGTCCTGAACACCAGGAGGAACAACCCCATGCACCAGCATATGTTGAGGGCCAAGTGGCTGGCAAGCAGCTTTACAGAAAAAGACCTGGGGGTCCTGATAGACAACAAGTTGAGCCAGCAGTGTGCTCTTGCCGCAAAGAGGGACAACAGGATCCTAGGCTACATTAGGAAAGGTGTTTCCAGCAGGTCAAGGGAGGTGATCCTTCCCCTCTGCTCAGCACTAGTGAGGCCCATCTGGTCTGCTGTGCCTGGTTTTGGGGTCCCCACTGCAAGAAGGGCATGGACATACTGTAGCATTTCCAGCAAAGGGCCATGAAGATGATCAAGGAATTGGAGGATGTGTCATAAAAATAACAAAATATTATCTTATTTACATAATATTTTTGTTTGGTTTATTTGCTTTTATTTATTATTTGGTTCTGTTTATGATTTACTTTGATTTATTTACTTTCTATTTTCACTTACAAAATAAATTTAATTATGTAAAACAATAATATATCAAGACTGATTTTTTTTTTTTTTTAACCTGTGTTCTTTTGAGAACTGATTTGGCTGAGAAGTGTGATATTATCTATTTTTTTAATTCAAAAAATGGTGAAATATTTCAGTTCTGGAAAGTGAAGGGAGTGGGCATGCCTTAAGAACTACCATCACACAATCTCTAAAAACTGAAGCTGTATGACACAGAGTTTGATTTTAGAATGTCCTGTTATTACATCAAGATTGAGCACATAGTAAAATAATTATGAAAGTGAATATTTCATTTTTGTAATACATAGTTTAAGAATATTTTAAAATCATATAAATATATCACCTTCCTTTGGATGTCTGTGTCAGAAATGCGTTTCAGGGAAAGATGGGGAAGGCATAGAAAAATGAGAGGTGTAACAGACTCTTAAATGTACTTCCCACACTAAGCCAATAAACCCCAAGTTTGTTGTGCCCTAAAGCCAAATGTTAAACTTTAACTTTGCCCTCAGATGGCAACTAAAAAGGAGCAGCACATTTTAAAGTCACAGGATCCTACCAGTACAATTCAGACTATCAAAAGTGACTCCTTGGCCTCCCTTGTCTCATCCCAGGTAAACAAATAAAGTGAATCCTAAGCTGAGGGACATGCTTCTGGCAATACTCACTGTCACAATATACTGACAGTGTTTGAATTAAAAGGTCCTAACATAAATGATTTATAAATGGTATGAACAACCTTGTCCTAAAGAAACAACCTGTTTTGTCCATTTGTGATGAATTGCTGCAGACTGGCCCCTTAACAATTGTATGTTTACGTAAAGAATGAAACAAAATTAAAGTGCTGTCAAAGATCTCTTTATTATGTGCTAGAAAAACCTGACTTGGTATCTGTCTGAGTAACCTGCTGCTGGTACAAGGGTTGTAGTCTGGCTCTTCTGCATGATAAGCATGCAAAAAATAGATTAAACCATTGTTTTTCTAAAGACAGAAAGCCTCATGATCTTTGAGACTTGTTTTCTCTCTCTCTCTCTCTGGGTGCCTGTGGGCTCAGCTGACTACTCACTGTTAAGTCTGTGGAAAAATTGCCATTGTTATAGTGACAGTGGCGAGCAGCCGGTGGATGCAATTGTGCTTGGACCTTCATTTGCACAAGCACCACTCCAGGACACCGGGTATACGAAAGGAGCCGGAAGGAAAGAAGGGATCCCCTCTTGGACCCCCAGCAAGTTACCATAGTATCAGTATTTGGAAACTGCAGTTGAGCTGTGAAATGCCGGCATGTTGGGCTTAGTTCCCCTCGCAGTACATTATTTGGGTCTGCTCATCCTTCTAGCTTTCACCCAAGTCATTATGAATTCCTGAGTTAATTGATCCCAGATAGTCAGGCCTCAGGACAGCAAGAAAGACCACATAGGTCTGCATTTGATTATGCATCATGTAAGTGCTAAAATGTTAGCTGAATTGCTTCAGAAGTGTTAGAAGGGCACAAATGGAGCACAAGGAGAAAAACATACGAAGCAAAAATACAGATGACAGACAGAAAAGGCAGAAACACCACAAAAGGATGAGTGTATGGAAAAAAAAATATTGTCTTGTTTAGGTAACTGCTTGAAAGGATCCCTTGGGAGACAATCCTGAAGGGTATAGGGGTCCAGGAAGGCTGGGCTCTCTTTAAGAAGTAAGTGTTAATGGCTCAGGAACAGGCAGTCCCCAGGTGCTGTAAGAGAAGCCGGCGACAGAGAAGATCCCCCTGGCTAAACAGGGAGCTTTGTCTGGAACTCAGGGAGAAAAGGAAAGTTTACAGCCTTTGGAAGAAGGGGCTAGAGAGTCACAATGATTACAAAGAGGCTGTGAGGCTATGCAGGGCAGAAATCAGGAGGTCTAAAGCCCAGCTGGAAATTACCCTGGCTTCAACAAACACAGATAACAAGAAATGTTTCTATAAGTATGTCATAGCAAAAGAAAGACCAGGGAGAGTATCCATCCCCTGCCAGATGCAGGAGGAAACATGGTAACAAGTGATGAGGAGAAGGCTGTGGTCCTTAATGCCTTCTTTGCCTCAGTCTTTAATAACAACACTATTTGTATTGAGGGAATCCAGCCTCCTCAGCCAGAGGACAGAGACTGGGACAACGACCCCCCCGCAATCCAGGAGACAGTCAGTGACCTACTGCATCACATAGACACACATAAGTCTATGGGACCAGATGGGATACACCTGAGGGTGCTGAAGGAGCTGGCTGGGGTGCTCGCCAAGCCGCTTTCCATCATTTACCAGCAGTCCTGGCTGACCGGGGAGGTCCTGACAGATTGGAAATTGGCCAATGTGACGCCCATCTATAAGAAGGGTCAGAAGGATGATCTAGGAAATTACAGGCCTGTCAGCTTGACTTTGGTGCCTGGGAAGCTGATGGAGCAGCTCATCCTGAGTACAACACGTGTGGGACAAGCAGATGATCAGGCCCAGTCAGCATGGGTTTATGAAAGGCAGGTCCTGCTTGACAAACCTGATCTCCTTCTACGACAGGGTGACCTGCTTATTGGATGAGGGAAAGGCTGTGGATGTTGTCTACCTTGACTTCAGTAAGGCCTTTGACACCGTTTCCCACAGCATTCTCCTGGCAAAACTGGCTGCTCGAGGCTTGGATGATCGCACGCTTTGCTGGGTGAAAAACTGGCTGGATGGCCGGGCCCAAAGAGTTGTGGTGAACGGAGTTAAATCCAGTTGGCGGCCGGTCACGAGTGGTGTCCCCCAGGGCTCGGTTTTGGGGCCACTCCTATTTAACATCTTTATTGATGATCTAGACAAGGGGATCGAGTGCACCCTCAGTAAGTTTGCAGATGACACCAAGTTGGGTGGGAGTGTTGATCGGCTCGAGGGTAGGGAGGCTCTGCAGAGAGATCTGGACAGGCTGGAGCGATGGGCTAAGGCCAACTGGATGAGCTTCAATAAGGCCAAATGCCGGGTGCTGTACTTGGGCCACAACAACCCCCAGCAGCGCTACAGGCTTGGGGAGGAGTGGCTGGAGAGCTGCCAGTCAGAGAGGGACCTGGGGATGTTGATTGACAGCCGGCTGAACATGAGCCAGCAGTGTGTCCAGCTGGCCAAGAAGACCAATGGCATCCTGGCTTGTATCAGCAATAGCATGGCCAGCAGGGACAGGGAAGTGATCTTACCCCTGTACTCGGCACTGGGGAGGCCGCACCTCGATTCCTGTGTTCAGTTTTGGGCTGCTCACTACAAAAAGGACATTGAATGACTCGAGCGTGTCCAGAGAAGGGCAACAAAGCTGGTGAAGGGTCTGGAGCACATGTTGTACAAGGAGCGGCTGAGGGAACTGGGGTTGTTTAGTCTGGAGAAGAGGAGGCTGAGGGGAGACCTCATCGCCCTCTACAACTACCTGAAAGGAGGTTGCAGAGAGCTGGGGATGAGCCTCTTTAACCAAGTAATAAGTGATAGGACAAGAGGTAATGGCCTCAAATTGCACCAGGGAAGGTTTAGGCTAGATATTAGGAAGTATTTCTTCACAGAATGGGTAGTTAGGTGTTGGAATGGGCTGCCCAGGGAGGTGGTGGAGTCCCTATCCCTGGAGGTGTTCAAGAGGCGGGTTGACATAGCACTTAGGGATATGGTGTAGTTGGGATCTGTCAGTGCTAGGTTAACGGTTGGACTAGATGATCTTCAAGGTCCTTTCCAACCTAGATGATTCTGTGATTCTGTGAAAAAAGACAGCAGAGCTCTCCGTCTCAGACTAACTGACTTATTTGTGCAAAACTATGCCTTATATGTTCTTAATTTCCTGGAAAGGTGCTATTTATCTTGCTAGTATCTCCCATAATCAGCTGATCAGAAGAAGCCTATGGTTACTGTCTGAGCCTCTCTCTGAGAATGAGAGACTCCATGTGTTGAAGTCCTACCACACTGACTTCTTTCAGAAATAGTAGTTGGTCTTAGCCAAACACATTACAAAGATACCCAAAGTAACTTCTCATTAGTTACCCAGCATTCTGTAATGCTGTAAATGGCCTTTCTCTCTCTTGCTATCTTGTATATATTTATGAGATTAAGTGTCCTGTTGCAGAAAACATGACAGATTCTTCATCCTTGTCTATTTTTCTCCTCATTTTAGCCCCTCTTTAGTTGTATTTGGCTAAAGATAGGACTAAAAGAAAATCCTGAGCATCTCTTGCCTTCCTATGAAAGAGTAAAATGAGAAAATTAGATCTGAACCATTTGAAATCTGACATGTCTGAAATGTAGGAAGCTAGAGTGTGAAAGAAGAACTTGAAATATCCTCTTGCTTTCAAGTATCAATAAGAAAGAAAGCCTTCACTAATTGTTTCTACATAAACTCAAAGTTCTTGTTGGACCTATGTGGGGGGAAATAATGGATTTTGCTATTTTCCTCTAATTCCCATTGCCGCTGCTCTCACTACCTCATCCATGAGAGTTCCAAAGTCCCAGGTGCCAGCCTGGGTGTTGTTCCCTATGACAAAAAGGTAAAGCCCAGCTTGCATCTGCCTTGGCTGTCTCCTTGCCTCTTTATTAGGCTGGCAGATCCCACCAGGCACACGGTCATTGTGATGTTGGAAAGTCCTTCTGACAGAATGTTCCAGAGACAAGATCACCAACACTGGACGCTTGTGAGCCCTCTGCTCAGTTACAGTCTGATGGATAAAAATCACTGCACAATGGTACCTGCATTCAACTGTTCTCAGATTTATATTTTTATACTCCTCCCTTATGCCACACTTTTTCAAGTTTCTCTTAGCCTGGTCTCTCTCATTTTCCTGGAGAAAATTACTAAAGCTGGTTATGCTTCATTTCATGGGCACTGGCTCTTCCGTGCTACTTTTTCACATGTAGCTCAGAGGTGATGAAGTGAAAGAAGCCCCAAAAGGATAGGAAGATGGAGATCTTGATATAAAAGTAGAAGCTGTTGCAGATAGGCTGAAGTATTGTTTACTCTTTTTTTAGTGTATGCATGAAATCCATAAAACTAGCTTCACCTATATGCCACTTTTTTCATAGAAGATGATCTGTTGGTTGTTGGAGACAGTCTAGTTTACCTGGTACTTTCATAAGAGATTTTCCCAGCCTGAGAATTTACTATTTAAAAATATAAAATCCCTCACATTTAATTTTACATCCAGTTGCCTTCCTCCTTTTATCTAAATAAAAAATTTGTTTGAATTATTTATTTTTTGGAATGAGCTTATCCCTATACATAGAGACTTTATCAAAGTACGATGTGTTTGTATTAATAGGATGATTTTCTGTCCAGTGCCAGAGTTCTCTATCTCCAGTGATTTTTTCTGTTATCACATGCATTAGTTATTTATTTTATTGGCTGATCTTTTGTAGGCATTGTCTTTCATTAATAAGCCTCAGTCAGGAAAATCGTGACTTGCAAATTGCATGCTGCTTCAGTACTTACAAGCCATCAACTGTTGATGATGAGTACAGAGAAAACATGAAAGAATAGTCTTGTAAGGCTTTTGTACAAGACTCAGAAAATCTTTTAATTTGTGGTTCTGCCACACACTTCTTATGTGGCCTCTGGAGAATTGTGTAGGTTCAGAATCCAAGCTGTATAAACGTGATAAGTGCTCCACTTTGTATTTACCTTGCTATTGCATTACAACCTTTATGAAAATGCTGCAACTTTTAGTACATTTACACGATGGCTAGAACAGTGGTTTGCAGGCTCTTTTGGGTCCACAGTAACACAAAGAATAATGTCAGGAGCAACAAATCATCCCTCTTTTTGCATATGTTCAATGGAAAATAATAGGTGGGCCTGCTGTGACTTATCCTGGAGGCATGGTGTTAATGTGTTGTAGAGTTGTACGCACCAGCCATTTCTAATTTCCTGTCATTTATCCAGAGGATGGCTCCAAGAATCAGAGAAAGGCAGTGAAGAAAACATTTCTTCATCAGACTCAATCACCCATAAGTATTGGTGAAATAAATTTGTGTCTGAACTGGTAATGCTTTCTTAACCCTTTGTCAGGGATGACGTGCTGTTCCCTGGACCACGACAATGCTGTAAGTGTGTGGAGCGAGTGGAAGGAGGAAATGAGACCCTGGTGCACCAGTTTGAAGAGAGTGCCTACAAGGTGTACATGCATTTCATTAAAAAGATGTCCAATGCCAGAAATTCACGTTGCAAGAACTATCAGTTTTATTAAGAATTATATAGAATTCCTCCAGAAAGGAAGGGATCTAATATCTACTTATACTAATTTCATCTGAAGCTTCAGAATGAAACTGAATCACATTCCACATCTTTTTTTTTTCCTTAATGAACATGAATAAAGTTGTATTTGTGTCACTGGGAATGCATGGTTTTACACCCAAAATGTAATTTCTGACTTCCCGGGGAAAGCTCTCCAAATTCAAACAGGAAATAAGAAAACAAATCATTTCACCTTCAAGTTACTCCAAAATACTTAATTAGGATGGTCACATCCTCTGTATCCTGCAGCTAGCTGTCAAAAGCTAACTTCCAGAAAAGTAACAAAAAGGCTGGATAACTATACTACCCACCCTTGGGTAGAATATCTTTTCCTGACCCCTGAAGGTTAACAGTTAGCATCTGACATGAAGTAAGATCCCTGCATCCTTTGTTTGCATATTCACAAATACTGGTAATGATCACTGGGGCTTAGCCCAGTTTCTCCAGAAAGTGAGAATTCATGCTGTTCTCCCTGAATCTAAAGAAATCCCGATGGTTGTTTGTTTAGCTGATCATTCAAAGCACTTCACTGGAGAAATGTATTAAATATACAGTCTGAGAATTGGGAATTTTCGCACACAAATCAATTCTGACAAGAGCAGACCAGAAACAAATGCTCAGGTTAGTTTAGTATTCCACCCTGGCAGCACACATGGAGAGCTGACAACCACTCGCCTGGCTCGGACTATTGGAAAGCGTCAAAGAATTTTCAACATTTGGCAGCACTTAGTGCAACTGCAATCATTGACAAGACAGGATTTGAGCCCTGGTGGTTCCTGAAGGGGATTCTGCACACAAAGTCATGGTAGAATGAAGACTGAAACACTTATAATTCTGATTTAAAACTTGCAACTCTTAACAGTGTAATATCCAAGACTTCAGGCTGTCGTAGTTGGAGATCATTAAGAAAGCTGTCACAAACTCTTTTTTTCATGACCTGTTGAGAGAGTTCATGGTCTATAAAAACCATTTGACTCACAAGATTCTACTTTTCAGTTTTTTGCATTTTTGGAAGATTTTTTTTGCCAGTGAAGGAGATGATAGAAAGAAAGCAAAAGAGTTGTTGATGCACACGGTGTGTAGCACTTTGTCAAATCATGCATGGATAGCATTGGAGTTCCTCCAATTCTGTGTAACTGAGGACCTCCAGAGGAGAAATCTTGATTGAGTTTCTGGAATCTGTAGCAGGAGACAGGCAGGAAACTGAGCAAGGAGCAATAAAGCACAAGGATTTAAGGCAGCAGCCTGAACTTTGGAAGCAGATACTTGCATTGGCAGGAGCTGAAACAGTCCCAGCATCAAAAAGAACACCTACTGAACAAACATGAGGAGTCATGTTTCACAGTTTCTACTTTCACTGGCCATGCAGTCTTTAGGACTGAGAGATAAGTTTGCAAGCGGTTGCAGAAGTAGTTTAAACCAAAATAAATGTTATTAGGTTTTACACTTTGACATGAACTTTCCATGCCTATCTGAAAGATTTCCCTATCTTTCACTGTTTTGCACTCTCAGAAGAGTTTCTTCTAGATTTATTCTGTATTTATCTCCACGTTTCTTCAATATTTTTTTTCATTGTTTCCTGTGTTATACAGTCCTCCTTCTTCTCCCTGATAAGTTGCTTTCATATGAGTCCTCTTTTTTTCCAATCCCATCCATCCTTCTTGTCTCCCTTGAGCTCTAGTAACCTTGTCTGCTGTTCCAGGTCCCCCCCGGTTATTGTCTACGATGGATCCTGTACTCAGAGCCACCCCCCAATCTCTTCCACTACCTATCAACACATCTTGCATGTTTTCCCATCACTCATGTATCCTGCTGTACCTGATGCTTGACTGAGGCCTGCAATGGGAGAGATTATATGCAGCAGTGAAAAACAAGGCAGCTTGGAGAACAGAAATCCCATTCAAGGTGCAGCCTTCAGTGATTCCTTCCTAATCCTAGAAAGGTTGCTGTCAAGCTGACGGGTGATGGTTCTGCTGGGAGATGCTGTGTGCTGTGCCAGTGAGACTGAGTGTTTGCTTGCAATTCCTTGGAATAACTTGGATGTGTTGGAATCAGGCTTTCATTGGAATTAATGCACTTCAGTGTACTTGTTAGTGCTATTACTAAGAGCCTGTCAAAACTAATTTTGATGAAATGAACCTTTGTTAAAGTTGAAATTAATAAAAATTGTGGGGAGGAGAAGGTCATCTGAGACAGTTTCACAGCTGCATGAGTGGGGTCTTCCTCCCCACTCCCTGGCCAACTTCATCTCCAGTTCCAGACAATTCAGTTCTTAAAGATAACATTGTGCAAAGTTTCTGCAGTTGTTCTAGTGTTTAATGGAAACAAATTTCAAGGCAGTAATGTGCTGCTGGCAAAGCAACTGATTCCCTTCAGGCTGCTCTCTCTCTAGGTCCTACTAAATTTTCTTTCCTTCAGGTCTCTCAAAGACCATGTATAGCAATACTGTCCAGAAGGACTAGCAGTGTGTTTACAGCATATTTGATACAAGAATGGATTACTTCAATATACAAATGAGTTTGATTTTTGTTTTAAGCTTTGCTGCATGTGTTCTCTTTGCTTTCAGGGGTGTGCTGTCTTTTCAAATGATAACTTTCCAAGTCAGAAATACAAAAAAATTATCAGATGCATATGATGAAAATAAGTCAATACAACTCAGCTAGTTTATTGTACAGGTTATCAACAGCAGAGAGTAGGGGAAAAATGTTCATTTCAGAAAAATCATCCATCTCAATAAATAGTTATTACATTCTAAGCTCTAAGAATTTTTCCTATATGTTTTTGTTATAAGGCAGAAGACATAGCAATTGTTTTTATTTTTAAAGAGCTCTTTGTGTACATGAAGAATAGCGAACTACAGGGATTGTTTATATTAGACCACAATGCAAATTGCATCCAAGGGAGTGCAGGGTGCAATGGAGAGCAACCGTTTGTTTGGTTTGTTTTCAGTTTGTGTGCTATGTTCCTTCAAAAAGCAAATAGGTGGATCAGACCCTCCAGGGCAGATTGTCCTTTCTCTTGGGAGTAGCGGAGACTGTTCCTGGAGGGGTCTTGGAGCCCACAGACTTGGGTGCAGAGGCAAAGAACTGGAGCCTGCAGTTCACAAGGAGACTCTACTGGGAGGAACAGGGAGCAGAGAAATCCCACACCTGTATGGTGACAGTGGAAGCTTAAAGGCTAAAGAAGATTGTGCAGTTTCCTGCAGTCCGGAAAGTTCTTGACTAAACTGAAAGCAAGACTACAATAGACCGGGGAAAACGTGGTTTATGAGTTTTGGTTAAATGGTAAAAATGGTTTGCCCATTTTTATCATTTAGGGGTTTTTGTCATCTTTTACTTTCTCTGATTAGAAAGTTAAGTATTTACATTTTTAGATACAAGATAAAACCTGTTGTGTTTTTCTTTGTCTCATTTAAAAACCTGCTATTCTTACAGAAGTTCTCTGTAAGCTCATTACTGAGGTCAGCTCAAAACTGTAGTTGATTTGGGGTACTTTTATAGATGTCAAAAGCATTAGCATACAACTATTTCACTTATCTATTCTTCAAATAACCCGAGTATAAATAGACTGTATTCACATAATCTATAATAGGACAGATATAAAAAGCAAAAAATATAAATAAATTACCAATATAGTAAAAACCCAACCAATTTAAAATTCTTGCTGATTTTGTGCATTTCAGCCTACTGAGTTACTACAAGGCACATTCTAATTTTCCAGTTCTGGCTGCCTGATCTATTGTGAGGTGTGGATTCTGCACTTAGACGCATTATAGATCTCTGGTGTTTTAACTCACTTCATTCCACTATCCAATCACTGATATACTAACGTAATATTACTGTAAATGTTGTATTGCTCTTACTCAGGTATTGTTAGGTTTAATGTCAAACTGCAAACAGTTTTGCCTCGTGTACTGGGTTTCTGAATGTATTTGTGTCCGTACAATTCCCAGCTGCCAGCCCTGACAAGCAACATTCATTGGCATTGGCAAGACAGAAAGTCTTCCATTTGTAGTAAGCTGCAGAAATGTACGTGGCTAAAGATCACATGAGAGCAGCTTAACAAAGCAGATGGGAATTTGCAGTCAAGTCCAAACAGGCGATGATTGTATTGGCTGGAATTCTGTATTGGGGACTCTCAGAAGATTCAGACATTTTGCATCAGACAGAGACTTGGGGCTTTTAGCCAACAGTTTGGATTGTTATTCCTGCTTACTGTCCTCTTGTTCACTGCTCATTCACTCAGCTACACTTTACCCCTCAGTTTTTTCTTCCTAAGGGGTCCTCCTGCCTTGCCTCTGCTTGTTCTCTCTCACTGTTGTCTCAAGAGCTGCTTGTTTTTTCTCAGTGAAAGAAGAAGCTTTATATCTTCATTTTTATGTTTGAATGGACTTATGATGACCTGGAAGTTGAGTGAAAAATCTGTGAAACAGCTGCCACAACTTAGTGCAACCTGTTGAAGCTTGGACAAGCCCTTCACTGCCCTACCCCAAGATGTTAGAAAAATGAAGTGACCTTTTTTCTTACTTATAAAGTTCGATGTTTTAAAACATTTGTGTGGGGATAGATAATTATTAAGCAACATCTTATAAAATAATTCCCAGTAAGACAGTCAGGCAGAAACAGACTTTTCTATTGATGCATGGAATCTATTAAATGAAACTATTGGTAGTTTCTTTCTAGGCATTTTTTGTAACAGTGTCCTCTGGTGGCTCCTGGTGATATTACAAGTTCTGGAGCACAGCGTTAAACCGCATTCTTCCAGGACCTGTGATCTGAAATGGTTACAGATGAATTGCAGCAGAAGCTTATTTTAGGTGTAGAAGAAAACATACCTGATAAACATGCCATCAGTTAAAAATTCCCCGAATAAACATGTATATATTTGTGTTACAGGAAAACTCAGATTCAAATAAAAAGTCAATATATATGTATTTAATAAATTATTTGTGTAAGATGTGTTTATACATATGTAGATACACATTCAATATGCCCATCATTTGAAGATTAGGTGTTTTTAGCCAGTCAAACCGGATGAGTTCAATAAACCCAAGGACCCTCTACAAAATGCATAACCTTCAGATTAAATAAACATTTTCTTACATAAGGTTTCCAGAATGCCATCCATCCAAATCTGAGTATATGGTGTACTCGTGTGGTCAATTTGGCATTACACAGCTGTGTTTTAGCTTACACAGAGGTGGTTGTGACTGTGGTGAGAGAGAGGTGATGCTAGTTAACATTACAGTAGATACTGCAATGCCTGAAAGTGAGGAGTTAATAATATAATTTTAGACTATATAGAGAACCTTTGCACTGTATTTTAGTTCTGAACTATTTGGAAATAATTTTGAACAGTGTCTGGTGTATCTTTTTGCTTAGCTAGTTTTGAGGAAGTAACTGAGAGTAATTTCCAATTCTAATCTTGATGTTAGTAGAAGGGCTCATGTCACTGCATGCACCTTAGAAATTCAGAAATGATGTATCTTTCTTACCCCAGTGATCACTGGTGCAACACATTGTAACAGTATTCAGACTAATAAATATGGTGTGCCTTCATATTTTAGGTTGACTAAAAGCAACAAATTGTTTTCCCTTTTTTTGGTGCTCTAGTTCAGGGATAAACCCTTATATTAAATGGCTTTTACAAATTTATTTTGAGTTAATAATATGACAAATTTAATTTTCAATTTATGTTAACATGGAAAATTTTTTTTGGTGAGAAAAACCTCTTTTTTAGTTTTTCACACTTATCCTACTTAGAACATAATTTCTTTCAGTAATCTTCCAACACGAGTTTACATTTCTCTTTAAAACAAAATCCCTTTTAGTCACTATCCTTGTGAAGACTGGGTATTTTGAAAATGAAATGACACTTGTTTGGCATGTGACGTGCACTGAGGCACACATTCATAATCTCACAGATTCCTTGTAGGCCAAGTGCTATGGTGTCTGTCATGACTAGACTTCAGTTATCACAAACCTGGTTGGCCTTGATGAACTTCTGCGCATCTTTTAATGCTACCCCATGACTGATCCAAGGAAGTCCTCTGCAGTCTTCTCCTCTGATTAATGAATGTACATAGATAACTTCAGCATGTATGCTGGTTTTTACTTCAGGGAATTCTAATTAGTTAGAAGAACAGGTTCCTTTAATAGGTGCAAACAATTATTCCACACACAAATTTTTCTGCCAGAACCTTTAACAAAAGATACCTTTAACAAAGAAAAAGTGACCACCATGGCATCAGTCTGCCAAATTTATCAGAGTCTGTTTTAAGATTAACATAGGAAGAAATATTTTTTTTTTTTTCTACATGAATTGCTATTTCCAGAATCCGTGTTTTCCAGAGGATGCCTCAATAGTAAGTGTTTGTTTAATCAGTTCTTCAAGTATCACTGTTCTTGTTTACATCCAAAAGAACTGGCTACTGCTGCTGCTGGGAATAAACAATGGCAGTGCTGCTGTGTTTGCTCTTTCCTCCCTCTCTGTATTAGTCACAGAAAAGATGTGTTATCATTTACTGGAAGAGCGCAAGTTCATTTTTCTTCGCTGCAGAGTGATGATAAAACTTCTTGAGTCAGTACTTCTGGTAGGTCTCTAATTTAGAGAAGCTCTGCATTTTGAAAATATCTCTCTCTCTCAAAATTCCCATTAGAAATAAATGAGTCAAGAATATGCAGAACACAATTTAGATATAACAATTTTTGTAATCCTTTTTTCTTACCTTCTGCTAGAATTCAGAGTAACTTGAAACCTAATCTTTGCGGCCAGCATACAGCAGTCATGTGCATTCACTCATTTTGACTTGGATTCCCCATCATCTGCTGGAAATAATTCCCTTTAGATAGTTTAGCCTACTCTTGAAATTATATACTACCTTGTATTTATTTGTAGTTACCCCAGGTCCTCCTAACCCTGTGGAGTGAGGTTACAGATCCCCCTCCTTCCTTTTTGGTGAGAGTTTTCTACTCTCCGCAGGATTCTTCTTCCTCATTAGCAGGAGGCAACCCTTGGGAAAGGGGGAACTCCTGTGTCACTTTTCTTGATCCTATTTCAGACAGTCCTTTCTCAATCCTTAAAGGGTCCAGGTGATCAGGACCCAGCTGAGGTCCTGATGCTACAGGCAGCCCCTCTTAGGTTACTCAGGTCAGCCTGTCTTCCCTCACTCCCCTGTGTGGCCAACAATGTTTGGCTGCCCTGTACAAACAGACAGTAAAGCAGAGCAGATTTAAAGGGCTGCTGAGCAGGTCTGGTGATCACAGATGTCACATACAGAAATCCCTGCTTTACCTTTTCATGGAGAAGGGACTGTTTTCATGTGCTCCTGCTTACTCTAACTACTGGTTTAAAGTCATACTTCAACAAATAAAGATTAGGAGAAACAGGTTAAATCACTGTAGCAAATCGACACAGGCCTTAAAAATTTGCGGTAGAATTTACTTAATACTGGAGAATTTGTATTTTTCTCACTGAACTGGAGAAGTTAAATCTTTCTGAAAGGCAGTGTGTCTGAAAGATACATAAGCCTTATTTCCGAAAGCTGCTTGAAAGCCCAAGAAATCCTGGGATCATGAGAAACAGTAAAAACCTACTTGTCAGTGCAAATCCCATCAGTTGCAGCTTGTTTTTTCCTGTCATCTTGGATGTGGAGGTGATCAGAAGGCTCACAAGCCCCTGTTTTCTATAACAATATCACCTGCAGCCTTCTCCAGTCTTGTGCCGCATAGAGTCTGAATGACATGAAGTAATTATAGCAAGCTTTATCAGCAAAATTCAAGCCCTCTGGGCTTTTGAAGATCAAAAGACTGTCACAGATATGATCGGTTCCATTTATCATGTTATCACATTCTCCATTTTCACCTTGTACTTCTGAACGATGGCAAATTCTAGTCTCGATAACTCCAGCTGCAGCATTTACGATTTTTATTTCATACCTTTCAGCCCTGAGACCTTCAAATCTAACTAACTGCATCACTTTTATCTGTTCACTAACGACTCTCTGGCTGACATGTTGCTACAATAGAGTGAAGCTTGAAACCATCCCTGTGGGTTTTAAAGGTTGATCATTTATATGTGGGTGTTGATGAATATAAGTTGTGTCTGCAAAATTTGAAAGTGAAATCTTTTCAGGATCTATGTTCCCACAAGCCCTTTTCATATTTTTCATCCCCAGAATTGAACTCATAAACTTGTCAGCCCATCATGAATATTGAAATCATAAACAAATAAAAATGAGGCCATATGATAAAGCACCCTATTCTCCCCTCCCTACACCCAGCATGTTAATACTGCTATATTAAAACCTGGCATTTCAATCACAACAGAGGCACACTGCTGATATGAAGGATGACCTAAATGGAATAAATGTAAATGAACACTTTCTCATCCAGACATTAAATGTTCTCTGTGTGTGATTGGTTCTTGGCCATGTGTGAGACAAATGTAAATACCATTAATCAAATTTTGAGTAGATTTTTCCTTTGCCTCTTAATCATTTCCTTCTTTTTAATAGCTAAAAGGATAGGGATTTCAAAGCAGGGGAGAAGGGGAAAAAATCAGTCCTATTTGATGATGCACTATAACACTACAAAGTCATCAGGGAAACAGACCTGGTGTCTGAGCACTCAAAAAAATAACAAAGGCTACTTTTGACAGCAACATAACATACTGTATTTTTCTCAGTAAATTAACCACAGTAAGTAAAATGATGGCTGAACACTGCATCTGCAGGAGACAAAAATGGCACTTCCCTCTCACCTAGACAACACAATTTAGACAAGCATGCAAGCTGCCTGCTGTGCTATTGCTTCATAGTTTGTGTGGCTGATGCATTGCTCCTCCAGATGAATTAACTCCGTACTGGTGTAGAAATGGTCATTGACTTGCAGCTGCAGTTATTTACTTTGAAAATACACATGCCAGGATCACAACAAGGAAGCTGTGGGTGCTAATAATGCTTGCCTGTACAGAGCTGAACTCCCAGATTCATTCAGGAAGGTTGTTCAAGTTCTCTGAATGAGGAAAGACAGGTTAAGATGTAAGCAGCAACATTATTGCATTTCTGGGAACCTGCTTGTAGGCTTATCACATGAACACTGTCTCATGGTGCAGAGAAGGCTACAGTCATGCAGGCTGTATTTCTACATAAGCACTGTGGTGTGACCTTAGGTCATGTTGAATGCTTGGGCTGGGCTGCTCAGGCTCTTCTTTTCCCTGAAGTGAACATCTCCAAAAGAACCTTTAAATTCAAATGTCTTTTTCTCTCAGGTTTTCTCTCAGGCTAGTTCAGACTATGCTGGATGGTGCAAATCCCCATTCCACCTCTCTTCTGCCACCTTGGGATGGTATGTGTGCTCTCCTCTCCTCCACAGTCTGGATCCCCTTGGCTCTGTAAAAGGCTCCCAGCTGACTCCTATCCTGTCTCCTTTGTCTTGATGGTCTGGAAACATCTGTCTTCCAAGCACAGCTGGTCCCAGGAATTGCTGCTTTAGTGGTCACCACAGAGCCTTCTGCATAGCAGCCTGAAGAAATAAACCACTTGTGTCCCTGCAGAAGAAACATGACCTGGAACACTGTGAGTAAAGACATTAATTCCATAGTCTGTCTGGAGTAATACTGGCCATGTTCCCTCACAAACTGACATTCAGAACTTGGGACCTAGTTTTTCACGTACCAGGAAGCTGGGTATCAAAATGGTCAATTTGTTATGCTATTCTGTACTTCTTTTTGCTCTTTCAGATGTGCTGCATACCAGTAAAAGGTTACTTCACCAATATTCTCAAATGATCAAGAAACATGCCTTCCTCATCAGATTAATGATTTACAGATACTGCGTTTGGTATTAGACTCTATTGTAAAATGAACTGTGGTACAGCTGCTAGTAGCTCTTAGACTCACACAGGAAAATGTCCCATGACACTCTCATGTCCTTACATGTGAGTATGCCAACTAACTTTCAGCTAATTTAGTTGAAAAACAAATCAAGAAAAGATTAAATAAGGAGAGTCTCTAGTGACATCAAATTCTTGCCCACAAAATATTGCTTCCTTAAGTGCAGTTTGAAACCAACTGTAAGCATTTGTAAGGGAAGCAGCTAATTAATTGCTCCAGTGGAGGATAATAGGTAGAAGCAATCAGAGATTTAAGTAAAGCCAGTGTGCTTTCTAGCATAATACACAAAGGCAATGTATTCAGAATGCATCAGTATTGCAAACTCCATGAGCAAAAGATATCTTAGTTTTAAGACAGGAAATATCAGACATTCAAGTCAACAATTTCCAGCAACCATTAGCTTTCAAAAAGCCTCTAAGATGCTCTATCAAGACTCCTCATTCTGAGTCAACTTCTCTTGTAATCACCTGTTTTTAATTCCCATCACTGACATCCTATTTTTTACAAAGAGAGTGAAAGCAAGAGCATCCTAGAAATCATGTAGAGGCTCTTACCCTGACCTCTGCTAATGAAGTCCTGTCTGATTGACTGTACAAGTGTTGAATTAACTCCTCTGCTTGGAGGCTTATATTGACTTAAAATACCTCACGGTTCAAATGTATAACTTCTCTTTGATTTGCTTATTACACCCAACAGTACAAAATCTAATAGCATAGAAAGGTTTCAACAGGAGCTCTGGTGCAATGAATTAACAGAATGACTTGCAAGATTACAGTATTTAGTAGTGATCACAGCACTGCCAAATTTCAACATCCTGTGTGAGGCAACTGCAGGTGTAAACAACAGTATTGTGTAGGCATTTCTATCTTGGTCATACTGCAGCCTCCTTTTCTTAAGACACACTTCCAAAAAGTTGGACCACATGAGCAATGGGTTTCTCATTTCAAATGTCACAATATAAAAAATAAAGAGATCTTCAGTAGTTAAAGCAACCAGTGGTGATGTATGCAACTGAAAGTAAAAGGTCCTGTGTTCTGCAAGTTCCCAAGCAGGGCATTCCTGAATACGAAGTAGTAAATAGGTCAAAGAGCTTGAAAGGCAAAGTAAGATATAAAGCATCAGCCACATTTTCCCTCTTAAAATTCCTGGATAAAGGTAAAGATAGTATCAGACTCTCACCGGAGAGAAGGGCTCACCCAAAACTAAAATAGTCAAATCAATCAAGTGAAACCAGTATCCTGTTGAAACACAAGGCTCACAAGAAAATTTCATTTGAAGTTCCACCCCAGGTTGTTCCCCAGGTAGTTTGCAGTGACATATCCATAACCCAACACCACCTGGTAACCCAAGACAATTCTTTTTACATTTAGGGAAGATGTTTAGAACAAAATATTTAAATCAGATAAGTATTTTTTCCTCCTCTCAAACGTTTGTCTTCAGTGATGTATGTGTGGTTTTAATATGCATTTCACCTAATTAGATTTACACTACGGAAAAATAATTCCCATCTTGGTTCTGCAGGTGTCGCTTACTGACAGCTGGGATGAAAAATGCCAGAAGATAATATTTTTACTATGAGGCGAAATTCTGTGTAAGAAAGCACTTTTTACTGGGTTAAAAAGTAATATAAATGTCACCCATTATGAAGACCTTTCCAAGTTTTGTAATACTAGTACTTCAGTGGCTAAAGTTTTCTTGACTAATTTTATTGTCAAAATGAGTATACAAACATATACTAAGAAGGGGCCACTTGTCTCACTGAGACCAGTGTCCTGCTGTTGCAGAGAGCCATGCTACCTGATCTCTTTCATACACTGATAGAAACTCCATTTTTAACACCAATTATGTGTTTTTTCCCTTGTGGCACTTAAAAAGCAGTTCCAGAACTCAATCCTCAAGTAGAATTAATCCTATAGATTCAAGCATACATTTGTTCATTAACAAAGAACTGTGACAAAAAATGTCCTTTAGCTTAAGTATTTTTTTCCTCCCAGAGTTTGTGCTTCTGATGATGTATTTACAGACAGTAATCATATCCCTTCTCACCCTTAAAGATACCTCAAATTTTACAAAATACAAGAAATAAGAAGATAGGCTATTTAGAAGAATATATTGAATTCAGAAGTAATGCCAAGAAAATGTCTGAGACACCTGATCCTTTAAAGGATAAAATATTTAAATTGTGGAAAATACAGAACTATACTTGCTCTTATATCATCACTTTCAGATCTAAGATATGGTAAAACTATGTACAAAGTAAGGAGTTAATAAGGACATTGTTCTGCTGGTGAGGTGTGTAGGAAAATGTGATGGGCTGTACACATAAACTTGGATTATTGGGAAATCTGTTTTATTGAAAGAAGAAATGCTTGCAGATTATCAACTGATCTTCTAGCACCCATGCCTTGACAAATTCACTGGGCGGAGATGTCAGTGGATAAAATGGGGGAAAAGAAGCTCAGCTCTCCAGATCTGATCATGTCCTTAAATTTTTCTGTTTGTCCTTTGTTAAGTCATATATAGATTACCTTTCAAAGGTTCTTATGAAAAGTCACTGTAGAACCATTTGCAGGTGTAATTATCACCAGTAATGAGTGGCTATATATAACTGTACCTGTGACTAGCTAAATTTTGCGGTCTGTGTTTACAGATATAAAATTTGCCAGAAAATAAAAGGTTAGTCTTATGCAAATTAGGCACACAAGTAAAAATATTTCCAGATACTTCTGTTGACTTCAGAAGGCTTTGGATCCCACTTTAAACATTTGTTCTTTTCTGTATCAGCTCTTGTAATGTTTCTGTGTGACAAGCTACATTTCTATAAATTAGGAGAAATAGCGGTTCTTGATATTTTAGAATAATGTCAGATAATATGAATAATTTTATTGAAAAACTTGTTGATTTAAATTTCACCTTTAAAGGTCATGGCTGACAGGCAGAGGAGAACAGAAACCAGAGCATTTGCATTTCATTGAGTACATTAGATACTGAAAGTACTAACACGCATGCCTTTTTATAAAGGTTGTTCTAAAAGCGGCAATGCTGTCAGCAGTTATGCTTTGCTGGTTGCCTGGAGTATTAAGCATTTCTGAATGGCTGCAGTCTGCTTTTCAACAGAAACTAAGGCAAATTTAGGTAAATAAGTACTCGTCTCCATCAGAACAGAAGGGTTGAACATATTTTTAAACATCCCTTTATTTGTATGAAAATCACCCTGGTGTATATATTGTGTGTTACCAAGTTTTCCAAAAGGAATTTGTGTTGTTGCTGTGCTGAATTTGATTAATACATGTTACAAAGCTCAAAGTTTTGTTCAGAAGACCCTATTGAAAATGCAATCCAAGGTATGTTATAGTTCAATTATATTTGTCACAGTTTTTATCCTGCAATAGTAGGCTGGAACACAAGAAGTTAAAGATTAATTTGCTCTTCAGAATCACCAAAACACATTTTTTTCCTTTCCTTTAACCAAAGCATGAACAACTGGACAATGGGATATAGGTGGCTCTGTTCTTCAAGGGAAAATTACTTTCTTTCTGTTGGATTTGGTAATTAGGTTAAGTATAATTGCAGGCATTTTCCTCTCTGATTTAATAGGACAGGAATTCTGAGGCATAGTGAGATGATTAAAAAAATAGAGAGAGATATTTGAAACATTAGATGTCCCATTGGATGTCCAGTCATCACTGCTGCTGCTCATTTTTCTTTTCCTGGATAGCACCAATGTCAGCAGCAGCTTACAGTGCTAAGGCATATTTCATTGAATGACAGATGTTGTATGGTTAGAAGGGACCACTGGCAATGTCTCATCCAATTTCTCACTTGCGGCAAGGCTACAGCCAACACAAGGCCAGGTCAGCCATGGCTTTGTCCAAATGAATCTTGAAAACCTCCAAGGGGATTTTCCACACCTCACTCACTTCATGGGATTGTGTACCATAGGACTGAGGTAATGCCATATTATCCCATATATTCTTTTGAAATTTGACTACTTGATTCTTCAGACTAAATGCTGTATAAACTTTAGCTTTTTTGATTTCTCAGACTTAAGACCTCTAATTTTAGAAAAGACATGACGTCTGCTTCACTGATGCACTCTGCATGTTAAAATAGTTTTTTTCAAAATAAGTGCAAAGTTTAAATGAGGTGCATATCTGCTTTTAAAGTTGATTTCTTGCTTTTTGATCATTTATGAAAGTAGGTGCACCATATTGATAAAGAACTTGCAATAATAGGAAAGCAGTTTCAAAATGAGATATAAAGGAAGTTAACTGGTTAAATAATTGCAAGCAATGTCTCATAAAACAGCTATGAACTGATATTTTTGTGCTTAAATAAAATGATGTCCTGCTGGGTCATGGACATAATGCCTTATAACACTACCACTCTCTTCTGATGCCTTCGGCTTTTTGCTATAACCTGTTCTTAATTTCTCATTTCTTTCCCACATGATTTTATTTTATGAACCCAAATAGAACTGACAGCATAAAAACTAGACCAGGCTAGTACAGAATAAATCAGAATAACAATTTTACGTTCTACTTCTGACATTATGTACATTTTCAGGGCACTTGAATGTAGAAGCCTCTGGGGACTAAACCCCACAGAACAGAACATTCTGTTGGAGCAGAACATTTTGTCTGCCTTGGTGTTCAGGTTTCCACTGAAAACCACAACTTCATCCTAAACTGAGCAGTACTTTAGTGCTTTTGCACTTCAGTAGCTGCAGTGATGAAGGAAGAAAACTGCAGCAGAAGCGACAGCAAATTGAAATTAAAGGTATAATTGAAATAAACTCTTCTTTTATTACCAACTGAGCTTTGACCTCAATGGAGTCCAGGCTACTGGTGCCTAAAATACAAGAAACTGCCCGATTATCAAGGCTGCTCTTCAGAATGGCCTAATGTTCTTCAGACTGTGACTAGTCTGAGTCACTTTAATGCATTTATCATTTTGCATTCTCTGAGACTCACTGTAATATAATGTGCTAATAAAAATATACATAACAGATGAATTTTTCAAAGCGATTAAAAATTTAGCCACCTCAGGCAGGCCTAAGTTATTCTTCTCTATGTCTTATAAGCATCAGGCTGATTCTCATGTAGAATGTGTTTCTAGAGAAAAATCAACCTCAGTTTTGTGCATTAAATAGCCACACTGCACTTAATAAAAGTGCTTGCAATTGTATATATTATTTTTAAAAAACCTTTAATGCTTTGAAGCTTGAAACTACGCACATTTTGTTTAACTTGAACTTCTAGTTTTATAACTTCAGTTTAACTTAATCTTTTAATTTAATTTTTGAGAACTGAGAACCTGCTATATTGTTTCTTAGCCAGAAATGTACTTTATGCAGCAAAATTTTTGTCAGCATGGCTAGGAAATAACCATCTTGTTATCCATGTACATAGAAACATGCAAATTGCAGGGCTGGTTGGAGCTATTGGCTACATCCTATGATACCATGAATATACCATATATATATACACACACACACACCATACTGAGCAGTGTGTATAAAATGGCTACCACTCCTTGTTATATACCAAATGCCTCAGTTATTGTGGTGGGTTGACCCTGGCTGGATGTCAGGTGCCCATGAAGCCACTCTATCACTCCTCAGCTGGACAGGGGAGAGAAAATACAACAAAAGGCTCATGGGTCAAAATAAGGATAGTAATTGGGAGAGGTAATAGGTAAAACATGGACTGAACACAGCTAGAGAGCTAAGAGCGGAATGATAGTGGGGAATTTCAGTTGTTTTAATTGTGGTGAAGGAATGAAGGGTGGATTATGTGTAAATTGACCACTTTTGTCAGTGTTGTGATGATGTTTTGATTTTGGTGTGGGGAATTTTTTTTGTTGATGTAAATGAAGTTTGTGAAGATTGTGAGGATTGTGTGATGAATGTGTATTTTAATAATAATTCTTAAATATGTGATTCACAGAGACGAGGGGTGGAAAGTATTGGACTTGTGTGGCCAGGTTTTGGTAGCAGGGGGACTACAGGGGTGGCTTCTGTGAGAAGCTGCTATGTCTATGTCTTCCCCTATGTCTCACAGAGCTAATGTCAGCTGGCTCCAAGATGGACCCACCACTGGCCAAGGCTGAGCCCATCAATGACAGTGATAGTGCCTCTGGGATAACATATTTAAGAAGGGGAAAAAAGCCCCGAGCAACAGCAGCTGGAGGAGAGGAGTGAGAATATGTGAGAGGAACAACTCTGCAGGCACCAAGGTCAGTGAAGGAGGGGGAGGAGGTGCTCCAGGCTCCAGAACAGAGATTCCCCTGCAGCCCACGGTGAAGACCATGGACTTTTTTTTCAGCTACTTATATCTGTGGATTTATCTGCCATATGTTGAAAGCAGGAGTCTTGCATTTAAAAGCCTTAAAAAGCCTGAACTAGCATTAGGCTATGAAGAGATGTAACTTGAGTTGTTGACTACATCTTCAAGTTGATTTTCAGATGCATAATAGACTGTAGTGGTAACAAAGTAAAAATGTGTTGCTTTTTAACAGGATTATAGAGTACATAAATGATTGATGCTAATTTATATGAATTATATAAATTATTGAAAAATGACATGAATAGAAGTTTTAATGTCACTATATTCCCTTCACTATATTCCACTCCTTTCTAAGAGCTAAGAAATTTGATACCTGATATTTGAAGGTTCGGTTTCAATTTTCAACTTCAATTTTAAATTGAAATTTGATATTTGCTAGAATAACAATTCCTGACTCTCCTCCAGTGTACCACTTCTTTCCCCAAAACTAGCATTTAATTGAACAGATGACTGATCTAGTCTTGGGGAAACAAGTGGAAATATCTTGGATACCTCTTCACAAAGCCAAATGTAAATACTGGTGTGTTTTTTGCATCAACAATCATACCATTCTGTAGGATCCTTTCTCTGTTTCCTGGTCCATTATTGATTCCAATTACTACTTCTCTCTTTTGTCTGCCACCTGAACTCATCTCTGGTTGTGCTCTCTGCTTTTCCACACTGCTGATCTCCTTATAACTTTTAAGATAAAGGTCAGGAGAGCTAGACTATTTTCTACTATCTCAAAAGCACCAACCTCTTAAAACTTTCCAATTTTCTGTGCTTCATCCATATTTTTCACTCCATTGATTATAATGTCACTTTCAGAAGTTTCCAAATGAAAAAAAGTGTTTCTTCTGAGGTTTTCTGAGATGTGCATGGTTCAGTCAGTGTGTTAAGTGTAACAGTCTTCTGCATAATGTGACATGTGGGATCATTATATGAACACAACATCTGTGATATGAAAGAGTACAAGCCAGCTTTATGATACAAAGCAAAGAACTGTAGTTTTTGAACACAGAAGACTCTTCCATACTTATCAAAATTAATGCAGCTTTTACTTTTACAGATAAAAACATATTAGACAGATATTAATTTAAAAAATTTCTGGGCCATTTCTTAAAATATTGCTGCTGCCTTATGATGTTGCAGTATCAGTAATTCTGTACATGTCAGTCTTGCTCTGACTTTGGGTTTTATTGGCAAGCTGATAGTACACTAATGACTGTTGAAAAATATCTGTTTTCTTTATTATCTTTCTGTTGTTAACTTTATTATGCCATCCCAATTCTCAGATCTTCTGATGCACGTTCCATATGCTAACAGCAAATTTAACCTAAAAGACACACTGAAGCTATGGATAAAATAAATGTATAAACTATCATGTCTGTCAGTTTCCAGTATGAATATGCTCATAGATGAATATTCAGTTCTGAGGGCAAGGGGTAATCTGAACAAAATAAGCAAAATCACTTTGACAGGAAATAAATCCACCATTTGTGGGTAAAATCTCAGCACATCAATATATGTATCTTTGAGAGAGTGAGAAGAAATTATGTTGGAGAAGAAGGGAGAATTTGTTATGGATGTCATGGGAGATGGTGTCAAAAGTCTTGCTAAACTCAAGATAAACACCATCCACTGCTCTCCCCTTGTCCACAGAGCCAGTCATCTCATCATAAAAGGGTGGTTGGTCAAGCATTTCTCCTTCATAGATCTACGCTGACTAATCCCAATGACTGACTTGTGCTTAATATGGTTGGAAATGGCTTCTAGGAGGATTTGATCCCCTTTCAAGGGAATACAGTGAGGCTAACTGGGCTGTAGTTCTCTGGATCTTCCTTTTTGCCCTTCTTGAAGACAGGAGTGAAATTTGCTTTTTTTTCAGTACTCAGGAAACTTCCGCCATCACCAGGACCTTTCAAAGATGATAATGAGTGACCTTGTAATGCCAACTCCCTTACTACTCAAGGGTGCATCCTGTCAGGTCCCATGGGCTTGTGCATGTCCAGTGCATTTAAATGTTTCCCAAGTTGATCCTGGTCTAATGAGGGTAAGTCTACATTTCTCCAGACTTTCCCATGGGTCAGAGGGTCCTGGTATTCCTGAGGGCAATTCTAGCCATTAAAAAAAGAAAAAAAAAAAAAAAAGAAATGAAGAAGATATGATGTACCTCAGTGTTTTTCTTGCCCCTCGTCACCAGGGCTTCTGCTCCATTCAGTACTGGGTTGTTCCTAGCATTCCGTAGTTTTCTCTTTGCTGCTGATATTCCTGTGGAAGCCCTCATCATCTGTTCCCAGGCAGAGCTCCATCTGTTCCAGCTGCTCTCTGGTACAAAGGGTAACTCCTCTGCCTCAGAGGGTCTACATCATTCATAAGGAGCATGTATACAACTACCTCACATTTCTTGTCAAAACAAAAGGCCAAAAGACAACCATGATGTACAAGAATTCAGTATGGCAGGGAGAGCACAAATGCGTCTGTTGTACAGCATTTGATTGTGTTGCTGTCTTCAGAATTAAAGTAACTGTGTGCTTGCCCTGCTTTTTCATGCCAGTTTCCTGCCTAGGACGAAGTTAGTGACATCAAAACTGAGTAGCATCTAAGTGTTCTTTCTGTATTCATAATAGGTAAACAAGCCTTTGATAAGGAATAGTCAATATAATGCTCTTTTAGACCTTGCATCACAAAGATACAAACAAGCCATAGTCCCAGAAAACTGAGTCAGCATCAGAAGTTGATTAGAAAGACAAATTCATTGCAGTTACTCTGGTTTTCCTGCCATTCCTGTCATTCCTTTTGCTACGCTTTCCTCCCCAAACTGTTGCTAGAACAATACAGTACAGGTATGTGTAATAATATCATACACAAACACCTGCAGAAAGATTATTTTATTTCAATACTTGAATTATTTATATGTACTTCTATGAAAATGTATTTTTCAGTCTTGAATAAAAGAAACTCACATCTTCCCAGCATTTGAATTAGGTATGAGCTGCAGAACACACAGAATTTCCAAATAGCTATGAACTAATACAAAACAAACCTTCTACCTGTTTTGTTCTGAACATGCTTTTAGCCTTAATCCTTTTGTTCTAATTGAGAAATGCATCAGAAATATATATATTACATTGCACCTCCTCTAGTGAGCCATGTAATAGGACATGCGCTGTAAAAGACCTTGCCATCCATACTCAGTTGCCTAATATAGAAAATGCTGTATATATTTAAGAACGATGTCTGTTGTTTTGAAAAAGAAGCCATAAACCTCTTCAGTATTCTGCACTATTATGCATTTTGCTAAGGAAACATTATATGACAGGAAAGATAGCAGTTTGGAAACTAGACATGCTACACAAGAATTATAATTTCAAAAGACAGAGATGATAATTCCTTAGATAGGGTGCTTCATTTAAGTCAAGTGAGTTCAATATGCAGTACTTATGCCCAGAAATAAACTGTATAATTAGTTTACAAAAACTTATTACACAGTTCCCTGACATGACATAAGAAAGCAGAATAATCTAAAGGTGTTAATGTAGAAAAAAACTTGGGGGAAAAAATGCAGTTTAAAAGCTGAGAAGGATGATTTTTGTGGTACAGTGTCTCTTTCCCATACCTGTACAGTTAATATGAACAATATAAAGTAAAAATGTTTTAATGTGCTGTTCATATGCAAAAGCAGTGATTTCTGCTAATGATTTGTAATGATAAGACTACATTAGAGATGTGTTTCTTGGGCTATTATTTGTTTGGAACTACATTTTTTAGGATAAGGTTGATTTTGTTACCCACTTTATTTAACTTTCTGGGAAATTAAGTTTTCTTTCTATCTATAATTTGCATTCTGCATTTGTCTTTAGCTAGACTACAATTCCCAAGGGAAGTTTGATGTTAATACTGTTTGGGAAACCTCCCACTGACTGTTAGGAAAGTCAAATATCAGAATCATAATGACAACTAATCAGCTACTGGAGAAGAATGAAACCCAGTGATGGGCTTTTGGTGATTTTTTGGTTCTCAGGTAGCAGCACAAAGGCAGAAGCAGTGGCGTCTGAGGGAATCAGCAGCAGCACTAACAGACTGGATGATTTCACATTGAATACTAAACAAGGGTTACTGGTGTTGCCACTGAGTTTACTCTGACTCAGTGCTGCAGTGTCAATTACCTTGTTATGTAAAAAGGTTAGAGCAGAAAACACACAGACACATACACTGCTCTTTAAAAATCTAATTTACTAAACCTAATTATACAGGAAAAGATAATAGGATTGCTGAGACTATAGTAACAAAATGTTGTAAATGGCAATTCAAAAAGCAGTGTTTTCACTCTACCAAAGGGAAAGGAACTTGGGGCTCCACAAGTGGTAATCTAGAGCAGTGTCCTTAACTGGGGGTCACAATACTAGAGCAATTCCTCTCTATCTGTTCTTCCTTTGTTCCCATTCTTACAGGGGCTGTGACTGCCTTTTACCCCTTTTTGTAATCACCATATACAGTATGTTGTATATGTATTCTGTTTTGTCTCTGACATATCCTGAAATTGATTCTGCCCCACTTTCTTCAGTAAAGAGTAACCGAGTGTGTCGTGTCAGGTGCATTTAAAAGGTTTTCTTTAGCACCTTCTGAACTGGTCATCTATTGCATGGTGGCTTGCGATGGAAGGATATGTGATTTGATAACCCAAGGATGTCAGTAAGATACAGTAAGCTACAGAGGGTCCAGTAAAAGACTACCAAGATGGTCAGAGCTCAAAGCACACAAGTTATGAGGAGTGGTTGACAGAGCTGGGCTTGTTCAGTTTGGAAAACAGGAGGTTAAGTGGTAAGTAAACTCACAGCAATCTACAATTGCTTAAAGGGAAGTTGCAAAGAAATTCTTCTTCATTGTGACAGGCAATATAAGGGACACCAACCACAAGTTGGAAGTTGAGTAACTTTGATTGGACATTTCTTCAAATAGGCACCCAGAGAAGTGATATAATCTCCATCCCTGGAGGTTTTCAAGACTTGGCTAGAAAAATCCACAGCTAACCTGATGTAGTTTGGTGTTAATCTTCCTTTTAGCAGGAGGTTGAACTAGAGACCTCCACAGGTCCCATCTAACCATCTCTTCTGGTATTCTGTCACCCAGGGCAGGCTTTTCCAGCCTCTACTCCTTGTTCTGTGACATAAGAGGGGACACACTTTCTTTAGGACTTCCCAGAACACAGACTGACATTAGACTCATGTATCTCTGTTTTCTCAGTATTGCAGAGTTGGTTATGATAAACATTGTTTAGAAAAGGGATATGGAAACTGCCATGTTCTCTTCATCAGTTTGGAAGTTATTTGGTATAAATGAAATTATATAGATGCTGTTTTCTTTGAATGCAAAGGGACCTTGATGTTAGGTGTTGAGTTTCTGGATCCATGAAGTAAAAAGCTAATCCTCATTACTCTACCATAATTAACTTTCTCCTCGATCATTTTAATGGTGCATACTTCTTAACTTGTACCTAAGCTGCTTATAGTCCACCCCATTTATGCTTTTCATTGTGACTTAAATAATGTGTTATAAAGCCAGCTTTTCACAGAGACTGGCAACACGGAAACAAAAGAGAAAAAAGTGATAAATACAAGGGAGGGAAATTCTCCAATATCTCATCAGATAAAAATTACAAATAGTTGGAATTTTACTCCAGGAAATTTGGGATATACAAGAAAATGCAAGGAGCTATTAAAGTTATTCTGTTAAAATAGGTATTTTCATAACTGTCTTTTCACTGTGAATCACTTAGAGCTATGAAAGAAAACATTAAGTATTAACTCATGTTCCACATGCTGGAAGGTGAGGTTGTGATTCCAAGGCGTGCTAGACTGCTTTGAAGTGATTTTTATATTGTTCCTTTTATCTAGTATCAAACCATACTTTTTCACAATTTCTCAATTTTCACTTTTTAGTTAGTAGGTATAGGAGAAAGAGTAAATGTTGAAGCTGATTTTCAATGGACTATTGAAAACATGTACTTCTGAAGCATGAATGTGGAGAGCTCAGAAGTGGGTCGTATTCTAGCAGAACATGAAATACTTAGGGAAAAAAAAGAAAAAAACCCCAGAAACCACTGTCTTTAGCACTCCCATTATAATTTGGGGTCCTTTGTGGCATCACCTATGAGTAAAATGACATTTCTTTAAAGGTCAGAATCATGACCATATTCCAGAAGATGGCACTGCAGTTTTGATTACATTTTTTACAAGTTGCAGTGTCACAGACTCAGATAACTTAATGTGTTTATGTACTTCCTGCTTTCCAGATGTTTCCCAGCTGTATGTACTTTATATATTTAACAAAAAAGGTGACATTTCATTTACAATTGTCACACTTGCAATAATACTGCGACAATCCTTCTTTGATTTTCAAAATATTGGGTGTTTAAGTCTTGTAAATATGACCTGAAGGGAAGTGTTTTGAGACCCGGAGTCACCCCTGTAACTGTTTTTCTCCATTGGCATAAATATTCTGTGCAAAAGAGATGTTTATGCAAGATATGCAAACAAATATATCAGATGAGATATCACATTGGCAGATAAGGGTTTTAAGAAGCTGATGAAGAATTTAAAGGTGTCTTCACTTATTGGCCTTTTTGTTAAAAAGTGATATTGTAACTAAGTGAATTATGGACATATTAGCTAATGTCAATTACATTCCAAACTGTCACATTCAGTTTTTTGTCACATGAAAAATCACTATATCAAAACTGCAGGAACTTGGGCAAAGAGGAGAAATGGGGTTCAAGCTGTTGCACAGAACTAGCGATATTTTATCAGCAACATCTTCCGACTTCTAATGACAGAGATGCTAGGACAAAACAGTTTTCTAAAAGTCTGTACTTTGGTCATGAACACTGTACTATATCAAAAAATTTCTGAACATTTCTGATGTGTCTCTAACATATTAAAAAATAACCACACACTTTTAGCTGGACCTCTAATTAGAGCAAAAGCAAATTATTGCCAGGAGCCCAAACACATGGGGTGCAAAGGAAGATTGGTCAAGATCTATCTTTAAGACACTCTTTTTTATTGAATTTTTTCTTTGTTAAACTGATTTTTATGCTTTATTCCTCAGGTTGCCCTTTCCTTCCAGAAGCGTATTCTGTCTCATCACTGAAAAATTTTTATGCATATTAGAAAGGTTTTATAAAAATTCTTCAGACAGGCTGGGATATGTCAGGTGTACAAGATTATCAGCAAATATTTCTAACAGGAGATCCTGAGTTATTTCATGGGCCTATGGATCTGAAAATGTTAGGCTTGTTTAATGTAACTTGCGCTTCAACAATGTATGAAGTTAATCTTGTTATTTGCAGTTATGCTTTCTGTAACAAAAACTATGCTTTCCAGTTTATGTTATCAATTCTACTGTTGCTTATCTGTAGCCCTGTGACCTCTGAAGGCCATCAAGTCCAACCTCCTGGTCCAAGCAGGGCTAACTCCAAAACTAGATCAGGTGGCTTATGGCCTTGGCCAGGAGAGTTCTGAAAATCCTCAAGGATGCAGATTACACAACCTCTGCAGGCAGCCTTTTCTGGTGCTTAACCATGCTTATTTCCAGTTTAAATTCTTCATTTTCAACTGTTGACTTGTCTTCTCTTTGTGCATTTCTGATAAAAGTCTGGCTTCATGTCTGTACAGCTGTCATCAACCTTCTCTTTTCCAGGCTAAGCAAATCCATTTCTCTTAACCTCTTCTTGTAAGTCTATCAGTGATGTTTAATTCAAAGTATATCAAGAAAAGCTCTTCATTGTTCAGTTACTTCCACACAGAGTGTTTCAGAAAAAATTGGAATCTTTTGGGAAGAAAACATGTTAATAGATTATGTTTTATTTTTTTTAAAAAAATAAATGATATACTAAGAATGTGATTATCTCAGAGATAACCTGCACAGTCTGCCTGGGGAATGCTGGTGATGTAGCTTTGTCAGTCATGAAACAAACATACATACATAATAGCATCATATGGTATTGTCCACGTTCTTTGAAAATAGGTTTGATGCCAGAAAAGATAATTGCAGTAATGACAAAAGACTTTCAGAATGAAAACTTAACCAGAATTCAGAACTAACAGGAAAGAGACAACAGACATAAAAAACCAAACCAAAGCAAACAATCAAGCCAAAGAACAGTGCACGCACCAATTTAAGATAGATACATTTTTGTTTTATGAGTCGATAAGAACACTAGGTGTTAAGGGTATCATATTTTCCTCATCCAATTTATAGTATGCTTTTTGATATTTCTGATTCTTCTATGATAATTAAAAGGTGCTGAATAATATTTCTATGATTGAAAGCTTAAGGCCATTTCCCAGTCTAATTCTATATGTTTCACTATAGTTAATCTGGATTTTAGCAGGTTCTGGCTCTTTGCATGATAAAACTTCTGAGAGCTTTCTGATAAAATCATAATTAGAAAAATCTTTCTTTTAATCCCTTGAAATTTTGATTTTCAGAGTGTCTCTATTCTCCCGAACTCATTTTTAAACACAAATGTGCTGAGGAAAAAACCACTATCAGTTAGCGGTCTGGTCCCTGCATCAAATGGATTGCAGTCAGTGAAGCCCAGACGGTTGCCTGCTGTGAGCAGTTCTGAGCAGCTTTCAAATGTGGTAGAAAAACAATGACCAATGTCAAAAGTATGAAAACAGAACAAAAGAAAACAAAGCAAAACAAAACAAAAGCAAACAATGTACTTGCACTGTTGTCTAGTAGTGTATTCCACAGTTTTCCTACAGTTTCTAGTGGAACCTACAGGAAAAAAACCCCAACAAACCAAAACAACAAAAAAACCCCACCACCCCAAAAAAACCCCAAACCACCAGTTGAAGAAATGAATGAAAGGAGGATTTTGTTTCTCTTTTGAGGGAATTCTTATTTGGCCCTAAGAAGCTAATGGGCTCACTGAAAAGGGTTTGGAGCATTCAGTGTCTATAATGTCAACAGGAGTATTTGCAGCTTTATTAACATACTTGAACCCTGACATTAAGCAGATTGTGTTTGCCTGTGGCTAGAAAAAGGTGAGCTGCATAGTATATTCTGTGGCCTTGTCTAGAAGGCCTGTGGCATGCTGGAGCAGAATTCCTCCAGATGAAAAGAAAAAATAAGACCAAGGGTAAGAGGGAGTGTTGTTTTTTTCCCACAACAAACCACTGCACTTTTTTTGCACTAAAGCTGTCACTAATAAAAGTGCCCCTGCCACTATGTGAAGAATACCCACCTCCAGTGCAGGAATAAACTTATCAATATGTATGTTCCTCATGTGGTGAACCTTTGTGACTCTGGGTCCATCCAGCCCATTGTGTAGAGACCACTGTGTACAGAGCTCCTTCTCTGTTGCTTGTATAGGTTCTGTACACCCAAAAAATTCCTGGAGAAGAGAAGAAACTGGAAATTAACACCCTGAGGAGAGACCTAATCTCAGTGCCATTGATAAAAATAAGAAGCAACCCCACAGGCATCAGATGAATGCTGAACAGTTGTGTAAGATCAAGATAGACTCCTCTGTGTTTTTTAAAATTTCCCAATATGCAGTAGCACCAGTTTATTGTTGACTGTTTCCTGGGTGGCATAGTTTTGAAGCTTATGTCATCTTCATTTTGAAGGTTATGTTTTCCTGGATGTGGATTCTAGAAGTAATGTACCTCACCCCAGTTTTATGTCTGCCAGCAATTTTCCCAGGAGTTAAATATTTTGTATGTCATACAGCAGCAGCTTTTCTGTATTTTGTTCACTAATGTATGCATACTTATACACAGGTAAATTTATATTTATGGATGTATGCTCAGGGAGAGATAGGAGAAAGAGAAAAGCAAACCTTTCTCCTCTTGCTTCAGTGATGTTCCCACAGAAGATCTCAGAGTTTTCTTCTCACAGGTTCTGATGAGACCATTTAGAGTCCTAGGAGAAGCCACAGTGTCAAAATGTCATGTTTTCGCTATATTTGGTACCCAAAAGAGCACAGATTAATGTAGGTTTTAGTCTGTAGCTTTTATATTTTAGCCTGTAGGTTTTATCTCTGTATCTTAATAGAAATTATTTAACAAAACACATCTGAAGTTTGTCTAGAGTCTGTCCTACAAGGTATAGAGAAATGGGATGCCAAAGTGGAGTTTCCAATACTCTTAATAACGATGGAAACATATACTGGGAAATTTGAGAAGTTGAAGGCTCTGATAAAACAGTTATTCCGATCAGTGTAAATCCTGCCAAAATTGGGCTAATATTAATTTTCCTGGATATGAGTTCAGAGTTAAGTCATACTCAAAAAGGTAGAAATCCAAAGTGATGCCACTGAAGTCAGATGTTCAGAGTTATTACCCATGCAACAGTCCCGATTTATCCAACAGTTTTCCCCAGACAATGACCTTGTATTGTGTACTTGAATACCTTTTTTAACTCTTTCAGTTTCTATATTTTTTTTTTTAAAAAAGCAGTCCCCAAAGTGTCTCAGATGCTGATTTCCTGACCCCATGTAACAAGATGCCTTCCCTTGCCTTCCAAGTTCACCCAAACTGTCTTTTAGAGAATTAAAATAATTTATGTATATCAATTTAAGGAAAATGGCTATTGACTTCATTCTACTTAGGTATTTCTCATGTCTTCATGTCATATTGTTGGTGTATCAAGGATCTTTACCTATTAACACACTCACAATAGTGTCACAGAATGAGGTTTAATTCAGGAAAGGTACACTGAGTTGTTACACATGCTTGAATGGAAATTGATGGAGTGAGTTTGTACCCAAACCTGTATCCAAATCTGAACACTAAAACAGTTACATGACAGCCTTTGGAATAAGTGTGTGCCAGTCTGTGAATTTAACTTTGTTTTGTGACTCTCATTCGCAAATGTAACCTGCACTGTAGGCTATAACTCTCTTTCTGATTTACTTTGTGTTGTGTGATGAGGACAGGCCTAGACTGGAAAGCATGTATCTTCACTGTGATGTAGAACATGGCTGGGGAAGGCATGGGTGTTTCTCACCTTACAGAGATATATGGAGTCAAGTCAGCCAGGCATTTATCAAGGCTCTGTTTGTGGGTAAGGAAAAGAGCCAAAAGAGGCTTCACCATTTCTAAAAGTACGTCAACAAAAAAACACAGATCTATCAGGCATTTCTAGGACTGAAAGAAAAAGGAATTGCAGCCAGATGTCTGTGTTTTGCCAACATTGGCAACTCTTTCATGCTGATAGAGGTATGTTTTTGTTTGTGGGGAAAGAAAATTTAAAAATGCTTTCTCTTCACTTTAAATTCTTGTTCCCAGACACTTAACCTATACTTCAGAGTTACCTGGGGAGTAACAGGAGACTGGGGAGGTGCAGATCAGTCCTCAGTGATGACTGGGACTTAAGAGTTTCGAGTCTGATGTCTCAAATACAGAAATATAGGCGAGGAACTGCATTTTAGAGTAAAGATCAGAGGCAAAAACAGTGACTAGTTCCACCACAAGCCCAGATGGGGTCTTAAAGTTTGTGCTGGATAACAGAGCATGCTATGACAGACTGCAGTAATGTAGCAAGAGCTGTAAAAGGTACAGGCTTTGTTTTGTTGAGGGAGTAAATGCTAGTTCCATTTGTTACAAAAGATTAGGTGTATTGAAAGACAAATCCTTCAAGGGATGAGTAGTATTCATATGCAGGATAAAAATGAGGGCACTTTTGACTGCTTTTCACTTTTATATTTCTGTCTACAGTTAAGTTATTTTGTAATTTCTGCTATCCTTTCCCAGGTTTTGCAATCTTTTGAAATATAATCCTAGAATCATAGAACTGTAGAATGGTTTGGGTTGGAACGGACCTTAAAGATCATCTAGTTCCAACACTAGTTCCACTAGATCAGGTTGCTCAAAGCCTCATCCAACCTGGCCATGAAATAGTTTTAAACAAAGCAAAATAAGTTCTCCAAATGACCATGAATAAATTGATGATACTTCACCTTTCCTAGTGGGTGTCTCCTACGTATTTTCAAAAACCAATCCTTTTACCTTACATTGAATATTAAAAACACTTGGTTCTAAATATCTGCATGAGGCTGGTCAGGCACTGGGACACTGGATCTCCTCAGAGCTTTCCTTGAACCTGTTGCAGTGTCTTGCGAATATAAATATTTCCCAGAGAACTGAAGTGGAAAGAAACTTACTGAGACATCATCATCGTATTGGAAACATGAGAGAGGATGTAATCTTTAATTTAAATGATACTAGTTACCTTCCTTGTGAAAAAGTAGATTGACTGGAACATTGAGAAGAATAAAGGTGGGGGAAATCCGCTTCTGTTGCAGAAAACTGGCCAGGGCAGAGGACAGGGAAAAAGCACAAAAATCTCTGCCTTGCTCCTCACTTAGCTTTTTACAAGCTAAGTGGTCTAAATACATGGTGGATTGCATTTTTTTCTTCTATGAGTGTATCTAAATAAATAGTCTAGAAGAAGCTGATGAAGCATCCAGGCTGAACAGGGAAGAGTTCTGGTTTGAAAGGAGCCCAGGTGTACAAAATTTTTCCAAATATCTCAGAAGAATTCTAAATCAGTTTTTTGGCAGCATTTTACCCTTCTCTGAGAGTGGGACTGAGACAGATGTTGGTTTCTGGCAAGTGCTTCAATGGCTATTTCACATTCTTTGTCACAGCCATTGAGAGTGTTAAAGGGAAGAATGAATGGTTGACCTGCACACCTGGTATTTTGCAGGAGCGTGTACTTTTTGAATCTCCTGTCATGTGAGTCATTACTGAAAATTTTAGTCTTGATTTCTGCTTATGTCATCTTCTCTGTAAATTAAGTATCAACAGAAAGAGAGGGCCTAGAATTCTAGCTGAATGCAGCCCCCAGCTCAGTCTTACTTTATCGAGAAGACACTATTACCATGCAGAAGTTATTCCACAGCTAACCCTTCTCTTTACAGCAAGAATTTTTCTCCTCCTCCAAGGAAACACTACAAAACCAGGAGTTGCAGGCAAAATTCCTGGCTATCACAGCTGCCAACAATGGCCACAGAAACTCCATCACCTATTAAAAAAATCTGAGTTGTTGGTGTGGCATGATCTTTCACAAGACACTGGAGAGGAGAGAGCAAAGATGAAAGACAGAATTAATCTGGAAACAATATAGAATCTTTTCTGAGACATGAGTCTGAAAGTGGAAATAATGGAACTGTTTCTGGAGGGATGGGACAAGATGTAAAGGAAAGATTTTACAAAAGGAATCTCTTATGTACTGCTGACTAGGGCGAGTTCATCCTCTGGTCTTTCAGTCCAAGAGTCTGCCATGGAAAATATAAATGACAAAAGCAACCCTCTCACATATATTGGGATAACAATGATTTTATTTTTTTTTATAATGAGGTTTTTTATCTTGACTTGGTCTTTCTTGTCTGTTTTAGTGTATATGTCATTACAGCATCATTCCCACTATCTCAGAAAGGTCATGATCACAAGAAGGAAACTATGTTGTAATAGTAGAGATATGTTTCTTTAAAGTAAATGTGAGTCTTAGAAAAGAAGATGTATTAGAGAATGGATTTAAACTGATGAGTGACTTAATACCCTTCTCAAGGTTGTAGTTAGAAACAGGTTAGTAGTGATCAAATGATTGTTGTGTAGACCATTTGGAAAAGTAAAATGTAAAAAAACATTCTATTTTACAAGCTTAAAAAAAAGGTTAGTAGCTTTACCAAATTAAACATGATATTAGTAATATTTTCCTCCTACCTTAATCAGCTCTGTCAAATCATCAAATATAACCCAATTTTCTTTCAAGACTAGAACTGCATTGAACTGCCATTTTGATAAAGCCTTTCATATTAATCAGCCTCCATATTAATATCTTCATATGATAAAACTGAGTTTCAATTAAATGGTTCAGAAGTTTGTGCTTTTAAAAACTGCAGGAACTGTGTTTTTGTAAAAATTGTCTTTCTGAAGGCATTCCTGTCTGTCCTGTCTTTAGAACTTTTTTCCTAGGAAATAAGTACATCTGATGAGGAAGCAGTGGCTCAGTTCAGTTTTAAACAATTACCCATCTTCTCAGAGATATAGTAAGGATCTGTAAAACTAAAGCTTACATTTTGAGGCATTTTATGTGCGTGTTTTTAATATTTTGATCTTTGACAACTTAAAGGTTAATTTCAATAAGTATTCCCTCTTGAAGCAAATCAATTATACCATTTTTAAGTAACCAGAGGAAATGCTAAAGCACTTTATTTTTCTGTTTATGAGGAAAGTGGAATTAAATTTAATTTTTCAATCCCCAGTGACTCATTCTCTGATGTAAAATAAATTTATATGATCTGCAAGTGAGAAGTATATTGATTCGAGGGCTTATACCTTTTAGCAGAGAATATATATCAAACTACTCTTATATGAATTCTGGCGAAAACATGTCTTGATAACGGGTAGCGTAAAATATGATTTACCTAATCCATTTTAAGGTTTACTAATTCCTGATGGGATTATAAGAAAATGTTTGGAACTAGAACTGTAAAAGAAACAATTTTTACCATTTTATATAACTTTACTGAAGTTTCAAGAATTTTCCCATTGTGGAGTAAGCTAGACCATAAAACTGGTGAGGACTGCAAAAATGAGAATGACAACACAGAAGACCCAATGAGCTTCAGGAGAGAAATCTCACTTAGATTATGATCTGTTGGTTCAGATTTCTGTTTTGACAAATCTGGCCTTTAGTCGGATCTCCAGGTATTCCTCTTCTCATGAAAAAGACTTGGTCATGTAGGTATTGGCTAACCAGGGATGTCTGCTTTCTAGTATTTTTTATGTCTTTCCAGTTTTGGTTTCTTTTTCTTTTAAAAATATTAAATATAATGTTAACCAAAGCAGAGAGTCTGATCTAGTTTTATTTTGATTCAGGTGTATGAACTTGTCCTGGTTTAAGTCCAGAGGGAAACTGAGCACCACGCAGCCATTCACTCACCCCTTCCCCCAGCACTGGAAAGGACAAAAATAAATCAAAATGCTCAGGAATTGACATAGGACAGGGAGAGGTGTGCCACCCATGACAGTCACAGGCAAAAGATAAGCTCATTAGGGGAAGAAAAAGAACATCACTTTAATTCAAAACACTAACAACAACAACACAACAGACAGAATAGGACAGTGAGAAGCGTTACCATATCTTTAAAAACACCTCTCCCCACCCCTCCCTTCTTCCCTGTCTCAGTTTTGTTCCTGATATCTCTACCTTCTCTCCCCAGCAGCGCAGGGACTGGGGATGGGGGGTGCAGTCAGTCTGCCTCTTCTCCCTCCAAGGTGGGGGGAAACACTCTTCTGCACTCTTCCCCCTGCTCCATGTGGCGTCCCTCTCACGGCAGACAGTCCTCCACACACTCTCTCCACTGTGAGTCCTCCCCATGGATACATTCTTCTTGAGAGGCTCTGCCGTAGGTCAGCTCCACCTGTTGCAGTCCTCCCAACACCGAGCTACAACAGCGGGGGCTGCTTCTTCCCACAGAGTCCCTGGGGTCCTCCACAGGTCACAGGCAAATCTCTGCTCCTCCGGTGACCTCCATGGGTGGCAGGGGGGGCAGCCCTGCTGTGTCACCACAGGATACAGGGGTGCTCTCTGTTCTGGTGCACCTTGCCCTCTTCCTCCACTTTCCTTCCACTGACCTTGGTGTTCGCATAAGTGTCCTTCTCGTAACTTGTCCTCAAAGTCCCAACCCACTCTCAGGTTCCCCTTCTTAAATATGTTATCACAGAGGTGCAGCCACCGTCACTAATTGGCTCGGCCTTGGCCAGAGGAGGGACTGACTTGGAGCTGAGAAAGCTTTCAAGAAGCTTCTCACAGGGGGTCCCCACAGTAGCCCCCTCCCCCACTACCAAAAGCCCTGCCACACAAACCCAACACAGATCTGAACCCTAAATTGTACAATCATTAACTTTTGCCCTGATTTTGATGGATCAGTATTTTCCCATCTGTAAGCAAAAATATTTTTTTGAAAATTTCCCATCCAATTCTCTGTAGAACTGATTTTTGATTAGTTAGAGAGCATGATGACTTCATGATTCTGTACAGAACATTATGACATTATGCTTTGTTAGATTTTTAGCATCTAATGATTATGGACATACCCCCTTGAAATTCAATCTCAGACTGAATATGACCAAGATCAAATGAATCCATTAAGGCAAACTTGGATGTTACTAGGTATGATTGTCATTCCTCCTTGAGCCTGCTAAAATAATTGCCTCAGTGTTGTTAATAAAATCTTCACTGTAGTCAGAGTACTAAAAGCTAAGCCTTTTTGTAATTAGTCTTTGCAAAGATCCTTTCTTAAATATTATCTATAATGCTAATGTAATAAAATATCATATTCTACTGCAAAAATGGCAGCATTTTGTTATTAAATGAAAGGATCTATGCAAAAAATCATGTAAAGTATTTTGGGATACTTAAAGATGAAAGCTACTCTGTATATATGAGTTAACAACAGTAGTTGCATCTAAAGGTTTCTATCCAACATTGGTATCATGGTTCCCTGAGGAATCTGCCAGGGAACATAAGTACCATCAGCTAAGGTTTAGAAATCACCTAGGGTAAAGGCTACATTTTACTTCCCCACCAAATGTTAATTTTCATGCCTCTTCAAATACTTTTTTTTTTTTCAGTCTTGAGGACAGACTCTATCCTTGAAAGGTTATGAGTTGTCAAATTTATTGTTTATTGTCGGGTAGCAGTCTTGATTGAGATTGGAACTAAGATTATAGTTACGGTCATAAGTGCTACGCAAAGGTAAATATTTTAGGAAAAAACATTCTTACACAAATAAATTATTCTCCCACTGAATTATTCTCTCTTTCATTTTGAATCAGCATAGATGGATGGAAGTCCTTCCTTACAGTGGCCACCTCTACCTCTAAGTATTTTCCAGTGTTTTAAGAATGAACAGCTGAAAACCTAGGCTACTTTGATTTCTACCATGAGATGCTTAACCCTGCCCAGGCACTATGTAAGCATCTTGAGTGCCAAATACAGTGCTCTGAATTCTTGAGAGCCACAAGTTTCAGTTCTTTGTTGATATCTGTTTTTTGTCCTACAGGACTTTGCACAAGTTGGAAAAGAGGGAAGTTCTCTTAACTGCTGCTCCTGAGGAAGGTATTTTCACTGAAACTGGCGTAAAACTGGCTTCCTCTTTTAGCAGCATACGTGCTATGAGTAGGTGTGTATTAGACTTGGAATTAAATTCTTATTATGAATACTTAACATTGTATTTTATGCATTCCGATTATCAGGGTTTGTTGATCACAGTTGCTTGTGTTTATAGTGTTGTCCTTACTGCACTGGCATGGCTGGAGCACAAGTGGCCACAGCTGAGTCTTGTGACTCAGTAGACAGCAAACTCTAACATCAACTGTTATGCCAGCTGTAATGCCACTTATAATTTTAAGTAAAACCTGTCAAAGAGTTTTTAGCAAACCCCAATTTTAAAAAAACCACACAGAAATCTAGTGTCTCTACTATATATCTTCTACTGAGTTCCTCAGCAACTGAAGACATGGATACTTCAATAACATTTTAAAACCACATAATTTCAAATCATTTTGTTTATGGTTATTCTCTTATATCTATAGTTTATGAAGCCCAGTCCAAAATAACAGTTAAACCCAGCATATCTCCCCAGACATCTAATGCAGTTGTATGTTCTCAACATATAATTATGTAACATAAAAAAAATAATATTGTAATAAGCATAAAATAAATTGAACTTAATATCAGGCTTTAATATGAGTAAGTTTGTGCTGATTTAATTAGTGAGCTGTAGATTTAATTAGTTAAAACAAATTCCAGATTTGAAATATGCCTAAAGGTGCATCACTTTTTTCTTATAGTGACAGAACATCAGATATATCAAAGGTGTTTGCCAGAAATCAGGGGTGCAGCATGCTGCAGATTAACCTGGAAATTGATCCTGAGCAAAAATCAAAAGGCTCTTGAAGATAAAAGATAAATAATCAAAGAGGTCTGTAACTCCTTGGTCCTGAAAAATCCACCCACGTTCTTTCAGGATGATTTTTAAGACTGAACTTTGGGTGTCTAACTTGGGGGACATTTACTTGTCTTCTTGTAGAAATATTTTACAGGGAAATATATACAACATTTTCCTTTCTTCCTTCAATACTTTTAAATACTTCCTTGAATACTTTTAAAACAGATTTGCAAAAAAAAAAAACCCTCAACTTCTGGAAAGAAAAATTCAAGACTCACGTAACAAAGGTGGACTTCTAATAGGATCTGCACCATGCAGTGTTACCAATAGGGAATATTTGGCATATAAGGCTATATTATATATAAATATTTGGAATATAAAGCTTTTGCTTCAACCTTCCTGTGAGGAAGTCATGATCACCCTCGGCTTCCCTTAAGCACCCATTCTTTTATTCCTCCCTAGCACACAGGAGGAGGTTTGAAGACACAAAGATCTGGGTCTCACAAGATTTCTGGTTTTCTAACAAGAAAAAGGAACTTACTAAGGAGGGTACCAAATTTGCAGGGTTTTTTTCGAATATATTTATATACATAGACTCACTTCTTGGCCTAAGCCAGATTTTTAATTCTGCACTATTTGTCTTGATTAGATTAATACAGATATAAATGTAAATTTCATTTTCTCTGTTTGAAGGACACATTGTAATGAGATTATCTTTTCTATCTGTCTGCCCCTGTTAGCTTCTTATTGCCAGGTGTCAAATAAATGCATGCATTATCGTTCGAATTTGTGTCAGTGTGAACTCAACACGGTTTGCCTAATAATTTTATTCTTAAAGTGGTAACCTTTTCCACTATTTAGCAGTTAGTTTTTACTTAAAGTAATATTCACTATTACCTTGGACTTTTTTATGAGAATTGATAAAAACTGAGATCTGGGCTGAAGTACCTGTCTTTTGATAACAATTCTTATATTTATGACTTCAAAGAAATAACCAGCATTTAAAAATAACCAACCATTAAAAAATTTGGCTTTAAAAATGTGCATGATAGAGAAGTTACGTGAAGCCATTACTTCCCAGGTCAGAACAGACCATTTGTCCTGCCAATATTGATCGTGTTCCTTTGTGGCTCAGACTGCTTTGCATCTCTCATCTTCAGGGAGCTCATGTTTCAAATTGGGTCAGCCCTGGAAAGGGCTTAGACATAGAAGCCTCCCCTTTGGATGTTCCTTGAAAGGGAAAAGAAAAAAAAAAAAAAATCTTTAGTAGAGTTGGAGACACAATTCAGTGCATGGTTATCTGTACCTATACCCTCTGCAGACAGCTATGGTTCATGCGCACAGACTTTGCACCTGAGGAGGCCTCTCTTTTACAGATTATATCCTGGAAGGACTGCTTGGAGGCAGACTTCAGACAGGATGGTTCAACAAGTAATTGTGAGCTTTCTTAAGGCTTGTTGAGGATAACTCTGTACTTGGCGTCAGCTTTCACATGTTGTGAATCTATGCTTACAGCAACTGAGACACGGAGAGGGGATGAGTGGGCAGGAGGTATAACGGGGAGGAAAAGCACTGGGGAAGAGACTAGAGGCAGACTGCTGTCCTTGCTGTGGCATGTTCTGGACAGGCTGTTGACCTGCCTGTCATGGGACATTACTGGGAATGCTGTGAACACTACCAAGTGCTTCCCCGTGCCTCTCCTGTGTGCAGGCACCAGGCATGCTTCCTACCAGAAAAGTGTTACCCTGCTGACAGAGTGCCCTGTAGGAGCTGCTGGTCTTTTCAGGTCCTGAAGTGGCACAGGAAAGGGCTGGAAGACTCTCCTCATCCTGATTCTGGCCATTTTAGTAGTTGTGACATGACCTAGATTGAGTGTCTGGGAAGGGGAGAGTACAACTTCAAACCTAAATAAGGTTTCTGATCAATCAAGTAATGAATATGGCTTGTAATCATGCAGAGGTGCCCCCTAGTTGGCACCACAGTAATTGGCAGCAGCTGTGGGAAGTTTTCCCTCCAAATCTGCAAGAGATAATTTTGAGTTCAAGAAGTATTTTTTTTTTTCTGCCAGATCACTTTGGGACTTTGCTCTTCTCCTGTTATCAGAAATGTAGTGGCAGAACTGTCACTTAACAGTTAATGTAGGACACAGAAGCTGCCTTTGATCTCTCTAGCATTTTCCTAGGGTACCTTAGCTTTTCATACATTTTGCCTTTTGTACTAGAATTTATTGAGTTTGTTATAGTGATGTGGGAAGTGTTTCTCCTTTCTTACACATGGATGAGATATTCTCTGGGCTTTCTTACTGTATTATTCGCTACAAACTTTGGGAGAAGGAGGAGGTGTAGAACTAGAGACCTAGATGGTCTCTGATAATTATGCGATCCTATATACAATGAATGACATATTTTTGAGGGAAGAGATTCAGAAAAATAATGTCTGCTAGCATTTATCATATTTTCAAGAACACTGTTGTGACTCAGCAGCAGACCATGGAATTTTCTAAAACAGAGAAAACACAAAGTCACTTGAAGGAGACAAAAAAAAGGGCATCATGAACAAATCTTCTCCATCTGTGTTGTCTTTGCAGGGCATATCTTATCTCCTGGATTTATTTTTAAACTCTTAAATAAGTGTCTTTCTAGGTAGCAGCAGAGTACAGTCTCTTTGCAGGAATTCTGTCCTTCCACCCCTTTGGAGGTCTCATGGCATGCCTGCTCCTTGCTCCTTTGAGGCGATCTGTATCCATTGCTCTAAAGTACACTCCTGGGGAGTTCTCATTTCTCCCTGCAGTCTAAAAGCTTCTGTTTGCAGATGGACACTTGTATGTCCCTAGGGAAAACATAGTTTCCCCTTCCTTTCTGAAGGGTTCACCTGCCCCCAAGTGTAGTGGCAAATACTGGAAGAGCTGTAACTTACCCTGTGGTACTCAGCTACAGTCTTTCAATGAAACAGAATCACAGAATCACAGAATCAACGAGGTTGGAAAGGACCTTGAAGATCATGTAGTCCAACCATTAACCTAACACTGCCAGTTCCCATCTACACCATATCTCTCAGCGCTATGTCAACCCTACTCTTAAACACCTCCAAGGATGGGGACTCCACCACCTCCCTGGGCAATCCATTCCACTGCCTAATAACCCGTTCTGTAAAGAAATACTTCCTGACATCTAGTCTAAACCTTCCCTGGCGCAACTTGAGCCCATTCCCTCTTGTCCTATCACTTGTTAGTTGGTTAAAGAGGCTCATCCCCAGCTCTCTGCAACCTCCCTTCAGACAGCTGTAGAGGGTGATGAGGTCTCCCCTCAGCCTCCTCTTCTCCAGACTAAACAACCCCAGTTCCCTCAGCCGCTTCTCGTAGGACACATGCTCCAGACCCTTCACCATCTTTGTTGCCCTTTTCTGGACATGCTCGAGTAATTCAATGTCCTTTTTGTAGTGAGGGGGCCAAAACTGAACACAGTAATCGAGGTGTGGCCTCACCAGTGCCGAGTACAGGGGTAAGATCACTTCCCTGTCCCTGCTGGCCACGCTATTGCTGATACAAGCCAGGATGCCATTGGCCTTCTTGGCCACCTGGGCACACTGCTGGCTCATGTTCAGCCGGCTGTCAATCAACACCCCCAGGTCCCTCTCTGACTGGCAGCTCTCCAGCCACTCCTCCCCAAGCCTGTAGCGCTGCTGGGGGTTGTTGTGGCCCAAGTGCAGCACCCGGCATTTGGCCTTATTGAACCTCATACAGTTAGCCTTAGCCCATCGCTCCAGCCTGTCCATGTTATGAAACATTTCATAACAAACTGTTATGCAAGTGCTGCCTTTCAAAAACTAGTAAATATTTTTATGAATATACTGAAAAATCTATACACATGGGTAGATGATGATTCCTTGAGTAATTATGAACCATATTTTGTTGTTTTTATTTACCAATTAAGTTTTCATTTATTCAACCTTTTCTCATGACAGCTTTATAGAAATTTGGTATTGTGAATTTGTTTGGGAACAAAGCAAGATTTGAATTAAAAATATAAGACATTGCTTCAGAGCTTCTCACAAGCATCCCTTAGAGCCATTGAATTGCTAACATGAACATTATGTGGAATTGCACAAACAGCATGCTTTTTTCTGAAAGAAGGTATTTTCTTTATGCATTTGCTATAGAGTTTCTGCTTTTGACTCAGCAATATCTGTGCCATAGAGTATAGCTGTATTTAATAGTCCTTTAATCACTGAAGCTGAAGCTATACTTTCCCATTAATGGCTTCTGCTGGATGGCTCTCTAGCTACTGGTCAAGATGAAATTGGAGCAATTCAATATTTTGATATAAAAATTATTACTTAATATGGTTTTCCACTGTCCCTCTGACATGGGGGTTTAATGAATGTAAGTAGTTTTAAATTAATTGTGAAGTAAGAAACTCTAGCTAACATGACCCTAGATTCTCTGGCAGTGATGTTTCATATACATAGAGTTCCAAGTTCTCATGCCTTCAAGTGAAGATAGGCTGCTGATTCCTTTGAATCAACCTCCTTAGAAGCCTTTATTATTGCAATGTGTTCAACCAAGTAGTATTCCTTAAGGAATCATCTTTTTTGTTACAGTGCTCAACTATCTTGAAGAAAAATTTGTAAGAGCAGTGAAATGCTTCAATTGTACCAATAATTTCTATTGATGTTGATACCATTATTGCTATTAGACTAATGAATAGGCTAACTGCAGTATTATTTATTTTTTTATTTTGAAGTAGGCCTGCAGCACAGCTTTACAGACAATGAGAGACTGCTTTTGAATTCATAATGTTTAATTGCTGTAAAAAACAGTTGTGACAAAGTACAGTACTTGTCGCAGTAGAAATATGTAACTGTGTTGCTCTAATGCAACATCATGGCAGCTAGCTGCAGTTCATGTGTGAGTTGACATTTTCATCTTTAACCCTATTTTTGGTGTCTCATAACTTCTTTAAACCATTATATTCCTAGTTGAAATATCTTGTCTGGTATCAATTGAGAAGTAAAGTATTTAGTTTTAATAAGTATACATAAAAAGGCAAAGAGAAAAATAAAAGTAGTTTCCACATAAGCCATTCTGGAACACATTCTTGAAGGAACAAATGCATAGAATAAGGCTCAGCCACTTTGTTTACTTGAAGAAGTTTCAATTTGAATTCTTATTTTAAAAATATCTTTTTGAAAAATAACTTACAGATGATATGAAATATAATATTTTCTTTGAAGACTGTGCAGCAGAAACTTTGGATCTTTACTGGAGTAGATATCAGAATTTACAGACAAGTCAATTGAGAAATCATTGTGAACAAGATTGGAAGAAAAAAGAAGGAAAAAGGAAATGAAAACTTCTAACTTTTAATACTGTATCACAGAACAAGACTGTCTATACATCAGTTGCATTAGGACCTGTCTTCAGGATAAACATAAAATAGCACTAAGGCAAGGAAGATTTTGCATAATGAAAGATACTGTAGAAAGAAAGAATTTTGTGGTAAGTAGTCTCACGAGGGGACTGTAAATAGTTCTTAAAGGGAAAAACAGGACTGCAACAATAAAATTCTGTTGCCTGTCCTAGATGATTGATTTTGTAGAAAAATAAAGCTTTATTATCTTGCATCTGCCAGGGACAACCACAAGAAGCAGATGAAGACTTGGTGATTGTGCATAAGACATTCTCAAAGAACTACCTCTATACTCATATTCCAGTGTAACTTCCTATGTCATGATATGTAGAATATTTCCAGTGACTTAATGACTCTTGATCGTGTTGGTAATTTATAGATGTAGAACTGGGATGAGACTTTAGAACAGATAGTTGTCAGCAGCTGTTAGAAGAGATCTGAAAGATGGAAGAGTTACTGGCTTGGTAAGGAGGATCTCAAGTGGAGGTCTGAGAATTATAAAGAATGTATTACGGGGAACTAAAATTGTAGGCATGTTTTTATGTTTGTTTTAAGCCTATCATTAAGGCATAGGAAATTACGTACCTTATAATAATTCACGAGTTTCTACTTTACATACTCATGCAAAGGCTATGAATAACCTGTCAGAAATCTTTGAGTAGGCAGAAGTGAACAGATATGCTGATGAAGTCTTGAACCTTGCTAATGTGAGCTCTACTGGCAAAGAAAGAGAAAGATTTATGGTCTAATGATCACTGTGAGATTTCTGAGGACAAATTTAGTACTATGGAAGATGAAATAAGGATTTTTATTTTTCAAGTGAAAATCTTTTAATATATGCTAAATCTTGTTCAGGACTTCCAAAACCTGCTTTGGACACCTAGAACTAATGTGAAAGAATATAATAAAACTGAATGATATGAACATAGTTCAGCATAACTTTTTTTTTTTTTTTGGGGGGGGGGGGGGGGGAACAGTTGGCTTGATTTAATTTATTGTTTCAAATTTTATTCTAACCAGGAACTGAAGGTGACAGACAGACCTACTGAAGCTTTATTTAGACTCAGTAACAGTGGTCACAGTGACTGAATGAAATGGTGGTAAAGTTGTATTGTGTTTTTCTATAGACAGGGTAGATTTTGAAATCTGTTTGTTCACCTTACTCTAAATGTTACCTATTTTACAATTTTAAAAAGCAGTGTATCATTTAAATTAAGTTATGATTCCATGGTTGCCTATGAACAGATGAAATAATACTTGTTTCAATCCAACACACCATGTGAAGCTAGGCACATAATGTTTACAGGTTTTTTATTCAAAGACTAAAAATGGATATACCTGGAAGTTTTTTTGTGTGTGACAAGAAAGTATTGGGAAATGGAAATAAAATCTTAACCTCTTGTATTTGCATTCAAAACTACATTTATATACAAACCCCATAATTTTTAGTAGTGTTAATGGATCTGGTTGTTATAAAGCAATATGTATATCAGAAGTATATTCCTATTTCAACCTCTACTTTTTCTATTTTTATTCTTCTATTTCTAGTTTGGTTCTCTTTGATGCCTACTTCAGCACTATATGGATGGCAACATGAGAAGAGAAGTTATGGCTGATCCAGTATTATGAACTCCGAGTAAAGATTCCCTTTTTATCCAAGTGTGCTTCTTTAGAGAGGTTCCTCATCCCTGAACTTGGACATCTCTTAACAAAAGATGTATTTTGTGCTCAGATAATGTGAGGTGCAGGACCCATTTTCTGGCATTTTTCCCTTGTGAGTGAAAAGAAGAATTTTGATATACAGAATACTCAGCCAAACCTTCTAACTGGAAGGTTGGGCAGAAAACCTATGGAACAGCATGAAGACTGTCTAAGATTTAGTAGACTGTTACTTTGGATCAGGAATAGCACTTGGCTTTCAACAAGGTAAATTATTACTCTAATTCATAAATAGAGAAAGTGTGAGAGATTTGTGTTTTTTTCATTCCTCTTAGGTGTACTCACACCATACAAAGAACATGAAATAAATACTGAGAGTTCACGTCAAATATATTTTTGGATTTCACCTGCTCTTAGGGCTATATGATGTGATGAATCCAGTATATTTCTTCTCTCATCAGAAAAACAAAGTGCTTAAACAAAATACTTTTTTGTATCTATATGTAGAACTAATGTGCCATAGCATTTAAAAGCCCTTATAAAAGCAACTACTTGCACTTGGGTGATCCTCAAAACAGGAAATCTACATTTAATAGCAAATGGGGTTTGTGAAATTGAAGCAGCCTAACATTTTTTTCCCAGAATTATCCTAAATGTGAAGAAATCTAGTTGAATGGTTTTTTCTCAGCCCTGCTTACACAGTTATAAATTATAACAGTATACCAACATACCATTTTTGATGACTTGTAGAAGGTATTTTCTGATTCTTATTGATTTACCTCAGTTTCACATATGTTTTACATGAGGGTCTGAAACACTACTAACAGTCCTCTGGGAATTATCAAAATAATTTTGTGTATTCTCTGAGATGTAAATTAAATAGAAATTTAATATTGGCTTAAATAAAGCACCAGGTTTCTAAAGTGTGTTTATTTCCCCAGAGCTGTATTTGGCCCTATATTTTCAGATCTATGGCTTTGCTGTGACACATTTTAAAAATCAGAAAATGATCTGCTAAAACAGAACCCATACTGTGATTTAATATGATTACTAGCACACTGCATGATTCTAATCTGCTGCATTTATATTACATAATTTCAGGAACCAAGATGGATCTTCTGATACTATTATGGTTTGACACAGGAGGCTGTCCTGCAAGCCACGAAATATTCATTACTGATGTATCAGATAGATTTCATGTCAGACCAATACATGATTAAAATTTCCTAAGACAAATAAGAACACATATAGAAATTTCTTTCTGTATTAATGCTCACTCACAAAATATCACAGAAAACTTATTCCACTGTATATAATGCAAAATGTTGCATCAGGACATGGGCTAGTTCTTGGCTATTCCCAGAGAGAAAGAGCATGCATATTCTGCTCATGTTTATTTACTTTCCAATTATGTAATGGCCTTAGTAGTAATGTACTTCTAATACATTATGATATAAAAGTATGTATCTTTGTAATGATTTCCTAAAAATGAAGACTGCAGAACCTTTGTTCTGAATTCTGTTCTTTCTCAAACCCAGACATCACTGAGAGAAATGGGCTTGTGTCCCGAAGATTTTTATAAGCATTATGATACAGCAGATTATTAAGGATAGACTGTTTGATTAATAAACTGACTGTAATGGTAGAACTTGGTTTTGGATTTAATGATTTATTTAAATTTATTCTTTGTCATATAGCTAAGGGGTCTACTGCAGTTTTGTAAACATAATTTTGAATGGAGTGTGATGACTTTGCTATCCTGAATTAGTAGAATTAGTAAATACAGTTTATTTTGACTGTTACAGAGATGAGTAACTATAATAACATCACCATGAAGAATCTCCTCATAAAATCAGTGTTCCAGACAAATAAGAACTGTCCTCCCAGGGTACAGCATCTAATATAATTTAAAATATAATTTTGAAACAAAAGCGTTTATTAGAATTGTTTTAAAAATAACTGTACAAAAAGCCATGCTTGGTAGATGTAACACTTCATTATAACAATGCATTATTTCTGTATGCTGGTTTAGATACAAGGGTGTTTTCTGTGTGGCTGTGTTCATTAACTCAGTTTGGATCTATAACTTACCAACTTCCAAGTAGTTACAAAGAGGAGGTAGGCTGAACACTTAATTCTGCTCCATGTCTCCTTTCTCCAACAGCCTCCAAGAAGCTTGCGACTATTTTTTCAAGCAATTCTGGAAGGAACCTGCTACATGTTCCCCTCTCCTGCGGTGATCTTGGAATATCAGTTGCTTCACATATTGAACAAATGAGATAGAACAGACCAAATACTCTGAGCTGAGATCGTCACTTCTCATGAAGCCAGCCAACAAAGACCCATTCTAGTGTGATGATCTGGGAGCCTTTTAGCAATCCCTGTTGCAAGCCTGCTGTTTGACTTATTGTTGAAATATTTTTGTTGTTTTATCTTTTCAAAATGCAGCTTTTTATTCTCTCATGGTATGTTAGCTGTCAACCATCCAAGCTCTGTGCTGCTTTGGTAATTAACTAGTTTTTGATCAAAGGCCAAGAAATAAAAAGGTGAACCCTGCTGTGAACTGAAAAGATGAAGCTGAAGTGGAATTACAGATGGGTGTTGGAGACCTGATTCTCAGCTGCGCAAAGGTGCAGCTTCAGTGCTAATGGACATTTTGAGTGTACACGGACCAAGAACCTGGTCCGTAAAATAGGTCAGACAGGATGGGCAGAAATACATGGGAGCTATGTTTTTCTCTGGGTCAAGGAGTACTATAGACCATCATTCAGATGGTCTCTGGAAAGATCTAGAAGACATACACGACTTCGCAGAATTCATCCATTTGCTCTCTAACATGAAAATCTTTTTCTGCCTCTGACTAACTGGTCACTGATATCTTTCCTCCTATGCCACAGAAGGTACAAACCCACCTTACATAAATTTTTAAAACTCCAACAATAGAATATACAACCTTTAAAAGAAGTCAAAAGAAATTTGAGAAGGAATATCTCTGGAGAAAGTGGAGAGTTATTTAAGGAGAAAAGAGGTGGAGATACAGGATGTTGTAGGAGACCTCGAGAAATGAAGCTTGCTTAAATAATGGTGACAGGACAATGGAGATTTAGATGAGATAAATTATTTGTTGTTACAACAATTTATTCAACAAGTAGTTGTTTCAGCAACTAATTTCTATCTTAATATTTTGCTTAAACATTCACAATATTTAGCTTTAAGAAGAATGCCTGATCATTGAGTTCACCAATGACTTCTGAAGAGTAGACCCAGAGGTGCCTCAACTCACTGTAGTTAGCTTAGGGTGAACAGTGGACAACCACATATATGCATGTGTGCATATGTGTATATATGTATATATATACATGTATATATCTGCGGGTACTGCAGTCAAAGTCTGTTTCAGTACTGGGGAAATAGCATTTCAGCCATGGACCAGAAAAGGCACCTAAGAGACTTGTTGAGTGCACTATTAGTGACCCTAAAGGGCATGAAAATACATCCAGCCTTGATACCTTGAGTGTGTGCTACCAGGATGCTTAAAATTTTCAGAAGCCAACATATTGATTGTCTCTGTAACCTTAATTTTTCTCCTTTTTTTGTATGCTGTCTTTCACCAAAAAAACCCCCACAGTAATAACAAGTAACAAAGAAGGAGGTCCTCAGATATCATAGTAAATATTAAAGAACTATGAGCAGGTAAGCAGACGGACAGGAATCAGCTCAAACTGAAGAACAGTAACCACAGTTAGAGTACACTGCTTGTACTCGCCTACAATCTTTCCTGTAACGTATAATCCCACTGAAATAAAATGAAGTTCTCAACATGAATAATGCAGATAGTGTGTTCTAATTTTTTTGAGGAATAACATTTTTGGAGCCCATGAATAGTATTAATAATTTTAAGAATTAATGTAAGTTGAGAATTCTAATTTGAAGTATTTATGGAATGTTTAATCAATTAAAATGCACATGAGATGTTTTGTCTTCTTAAGACATAGCAAACATTATGAAAAGCAAGCTGACGTCATCTTCCTGTAGCTCATGACAATTTTTTAAAGGTGTTAGTCATGACTGGGTTCTGACAGTTTGTGGAAACTCTTTACACATGCTTCATACATACTGGTTCAAAGTGGTTGGTGTGTATGTATCTTGTTAGAAGGCAAACACCTCTCTGCTCTCTCTTTTGCAAAAACTTTTTGGGCTAAAACTCCTGAGACTTACAGTGCTTGGAGGTCTAGAGCCAGGCAGTATAACACTACCAGCCCAAGGTTATCAGTTTAAGGGATTCACCAATGAAGTATGATCATTCTGGTTAACATCCTGACCGCCATCAAAGGAGATTGGATCCTTTCCTGTCAACTTGGAAAACAATTTGCCGAGAGGATAGTTGTTTGGTGTTAACTCTGATGAAGAAGTTGCCCAACCCCTATCAGTTATGGCACAGCAGGGACTCTCTGTAAGAACTTTTTGGCAATTCAGCCCCAGCAAAAGCTGTTGAGTGTCTATGTGGATTCACATAAAAGGTTCATTTAGACTAATATGCTGTTTCTGACAGTGGGGAGTGATACTTCCCCAAACTGTTCTCCTGACCCTCAGCCCGTTGTGGCCCTGAGACTTACTGGGCTGGAGATAGTGTTTGTTTTCCATATCCCTCAGTGGACTTTTCTACCATCAGTCAATCCTTTTTAGTGACAATGTCAATTTTTTCACCTACAGTATCCTCAAGGAAGTTGTTTCACAGCCCAGCTGTGCATTATGTGCAAAGGGAAGCTTTTCCCTTTGGCTTGTGTTGTAAGGTATATTTGTTGCCCCTGGTTCTTATACTGGAAGATGGAGTGAACTTTTTACTGTTCACTTTCTTCATGTCACACTTGATTTTATAGCCACACCATTCTCCACTCTGTCACCTCTTTAGCCTGAAAAGGCTATTTACTTTATTTAATCTTTCCTCATACAGAATCCCTTCCAAATCATACCACTTCCAAATTCATACCACTTTGCCTTTGGAATTCTATTTACCCTTTTTTATGGAGAGACCTATATCCCACACAGTATCTCAGACACACCACGGATTTACACCATAACATAATGATGTTTTCTATTTTGTTCTGTGTTACTTTCTTAATAATTCCTAACACTTAACTAAATAACTGACAATTACTGAATGACCTTTTTCAATCCAATTATCCATCCCAGCCCCACAATGTCATCAAATCAGAGCACAGCACTCCATGAAGAAAATTTGAGTTGTTTTTACGAATATGCATAATTTTTCATTTATCTACACTGAATTTCATCTACCGTTTTATTGCCCAGTTTCTCAATTAACCAAGTAATGAGTGATAAGACAAGAGGGAATGGCCTCAAGTTGCACCAGGGAAGGTTTAGACTGGATATTAGAAAGTATTTCTTTACAGAACGGGTTGTTAGGCATTGGAATGGGCTGCCCAGGGAGGTGGTGGAGTCCCCATCCCTGGAGGTGTTTAAGAGTAGGGGTCGACATAGCGCTAAGGGATATGGTGTAGTTGGAAACTGCCAATGCTAGGTTAAAGGTTGGACTGGATGATCTTCAAGGTCCTTTCCAACCTAGATGATTCTGTGATTCTGTGATTCTGAGTATCAAGTTATTCTTCATGATCACATCCCATGTTTTTTATCTTGAATAACCTAATATCATCATCAAAAATTTCTAACTTGACTATTAATTTCTTTACTACTCCATCATGAACACATTACACAACACAAGCAAGAACAAATGATAACCTAATAAATTTTATATTATGAAAAGTATTTAGGAAATTTATTTAGGATATTTAAATATTTTGGAAAACTAATCACGAGAATATTTTGCCCTTTTGCTATCATTTTCTAAGAATCCATAGGCAGAACAGGATTTTGTAAGCAGAGGTAGAGTTACTTAGTAGACCTACTAATATTCTTGAGGAAAAAAAATAATCTTGGGCATACATCCAAGGTCTCTGCCAGGTCTCAAAATAGGAGTAGCAGCTTTCAAAACAAAATACATGTTAAGAACGATTAGTAAAAAATCACCTAATTATATATCAGTTAAACCATCTCTGAAAAAAATAGATCTTGCTACCCAGGGAGGAGAGCCAGCACTGGGATGGTGAAACGAACTGAAGGGAGAGAGAAACAGAGAGGGAAAGCAAGAACAAGAGAAGCTGAGAGAATGGATACTAATCACTTAAGGGAAAGAGACATGTAATGTATAGTCTGTGGAATATGGACATGACAATGCTGGGGTGAGACATTCTAATATGCTATAAAGAGAGTGCTGAGGTTTGTCTTGTTATGTTTCCTTTGTGGTGATAAAAACATCTCCACAAAGATGAAGATGGAGTGATAGTTTTCTGGGAAATGCCTTTCCTTGACAGGTGGATATTTCTGTCATGCATAGCCTCAATATATACGTTCATGCTAGTGCATAATAGTTACCTAGTATTAACTACATATATGCCTTGATAATATCTGGTGCACTAGGTGAAATGTTCTACATTTGTCCAAGTGCAGGTGTAGCATCCAGAGGTGCTTATGGTTCTGCTGTGGGGAGTATTCATAACGAGTAGCACAGACGTATAAGTGAGTCTCAAAGTTGCTACATAGCTATAGTCTATATTCACTGTACTTGGGATTACGGAGAATTTGCTTCTGTTGATTGATTTTATGAGGCTGAGAAGCTGCTTAAAGGCTCAGGAATGTGGCTGTGGGAAGATTTCTTTCCAGGATTTTATTCCAATAGAAGTTCTGTTTAATGACTTTCTATGCAAGTTCCAGAAGAGAATGGTATGTGCTAAGTGGGATTTATTTTTTTCTTTATATCTAGACAATTCTTCATATGGTGTTCAGGGGACTCTTAAAAATATGATCTGTTTCGCTAGGTGTCTGAGCTGGAAAAAAGTCCTCTTTTATTTGCTAAGGTGGTTATCGCAAGCCAAATGCAATGGTATAAGAGGGTTCACCTCTATATTTTAGCTTTCATTGTATGTTTGAGATGGCAGCTCGTTTATATAGATAGGTGTTCTGACATGCAGGTTTTCTATGCATCATAGTTTGTAGGTTGACATTGTTTATGCTGACTGTACTGTTTAGAAAAGTGAGATTGGTATAATAGTATTTTGGAGATAATTTGACAGAAGGGAGCAAATGAACTTGTGGGGAAAACAGAAAAGGACTCCAAATTTTTTAGCCAGGTGATAAAGATGACACCTGTGTATCTTAGACTTTTTGGTACAGCTATTCTGAAACCCTTCTTGAACACAGTTCATAGGTTCCTAGTCAGTGGGCCCATCATAGTGCTCATACATGTGTCTGTACCTGTACCACAAATGACTCTCGCAGGTGTGCACATGGGTACATTGAAGCTGCTAGCCTGACAGTGACACTGGTTTTGTATTTTCCTGGGAGTTGTACTGATAAACTTCTCCAGTTTCCTCTTTTTCAGCAAAACTGGAGCTGCTAGGTTGGAGGCAGGACTCTACATAGAAGTCACTGAACTTCCCTGTATCCACATAGTTCCTCTGGTCCTACAGTTCAGGAGAAAGTCCTTTCCCTTGAGAAATACATGCACATATATCACCTGCCCATTGGAAAGATAACCATATGTAGTAAAATAAGAACCTCCTGTACTTCTTCATGCAGTTTGTCTACCTGAAGGAGTATGTAGTTGCTTTATGTGGTCCCTTGTTTTCTTCTGTGCCCAGATATCTCCTGGCCTCTTTTATGCCTTGCCTTCAGGGCCTAACAGCCTGCTGATCTCTTTCCTACAGCAGCTTAATCTTGTTTTTCTCACTTCAGTTCCAGCAGTCTGCTTGTTCTAAGTGTTTCCTCTCTCAAAGGCCTGTTAGAATCTACATGCTAAAGTGTATTTAATGATCCAAAGATGTAAGGACTATTCTTAGTCTCCACTTTGATCTTGCAACAGAACAACCCAAAGGAAGAATTTGACTTATCTAATTCTGAACATCTGTGTCTGAGTCAGTTGCATATATTACTTTTGTGAGGAGAATAAGACTTGTGGTGCATGATTCATCTGATATACTTCAGATGCCTACCTTGAGATGAGATAAATCATTTAGTAGCAGTACATCTTTCTCCCCACTTTCTATGGAAGAGATCTAGAAATGTAGTTCACGTGTAGATGTCTACATTGTAGATGTCTTAAAATAGATGAGACAGATAGATCCTATTACCTGGGCCTCTGCTAATAAATTGACCATTTGAACAGAGAGGAACTTGGCCAAATAAATTCCTCTACAAATTCCAAAAATAACAATGAACTTGAAGTGAGGTAATTATGCATCTTCTACCACATGCGTGAAGTTCTTTCCTATAGGTGTAGGAATTCTGTGTAGTGACAGTGCCTGTAAGACCATTAAATTCATTAATTTAAAACATAGAAGTAGATATAGTCCTCTGAGATGAAACATAAACATTCTTTATTCCTTTTTATCTCCAACTACTCATTTCCAATTTTTATAACAAACACACAATGCAAAAAAATAAAAATGTTAGCAATTAAAAAAACCCCTTTCTGCTCAGAAACTTCAAGCAGGGAATTTTATGAATATTGACTATTCAAACACATTCTTGAGTAAGTAGTGAGGAAACAATGACTATTGTCTAACATATCCAAACTGTGCAGGGAAGGAAGGCAGATGAAAATAAAATTTTGGAATTTATTGGCATTTATAATGGGTTTTTTGAGGCTTTGGGTAACTGGCTGTCAGCACCTGGATTGTAGAGGCTCTTTTTAATCAGAAATTTGGCTATCAGAATGCAAATTCTTTGTATTGTAAGAACACTTAGCTGAATATGATTCTGCACGCACTTGTTGAAATCTACCATCAGTATCAAACTTTCTTGAAGATAATATATAATTCACAGTGTTAGCTCTTTCATCTTAATATCACAGCCTTTAATTCTCACAGTCAAGCAATTTTAGGCTAAGGATGGATTTTGGGTTGCTGCTTGGTCCCTCAGGCTCTGGTATTTAACCAGTCTGTAAAATGGAGCTAACTATCATTAGAGATTTGTAGAATACTTTGTGCTGGACTAAAGGAAACAGAAATCATGTCAAGACGTCTGCAGAATAGTCCCCTTTTTTTTGCAGATAGATTCCAGCAAGTCTGAAATGGAAAGCAGGTTATGCTATAATAAACAGGTCTAGAAAGAGGGGATTAGGCATTGGACCTACTTCAGCATGGCACTGTGGAACTGGCTGATCACAGGATGTTTGGTCTCCAGCTCCAGTAACACTATCTCAGTGAACTTTAGAGAGATTTCCTTTTCTTCTAACTCTACCTGCTGCTGTGTCTTCTGTTTGTGAAACACAGTGGGAGAATGTGGGAGTCTGAAATATCAGCAAACAGAAAAGTGAACTTTGGCCCATGGCTTCAAGTCCCTAGGGTCCTGTGCAGAGACATTTAGATTAGACTTAAACCTGTGGCTACTGGTAACTGAGAGGTCTTGCTGTACTGCATGAAAAGGAAACATAAGATTTCTATGTTATTTTACTTTTGCAGCAACTTTTCATCATGATTTCATTTACAGCTTGCCTAAACAAGTGTGTTGGGAGCTTCAGAAGTCATTGTTTTCCAGAACTGTATGGCAATCAGCATACAATCACAGGTGTTGTAGAGGCATTTTTTGTGAAAGATGTATGTACTTCTAGAATTCTTCTGGGAGATGTGCCCACCTCTGTGTTTTGTTTTCATCCCAGAATGAGGGATGCAGATGTAACTGTGCTTATGATAAAATAAGGTATCTGCCAGAAATCTGAGAGTTTGGGCATCACATGTACCAACACTTAAAGAACAGTCCAGCACCGTCTGAGCTGGTAGCATGGTAGCCATAGAGAAGTCAGTGAGAAAATTATAGCTATCCATAGATTTATTGAGTTAAGCACTGCTACATTTCTAAATATAACAGTAGTGATCCATGGAAGACATGAGTCCTACTCTTTGCGAAACAGAATGATAGAGAATGGATGATGGAGTTACCAGCTCAGCAACTATTTTCTGTTAAGAAGTTTTGTGCTGGTGCATTGACCAAGTCATGGAAGAAAGTCCTCATATAAAGCAAATTCATAGCCTGAAATCTCTGTTATTATTTGTGTATCTGTGTAACTAATATATTGTTATCTACTTCACAGTTTAACTGGGCCATTAACAGGCAATTGCATCATAAGTCTGTAATTGCAAATACTGGCAGCTGTTCTTATTCATTGAATTTCATACCATTGTAGTTTGACTTTCCAAGCTTGTTTGGTATGATTCTAGCTTATTTCTAATTTATTCTTCCCTCTCCCCTCCCACCCTGCCTCACTCCTTCTTCCCTCCATTGTTTGCACTTTTTCACTAGCTCAGAAAAGAACAGAGCAGCTATAATCATATTATACAAGAATGTGAGATTTTTTCATCAGACATCAGCCTGTTGATGAATTGCTTCCATCAGCTCTAATTTAAAATAATAGCATATGCTGGAACTAAGACAAATTACAAAGGGTCCAACAAGTAAGGTAGATAATGTGAACGTGCACTGAAAAACAGTTTTAAAATGCATCTGATGGGTTAAATGAATTGTGAGATTCAGGCAGAATATGACAGTTTCTCTGATGTTTTGAAGAACTGCTGTAAGTTAAATTATGGAAGACATTTAGATGAATATTGAAAATAGTCAAAACTAAGAAAAGTATTGAACTAATAAAATAAGAAGTTCAGAAAGTCCAAGAAGGAAAACGTGAAAAATGAGACTCTGTGTACTACCTGCTCCTCCCCATACTGCCCTAGCCCCCACCCCCCCCCCCCCCAAAAAAAAAAAAAAAGAACCCAAAGAGCAAAACAAAAGAGGCAAACAAGCAACCAGAGAACCATGAAACAGCCCTCCAGCTCTCAGGAGAAGGAGCAATCAGAATCTCTGCGATCTGAGTGAGAAGAAATGTTAAGGCAGTAGAAATTTTTTTTGTCAGCTAGGTAGTAGTCCTTAACTCTGGAAGCCAAAGAATGTCTTCATTTCCCAATGTAACAGAAGAATCAATGACCTGCTGCAGTACAAGTTTTTAACGAAGGTAAACCTGTTTAGCTATACTATACAAATCATGCTGGATTCTGTGTATTATTTGAATATGAAATTGCCAGGTGGACAGGGCAAGGCTCTTGCCTGATGCATAGCCATGGTCTAGTCTATTCCTGCTCTCTCTAGTACTCTGAACATCTAAAAGAAGGCATGGATAGGAAGGATTACAGACACATGTCTAAGCACTGGCCTCCAAAGTGAGCTGACTGCATAAAGGGAAAGTGACAGATATACAGCCTCCGAATCCCTGGTTTTCTTTGCTCTCTGAGGCAGAAAGCCCAGACTGGTGGGTGAGGGAAAAACTCATGTCTTGTACAAAACCACATGGTGATATAAGCCTAGGTGAAAAGTGATTCCACCTCTTTTACTCATCCTAAACAGCAACGCACTGTACATATTTCTATTACTTACGGTATTACTCACTGCCACCGTCTTGTCAACCAGTTCTTACTGAAATGGCGTGGAAACAGGAGTATCGCATAGCCTACAATAAAAAGATGATTAAAAAGATATATAAATATGATCAAGGTAAAAATGTAAAGGATCTTCAAAGATAAAGGAGCCTACTCAGGTTTTAGAAAAAAACTGACCATGTAGTTACATTGAAGTAAACTGGAAAACAGAAAAGGCACAAATATTACAAGGAGCAGTAACAAATCTATAACCAGTACTTTATAGACCTCATAATCATCAGCTAAACTGAAAATCTGAGGACAGTCAGCATTTCCAGCCTTCAGCTAAAGACATTTCACTACTTGCCATTGATGTTTGATCTGAACTTTTCTGCAGATCTGCAATGTCTATGTCAGTGAATTAAATGTGAACATTTCCTGGCCCACAATGGTACTAATGAAATCTAGTCTCTGGAACAAGGTGACCACTTCTTAATTCTCTGCTAGAAATAGCCACTTGCCCATTTTAATTCCTGAACCATATGTGGAAATTGTTCAGGAATGTGCTAGTTGCCCCAGACCAAAACTATGCCAGGGACCATTCTAGCAAGGTAAATCTACAGAAATTTGTTTCGAACACCTAAGAAAATTTCTTGGGTCTGTGTAATATAATAGTATAGGCATGGCACCCAAACAAAGGAGTGAGACTAGCAGAAGGGAAGTAGTACTTACAGGCTGCAGTCTGTGTTAGGCTGCCTGCATATATAAGAGGTAGTAAAAATTGGGAAAAGAACAATTAATGAAACCTGAAGAAGGAAGATAACAAACCTAACATCTTTTAATCAGTAATACTCATACATCCTTTCTAAGCCAAAGAAAGAAATGCAGTTTTGCAAGTACAGGATAAATTGTATTTAATGTCTCCACTGAAAGCCAGAAGGTACGTATAAATTGTCCTTTCTTGAACAGACTGTCCTAAACCTTAACCAAAAGGACAAAGAAAGAACTACAGATAGTGTAAATTCAAAAGAACTAAACAGGTGAGTACTTACAGCACAGTGGTTTTATTTCATAGATTCCTATGTCAGACTGCCTGACAATACAGATGTTCTCACTTAGTGAGAAGTGGTACATTAATGCTTTAAGTTTAGCATGTGATTAGTATATATGATAGTCTCATACGATAGGTTCAGCCAGACAGATTCTTGTTGAAAAGAAAGACAGTGAAGGGGTAACAAAACTGTAGGAAGAGTGAGCAGGAGAAAGTAGGACAACACTGACAAGATGACATCAAACTTCGGTGAATGTGAGGGCAGATCTCAGAATTGAAATTGCTTTGGTCTACTGCATAAGATCCTAACCATAAAATGTTGTAAAAAAAACCCAAGAGGACTTTCAAACAGGTCAATGACTGTCTTGCATAGCACATTCTCTGCTGACGACTTCCAAAATACATGGTTTACCCTTTCTGCTAGTACCAGAAAAGTGACATTTGCTGCAAGATATTAAGTTGCTCTAATAAGCTTAGAAAAATCATGTTCATTTATTAACTTTAATGGATGATCACCTACAGAAATATTTGAAAGTTTTGAATCAGGTACTTTAGTTCAGGTCCATTATTGAAGTGACAGAGTTAGCAAGACTACTGATCTCATGAAAGAGAGATCACTGCAAAGGCGTAAAGAGAGGAAGGATTTCCTCTGCTAGTTGGAAATAGGTTACAGAGAATACTGAGACTAGCCAGAATAAAAGACTGGAACAGAGAATGAGTATGTGGGAAAGTGTGGGGATTCTAAAGGATTTCCTGCTCGGAAATCGACATGTGAGCAATCCTGCATAGGAGCAAGGCTGGTAAAGCCTCAGCATCGGCAAGGATGTGACAAGGAGATGACCCTGGAAGAATAAGGAAGAGCCCAGGAAGTTAAACAACTTCAGGGTGTTGGTCTGGGCAGAGAAGAAGTTTGTACAATGTCGATGTGGCAGTTCTCATCCAATCAGAAGAGAGCTTAAGGAGCATGTGCAGAGCTAACTGTCCAATCAGAAAGAATTGTACCATGTGATTGTATCTTGTGATTTTTACCTGCATTATAAAAGGCTTGTCCACCATATTAAAGTAGGCATTGCTTAATCACTGTGTGATCATTTGCATGCGTCTATCTCCCGCACCAATCTCTAGCAGGAAAGAGGCTGGGAAGGAGGTTAGGCAGATAAGAGAAGCAACTATGAGTGCAAGAAATCTGAACAGGGCAAACCAAGAAAGCACTGCAATACTCCTCCCTGTGTTCTCTTAGTTCAGCTGGTTGATCAATGAAAAATAAATATTCCAGAATAAAGTATTCTAAAAGCAGATAACACTTTTTATCTTCATCAAATTATTTGTACTTTATTTGAGAACAGAGTATTTTAAAACTTTTAAGGACACAAAAAGAAACAAGGGTTTTTTCACTGGTAGCTGAGAATGCTTTAAAAACTGCATCTATATTATAAAAGGGGAAAAAAAATCACATAAGTCTGTGCCTTGGATTTCCTGTTACAGGTTAATCCAAATATGAATCCGTTGCCCATATAGTATGAATATGAATATTTAATATTAGCACCTGCCCCCGAGTCAATGTTTCCCTCTTTGCTTTATGCAAATGTATTAAATTATGAGCACAGAAAAAATGAATCACGACATGAACTTAACTGCTATTAATTTAGCTAAGCAAATTAAAAAGGAAAAATCCAGAAACATTTTATAGAGATAAGTAGTAGGCAATTTTATTAACACCACATTTGAAAAATTAAAGTAATTCAGGCTGTCCCGTTCTTCAGTATCACCAGAGAAACCACCAGGTGAAATCTGACACAAAATCTGTTGAAGTGTATTTGAGGAATATACCTGGGAACCAAGATTCATAAAGTCTGGGGTAGAAGGGAGAGGAAACAAGATTCTGATATGCAAATTTAATATATATTTTTCTAAATGTCTGTAGCCTTTTTCAGCACATAGCAATTCCTGGTGAAGGATTGAGATAATGTTCTGCTTTATAAGATTTTGCAGCTATTTGAGTTTAAAGCCCCAAAACTGGTCTTCTGTATTGTACTTTGAAGAAGGGAGAAGTATAAAAATTGCTGTAAAATGGTTGCTGGTTGTTTCTCAAGCTCTTACCCAAAGGTAAAAGCTCACATATTGCTAATAACTTTGCCTAATTGCTATTTCATATATCCATCTATAACCAACACATAGATTAAAAAAAAAAAAAAAAAAAAAAAAAAAAGAGACAGCAAAGTATTAGACATATTTGCTGGAATGGCCAAAAATATTTTTATGGCAAAAAATGCATTCAGTAAAATTCCTTCTAATTTGGGAAGTTAATGAACACTTGTTCTAAAATAAAACTGTTTTATTTTGGAAAGCAGCATGAATCTGATTTAATTTATGCTAATTATTCACAGATAAATGATAAAAATCGACATCCTGGAATAAATGGTTGTTGAATAGCTAGACTAACATTTACTCATGTATCAACTTAATTTGCAAGCAATTAACTTGAAAGCAAAAAAAAGGGAAAAGTAAACCACTGGATGACTGGAAAACAGATAGTGAGTATTAGGGTAATTCAGAACACCAATACCAAAAGTAATATTTTGTAGGATGTTTCCTTTCAATGTACATAGTTAATTAACATATTTATTATTAATACTTGTTCTGGAAAATATCATATACCCAAAACCATTCTGCTTCAGGCTGAACTCATGTATATAGAAGTTAAAAATCAATGTAACACATACGATATATATAACCATGTATTTCAATATTAGCTTTTAATCTGTGTTCATTTCCCCTGTCTCGTTAAACATAATAGGAATGGATAGTCAAATATAATTGGGATATTTTATTTAAAATAATACATTAAAATATTGCATGCCAGAGAATATTGAAACTCAAATTTATGAGTGCACCTGTTGCCTCTGGATAATGACCTTATTAAGTTAAAAAGCATGGGACCAGTGTTAGGCTCTCTTTTAGTATAATTAGTGTCCCTGATTCTCCATTTGTTTACTCCATATATAAATCTGATTTGAAAGGATTCATTGTGGTCATAATTTTACCCTAAAATGTCAGTCTAATTAAGAAATTGCCTATGTATCTGAAACACTTTTGACCACAGGACTGAATGGGCAAAATTCGACATTCATAGACTCAGATGGCCTATAAATACTTATGCATACACTTTCTCCAGTATATAGCTGGTTATGTAGAGCTTCCCTATAACTACTAATCGGATGATACCCAAATCTTTTGGTTTTCTTAAAGACTATATCGTGTAAAAATACAAGAAATCCAAAGACCTCTGTTCTCTTTTGCAAAAGTCAGAGTCCCCAAACTCATTGCTGAGCACTAACACTTGACAAGCATCTGACATTTTACAATCTTGCATTTTTCTTTGATGGTTAGCCCTTAACAGTCTGTTTACACTAGAGTGGAAGGTTTTTTTGGGATTGATGTTAGTTAGCATACCAGCTTGCAATTAATTATGTGATAATTGCTGAAGGAAATGTTCCCCATTTACTGGTGCTAAGAAGCTGATAAAACCATGTTTGTGCCAGCCCTCTTGTTCACGGGAAAACTTTTTCCTGATTTCAGCTGTTTTAGGATGGCCTTAGGATGCCTAGCTGAGTCAAGTACTGATAGGTGGATGGGGGTACTAGATTCAATCAAGTCCTAGCAAACTAAGCTGTTAGTCCGTTCTTGTATGAAATACTCAAGAGGAGAATTTTCTGGTGATTTATCTTGAGATACATTAGCTCTCTTTTTGTTTTTGTTTTTCTTTTTCTTTTTCTTGACCAGAAACCAGGTGTGAGTATTGTTTATGACCTTATTGACAATACATAGAAAAGAAGATTTCTTGCGATGTTTGCAGTGTTCATGTTCTTCATATCATTATCTACATGGTGAAAGTACATAGCAGCAGAAGTATATTTAGAAGAAAAAAAATCTCAATTCATTTTTAAATCTTATTGCCTATTTGAGTTTAGACTCAAAATCTTAATGCTTGGAGCAGGTTCTAGTTTATTTGGGGGTTGACTTAAAGTTATCATTATTACCTAGTTATCCAAAGACATTTCACATAAGTAATAGCTTGCTTTATTCTTGTTTTCTTATTACAGCAAAGGATGATTATTCTTTATAGATCAGTTGAGAAGACTGTTGCCCCTTTCTTCATTCAGGGGTAATACTGTCCTTTGCACCTAAGCCACAGCAGCCTTTTGAGTACTGAGAGGATAATGCCATGAATACCGAGGTTTATTTGCTTGTTAAATGTCTTTATTAGCTTTACTGAATTAATTGACTCAAAACCAAACAATGTAGGAATGCTATGTCTTTACTAGCTTTTCAGCTGGGCTAGATATGAGAGAATAATATCCATGTTGTCCTCTGAAATCACCAGTTAAAGGCCTATCAAAAAAAATAAAACAAGCCTGCAGCCTGAAGCTAGCAGCTTTGCGATACTGTGTTTAAAATTCACAGTATACCTCTTGCACAACAATTTCCATGGCGTGTGTCTGAGCTCAGCATTCTGTGCAAAATCCCTGTGGGACAAATTTATGTTGATCTTCCCTCAGCTTTGTATTCAAGACTGAACACTCAAAACTAGTTTTGCTCTGTGATTTTGATAAAATAACAACTGCTTGCACTCTCTAAGAATTAATTTATCTTGAAACATGAACATTAATTTTAGTATAATGAAAATAGGAAATAAGAGATTGCATAGTTTAAGAAACATTTTTGTCAAGGATTTCACATTAAATACAAATGAACAGATGCAACTTGAGTATCTATTTCCAGAGTCATATGAAACAAATAGCCTATTCTTTAAGAATTTTTCAAATTTGTTGAGAGGCAGGTGCTTTTAAAATAACAGCTTATTTACACAGCGCATTGATTACTATGCTGTACTGGTGAATTCAGCAAAGTATACATATGTCAATCAAAGTTTATTGAAACCTTAAGTGAGAACAAAAAACTGCAGGCTTGTTTTTGTTCTAGCTGAAGTTACTAGCAGAGCTCATTTAAATGGAAAAGGTTCAAAACTGAGTTCCCTGTGAAGCTTATCCTTAGTCTATTTATTTTTCAGTTAAGAAGAATATCTTTTTATTATCATTATTCTTTGTTAGCATGGGAAAACACTAAATTCTTATTTTTAGTCTTGGAATAATTTTTGAGATAAAAAGGAACTGATTTTAATGTAATACATGTAGAACGGATTTATATAGAGAGAGGCACTTGGAGCATAAACACATAAGAAGTTACAAATAATATGGAAGGACAGCTGACAGGTGGAACTGTTTCTGGTACACAGGCTGTTCTGGATTTTTCCAGCACAAAATTAGCTCTAATCACACTACTACAGAAAGCTGTGTTTGTGTCACAGATGGCCTCTAGCATTCACTTTCTATAATACCAGAAGTTTCCTCTAAAAATATCTGATTTATTTTCAAAACCATTACTCCTTTGTGAAGGCCCTAGAGCCATGCAGATCTGAGTCAGGGTGGCTGTCAAACACTTCTGGAGTAAACAGGGCTTCTGGTAGTAATGTTCTGCACCAGGCATAGTGAAACGCAAGAGTTTAACTGTCTGATCTACAGTTGAGATTCCCTGCATGAAAACTTTGAAATCCTGAAAGTGAATTTCTTTCTGCCTACTACCTTGCTTAAAACTTGGAAGGTTTTTAAGAATGGTGGAAAAGAGGCAAAATCCCTCAAGGACTGGAGTGAGGATGACCTCAAGTTATGTTCATAGATGCACCTAGACTGGAAAACAAGCCAGAGACCAGGTGGGACATCCTAAGGAATCACAAATTTCAGAGAGGACTAATGTTTAGGCAACTTGATGAAATCCTAAAGTTTAGATTCAGTATATGTAGTAAGAGAATAATGTGTAACTTTGGTAGAATTCAGATGTCTAAATCTATCCAGTGGATGAGGATAAGAAACAGTCCCCACTCTGCTTCTTCCTGACTCTGCAAATGCTTGAAGTTCACAAGTATCCTTCACTCTAAAGCTTCAAATTAGCTTCTAGTTGCCCTTCTAGATAATTACAAGTTAAAATATCTTCAATGACCTGTAAGCTATTGCTCTTTCACGTTATTGTTTATTCTCTTGACACACATGGACAAAAATAGACATATTTTTATGTAAACATATGCATATACTCATAAGCTGCATTTATTTCCAGGAAATAGATGGATGAATACTTCTGAGGTGTTTATTACCAGAAATTTTCAAAATAGTGAGCTATAGCACCAGCCAACTCAGTTGAGTTCTATTTTGTGGTTTGTTTGTTTTTTTTTTTCTTTAGTAAAAGAAGTAGAAATATTTTGGGTAAACTACAGCCTCTTCATCTGATGTTTCATTTTGTTCCTCTGGCACTCTGTGTATGTGTTTACTGCCCTCCTCCAAAAGTGCATTGTACATACCTACTGCTAGTAATATCTGTTCGTGGCCAAAAATCAGAGCCCCAAATACAGTGTCATCTTTATTGATTTCAGCTGAGATGGATATTGCTGATTTTCTGCTGTCCTCCTGTTGCTGAGTTTCTGAGAACTGCCCTAAGCTGAGCCCAGTAATATGTTAATTGCTATTGCATTTGCGGGAATTGGCTTTATTACTTTTCTTTGAGAGTTGTTAGCAATGTTGCTGGTGCTTGTGGGCCATTTGCTTTCAGGATAATAGTTCGTTCACTTTGTTTTCCTTTAACTGGTATTTTATCAGCTATTTTGATGGCATCTCTTTTCTCTGTTGTCTCTGAGGTACTCCAAAATTCTATCCTTCACTCTCTGTTTCTCCCACTAAGTACATTATTTCTGACAGTTCATCCATACACATCTGCTCTGTGCTGATTTATGGATTTTCTAATCTCATGCTGATGGTGGCATCTCCAGTATCTCACCCAGGATGACTTATCATCTCTTTTAACTCAATATGACCAAAAATTAATGCCTTAAATTTCTTTCATAGCTTTTCTTCCCTTCCATGTTTGTTCCAGTTGACAGCTTTGAACAACAAAACTTGAAGGTTGTGTTTTGGTCATTTACATCAGATAACCATGAGATGTCCCTGTGCTGCTGTTTTTCATCTTCAACGTTCCCACAGTTCACCTTATTCCAAATCTTCCATTTAGGCTCTCATAATATTCTTCAATGACTATCGTCATCTTTTTACTTCCTGCTTTTCCAAATGCAAACATCACCAAGTCTTATAAAATTCAATCTGTGAGGTTATGTTGATCTGATTCTCTCATTTCCTTTCTTTACCTTCTAATGCTTTATTGTATCTATATCTTCTCAATTTCAAAGCCCAGTATGACTACTCTTTGTAGAGGTGTTTGATGCATTCTCTTCTGTTCACTTATGTTCAGTGCAGCATCTTTTAGTTTATCTGAAAAGGTAAAAATCCCATTGGAGTAAACCTAGTGTATGTTTCGCTCCAGGCTTGGGTAGGCTTGTCTACAAGACATGTTGCTGAGTGATGGCTCTTTGGTGACTTAAGTGAAATGTAGATGGTATCTAGTCCTCACCCGACAGATGTCTACATTATGCAGTTAGATGTTATAACTGGCAATGATGTCTATTTGGCAGTTTCAGCAGAGGTCAGGCATTGAAACAGTTTAGAGACTAAATGATTCTGTCACTCCAAGACTTGGTCATTTCGGAACAGATCCCAGATGGCTTTCTCTGTTTCCTTTATGTATGCATGCTGAGGACGTACCTCTCCATGCCTGCCAATCTAACATGTTTCAGAAATGCTGTGCTAACTTTAAAAGAGATCACATGCCTAGAAAAAATTAATGCACAAATACTGAAGGTCATCATTTTCTGACAAAAATGTGATGATCTCGCCTGTCAGCATTTGTCCTTTGTTTACTTGTGAGAATCACTGACATCTCTGCTTAAGCTATTGATCCTTGTCAGTAACATATCTTAACTTTACTTTTTTTTTAACCTTTACCATTTCTCCACACTGCCTACTTCTGCCTTTTAAAATGTACCTGGTAATAAATATGGTGAAAAATGTTTTTTTGGAAGCCCTACTTCAGAGACAGAAATAAAAAACTTTTTGGTCACTTTCTAAATAGTTTCACTCAGTTCAGGTAATTCAGAATTAAATCTTACAGCCAGCTATGCAAATCTATGAACCCAAGGTTCTCCATACATGCATTGAGCTCACTGCAGGATTAAGATCCTCAGAACATGTTGCAATATGATTTGACTGTTTAATGTATAAGGGATTTAACGACTATTTCTAGTATAGCCTTAGCATTCTGACCTATCATTCCTGAATAGTGGCTTAGAGAAAGGTGTAAATTTGTTTTTCAATGAACTTACACACTCTATTGACAGACACTTCCCAAGGACTCTTCTCAGATTGGAATAATAATGCACTGAACACCTTCACCAAGAGGACAAACAGTTGACAGGTGTCAAGGAGAGAGGGAGGCTGATGAGGCATCTGCAAGATGAATTATGTACCAGCAAGAAAACATGACTAGTTATATCACAGAAGAAAAATGTAAGGTTTGATGAGGTGTAACTCATTTGTGTTTCATAATCTTGGAAAGCAGCAGCAACAAAAAAAAAATGCAGTTTCATCTCAATGAGCAGGAAAATGGTGATACATTTACAAAAATAAACAAGGCAAAATTAATGACACTAAAAAAAGACCTATTAAAGCTGAAGTTGGGAGCAAGCACCAGCATGAAGATTTACAATCTGGAAAAGTGATGCAAACAATATATAATTTGTATTTCTGTTAATATTTCATATCTCTTGTCTTAATTTGCAAGGTGATTTCTAGAAAATAACGGAATTGTTTTTAATTAAACATGATTTCAGTGAAAGATAAGTGGAATTTTAATACTTCTTACTCTAGTCTTATTGTGTGTGTGTGCATTGTGTCCTTGTCAGATTTTAGCTTTTGAATATGTCTATTCTAGAGCAGGAACTCTGTCTTTTGGGTTTTATAGCACACAACACACTAAGACCTGGTTCTGACTGAGCCTTTTATTGCACAGGGCAACATGAACAGTAACAAAACACCAGTAACCAAGTGCAAGTAAGGTCCCCATGCACTCTTTTCCTCATCCGGTTAGGGGCAGATATGCAGAATTTGACATTGGATTCTGGCTTCTAACACACTACTGGAATGAAAATTGGAAAGATTACTGTAAATTAATCTCACTTTTAGTGTCATTAGCTTTTGCCCTTCATATTCTGTTTTAAGACCTAGGAGAAAAATGTGGAGAGAACAGTAGCAGGACAGTTTCTGAAGTCTCCTGCTGTCAGAGGTAAGGTGGTGCAGGACTCACAGTGAATGTCTTAAAGTCTGCTTTCCTCACTGATACTTAATTTCTGGAAGATAAAGGTCTTGCACCCTCATATCTTCACAGAGCTACTCCAGCTTTCTCCTGTTTATCTTTAAAAAGAAGTCCACATAGGGATAATAAACAATGATCTATCTTCCTGAAGAACTAAGTCTGTGAGTCACATCTCTAGGATTTTTCCATACTTGCCCTCACCTTTTCACTAGAAGGGACAGTTAGACCCAAATTCATTTGCTGAAAATGTAGAGATTTTTAGTGTTTTCATTAAAGAGTAAAGATCTGAATCATGTTTTTTTAAATATTATAAAATGCCAAAGAAGAAATATATATATAGTTACAAAACTGCCCTACAGAGGGCTTGAAGAATGAGCATGATATGAGTTTTGGAAGTAACTTTTTCTTACTGAGAACCAATGACGTCCTGACTTCAGTGTTCATCTGACAAAATCTATTACCTTATGTGAGGTGTGAGCTGGACAGTTTACACATTTTTTTTTACACTATGCATATTGAATTATGTCAGACCAGCATAACCCTTTAGAGACATGGATTTGTTTACTTAAGATCTACAAGCTTTTTTGTTAGTATTCACTGTAAATCATCCCAGGAGCCTCTAGCGTCTAGCAATTATTTAAATTTTGAGGTGCATGCAAATAGTGTCACCTTTATTTCTGGTATTTATTAGCTTTCTCTGTCACTTTTACATCTTCTTGCCTTTTTAATAATGTTAGAGGAACCACTCATCTGAACTTTCATTTTATTTTACACCTGTTTTTTTCTCCCCTGGTCCAGGAGCTTTATGTACAGCCAATACTTCAGTTTTAATTTTATTCTTTAAAGTGCTCAATAACTAATAGCATGTACTATTGATCAAACAGATCCATGTAGAGCTGATCAAACAGAGTAGTACACAGTTCCATGACAGACTGCAACACTGTTGTGTTGGGAGCAGAAAGACCCAGCTGCTCTCCAACAGGTGGTGAACCGAATGTGATACCAGGGCAAGGCAGGGACCTTGACGGCTGAGACTCAGCCCCACAGCTCCATGTTGAGACAAGCAGGGCTGGCCTGAAAAAGGCAGCCAGGGTCAGCCAAGGGTCCATATCACTAGATGAATCTATGGTGAAAAGGCAAGTCCAAGGTTGAGCTGCGAACAGAAGTCAGGATCAGGTCCAGTGAAGATAACCAGTGATCATCAGGAAAGCCCATAGTGATGAGGCAGGCCCAGGCTCAACATGGGAAGTCAGTCCAGGGGTTAAGATCTGGATCAACAGGATCCATGGCCAGGTATGAGCAGAGCTGAACTGAAATGGAGCCCCTGGACACAGGGGGGTGGAGGCCCCAGGTGGGGCTAGTCAGGGCCCTTGAGAACTGTTAGTGCACACAGGGCACTGACAGCATGTTGAACAGTATCTACAACACACCTCATGGCATATGGTCTGCTATAAGATCTCTTTGAGCTCTGGGACACTATCTTTAGACATACACAGTGTCACTACAGAGCTGATAGCAGAATATTGTTCCATTTGAGATAGTGGCTCCTGTCTTTTGATGAACTCAAAAAATTATCCTCTTTTTTTCTCTCCCTGCTCTCCTAAATACAATTGCAGTTGAGTTCTTATGTCAATGTGCATTTTAATAGGTGCAAGGGCAAATGGTTAACCACCGCAATGAATAGACGCAGTATAATTATATCATGAAAGAATAATCAAGCCCATGAATTCATCCTGACAATGGATTTGTCTAATCTGGTCTATGTGTCATTTATTTAGTCTCTAAGGAACTGATACACTTGGCCTTGGGTGAGGGAACCTTAACTCCCTTATGCAATTTATAATAAGGAGTATTCAGTGTTCTGAAATTGTTCAGAATTTTATATTGCTTAGATAAAGTACTTTGAGACATGTGTCATCTGAGAAGATTGAAAGCAGATTGCAAGGATGGCCTGGACAATTATTCTGCAAAAAGAAAGGTGTATTGACCCTTAGCAACACTAAAACTGCAGTTATTTTTAAGGAGTAGACTGTAAGGTATGGACAGCAAAAGCCAAATTTGTGCATATGTGGAATTCATGTTTTGCTACATTTCATGCTATTAAAATTGGCAGTGTTATAACCACTTAGAAACATGGCAGTGACTTGGAAAGTGGGACACTGCCTTCTGTTATTTCCATCTGGACTTCTGCTGTGCTACCCACTAGTGGTAATAAAAGAGCAACTGGAGGACACCAGCCTGTGGGGAAGACATTGAGTGGTGTGAAGTCTTTGGCAGCCCTGAAGGAAGATGTTCTGAGGATGCAAAGATTTACAGGGAGGTTATGGTCCATGTCAAGAACTGTCCTGGGTTGGTGAGGATTAAAAGAGGAAGCTCCTGGAAAGAAAACATATACTACAGATTTTTGCTGAGTCCATCTCACTTTTTGCTGTCCTTCTTGGCTAAAATCACCCCCAGACTCGTGGGTAAGAATACAAACCACCTGTACTTATTCTTTCACTGATGTTCTACACCACAACTACAGCACAGTCACTATACTGTCAGAAAGGGCAAAGCCTTGCACTGTGTAGGGACCTTTTTCTGTTGTCTGGGTTACACTTTGCTCTGTGCTGAGATTCAGGTTAATGATCATTACACAGTTGTATCCTTGGAGGAATATTCCCAAGAAGGAAGTTAATTAGCAAGTGTGTCAGAAATAATGCTCTTTATCTGAGAAAATACTTTGAAGCTACTCACACCAAAAAAAAAAAAAAAAAAAAAAAAAAGCAGCTCTGTCTTTGATTTGGAGATGTTCTTCGCTTCTTCTCAGACTCAGTCTTTATTTTTCAATGTTCCTGCTGTTTTTCTCTGCCAAGCTACAGTCCATCTGGACGCACTTCCCTATAAAACTGTGGAACTCAGTCTACGCTATTTTAATTGTTTAGTATTTCAGACAGTTCTGGGCAGTGAACTCTAGTTAGACATCTCCTGTTTCCTGTCATAAAAAAGGAGAATCCTCCAATAACTAGCTGAAGATTATATGTGTTTTTAAATTCTACTTTCAACCCTATGAATAAGGACCTTGCTCACTTTCAGCATGAGGCTAGAAAGAGGACTCATTACTAGAAAATGCAGATGAGGACTGAAATTCACCCTTTTCTCAGTCTTTTAAAAATTACAAACATGGGTAGTATTACTGTGCACTAATGCATACTGGAAGGGAAGAGAAAGGGAAACAGGATCACTCATGAGGACTGTTCTGCAGCAGAACCACCTCTGCAGCCACTTTCACAAATGTTCATGCAGAGATTGCACTGGAGCAGAAGGGTGAGAGAGAGGGAGACAGTGCAGGTTCTTTCCTGATCTCAATGATAAAGGCCTGATAAAAAATGGCTTAATAAAATAGCTGATTTTAAAAAGATGATAGAAGAAAAAAAGGAATATAAATAGCAACTAAATTTTACATCACTCCATATGCTGGGAACTTCACATTTGTGCAGCACCAGATGCACCCTGGATGGATTTTCCCACAGCATGCTGCACACAGATCCTGTCTGTGGAGAGGTTCGTCTGATGCTGCATCAACATGGTGAGTTCGGAAACTGAGAGAATTACGCCAGCACTCCACCCCTGAGGATGTTAAGGGATGTTTAGAGAAGCAAGTGCTAGGATTGGGCAGAGGGTCAAGAGATCTAAGTAGTATCTAGATCTTGCTTTCAATGTCTGTGGGAAACCTACAATGTGAATGAAAGAAAATGAGGGAATGACAGCACAACTGGCAAGTTTGAAGATCCATTTGCACTCAGATAAACTTGAAGCCTGATGTAAATGGAGAAAATGTCTGAGGTTTTTTTCTGCCACAAAAGAAATGATGAAAAAATGTCATTGACATGTTGATTTATTTAAGGCATGCAAACGTTTAACATTTTAATCACTGTAGTAATGACCTATTTTATAATACTACACAGATGTTTATCTTTGAAATATATACCTGGACATTAATGTGGTTTATGGTGTTAATGGACAGAGACTGAAATTTTAGTTCCATATGAATGTAGCTAAGAACAAGTTGATAATAAGAAAAATATCACTTTAAAAGAATTCCATTATTTACAGCAATTTTTCATTTGTGATTCTCACATTTTGTAAATATTTTCTTCTCAGCCTGTCAGTAAACTGCTTTATAAATCACATACAGGCTTCTGGCCCGAAGAAAGAAAGGTAATTGATCTTGGTACTGCACATCCATAATGATGTGGACCCTGTGCACTGGTCACATATATTTTGATTGTCCCCCTTTTTCCCTGACAGTACATTATTTTCATTGGTTAAAGAGATAGTGTGGTGCAAAATATTGACTACCCTAGGAAAGTACAATCTAGAATTCAGTAGAATCTGGGAAATACAGTATATTCCTGACTTTCGCGCAATTCCTAATTGATGATAATTTAGAAGTTTAAAGACCACACTGGAAGACTTAGCATGTAATAACTTCTGGCTTCATGATAAATTGTCCATTAATGCAGCATCTAGAAGGAATGGTTCTTCTGAGAACCAAGCACCCACCCAGGTTGCTTGGTTCAGCTAGCACCTGTAAGCTTTGGATGCTCTAATTATTGTCTAAAATGGGCAATACAATGACTTTTGGGCTCACTTCTCTTTTCCACCTTCTACCTCTTTACTCCTCATATTATAGTTTGGGCTACAATTGAACATGTGTCATTTCCATCAAAACCCACTACCACCCATCAGATGAGTTTTGCTCATTTGGTGTACCACTGTGAAATTTGTTCATAATTCTAGTTAAGGTGTAAAGTTAACATACATTTACAGTCATATTTATGGAGCCAGCTACAAAAACAAGTAACAGATCATGCCCCAACAAGATGCATTGCATTTTTCAAACTGTACGACTGGAGCTATAAATATAAGGAAGATACATATATTTTCAGAAACAAAAATGTATAGAAGTGCAGTAAAACAAATGGTCTTTTTTGAGTTTCAACCAAGGAAAATAGTCTATCATATTGGGTCTTTGTGTCAGCAAGCGCTTCCTTGCTGTGTCATGGTTTGTCCAATGGTGCTCTTCATTTTGGTTTCAGAAGTGCAGTGTCTTTAGTGGAGGGGACACTAATGCTTTCAAGGGAAAATAAACCCTTGCTATAACTTGCTGTAAGTGACACTGCTAGGCAAAGTTGGAACACTTACTGTTTTCATATTTAACATCCATCTTGTAAGTACGTTTAAATATTTCTCAATTCCAGAGGCAGTCACACTATGCTATGAAGCAAGAGTTTATTAAGCTTAACCAAATACATAAAAATTAATTGTAACCATTCTGTACTGAACAGTTTCTCACATAGCTTTAGCTTGCTAGAAAAATTATGAATGTTCAGAATGTGCTTCTGTTCATTTATCTTGATTCTAGTGAGTATGTGAAGGTAGTAATTCAGCATATATTATGCTAACTCAGCCAAAAAATCTGACTTCCTGAGCTGACAAACCCAAACTCCTTTAAATTATTAATCTTTTTCATTAGTGGAGGGATGTCAGGTATAATGTAGAAAGAGGTGTGGCAAAGGTCAGTAAAAGAAGAGAGTAAGACAGGAAACTTAAATTACTCATCTGAGACAACACAAGTAGTACTTTCACATGCAAGAAGTTATTTTAATCTACAAAAGCAATAATCCTTATGAAAGAAATGTAAATTTTCACTTGAAGACAAATGACATATTAATTGTCCTCATATGTTTTATATGTTGAGTTATATTTATATGTTGAGTGTACTAACCAAAATAGTTAGAATGTTGTAACTTAATGCCAAATCATTACAAAAATTGTTGAGGTCAAGGACCTGAACACTGTATAAATGACAAAGTTTGCTCTAATATTTCTGTGGCATGATTAAGAGATAATTTTCCCAGGTGTTGTTCATATGGCAACATTTTAGTTTCTGGAGCATTTTTTTGTGAGGTTTTATTCTGCTGAAATAGTATTTGTTCCCTAGATATTCTGAATATGTTTTATTTGCAAAATAATTACATGCTGTGGAAAAATGTTATGCAGAACAGACGTAAGAATCATTGCAATGTGAGGAGCCCAGTCTCTATAGGGAAATAAGTGTTGAAGTCACCGGTCTCTAAAGTTTGTTGTTTTTTGTTGTGTATTTTGAAATCCATAAGAATTAATTTTATAAAAATCCCAAAAGTTTGTTAGAAACTTGTTTTATTAATCACGTTTAATTGAAAATTTTACCCAACCACTTAGTCCCAACTTTGTTCTCAACTTTGAAAAAGAGTTGTGATGATAGTTGCAGTTTCTTTGCAAATATGACTCAAATCTTTTGCTGTCTTTTTTTTTTTATTACTTTTCTGACAATTCAGTGACCAAGACCTTCAAAGCCATGCAGCAGAATTAGCAGCATAGTTTCCGTTAGTTCTACTGGTAATTGTTTCTCAAGTTTCTAGGTAACATTCAAAAATACCTTCTCAAATACATTGGGTAGAAGAGCTTGGATTAATGTAATTTTTTGGCTGTGGCCTGAACCTGCATACCAAAGGTCAATAATCAGATTATTTATATTCTCCTTTTTTTTTTTCATTTTGTGTTTTCTGCTATTAATCCTGTGAAGTGCTTCATATAAGCATATCCTACATCTCTATTGAAAGACAAAGCTGCTCATCTCACAGTAAGGTAGTGGTTAGAGCACTGCCTAGCACACAGCCAACATAAGGGCAAATTTGCTTGTTTCAAAACAACAGCTTGCATTTCAGTCTTTAGCCTCCCAAATGAGTATCCTGGTGCCTTTGAAATATACAATTTACCTTCCCTTTTTCTTTCTGAAATATTCTAAAGGTATCTGATACCTGCCAGGGAAGAACAGAAACTATATCTAAACATGTTCATTGAAGGAAAAAAAAAAGTCAAACCACAAAATGCTTAGTTAAATAGATCTCAAATTATTTTGCTTATTAATTTCTGTCTGAATGTTTTATATATCAAATCATGCTCAGAACCAAAGAAAAGCATTGCATTTCAGGTAAAAGAAAGTATTTCCCTAACATCGAAATATTTCCCTACCACTTCATAGTGGATTATCAGAATTAAAAAAATAAAATTCCTTCCATACTGAGAAGAAGCAGGTTTTTACTTTTTTTATGAAATGTCAGGAAATGTAAACCCATTTATTCATGCTGATTTTGTTACCATATTTCATTTTTTTTCTATCCTCCACTTATGTTCTAATCAAAGAATATTACATAACGGTCCTAGGAATTTCACTTCCTAGTGCATAGCTGTGTACTCTTTACTTTTATCTATCTGGCTTCTGTAGTTTGGTAGACACAGTTCTGTCCCAGGCAGAAGCAGCCAGCTGGGTTCTTTTTGAAAGTTTATGTCCTGAGTTCTGTTTTTTTGTTTGTTTGTTTGTTTTTTAAAAAAATCTACAAATACATTTGCACAGCCCAGTGCGTTAGAATCAGATTCAGACTGTACAAGGAGGTTAAACAGGTAAAATCTTTCCTTAAGATGTTGAAGAAATATTTCCACTAACACTTTTGGGATTAGAGCAAAGAAGGAGACCCAATCCAATGACTGCCTTCATGGGCAAGAGTCCTGCTTGTGCAAACGGCACATAATCTACCACTGTGCATCAAGGCAATGACATGAATGTGTTACCTTCATCTATCCAGTCACCCAAGGTGACATAAATTGGCACAATGTGCAGGTTCTGAAAAGTTCATAAAGCTGCGTAGAGTGGATTTGTGTGACTCATATCTACTGTCACTCAGAGATACGAGACTGTGAAGGCAGAATTACAAGTGGTAAGCTGAAAATTTATGACAATGAGGTGGGAAAAAGTGCATTTTTTATATGATTGAAGTGAATATGAGGGAGAAAGACTTCATACAACAAATTTTGGACAATACTAGCCACGGCCTTCACAAAAACCTGAAGACACTCAACTTTATGGTGTATCACATTCTTTGAACAATGTAGGCCAGACTTGAAATGTAACCATGGCTTTGATCCCTGGCCCAATTTCCTGCAGAAGCTGGTTCTACATAACATGCCAGTTCTGGGACCCTCTGCTCTTTCCTTGGGGGTCCTTGCGGCAATGTAGCTCCATTAGGATGTTCTGAAGTGTACCTGTATAGTCAAATTCTTAAACAGACCTTTAAGGAAGATTATAATGATATTTCTATGGCCTTCATCATCTCCTACCAATGCAGCAGTTAGCAACATACCTCAGCTTCCTAACAAATATGAACTGTAGATAGAAATGCTTAATAGCATCACAATAAGCATGCAGGTGGAGAGGAAGATTAAAGAGAGAAGAAAGGAGGCATTTAGGTGCTCATTTACCACAAAATTATCTGTGAGCAGAGTTTCTTGGTCTGGCTATTGTTTATCTATCCACTCCCACTCCCTCATCCGTACTACAGCTGCCTGTTGATCCATGCCTAGGATGGAGATAAGAAGATCTACAAAAGGCTGTTGAAATATCCTGGGACTGCATCAAATTTCTTTCCTTAGGCAGACATTGCTACCTCAAATGTGATTGTGGTGACTAGGTCTACAAAATTACAGACTCAAATGGCAGAATGTCTTCTATGAAATGACAGGGAGAGACAATAATCAATGAAGGTACTTGAATATCTTTAAGTAATATCAGGTTTCCCAGAGAAGAATCATCAAGGCTGACATTGTGGTATAAAATGTAAAAATTCTTGATATGCTAACATACGGCTTCCACATGGTGAACAAATGCAAATGTAGTCAACAGAAGAAAATGATTCATATACAGGAAGCAGCAAATTCGGCATTACTTATTTGACAGAGCCATATAAATTACCGTCCACTATGATCCCAGTACTTTTTATTAAGCTTCTCAGCAAGAAATATTTTAGCAGTATCTTATTAAAAATATATATGCATTCCATGCTCTTTATCTTCAACAGTTAGAATTTAGCAGGGCAAGGCTCTAAGACATTAATACAAGATAGAAAAAACTGAGATCTGATATTAGCAAATATGTTGTCTGATGCTGAACCAAGAAATATAGTAATATCTTCACCTTATATAACTCCTTTACTTGGAATTGCAGAGCCACATCTCCATACTGGTATTCATGTTGCAACACAGTAATGAATTACGTCTTCTAGTAAACAGGCATTTGATTAAGCAATGTCACAGTCTGAGCCATAGCTATGCAACCACTTGATATGATGCGGTCTCCACTGCTGCTAAAAGACGTTCTTTCTCACCCTTTATTATGGCCTCTCTTTGAGTTAGTTTGCTCAGGATCTTTAGCCCAGTGCAAATTGATTCTGCAAGCAGGACAAAAGTATAAAGCAGCTATTTACTGGCTAGCACACACCCTGGTGTGATGAGCTATTAGGCTAAACATAAGCATGCTCACCACCCTGATGAGGTTTCTGAAGAGTCTTTGCTGGCCAGACAGGAGGGGAAGTTTCCTCACTGGAAGGTAGTTGCTGCTGAGTTGTCTTACACCAGCTCCAGAAAAAACTGGGAACCCTGACAACTCCATTTGACGACCTGATGGTTCCCAGTGAGGTCCTAACTAGACTGACCATCCTGATTAGGCTTGTTTTGGTTTGTTTTCTTATTTTGGATCTTGCATCTTTCCATGCTGGTCATTTCAACCTTGAAAGTTTGAGCTATTGATGATTCTGTCTCAGCAATCCTATCTCTGTCTGTAACATTTACTTTCTTACCTGTCTGTTAGACAGCTCTTTCTGAGCAGTCTGAGTCCAGGTTATGCAGCTGTGCCATATCAGAACAGGGCCTTGGATGATTGGTGCTCAGACACTTGAGCAGTTGTGTATGTGTGTGTACGTGTGTGTACATGTGTGCTGGCTGACAGCATGAGCTACAGAGACAAGGGGTGATGCCATCTTCCTTCTTATGGCTGCTCATTTCCTCCCCCTCTGTGCTGTCATTGCTGGGGCTTGTGTACCTATGCAGTGAGTCGGCTTGGTTCAGGAAACTGGAAATTAATCCAGCTGCTGGTGCAACCAGCTGCTTACTGCAGTCCAGTCAGCAGGGCTTCATTTTGTGAACTGGTACACTGAAAAGAGAGCAAACTGCTTATGAAAATGAGTAAAGGTGACTGAAGAGTGAGAAAAAGGTCAGAAAAAGAGGAACACTTTGCTTAAAGACAAAAACCCACTTTTTTCCCCTGTAAATCTCCCTCACAGGCTTCATATCTAGCTGATCTACAAGATAACAGTATTTCCAGACTCTCTCTGTTACTAGAATTGCTCCAGGTTCTTAAAAATTCACCATTTTGGGTTGTTTATATTTCTATATTTAGTGGATGATTTATGAGTGAGAAGCCTAGTATGCTGATAGCTACAAACACTGTAGTACTTTCTAGTCAGAAAGTCCTGCTTTCCTGGGTTGGAGCTCAGTCCTACAGGAGAACTGAGATTAGTCCACATATCCAGCACTGCTCAGTATTGCCGTGCTTTCAAGAATCCACTGCATTCTGTAGCAACAGATTTCTACCAGCTTGTTAAATACACCAAACAAATCACTAACATGCATTATTCTGTGGAGTCTGTTATACAACAGACCAACAACATCCTTTTGAGTCTGATGTAATAGTTTTAGCCAAGTTCCTATTCAGCAGATTTGATATTCTGTGAGTGAGACACATGTATTTTTTTTGTAAAATGTTAAAATTCCTATGGCATCTAAAGATGTACACCTAGAAATGAACTATATTGTCATCTGATTACTTTAAGTTATATAAATGCATGTTTGTTTACTGATTTATACAGTTTAGTTTACCATATTTAAGAAGTTGTCTAGTTATCTGTCCCAATTCAAGTAAAGAAAAACCACATATTTGCTAAAACAGAAATTGAATCAACCTCAAAGAATTTACTATTTTTTTTTTAATTGAACATCTGGTATATGGATTACATCTATTTTCATAGTCATATATTTAGAGAAAAACACATTTCAGCCATCTTTGGACTGAGTTTCTGATACTATTTTAGCATGTGATATTCTTGTGCAGACAAGTTTTTATTCATTATGCAGAATTTACCCTCTATTTGATTTTATATTTTATTTGAAAAAATAAAGCAAGCAGCTCTTCTGAAAATACAGCAAAATGAAGAAAAATCCAAACTTTGAATAGAATCATGTGTCTTTGGTAATAACTCTAATACGTTAAGGTAAATTGGAATGTGAAGATCTGAAAAAATGTTCTTAATGTATTATGAGTCTGATATACTTTGTGAAATTAGAGACACCTGGTTTTGTCATTGCATTCCTGTTTATATATTACACAGTTGCATGTGACATGAATGTATTGAATAGAACCATAGGAACAAAAATATGAGAAACAAGAGATCTGCCAGTATGTCCTGTCCCCCTTCTGCTGAGAGGAATTTTTTATCATTCTTCCAGCCTGTTCCTTTGTCAGCAGTTCCATAATCTAAAAAGATACGTTTGGGGGGGGGATATTTTTCCTGTTATCCTAGATTTTCCTTCTTCGGCTTTCATTACTTTGTTCATCACTTACAAACCAGGTCTACCTTCAGTAATCTATCCTTTTCTTTCTTGCCTTTTGGTACCAATCTCAGCTATTATGATATTCTTTGCTATCACCTAGCAAGTTATACACAAAGGTTCAGATAGCCTGTTCCCAGCCAAAGACAAGTATCCTTTTGCTCCATTGGATTGTGGTGTGACAGTCTGGCACAAGTTGGTGCAGCTTTCAGGGGCATTAGAGCTCCTCATGGCCTATGGAGTTGTGTGACACTGAGGGCTCCTTGGTGGTCCCTGTCATGCCAAAGCAGATATTCTGGAGTGCAATATCTATCTTTAGTGCAGGGTGTGTACTGGAAAGCAGCTTTCCAGATAGGAGCAACTTGGATTACTCTATTTACTTCCAGGTAAAGAACATGATAAGTAGGACTGCCTGAACAAAATGAAAATGGTAGCTTGGAAAGCAGTGTCTCTGAAAAGGATTTAAAGAAGCAGAACTGACAGACAAGCTCAGTATGAGCTCCTGTGTTGTAATGTGGCAATTCAAGGCTAACACAATCATTGGTTGCATGAAGAAGGAACACTGAGATGATGTACCTCTGCATGGCACAAGTAAAGACATACTTTTACTTTGGACTTGAGGCTGTCTTTGTCCTGATTTATATCACAGTCGCCTACCTTTTCCTTTCTTGATTTAATTAATATTCTTGTCCCACAAGACCAGCATTATGACTCCAGTCCGTCTGTCATCTCCTCAGGTCCAAGTTTCATTCTGCGCATGCATTCACCTTTTTTTAAGCAATAACTCAGTAAGCTGGTGATGACTAGCTTTTGCAATGCAGATGCAGTTCATGTAGCAGAAAACTATATTAAACAATAGGCAATCCTTATCATCATTTGTCAAGGCCCTGTCTGACTGTGACTGATCAGTGAACCACTACAATGGCAGAAGGTTCAGAGGAGATGGGAAAGGTGACTAGCTCATGAAGTTCAGGGAGTGATGTAGGGAATGTTCATCACTGTTGCAAAGAAAGCTGAACTTAGCATAAGGGGGACTGGAGGGTTGCCTTTCTTCTGGATAAATGTCTATATCAGTTGAGTGATTCAGCCACCTATGTTGGTGAACTAACTGGTTATATTAATTGGGTGAATCAATCAACCTGCTGAATGGATCAACTAATTGCACAACTGCTTGTCCCTCAGTTAATCAAAAGAGTGGAAACAGTTGCACAACTTGTAATAGAGTACCCAACATAGAGTGCGACCAACACAAAGTATAAAAACTGAACCACAAATAAAAAGGATTTTGAAGTAGGTGACAGACTTGATCTGGATTCAGGCCACATACTCCTTCCCAGCAGCTAAGAATACCTAGTGCTGTGATGGTGAACATATTATAGAGAATTATTTTAGTACTGTGATTCAACTATATATTGCAATTCCTATACTCTGATTATTTGTACTTGTGATTTAAGTATGTTGCTGTATCTCCCTGCAAAATAAAAACCCTATGTAACATCAAAAGAGATTCAGTTAAGTAAATTAGGTGTTAAACTTTGAATCCTCCATGTGTGGAATAGCTAATGCAAATTGGTCAAAATATTGGACTCTGATGCTGATACATGTTTGTCAGGTCTACATTCCAGAATGTTGCCAGTATCTGTGTCCTGTATTTGATCTTTCTTTACACACAGGTTTTTATACCTCTTGAATGTGGAAATTTTCACAGGTGAATGTACTTCATTTACAGCAATGATTCACAGTAATTGCCCTCATCTTCACAGTGGTTTGTCCAAAAATCATCACTCATTGAGTCAGGAAAGCAGATGTATATAGCAAGGATACCTTGATATAACAGTCATTTGCCATATTTTGTAGGTTAATAATATGTAACTTGTCAATATATCTGTCTCTGAAAAATCTATGATTTCAAATCATAAACTCCATCACAGAAGACTGGTCCTGAAATTATGCAAATTAATCTAGGATCCATATTTCAAGAAGACTGCTTAAAAAATAGCAAAAATTAGAACAGATACACAAGCAGTATTTGTGGGCTAAAGGGAATGACTTACAGCAAATGGCTTAGCTCAGCCTTTTTTATCTTTTTAAGAAGATTTGAGTTAACTTGATTGTATTGTATTAAGTACTTTCTCAGGCAGAAAATATCAGTTCCTGAGAAGATTTTTAATCTCATGGAGAATAGCAGAGTAAAAAACTAATGCCATGGAAATTCAAATTAGAAATTTTACATAGATGTTTCACTGTGCAGATGTTCGTCCAAACGGACAAAGTTCTGAAGGCAGTAGTGGACTTTCAGTCTTGAATTCTTCCAGCTAAACTCACATACCTACCTGAAAGATGTATTTTTGACAAAGACAGTTTATTGCACTCAAGAGGGAGTTAGCTGAGGGAAATATAATGGCCTGTGATTACAGGACATCAAACTAGGCAACTTAATGGTCCCTGCAAGCTTTACACTCTATGAATCTATTTGTTCCTGTTATGTTGTACAGAGATGCATAAACCCATCCCAGAAAAAACCTAAGACAAGTCTGAAATATTTTCCCTTAGAATTTTTTCTGGTATTTAAAACATGGGACCTAGAATTGTAATGGACCACTGGGTTCATTGATTCTAGTCTCCTGTTTTGACATGTCACAGTATTTTATAATCATTTTGGAAACAGCCCCAACTATTCCTACTCAAAGGCTGTTTCAGAGCCTGACTGCTCTGCTGACTGAACTTCCATCTTTGATCTATTCATGGCTACCTTAATACCTATTCATTCTCATGACAGCATTGTCCTTCAGCTTATGTTCCTGATGTATGTGAACATATTTATGTAGAACAATCATATCTCTACTCAATTTTCAGTTAGATAGGTGGAACTGCAATTATTTTTTTTTTTTGTCTTTTCTGATAATGTATGTCTCTGTTCTATTTACCCCAGCAGTCCTTCTCTACATTTGTTTCAGTCTGAACTCATGAGTGTTGAAGGATATTTGTATTGTTTGCTGTATTTTATTCCTTTTTTTCTTCTCCATCACTGCTCTCCTGTTCCTTTTTCATCCTTCACTATTCCCTGTTCCATGATCTGACCTATTCTTCATTCTTCTATTGCTTTCATTCACTTATTTCTTTCCTTTTTATCCATCCACTCTGCTCTGATTCCTTATCCATTCTAACAACCTGAAGTTTTAGAAGTGCCACACCAGATTACATCAAAGTCTTTAATTAGGCTAGCATCCTGTCTCCAACAGTGGCCAGTGGTCATAAATACACAGGTGAAAATATTTTGTTATACTGTGGAAATTCTCCTAGTCTCTGGTAAATTATGATTTCTGGGTTAGAGATATCTGTGTATTTCATAACACAATCAACTTTTCTTCAACAAATCAGCCAGCCATTTACTGAACTGCTGTCAGCTTTACCACAACATTCAGCAACAAAGTGTGTCCAGAGTTTAACTATATGTTATATTTCTTTACATTAGTTTTGAATCTGGTTGCATTTGGTATCACCTAGTCCTTATATTGGAAGAGACACTGAACAGCTGCTCATAACCCTGGTCTCTTTAGTAAACTGAGAAGCACTAATATTATTTAGTTTCCTTTTGTAATGAAGCTATTTCAGATGTTTGGCTACTCTTGTCATTCTTTTCTAATTCTACTCCATGCTTTTTCAGAAGAAGGTACTGGAACTATACAGAGTACTCCAAGAACAGGTACACATTTCCTGTGTACATTGATATTATCATGTTTTCTGCTCTATTTTATTTTATCCCCAGAGTTGCCTGGTAGCTGTTTGCTTTTCTGAAGATCTTTGAAGACCATTTCCTAAGTGGTAATACTCAATTACCACTCAGCACATGCGCAGAGTCAATCAATCTGCATATAGTGCTAGTTTTTTTCTCTCTTTGTCATTTTACGCTGTTTTACATTGAATGTCATCCTGCTCCTTCACTCTTCTCTATCAGTCAGTCTCATAAAACCTTCCTGCACGTTCAGTCATTGTCTTTATCATCCCAAATACTCCGAGGTATCCAACTCTGTCACCTCAATATCCATAAAGACTTTTCACATCCTTTATGAATATGGTGAGCAAATTGTACTCCACTTGCAACTTCCATATATGCAGAAAACTGATCATTAATTCCAACCTTTTAATCATTATTCAGTCATGTGAAGGACTTGCTTCTTATCCCATCACAGAATAATTTCTTGAAGAGCATTTGATGACCAATCTTGTTGAATGCCTTTAGAAAGTCCAAATAGACTTCATGAAAATAGGATGTTTATCTTCTCTAAGAGTGTCTATGTTTTTTTTAGAGATATATTGTAACTCTAAAAATTTTTTCTTGACTTCCTCAGTGCCTGACATCTATCTATGACTTCTTTAATTCTGTTTTTTTATCATGATTGCCACTGATTTGTCTGTGTAAACATCAGATGTATTTGTCTGCAGTTATTGGATCCCACTAATATAATTAAAAATTAACACTGTATTCTGGTTTTCTGACAGTTTTATGGGAGGTTACAAACCTGAGTTACTGGTTCAGATATTTTACCCTACAGACTCTTAGGAACACCTGGGTAAAAATTGTCTTGTGCCAGTGATTTGATATTATTGCCATTTTCTTTGAATATTCTACTTACATTTCAATTCCAAATTTATTCTTCCATGGCATCTCCCATGTCATGGAAAATTGCTCTGTAATGCCAATCTTAACATCAACACCTAACCCCTAGCACAAGTCCCAAATCCTTCTCGAACTTCAACAATTAACCATATTACAAACCCTATCCTAAGGAAAACTCAAGCCATAATTAAACCCCTAAATCCTTAATGCTAAACCAAAACCAAACCCCTAACATCTAACCCCCATCCCCTAATGCATGCTGTAACCCCAAAGCCCTAAATCTAAATTTACAGATGATAGCATTAGGGTTAGGTTTCAGTGTAAGAGTTTAGGTTTGGTTTTGTGTTTAATGTTAAATTGAGGATTTGATTTAATGTTGGGGTGAGGGTAACAGGGTATGGCTAAGGATTATTGTCAGGTTTAGTATTAGCACTTACAATTATGATTATGGGTTTGGACAGAGTAGAACTAGAGTTCAGGTTTGAATAGGGTTAGAGTTATGGCTATGCTTGCAGCCAACAATTTGGGTTATGGTTTGGCTTTATGCTTACAGTTCAGGGACAGGATTTGAGTTAGGAGCATTTATGGTTGGAGTTATGGTTTACTGCTATTGTTCAGATTTAAATATTTGGCTGGAGTTCAGTGATTGGGTTTGAGTTAGGATTTGGGTCTGACTTTAGCATTATGGTTGGGTTAGGTTTAGGGATAGCTTTTAACGTTAGGTTTTAGAATTAGGGTAAGGCTGTTATAATTTAGGTTTAGGTTTTGTGCAGTTAGATTGTTGAATAAGATTAAAGTTAGGTTTAAAATTTGGGTTAGATTTAGGATTTGGGTAAGAGTTATGTTTAGGGCCTGGTTTAATTTTAGGATTAGGGTTAGGATTAGGATTAGGGTTACGGTTTGGCTTTGGTCAAGCATTAAGGTTTATTATTAGTCTTATATTTTTAGCAGTTTTTATGCTTAGAGAGATTACATTTTTAGCATTTGTTTGCACCCCACCAGTTTTTATCAAGGCTATACTGAGTTGGAATTCTTCTATTTCTGGATCAACATATATTTGAAGCCAAATAGGCAGTTAACAATATTCTTGGAATAAGAAAGTCAGATATATACAATTTGGTTTAGAAGAAAATGATCTCAAGTATACACCCAAGTTCTGTAAACATTTTTGTCTATATTTTTCATTAGGACCAGTTAATGAAAAGTTTCAGCAAAAGAACAATAAAATTTTTGGAGGTACTGTGTATTAAAGAGCTGATGGTGTGATAAAAGCAGCATCAACTCAGGCAGAACACAATCAGAAATGCAAGTGATGGCAAGGACCCAAACAGACAATGTGAAGTGCAATCAAGATATTATGCAGCCTGCAGAAATCTAAGTTAATCACATGAAATCCCTTCTGTCTTCAGAAGGAATACAAGCAGATGACAGCAAAATTAAAATCATGGCCAACATAAACCATCCACCACTAACACAAGCACCAAGAACATAACATTTGTGTAGATACTTGGATCGCTTAAAGTTTTGATGTGGTACATACTTTTAGAAGAATCCTGGACTGCTTTACAGAACTGATTGTTTTGTAGTAATACAGCTTGGATAGCAGTCACAAAAAATGCAGCCATAAACACAAGCAAGACTCCTAATTAGTCAGGATATATGTTTCCAGAAGTCTAGTCACCATTGAGACAAAGGGATCCTGGAATGGATTAGGAATTTACCTGTTGTAAAATCAAGGTCCTGTTTCATATATAACCTGAGCTTTCATATCACCCAGATTATTACCAAGGAATACTGGCTACTGCATTTGCAATAGGCTTTCTTTTCCGTGTGAATGTAAAAGAGCAGATTGCAGAACTGTCATTTAGCAGGCATTGCTGTGACCCTCTAAACCTCTAACAGCTTTACTGATCTTGAGGCAAAATGCAAGAAATGCTATGACTTGACAGCCATCCACAACTGGACACCATTTCACCTTCAGGTCTGCAAGGCATGGAAATAACACACCATGATATTACAGAAAAAATCCTAACTATAAGTCAAGAGTCAAAGTGGAGAATAAGCCACATTTTTTGGTAGTGTTACATGTTTCACACAAATATCTTATTCATGCAAAACACCACATAAAAATTGCCTGGCAGATGTGTCAGAATAAGCACATAAGACACAGCAACCTCTGTGGTGTTATATGAATATCTGGAATTTATGCTAATACCTTCTGAGAATGTAGATTATTTGTCTTTGGATGTTGGTACCCTGACACACTTGGCCTACTTACACACAGAGGCTGAAACAGTGGTGATGACTTGATCCAGTAGATTATGACCTCTGGTCCACACAGACCTGTTTGACCTTTCTCCATACAGATTAAGTTTAAATGACCAAACTTTATGTAAAACATTGTTTCACAGGAAAGTTTTAAGAATGAAGAATTATTAATGCTATTTAATTACTATTAGTTAATTAATAGTTAAAATTAGTTCTGATAACTCACTAGAGAATCTCTGGTTGGAAGAGCTCTTTCATACAGTGCAACAGCTTGCTCAGGGTCTGTAATGTGAAAGTATCTGTACAGGCCACAGTTTTTGTCTCATAAACAGTGTTCTGGTTCGACTTGGTGTTCATGATGTTACTCTGTGATCCCTATGTACTGACACTGCAGATGTAAGAAAGTTCACTCACAGATTTACCCCACATGACTGCAGGGAACTCTCCCTTTTTCTTCTTTTATTCAGTTCTGAAATTGAGATTATATTTCTGAAACAGTTGATGTAACTCTCAGGTACTAAGTTCTGATTATCAATACTTGCTTATGTTGCTCAATAAAACACAGAGTAAAGTCTGCAAAGGTAACACTGATTCAAAGTATGTATGTGGAAAGCAATATTGCATCTTTGGAGTTACTGCTTTGGGCAGCGCTGTAAGTCCTAGGCTTTGCCTGAGCTAATGGGCTTTCCCTTGTGCAGAAGGCACTGTCCACGTGCTGTGCTTCCTGCAGTGTTCCCACATCGTTCCTTCCCATAGATACACCCTTAGAGATTGTATGGTGTGCTGAGAATCGAAGATACTCTGTTTTCTATTGACGCATACAAGATTTTGAGGTGGAAGAAGCCTGCTTTCACACTGATTTCCATAGACATTCTGCTAATGTTAATTAGCAGGAACTGAAGGAAGTAATACCTCAAACATTCATCGACACAAAACCTCAAGGACAAGCTGTGACCTTTGTGATTAGTCTAAGGAATGCCACCCAAGGAAGCATGGAGTGTATCAAAGGATGCACTCCCCACTCCTTTGAGGTTGTATTGACAAATTCCTTAGATAAACCTCAAAGGGGGGAAACGTGGGCTGAGTGAAACCGAATGTTTCTCATCAAGCACAAGGACCACTAATTACTGGCTCCATTGTGTAAGCCTGAGAGGTGATAAGGACTGATAAGAGGTGAGCATTTCTGCCCCAGAAGCTGGATGATTGTTCAAGAAGCATGAAGTCAGCAAAAATCTGTGGGAATTGAGTAAAAAATAAAGGTGGAGGGGTGAGCACAACCTCTGACTCAACTGGACAAGGGGGTTGGTGCACCACATTCCCCCTCAATGTATGACCAGAACCCATGCTTCACCTTTTCCTCATCTCTCATGGAAATGAGTTTGTGGAATACCTGCCTCTCTTCATCTAGTACGCTAATCAGCTGATAAGATGAACTTAAAAGGTGACAGAAAACTTTGCTATGTGCACCCACCACCCAATATTACCGCATCTGAGACAACATTGGAACTTGGGGTGGTGACTGTATTTCTTTGACTCTCTCTCTCTCTCTTTTCTCTCTCTTTTCTCTTTTCTTTTCTTTTCTTTTCTTTTCTTTTCTTTTCTTTTCTTTTCTTTTCTTTTCTTTTCTTTTCTTTTCTTTTCTTTTCTTTTCTTTTCTTTTCTTTTCTTTTCTTTTCTTTTCTTTTTTTTCTTTTCTTTTCTTTTCTTTTCTTTTCTTTTCTTTTCTTTTCTTTTCTTTTCTTTTCTTTTCTTTTCTTTTCTTTTCTTTTCTTTTCCTTTCCTTTCCTTTCCTTTCCTTTCCTTTCCTTTCCTTTCCTTTCCTTTCCTTTCCTTTCCTTTCCTTTCCTTTCCTTTCCTTTCCTTTCCTTTCCTTTCCTTTCCTTTCCTTTCCTTTCCTTTTCTTTTCTTTTCTTTTCTTTTCTTTTCTTTTCTTTTCTTTTCTTTTCTTTTCTTTTCTTTTCTTTTCTTTTCTTTTCTTTTCTTTTCTTTTCTTTTCTTTTCTTTTCTTTTCTTTTCTTTTCTTTTCTTTTTCTTCATTGCTTATTATCATTTTCCAAGTTTAAGCTGTTTCTACCACAAGTAAAACATCTTAACTGGTCATTTGGTGTTGTTTCACCTTAATTTAACTCAAGGGGATCACAGAACTTTTATGACTCCTTGGGCTCCCAGTCCGGGTCATAACAATGGAATGCAAGGAATTCTAAGGTTACTGAATTCAGAGAAACTTTCTTTGACATTTACCTGATTGTATGTAGGCTTTTTCAACATTGAAATGTACATTGCAATAATGCAGGTGTAGACATTGCATTGTAGATATCTCATGTACTGTTAGTTGTCTAGATTCCTTTTATGGTCTGTTAGAGAAAGAAACAATCACAGAGTTAGATTATTCTTGTTGGAATGTGAGTATCTCATATAGATCAGATAGTTCTGAAAAACTGTCCAAAGTTATAGCAGATGAATCTCAACCCTAGTGTTTCCAGGATGTTAGTTTATACTATACATGATTTCATTTTATAAAGAATGGTGTGCTGGCATCTTTAAATCATAATTTAAATTTCCATGGCTTTGTGGCATTCCCCCGTGGCTTTGTAATTTCCCTGTATTAAACTGTATGAGACACCATAGAAGTGGTTTGTAGTCAAACATGACTTTCTAGTATGTTGCTCTTTTCCTGTTGAACATATTTCTAAAAGAAAAACAAAAGCCTCTTTCACGTGCAGATAGATGCAGTTGCAGTTCATCTTTCTCATTCTTTGGATAATGTGTTGTACATTACAAAGGCCAACACTTGCCATATGTTTCTGCCTACATGCTATCTTCCACCTATCGCTATATCAATGATGTCATGTGTAGGTCACTTTATGATGTTAATGGTTATGATTTGATTCTTTCCCTAATGAAAAAAAATAAAAATCCACTTCATATTGATTTACAACTGGTTTTATGTGTCAGTAGACAAAATTTCCACAGTGATTTTCCAAGGAGCATGTCCTTTCCAATTTGTTAGGGATTCACCATGCCAGGAAGTTTTTATGCCGTTATGTAAGGTATATATCCTATCCTATTTCAGCCATAATCTTGCACAAACCTTATTACCAAAAATATGAGCCCTAATGACATTTTTCCAAATCACTGGTCTAGTAGGATTTTACTTGTAACTTTAGGACAAAGTCCTCAAGGGATGACAGCCAATTACATTGCAATTGTCCAAGATCAGTTACTATATCCATGGTCAATTATGTAAGCATATGTTTTCCTGGACTAGAATCTGTAAGTTTTTCTGCCTGGGTGAAATCTAATTTTCTGTTTCACTTCTATACTGAAGAAAGTCTCTCTTTCCAGTTTAGCTGTGTGAATGTCAAGCTAATTCTAAAGTAATTATTTTCAGGTACACTTAAATCATCTTCTATTTCTACTGGTTTAGATCAATGCTCTAATGGTTTCAAAGGTTTTCTTGTTGTAGCTGGATGATGTGAAAGAGAGTTGACAGTTTATATCTCCTGTGCATTGGCAGTTCGGAAATTAGTACATATTCCCTCTACTCCCATATCAGCCATGTGTGAACTTACTACTGGTAAAAGGGAAATTTTTCCTATGTTATTGACCAGAAATGGGATATAAGAGTGGATGGATTCAGCACTCATTAATATGTACTGTAGCTGTTGGACTGCAAACCTGTTTGAGCAGCCTGGCTTGGGGGGGGGGGGGGGAAGGAAAAGAAAAGGGTACTTCTGCTCTGCTATTTATGTTTTTCCTTTATATCTGGGGTCCAGATTTACTCCCAGTGAATCCATCAATAATAATAAGCATGATGCCAGTGGAAGGATAACACAGTCATGTACATGGCCTTTTCTTTCCAAAGTGTTTGTATTTCTCTAAGGTAAGAAATTTCATATACAATGGTCATATATATTTAACACTTCCTGGTTTAATCTCCTATCTGAACTGCTTACAAATAGAAGTTACTTAATGTATCAGTTAAGATGTTGTCATTATATTTACACCAACATTACAAAATCAACTCACAGTGAGAAAGTTGTTTGGATTTTCTGTTCTTTGCTCTCTCTTACTGTGTTGGGTTTTTTTCTGCACTAATTATTAAAGGCAGTCAAGTCGCTCGTGGAGAATAAACTATTCAAGGATGTTAACCTTTGTTTGCATATCTGAATGCAGATAGGCTTTGTAAGTGCACAATACAGGACTTAATATCTTTTCATGGAGTGCTTGTAAGTTCTTCTCTTAAACTATTCGTTTTCTTTGGTGTATAGCCAGTGATGATTCCACTGGAACTTTTCTCTCTGCCTGTGCAAGTTAAGTTGTCCAAAACAGGAGCAAGTAGCATGTAATGAAACTTTGCAGTTACAATTGTGTGTTTTAGAGAGAAATGTATGCCAAAGATTTTGAAAAATCAGGAGCTCTTTAGTTACTTCGATAAGTGGATGAACCATCGCTTCAATGAACAACTGGTTCAAAGCAGTCTCATGCATTTTTTCCATTCAGTCATGGGAAAATTTAGCAAATATGTCACTGACACAGCTCTAAAGATGTAGGCACTTGAACAAGAAGGATATAATGCTTTTTAAAGAATGTCACACATTTGCTTCAGCTTAAACCATTAAAAAAATACCATAGAAGCCAGTCACGTGGCCAAAACTGTATACTACCTCCAGACGTCTTTTGTGTTAACCAAGGGCACGCCCCCTCACCCTACCTAGTCTAGATACCTCATTTAGGATAAGAAAAATTGCCTCTGGTGTTAAGTCTGTCTCCACTGACTGTGAAGGCTTCCCAGATGATAGACTGAATGGTGAATGCTTTCTGACAGATAGAATTAGGCAAGACAAATCCCAACTATGTCATGCCCAAGAAATTCATAACAGACATTTGTTTTATAGGGCTCCTGTGGCTTCACAGCCTCTCCAGCAATCCCGCCTGGTGCTCACTGTTAGAAGGTGGGTTTTTTTCCTAACATACAACTTGCTCCTCTCTTGTTGTAATGTTAGACTCTTATTTTGTTCAACTAGTCACATGGGCATGGGACATCTTCTTCTGTTTAGCAACAGGTTTTTTTATGCATTTGTAAACTGTTGTGTTTTTTCCCACTGTCTTTTCTTCATCAGGCTAAACAAAACCAATTCTAAACTTCATTCTAACTGGTCTCTCTCTTTCTCAACTTTATGAAGACCTTCCAGGAAAAAAACAGCATTACAACTAGAACATAGTTCTGGCTAAAGCCTTACCAAGCAGGACAGGAGGACTGCTTACTGTTCTTGAAGGTTGTACTCTAATTCATAATTTGGCTCTTCCACAACAGGAACTGACTGGCTTTTTTGGTACGATAACCTTCAGATCTTTTCCTTCTGGTCTTTACCATGTACATGTGCAGTATAACTGTATCTAGATGCAATTTAATTACATTTTTTTCAATCTGTATCTCCATTTCATCAAGGTCACCTGTTCCTCCGGTGTTCATTCAGTTCTTCCTAGTTTGGTATTGCTTGCAGATTGCCCCTGTACTCTTTGTGCAGCTGAGCAGAGTGTAAAGCTACCTGCCTGGGCAGACTGAATGGTAATCACTGTTCAAACAGGAAAAAAATCTGTTCCTTTTCCAGTTTCTCTAGCAGAAACAATTTTCAGTTATTCTGTGCCTCTGCCTGATGAATTGGACAATTCACTTTCAAGCTCTTTCACATCTTCCAAATCAAGATTGACATCCATTCCTTCCATGTGATCTTCTGTTATGACTGGTGATTCAAGGCTTCTTTGAAAATTCTAATCTTTTTCCAGGGGAAAACATAAATGATTTTTGGACCTCTCTAAAATGTGTTAGCAAGCCTGAAAGGCCAATAAATAAGAAGAGACAAATATTTGCAGATCACAGGATATTATTTAGACTAAGGCAGATGGAGGCATTTTGACACCCAAAAATAACAGATCAGGTGATCAGGAAACATGGTATCAGGTAGGATTCGTTGTTTTCAGATAAAAGTTCCAGAGGAATATTGACCACCAAATGTATTCCTGGACTCTAGATTAACTGTAACAGGTGGAAAGAGCTGTGGGTTTGCAATAGGTAGCAAACGAAAACTCAGCTCAGTGCAAAAACAAAAAAGACAGAATATGAGAAAGACAGACAAGAGGAATAAACCCAGAAAGGTTAAAACAACATAAAACTATTAGGTACATTGACAGAATACATTCAGATTCTTCCCTGTGGCAACATGATTTTAAAAAAAAAGGGATCCAAGATGACTAATAAATCCGAGCAGAAACATGAAGATTGAAAAGTGTACAATGTTCACTCTTTTTCACAGATCAGGAAGAGGAGACTAATCCACATCATGTGATAAAAACATGTTTAAAAACAATGAACAAAATTATTTATAACTGTGAATCTTATTATTTTATACTATAATTTACTCTAAAAGTTTACTAGGAATATTCATTGATGTTTTTGATCAGAATATGTGTGATGGAAAAAGGCTGAAATATATCTAAAACATTGTTTATAAATCTACCGTCTCAAGGCACAAACAGAAAGCACACTAAGAGGGACTTTCCCATCAGTTTTCCCAGTGTAACAAAACATCCTTTTAAAAATGTATCAAAAGTGAACCAAGAAGATTGGGCAAGACTCAGAAAAGCTTTACAAGCAGGAAGAGTTTTCTCCAACATTAATAAATGCAAGATATTGTAGTCTGGACCAGCAATTTATTCCTCACAATTACCAGAGTGTTTGTGCTGCTATAAATCATATTGTTGGAAGGCTCTATAGCACTGTATTTTTTGTCTCGCATAAAACCACTGCAGTCAGTCAGTGTTTCTGTAGGAAGCCTTGGGAAGGAAGAGGAAGAGGCTCAGAGTGGAGAAACACTGCCAGATCTGAGCCAAGGCTGAACTGAATACTGTGAAGGTGAGGTAGCAGGGATGATAGTACAATGGTGTCCACTAACGCAGAGGCAAGTAATAGCAGCCTGAAGCCTCTCACCACTTCCAGCTACCACTGCTCTCTAGAAACTACTCACATCAAAACCCACCCACAGTTTGAGACAAGATTAAGAGTCTACAAACATTTCCATCACTGACACTGGGGAGGAAAGGGGGTACAGAAGTCTCTGCAAAGGAGAAGAGAACAAACACTGAAGTACTGCTCACTCTGATACTACAAAAGTCTTTACCATAATTGTATCAGTGTTTATGCACGCATGGTCTTGACAGTACATCTGTCACTCCCCATCTAGATTTTCTGTGCTGCCAATGTTTGCTATAGACATAATCATTGATTAATGCTCAGGAGAGCCAGCACTGATCTGTATGGAACAGAGAAGAGCTGTTCTTCCTCACTTTATACCAATCTTCATCAGGCTCGTGAGGCTGTTAGATTAAGTGTTGAAGCTTGTACAAATTTGTGCAGTTTGTTAGAGAACTCTCAGTCACACTGTTCCTGTTGCATTGCCATCCCCAACCCCTAACCTCTTAATCTGAAAAAGCAGGAAAATCTGAGGGACAGGAATGAGCCATCTTGCCATCAGAGATCATCCAGAAGCTTCACCCATAATCAATGTTTATTACAAATTACAAAGAAAAGAGGGGGAAAAAAAGATGTTGCTAAAATCATGACAATATCTTTAATAGTTAGGTAGTAGTTTACCTATCTGGCAGAAAAATATATTAAAAATGTAAGCATAGAGCTGAAGGAGTATGGAGGGAGACAAAAAACAGATTCAATCCTGGGATTAGAATATAATCTGTAATACTATAAATTTTGTAAAGTAAGTGTACAGCTTGCTATTGGGATTTTAAGGGGTGGATGGTGTGTCCTTGCAACAGAAAAAATAAAAACATGTATTGATTGGGCTGAATCAAAATATAAACATTCTAATTTTTTACTAATTCAGGCATTTGTAACAAAGGCAGCAATAAATATAAGGAAAGCAAAACACAGAGCATTAGTGACAAAACCGAAAGGAACAATAGCTAATGCTGTTCATGTACATTCAGTCTGCTCCCACCTAGTAACCGCTGGTTGAGATCTGAAGATTCATCTTCTGGTTATAGCTGTTAAATAGAATTGTATCTATCAACCAAATGAGTCAAACCAGGTCATATCTTCAGCATCCATTGGGAGTGCCATTGTTACTAGGCTATGCATTAATCTTGATGAGCTGAGAGGGGAGGTGACAAATTATTTTGTTGACTCTTGCACTCTGTATAACTACAGTTATTAGTGTTTATTGAAGTATAAAAGTGTTTAGCTGGAGGTTTCAGGAAAAAGGTTGCCCCCAGTGCAAGCAGCGGGGCCATGGCTCCTTGCAACCCCTCCAGCAGTATCAGCAGTATAGCTGCTGCTGGAAGCAAGGACTTGAAATGGAGTGCTGTTTAAGGAATAAATATTTTGTTTGACTCAAGCAAAGGTTTTTGAGCCTTTTCCAGAAAACTGAGCGCCTGGCAAACTGGAAGCTGTTGGAACACTGGAGAAGTTTGTTTAAAAGTTTTTGTGCAAGGAAGGCAATGGAACCTGGGCTGCCCCCTCTTCTGGCTGAGAAACTGTGACACTAGTGACGGCAGCTCAATACCCTGCAGTTATAAATACAGTTCGACAGTGATTGATCACTTCCTAATGACTAGAAAAGGCAAATCCACACTCAGCATCCAATATTGTTCAATAAACCACAAGTTAGTTCCAAAAGTGAGAGAAGACAAGAAAAAAAATTCCTTCATGTTTGAGGTACAATGATACTTGCAGTCTAATCTATTCCTAGTTAGCACAACATGTATATTTACAGGGTACATTTTTCAGCTGACAGTGAAAAAATACAAACCCTCTTCTGATACTTCAGATCTGATCTACTAAAGTACATTAAATAATATTACATATTGTCAGAAAATGAAAAATAACCCTTGATCATTCGATGTTTTGTCACTCAGTACTACCTAGATGAGGATTACAACCCTGGTAAATAGCAAAGGAGCATGGATTGCTTATTTCCTGTCAGTGTGGTTTCGAAGTGACTGATCCTTGCTGCATCAAAACCTTGATTGTCACAATACAAGTGACTGAAAAGTGTCTTCATAAACAAGTACGAATGGCTATTAAAATTCTGCAAGCATTATTTACAACAGTGGGGGAGGGGAGAAAACCATTATACTTTAGTATTTTGTTGACATTTTAGAACCTTGAAAGATGTTTTATCCTGTGTGAACACTGGAAGTTTTTCTGAGGTGCATTTTTAATTAAAAAAAACCCCAGCATATGGCTTTAGCAAGAGCCAACAAAAATAATGTGCAAATGTGTTTATGTGTGGATGGCTGTATTCCAAAGTTCAACAGTGCTAAATTGGCAGCATTTTCTGAAAAGATAAGATTTACTGTTTGGAAACAGGATGAAAGTTTAAGCTTTTGCATTCCAATTACTAGCTAAAAGGAGATCAGCTTGGTTTCCATTAGCTATTTTAGTAGTGCTTTGTTTATCTTAATTCCTTTGCTGCAACTATGTAGGCATAGCATAATACTGTCTTCAAGGTTTAAGAGCCAAAGCTTGCTCAAAAATGAAAGCACTGGGGGAGGAAGCCTTCAAATGTATGGGCTAGGAAACTGATGGTGCTCCTATTGACACAAACAGTGCATGTTCAGACTCCAGAAGCACTGTGCAGTTTAGGCTTGCTGAGGTTTGTCGGTGATTCTAGACTGCAATTGGTACCCAATACGTACAGCCTTTGATAGAAAATAGCCTCCATTTCTCAAAACCCATGCTGTTATATGGGTTTCTGTTACACTTGATAATGCCTGATGCAAACTGCTGCACTATACAAATGAGGACATATTATGCTAACAATTAGATTGTCTACAAAATGGCCCAACTCCATTCGCATAATAATGACATGGTCCACAAAAAGCAAACACCCCAGAAAATTAAACTTTATGCAAACTGTCTAATACTATGTGCTGGTTACAGTCCTTAATCAAGTCTGTTTTTTGAAAATGGCTAACAACTTTTACCAATTCAAGGATCATGGATAAGCATTACAATGGAAAACAGAGTATGAAATTGAACTTAATTATAAATCAAACAGGCAACAAGAAATGAATTTGTTTTTTATAATAAGCCAAGAATGTTAGATCTATAAAATAGATTCTGTAAGAGGAAAAAATGCACTGTTATTTTATGTGTACATTGACGGCAGACTACAGCTCTCTTCTTTACACAAAGCTGTGTCACTATAGGTGCTACACCACCCAGTAATATTAGGGAGACCTGAATGACAGAAAAGCTGAATCCCAGAGCTGTCTTTCTTCCCCATGAAGCTTTTATCCTTATGTGTTATTACATTAAAAAAACCACACAATCTCACCTCTCTAAGTATCCTAGCATAGGAAAACCTTCACGTTTGCATTACAGAATAAAGGACCTTTGTAAAGTTTTTCTCCATTACATCAGTGATTTCTTGGAGGGTACATACCACTCCTATCTCCAGGGCAAAGAACCTTTTAACGTAGCAAGGGACAGAGGCTTGAAACACCAAAAGTACTGCTGAATACAAAACATGACTCTATCCTCCTTAATTTACATCATAATTTTATGGCTGATGTTACTACAGAAGCTTTGCAAGAAATGCAACTGTCTCAAAGAGCTTACCATATATGCATATGACCTTGGATATGAACTTGAAAAAGTAGCTATTCTAAAAGCATACCTGCAAAATCTAACACCAAAAAGCAAGAAAGTGTCTGAAGGATGATTCCTTATGTAGGTTTCACAGCAAGTGTGGCTGGGCACTGGAGCAGGCCGCCCACTGACTTTAAAGATGTTGATTTTAAAAACTCAAGAGGAAAAATTCCTGAGCAACCTGTTCTAACGTTGAAGTTGGCCCCATTTTGAGCACAAGGTTGGGCTACAGACCTCCAGAGGTCTTCCAACCCAAATTATTCTGTGATTCCTGGATCCTTCCTGCTTGTGTAAGTATATGGTGTAAGTCTTTAGACATGGTTCTCTGCTAATTTTAGAGCAGATGCCTTCCTCGCCAAGAGCTAGTCCACAGCTGACTGCTGTTAGCTGGAGCCTTTATGTGGCAATCACTGACTTTGGATCAGGGCCTTGCAACACAGAATAGATGGTGCTCAAGGGAGGAACCAGCTGTCCTATATGTCTTTTTATATTCATTCAGCATGTGGCTGCATGCTTTGTTTACCAAATCACTTCCAAATCCCTCTCTGACAGTAATAATAATGTCTTCACAGGTTTTTGTACACTTATTGCTATGATATTCAAATGCTTAATGAATTCATCTTTATAAGCTTTAAGTGACATCTTTATACTGTCACAGGGAATAGCAGCATTGCTTTGCATTTTTACAGATGGGAAGTGCTGAAGACAACAGGACAACTTGCATGTATAAAGTATCTGTGCAAAGCCCTTACTGATTGTAGACTTGAGTCCATCAAATTAAGATAATCAGCCTTGGGAATAAATGCCATATCTAATCCCAGGATGCTCACTGTAAGGCACATCTGTCGCTTTTCCAGGGGGGTACAGAAATGTTCTGAAATGGTTTCACTTAGAAGGGCTGTGCCATTTCACTAATTACCTTGTCTTTGAAATTGTTTTAGCCCTTTGTTAACAAGCACAGGAAGATCTGTGAGTGACATTCTGAAAGCTACAGAAAAAACATTTTATTTCAAGTAGCTAAAGTGGAATTTTATTTGGATTTTTTGTTAAATTAACATTATTCGTATTGGCCTGTTGAAGGTTAAAAGAATACAACCCTGTAAAATGAAAAGCATAATTTTTCACTCAATTTGTGAATATAAAAGTCTGAAACAGTGACACAAATAAAAGTGCTCTCTCCAAATGCTGCATTTTATCCAGTCTTCTCCAGATGTGGTGTTCAAAAAGATAAGTTAGTTTCATGATTTCTTCTTTCTTTTTCAGCCAATATCACTGAGAAACAAAGGTATGGGAGAACCAACTGTTGTCATGATAGTCTGAAAAGTGATATTTTGTTTTTAGGTTTAGCTGAAAGATTTATGCAAGGTAGAGATATGTTCAAACTTATACTCTGTTTCAAAATGAAGTCACATCTCGATTTTAAACACTGCAGAACTCAGAGATGTTTGGAGATGTTTGTGGCTCAAATCAAATTCTTGTAAAGACCACAGGCAAACAGAAAGTTCTCTGTCTCTCTTTTCACACACACATACACCTACAGATGTTTTAGCCTTGCTTATTTAATCAAAGAGCATGCAAGAGTAACTCCTGCTGTGGTTCAGAAGTATGACCCTGAAATGTTTGTGTCAGAGAAGTTCAGAGGATGCCTATGGAAAGAATTGAAATCAATGGCAAAAATACTGATTTCCATGGGATCAGATTTCATAAATTAAGGGCAGGCAGCTCCAGTCTAAACATGGTAAAGAAGAGGCAAGAAGAGGGGGAGAGGAAGTGGACATAGGAATGTGTTCCCCAGTAGCTGGAGGGGACTAGAGCCCCCTAAATTCCTTCTTCTCCGACTCTGAGTAAATCCAGGTCTACTTCCATGGCAGAGGTTGTTACAGTAGAAGCCTTCTGTTTTAACTTTAAAAAAGCAAGGGGATATTAACCACAGGCATTTGTTTTAGAGCCTTAACTTTCAGATCATGGCCATATCACTGCACAGCTCAAGTGCTAATCCAAGGCTGGTGGAAATGTAAGCACCTCGATACTCTACACTTAATTTGGAAAGTGTCTGAAGGTTGATTTGCCTAATCACAGACATTAATGTAACTTCTTCGTATTCATGTCTTAGCACTGAAAAAAACTGCAGAGAATGTGAACAACTTTCTCAGCTGTTCTCCATCTTTCCTTTTCTCCTATGTTTTTGATCTGCTCCCTTTCACCAGGAAATGTTGGTTTATTTCCTAGATAATAAAGTGTGGATGAAGAAGAATAGTTCCTTAGTGTTTCCCCTACTAGCAGTCACTGCTGACTAGCAGAAGTTTCTGTACATCACTCTCACAAACCTTGAAGAGTAACTTCAGCCACGGAGAGAAACAAAGATTGTTAACAGGAAAATAAGACATTTGGGAGTGTTATACTGAGCTAAATCATCCTGTTATAACAGTACTGTGGTATTGCAATTCAGCATCAAAAATAATGAGGGTATTATTTCATCTAGTTTTCTTTATTTTCCGCCTACACAGGGCATTTTTATTTCTGTACAGTGTCTCAATCTGATCAAGAAAAAAGTATATGATCTGCTTAGTTCTTTTAAAAAGAAGAAAAGAAAAAAATAGGTATATTTCTTTGTTTCTTACCATCTTAAATACAATGTTTCTGTGTCTATGCTGCTGACAGTATTCAGCTCTAAGAGTTTTTCTTGCCCCTCAGGACTGGTTGTGTAGATTCATTCATGTCTATATTGCTCAAAGCACTCTAGAGAGAAGTGCTATGTCCATATTGCGTTGCACTTGAAGGGATATCTTTCTCTGTATCACATCACAAAGAGCTTTGTGCCTACTCATTGAGATGCCTCTCTAGCACAACACACAATGTGCTCACTGCTTATTAGCTCCCTATGTGGCTTGTGACTGCTCCAGTAGCCTCCATAAAGGGCTGCAGCCAAGCGGTCTGTATCTGCTGCCTACAATAAAACCAGGCTGCCTGTTGACTCTTTTGTTGCTCTGCAGGCTGCTAGTAACTCTGATGCTTTGGCCACTGGTGCATTTTGCCAGACAGATTTGGCACCTTTGCAGGCCATTGGTAGAACTCTCACTGTCTGTAATGGTGTCTGGCAAGTTGCTTGCGGTTTGTTAACATGCTATACAAGCATCTGGGTGGCAGGGTGGCCACCAGAATGACTGCTAGAAATGCAGAATGCCACTCTTGGTCAGTAGCATCAGTCTGGTGGGCTGCCTGAGTTGCTGTGGCCAACAGTCTTCCCACAGTGGGAAAAGGTTTGGGAGCTAGAAAACCAGTCTCCATGGCTCTGCATGTGGGATAGGCTGAGAGGGCTCTAAGGATCCCTCTGAGCTTCTTCTGAGGACCTGTCATCTCCAGCACCCCACACCAGCCACTGCCTTTGTGAGAATCTTGATTCATACCTAAGGAGGAGAGAAGCCATGCTCAATATAAGAGTTTAGCTGGGCCTCCCTCTTGCCATCCAGTCCACAGTGGGTCTGATGATGACAGAAGACTATGAAGCCTTTGCCAAGACCATCTTTTCACAAGTCATCCATGTCACTTACCTTCCTGAGATGGTAAGAGCCTTTACCCACTTCAACCATGGCCATGTTCCCCACAATATTCCTATGACAACATTAACAGCAAGTGACACCACTTGGTCATCCTGCAAACCATGGTAGTCAACTGAGGAGACCTTGTGCACAGCATAAGTGGAAATTTCTAGCCGTGGAATACAGATTGGGCTCTGAAATCCGGCATGTACATATGTCCAGCTGCCTGCCAGGTGGCAAATGCTAAGGAGAGGCTGGACACCAAGATCTCCAGGACCATACAGTGTGCTGGCTACATTTGGCAGAACCTGTATGAGGATGTTACTGCCTTTCCTTATATACCAGTTGCTGCAGGATTGGGCCTTCCAGCTTTTGTATGTCCAGCCTGAAACTGCTGCCACAGTTGGACGTGGAGCAGAGAAGACAGACAAACACAGAAGCTCTCCGTTTGTGGTTATGTGGCTATAGGAGCCTGCTCACTCATTGTTACGGCAGAGTCTGGAGAGGCCATACAGTGTGTCTATCTAGTCCCCACAAAGCACATAATGCAACAATTTAATGTAGCAGAACTGTATGATTCACACTCTAGAAATCAAATGACACATAAAGAAAAAATCCTATTGTCTCACATGATGCATCCTGGGCTTCACTTGCAGACCATTCAGGATGATATTGATCATTTAAAGGGTATAGGGAGTGAGAGCATCTGCTTCATTAAGTTACCTGGTTAAGAACTATTCATTATAAATTAAATAACAAATAACAAGAAAGTTGATAAATTGAACACACAGATACACAAATTTGATGGGTAAGTGATAATGGAGACAGCAATGAAAACCAGAACTGCTCAGATAGTGGGTGATAGGCCACTGGAAAATTACTCAAGCACAGTCTTGAAGAGGGTCAACGTGAACTTTGTAACTGGTAAGAAGGTGGAAACAAGACTGAGTATTATGGGATGCTTGAGGGTCCCTGTGGACTTTGCAAAACATTATGGAAAGCCTAAGGGAAGGGCTGAAGGCAGGGAAATTAGGTCCAGGGTGGATCCAGGAGGAATAAGCTTGAGAAAATGGAGTGAGAAAAGGCTCTGGTCATGTGTCAACAGGCTGCCAGTTAGGTTGTCTGACTGAGTCCTGTGCCTGATCACCTCAGTCTATCCTATCTTCCTATTAAATAATTTTCCTTAACATTTTTTCCCATGTAAACTCACTCTCTATCCTATGTGTGAGTGCTGTAGGGTCTATATGTCAGTATCTGGAGAGATGCACATGCAAGAGAGTTCTGGGTGCCTGCAACTGGACAAGAGACCTCAGGCCACAGGGCACGTAGCTCTGTGCTCAGCAACTGGAGTGACACCAATGTATGTGTACACATGAGGGGTCTAAATGTCAGGAACTGGAAAGAACCTCTCTCAGCCGAGAGAGGAAGAACAGGAACGCATTCTCTGTATTTCTCAACTATGTTTTATGTGAGTTCTGGTGGTGATACTTGAACGCTGCTAAGGGCAGATAGATTGTGGCAGCTGTGTTAGTGAGCTATGAGTGTGTGTGTCTGGAATACACAGTCTCCCTTCTGGTCAAATCTGCAAAAAGGAACAGCAGTGTCCACAGCTATGGGAACAGGACAGAGACAACACGGGGGTCTCAGCATGCACTTGCTGGGTTTGGGTGGCTGGGAGGCAGGAATTCCTGGGTCTAGGAGTCCATCGGAGGGACCAGCATTCCTAACATCCTTTAACAACTACCACAGTGTCTGTGAGTTGAGCGCTGCTCCAGACCCAGTCTCAGAACCACAGCATCACTGAGGTTGGGAGGTACACCCAGAGATCATCCAGGCCAAGCCCCCTGCTCAAAGCAGGTCCAGCTGGGACAGGCAGGGATTGCCTCAGAGGGGCAGTGCCTGGTAGAGCATGTTATGCTACCTCACGAGCTCCAGGAGGGTCACAAACATGTGGGAAGCTAAACAGCTTCAAGTTGGAACTGAAGCAATTCGGGTAGCAGAGGTGGCATCCACGTAGCTGAACATCTCCTTACAAAATGGGAGCACTGCTGTTTCAGTATTGCTTGATGTTTGACTGTGTAGTCTTGCAAAAGGTCTGGTGTAGCTGCCTTCATCTTTTAACTAGAACAGTTCTGCTTAGTGCTGTGGGAAGCTGCATAAAATGAGGCGGCAAACCTGTATGCCAGCAAACCCATACAGGTCTTGGGCAACTTGTCTGTGCTTAAAAACCTCTGTCATAGTCCACTCAACTCCCCATGCATCTTCCACGCATGGCTGGAAGGTACCTAACATCTTAAAGTACTGGTGTTTTTTATGATGTGATGTTGGAGTGGTGTAGTGGTCCCTGAAGCAATAGTGTGAGGGCAAGCAAACATGGAAGGCCTGCTGGCATAGTTTGAGAGGACTGTGCCAGGTGCAACCAGATAAACTTGGGCAGTCTCAACCCTACCACCTTTTTGGTGGGATTTCTGAAGATTTGTTCACCACAACTCTCCCAGGATTGGTCCCACAGGGAGCTGGTTAGATCACACCAGAACATGATTCAGGAGCATCTATCAGTGTGAATAACTGGGAGTTGCATGTTTGCATTTGCTTCCAGGCAGCAGTCTGTATACAACCTTTGTTTGCAATTGAAGATTACCAGCAATTTCTGAAAAGCCATTTAAATTTTTTTCTTCGAACAAGGAAGTTTGAGAATAAAGCAAGTGTTTAAATACTAGAAATAGTAAAAGATTCTATTTCTGATGTTGCAAAGGTTATTTACAGAGATAGCTGCAATGATAAGTTAGAATAATGCTGCATGACATTGACCTATATTTCACCTCATTTGCAATAGCTGCCATGAGCAGGCCTTTTGAGGTAAATGGTGAATGCACCTTGGCATTTCCAGCTTGAAAAACCATAGTGAAGGATTTATAACCACTGCAATTTTCTAACGTTGCTCTGGAAGCAGAAAGAAAAAGAATAGTTTAAATAACATCATGATGGAAGTATTCTGTAAAGAGAAATAAAATCATTAACCCATTCAGTCTTTTCAGAGGCTGCGGCAATCTAAGAATGATCCTTTCATACAGTTCACATTAGCATGCTATAACTCAGAGAAACTGTTAAAAACATAAGCAAGGACATACTATGCACTTCAAAATTCTCCCTGGGAACAGCTAGCATGCAATGTAACAGTTTAAACTAGCTCAGTGCCATTTGTTCAGCTAATTTCAGTCATAAATACAGAGCTCTTCATGTAAATGATAATTTCTTAATGTTTATGCCAAAAAATTAAAGCCAAATTCTATAAATAATCACTTGATATAAAATATTGTATTTTTAGAAATGGCATGCCAGAGCTTAAAAGTACCAAACTGTGTGAAGAGATGTGTTCTTTAATAATGATATTGTGACATTGTTTGTCATCCACTCATATTTCTAGAACATGTATTAATATTGTAAGGAAATGAGACTTTCAGCCAGCTGTTACTCCAGGAGATATTCCTTGACCTTTAAAGGCTTGGTAAGGTACATATTTTTAAATGTGTATGGTAGGGATTTGTTGTGTCTTGCAGAACCAGGTTAGAGAGTGGTTAGACCAACATTTAAACAAGCAGAACTGAGAGATGAGCTCCAGAAAGAAGCTCTGAACAAGTAACCTCTTTGCCCACCTCTCCTGCATGCAAAAGATTTCATCCAGCTATACCTTGACACTGTCATTAAAGAGAAGTCTCTGGAATATCTGGAAGCATGCTGTTCTTCTTAACATAACCTTTCACACCAGGATTTTAGGAGACTGAATAGTGTGCTAGTTTTTTTGAGAACGTCTGGGTAACTTGCTGTCACTCAGTTTGCCAGGATGTCACGAGTAAAACAAACCTCAACTCAGGGAATGTCACTGAATTTATTTTATTGCCATATAGCATCAATTTTAGTTACTGATTCAGGAACTGAGAAACAAAGACAACTTAAACAGCGGTGTCTTTCTGTCATTCCTTGCTTTTCACTCCTTTTTTCTGCTGCTCCTTCCTTCTTATTAATTTCCTGTGCTCTACCGTGGGTCCTCCACAGACTGTGGTCCCTTCAGGCTGTACCTGCTCCATCAAGGAGTGCCTCCTTTCAAGGCAGGATCTCCAGCTGTGTCCCCCAAAATGTCATCTTCCATGTCCCTGCTCCTGTATTTTCTTCTATGTCCCCTCCTGTGGGTGTCCTCACACCTTCCATGTCTCTTGCCACTAGTAGGAGTCCTTTCTGTGTCTCCTACCCCTAGTCCTTTCTTAAATATATTTCAGTAGAGCTACCATGTTCTCCTCTGTCTAAGTTTTGGTATGCAGTGGGAGGGTGTTTGCTTTTGCCAAGCCAGCTGGAGCTGACTGTGACTGGCCCAGGGTGGCTCATCAACTCCTTCTACACAGGGCACCCCACAGCTCCTGCTGCCCAAACCCTGCTGATTATACCCAAAATGCAGGGTCAGACAGTATCAAGGGCAGGCAGCTCTGCCAGGGACAGGTAACCAGGAGCATGCACAATAACAAAGTAGGCAAAGGCATAGACCTCACTAACAAAGGAATAGTCCCACAGACCTGAGCAAGGTGAGAAGACTACGTCCAGCCATGAGTCCAGGTTACCTGACAAGTCTGCAGTGATGAGGCAGGTCTGAGGTCAAACAGGGAAGCCAAATCAGCAAGTCACAGCCATGTTCAGGGTCAGGTCCAGAAATAGTAACCAGGGTCAGCCATAGCTAAGTCATCTGCAGGAAAGTGATGAAGCAGGTCCAAGGTCAAACCAGGAAGTCAAGTTTATGCGTCAACATTAGAGTCCAGACCAAGAGCTTACATGATCAGTCACACCCAGGGATGTTCTTCAGGATTCCCCCCATCACAGAGGCTGTTTTATCTGTACTTGTAAATTGCTTTTTCTCAGAAGGATAAACAATTTGTATTACAGAGGCCATTACTTTCTGTTTTTCAAAATTACTTTAATTTTGGTGGAAGTCACATATTTGATGATATTTGGAACTAAGTTCTCTCTGCAGAGTAGGGACTGTACTCTTGGCTAGGCAGTAGCTTGATCTTAATGTCCTTGTAGAGCAGTACTGCATGCAAAACACACTTCCTAGGAACGTACCAGCACCCTAGAAACTGCCTGACACCATAAACTCCTTTCATAGTACATGCTGCCTGTCTTTTGTTGATAACTTCTCATTGTTCTGATCCTGACTCGAATTCAAAGCAGTGATCTAGAAATGAAAGACTGTTTCCTCTTATCAGACCCAGGAGTCATTCAGCCTCCATCGCAGAGATGATGATGTTTAATAGCAATCATTTAATTTTGTAGATTTCTATAAACAACCTTAATGATGTCATTAGAATTCTCAAGGCTAAAAGGTAGTACTCCCGTTTCAAATTGTCACATTAAGTACGCATGGCCTATTCCAACTAATTGAATTAATTTGCTGTTTCAGGAGAAAACAAAAAGAAAAGATCTGAGACCTGAGATTACTTATGCTGCTACTATTTTTAGTTTGGATTTCAGAATCAAATGAACCTGCCAATTATTCTGACTGGACTTTCTCTTCTCCCTTGACAAATAGTAAATTTGATAAAAATATTTTCTCGTGTCACGCCCCAAGCTTTTAGTAAGTTTAAGCCAATTTTTGACATTTTTAATTGGGGAATGTTTTTTGAAGAGCAGAGTGAAGAAACTGTTAGAGATGGATAGTGAGGGTAGTAAATTCAACTTGTAATGTTTTGGTCTCTCGGAGCAAAGGAAAGATGGGTTTAATTTCTCCTTCTGTTTTACTGGTTTGGGGACATTAGGGAGTGAGAGACAGATTTGAGTGCCATTGTTAATTAATTTATAAAGAGATCAAGGCAAGCATGCTTCATTCATGTTTTTGACAGTTGCCCAAAAAAGACAGTCTAACTCCCTTTAAAATCAATAGGTATGCTTCTCTTATGTGAACTACTCCTGATGCTAGACATGGTCACTGCTAATGTCCTGTACAGACAGAACCTTAGTGATCCAGTAAAAAGGAAATCTGAATGTGTGTCTACATTATAATACTGCTCACAAGACGTAAAGAGGCATGATGGTGTCCCACCTCTGGTGACTATGTTTAACCTCCATGAATATCACAGATGACTTAGAACCCACCGAGTCCTGTGCTGAAATGAAACAGATTGACTCTTGTTCATCACACCAGTGAGCTCTCTGTATCTTCTCTGTGTGTTAATATCTTAATCTTCTTCGTTTATTCACTAGTATTACTCCTGAAACTCATTGCATTGTTTGTATGATGAGGTTGAATTAGTCATCAAGATGTGTAAAGTAGAGACATGGTATTGTAATTTCACACAGTTGCTGAGTGTTCCTAGTTAATTTCTTAAGATGACCTTCAAATACAACATTGATTACCTTATAGTCAGACTGTGAAAAAATAACTACTTTTTGAGAAAATTTTGAAATACATTTTCTGTAAAATAGAGGAGTCAAATACATAAAAATGCAGCAATCCAACAGTGGATAATTTGAATTTAAAATTAACTTTAATTTTAGTATGTGCCCTGTATTTCAGGAAAAGAAAACTGCAAGTATTTTTTTCTTTCCCCAGACCTTTCCTAAAACATAAATAGTACTGTAGACACAGAGTTTTAAAATAGGGTCAGCAGATGATTACAGAACTATACTACTAGATCCATGAGCAAAAATAAGTTATATAAGTAAAATAATCAACAATAAATTTCATTGAACCTCTTGAGTTCAGCCAATTAATTGTCCTACCAAAATAAATCACAGTTTAATACCTTTGAAGTTATTAATTTTACAACAGTGAACAACATTCACATTTGTTTTCAGTCCCACCAGATCAAGATACACATAGCCCTGGTTGTTTGAAAAAAAAGAAGCTTTTGTTTCACATTTTAGAATACAGTACTAAAGAGCATTAAATGAGTAGTCCAACAGGTTATATGTCTTTAGGGCCAGACATTGTCATTCTGTATGTGGTTAGCTGAGCTTCAAACCACAATTTCAGTACCAACACATGTAATCAGTATAATTACAGCAGTTTAAATTGATCCTCGAAGATGGGAACTATAGGTCCTCAGCCACCTGATCTGACTTTGAATTTAGCCCTGCTGTAAACTGGGAGTTGGACCAGATGACTCCAGAGGCCTGTTCCAATTTAAATTATGCTATGACTCTGTCATCTGGAGTGTTCTTGTCTCAATTTCATATTTACTTGCCCATAACTCTACTTATTCTCATAAATTAAATTAATTGCTGATAATAGCCAAGTTTATTCATATCACAGCACTATGATGGCTGAAAAGTGCTGTTAAATGTGCGTTACATCTCCATTGAATATTAACTGTGCTGTTGTCTAGGTAGAAACTTAAAGTTGTGGGAAAAGTATCTCTACCATCCAGTAAAAAAAAAAAAAAAAAAAAGGGTTTATTTCTCTGGAGATGTTAGTAACAATAAAGCCATATCTGAAGTTTGGAGAACTAATCAAGAACTGACTCTTGTCACAGGACATCACAGATAGAGCCTGAATACCACTTTTCTTCAATATTCTTTTATTCTGAATGAAGACATTTTACTTTTTCACTAACAACACATTAACAACAGAGGTTGGTGAACATTACAGAATCTGCCAGTTATATTTGCCTGAATTTCTGAATGTATAATTTCTGCTATATTTGTATATCATCTTTCACACATAGTTTCTATAAACACTCATGGTGCTGTACATAATGTATAAGAATCCTTAAAGACACCACAATGAAATCGGTGCCAGCAGTACTTAAAGTACTTTATTTTAACCAATATGACTGCATAAAAAGAGTCAATATCAGAGTCATGTATCACTATGGTTTTTAGATATCTTAAATGAATCTTAATTTTTAGATATCAGTAGAAGATGTTGCATAATTCTCACATGGGTGGAAGAAATGTTGTCATATGTTTCCATGTGTTCAAAGATAGGCTTTGAACAGTAACTTTTCAAAGATCAACCACCTGTAAATACTTCCCAAATAAACTATTTATTTTGCTTAACACATATTCAAAGATATTAAAGGTATTATGAGAATTCATGTCTATTTTGAAAAACTGAGGAAAAACTAAGACAAAACATTTGTTACAAGTCAGTCTGTCAGCTTATAATTAAAAACAGAAGTAATCTCTAAACTGATAAGATTTTTCACCATGTATAGAGATGCCTTCTTTCTATTATCTGGCAAAAGTAATTTGAGTCATTTTGTAATTGATTTCATTTTTCCATTTATCTTTCAATACAGTGTTTTTCTAGTTGAGATCTCAAACTGCCAAAGAAGCAGAAAGACTATCACATTTCTGTGGAGCTTCTGTGAAAGCCATATGCCCAGTTGTTCTGCAGTGGCACAGCTGGAGAACAGACTCTTGAGCTGCCAAGTCTGTGCTAAAGCTGCACTCTCTTAGGTACATCCTCCAGGGAAACTCACTGCTCACACAATGCAGGAAAGAGCTATCAGTTTCCCAAAGTTAGGACTATTCTTAACTCAGTAAAAAAACCCCCTTGTCTTAGTAATTTTTCTAGCAAATGATAGAAAAGATGAACTTGTGTTTCCATTAAGAAAGCATAAAATTATATTTTTTATATATATATGCTCTTGGAAATTTAGTGATTCCATGCATTTTTTGGGGTGCCACAAAGATGTCAAGACATAGCAGCAAAACTCTGAAGAAGGCTTGGATTTTTGCCAAGATGCTGGAAAGACTTCCCAGGTTCCCATTAACTCGTGGAGAGATCACACTATGACACATACATTGTGTCCTTGAAACTTCACATATGGACTAGTAGTGTGACTTGAAACGCTTACAACATAAAAGTAGGATTTTAATTTCTCAGATAACTGCTTCATGTTTCTTTGGACAGTCTTTACTTCCTATTCATATAGGTGATTTTAGTTAGACATAAGGAAGAAAAGAGCCTGGATTTATAAAACAAAAGTGTAGTAAAGTAAAGCTTTGATAGTGGATATAGAAAAAGTGTGAATTACTTTTGACATAGCATTTGGTTTTTAGTGATTGAGGAGTTGGGTCATCAATCTTGTGAAGTGCCAGGTTGAAGGGGCTGGAGAATATTTTCATTGCCTTGTGGTACAACAGCTCAGCTACAGAAGAAAGAGAGAAAACAGCTATTCATAACAGAGGAGATCTGGTGAAAGACTAACTGGTTTGATATTAGAGAATTTGGACAGGGTTAAATAATATAGTAATTTAATGTTATTGAAATATAAATAAATATAAATAAAATATGTGAATAAATTAAAATGAAGCTGAAGCTGTTAATTAATTGCTTCTTGGACTTACATCCAGTATGCAAGCAGTGCTTGCCATTTACCCTGTGCTGGAGTTCTTTGTTTCATAAAAGGAATTTCATAGTCATTGTTTCATAAAATGAACTATTTTCATTGCTTGGTTTTGTGCAAGCACCTTTCCCCTGCAGTAGTAATTTTAATAGCTTTTTGGGCAAAACCTGATGAACCATTGAATCTAAAAATAGACAACTAAAAAATAAATCACTGTTAAGCCATCCCATCATAAAAACATAACACAATTCCTATATAAGAAACTGTCTTTATTTTAATGTATTAGAGATGAAAAATTATTGCCCCTAGTTTTAGAATCAATTGCTAACATCACTTTTCTATCAGTGTTGCTTCGTTAAAAAGATGAAGTGGCAGGGATATCATTTAAATTGTCTTCCTTATAGAATATCAATATTTCAGCACCATATTTCAGATAAGGATGTAATTTTTAAATAGCAATCATATTTCAATTTAGCATACTTTTCTCATGGAAATATTTTTGGCAGCAATTTCTCATGTTTATACAGCTATACTCCAGAAATTACCTATTCTGGATTGATTGGTAGACATCATAATTAATTCCTAACATCAGAAAAAGTTGAGATTTTAATGCTCTGATAATCCATGTTTCAAATGATTTACATAACTAAAGGATTGGTTTTTGCTGCCAATAAGCAGAGCAGCCAGGCATCTAATTCTAAAGAAGAAAAAGCACCTGGGCTTTTGAAGGATATTTTTTTAAGAAGTAAGAAATTTTAAAGTACCTGTGAGAGGAACATGGAACATAATGGGATTTATCTTTACCAATAGCTAGGCATAGGAAGTGCTTCACAGATCAGTAAATAATAAAGGAATTTGCATCCAGATGGGAACATAGAGCACAGAAAATAATCACAGTGTTGGTTCTAGGCCACGGCACCAGGGAAATCACCAAATCCTCCAGGTAGATCAATAAATGGCAACAAGTGTAACTAATGATCCCAAAGATGTAAACATTTGAAACTGGAAGCTGGAGTTGAGGCTGCCATTCTCCAGTTCAGGGAAGGATGAAGGAACAATGGTAACAGCCAGTCACTGACTTGTCATGTGATGGGAGATGATGCACCAGTGCTTTAATGTCATCAGCTAATAGGCTCTGTCATTTGGCATGTCATTCTGAAGACTGAGCCAAAGCACTGAGAACACTCAGTATGTTTCATTGGGGTAATTATCCTGAAATTTATAAAGACCTGAATGGACAGAAAAGAGGAATGATGAAAAAATAAAGAAGTTAGAGTTAAGAATCAAGTTAAAGATACCACCATGACCAAATTAAATAGAAGATTGATGACAAAGGATCTCTACAGAGAAGAATCAACCAAAGACTGTACGCAGAAAGTGATTTCAAAGAAGAGGAATTATATAGCAGCAACAAATGTCCATACAGATATGATATCATGTAAGAGATGAGCAGTACATCAGTACCCAGACAGTTGAGCAAATCCCTCACAACTTCTCTGATTATTTTTCTTCATTGTAAGAACTATATGTTTGCTCTTTCCCTTTGTTTTCTTTCTTTTAAACAGTTATTTATAGAACACAGGGACCTTCCATTTTATCCCATGGCTGCTTAGTTTCCTTAAAAGCCTGTAGGTGAGAAGTTTTGGCAGAAGTCTTTCAGTCATTTATCCACGTGTTTGTTTGCTGATTCAAAGAACAACAGTGATTCTGACTAGTCCTGCCTTATTTAAAAAAAAAAAAAAAATGCTGACTTTTCTTAACTAGATCATGTTGAAAGATTAAGAAGTATTAGGGAGCACAAAAGGGAAATTGATTGGTGGAGTAGCACCTTAGCACCCCTGAAGCAAACGGAGCAAATGGAGGCTCCAAAAGAGGCAGGTGATCCCTCACCCTCTTGTTACCAGGCAGAAGGAGGGGACCTAAGCCATGGGGGAGACTGGAAACAGGTCCCTGCTCAGGGAGGTAGGAAAATCCCCTCCTGACCTCCCTCACCTTCCTTGGTGCCCCTTCACAACAGGTATGGGGCCCTGGAACTTATCAATGAAACAGAGAAGGATGAAGAAAATGAACCAAATAAGGAGGAAGATGAAGGTCCACCAAGGCCGGTTTACCCTAGACCATGTATTAAAACCAATTCTAAAAGAACCCCAGAAGGGTCATTGTAGTGGGTGACTCCATTCTGAGGGGTGTCAAAGGCCCAGTATACAGGCCAGACCTGCTTCATAGGGAAGTCTGCTGCCTTCCTGGGGCTTGGGTAAAGGACCTCACAGTAAAATTCCCCTCTCTAGTGAGTCCCAAGGACTACTACCCTCTCTTGGTGATCCTATGTTTACCAGTGCTCACAAATTCTCTTCTCTATTAAAGTTCCTGCTATTTGGTCCTTAGAGACATCAGGTTTACAGATCTGTAGTTCCCAGAGTGACACTGGAGTCCTCTTTAAAAGTTGATGTCAGACCAAAACAATTTCAAGGAAGAGACACTATGCCAACCTTTATAGTTCTACAGTTGCCTCCATTCATTTTTTAAAACACTTGGATAAATGCCATCTGTCTCCAGTGATTTATTATTGTTAATTTTATGAGCTTGTTTCTTACCTTCTTCTACACTCTTTTCAATTTTCAGCAAATGATTTGATCATTCCCTCAGAAAGAAGGGATCAAACATGAGAATTTTCCTAGATTCCTCCATGGTGAACACAGACAGAGAACTGATTTAGTATCTGTTCAAGGTCCTGATCTTTTCTAAGCATTCTTTTCCTATGTTGATCTCCTATTAGACCAAAATAATTTCTACTAAGTTTCTGCTCCTAATATACTGCGAGAAAAAGTTATTAGCTTTTATCCCTTCTGTTAGTTGTTCTTCAAACACTTATTGTGGTTTTGTATAAAGAGATCGTACCATCAGTGACTTTTAGTTGTAAGATAAATAACTTAGGAAGCCTTTTAAACTGGAAAATGTAAATCAAGAACATCTAAAACTTGATTGGTCAGAATCATTAGAAAGGAAAAAACTAAAATGTAGTTTCCTGTAAAGGAAGTATTCATAAGTATTCATACTGTTATTTAAATAATATAATATCACACTGTGGACCCACACAATTCACAACACCTATGAAAAAAATAATCCAATGGAAAGCTTCTCATTAAACCAATACCTAGATCATGACTGTGTCTTAGACAGGGTGCATTAGTAAGGAACATATAAGAAGGAAGAGATGGACAAAAGACATTTTCATCAATCACAAGAAAAGCAAAATAGAAGTAGTGATTTGCTAAAAATGTAAATATAACCCCCACTCCCCTCTAAACTATGCTAAGAAATGGCTGTGGGAAAATCTGAGGAAAATTTGCTGTTTCCCTGACATAAATTTACAGTTCTCAGACAATGGGGAGCAAACTCATTTATCATTGCAAAACAAAGTTCATTAAAAAGTGGATTTTTATCCATTATTGTTATACAGTTCTTCAAAGTATGATTGTGTTTTAGACATCTCATGGAGTTGTAGAAAATATTCAAATCCTATTGTTTCAATTCAAGTAAATCAGCCTGGGAATTTGCCTTCTTTAAACACCAGACCTGTATAAAGACCTTAAAAAGAGGTAAAGGCAAAGGCAGAAAATAGAAATGAAATAATTAGAAAATAATGAATGTGAATGGAAAAATTAATTATGTACATGAAGAAATGAAGTACTTGACATAATTTTATAAAGCCCCCCAATAAAATATTGCTACTGTATTACAGATGTTTTTGAAAAAAGACGGTGTTTGCAAAGATACATTGACAATCTCTTTGTTAAACCCTTTTATCAAACACAAGCCAACGTGTTTATCACCCAAAACAGCTGCTTACTTAATCACAATATAGTTTCAGTGGCTGTGGTATCATGGTAGTGCTAGAGGTGTATTAACAGTAGTTGTAAGTAATAATTCCTTACCCTTACATATTACATCAATGGACTTTCAAGGACTTTCTAGAAGGAGGTCAAGACCATTAGTTCTACCATAAAGAATAGAAAAGGAATGTGCAGATTTTGGTGAAAAATATATAAGTTCGAAGTTGTAAAATCACAAAGACAGTAACTGATATTATTAAGCTAATTTTTGTCCTTAAGCTTTCAGATTTCCAGTTTATTTCTAGTGAAATGTAAAAAAAAAAACATAGACACACATGCATGTGTGTGCACCCCCTCACTTCTTTTTTTTAATTATTTAATAAACCATGATGATCTCTGTCATGGGGATGCAAGTCAGCCAGAGCTATGTGGTGGACCTGCCTAAACCTTCTGCTAGTAGTGGGAGCAAGGTCTCTCTATAAGATCAAGAAAGCTTTAAATCCAAGTCAGATTTTATTAGACTATAAAAGAGAATAATTAACTTTTAAAACAGAGAAAACTCAAAATGGTTGAATAACTCAGGACAGAAAAGCAGGTTTGATAAATCAGTCTCCTCTTAGTGCTGTACCCTTAGAGGATGTGCTGTTGCTCTCATGCTTGCTTTCACTTAACTCAGAGTTGTCCTGGAAAGGAACAGATTCTGTATGGTCTTCTTTGGTCTGCAGGGAGATGCTCCCCCACTCAGGGGTGTGTCTGCACCCATTCCTCCTCTTCTCTTCTGCTGGTTCTCCTCAGTCCCTGCTCCTCAAGGAAGTCACCCCTTTAGACTGCCTTACTCCATATTGTCCACCTTCTCTTCTGGAGATACCCTGGTTGCTCCCATGGGAACAAGTAGTCTTCCTCTCCTTCCTCCAGAGGATTGCCTGACCCAGTCCTTCTCTTTCTTAGAAGAACATGTCATGTTTCATATTGAAGTTCAAAGAAAGAAATAAAACACATGCCATCCATTCATATTTTAAATAGCATTTAGATAAAAGGAAAGTTTATCTAATCAGAAAACACACTCTCAGTCACATCAAGAATACACAAGATAGTTATTTCATGTTTGTGAACAATTTGATACATTTTCATAAGAACTGCTTTTTTGTTTTCCCAATGTGATTCTTATGAGTTTTTGTATGAATTAGTGAAGCATTGCCTTCATGGTGTTCTCATTATCTTCTATTTTAACTTTTTAGTTAAATTACTTGCTGGCTTTCAGCTTTCTGCAGCTGAGTTTGATATATATAACTAGATAAATATATAGAGACCTACAGAAATAGATACATAGCTTTTTCAGTTAAGATTTTTACAGTTTAAAGAAAACTGGTAATGTGAAATCCTGCAAACCACCAGCACTGCAGATAAGGAGAAGACAGGAATACACAGTATTAAATATTTGTACCCAGAGGTAGCACAGGCTGCTACTGCAGCACAGCATGATCATAGCCTTGATCCTTGCAGTAGGATCCTTGTCATTAACATGAGAATGCAAGGCTTTGTATCAAGAGAATACCAGAAATTTGTCTGTTGGTTAATTCACTCTGTATATAATTTATTATTCATCACTACCCTGCAGAGCCAAAGACAGATTATAGTACAATATCAGCATGGTTGCAGTTAGGCCAAACATGATTTTTCTTTAAAGACAGAGTCCTCTGGGTGCTCTCAAAGTCACACCCACACTATGGTTTTACTTTAACAGTTTTAGCCAGAGAAGGAATGCTGATAAAATGGAGGGCAGGCAAAAGCTACAATGTAAATCAAGTTTCCTGAAGACTCACTGAGAGTGATTAAAGCAGTGCTCAGAGCTAGGCTGTTTTGTCAGGAGGCTCCTGATACATAGCCATAACAAGTGTGAATTTATTTGCAATTATTTAGGAGTTTATATATTTTTGATAAATAACTAAGGGATACAGCAGGCTGGAGCAGTGATGGTGGGAGGAAATCCAGTGACACCAGATGTTTGAGCAGTGCAAGCAAGGAATAAAAATGGAGTGCATCATATCAGATTTAAAAGAAGAGAACATATGTATTAAGTAGGGGAACAGCTGCTCCTTCTTCCTTCTTTGTATATGCAAGGACAAAGATCTGTTATAAGGCTTTGCACCTTTAGAGATGTATTGTGTAAGATCTGAACTTTTCCTTCTGCTTTTCCATGTATAAATTAGAATACTAACTCTGTGCACGGGGAGTTGTGTATATCCAGGAGGGGGCCATCTGTATGTCTCACATTCAGACAGTGTTCATTGTACTGTCTGATTCAGCTGAGAATATCTCATTGAGAGGTATGGGCCGCATCACACCTCTCTGAGGCTCCTGTGCTGCAGATGAAGAGGCCCAGATTTATGGTAGGGACATTGCACCTGCTCTCTCTTACCCTTTCCAGCTGGTACAGGCAACACTGTTCACTGAAAAGAATACAAATACGTGCAGGAAATAAAGACCATGGAGCAAAGTACAAGAATTATGACCTTCTTAGAACTTCCTTATGTCTGCTTCAAGCTCAACCCTTCTCCCTCATACTAGACAGCTTCTAGGAATTAGTCAGCTGAGTTCAGCGGCAAGACTCATGGGTTTGTTTTACAAGTGGAAGAGAAGAAAACACTATCAGCAGAGACCACAGAGTCCGCTCCTCCTGCAGATGGCTGTCACCTTGAGGCATGCAGTCCAGAAAGCTCCACAGGACAGCTCACAGGCTTGCCCATGCACATCAAACATCAATGGACACATAGGTCCACAGGCAGGTGGCAAGCATCTCTGGACCCTGCAATAGTGACTCCCACTTACTGCTAAGAAACAGACTCCCTTAACACTCCCAAAAGGAGGCTTCATAGGTCTTGACTTGTGGGGAAAATTCCCTGCTATAGTCTGCTCAGTGCTGAATGGATTAGTCTTGAGCATGCAGGAGATGCGAGATCAGAGATTATAGTGCCACCTTACAGCATACCTCTAGGTCTCATAATCGTGAGTGTTTCAGAGGGAAGCAGAGCAATGCTTTCTTATTTCTCAGCAGCAACCAGAGGAAGCTTCACATAAGATAAATACCGGTATATATACAGTGCAAAAAAATCACAATTCCATTCCCTTTTTGATCTCATTGTAGATGCTAACACATCAGATACTCGGATTCAAACCACATGTTTAATTTTTTGTGTTGAGCAATTATCTTTTATCAAAAAAAGGCTATTTCCTCAGTTTTCAGAGGTGTATACACAGTCCTTGTTCCTTTTCTGTCATGTACAAGGACCTGCTGCGTATCCTTCAGTCTGCTATTGATGCATTTGGATGTTTACTTATGAATCCACAGCTCCTGGTAGAACAGTTTTAGAAAACATACACTAAAACTTCCAAGACACCTTTAAAAATTTCAAGTGGGCTTTTGGATTCTTTCTGTGTTAATCTAAATCCAGTTTATAAACTGTCTGGTTCTTTTTTTTCATTTTTTTTTTTCCCAACTGAGGCAAACATCACTTCCTCAAATAATATCTCAACAGTGCTAATTATTTTTGGCTTCTTATACTACCCAACACTGTCATATTTCTTACTAATGGGAAATACTGTAGCCCTCGTTAGTCAAGATTACATTTTATTTTAATAGTTTTAGAGATTGGGAAACAGATATGGGATTGTTTAGATACATTTCCACCTCTAAAGAAAACAAAGTTTGCAGAGATATGCATATCAGAAGGGGCTTGGAGGATAGCTAAATACCCAGATGCTTGTTTTGTTCACTGGCATATTTAAACAGGCTTAGTTTTTCATAGAAGAGTACTGAGAAATATATGAGAAGTAGATGACAAAGGCAAAGCAAACTTAGAAAACTAGGGTGACATGTTCTTATGAGACACTATATGTCTTAAGTCATGTAAGCCTGTGCAACTTATTACCTATGTATTAGGTTATGCCTAATCTTGTGTAAATACATGTAGACGGAAATTTCCTTGAAACTGACCTTGATACAGAATATTGCCTAATGATGGACCAAACTGCAAGACACTAAACATACAAGACTTGCGTCAAATATGTTTGAAAATAGGTATCAGAGATGTGGCTCCAAGTCTCAACGTATCAATCAAATTCCAGAATATACCAGCAAACAGTACCAAGAAAGATATCAGTGGAGCTTGAATGCTTACATGTTAAAAGGCTTAAAGCTGTAGATAAATAGGAGGAAATAAGACATGCTTATTCCACCCACTGTTTTAAGAAACAGTCAAATTCCTTATTCATCTGACTTTTCAACAGATTTATGGGTAAAAAGCTGAGTTGTGAATTACTTTACTTTGATTTTTATTTCTGGTGTAAAGATTTTCTTGAATTTTCCATTGATTTGCAGCATCATTATGAGCCTTGCTCTTACACTCACACTTGAAAGCAGAAGATAATAGAAATATAATTATGTGCATTTTGAATGTTATCTCTCTTTTGTCACACAGGAGCAAGCACTCAATACAACTATGTGGGAAGTATTTGGATGTAACCCCAGGCAACATATCTGAAATGTCAGATGAATACATCATGTTTCACAGTAATCTCTTGCTGTGAAGGTTTCTTCATGTTTCATTTAAACAGACAGTTTTGTTGTCGTATAAAACATTAGGAACATTCAGAGCCTGAATTCTGCTTTGAACAGAGAATCTTTCCAAAGATTCAGGAAGAAATCTTATCGAAGAGCATCACAGAGAGACACACAAAAATCGAGTGACTTGGTACAGACAGACGTATGTATATATATTTACTGTTTACCACAGCATACTTTTGAGCCCAATATGCTGTTTTGATAGAAGCCATAGTAGAAGCTTTCACTTACCATATCTTCCAGCCGTAATGACAGAGATGCAACTCAGCTGAGTGTGTCCAAGTGCTGCTTTAGAATGATTTTGTATGCAAATACATTGCAACATGTTGCTTATTAACCTACAGCTGAGAGAAAAATGGGAAAATGTCTTAGCAAAGCAGGTAAATTTATGCTTACCTTATAACCTGTTAGTAATTCTATTTATTTCAATAATGTACTGGTTTTGGCTGGGATAGAGTAAATTTTCTTCATAGTAGCTTGTATGGTGTTACATTTTGGATTTGTGATGAAAACAGTGTTGATAACACAACCATGTTTTATTTATTGTTGAGCAGTGCTTACACAGCGTCAAGGCCTTTGTTTCTCGCACTGGCCGGCCAGTGAGTAGGCTGGGGTGGGCAAGAAGTTGGAGGGGGACACAGCTGGGACACCCAACTCTAGCTGACCAAAGGGATATTCCATACCATATAACATCATGCTCAGTAATCAAAGCTGAGGGAAGAAGGAGGAAGGGGGGATGTTTGGGGTTATGGCATTTGTCTTCCCAAGTCACCGTTATGTGTGATGGAGCCCTGCTGTCCTGGAGATGGCTGAGCACCTGCCTGCCCATGGGAACTGGTGAATGAATTCCTTGTTTTGCTTTGCTTGCACGCATGACTGTTGCTTTCCCTATTGAACTGCCCTTATCTCAACCCATGAATTCTGTCACTTTCATCCTTCCCATTCTCTTCCCTATCCCACTGGGGGATAAGTACATTAAGGGCTGCCATTTGTCCCTTCTGCTATATAATTTTTACATCCTGCAGGAAGCCAAAGATTAATTATTGTTGTTTAATCAGAAGAAGCATGATTCCTTAGTTTCTAAATTATGTAAAACACACTAAGATTTGGAGTGAGGTCCAGCTACAATGGCCAATCTGTGATTTCATATAGAAAGCTTTTAATGTTGACAAGAGAAGATACGACTGTGTGAACATCTTTTCCTTGAAACAGAACAAAATTGACACAATTTATGCAGCAAAATGAAATAATCAATCATTGTTGCAATTTATATTCCATAATGTCTTACTCTTTGACTAATGCCAAATGAACAGTAATGAGCTGTATCTAAAACAAACTATAAGGAAGAACAAAAGACAGGGGGACTAACGAAAGGAAAATCAAAATGCTGGTTTTAGACTTCAGAAATAATTGGTTTTCTTAAGTACTTTGCAACCCCAAATAAAAAATAAAACTCATTGCTGATCAGATGTTCACTGGGAACAAAATGAGCATAAGAATCAGTGATGCAAGGTCACCCAGTTCATATGTAGTTGAATTAACATGTTTCTGGGTATTCCATGTTTCTATGAGTGAGCCTTTCTGATAAATCTTTCATAAATAATGTACCTTGCTAACACAAATCATTGCGATTGTTTTTGTTAGCAGAGCTGACTGAAAAAGCAGGGCTTTTGATCCATAAGAAGTTGGCTTTTTGTTTATTACGCAGGAAGTGGAAATTTCTCAATATACAGTGAAACTGTTATCTGCAAGAAAGCCCTGGAGTTTCTACAACAGGGTAGGATTCAACATTGAAATAATGTTGAAAAAAGTGGGGTTTGCCTGCAAGTGAAGGTCCTTAGTTTTACATGAGTTTACCTGGCATACCAAGGGCTAGAAGACATGGAAGCACACATTTTCCACCAGTGCATTGGATCATCACAATGGAAACCATAAGTACTCTATCCTGGGTACACAGAAATTTTTTAAAGCCAAGAAGTTTCAAACAAAACATATTTTGCAAACAAATTTTGGCATAATCTGAAAGTTCTTTCTGATCCTAACAGTTGCAAAATATGCTTTGATCTCTGTCCCTCAAATGCTTATTCCCACTTCACAACATGTCTTTTTTTCCCTATTAAGTTTTTTACTTGGACTGCTTGTTGCATGATTCTAAGAAGTCACCCTCTCTCTTTCTACAGAGTCAACAGAACAGAGAAGAGATAAGAAAGGCAGCCAATATCCTAAACAGTGTCATCAATTCACTGTTTGTGAGATCCAAACTGTTTGGATCATGCTTGCCTTTAGTAGAGATCTTCTTCCACTTGGTTTCTGAACACTTTCAGGAGAAGGCAATCGAGGACTTTTACAATAAGTAAGTTTTATGTAAGAGTAATGAATGGATGTGGTGCTGCTTTAGTTATAGTCAGGTATAAGGAAGATATCTCCTGAAAGGTAATGGGAAATGGTTTCAAAAGCCTAAAAGTCAAGCAAATTGCTTATCAGGCAATATGGACTGAACAAGGGGAGGGAGAAATTGTAAAGACAAGGCAGCAGAAAGCTAAGGTAGATTGAAAACCCCACAAATCAGGGAACAATAGTTTGAACTGCTTTTGAAATGCAAGGGAAAACCATTGATGTGGAAAGATGTGAAGAAAAACTGGCCATGATGACAGCAAGTAGATATTTTTTTTCAGTAGAGTTAGTCAAATGGGCACTATTTAATGGTGTAGCTTTCTGCTGAGGAGGCAATTTGATGCTTGCTGCACTAGATGGTGTCTGTTTGTTTTACTAGGTGTGGTTATTCTGCTGCAATTGTCCATTTGATTTGTCATGACTGATCTGCACTTCTCAGGTGTTGATGAGCCCTTCTCAAGATGGTGTCCTTGCACCTTCCCTGAGTTTTGAGTAATGCTCATGTAGTGAAGGATGGGATGAACAATGGATGTGAAGGGACTCAACAGAGACACCACCTGTGAAGCACGGGGAGCAGTTAGGTAGCTAGAACTTGGAAGGAAGGGCCTGAAAAACAATCCCTGTGGATTAGAGACCAAGCATATTCTACCTCTAGAGTTATTCTAAAATTAGGACAAGAATATATGAATAACTCTAGAATACAAGGCCTTTCTCAATTCAGCCATTCTTATATCTCAGTTGCAACATCTTTGACATCTGTATAACAGAAGCAGGCAACAATCAAGTTGCACACCTCTCTGCTACCCTTTGAAAGGAAGCAGTTGTGCTTCTAAACAGAACTCTGTTGAGCAACAGAAAGTTTTCTGGTAAATATTGTTGTAAATATATAATTTAATTGCTTTCAGTGGTTGCTGCAAAAACAACCTACGCCTCCAGCTCATGGAATAAAATGTTATTGCAAAATAATTTAAAAAAGTATGTTGCTTCACTGTGATACTTCTAATATGTGTTCTACTGGGATTATGTCTGAAGAGTGAAACTTCTTTACATTTATTAGATTTCCAGAAATGTAGCAATGGTAATTACAAAAACCTTCTTAAACTTGCATGTTACTCTGATTATATGTGGTGAACCTGTTGAGAATACCTTTGCTTCCTCAGGCTTTCTTTCTGCTTTTGTATCCTAATAAAGACCCAGGGTAAAATATCCACAGCTGCCATAGTTAAATATTTCATATTGAGTTATGGCAAACCTCCCAAAATATGCATTTTCTGAGAATTGTTTGTAAAATGCTTTTTCTGTATGCAAACATTAGTATTCAACTTGTTGTATGTCTGCTTTGGAAATAAGGTTAAATCTAAATTATTTTTCTCTAGATAGATAAGAAGAGCTAAAATAATGCCTGAGGTGCTAAAAAGTAAAGAGGAAAGATTACTAGATTAGGTCCTTTTGAAGGAATCTAAGTATTTGGCCTTTTCATATATTTTTTATTGACTAAACCATATGTAATCCTATAATACTCTATATGAAAACATTTTTATGTATCCTATGTTCCTGCTAGAAACTTAAACCATTCACCTTGTACAATGTTTAATAACATTTTATTCTATTTTACTCAAGAGATCAGTAACAACATCTGATATCTGGCTAAGACAACCCAGTTTCTGAGTAGTTTCAAATATTTTTTTAATAAATCTTGATATATACGAAATTTGAAACACCATGAGGATACTCCAGGGAAGTCTTCTATTGTGTGCCAGAAAGTATTTACTGGTTACAGAAAGTTCTGAAATTATTTAAGCCTTTATCAGAGATGTTATGCACTGTTTTGGGAATTGTATTAATTTAAAATAGTGATTGCATTGATATGTTGCATTTACACTATCCTTTTCACTGTCATGTTTTTCCACAGAGCAACTGCTCTTGTGTATGTTAATTTCCTAGAATTAGTAAATTCTGATTAACTTCATTGACTCAATGTAAACCAATAGCTATGAGTGCTTATATTGCACTGCTAAAAATGACCTTCAGATCTAACTTCTTGGTACCATCAATCTACAACCTAAACTTCATGGCATATGAAGTTGGTGAGGCAGTCTGGAGTCCAATACATAGGAGAGTTGGAATGCGTCACATAATAAAATCAATAATTTTGAGGGTTAGATTTAAAGAATCCGTCTGATATTCAGTAGCACATGACTCATTAGTTTATTTAGCACAACACAATGAAGAACGGGTAAACACGTCTGTATGGAATAGACTCCACAATTATTAAAAGTATTGAACAATGGATATAAAGTAACTAGGAGCAAATGTAATTTGAAAATTAAGAAAGTTATTTTGAGATAATCTTATTACTTTTATGAAGAGGCTTTTTAATGTAGTTAAATGTAGTTCTGTGACAAGAAAAGATGCAACCCAGGAGGCCTTTTCCTGGCTATATTTATTTCTGAAAGAAACAAACTTTACATGCTTTAGAGATAAAAGAGCCACAATTTTTCTTCTGAAAATACTGCTATGAAGCATTCTATGAGACACTGTTTAAAATCTTCCAAATATTTCTTCTGTGTCTATCAAGTAAAACTCCTGTCCATCAGCCTACCTCTTCCCAATCTCTGAACTCCATTATCTCTATATAACATATATTTGATCTTCAGAGAATAACCATGAGCAGACCGACCACTGGTAAAGAAAAAGGTAAAAAAGTTATTGTGAGGCCTCTTTTCCAGCAATATGTGAAAAGTTCCACTCAACTGTGCCACAAATCAAAGTTTTGCAAAAAACAGGGTATGGTAAATAATATATAACTGCAGGGAGAAAGACAAATGTTTCAATCTGAAATACTTGCTCTTCCTCAGAGAAAATATAATTTTCCTTGGATCAGGACATGGCCTCTACAGACTAGCAAATGCATGGAGTAAATGACTACTAAAAAGGAAATTTTTTTTCTATCCCTTTATGGCTTGTATGTGAGACAGAGGGAGAAAAAAGAGACTGTATGCTTATGCAGGGCTGCCGTCATGTTGTTCAAAGGGAATTGCAATTATCTTGATTTAGCAGGGCTTGATCAAGAAGATTACTCCTGATATCCCTGAATGAAAATCATCATATATTAATAAATACTAAGACAAGTATAACAAAGATGATAATTAATAGTTTAATTCAGTTTTTATTAGGCCTCCTGTAACATATTAGAAGGAAAAACAAGATAAATTGATTGAAAAAGTTTCAGAAAGCTATTTAATTCCTGAGATTTCTGCTGTAATGGTAGTCATGATAGTCTTTGAATATTGATCTGAACAATCTAATGCAGAAAGACCTTTATTACTTTGACTCAGAACAGTGGACTTGAGGTCATGAAGTCTAACAGCTAACCAGTGTTTATGTGTTTGATAACTACATCAACCTTCAAACCAAATGTAACTTTTCACAAACTAGAAGCCAAAGGACTCCTAAGTCTGGATGGGACCTGACAGAGAAGACATACTGGTGGCATTTTTAAAAGGTTCTTGGCATCAAGTCTTAGAGCAGAGAAGTTAGTCCTCCAAAACCAGCCTGAATCAAATGTAGTGGCATCAAGATCCACTCTTACAATCATAGTAGTTTGGATTGGAAGGGACCTTTAAAGGTCACGTAGTCCAATCCCCCCTGCAATGATCAGGGACATCTTCAACTAGATCAGGTTGCTCAGAGCCCTGTCCAACTTAACCTTGAATGCTTCCAGGGATGGAGCATCTACCACCTCTCTGGGCAACCTGTTCCAGTGTTTCACCACCCTCATCATAATACTTCCTTATATCTAGCCTAAATCTACCCTCTTTCAGTTTAAAACCACTACCCCTTGTCCTATCAACAGGGCCTACTAAAAAGTTTGTCTCCATCTTTCTTATAAGCCTTCTTTAAGTACTGAAAGGCTGATATAAGGTCTCCCCAGAGCTTTCACTTCTCCAGGGAGAACAACCCCAACTCTCTCAGCCAGTTTTCATAGGAGAGGTGTTCCATTCCTCTGATCATTTTTGTGGCCCTCCTCTGGACTCACTCCAACAGGTCTATGCCTTTCCTGTGCTGAGGGCTCCAGAGCGAGACACAGCTATTGTAGGTGAGGTCTCACCAGAGTGGAGTAGAGGGGGAGAATCACCTCCCTCGACCTGCTGGCCATGTTTATTTTGATGCAGTCCAGGATACAGTTGGCCTTCTGGGCTGTGAGCACACATTGCTGGCTCATAGGTTCCCATACACTACTGCTCTCAAGTCCTTGTCTGCAGGGCTGCTCTCACTGTCTTCATCTTCCAGTCTTTATTCATATCAAGGGTTGCCCTGACCTGTGTGCAGGACCCCGTACTTTGCCTGCTGAACTTCCTGAGGATCACACAGGCCCACTTCTTGAGCTTATCCAGGTCCCTCTGGATGACATCCCGTCCCTCAAGTGTGTCAACCACACCACTCAGCTTGGTGTTGTCTGCAAACTTGCTGAGGGTGCAATCTATCCCACTGCTTATGTCACTGGTGAAATGGTACTGGTCCCAGTACAGACCCCCGAGGAGAGGTCGCCAATCTCCATCTGGACATTGAGCCATTGACCACTAACCTCTGGATGCAACCTTCTAACCAATTCCTCATCCAAAGAACAGTCCACCCATCAAATCCATATCTCTCCAACTTAGAGAGAAGGATGTTGTGGGAGACCATGTCAAAGGCCTTACAAAATCCAGATAGACGACATCTGTAGCTCTTCCTTTGTCCACTGATGTAGTCACTCCATCATAGAAGGCCACTAGGTTGGTCAGGTAGGACTTGCCCTTGGTGAAGCCATGCTGGCTGTCTTGTATTACCTCCCTGTCCTCCATGTGCCTTAGCATAGCTTCTAGGAGGATCTGTTCCATGATCTTCTCAGGCACACAGGTAGGTAGTTCCCAGGGTCCTCTTCTTGGGATGTGATGGGAATTACAGTCAATTAAATTGATTGTTCAAAAGTGAGAATTTCACACAAAATAAAAGAACTTTTTTTTTCTCTTCAAAGGAAAGTAAACAAAGTTGTTGAACAAAATTTTCTTATGTGGTTGTATCATGTAAAGTTAAGGGAGTATCTAACACAGGAGCTAACGAACAAAGATTATTGCAAAAAAAGTTAGGTCAATTCATTGTTATTTGAGATTGTAAAGGACAATTAATAGGTTCAAGCCTAGTGCAAACTATTTCTGAAATGAACATATAGCAAGAATGGGAAAAAGAGATAACCCATGACATCTAAGCAAAACTAATGCAAGTGTGGATTTGGTCCATCATTTTCACATTGTAAATTGGTAACTCTCTTAATGTCCCATATTCTTGTTCTATTCATTGATTTTCATCTCTGTGCTCAATTCTACTTAGAACACTTGCTATGGCTCTTAGAATTATGACGTGTGACAGTACCAGTTTTGATAGGTTCAGTAATATAACTGACAGTTCATTTGCAGTTTCCAGATTACAGTGCTCTGGGTCAGTCTTTCAAAAAGAGAAATATGTACACATGTTAATATCTGACACTTCTCACAGAGAGTGAGAATTTTGTGGCAGTACCTACTCCACTCAGTGCAAGGTAGAAAGCTTGGTATCTCATATTCATTAGACAATGAGCAATAAGGCTGTCTACTACAGGTCAGGTAAAAGAGTATTCTGGCCCAGATAATGCAGGAAGGGTGACATAACCAATGCAACTTTGACTGTGAGGAATGTAGGTATCCCTGTTACTGTGGGAGCTGCTCTGTGAGAGGGTTTAGGATGTGACCATTCAGAGTAAGTGTGCCTGAAGTGTGCCCATGGTTGATGCAACCAGTTGTTGTTTTCATGACCTTCATCACTTGTTAACAGAGAAGTATGGAGAGTCATGTGCTATGTATCTATGTACTGCACTGTACTGTTATGTTATGTATGTTATGTTATGTTATGTTATGTTATGTTATGTTATGTTATGTTATGTTATGTTATGTTGTTATGTTTTATGTTATGTTATGTTATGTTATGTTATGTTATGTTATGTTTTATGTTATGTTAGCTTGAGGACTGAGTGCACTCTTGACCCCAAATGCCTTAATTCTGCACACTGTGTGTGGGCTGGCAATTAGCAGGAATTACAAGGCATCAGAACCCAGTTGGGACGGGGCCCTTTCACACTGTCATGCCAGTGAAGTCACCGATATTATGATAGTTTGCACCATCGGTGGAATTGCCCCTGTATGTGGAAGTCACAGACCATGAACCACTATGGATGAAGTACCTCTAATAGCAACATGCTGTACAAATAATTCTAATATACTTGCTTACCTAAAAACATTGAGTTCAACATTCATTCTTCTCTACTGGTGTTTTAATTGAAAGTGCTTACAAAATCAATTAAAACCTCCTTATGAGGAGCTGCATTTCAAAAAGCAATTAACAGTTTCTGAAGCAATGGTGCCAAGATTTTCAGGGCTGTTTATATCTTTTACGATAACATCTTTATGTATTAGTTTTACAGAAATAATGGGTTTATTGTACTGATGTTGTAATTATATTTTATGCAACTCAGGTATGCTATACCTGTTGACCTTTTTAGTGCACCAAAGCAGATAAGCCTGATGCACCCCAAGAAGAATAGTTTGAGCTAAACATTTTAAAGTGGATAAATCATATTAACACCTCATTAATCTTCACTCTTCCATGCACACTCATGAAATAAAAAAGCATGTTACCAAGATTACTCAAGGTTAAGTAATAACTGCCAGAGCATAAATGAATGTATGAATGCATAAATGAATTTGAAGTGAGTTAAACAAAAGTTTTTATTGGTTCTTATTGAGAACCATCATTATTACCACTGGAGTTTATCTGTTATCTTCCATTGGTGGTTGTCTATCCTACTGCAGCCTGCTGTAACAGTAATTGTACATGATACAAGTTTAATAGAATACCCATCTCTGGGGCAGATAAATGCTATTACAATTACTTTCATGTCTTATTGGAAATTATAATTTATATAATCATATCCTGTAGGTGAACGAAACTTAAATATGCTGTATATTAAGGGGGTTTTATTCCATATGTCATTTTTACCCTATATTTGCTGTAGTTGTCAACCGAAAAAGCTGTATGTTCAGCATGTGTATTGAAATGTATGGATATTCAGCTACAGCTCCATTTATTTTTTTCAGTTTTGCAGGGATCACTTCCTACAGCTTCATTAATAGAAGTCACAGAAATGGAGATCTGGAAGTGGCCTTGTCCAAGAGATCATCTAGTCTTAACCCCATGCATTGATGAAGGAGACAGACCATCCTTGATGCCACTAGTTTATACCAAACACTGAAGAACACTTTCCCTGTTTTTTTCCTAGGTTTTCTGTTTCACTCCTCTACCATCCTACAGTTTCATTGTTTTTCCCATCACCCTGCTATCAAGACTTTTTGTAGATTAAGCTCATTTTTCCCATCACACCTCTTCGGTGGTCACAAAGGATAATTCATCTCTCTCATCTGATATCTTACTTTTTTTTAAAGAAATCTTAATTCCTTCAATCTTCAGTTTGAGTAGTCAGAGAAAACTCACTAGTGACTTTTGCAACCTATGTCCCAAAATGGGACATAGAGTTACCCAAAACTAGACACAGTTTCAGCTGAGGCCTTAGGGGGGAAGAACAGTGAAGTCTCTTCTATCCCAGTGCCTCCCTGCAGGTGCTGTGTGACTGAAACCTGGGGCTTTGCCTCCTAGCTGGAAGGGCTCCATTCTTGTTCTTGGCTCTTGTGAGCACTCTCTGGGCCCTAATGCCCAAGGCAACAGCTGCCCTAGAAAAGAGGCAGGAAAGTTGAATGGCCTTTTGCCTGAAATGGTTCTTAGATGTAGCTTATATTTTTAAGTTATAGTGGTCAACATCATAAAAGTTGGTAGAACTCAGGTTTGCTTGCTTTCAGGCTCTTTATTTCCTTCATCTTGGATATTACACTTGGTTCACACAGACCTCTGGGGAGAGAGAGGAGTCTAGACCTCTCCTGAGGGTCACTGGACCCATGCAAATGGAAGAAGCTCCAGGGTGGAACAGGCAGGGGGATGATGCAGACAGCTGGAAGTCAGTTGAATCTGCAAGCTGGAAGACTGAGAGGAGCAGAGAAGCCACACACAGCCTAGGACAGAGGTGAAGGGCAAAAGATTTTTCTTAGGAATGAGTGGACATGTTCAGAGTTTTCTCAACCCACTGAAGTCTGCTGAACTGAAGGAAAGGCCTTGTATTAAAAGAATTTATCAGTGGTGGGGATGAGGACTAGTTTTCAATGAATTTTATTTAGTACCTCAATGAGAAAGTAGAGTTTTGCTGCTCTCTCTCCACACACTTATAAACGTGTTCTCTCATGTGTTGCTGAAGTAATTAATGAAAATTTTAAGTGGAACCAGGCTTACATTGGATCCTGAGGGATCTGACAGACTGTCCCAGTCTGGAAGAAAACCACAAGGAACCAAAACATCTTGGTGTCTTACAGTTAAAAATATGGTTCATTAGAATGACTTCATTCTATTTAGCACTCTGGGGAATATTAAAATGCTTCCCTAGATGACTGACATGAAACTAGGTGATTGAACATACAGGTACCTTCACAATTAAGTATTTGACAGACTGTTACAGGAGCTCTTGGGGACAATTCTGGACAGTTCAAGAGATTTTTTCAGGAAGTCTCTACTGACACTAGACCATTTTTTATACTTAACTACTGATTAACATCCTGTGTAGAAAATCTAGCTGACCCAGAAATTCCCATTCTTGTTGCTGAAGTGATCACATTGTACATGGAGAAAATCTCTGTCAGTAGACAGTAAAAACTGTTTCTGCAGAGGTGGACAAGGGAAACTTAAAAAAAAAATCAAAACAAAGCAGAAGGCAGCCCACCCCAAGTATACAAGTAAGGAAGTGCTGATGGGGTAATATTGTGGGGCAAACTCTCACACTTTTTCCAGGAAATCAGCATGACCAGGTGCTTATCTGAACCTAGAATGGGGAAAAAAATAGAGAATGTAGAGACTTAAATACTTCACAAACAATGCATTTGTACAAGTAGATGAGGAAATGCCATAATCTCCACTCTGTGTAGTGGGGAAAGAAAGAATGTGACCTCTAGTATTATATAAGATTGACTCCCAGCATGGGATGCATATGTCCCAGATTTTAAGAATATTTTAGCTTAGCAAGCAAAAAAGGATAACCTTGGTATGATATAACAATATTACAGCACATTTCTAGACAATATTCATTGGCTTTAACCACCTTTTATGCTCCTACAATTCCTCTCTCATTTGTTATCAAATCTTTAACTTCTGCAACAAAAGAGGCAAGGATTCTACTGATAGACACTTCCTTAATTATTTTTAATAAAAACACAAAGAATCAGTACAGCAATGCTACTTCGTGTACTGAGTAAGACAGGGTCCTATGCAAAAATACTATGTGGTCATGTAATTAGAGATTATATTGTAAATCATATACGGAAGAACAGATAGGACAATGTTAAGTAAAGAGTGTTCTGTCATTTCTTAGCTTTGGCTTCACATTTTTTAAATTTTGTTGGTAGTTTCTTATATTTAAAGAAAAAAATGGAAACAGTCATATCATTGGAGGTGCTGGGAAACTTCAGTTGTAGGTAGTGCTGTCAGATCCCTCTACATGAGCGATAACAATGGAATCCTGGTATTGCATAAACCAGGTCATGTATCTTTTGATCTACGCTTCTGAATGTTCACAGCCAACTGCACTAAGCAGTAAACTCCTCAAAGCAAAGTTGTCCACATAAGCAAAGCCTCCGCCTTGCCTTGGAGAAATACAGTTGAACTGTGGGAAAGTGGTTTATGAATATCCGTCAAGTTATAGGATAATCCTGTTACATTCACAAAAAAGTAAAAGCAAATCTACAAATAATTAAAAAAGGACATAAAACTACTGCAAATTGGTAGTAATTTTTAAGTGGTATGTTTACCAAATTTCTGGGCATTTATTCTGTGTGAATGTTTGCCAAAAGTGAGCATTGGAAAGTTTGGCTCTACAAATACTGTGTTAAGCCAATTGGGAAAGTTACATTTTCTATATCTCTCCAGTAAACAGCTGGGAAAATATCAGAGCTTAATGGTACTCCAGGTCAATAACATAAAAACACAGCAGTGATTCTGCAGCTTCACGTTTGTTTTTCATGTTTCTTTTGTTCAATTTCTAGAGAGTTTCCAATCAAAGGTTGATTTGGTCTGAAACAATCACCCAAGTTTTCCCAAAAAACTAGTGTGAAAACGTAAAGGATATAATGCACTGTTAAGAAGTGTTTGGGAAGATGTTGATGCCATCAGGTCTAACATGGGCATAATACCAAGATGCTCAGTCTGTTCATCCGGGTGTTTTCTTGATAGACAGGTAAAGTCCCTGCCCCATTCCTCATGACTGTGGAAACACTTTTGACATGTCAAGCTTTTGTATTTTTGACATAGTCAGAACAACGGATTTGGTTTGTTATCCTGCTCTAGCTGCAGAATAGCAGTAGGGCTGCCCCACAGGTAACTCCAGAAATCAGTAACATGATTTGACTTTATTTATCCCTTTTCCATTTTTCTCACCCTCTTTGTCACTGCTCTTGTACCACACTTTCTCCACTCCAGCTGCCTACCAAATAAACAATCCACTACTAATTACTCTCTCCCCATTGTTCCTGATTTTATTACACTGAAATTTTGTATTTCTGATACTTTTACTTTGAACTTAGCCTTAAATTATATTACTGATATGGTTACATAGGTACTCTGCCTTGCAAGAATCCACTTCCCAAAAGGTCTCCAAAACTCCCCTTCCATGATCTGCAAAGTCTGGTCATTTTTCTCACTTGACTTTTCCTTAGCCACCTGTGAAGTCCAACCACCCTTCACAGTGTTTTCTTTAACTTTTGCCAGCTTTTACACTGTTAGCTGATGCATCCAGCTGCTTCTAATATCACATGCAGTAGTTCTCAAGTTCTTATTGTTATTATTAATTCATTTCACCTCAGTTCAGTTATCCTCAAGACAGCGCTTAGTCACCAACTTGATCATTTGTCTGGGGCATTCACAATTAATGTAAGATTTCGGTAGTATAATACACTAGTGAACAAACAACAGAGTTACTTTGTTGAAATAGTGAGGCAGAATGAGGAAACTGTTAATTGTCCATATGTTTATTACCAGGGAAGAAAGTAGGAAACCACCATTCAGGGACTAGATACCTGCAAGGAATAGTGCTTGCACTATTCTTAATGAACACGGGGAAGGGTCTGGTTTGGTGTGGTGGGTATAGCAGCAGAAACACTGAAAAACTGAGATACATGTGGCAGACACCTGAAAACTACTTGAAAGGTGATCCTGACAAAAAACTAAGAGCCTGTCCCAGCAGAGGTTTGGAAACCTGAGTACCCATTTCTTGCCTCATGGACATGAGGAAAGTGAATTTTGAATATCCTCTCTTGTAAACAAAGAGGATTGCATCTAATCGTTTGTGATGTCTCTGATAACAATGCACTCAGGTGGTGGTTTTGGTTTGTCAGGATAAAGGTGGATGGGGGTTGGCCCACATGGAAGACTGTTGTGCTCCTTGTGGCACATGAGAGGAAGATCCTAAAGGTAGCAAAAAGAATAAAAACAAGTCATGAACCTGAACGTTAAGTAAGGCCCAGTGATTTATCTATAGACATGTAGAAATCAGCTTCCCATCAGCAAATGGTCAGAACAAATAACTTGAAATGAATCTTGTTGCCAAGGCACAGTGCCAGTAGGGGCTTAGGAGAACCATGGAAGATTATTCTGATCAGCAGAAAGAGGTGGACAATAGACACAATGTTTTCCCTTTTGGGGAGTAATCAGATAATGCGTCATCCTGAAGGCCACTGTAAAGTGGATGGCTGTTTAACTTTTTTTTTTTCTTTATAGTTGTGTCAGTAAGAAAGTAATTGGCTGATGTTAGTGTTTTAGAAAAAATAGTCAGACTGTTGTGGAAATTCATTCTTCTGAGGAGCTGGATGGTTTAGGCAGAGCAGGGAATTTAGTTAGGATATCGTTTTTACACAAGGATGAAAGGAAGAAAGGGGAATAAGGACATGGACTTTCAGATGATGGTGAAGACTATGGAAAAACACAACAGGTTAGGTCACATTGAACTGTAAGGCTTATCTATCAGCATGTAGCAGTGTGACAAGAAGCAGATATATTTCCTTCCCTTCTTGAAATTTTGGTCACAGTTGGAATGGTGAGTGATGTCTTTTATATCCTGTTAGGTTGTAGGTGGGGGGAAAGGATGTTTAGGGTAAAAAAGAAGCTGTTGGAGATAATATGAAAGAAGCACTAATTTCAGTACAAAGGGCTAAGTTGGACCAGAACCTTCCTCTAATCACTTTACAGGAGTTGAAGGCCCTCCCTAAGACAAGCTGCTGAATGTTTTCTAGAAGTGTTTTCACATTCCTTACAATAGTGTCAAGGAGACCTGTCACCGCTTCAAATTTAAAATCAATAACAGTTCTGGAAGAAAAGAACATATAAAATGTTATTGAGGAAGGTGGCTTCAAGCAATTGCTAATTAAGCAGATGTAAATCTTCCCTGTGAGAACAACACGTTAAAAGCCCAATGAACTACATCAGTGCTAGATGAAATTATGATGTTCTGCCAGCATTCACACCCTTGGGATGCAGCAATAAATGAACAAAATTGGCCCATGATTATGTTCTGTGTGATACTTCATATGACTTGGCAATAAACCTTGAGGCTCCAAGCACATGCTTACAACAACAAATCAGGATTGTGGCTGCTGCTAGATTCACGTTCCTGAGATAATATTTCTTTGATAAGGTCATATCACTAGTTGCTCTAATATTTTTTTCAATGTTTAGGTGGTTTAACTCAATGTTAGAAGGGGCACCAAAGTAGGAACCAGGCTGACCACGGGTAATGAAAAACATTAATGAATTTTCTATATGCTGCCAGAGTAAGGACAGTTAAGTATGACAAATTTATGACATTTTGAGCATTAACTGGGAAGCCAAGTGTATCACCAAAAGAGAAAAAGAGAAGGCCTGATGCAGAAGGTGACTTATGATGAAAATCAACACCATGTGAAATCATCTACACTGTTACAAGACAAATTACAAATATGATTGAGATGGTAACTGGATATTGCGGTCTGTTCACTTAATTTCATAGCAACTGCTTTACAGTCTTCATTTATGATCAGATTTGCTGCTTTGAAGGCAAACACTGTCAGAATCAAGAATTAGCTAGCCATGTCAAAAAAGGCAATGATATTCTGCCTTCCTTTACTTTAAGAAGGAAGGCCATTAAGGATCAACCAGCTGCTTCCAATACAAATACCTTTATCAATAAGTTAGTTCCTTAAGTAGTTGTCTTTCTTTTCTTTTGTGCTCCCACTCATAGCTCAGTGGGACAGCAAAAGTTTCTTTCTTACATGTCTGTTTAGTGCCAGTTAGCCTTTGGATATGATTCTGCAATATAAATACTTGGCAAGTTGGTCACATGTTTGGATGAAGATAAAGGAAAAACTCATCATCATGAAAATGGTTTAGCGCTGGGAAATGTTGCCCAAGAAGCTGTGGAATCTCCATCCTTGGAGATCTTCAAACTCTACTGGGCAAGGTCCTGAGCAACCAGATACAGCTTTGAATTTAGTTATTCTTGGAGTAGGAGGCTGAACTAGAGACCTCCAGAGTTACATTCCAAAGTAAATCCTTCCATGATTGTCCATTTAAAAACCTGGTAAGTGAATGCATAAGTTACCTTCAGCTGAGAAACAGTCTCAGTTGTGTAACACTGTCTCCTACTTCTTAAGTTTTCAAATAAATTATTGCAAGTCCAGCCTGCATATTTGAGGACCCCTATATAAGGGAGGAAAAGCAGGTTTCTGAAGAGATTTTTTTCTGATACATAGAGAAAAAATAGCACTACAGCCACCAGCAAACCATGGCTGCTGAAACAAGTCACTAGCAAAGATTGTTGAGATGCAGTTTCATATTCAAGACTGTAATTTCAGCATTTGAGATAGCAACTAAACTCTCCATTGGATTTCAGAACAATCAAAAGTTTGTAATCCTGAGCATATTGGTAGGTACAGTTTCACTACTGACAATGTAACTGTCCTATAGCTCCAGATCTGGTCAGTCTTATTGCTGCTATAATGTTCTTTGCACTAACAGAAAGGTAGCACTGTGACAAAACAAATTACATCACTGCATACAGGAAAGTCTTTTTAATTACTGCATAAATGGTCAAGAAAAGGCTATGAACTCATTCAGAGTAATAAGCTCATCTGTACAAAGTCTTCTCAGCTCTAGCAAGATGAGTTGATAATCTGTCTACAGAATGAGCTTGGACTGCCCTACTCACTACATTGCATCACTGAAAACTAGTTAATGTAACAGACAAGGGCATTTCTTCAGCGAGGAAATTTTCCATCATTCCTGATTACAGCAGTGCATTTTAAATCACAGTATTGAACAGAAAAATGTTCTGCTTGTTCTTGGTGTATTGCGGCCTTTGAAAAAGTATTCTACAGGAGGGTGCTAAATAATCTTCACTGCTAACACCTTTGGTAAGTTAAAGTCTTTGCTCTGTCACCTACCAACCAGAAAAGAACAGGTAAAGATTGTCAGGAGTTTGTTGTGGATCCCTGATTTCAGTGCAAATTCAACCAGCTTGTGATAACTAATTAGCTGAAGTGGGCAATGATCTTGTTAGGAATTAAAAGCTATTAGCAAACAACCAGTCACTCTCCCAGCACTGAAAGCCCAGGGGGTGGGGAGAATTATTAATTAGAAATACACTTTATTTCTCGATACACTATCCTGTCAGCAGGGAAGTTGTATGCAGCATTCTCTATTTTGCGGAGGCAGGGCAGGTAAGTGCAACACAATTTTGACTCAGCTATTAAGCAGTAATTAGTAGTATTCTGTCTCCGGTTTCCACACAGTATAGTTGATAGATGAAAAGAAGGACTGAAAAAAGAACTGACTCCCCTGGAAATTAAGTAGTTCTGGAATTAGATTGCAGCAAGAAATCTCTTCTGGTGTCAGGCTCACTCACTTTCACTGCCTGTGTTCCCTGGTCAGAAAGTTAACCTCAAGAAGTTACCTGAAGAAGAAAACAACAACATTCAGAATGAAGTTTCTAAACTCTGAACAAATTAGTGACTAATATCAAGTGCTATTCCAGCACATACAAATGGCAGCTAATGAAAGAAGTATTTAGACACCCTGGTGAAAAGTGTACCAAAAGATAAGTCATGCCAGACTAATCCAATCACTTTCTACAACAAAATAACAACTTCTGTCAACACAGGGAGAGCTGTGGATATAGTTTACCTGAACTTGATCAAAGTGTTCAACACTGTTTCCCACAGCCTTCTCCTGGACACACTGGCAAGATACAGATTGGATGGGTGGTCTGTAAGATTGGTAGGAAATTAGCTAACAGGTCACACTCAGAGGGTGGTCAATGGTTCTTACTCAGGTGGGCAGCCTGTTACAAGTGGGGTCTCCCAGGGATCAATACTGGACCCCACACTGTTCAACATCTTGATAAATTACCTGGATGATGAGATTGAAAGCACCTTCACAAAGTTTTTTGATGACACCAAACAGAGTGGTGAGGTGGTCACATCAGAAGGGTGAGCTGTCTTACAAATAGCTCTGGACAGGCTGAAAGAGGGGGTGTGGTGGTTTGACCTTGGCTAAATGCCAGGTACCCACCAAGTCGCTCTATCACTTCCCCCCCTTTCCCCTTTTTTTCTCAACAGGGCAAAGAGGGGAAAGAAAATAAGATAGGAAAGCAAAACAACCCTTGTGGGTAAAACAACAGCAGTTTTAATATAAGCAAAGTGAAGCAAAGGTCCGCGCGCGGAAGCAAAAAAAAGAAAACAGATTTATTCTCTACTTCCCATGAACAGGCGATGTCGGGCCTTCTCAGGAAGCAGGGCTCCAATACATGTAGTGGTTGCCTTGGAGGACCAAGGGTGACCCCACCCCCTTCCTCCTTTCTCCCAGCTTTATACTGAGCAGACGTCATATGGTATGGAATATCCCTTTGGTCAGTTCGGGTCAGCTGTCCTGGTTGTGTCCCCTCCCAAGATCTTGCCCACCCCGTCCCACTGTGGGGGGGGAAATGTCAGAAAGAGCCTTGGTGCTGTGTAAGCACTACTCAGCAGTAGCCACAACACCAGTGTGATATCGACACCCTGCCAGCTCCCAACATAAAACACAGCACCATGAGGGCTGCTACAGGGGAAAACCAATTCTGGCTCAGCCAGACCCTGTACAGGGGGCTAGCAAGAACAGTTTGAAGTTTAAGAAAGGTGAGTGCAAAGTCCTGCACATCAGTTGGAATAACCAAGAGCCTAGTACAGGCTAGGGTGTGTGTGGCTGGGGAGCAGCCTTGCTGAAAGTGACCTGGGGGCCCTGATGGACAATAGGCTGAACATAAGTCATCAGCGTGTTGCTGCGACAACAAAGGCAAATCAGATCTGGGGCTGCATCTGTGGGGGCATCACTACCAGAGATAGTAATGTGATCATCTCACTCTATTCAGTACCTGTCAGGCCACACCTGGAGTACTGTGTCCAGTTCAGGTCCCCACAATTCAAGGAATAAGTGGACAGACTGGAAGAGGGTCCAAAGGACAGCCATGAAGATGATGAAAGGGCTGAACAACCTGCCCTGTGAGGAAAGACTGAAGGAGTTAGTTTTCTTCTCCCTGGACAAGAGAAGTCTCAAGGGACACCTCATCACATTATTCCGGTACTTAAAGGGTGGGTACAATGAGGATGGTGTCTCTCTTTTCATAAGAAGTCACATGGAGAAGAAAAGGGGCAATGGGTAGAAGTTGCATTGAGTGAGGTTTTGTCTTGACATAAGAAAGAAATTTTTACAGTGAGAACAATCATTCACTGGAACAACCTCCCCAGGGATGTGGTAGCATACCCATTACTAGAGGTTTTCAAGATGCATTTGGACAGGGTTCCAGATAATCTCATTTAGGCTCCCTTTCCCATGAAAGGTTGCACCAGATGATTTTTCAAGGTCCCTTCTAACCTGGGCTAGTCTACAATGTTATGATTTTATAAGATAATGGCAGGAAAGGTGTCAGACTTGGTGGTGTATGTACACTGTGCACGTCTTTTACCCTAGGCTATCACAGTAAGTGCTTTTCAACCTGCAGTTCACAGCTGCATCCAGCACATAAGCCAGTCTGTTGAGTCCTTCATATTGTGGATCCTGTAGAATCTTACAGATTCCTTTTGAAAGAGACCTATGCTCATTCTCATCACAGTATTCCTTACCTACCTGTTTGTCACTTAAAACTCAGGGCATAGTTTTTAGTGGAACTTATTGAAAATAAGTGCCTTTAAAGTGTCCCAGAAGTACTTCATGGAGAAGCCAGAATTCTCTTCTTTGTATTTCAGTTTGCTCACAGAAGTTGTCTGGCTGTTTCAACAATTTCTCTCTAAATTATGTCCAAATCATCAGACCTTGACTTTTGCTATTCATGCTTTGAAGGATATGCTGATTTCTCAGTTAGTCAAACCTGAATGTTGAGAAAAGTAGACTTTGACAGCAGATGCATGCTTTTGCTGCCCCAAAGTCTTACATTCATCCAGCAACAATTAAGGATAGAAGCTTTATATCTCATTAAATGGGTGAGAATTTGACTTTTCAGTGATTCAAGACTCACTTCACAAAAAGGTGGATTGTCAAGATGGGAGGCATGAGCTCTGATCAAACAACATTCTCAACCAAAATGAGGAGTGCATAGGAGACATGTGGTTCCTGTGTAAATGAGTGGGGCAAAGGGTCATAACATGTAGGGTATCAAACATGAGTTTGTCTAATATTAAAAGTAACTGATAAGAAGTAAGTTGTCATATGCAAAAAAATAAGAATACCTATAAAAGAGCAATGAACATAGGCTCATCTTATCTGGTTTTCTCCCTTGAGAGATAGGTTGAAGCTGATACTCTAGATGAAAGTCAACTCCTGGGTAACTGTGGTGGTTTGACCTTGGCTAAATGCCAGGTACCCACCAAGTCGCTCTATCACTTCCCCCGCCCTTTCCCCTTTTTTTCTCAATAGGGCAAAGAAGGGAAAGAAAATAAGATAGGAAAACAAAACAACCCTTGTGGGTAAAACAACAGCAGTTTTAATATAAGCAAAGCGAAGCAAAGGTCCGCGCGCGGAAGCAAAAAAAGAAAACAGATTTATTCTCTACTTCCCATGAACAGGCGATGTCGGGCCTTCTCAGGAAGCAGGGCTCCAATACGCGTAGTGGTTGCCTTGGAGGACCAAGGGTGACCCCACCCCCTTCCTCCTTTCTCCCAGCTTTATACTGAGCAGACGTCATATGGTATGGAATATCCCTTTGGTCAGTTCGGGTCAGCTGTCCTGGTTGTGTCCCCTCCCAAGATCTTGCCCACCCCGTCCCACTGTGGGGGGGGAAATGTCAGAAAGAGCCTTGGTGCTGTGTAAGCACTACTCAGCAGTAGCCACAACACCAGTGTGCTATCAACACCCTGCCAGCTCCCAGCATAAAACACAGCACCATGAGGGCTGCTACAGGGGAAAACCAATTCTGGCTCAGCCAGACCCGATACAGTAACACAAGAACCTATTGTGATATGATAGACTGTAGTAAAGGGAACTTCCTTCCTGACCTCTACAGACCAGTAGCTTCCTCCCTCCATCATGAAGTTTAATAACTTGTGTCATTATATGCCCTTGCATAGCCAGAATATTAATGTTATTAATATTAAATTGAAACTTATTTCCAGCATGTCATGATGTGTTCAGTTACAGAAATGATTCTGTTGTATCCTATTGATGGGCTAATGGATGACAGCTTTTGTCAACACAAGTTGAAGAAAAAAGCATCAAAATAATTTCACAAGAAATTAAATGATCACTGATTAAAGGTATGATAAGGTGAAACTATTGTTTAATCAGAGGAATAGTTACATGTAAAACTGCTGAGAAGTACCTGGAGATTTCAGAAAAGTTCTTACTAAAGTAATTTAAAAAGTCTGAGGAAAAAAATACATTTCCTTCATGGTGCACTTCTTAGAAAGTGGCTATACAATGTAATTCTTAACCTCAGTGTTGCCCTCACTAACTGCAGAATGTGTTATTGGTCTTAAAAATAGCAGAATTGTTCTGGGCATGCTTTAATACAGTGACAGATGCTTTGGTGGAAATGTGATATACAACCAGAGCACTTTGATAGTTAAATCTGAAAACAGGCAGGGTTTTTTTTCCAGTCTATGGGCTGAGATAGGTTTTCTGATACTGCCTGCAACTTTTTTGTGGACCCAGGGCATGATACAAGCAACCTGGACTGATTAGTATTCTGGTCCCCACAACCAACAAGGGCTTGGAAGTGATCACTAAAGCAGACTTTCTGATTTTGTGGTATGCTTCACTGCAGGTACAAACAGTTAAGGTGTTTTATCAGAATAATATCTTTTTCCCTATAAAAGTTTATTTCATTTAAGTTTTAATTCCTCCATCACCAGCACAGTGACAAAACCACAGAGACATCTTTCTTTTTGCAAGTATCCTACACAAAGTACTTCAGTCTTTCTTCTTTTTCTGTCTTCAGAGACACGAAGCCTCTTTATGAATTCCTCCTTACTTTGTCTAGATTTTCTTCATTCTTCCATGGTCTTACACGGGCTTTCTGTACTTATCTGAAACTTGGAATTCTTATAACGATGTAGCATCCAGAGGTGATTTTGAGCCATAAGTGAATGAATATGCTTTACTGAGCCCCTGAGTTACTGTACTTTGTTTTTTCTTTCGGTAGAAACTTTTCCAATTTTCCTTTCCATTTCTTACGAGTTTGTTTGATTGTTTTTTTTTAACAGAGTGTGTGGCACCTTGCATTTAGTGATATGAGAGTGCAGTAACAACATGAACCTCTCCAGTGGATGACAGAATCCTTCCTCCTGCTGTTTTTGATAGAATGTCTTCCAATAAATACCCTAACACTTCATCTTGGCAATCTTTATTTAAAAAATGATAGAAAAAAGATGTTTCTACATGTTTTATTATTGTTCTGAGTGTTGTATCAACCTGTCAAATATTAATTATAATTTCTATAAATCTTACTGAATCCTTAACTACTCCTAGGGTCACACTGATGGTATAAGGCAGTGTTATGCATGTACACCATTCCATGCTTTTCCAACAGCCAGACTTCAAAAGAAGCTTATACCAGCTTTACAAAATGTATCCCATGTTCTCAGTGAGATTGCTTTGACAGCAGACCTTTGACATGTGTCAGGGAAGCCACATTTTGCTTTCATTATTGAGAAACTGGGTCTTAGTAAGTGTTCTGAGGAGACATGATGGGAACGAGTAGGTTTCCTCCAGAAACACTACCACCAAACTTTCCTCTTATCTCCACTCTGAAGCAGATCTAAAACTTTGTTCAAAAAATGTTAATTGGGGCCACTGGCAATCAAAAAATGAGATTTCAACTTCTTTATCTTTGAGAATAAACTAATAGAGGTAACTAGCAGTAGACTTATTATCCGATGATATTTTGTGTTGTTTCCTGCCAAAGAAGTATAGCCAGGCTAGGTGAAAATGACAGGATATGGAGATAAAATGTGGCTACGATAAAAGTATCTTATTGTAAGTAAAAGCAAAGCAGAGGTGAAGCATGGCATTGCTTACTTAAAATTAATACTTAAACAACAACTGCACAAGTTTTTAAAGGACCTTCTTTAAGCTAAAAATAGATCCAATTGCTTTCTTTGTTATTAAATACTTTGACCATTTTATGAAATTTAATTTATGTGAAGGTCTTCACAAATTGGCTGTAAATCTGAAAAGCAAACCATACCAAAACATATAAATACTATTACAATTTTATATTAAAGACAGAATTTAATTAAAAATCTCATCCCTATCCATACCTGACTTTTCTGAAAGGAACAAATGTCTATTTTCTGAAGAAAATTCTGATGAATTTTTTCTTTATTTTTCAGAGTCTTTTAATCAAGCTAAAATATTTAGATCAAACAATGAATTCTATGTATAAAAGTAGTAATGAAACCTTGCTCACTGTGGAAGTCTCCTGTAGTTGGGTTCTCTGATATCTGATATGAATGAGACAGCCTTTCTTGTGATGAGAGCTCTCCACTCCACCTATCTCTACAACATCTGTAGAAGGACTTTGGTTTTAGTATCTTAAATCAGTTCAGAAAGTACTGGGACATACATACACCTTCAGTTATTGACTGCAATTGCTTAGGAAGTTAGGCTAATACCAGTAATTTAGGTGTCTTCCAAGAGAAAATCTTTTTTTATAAAGCTTTTTTTTTGCCATTTTTTGGTTGTTGTGTTTGGCTTCGGTTTTGGGGTTTTTTAATTTTTTATTGTTGCTTTTTTCATGCAGTGGAATCTTGTTACATCATGATTAAAAAAAACTTTAAAAAAATTGCTAGGACAAAAAGATCTTCTGGTATGTGACTACTACAAACACTTCTCTGACATTGTGGTGTTACAGAAGAGGAGATGGAATATGTGACCTTTATAGTGTCAGTCATTTTTAAACTTAATTGGAAAAATCTCAGAATAGCTCCAGAGGAAAATCCTTTCAGAGCATTTTATGACTAGACTTTTAGTATTAAGTCTGGGAAATTGATGTATTTGAAGAAAGAGGTCACAAGTGAAGGAGAACTTGCAGATCCGTATGACTGTAGGCAGCAGAGGCGCATTACACACTCACATTAATCTTTTCAAGTGACATGAAATTGTATGAAAACAGGTTTGTAATCATAGTACTATAGTTCAATGATCAGTAAATACTCTGGGAAATGTTCCTTGTAATGCTGAAGTGTTGAATATGCTTTAGAAAGAATTTAAAAACAACTGTAAAAGACAATGCAAACAGAGACGAAGTCAGTGATGTACCAAAGGTATAAATCTGGAAATGTTACTATAGCCTTGTTCTCAGTAAGGTAAATGATGTTCTTATTGGCTTTTTGGTTACAGTGGACTTCTGCAGATAAAATCTCAGTTACAACATACGGCCAGTTATTATCTCAAGTCAGGGCACCACTATACTGTCTCTCACTCAGATTTGAGACTAATATGAAACACAGTGAATGTCAGTTGAAAGTCAAACTGTTCAGGGTCTCCACTATTATTAAATGAAGACACTGAAAATGAAAGCAGTTGAATGCTTAATTTACCTCTCTAATAGTTCCATGCTTTTCTTTCGTAAATATTTTTTTCAAAAACATGCCGTTTAATCCTCATTTTTAGTTGCTTCATCGAATATTCCCAATCCATTAAAGATAAGAAAAGTATTCTCATGGCCCAGACAGCAACAGGGCTAAGCTTGCTTTCAGCAGTAAAAACTTCTTTTTTCAAAGCAGAGAATAAATTTTCTGAAGTATGATGATTTATCAGTAGACTCTAGATCAGAGAAGGACAGTGATTTCTTGATATTAAGAATTACGAAAGTCTGTAAAATTTGTACTCTCCTTCTCACAGAATCACAGAATCGTCTAGGTTGGAAAAGACCTTGAAGATCATCCAATCCAACCATCAACCCAACATTAACAGTTCCCAACTACACCAGATTCCTCAGCGCTATGTTGACCCTACTCTTAAACACCTCCAGGGATGGGGACTCCACCACCTCCCTGGGCAGCCCATTCCAACACCTAACAACCCGTTCTGTAAAGAAATGCTTCCTAATATCCAGTCTAAACCTTCCCTGGTGCAACTTGAGGCCATTCCCTCTTGTCCTATCGTTTATTACTTGGTTAAAGAGACTCATCCCCAGTTCTCTGTAACCTCCTTTCAGGTAGCTGTAGAGGGTGATGAGGTCTCCCCTCAGCCTCCTCTTCTCCAGACTAAACAACCCCAGTTTCCTCAGCCGCTCCTCGTACGACATGTGCTCCAGACCCTGCACCAGCTTCGTTGCCCTTCTCTGGACACGCTCGAGTAATTCAATGTCCTTTTTGTAGTGAGGGGCCCAAAACTGAACACAGTAATCGAGGTGCGGCCTCACCAGTGCCGAGTACAGGGGTAAGATCACTTCCCTGTCCCTGCTGGCCACGCTATTGCTGATACAACCCAGGATGCCATTGGCCTTCTTGGCCACCTGGGCACACTGCTGGCTCATGTTCAGCCGGCTGTCAATCAACACCCCCAGATCCCTCTCTGACTGGCAGATCTCCAGCCCCAAGCCTGTAGCACTGTTGGGGGCTGTTGTGGCCCAAGTGCAGCACCCGGCATTTGGCCTTATTGAAACTCATCCAGTTGGCCTTAGCCCATCGCTCCAGCCTGTCCAGATCTCTCTGCAGAGCCTCCCTACCCTTGAGCCGATCAACACTCCCACTCAACTTGGTGTCATCTGCAAACTGCAAACTTACTGAGGGTGCACTCGATCCCCTCGTCTAGATCATCAATAAAGATGTTAAACAGGAGTGGCCCCAAAACCGAGCCGTGGGGGACACCACTCATGACTGGCTGCCAACTGGATTTAACTCCATTCACTACAATTCTTTGGGCCCGGCCATCCATTCTCTCCTCAGTGGTCACATTATCTGGATTCATCAGGTGACAGCTTGGTGACAGAGCCCTACACCAAGTTATATTGAAAACTTTGCTTCTACTGATTATCGTTGTGGAACTTCTAAACTGAATTAAACAATTACTTTCCTACTGTAAGTTGGACTTCCTATCAATGCTTCCTGTTAATGCTATTAACAGAGCAATATAAAATTATTGAGGAAAATGTGTTGAGCAGGTAAGAGGAATCTCTCAGGCTGTTTCTTTTTAAATAGTCTAACATGCTGATAGTTTTGTGTATAAAGCTGTTAAATATTACATCACTTAAATGTATATAATTCTAATTATCCACACTTGTTAATGCTTAAAGTGTGTATGAAGAAATGTTCCAGAAAGCTAATTGAAGAAGGAGTTACTAATTGGAGATAAAAATAAATTTAAATTAAAGATAATGAATGTGATTAAAACACAATTGATGCACCTGGTTGAAGAGTTGTCAATAATGAAAGGAGAATGCAAGAAACTGAAGAAGGGCAGAGAAGTTTCTGGTATCATAATAGTATACGAGTTATACGTTGTACAAAAATGCCTATTGTGTTTCGTCTGAAACTTCAAAAAGACTTGCAGCTAATGAGAGAAGAGCAATCTACGGGATGAATACTCAAAAATCTGGGGATTGCCTACATGTTTGTGGGGGGTTTTAACCCCCATTTACTGAGTTATCTGATCCAGGAAAATGATGTAGAAAATTATTCATATGTGTCTCATTACAAGGTGTTGTCCCCTGCAAGGGAAAAAAAAAATACAAAATTGAATGGCGTGCATATTCTTAAATAACTGTTTTAGTACAACACATGTATTCTTAATACTGCTGTTTACTGTGCTGAGTAATACTGAACTCTGCATATAGTCACACAGCAGAGATCCCTAAAAATTTCTGATGATCCAGCCTGTGACTTGTCTGACTGTAAGCAAGAGGTCCCACTGCTGCAAAAGCCTCATAACTAGCTAAGGCCTTTGCAAAGAATCAGAAAAGTAGTTAGAGCTTTTCAAGGGCAAGGATGCTGTGTGAGCACAAAAACAGAATGTGAAAAGCACGTTAATCTGTTGTTCAGACATGTAAATGTGCATAGGATAAGAAACTGCTTGTTCTTAATTAGAAATAGATAGATGAATCAAAGCTAAAGTAGAATGATTTGTCTCAGTTTAAAAGGTAAACAATTGTGGCTGTATAAACAGGAGTCCAAATCCTGTCTCCACACAGGGCAAACTAGAAGTTAAACCAGATATCTAAGAGCATTGTCCAAATGCTTCTTGAACACCAACAGACTTGTGGCCATGAGCGCTTCTCCGGGGAACTTGTTCCAGTGCTTGACCACCTTTTATGTGCAGAAGTTTTCCTAATAGCTCATCTGAACTTCTCCTGATGCAACTTTAAACCATTCCGTTGTGTTCTATCACCAGACACCACAGAGAAGGTATCAGCACCTTCCTCTCTGCTCCCCTTCATGAAGAAGTTGAGACAGCAATGAGGGCATCCATCAGTCTCCTCTTCTCTAAGCTGAACAAGTCTAGTATCCTTAGCCACTCCTCATAAAGGCCCTCTAGGCCTTTCACTATCTTTATTGCCCTCTTTTAGACACATTCTAATATTTTTATGTCCTTCTTATATTGGGTGGCCCAAAACTGCACACAGTACTCTAGTTGAGGCTGCACCAGTGCTGAGCATAGTGGGACAACAATGTCTTTTGACCGATTAGCTATAGTGTGCTTAATGCACCCCAGGATATGGTTGGCCCTTTTGGCCTCCAGCGCAAATTGTTGACTCATATTGAGCTTACAATCACAACAGTTTAGAGAGTTCATGTACTTTGAGACCATAGCTTCAGGGAACATTCCTTTGATGTTCAGTAAATATTCACAGGAGACAGAAAAAGGATAAGTGGAGAATATACTTTCTATTTGCATTTGAAATAAAAGCCATGAAAAGGAGCATCAGTAAATGAAATTCTCAATTGTGTTCTAAAACATTCCCTATGTAATCATCATTGCTTGTATCTGAATTGTCTGTAGGGAAATCAGCAAGGTTGCACAGATAGGAAAACATAAATATTGAACTGCCTTACCTACTATCAAAAAGCTGAACAATTCTTCTCCCCACTGTTTATTTCCCTGTACAGCCTGTGCCAGATCAGAATCTCCCTTCTGTTCTATTTCATTTGGATTCAAATGTAGGATTAAAAATTCAGTGGATTTTTTAAAATTTTCTTTCAGGTTTTACTAATTGCTAAGTTACTAACAGTTGTGTCTAACCAGCTGAATATACAAGCTCTCTGCAATGCACTAAAAATTCTGAGAGGACCAAAATATGTAAGGGGGATTTATTTATGCAGGTAAGATAAGGGGGAGGTCATTTCCTGTTAAAACCTGAAATGTTTGTCTAACATTTATGAGTAAAATAGAATGATATCTATTATTTTAATTCTTTAAGACGTTTTATTTAATAACTATGAAAATAGCCTATGGTTACCTACTTTGAGTATATTAACACTCTGCAGGAAGCAAACTGTATTAATAATAATACAAAACTATACATTTAGGCAAATTCACTATTGTTCATGAAATGCTAGAAGCAAGTTCAATGTTAAACATATTCTCCAGCTGTGACATTGATAGCTAGTTTAAATACTTACATATTTTCTACGAAGTTGGAGCCTGATATTCAAGCCCTCCCCAGTTACCCAAACCAACCTCTCAAAGTAAGTGCAATAAATTTTAACAAAACCAGAAATCTAATTCTCTGTCAGTTTTAGCACTTCCACAACCCTAAAAAAGGAACAGGAACATCACTATTGACTTTTAGTAGGCAGAACTTGAATAGACTTTTAGTAGGCAGAACTTGAATAACATGATGATTAACAACAACATCATAAACCTCCTACACAAATCTAGTTAGCTTGTTGTGCTAAATGAAATTCAGGAATATAATTCAAGACTTGTCTTAGCCTTGGATAATATAATAACTCTGGGTACTGATGTATCTTGATGCAAATGCTAGGAAAATATAACAAAATACTGTCTTGAAAGAGCGTAGTCTTGGTCTATTCTCCCTCTTCGCCTATACTAGCTATGAGTTCCTAGACTCTTGCTGTGTAAGATCTAGGTTTGGCAGAGACCTTTTCTTTCTATTAGGTTTATTTTCCAGTCCACCAATTAGCTGAACCCTATTAGTCAAAAGCTGCATAAACATTATGTAACCTCACAAGTAGGATGACTGACACTGGAAGTAAGGATGTGCCCTAAACATATCTTAAACATTTTCAGAAGATGCTTGTGGAGAAAGTACATTTCCTTTTGATACATAGGTGCTAGGGAAGGAGATTCCCATTGACCTACCAGCTCTAATCACAGACATTTTATGAGTACCTATCACATATTAAGCCCACACATGCAAGTTGAAAACTGATGATGTCTGCAGATGAGGCATTTTGTTCGGAAAGACAAGAAGATAAATACATGTCAAGATCAACAGTCTTTGTAGTATTATAGAGGATGAAGGACCTTTACAGGAAGGCAAATTAAGTTCTGCCTAGAGAATAATCATCTGGCTAGAGTAAATTGGCAGCTGCTCAGTCAGAAACCCTGGGTAGCTCATACATCAGGCCTAAGTTCTGTAGGATCAAAGGTCTAGATACTAAAGTAAAGATTATATGGAGATAGCAGATAAGAGAAAGATAATTTATGGTGAGTTCTTTGAGTTAGCCCTATACATCTTTGATGTGGTTTTTATGCCCCTCTAGCCCCACCTTGCCTGTTGCCTTGTTCTTCAGATCATGCATATAGTGATGTGCATATCCCAAAACGTGAGCTGAAATAAATGTTTATACCCATGAAGGTTTTGGAAAATGTATCTTTCTATGCAGAAATGTGTGCACACCAGAAATATTACATTAGTGTTGTATGTACATGTTCAAGTTATACAAATGACACTACTACCTCCTGAACAGAAATATACACTGTCCACTATTCTGTATAAATCTTTTAGAGTTTAAACTATGACAACCTGCAATGTGTTATTTGATTAGCATCATCTAAATGATCACAATGAATATAATACAGATATTTTAATGCTGTTACATGCAGACATGAAAATTATTTGTAATGAATTTTTTGATTTTCTAGTCCATTAGGTTGAGACGAATTATAGCTGTTCCACACTAAAGAGAATGATATGAAGTTATCTATAAAAGATCACTTTTACTTATTTAGTTTAAAACACTAATCTTCATCAGATCATGATGAAGTTATAGTCTAGAATGTATAATTCTGAAGATTAGGTAATGGGAAAAAAAAAAAAAAAGACAAAAAAAAGACAGGCCCATACTGGAGCATAAGTAACTCAGGTGATATTTTGGGGAAAATTATTTTCATTTTTCTGGGAATGTTACAATGTTTTATGTGGAGTACACAGAAAGGTTGTGTGCTGAAATCTACCTGGATTCTACTCTAGTCCAATTACATCCAGCAGCCTAAAGGGAGTGTTATGAAGTTGAAGCTCTACAGTAACTTGCCTATTTCCAACAAGGGGCTGGGAGAGAAAATTGAACAAAAAAGTGTAACTACTTTGGACTCTGAATCTTGCCTCATCTGCAGATCACAGTGGTCACTGCTCAGCTGACAGGTTGGAAAACTAGTATGGACTGCCATGATAATATAGTCTGATTTCATGTCTAAGATATAAATATACTTGCACTCCTATTCCAATTTAAAAACTGCTGCCAAAAAAGGGATCTAACATCACTTTTGAAAAAAAAAAAAAATTGGTTAAATATCATAACTGCTACAATAGAGCAAATTTTTTCTGGTCTGTACTTTCCCACTGTAATTTTTCAACCATGGACTTCTATAATTCTTTTACTTATTAAAAGATTCTTTCTCTTTGTATGTATGCAAGGACTATGATCAAGGAAATTATTATCCTTCTTTTCATTATAGAAATTGGAAGATATCTTTCTCTAAATATTTCCCAGATCTTTAATCATTCTCATTCCTTCTTTTCTTACCCAGTTCCCATGTATTAACATTCTTCTTTTCCTGTGACACTATGACTGTGCTCAGCATTTGCTGCACTGCCAATTTCAGAGCTAAGGGACTTAAACTGCTGCCATTTGAGATTTCCATGTTTATGGATCAGAGTATTACCTTTTTCCTTTGGGATAATCATTGCATTTGGAGCTGTTGTAGTACTTCTTTTTAAAGAAATTGGCCTAGAATTATAACAATATCAGTTTAACCTACTCATGTGCAATATTAAATATTTAAATAATATTTATATTAAATAGTTAAATAACATTTGGCATTTCAAATGCACAGAACTCAGTTTGCTTAGTTCTATGGCAACAATTAAGATTTATCTACTTTTTTTTGTAGAGACGCAGATAAAGAAAACTTTATATACAAATGCAAAATATTAAGTAAGTTTTTCTTTTTAAGACTTGTTATTACTTTTCAAGGAAACCAAGGGTTTGGCAGCCTTTTCGATGGTATTAAGGGTAGCTTAGTTGTCTTTCTGAATAATGAGGAAGTCACTTAAAAATAAGCTGGATATTATCATCATCATTGTTAAAGTCTGGTCCTGCCTTTTTTACAATAAAATAAACATGCACATAAAAGGAGAAAACAGTGAACCCTAAATTAAATATACAAACTGGTCCAATGTTCACCTACAACTTTTGTCCTGGAAACAAAGATCTTCTTAGGCCTGACAGATTTATATAAACATTGTGCTTTTCAAGATCTTCTCTTTATTTGTATCCCTGAACAAAACAGTAGTGTAAGAATCAAGTTTTTTACTATTTGAGCAAGGTTTTTCACAGCAGAGTGCAAAAAGTATGAGACTAAGAAAACTGAGAGAAGTAAGGATAGGAAGCAGAAGGACCTACAAATACTGGGTTTTAGGTCTTTGGTTTTTTTCTCAGTTTGGCTGTGGTAACCTAGAATTCAGGTAGATGTCTTGGCAACTGTGAAACAAGATTTGTTTCTATCAACTTAGTCAACGTTGACTGGAACTGACGTCAATCTGTGCTTTTTCCAGGCAATTCAAACCCACTGTGAAGTCTCCCTTTTAACAACCCAAATAGTGTAATGTGAGAAGCTCTGTCACTAAGCTTTTCACATATTTGACTATTTTTGGTCTTTTTCTATTTGACTCCAGGTTTTTATTTTACCATTAGTGCTCTTGGCACCTTTTAGGAACATCATCAGTAGAGTTTTTTATTTGACCTAATTCAGTTAGTCTGTCTTGAGACTAGCAGCTTTATATAACAGTGTCATACAGACTTTTTCTAGGTCACAATGACGTTTATGATAGTTTACCACTACCCACAAGGTTTTCTTAGAGTCAGTGTTTTCTGCCAGCTATACATAGCCAACCTTCTTTTAAATAGGTTTGACTTTATATTTGGCTATATTAAAACTTGGGATATTTTGTCTTGCTGATTTGTTCTTTTCTTTATTTACTGTTCTCTCAGTTTTTATGTAATCTGCAAACTGTATCAGTAATTTTTTTTCTGATCATTTCTAAAAGGGGTAAACAATGTTGTGCTAAAAATCAGCTTCAACAATTCTTCCACTTTCTCTGTCCCACACTTAAATCTTCTTCCTGTTAGAATGGTCAGATGATTTGAGGAGAAAATCTCCTCTCTTTCCCTCCATAAAAATCTACATGATCTGGTCACACTCATTTTTAAGGATTGGACTTTGTAATATGAAATGAACAACTAAAACACACATGTCACAATGTGCTTTCATTTATATTTCACTCCTTCAATTCTTGACTGAGACTTGTAGCAGTTATTCTATTTTTTTTGTCTAAGATGAATGTTGAGCTGACAGAACTACAAAAATCTTATCCGTTTAAGAATGACAGAACCATTGAGGTTGGCAGGGACCTCTGTAGGTGGTGTGGTCCAATCCTCCTGCTCAGACAGTGCCACCTAGAGCCAGTTGACCAGGACCATGTCCAGATAATTTTGGGATATTTCCAAGGATGGAGATTCCACAACCTTTCTGGGTAACCTGTGCCAGTGCTCAGTCACCCTCACAGTTAAAAAGTGTTTACTAACGTTCAGAGGGAACCTCCTGTGTTTCAGTTTGTGCCCATTGCCTCTGGTCCTGTCACAAGAGACCACTAAAATGAGCTTTTCTCCATCTTCTTCATTCCCTCCCATCAGGTATTTTACATGATGTTAAGATCTCCTCTGAGACTTCTCTTCTCCAGGCTGAGTAACCCCAGCTCTCTCAGCCTCTCCTCATGTGAGAGATACTCCAGTAGCTTAATCATCTCTGTGGCACTTTGCTGGACTCTCTGCAGTACCTCCATACCTCTCTTGTACTGGGGAGTCCAGAACTGAACCTACTACTCCAGGCTTTACCTCACCAGTGCTGAATAAAGGAGAAGGATCACCTCCTTCCACCTGCTGTCAATGCTTTGATTAAGGCAGCCTAGGATATAATCAGGTTTCTTTTTGACAAGGACACGCTGCTGGCTCATGTTTAACTTGGTGTCCACCAAGACCTCCAGGTTCTTTTTTGCAAAGCTGCTTTCTAGCTGGATGTCCCCCAGCATATGTTGGCACATAGGGTTGTTCCTCCCCAGGTGCAGGACTTTGCACTTTCCTTTCTTGAACAGAATATGTTCCTGTCAGACTATTTCTTTGGCCTGCCTCTCTCTTTCAAAATACGGGCACAATTTGTTTTATTTCAGTCTTTTGGATCTTTACCAGTGTTCTAGGTGCTGTTGAAAATCGACAGCAGTACTGCAAAGAGATGCTCATCCAGCATTTTCAAACTCTTGCATTAAATCACCAAGTGCATATGACTGAAAAAATTCTCTCATGTAACTTTCACTCCAAGAATTAGAAAGCTAACTTAAACTGTCCTCATTTGGGGACTGATTTAGTTTGTCTCTGTGGTATAAAGAATAGCCTTTTGCTATACTGTTCAGACCATAAAGACAGTAAGTAGACCAGGCAACTCTGGAAGGACCTGCTCACAATAATGAGTTAGTGGAAGAGTGGACTGGCAACACTGTGTTCAAGTGTGTGACTCCTGAAGGGTTTTTCTGACAACTAATAGATAACAAGATCAGTCATCCCTGGAACAAGCCACACATATTGTAGCTGTTAGATGATGAACAGTCTCATTGTTGTGTTCATACATAGCAAGCATTTTTTCTTGTTAAGGACAAAATTTTTGAAAATTAAGCATTTGTTTTTGCTTGATTCTGCAGTAAATAGAGTCACACTAATATAATGTTATCAACAAGACTTGCATGGTCTAACTAAAAAGGGTCATATTGAAAGAACCTTCTGAAAACAGCAATGTGGGCAGTCTCACCCCATTACCCTTACTGTCACTGTTTCACTGAGCTCAGTGTATTGAGAATGGAAAATCATTCCCACATTTAGCTTATTCCCATAACTAATTAGATCAGAACTGAGTACCCTGAAGGTACTATAATATCACAAAATACCACACGTGGTTTCTCAGACACTACTACACTGCATCTTCTGTACAAAACAGATAAAATACAGTAATTCAATAGAGGGGACATTTAAGCTGTTAAATTATAGTTCATACATCTTGTATAGGCAGACCATTTTCAGTGTTATTAAAGTAAATCGGCTTCATTTCTGCCTAGCTACTGATTGATCAGTACTTCCAGTGGCTTAGTAAAATCCACAATCTTAGGATTTCATTATTAGCTTTAATACTTAAATGTACTAATGATATCCAAGAAAATGGAATAAAATCAGTGATGTGTCAGAAGAAAGTAATTCATATTACTTTTAAGACAGTGCTGGGAAGCTGTGTGCTGATGCTTAACTAAATGTTTTAGTAACATAAAATTTCATAACATTTCTACAAATTGCAATCAATACAAACTAGATGTTTATAACATTAGATTCAAATATTAGGTGTATCTTGCAGAATCAGAAGTACTGCAAAAATTAACATATAAAGAGACAAGTCAAGCAAAAGATCTTATGTTATATGCTGATGGACAAAATACTAGAATTTTAAGAATAAAAATGGGCATATAAGCAACCAGATATTTCAAGAATATCATTGCATATTGTACACAAGAGCTGTACTTCCACTGGACTTTTGCTAGTCAGCTACTGGGTCTTCAGAGCACATCTTTCATTTCCTTTTGTCTTTAGCTCAATGCCATCTGAAACAGGGTGGTCCAAGCATGACAAAAATTATGTCCTCAATGGGAAATCTGAGCATTGTTCTCAGATGAAATCACTATATGGAGCACATTGCCAGTTCTTTGAATAGAGTTGGACAGTAATGATTCCCTTGATCCTACCTGTTTAATCATTAGTCTTTGAAGTCATGCTCACTGCTGTTCTCAATTCCTTTCTCTGGTCTACTGCCTTTTGAATATTTTAGCAAAAATCATCAATTTCAGTACTTTCACCCAGAATGTCCAACAGCTTATCTCCTTCCAAGATATTCAAATAATGAATTTAAACCGTGTCAAGTTGCAGGTGGAGTTGGATCTCAGTCTCCCATAACCTTGGACTGATCCTTGGTCAGGATTTTTCTAGTGCAAATTACTGCATTATAATGGATCACCTTTGCAAACTTGGTTAGACCCATATTTTTTTTTCACTTACATTCTGGATCTAAGAGCCTGCTTTGCTTAGGTAATAGTAGCTTAATCGCTATGAGACTTGTACTAATGTCAATATTAAAATATTCAGTTCTAGAAATTACCTTTTGCACTATGTTACACCAGTCATTTACTCAACACTGCTGGGAAACAGAGAAGGTAGGTTAACAGAGCTACATTGTTGCAGCTTTCAGCTGCATCTCTGTGTGTTTAAAGGACAAAACAAACAACATACTATAAATAATACGCTTCTCAACTTTAACTTCCTTTTTTGCCAGGGACGTTGTGTTGGGTTTGTGTGTGGGAGGAGTAGTGGGGAAGGGGCTACCTGGATGGCTCCTGTGAGAAGCTTCTAGAAGCTTCTCTGACTCCAAGTCACATTTGCCTCTGGCCAAGGCCAAGACAATCAGCAATGGTGGCCGCCCTTCTATGATAACATATTTAAGAAGGGGAACCTGAGTTGTGAGAAGTTGTAAGGGAGACACCTATGCAGACACAGAGGTCAGTTGAAGAAAGGAGGCAGGGAGGTGTCCTGGAGCAGAGACCCCCCTGCAGCCCATGGTGAGAGGTCAGGCTGTGCCCCCGCAGCCCATGGAGGTCCACGGTGGAGCAGATGCTCACCTGCAGCCTGTGGAGGACCCCATGCTGGAGCAGGTGGCTACACCTGAAGAAGGACAGGACTCTGAGGGAAGACCCCGTCGTTGTAGTTCAGCACTGGGAGGACCACAACATGTGGGAGGGACCCACATTGGAGCAGCTCGGGAAGGGCTGCACCCCATGGGAAGGACTCATGTCGGAGAAAGTTCATAGAGGACTGTCTCCCGTGAGAGGGACCCCACACAGAAGCAGGGGACAAATGTGAGGAGTCCTCCCCCTGAGGAGGAAGGAGTGGCAGAGACATGTGACGAACTGACTGCAACCCCCATTCTGCATTGGAGGGAGGAAGTAAAGAAACTGGAAGCGAAGCGGAGCCCAGGAAGAAGGGAGGGGTGGGGGGAAGGTCTTTTTAAGATGTGATTGTACTTCTCACTGTCCTACTCTGTTTGATGGTTAAATTAAGTGGTGGTGTTCAAATTAAACTGATGTTCTTTTTTTTCTTCCCCACTTGAGTCTGTCTTTTCCCTGTGACCATAATGGGAGAGTGAAGTGCTAAGGCTTGGACAACAGGCCCAAGCCAGAGTTGACCTATAGATGAATCCTGTATATTTTATAAATGATAACCATTGTGCTAGTAGGTATTGTACTAAGTTATAACAACCCATTTATGCTGGTGTAAAAAGTGCTAAAGCATTGAAATACTGCAGCCTGAACAACGGGCCCCAAGCTGAAGCTGCTAACTTAGCATGTAGTCATTAGTAAAATATGTAAACTCGCTAGTGAAAGACAAAATATAATCAGTAGTGAGGAGAGAATGTATTCAACTTTCCTTTTGCAGCCTTCTTCAAGGCTGAGAACCTAAGTATTTGGCCTTGTTAGAAACTCCCTTGGTTTCCCCCCCCAAGCCCTGGCCAGGCTTTGGGTGGAATCCAACAGGAGAATGAAACCAGATATTTTCCGCTCAAAACAAAGGTGCCAGCTATTCTGGCTTGTCGATCTCTGGTATATAAGGCTGGGCCCATTTGCAGAGACTTTGGATGCCTCACCTACGAGTGGACGCACCGTGTAGGATTTCCCACTTGCTGGGACAGGCTCTCCACATCCTTGCTGTAACCGGGGCTCCCCAGTGTCTGCGGATCTGGATGATGATGATAATATATGCAAGTGGTGATGTATTTCTCTTTAATTACTATTCCCTCTCTCTCGTGTAGTAATGATTTGATGCATTACCCTGTATTTTCCTGTTTGTTGCTTTAAGTGCACTATTCTGCTTCTTCTTACTGCATGTTTTCTGTATTACGCTGTTACATTACTTGGTTATCACTAGTAAAGTACGCCTACTCTTTTCACTCTGGTGTCTGAGTTTAATTGGTATCCTTAATCAGCAAAACAGAGAGTCATCTCTCCCTGACCTTGTCTCAATCTGAGACTTTTGTTTTATTTTCTCCTCCCCATCCCTTAGGGGGAATGAGTGAGCAAGCGGCTGTCTGGTGCTCAGTTGTCCTCTGGGCTCAGACCACAACAGACATTTAATCAGAGGATAATATCTTTGCAGTTAGTAGAAATTTAAACTTGCACTCTTACTTTTAAAAAAGTTTTCCTTGATTAAGTTTTGACAGCAGACAGTTGTCTACATGAATGCTGATAACACGATATTAAAAATTCAAGATACTACAATGTGCTGTAGCTGATCTAATCTGGAATTGTATTTATTCTACAATGGGAAGAAGTAAGTTATTAGCTAGTCTCCCCACCAAAACTTCTAACAATTGCAGTTCTATGTCACTTTCTGCATGATTTCTGTCCAAGCCTCAAATTTTTTCCGATGTCTATACAAAACTGTATCAGTTGTTTTTTAAAATCAAGTGCCCACTGGACATAAACAAACATATTCAATTGAAAATGACTCCATATTTTTTTTAACTTATTGATCTGGCTATGCATAAAGATATTTATTGCCAGTGAAGTATCAGAATGAACTTTAGGGCAACATCTAAAGTTCCTTGCTGTGAATCATAAATAATATGAACTCTGCCATATAAGTTTTGTTATTCTGTGAATTGAAGCAGTGTCATCAGTTTCAAGTCAAATCACAAAACTAAACTATTTTCTCCACCCCTCCTGTCCTTATTTAAGATGCAGCAGTCAGATACTCTGGTACGATAGGTCACAGAACTTTAAAAACTGCTGTTTATAAGTCCCATTAGCATTCTCTAAGCCATTTCTTCTGCCCTTCTGGCAGCCATCCTTCTAAAAGTACTCTGGCAATTACTGTATAAATCTGGAAAAAAGCAAGGCATAATTAGCTTGGTCAAACATGAGCAATCACAGGAACAAGATAATTGTGATTATCTTCAAATACTTTGATCTAGTATGTTTTTAGTTATTGGTCTGACAAATTATTATGTAGAAAAGACTGTGACATAGTGAACAATGTGTTGACCTTTCAATTCTGAACTATAGAAAGAGAAGAGTGAAGTGCTAAGAGAGAATGAATAAATCTTTTTATTATTAAGGTTAAATTTAAAACTTTGCAGTTTATATTTAACTTCTTCATTTCCTCCATTTCATTTCATGAGAAAACATTCATTTTAAGTGTACATTACTCTATACTTACATACACCTTCTCCCTCACATTTCTTTTAGCACATATCAAAATATATTAGCTTATCAGCCAGAGGGGCATGCTAACAAGGTAATATTTCTCTTCCCTGTTACACAGTTAAAAACCAGTAGATCTACATATTTGCCTGGAGAAACAGAAATCTTCAATAGTACAGGGAGTTTGAGAGAAATTCTCTGTTTCTAAAATCTAGCCTTTCTTAGTCAAAGAAATATTAAGAATGAAAGCAAAACAGTTTAACCAGTGCTATTCCTGCCAGTGCAAATGTCAATATCTTCTCACATGAATCATTATGTACAGAGATTGTTTAATGACCCACGGTTCCTCTGAGATATTAATATCCAGCTAAGTTCTATTTGCCCTTTAGGAAAGCTAACCAACAGAAAGAAAGCGATGAAACCCTTTAGATTACCATATGGCTACTGATGGATGGTCTTAATATCTTATGTTGCTAGGTATGTTCCATGCATCACCAGTAGAGAGTTGATATTTATAGAAATAAACTTTTGTATGGGCTGTGGATTTAATATCCAAACCAGAGCTAGCTCCTGAGAGTGGGAAATCCATGCAACTTACAATCATTACAAGCTTTTCATATTTTTCCTCTGATTTGAAAATACTGCTAGCAAACTAGATGAACAACACCATCCAGGTGCAAGTGAAGTTGACATTCTGTGCCTCTGCTTTGGGTCAACAGACTGGTTCATATTGGTTGCTTCCTCTCTTTTTTCCTAAGGTTGTCTTAAGGTACTGGCTAAGGTGGTGATAATAACAGCAATAAATGTATTCTTTTGGGGTCTGTTTGTTTGTTTGTTTGTATGTATGTTTTTTCACTGGTGAATGAGTAAGGATGAATTGTCTTGATAAAGTATAAATACTGATCATTTAAGGTCCATTATAAAAACAGTAGGCTAAGTTCAATGTCAGGTAAACCTTTGTAATTCCTTGGACTTCAATAAGATACGCTCATTTTCATTGTTTGAGATTCTCTGCTATTTTTCCTACTTTTTACTGTACTTATATATTATTGTTATTATTATTATTATCCATTTGTAACCCTTTAAGGATTAGGACAGATGCACAAAAACAATGAAGAGAAGAAAAGATTAATCAAATCTTTCAAAACTTTAAGAACACTCTTGGTTTTGGTCATTTCTTGTTTTAGACAAGCCTCTTTACTCATCCCTGTGGTAAAATGAAATATTAAGATGAATTCAATCTATGTTAATAAATAACATGCACATGATGCAAAGCATGTGCAACAATTTATCAAGTTCTTAATTTGAAATTCTTAGCCTCCTGATTATTTATGTTCCTTATGTGTGATAGGTTCCTCTTTTGCTGCTTTTATATTCAAGAAAGTTCAATCTATTTTTAATCAAAAATTAGATTACTTCTGAACTTGAAATGCAAGAGTGAAATAAAGTAATTTAAACACAATCTACAGGTAGCAAAAGATATTTCAAAATTTTATTTGCATAAATTATTCAGGAACACAGAGTCTAGAAGCATGAGAGGAACTTAGGTTCCTTATCTGAACATCTTAGACTATCAACAGGATAAATTAACCTTATTTGTCTTCTGAAACTTCTGACTGGCATAAATGAGAATTATTTTCAGATTTAGGCTACTAAGGTAAGAATCCTGGCTTCATATTGAAAGCACAATTATGGTTTACGTTGTTTTCCTTTGAAAATGGGAAATATATCAGTCAGTCATTGTCTAGAACAGCTGTTGACCAACAGTCAACAGGCATGGGAGACAAAATCATTCCTGTGGGCCCCAGATATTCGTCACATGAATTTGTACATCTTGGTTTAGAATGTTTTTTATAGTCCACTGAAGTAACATGGAGAGAAGATGAAAGGGAACTTTCAGCTTTATGAAATTGCCATTCTGTTTCTACTTGAAATGTTAAAGAGGGAGAAGCAATTGAATATAATACATATGTACCCTGGTGCTTCACATGTTTCTGAGAGGAATTTAAGACTTAACTTTATTTAAAATATCTTTCTTTATTGCTGGATGACAGTGAGATGAGATAAAAATATTAATGACGTTATAGTGCCACCAATCCATTTTTCATCTGTCCTGCTGTCATGGAAGGGCAGCCCATAAGGTTGTACACTAGCTTTAAAGTTTAGAAACTAGATTCTACTGTTGTTTCTACTTCTAACCTGCTGTATGAACTTGAGAAAGTTCTTCTGCCCTGCATCTTGACATATTTGGCAAAAGAATACTTAAAAAAGATGTTTATAATGCAGCATTAGAAAGAAACACTACCTTGTAATAGAAGCTGTAGATGGAAAATGTTATGCCTTAGCAAAAGAATTTTCTCTGAAGTTAGAATCTACTCTTGAAATAGAGATTTTTACCTTAGATTTAATAAAGTATTAAAACTCATTGCAAATTGTCAGTGTGTTTCTTTTTTGTATATGTATATTTTACACTATTTTCCTTAACTAATATTTCTATGTGATAATCTGAGTCAGTTCTGCGTTTAGAAGGGGGAAAATACCGGTCCACCTTCACATGGATGTTTCTTCTATGAACGAGAATAGGACTTTCTCCAATGCAGAATCTGGGAAAACTTTATCTTTCACCTGTCTCACAAATTTCATTTCTTCAACAGCCCATGGCAGTCTGTAGTTTCTTGAAAATCAAAGAAATGGCACAGTTCTATCACTGTTCTTTCCCCTGCGTCACGTCAAAAGACGCACTGAAGTTATTTGTGTCTTGATATGAATTATTATAAATTAATATGAATTATTTCTATCCATGCATCTGTGTAATGAGAAAAATAGTTAATTTTTCCAACTAGATAAAATTTTTTTTTTAAGTTTTCATCTTTTTTTCTGAAAGGAAGAATTTAGATTTGCTCATTCAAAGTGAAATTATTTCAAACCAACTAAGCTGAAATAAAATGTTAATATACAGTTCTTATTACATCACAAAATCTTAAACTATATTTTTGTGTTACATTGCCTAATTTATAAATTACTACAGGGAAAAGGATGCATATTTTTGTGAATATTTAGTTTTATCAAATATATTAGAGACAAATCATCTATCTTGTGTGGCTGCATGCTGAAAAACTGATGTAAAAACCAAAGCACTTTTTGTAAACTAATATATTACATCAGAGAAATGCATTGCCTCTATTATTATCTCTAAGAAGGACACCGGGTTGTCCCAGAAGGTGATGCATTTTGGAGTCCTACTCAAGTAAAAAAAGTTATCAAATTGCTATTGTGCTTTAGTTATTGTGGACACAGCTAGGCATTTTAGACATTTCAGACATAGATCTCACTATGTACTGTACTTCCATTTTTTTTTTTAATTTTCTTTCACTTTTTTGAGTTTTAATTATTTTGAATGCGTATATCCTCCCATCAAGTTTGACCTTATAAAAGTAATTAATAATGTATGCTCCAGTCTTCCTATTACTTGATTTGAAAGACTATTTCTCATAGGTTTCACAGAATTCCTAATCCTTTACATTCCTGATATTTGAGTACCATTAATTAGCAGTTGAACACTCTTACTAGACAATTATGCTCACAGTAAAGGGATTTTACAGATCCATGTATTTTGCACATTTTGCTCTTCACAAAAAACTCAGATGTAAATCAATCACCTCATAGATTTCTGTTCCTGTTATATTTTGGACAAAAGTATATGAAAACTGTCAGTAAATAAGATGGTAGTGCATTTTCATACTAAATATTGAAGATTTACAGTAACATTATAATTTAATTTCAGTAAAACTACAGTACATAAATTTTTTAGCCATGCAGTTTTCACTGTACGGTTTTCACCGTACTTCTTGATGGCAAAAGATAAGTCTGTATTTACAGACTGTAGCAATAGTTTGGCCAAATAAAACTGCTGAGTGTAAGAGAAGTTTATTACAGGTATAATGGGAATAGAAACATCATTTCAACAACCTAATAATTTTAGAATTTGTAGAGTTGGAAGTAATGTCATTTTAGCAAGGCTGCTTAAGACTGAAGATGAGAAAATAATTTACTCAGTTAGATTAGCTTCTTCTGTTAACTGGGTGTATGTAAGCAGGATCATAATTTTTCTGTATTTATCCACCATCCAGACTCACTCCAACCTGTGAGTTTTGTGTTGAGTTTTCTAAACAGCTCTGTGAACTGTTTGCAAATCTATTTTGTCAAGGGATAAATGACTATGATGTTCAAGTCACTGTCTGCTTGTGATTTATTCACAAATAAAAAAGATAATATCATTAGATAATGCTTTTGCACTTGCTGGACTTCCTAGATCTATTAATTACAGAAGAAATGACATTCTATAAATATCCAAACTAGCAAGATAACATTAAAATGCATTTATTTTTTGAAGAAAGATTAATAAATTCCTCTTCTCAGATTAGGGATTTTTATTCACTCTTCACTTTTCATATAATTTGATTTTTTATTTTCATATCCAGTATATTTTGTAAACTGATTTGGAATAGCTGCATATAGTGGACAAAAATTTTACTTGCATAATGTAAAATAGCCAAGAGCTAGGCAGTGTTTATAGATGTAAAGCAGATATTATTTTCTTTTTCCAGTGAAATATTTTCTTTTTTCGCATTGCTTCATCAATCACAGAGACAGTGACTGTTTCTTTCGAAGCAGCTTAAGCTAACTTTACAATTTCTATGACTGTATTATCTAATCCTGTCCTATTAAACCTGATCTCATTTGTTCTTTCCGAATGAATGGTGTCTACAGATAGTGAAGTCTTTTAATTAGCAAATTAATTAAAATTGAAATTATTAAAGATTTTTTCCTTTAAAAATGTAACTCTTGATTTGATATTTTCTACATGTAATGATATACACTGGGAGAGTAATTGTATCCAACTACAGCTTACAACAAAAAAGGCATATGGAATGAAGAGTGTTTTTACACTTTCCACCAGATTTTTTTTCCTCCTTGTAAAGGTACAGCTGTCTGTAAAGATACAGAAATTCTATACCTGTAATTTGGGTCACTGATGATGGAGGAAGCAATGGTTTGCCTCTCTCCCTTTAACAGTGATGTGTTGCTTGAAGCAATGTAGCATCAATAAAAAAAATCTACTAGCTACATGCACATGCAAACATTTCTTCTTAGTGAGTAGTTATAGTGACAACTACTAGTTTCAAGGCTGTTGATATGCATAAGTCCTTTTCAGTTCTTGTGGTGGGTTAGCCTTGGCTAACTGCAAGACACCCAGCCAGATGCTTGATGTTTCCCCTTCTCAGTGAGGCACCCCACGTAATTCCATACAGTGATTCACTAAAGACTGACCTTGGCACTGGAGTGAGGTATAACTCTGCCCTTTATTGTATGCCAGAAATCTAAACAAATTCTTTATACTCCCATAATTTGTGTTGTTCTTACATAGAACCAGGAGAAAAATAATTTCCATTAATTATGGAAAAATACAATAGACAAATCTACTGTATTTCTCCGGCTGTCTGGATTTTTATGTAAAAATAGAAGAGGTCAGTTCATGTACCTAAATTTCCTCAAAGTAACTGGTAGAACAGAGAAATCGAGAGGTATTCATCAGATGCAAAAAACACACCTATGATGTATCCTCCTTAAGGTATGGAAGATGTTCCACATGGAGGTGAATTCAGCCTTGTACTATTAACGATATTTCAATTATATTTACACCACAGGTGAAAGAATATGATCTGACATGTTGCAAAACAACCACTTCATTCAGCCATATGGAAGAATAATTTTGTGTCAACATATGTTTAACAACAGAGAAGAAAGTATTAATATTTGTTCTTCTCCCATGCTGACAAAAGTTTTGAACATATCTCTTGGTATAGTATAAAATAATCACATACACAACATGTCTGCTTAAGACTCAAGATTTAGCTAGAGAGAAAGATCATGGGGAAAAAACGTCACTGGATGGTGTGCCTTCCATTAACAAATATCCCTTGAGAAAGGTGTATTTCAAAGCTGTCTAGAAATTTACAACTTTACTTATCTGATTGCAACATTTGTATGGTTAGCTAGCGGTTTATATATACAAGGATCATTGAAGAGCTCTTGTAGGCATGAATTTGGGAATTGGCTGCAGTATTAACAGACTATGAAGCTGGAAGTGAATTATTAAGAATGGAAGACAAATACCAGATCAAGTGAGTTATAAAGAGGTGTACATGCAATGTTAGTACTGCAAAATAAGAACAGATGCAGACCTCTGAAGTTGTAAATAATTCTTTCCATAATTTCATATTTCACTGCAGGGAACAGAGTAAAACTTAGTGCATTTTCCCAGGTGACCCAAAAGACATGATTTATTTCAAAGTCCTTGCAAATTAATACTTTATAGTTCACTGAAATTGCGTTACTTGAATTATTCAAATATATACAAGAAGTGCCAGGCTTTCCCTCTTTGACTTTACAGATTAACATGTATCTCTTCGACACAGCTACTCATCAACATATACTGGCAAAGAAAAGAGTTTTATTGATTTTACAGTAAGCTCATTGAGTCAGACACTGTTTTTCTACTGTACATGGTAGGGCACAAAGGCCTGTGGTTGGCTCTCTAGTACAATACAAACACAAACCAGAATAAATACAAAGGTGACATTCAGATCATATGTCAGCATAGAAATGATATTTACATCCTTTCAAAAACCTGATGTTCTACAGGCAGTAGAGGTTTTTCAAAAGAGGATTTGCAGGAGATGGGTACAAAGAGAAATGAAGTTAGGGGATTTTGAAGATTTGATTACATAGAAAGATCCAAGACTAAATCTTCATAAAGAAGTCTGTTTACTTCCCAAAGTCTGAAAGCTGTCAGTGTGACCAAACATGATAATATGAGAAAGGTACAGATAATGAAAGACCATGTCCTGTTCCCATAGAGTTATACCAGTGGTGACTCAAAAGGGGTCAGGTCAATTTATCAAGATGATAAGTATCCACCTAGCACTATGACTTCTGTCATAGTTCTGTCATAGTTATGTAATAACATCAAAATCTGAGTTAGCTTATATTTGTACACAGAATCATAGACTATCTCAAGTTGGAAGGGACCCATAAGGATCATTGAGTACAACTCAGTGTATTTGTTTATATTTTATTACATGTATTTGATATAATACATATAGTAGGGAGGTGATTCTCCCCCTCTACTCTGCTCTCATGAGACCCCCCCTGGAGTACTGTGTTCAGCTCTGGGGCCCCCAACATAAGAAGGACATGATCAGGGGCTTGGAACACCTCCCTTATGAGGACAGGCTGAGAGATTTGGGGTTGTTCTGCCTGGAGAAGAGAAGGCTCCGGGGAAACCTTATAATGGCCTTTCAGTACTTAAAGGGTGTCTATAGGAAAGATGGGGAGGGACTCTTTGTCAGGGAGTGTAGTGATAGGACGAGGGGTAACAGTTTTAAACTGAAAAAGGGTAGATTTAGATTAGATCTAAGGAACAAATTCTTTTCTGTGAAGGCGGCGAGACACTGGAACAGGTTTCCCAGAGAATTTATGGATGTCCCCTCCCTGGAAGTGTTCAAGGCCAGATTGGATGGGATTTGAGCAACCTGATCTAGTGGAAGGTGTCTCTGCCCATGGCAGGGGGGTTGGAACTAGATGATCTTTAAGGTCCCTTCCATCCAAAACTATTCTATGATATATTTATATTTGTATTTATTTATACTTACCAGGCTTGATTTAAGGAACACTGAAGACTGTGGGAAGACTTGCACTGATTCACCAATGAAAAAGAATTAATATAGAATAAAAGAAAGAATCAAGTTTATTTTTGACTATGAGGGAGTCTTAAAATTTTTGTTTCAAGCAACTGAAAACTTGTATAAACTGTGGTTCCTGGCCACCCTTTACATCCTCTTCTAGACTGAATGGAGAATGAATGTATGCCAAGATGTTTTCTGCAGCACTGCAGACCTTGACAGTTCTGATTAGGAACTTGACTAGAGAGTTGTAAAGCACCTTTCTTGTTACTTCAACAAGATTCCCTTCCCTCAAAAACCAAAACAACAAAGGTGTTGTGTGCAAGGTATTGCACCTAGTACATCTGGAGCACAGCCAGGATGAATGTGCATGGCTATCTGTTTAGATGCAGTCTACATGTACCTCTAGTCACAAGTGTGAGTAATACTTGCTTGCTCAGCACTCTTACAAAATAAGGTAACTGTATAACCTATCTCACTTTTGCTTGCAGCATCCCTCTACAACAAAGATTAAACCAGAATTTTGCAAGATCCAACATCCCGGTTGGTCTGCTCCTTTCCCTGTGTATTGTGAATGTCACTGTGGGGTGAAATGCTCATATGATTTTCCACAAGCTAGCTTCTACAATCAGTAAATTAAAAATGCTGAAAAACATGTTAATCTCTTTGTCTCAAATCCATTCTTTATTCCTTAAATGCTTAGAAGGTTTTACCATGAATTAATATTTTCAGCTGAGAGAGAGAAGTGAAATATTCCCTTTATAAACTAAAAATCTTCAGTTAGTAAACTAAACCACTCTATAGTCTGTAAAAAACGGGAAAATCCTACTTTATAATGGAAAGGACAATTTGAGTTTAGAGTCACTGCCTGTATTCTGTTAGTCACATTATTTTAACTGTACATTTCAATAACATTTTGTAAGTTAATAACGCATTTTATATACATGAACCTTCAGAGAGAAATGCCCTAATGGCTTCCCAGTAATTTATAATGTTGGAACAGAACACTGCAGCAAAGATTTTCATATGCATTATTGCTTATTTTGCTTTAATAGAAATAATAATTTTATACAGTACATACTTATTTTATATAGCCAGACTTCAAAATTGAACAAATTAATTTACAGGAACCACTGAAAAGTTCTAACGGAGCGATACGGGAACCTGACCAACTGTGCCTTAATGCCTTTAACCCACAGCCAGATGAGAAGCAGCAAAGGAAGGAGAACAGTGACTGAGCATCAAGAGTGGAGAATATCTCCTGAATCCAGAGAGGCAAAAATGTATAGTTGCGGTTTTTAACATGCTGCCATGTATAGAATTTCCTTTACTCGTGAGATTTGTCATCAAGAATAGACGAAAGTGCATTTTATTCGTACAGCAGAAAATGTTGCAGGTCTTCTACTTTGCAGGCTACCATAAACTTACTGCACTTCTACCCACTCTCTAATTCAAGATTTCACTTATAAGCCACCCAGTGATCTAGACCCTATATAAGGAGATGTCCCAAAGCTTTATGATAGCAGTCAGTAAGCTTTATGGGAAAAGTAAGTAACTGCCCTCAGGCACAAGAGTACAGTTTGTAGCAATGATAGAAGTCACCTGTGAGGGGAGCAAAGCACTGTGAAGGTTAGTCCCAGACTGTTGTGGGACACTGGAGCTACCTAACTTCCCCAACCTCTGTTCCAAATGTGAGGTGCTCTTCCTGAGTCTTGCATCCTCTAAACTAAATGCATAACAACACAAGAACACATCAAGAATAAAACATGCAACTCTTTCTGGGACAGTGGTAGGGACAAGATTGACCCATATGGTACAGATATAAGTCATATCACACATACTGAGTTGCTGAGTTACTGTCAGATAGAAGGTAGCATAAGAAACTAGAAGGGAATGAAACAGTAGGGTGGCCTGGGCCTTGTTTCATAGTTTTAGCAGACATGAAGTGCAAAATTTGTCCTTAAAAATTCAGTATTCAGTTAAATCCTATGTGTAATGTATGATGTGAATAATAACTTTCTAAGAAAATGTAGCCTTTCAAAATTAAAAAATTCTTGATTTTCTTATCCAGAAAATGTCAAGAGTTCATATGAAAGGATTTGATTAGGTTCACCTTTAGCTCTTCTCTGCATGCTGTCATCCTATGTCATAGAATTTTTTATTTTCCCTGTTGCTTGGTGGAATTTTGCCAGTTCTTCTGTTCCTACACTGGGTCCAGGACTATAATGATAACAGTTCTCTCCTTGGAGGTCAAAACCATGGTTTTTCTTGCACTGTTATAAGTGAAAACTAAGGATAAAACAGCCTTCTCAAAACAAAATTTCTGTTTGTCTTGCTTCTTTATAGAGGCAAAGAGGTAGAGAAATGTTCTTTTGAAAAGTCCTCCACACTGGCCTATTATAAGAAAGGACATGTCAAAACTTCTTGAGGTACTTTTGAGAGGGCTCAGATTCAGTTTTTGCTCCTTCTAAGAACTGGTCCTATATTACTGCCTATATCTTCCCTCATAAACTAACTATAGTTCCTTTGATTTTTGTTATTCATCATGGGCTTCTTCCTTTCGTGGTTTAAATGCTGTTGTAGGCTGGCAGGAACAGAGGCCAAATATTCAAAGCTGGTGTCTTAACTGCTGTCAGGTAACTACTGAGTAGTGACGTAGCTTGAGCTAGTCTTCCCTTTCTTTTCCTTGCCCTGAACATTCATTTGTTGACTTGAATAAAATATGTGAACTAATTATTACAGTTCAACTTCTATATAGTTCAAACTTCTCAACTAATGAGATCTAAATACAGAAAGAATTATAGAGCAGTTCCATGTTCATAATAGATTGAGCCACAAAGTATTTTATCTCAATGAACGAGAAACCTGAGAAGGGCAAAAGGAGGAATTGCTGAATGTGGCCTTTGAATAGATGCATGCTTGTATAATAATTAATTCTTGTTATTAGCTGACACTTTAATGACTTTAAATAGATTATAAAACCAAAGTTTGTTACCACACCTTTTGCATGACAAATATAATGCTAATTTCAGTGGTGTAAGGTGATGAGTCATCCGTCACTTCCCATTATATGGGATAAAACTTTTAGGATTAATTTCTTATCTCAGATGTATCTGGGGCACAATAGGGCTGTTAAAGATTTCATCCTACACAGAGTTCATCTTTCAAAAACATATGGTACTGCTAATAGTTCTTCACATAACAGACTTTCTTCATATAGTATTTCTGGAAGTTACTATCATCTGTATCAATATGTGTGTAGGGAGGATTTCCTTCTAAAAACGAAGGAATGATTTTCTAGGCAGAATATGAAATAAGAATATACAGATTTATCACAACAATGTGCCAATACACCTTTGTCTTCATTTTGACATCTCTCACTCCTACTCCTGCTTCATTGTGACCATTGTGACCATTTTTAATTGTATTAATATTTTCAAGGCAGAAATGAGAGTGGATAACTCAAAAAGTCCCTGTGGTTTTCCTCCAACTCATTCTTTCAAATTCAGTTGACGTTTGCACTAAATGACTGTTAGACATTATGACTTGAAAATTTTTTTAGTACTTCTCTAAAAGAATTCAGTTGTGGCAAAGGTATTGTCATAAGGTATTATCCAAATCAGGAAAATTGGTCCTGAATTACATGCTTGTTAGAAGACTCAAAGACAATGAAGCAACAGGGGGAAAAAAAAGGTCTTAGGTTACTGTCTTTTTGAGTGGCTTGGTTTCCAAGATCAGGGTTAGAGTTCCTTGACAGGGTTAATACTGAGCTTATACTGCTGTATAAGCAGAACTGTACTGTATTATTGCACCCAAGCTGTTTCTGCTCAGTAAATGAGATAATAGATTGAAGCTTCAGGATTTCAAACCTACATCCAATTGAAATATTAGGGGAGGGCGGTTGTTGACATTACTTAATCTTATCAGATTTTTTCCATGATAGCTTTTATTATGGGTCAGTTCTATATACTCTATCAGTGTAAAGGCTGGGAGTGAAATTTTCTGTGCTGGTGTTCTGCTTGAGGCTGAAGAGAAGACTTGCTTCTATTCTGGAAACGAATCAAGCAAGTAAGTTCTGACAATGAGATGGTGAGAAACTCGTGCAATATTAACTATACCAATATTGGAACTAAATAATATACTAGTTACTTTTTCTTTGCTCTCTCAGTGCTGCTTTGTTCTGATATTGGCTCTTGAAATGTCCTAAAAGGTGACCGTTGTGGTGCATGTGCTTTTTGATGGTCTAGTGAAAACCTATTCAAAGTTTGTTTTGAAAATAATCCCAGTTCAGGCACACTCTATGGTTATTACATAAAGTACAGTAGGTAAAATTTCTGCTTTTGTACAAGAGAATATGCTTTAATCCCTCATGGGTCTTTATTCTGACTAGGCACTGCATGTTTTATACCTGCTACACGATGGAGTACAGATAAAGTCTGATCCGTAAGGTTAAAACCAGAGACCCTTGTCTCTATTGCTCTCAAGCATCAACCATCAGTAACAGAAATTATAGTAATGACAAGGATTCTACCTCTGCCAATCATACTGATGATCGAGGTAGATGTTGGTATGATAGAATGACTGTGTTTCAGTTGTTCTTTTAAGAATTTGGGAAATCATATCCAATATTTAAAGAAAATGAAGGCTTCAAACCAAAAGCAGAAAGTCAGGGCCTGTCAGGGCCCTACGTGCACAAATGGGCCTTAATTGCCATGACCAGCCTCACTTGGAATGTCCATCACACACAGTCTGCCTGTTGGTCCATTTGTTTAGACCTGAGCCTTGTTTGTTTGCCTAAACTATGTTGTAAATGTACTTGTCTCCAGCCCCCTCTCTGGCCTTGTTTCCTGATTGACCTTGAACACACTTTCTAGGTCGTTGGCTCTAGTCCTGTCTCCTGTATAGACCTTGGTATTATATTGCAGCCTTGTCTCCATTCTTGTCTCCAGCTTTGTCTCCTGCTGTCCATGTGGTCACCATTATTTTCCAGCTCAGTCCCAATCATGCACCATTCCTGTCCTTGCTACTCTCTGAAACAAAATCAGAGATTCCCTGTGCCTTTTAGGTGTTATGTCTTTGCCAGCTATAATCACACACAGTTTTTCACAGGAGCTTTACTTTATTTGAATCACCTCTTGGAACTGCTCTGAAGATTTATCCAAATCCAAATATTCTTTCTCATGCAGTCTGTTTTCCTGCCTTTTCATTTTCCTATTCTGTCCTTCTGCTTTCCCAGCTGACTCTAGTCCTAATCTGCTTCTAGACAGTTTTGGTCTTGCCCAAGACCCATATCCCAGTCTTTTAGCATCACAGAATCACTGAGGTTGGAAGGGGACACTGAAGATGTCTAGTATAGCCTTCATTATTCTTTGGCCTTGCACAGTCATGTTTTGAGTATCTCCAACAATGGAGACTCCACATGTCTTTCCCATGACAAAAGTTTTCCTGATTTACCTGAAGTCATGGCTTACTGGGGAGGTCTCATTGGACTGGAGGGTAGCAAATGTAACACAACACACCATCTACAAGAGACGCAGAAAGGAGGATCCAGGAAACTATAGACCTGTCAGTCTGACCTCGGTGCCAGGGAAAGTCATGGAGCAGGTCATCTCGAGTGCCATTACAAGTCATATAATGGACAACCAGGGGATCAGGCCTAGTCAGCATGGGTTTATGAAAGGCAGGTCCTGCCTGACAAACCTCATCTCCTTCTATGACGAGATGACCCGACTATTGGACGAGGGAAAAGCTGTGGATATTGTCTACCTGGATTTTCAAAAAACATTCAACACAGCTCCCCATAGAATTCTCATCGAAAAACTGGCTGCCCATGGCCTGGATGAGCGAACGGTCTGCTGGGTCAAGCACTGGCTGGATGGACAGTCCCAGAGAGTGGTGGTCAATGGAGCTAAATCCATCTGGCAGCTGGTCACAAGTGGTGTTCCTCAGGGCTCAGTGTTGGGACCATTTCTGTTCAACATCTTTATTGATGATCTTGATAAGGACATAGAGTGTATCATCAGTAAATTCGCAGATGACACCAAGTTAAGCGGGAGTGTCGATCTGCATGAGGATAGGGAGGCACTACAGAGGGACTTGGACAGGTTGGATCGGTGGGCCAATGTTAACGGGATGAGCTTCAACAAGGCCAAGTGCCAGGTCCTGCGCTTGGGCCACAACAACCCCATGCATCGCTACAGGCTTGGGGAGGTGTGGCTGGAGAGCTGTGTGGAAGAGAAGGATCTGGGGGTTCTAATTGACAAACAGCTGAACATGAGCCGGCAGTGTGCCCAGGTGGCCAAGAAAACCAATGGCATCCTGGCTTGTATTGGAAATAGTGTGACCAGCAGAAGTAAGGAGGTGATAGTCCCCCTGTACTCTGCACTGGTGAGGCCACAACTGGAGTATTGTGTCCAGTTTTGGGTACCTCAATACGAGAGAGATATCGAGGTGCTGGAGCGAGTACAGAGGACAGCAATGAAGCTGGTGAAGGGCCTGGAGAACAAATCCTATGAGGAGAGATTGAGGGAGCTGGGACTGTTCAGTTTGAGGAAGAGGAGGCTGAGGGGAGACCTCATCACTCTCTAGAACTACCTGAAAGGACATCGTAGAGAGGTTGGTGCTGGTCTCTTCTCACAGGTAATTAGTGATAGAACAAGAGGGAATGGCCTTAAACTGCAACAGGGGAGGTTCAGACTGGACATTAAGAAAAAATTTTTCACAGAAAGAGTGATCAGAGAGTGGAATAGGCTGCCCAGGGAGGTGGTGGAGTCACCATCCCTGGATGTGTTTAAGGGTCATTTAGATGAGATGCTGGGGGATATGGTGTAGGGGAGAACTTATAGAGTAGGGCTGATGGTTGGACTTGATGATCCCAAGGGTCTTTTCCAACCTGAACAATTCTGTGATTCTGTGATTATGTGAAAATACTTCTGTGTTAACTCTGAACTGTGAACTACTACCTTTTGGCATCCCATTGCATCATGGATTTAAAAGGATAACTGAGAAGGCAGCAGACTGAGAAAGTAGCAACTCCATCGACCAGCCTGACAGTAAAAAAAAAAAAAAAGAATTCTGAGGTTTAAATGGAATTTGCTGTATTTGAAATTGTGCCCATTGTCTCTTGTCCTTTAATTGAAGCCACTGAGAAGAGTCTGGCTCCATCATCAGGTACTCATATACATTAAAAAGATTGCCCAAGCCTTTGCCTCTTACCTTGGGATTTCTTGACGTACATGACATTGTGATCTTTTAGATATAAAAATAATAGTTCTTCCTCCTATCTTGTTATGTGCAGATTCTCTTTTATTGTAAAATTTCCAAGGAAAAACTGCCCTACAAAAAAATTCCTGGATGTTCTTTTATAGACAAAACAGTTCAACTTTAAAAAGGACCATTGAACACACACTAACAGTGGGAACTAAGACATATTGCTACTTCTTGAATATAGTCTCAAAGCATCACCTTGATATTAACTACAGAACATGAATATACACAGAAAAATTTGCTTTCTCTAGTAAACAAAAATTTGCAATAAGGCAGTGTTTTCTTGCATTAGTTTTTCCGCATTTACATTCACTTTCCTAGTTTTCTTCCTATTTTCATTACATTTTTCCTTTTCTGACCTGTGGTGATTTTTGAACATTGCTACATTTTTGCTGTTTCTCCCTTTTTTCCTGATATTTTCCCATATCCTTTCCTAAATTTATATTTCCTTTTACCTCCGGATTTTTTTATTTATTTATTTTTTCTTCCCAGTGATAGCAGGTTTGAGGTCAGCATATGGGTGCTAAAAGGCAGACATTTTGAAGTACCAATTTAAAGTATGTCAGCTGAGGAGCTAGAAAATTATGAATCACCTTTTGAAAGTGCAAAATATGTGGTTTGGGTTCTATTGCAATTTAGCATGGTCCTTGCTTATATTTCTTCAGTACTGCCTGAGAGGGTTGTTGACCCTTTATAAAAAAGCTTTCTAATATGGCATAAAGTCCAATGATCTGACAGATGCTTGCAGAAAAATGAGTAGCACATTTCTGAGTTCAGTAACAGCTTTAGTATGAAGGACTAAAAATGACAGCTGAGGATAGGAGGCAATAAAATGATATATTCCGAGGATATGACATGAGGAAAACTACTGTTTTAGGACGTCTGTTCAGCTTCTGAATTCTGCTTCTAACTAGATTCCTTTATGGGCTGATGCCTCAGCCTGGAGACTCAGTGTGGGATTATTTCATAGAATTAAAGAAACTGAAGGGTGGTCTGGAGGTCATCTTGTACAGCTTCCCATTCAGAGTGGGTCTGCTGCCTTCTCAGTTATCCTTTTAAATCCATGATGCAATGAGATGACAAAAGGTAACAGTTCACAGTTCAGAGTTAACACAGGAGTATTTTCCCTTTGTTTTTACTCAGGAAAGATTTTGTCATGGGAAAGACAATTGCTTAATGTAGTCACCTGATAATGGCTTCTGCAGCTGGTCACCTCTTGAAGCTTGCCAGGAGGACATATAACAAGGAATAAAAGTTTCTAAACAGCTTTTCAATTACTTTTATTAGTTTAAGACAAGCAGGCCTGTTTTCCCAAAAGCAGAGCAAGCTGGAATAAAAGGTGTTGCGTTCAATGTATTGTAAAATTAGAAGATGTATTCCCCATAGTACGTTCCTGTCAAACTGTGATGGGCTCAACAGCCATGGGGAGAGGCCTTTGCACTGTAAACGCAAAGGAAGTTTTAACTGACTGTGTACATCTCCACAAAATATAATGTCTCTATAGGGTTGACCAGGGTTGACAGAGGTGGGTGTCTATCCAGCTTTGTGCTAGACAGCTATGAATTATACAAGGGGCTTCCTAACTTGTCCTGCTGTGAGAGTTTTTTTTTCTTCTCTGCTTTCAGAGTTTCCAAACAGAACAGAATAGGTACTGGTGTTCTGCTGCCTCTCTAAACTCTGTACAAACACTGAAATACTACCTGGACTTCCAGCAAGAGTATCTTACAAACAGATCTGTTTCTGTACATCAAAACCTGTCAAAATGAACCTGTGGCTCCAGACTCACTACACAGGAACTGGATTGATGAACTTAGTGCAGGAGTTATGTCCTTTGCCAGCATCTCTTATAATTCCTTTAGTTTAGAAGGCCTTCATAATATGGAATAGGTCAAAGGAAGTCATGTAGACTTCTGTCTTCACCCACACCTCTTGTGTGACCACAGAGACCAATTTATTATTTCTCTAGGATTCTCAGTGAGGACTGTGTGCTGACTCCCTAGATTATAGTCTTCACATAGCTGCTTGTTAACTTCTAAGAAGACTTTTAGGATTTGGAAAAGAGAAGAAAAAAGGCTACTCTAGCTGCAGATGGCAAAACTCCAGTGATAAGGCTGTCAGCAGTAAGCCAGTGAAGAAATAAGAAGGTAAGAATATTAGAAAATGTACTCAAACCTTGTTCCAACCAGAGCAGTATTCTGTCTCAAACAGTGGTAGTAAGAAACACAGTTTAAACATAAAACATTTTAAACAGTGAAGTTATTTGGGGCTTGTGGCAATTTTAGATAAATCTTACTAAAGGAAGGTATGTTGTTATCCATTTCTAGCATGTAACTAGGAAAAAAAATAAAGCAGATCTGAGGGAGTGGGGTTTAGTTCAGTAGAAGCAGCAACAGAAAATGGGTGTTTGAAGGAATCATGAATGAGATCATGGAGAAATGTAGGAAAAACTAATATTCTTGATGAAAAAGACTATAACTTTGGAGTAAATTATGCAGTAAATGTCATCTCATAAGGTACAATCATGCAGTGATGTATGTACTTTTTTTCAAGATCTTTTATTAGCTGATATGTCTGGAAAGACTGTGTTCCTGACTTCATATTTACCATAGATTCACATGGAGAATTAACTATTTAGTACATCTGTAAAGTGTTGAAACTGATAGCGTGAAGTAGTTACATAGAACATAATATTTTTTTTTTCACTGTATTCTTTTAACATTCTTTAAAGATTGTCCATGGACACATGTGGATATTCAATCTATTGCTTTACTGTTGGAAGGTGTGAAAAATATTAATGGTTGCATACTGACATTTTTTTCCCTGGGTAGAAGAACATAAGGGCACTGAGGTCTCATTCTCCAGAGCTGCTCTGTTTCTCCAAAGGGATGAGGTGATTATGGGTTTTTTGATCCCTTGGGCTGTCTGTTTCAGTGGCAGTGCAAAATAATCAGAAATTCCTTTTAAAAAACTTTATTTAAAAATATGTATATATATCTTTTAAATATTGCTAATTCTAGGTCCTTGATGAAGACAAGGCATGAGAGACAGGATTATAATAGGAACATTTTCCTCATTTACACAACCTATGTCTGATTTGGGAGTTCAGGGACTGCTCAGGCAGAATGAAAATATCTCTCAGAAAACAGGGATGTGTTCCCACCCCTTCTTCTTACTGCACAGTTGGAAAGGGCTGTTATGGACAAGGAATGGAGATACAGTGCCACAATGCACACCACGAAAAAGGGCTTTGTGTCACATCCCCGTCCAGTCAACCCAAAGCACAGCCATGTGCAGGTATAGGCTTATCCTTCAAATACCTGAAGCCAGAAGGTGAAGAAAGAGTCAAGAGGAGCCCTTGGGAACTTTTAGTTCAGAAGCTGCACCAACAGGCAGAGCTGTCTTTTCCCCTCATATACTTCACTACCTCCCAGAAGCATTCAGTGTCAAAAATAGGCTTAAAATAATGTCCAGTGCCTCCATGCTTCATAATGAGATGTTAGCCACTAGATGTTGCTCACGCATAGTTACTCATTCTCCTGCTTCCCACTTTCTTGCTTTGTTTTGCTCCGGTTGACAGTAACTTTTGTACAGTACTCTATTTCGTGAGACTTTGGATTCCTGTATACAAAGAAATATCAGCAAGAGAAGAAAGCTTATATTAAAAAGTTCATCTATCATAATAGAAATGACTCAGTTATAACACCTTCAAAAATCCTGTGCACACAGGGAACACTTGACCCCAGTGACTGGATTTATTTTACACTTGGATGGTCATGCTTAATTTGCTATTCTTGTTAGCTAGATAAAATGTTTTTAGTACTCCTTTATGTTTGTCTTTCATTTAAAAAAAATCTTATTATTAAGTGGAGAGATTAATTAGATGTACATTTTGACTTCTGAAAGTGAATAGATAGCAAATAAGTTATATACAGGGTGTTTAAAATAGTACCAGCACCTTTCCCTTTTCTATTTTTTTTTTTTTATAAACTATGCATACTTCATTCTTTTAATTCTCTATCACAAGTTACATATAATAGCAATCTCTTTTCCCATGAAAATTCAACTATAAGCATCTTCAAAATAATAGTCAGTAGTGCAAAAAGGTTTAGCATTTCGGATTTAGTCATTCTCTTGCCATCTTGTGCTACATCTTCTCTCTGAAAATGCAGCACTTTAATATTTAGGAAGGAGAATTATAACAGTTAAATGTAGGCACTGTGCTTGTTGTCATTGTCCTTCCATTATAACCAAATTTTTAGCGGAATCTAATTTAACAATCAATATGCAGGGAATGCTACTTAATCATAAATGCACATTTTTTTTTCTTCCAATTACTTCTGCTTTTTGAACTGATTGTGTTCAGTTACTCTTCTCATGATGTTGTTGCATTGTTATAGATGTGAATTAGATGTAACTAGATAATGTTGTCTAGCCAATCAATGACAGAATTTCGGTAAGTATGGTTAGCCTCTATTGATATGTGAATATGAGTATCTGTTGTGGTCAAACAGTTGGAAAGGTGAGCTACATAAGCCAGTAGGGCAGAAGACTATTAGAACTTCAAGTTATATGGCACTAATAACTTACTTATAATTAAATATATGTGTATATATATACACACACTTATATCTATATATTTTTATATATTTCTATAAATATAGTGCCTCATCAAATTAGGGATATAGACAGTTGTCTAGCTGGAAATTGTTTAACTGTTTTCCCAGTAGTGTTAGTATTGGTATGAAAAGACCATAGAGCCTATACAAACACAGAACAACCAACTGTAAATGCTTTCCTGGTTGCACAAAGCAATGGGTAAGAACAATTGTCTCAGTCTGAGTCTCTTAGACAAGACTACAGTTAAAGTAATTGTGTGGAGGAAAAAGACTTCAGAGAGAATCGTTATTGACTCAGCTAAATATTTTTTTTCTCTGTTTCTTCAAGCTTGATTGCAGGGCAAAACTTCTTCATATTCAGTAAGACAGAGAAAGTAGGAAAAAAGAGAAACTCAGGCTGGTCTACATAAATGAAGAACAAATGGTAACAACGAGATCAAACTTCCTTGTGTTAACTGTAATCATCATCTTGTTGTACAGATCTGTATTCAAGAGAGACAATGGTGAATGGCTCATGGGTTCCCAACATGAAAGTGTGACTTTGGATGAAACCGACCTCAGTCGACAAACACTGCCAAATGTGCTCCTGTTAGCTGACATTACTTTAACTTTGCCTCTGTGTTGGTAGTTGGAAGGTAACAGACCACATGAATTTTATTCATTCATGGCTGACAGAGGGAGAGAGAAGGCGGATAAGTAAAGACAAGCTGAGTTATATGACTGAAGACAGGAAAAATAATCTGTCAGATGGGTTTGATTCTCATGGAGCAAGAGATGCATATTACCAATCAAAATAGGCAAGAGAAAGACATGCAGAAGAAAAAAAACCCTATTTGTCTTACTGCAGAATATTTTACAGATCACAGATGTAATACAAGGTGTATTTTATGTTCTGGTTAGTCTGGGTTTTGAAATAAAGTCTGAACGTGACTGACCATTTGCAGAAAGTAAAACCCAAGTTAAAAGGTGTATATATATACGTCTGTGCAACTAGTGCCCACTGATATGACAGATTAACAGAAAAGGAAACACTTAATATCATCTTGAAAGATACATTTGCCTGATAAAAAGGGTAGATAACTCCAGAATTGCAAATACTTAGAAATAAATTTACAAAATGAGATCACTGTACAGGAGTATGTACAAGAAAGGAAATGAGATTTCAGCTGGAGAAAGCCCTGATAAGAGAATACTCCCCAATCTCTTCAGTGCAACATCTGAATACATACAGTATTCTGGTAAACACAGCAAGCAATATCATGATAAAGCATGAGGAAATGCCTTATTTGAGATTTCCTGATGCATATCAAAATACCCTTATAAAATTCTTTGCATTCACTGAAAAAAAGATCTGGAGTCACTGAAGCAATAGTTCACAAAAGTGTAAGAAAACATTTTAATATTATTTCTTAAAACTGCATATAGTACAACAGAAAACAAATAAAAATGTTATGTATGGAAGAATCACACTTTCTAAAAGCAATATCATTTCAAATGGTTTCTTTGGAGAGCTAACTATAGTGCTATTTAGCATTTTTTTTTTTTTTTACAGTAAAAAAGCAAAGAGTGAAATTAGACTAGGATGAATTGGGAAGTTTCCCAGGGTAATGAAGAGTAGCACACCATCTGTTTGAATGGGAAAAATATTTGATCAGTATGTGTTCCTTATCCTGCTGTGTGATGCAGAGGTAAAGGTCCTGGTAGCAAAATGATGCTATGTAACACGAGTAACGGTAACTGCATAGAACAGGCAATAAATGCAAACCACCACTGACTTTTGGGACACCTAAAATGCAACCAAGGTCTGGGGCACTCTGTCATGTAACAGCTGTGAGAATTATCTTCCTGCAATGACCAAAAATTTTTTAAAGTTAATAACCTGATAACACTTCTTTCTCTTTTAGAGATATGTCAGTGGGCAAAAATTGACTACTGGGCTGGTACAGGACCTGAGAAAAAGGCTGATGTAGAAATAGAGTCTCTCTGCTATGTTTTGAAAAGAAAGCTGAAGTAAAGTGTTGAGGAGCTAAAATGAACATGTGGAGGTTTTGTTTCTGATTGGATGCAGTGATAATTACCAGACATAATTTTTTTTTTCCTCCCATGTGCCCTTGTTCACGCTTATTCTAAACAGTATCATGGTAGTGAACAGTGTAATATTGTTTTACATGCAAGTGGTCAACAGGTGAGTACGTAAGTGATCTTTAAAGTGCATAAGAGCAGATGTTGACATATTTTTAAAGAAATCCCACTGGAAGTTACACATGTATTGTCCCCATCCACCAGAGTTTGTACTGCTCTCTGCAGAAGAAGGACTGCATGCTCCAGCTCATGGTATAACAGCAAAAGCTCTGGGGTATTAGCGCTGGGTGAGGTTGAAAACATCAGCTTTCTGTTTGCTCCCAGCACTGGCTATATTGGATGAGGAAAAGGCCTCAACTGAACAAAAGAAACTTCTGATTGAAGAGAAGAAACCCTGGTGGAATGAAAGCGGTGGTCTAACAGGGAAAACGTGAGGGATTTTTTTTGCCTTACTGGAAGATGAGTGCTAGTTCTGCTGGGATTTGTAATAGAAGTGACTTTGTATCTCAGCCTTCTCTCCTTACTTTCTAAGTAACTTCAGAGTCATTGAAGCCAGAAGAAGAAAGGCACAAGCTTCCACTTCTTCTGGGCACATTTTAATTAAGTTCAGAGTGAGACAAAACCTTGGGACTTAATGGGCAGCTCTCCCCCTTCCCTGTGCCCCCTCTGCTTTTGAGAAACATGTAAAAGCAAAGACTGGCTGGGAAAGTCAAGCATAGGAAAATCAGGCAAAGTAAGGGTAATGGTAGACTTGGTGTTTTGTAGAGAGCTGGATCATAATACTAATAACAAAGAATCAGCCTGTGTTGCTCTTGGTCACTGACATCTGCTTGCTAAGTCACATTGAAAAATGTCTCCCCCTCATATTCTAAATGCCACACTGCTCCTGCAGGGCACATCTGCAGGTCTAGGCAGATCTGCTCATCAACAAGGGCCTCTTTCAGCAGCATATATCTATCTCCTACATATGTTGAAAGGCCAGTACTGCCTCCCCTCAGATGCTCTCAGCTGAACAGTTCTGATCCCTCAGCTGAACAGGAGAGACCTCTGATCTTTCTCAGGATGCAGAGTTGCAATTATAGAACTGTAAACTAGATGTGAGGCTTAATTATAATGTCAAATAGATTGGATTTTAATCAGCTCTCTGGATATATAGTTAGGAAGGATTTATCAGGGCAATAACCTAATTTTAAGAGTGCGGATTTAAGCTGAATAGTCTGAAAACAATTTGGTTCAGTGCCTGTAGTGGGGAGACAAATAAATATAGACCATCGCTTTTTAATGAGTAATGTCTCAATCATGGCACAGGCTTTAGGAAACAAATTAATCTCTGATGTAATGTCAAAGAGAATTGCTATGCAATGGTGACAATTCTGATCACAGGCCTGTCACAGCAGCAGAAACGCAGCAGAAGAAATGCTACAAGGAGAGTTGCCATAAGATATGAGAGGACATTAGAGGGTGTAGAAATGTGTGTTTGAGCAAAAGTTATTGCAAGTGCTGAGTATGAGAGGCAGGAGACTTATGGGAGCATGGTTCCAGCTCAGTAGAAGCTGCACTTTTTAGCCAGGTTTTTGTCAGGCTTGGTGGGAGATGGTAGTCAGAAGGGTCTGCCTTTCTCTGAGAGGTAAGAACTGCTCCCATACCAAGGTCCCGTAGTTTCTCCTGGAATAAGACTTCAGTAAGAGCTCTAAACTAAGATTTATCACACTGATGAGATGTTTCCAAGCTGATCAGCCAGGGGGCTGTGAGAAGAGGGGTCTGCTGGTAGAAGATACACAGCTATTGCGTTGCTGCCAGGTGGTGGCCTTGGGCTGCAGCAGGGTCTTCCCTATACCCCAGAATGACAGCAGGCTGGGCAGGATCCCTCCTCTACAGTTGCATAATTTCTTGTGTTATGCTGAGCTCAGTATCCAGAGGGAGCAGCCATCTGGGAGGCCTTGTCTGCCCAAAGCTGTTCAGCAATATCACTTCTGGTCCTCCTCAGGATTCTCAGCTTCCCAGCTCTCAGTCATTACTTGTTTTCTGAATGGAGCTGGCACTCTCAAAAATGTCTATTTGGTTTTGCCCAGCATGTTTTACAGTGGTAGTCTGGTTTACAGTAACCTACCACCATGCTTTTAGTAACCACTGCAAATAAGTGAATAACACAGATGGCAAAAATCTGGCTCCCACAAGTGCTTTCAAAGTACAGCAGTGCAGTAAACCCAAGTCTTCAGAAGTCAGAAATGCTGAAATGAAGGAGGCCTGTGTAACTGTGCAAAAGCACACACTGACGTAAAAAATCCAAAAAGGCACCGGATTAACACTGTGCTAATTGCAACTTGAAAGTACAAAAAAGGCATTCCACAGCAGCCTCATTACATGTTAATTCTGGGGATTAGTGTCAGCTTCAGTCACCAGGTCTGTTGCAGGACTGTTTTCTTCTTTTTGACAGTTTCATGGAGAGCATTAACATTGGTGTTTTGCAAGCTTTCTC